>NW_026892630.1:1200000-2400000 GCF_033815535.1 Pezoporus flaviventris | reverse complement strand
CTGTTACAGGCATTTACCAAGCAAACACAAAGACCAGTCAAGCAAAAACCTATACAAACAAATGGTAATAAACTTCAAATCCCACCAAAATAAGTTAGATAATCACAGACTGCAGAACTGTAGAGTGCAGGAATGAAACTTTCCAGAGGCACAATTACTGAAGAAGTTTGAAATAGCACCTTTTAAAAGTCAGGTTTTAAGGCTATCTAAAACTGGACCCCTACTGAGTACTTACAACTCTAACTGAGATAAATTTTTTGATATAGATGGTTGGGGAGTTTGTGCACAGACCCTCCAGCTCCACAATAAAATGAAGGCTCCAAGATTAGCAATGTGTCAAGAAGATCAGTACCCAACCCAAGCTGATGTTGGCTCTCAGATGTTGTAATGTCCTGAAGAGCATTCTTGACTTAAAATACACTTTTATTTCAAAATCAAAATTCAGGAGGCAAAAGCTATCTCTCCTTTATTTCCTGATTATAAGATTAGAAGTCATGGCTTAAACACAAGCCAACTGAAGTCAAAAAATCAGCACCTCTGAAGAAACTACAAAGGCCTCAATACACCGAGCATTTAAAAACTTGTCTTTAATGACACCACCTGGGTGGTTTCTTTATGGAAGCCCCCATATAACTGGCAATTCAGTTCCACAAATGCTTTGCATGTAGCATTTTGTCTAGTCTTGATAATGATGCCTGGATTATAAACATCCTTGGGACACAGCCTAGCTCCCATCTCATAGCTTTGCATGCCATTCAGGAAAAGTGCACCAGGAGCTTTTGCTTGATTAGATCCCAGGGTACTGCTATAACTCAAATATTTATTAAAGAAATACATCTGAAATCAGTGAGCCTACATTGTACCTACCCCCCATAGTCTTGCAGTCTTCGGACAATGTGCCTAGACCTGTCTTCCTAGGATAGTTACATCAGTCATTAAAAGAAAAAAACATGAGAAAGAGAATTCACAAGAGAGCTGAACCAGGTCGCGAAGCAACCACCAAGTCCAAGGGAAATATCTTCATTTTGATTACAAACACACTCTGAACCTCCACTCAGTACAGTTTAGAACTCTTGGGAGGGTTCACATTTTGACCCTTTCCTGCTCTGTGCACAGATAAACTGGTTTACGGTCTGGAGGTGAGCAGCAGCCATGGCTTCCTCACCTACCTCATGCTGCAGGAGGGCAGGGGTCAGCTACTGAAGCAACATGAGCAAATCCCTGCTTTCCACCACTTGCTCCATGGCTCACTGTGAACAGTGTAGTTCCAGTGTGCAGGGTGAGGGATATCCATCCAGGTGCTGGTCCCACCACCGCTCCCCACCGAAGAAGGAATTTTCACCTAAACCAGCCTCCCCACAAGTTCCTCTGTCCTTACCTTTAGGAGAACAAGATTAAATTGTTCCCCTAAAGGTAACATACCTTTATGTATGTAAACAGCTTTACGTATGTAAACATACCCTTACGTATGTAAAGGTAACATACACTTGAGATGTCTTGTTCCACTCTGCCAGCGTAGCTTTACAGTTCCCTACCTTCTCCTTTTCCAGCATATCAGCTTCCTAAGGGACTCATCTTCCTGTGTACCTACCCAGTAACAAGAGTATTTGTACTGCAGGTCCTCACTAACTACCCCAATTACCTAAACAACACCTGACAATCAGGTTAGATGGGAAAAAAATAATAATATGAAGGAACCAACCACTTTTCTATAAAACTATGTAGCAAATAAAAGGATGCCAAAATATTGACTGACAAATGATCCTCTAGTCTGTATTTTTAGTTTACCTTTCACCTGATGATCTCAAATTTGTTGATGAAGAGAGAAGTGCAAACACAATGCTTTGGAAGAATCATTATCATTTTAAGACTTACAGTTCCTTAAAAAACTTTTACTTTTTGCTACTGATAGCAATCACAGCCTATAAAGAGCACTAAGAGAAGGGAAAAAAATCCTTTTCTCCACAGAATTCTCACTAGGAAGGTGCCATCAATTCATCATTTTCACCTGAAAATTACTACATAATCTCTTTCAAAATTATAAGCTACCTAAACTATAAACTACTCATACCTTTTTATAAACTTCCCTTTCCCTGGACAGGTCTCTGTGCCAAAACTATGCAGAAAATCAGGACTGCAGTGCACACTGTGTGCCTTTGCCCTAGCTTGAGGATAGCACAATAATGAAGCAAGTCCATGGCAAAAATACTTCCCACCTTTGCAAGAGAGTAAGATTCCACTCATCTTCATTAGGTGTTACTCTCTTAAATTATCCAGATTTGGGTTTCTTTTAACCAAGGTACATTGATTTAGCAGCAAATAGCCACCACTTTAAAAGTGCTGAGCAACGGTGTGACAAAAACCTCTCCATGCAGTTTGGATCAGAAACTGATGCCTCAAAGACCCAGCAAGTAGGACCTTTGGCACCTGTCTGCCCACACAATTCAGTATGTATGGAAAGCCAAGCTGAGCAGTAGCAATACGTTTGTGAACAACTCTGCTTCCCTCCAGTCTGTGTTTGGCATGTGTTTTTTTCCCTGCAGGGCTTCTTGTGGGAGCCAATTCAGTTTCTCTGAGTAGGTTTCAAATGTCATTTTCAGGAGAGAAAAATAATTTGTGTTGTACATTTCTTCAAGCTTCATAAGCATTACCAGCTCAGTATAACATTAGTCATATCCTTACAGTCCAGCAGTGCTATAATCACTGCTCTACTATGCAAACACTATCAGTCATGCTTAGACTTTAACTAACTCTTTTCTCAATGCACTCAGCCTGTTAGAAATCTTGCTTGACAGCTCTTTGATATCTGCACAGTATATTTTCAAGTCCTCAGCAACAAAACTGAAGCATATACAATCTCTCGTGATGTTGAACCTTATCCAATTGAAGGGCTGAGTTTAGACTTCAATTATTTATGAACTATTATTTTCCCGAGCTTATCAAATAATTTCACCTAAACAGAAGAATAGCTTTTACCATGTAAGACAGTGCAATACTTTATAATCCTTCTTGACAACCTGCTCCCATAGGCAGGGACAAATTGCTGTTCTCGTGCCATTTAGATTTAAAATTGATAATGGACAATCAGAAGATAAACATTGATCTTGCAGACATATTATACCATACAGAAAACAGCGACAAAAATGTTTGGGTACAAGAAATGTCTGGCTGCTTCAAAAGCAGTCTAGGGCAAATAAAAAAAAAAAAAAGAGACATTATTGCAAGTGAAGTTTCTGTATGGGGAGCTGTATGATGTGTGGTGTCCCTCAAGGGTCAGTGTTGGGACTGATTCTTTTCAACATCTTTGTTGGCAACGTGAACATTGAGACTGATCTGCCTTCAGCAAGTTTGCCAATGACACCAAGCTGTGCGGTTTGGTTAATACACAGAAGAGAAGGGATGCCATCCAGAGGGACACCGACACACTTGTGAGGTGGCCAATGCCAATCTCATGAAGTTCAACAATGCAAATTGCAAGGTCCTACACCTGGGTCGGGACAATCACAAGCACAAATACTGGCTGGGCAGAGACTGGATTGAGAGCAGCTCTGAGGAGAAGGACTTGGGCGTGTTGGTTGAGAAGCTCAGTGTGACCAAGCAGCATGCACTTGCAGCCCAGAAACCAGCCCTGTCCCCAGCAGTGTGAGCACCAGGTTGATGATGGGGATTCTCCCACTCTGCTGTCCTCTGGGGAGACCCCACTGCAGTCCTGCATTCAGCTCTGGGGCAACAATGTAAGATGGATATGGAGCTGATGGAGTGAGTCCAGAAGAGGGCCAAAAAGGCCCTCTGGGGAGAAGGCTCCAGGAAACCTGGAGAGGGACTTTGGACAAGGTATTTAATGACAGGACAAGGAGGAATGAATTTAAACTGACAGAGGGGAGACTGACATGAACCCTTAGGCAGTTCTTCTCTCTTGTGAGGGTGCTGAGGCACTGGCACAAGGTGCTCAGAGAAGCTGTGGCTGCCCCATCCCTGGCAGTGTTCAAGGCTAGGTTGGACACAGGGGTTTGGAACAACCGGCTCTAGTGGAAGGTGTCCCTGCCTGTGGCAGAGGGGTGGAACCGGGTGAGCTTTAAGGCCCCTTCCAACCCAAACCAGTCTGGGATTTTATGATTCTATGATTCTGTGAATCTATTATTTTGTTCTAGCTATTGTAGATCCAATCTATTATGTAATGCCAATGTTGTCCCCTGAGAAAATTTACATATATATTTACTTGAAGGACAATGTTAACTGGTCAAGTAAGTGCAGCATTGCCCTGTACTATAATAACCACAAATAATGCCCCCCAGAATCATTATATGAACTTAGAAATTCTGGGAATGTCTCTCTTTAGCCTGGGTCCTCATTCTGCTGTAAGTGTTTGTATTGGTTGAGTATTTTAAAGGCATCTCCATTTCCTTGACTTCAGGTGGACTTTGATCGCGTGTTCACCCGGTTCCGTTGCTGTGTACATTAGCATCTCCCTTTTCCTCTCCTTCACCCTGACTACAAATTACAGCCTTCATTTAGATTCCCAATTTACTACTGAACTCAGCTTTTCCAGCTATTAAATATAGTTTGATCAGAGCCACTGGACCTAACCATCATGAATGAGTGACTGTATCTTGGTCTTCTTGTTTGCCTAATAATAAGAATCTGATAGGAATTAGTGAATTACCAAAAAGATGTATGACTGGTCTAGTTTTATTGTGTGGCTCTAGATTATTTTTGTATAAACAGTGGTCATATTTAAAGCTTCTTTATCCAGCAATAAATCTCTTTTTTGAAGTAAAAAAATCATTTATTTAGAGGATGAGCTTCTACAAACATCAGTATTTTATCATTTATGACAGAAGTGTGGAAGCTGGCAGTACTGTAAAGCCAAAGATAGAAGAATACAGCCTAATTCTAACAACACACAAAAATGATTTTCACATTAGAACATCTTTTTCTTATTATGCTTACCTTTGAGTTTTCCAAGGTTGCTTATCTGTTAGTTCACAGAAGTGTCACCTTGAGCGTGACAACTCATAGTACCACCATCCCTGGAAAGAATTTTTCTTTTTTCTTGTAAGATATTTTTCCAAACAGTTTATGCTGATAAAAGAAATATTGTCATAGGCTGATAACCTCAAATATTTGCCTTGACGGGGCATTAACTACCTTTTATGGTATTAATAAGTATGGCTAAATATGACCTCACTTTCTAACATATATAGCTGGCTTTGCACAGAACTTCCTTTCTGGACCATTTTATAGTGAATGAAAATGCATGTTCACGATATTAGATTTAAAAAATACTGCAGTCAGTTGAAAACATTCTATCAATGTAATCACATTCTGAAGTCTACTGTACATTTTATCTGCAAAATTCTTGTCTCTTGACATATCATTCCTACCTATCCATTCTGAGTCCAATCTGCAAAGGCCTATGCATCTATATGCTCCAGTGTTCATGCTATATGAGCCCAGATGCATTCCTAAGGTCTGAGGAAGGTGAAAAGATCTTTGCAAGTCAAGTTCTAGTAGATTTAGGAGTGGCAGTTTAAAACATTAAATGTTTCTAGGTCTCTGCCTCCTCCTTCTGCCAGAGGTTAATGTCAGCCAAATGGGATGCAGTTATGCTTGAGATGCCACAGTTTATAGCCCAGTACTTTGAATCACTGTTGATGATAAATGGATACCTGAAGTGAGGTGGGTGGGACAACAGGAGTGACAGTTCTTTAAACCACTGCAGTTAAACCATCACAGCTGGAAACTGCATCTTTACACACTGCTGAATTTGGCCGTGCAACTCCAATTTGTACTGGTAAATCCAGAAAATGCACTTCATGAATGCAACTTATCACTGGCATTTTATTTTTATGTACTATAATTAAATTTCAAAGTACTACATTTTTCTTTACTCACAGGATTCTTAGCTCTAAGTTATTGCTTTGTATAACTAAATTTCAAACCAATCCACATGCCATTCCCCAGAACCACTGTACTCATCATACTGTGATGTTCTGTAGATACATTTAATGCCGAATTGTTGGGCTGGACTATAATGCTATTCCATTAAAAAAAAAATCCATCTTGGGAAAGTGAACATCTAAAGAGATGTAAAGCCTAAACACAAGGACTTGGATTCTGTGTCGGCACTCTGCTTCGTAGTAAGAATCTATTTATATGCACTATGCTATGTTCACCAGGGGAACATTGGAAACACATTCTCAAATTAAAGTCTGAGTCAACAGCCTCTTGCTCAACTAAAAACCAAAAACAGCAACAATGACACAGAGCCAGAGTAAAATAGCTTAATTTGTGTCTATAGGAAACATGTTTTCTTCTAGTTTGTACCTTTAAAAAATTGAAATCATCTTATGGATGATTCATTTCAAATGCAGTCACTGGTTATTTTCATAAACGTGGCATTATACATGGCAGGTCACCACTTCTGATTGCTGCTGCCCTCCTGCTCCACAATGCACTGAACACAGCCTTGTCTGCAGTTCTCTGCTGCAGCTTCCATCTTGGTCAATGCCAGACATCACAGCATCACAAAATATCTCAATTGGAAAGGAGCCATAAGGTTCAATACTGTGGCCTCCAGTCCCAAAACTGCACATTTCCATAGTCTTCATCTTCAGTTCTGTAAGAAACCCAGCTTCTCATAGCATCAAAACTAATAGGAAAGTTTGCCAGCACACGGGACGCAGGGAAGGAGGCTTCGTTTTTGGGAAACCCACCCTGTCCTGACTAAGTGCAGAGAACAGAGCATCCTCCTGAGAGGTCTTTGTCATCCTGTGGCAGCTGAGGACAACCTGCGCTGCCACCACACCAGAAGGACCTTCCCAAGAGCCAACTCCTTCTCCACTTCCAGTTGTGCTCAGGGAGACAGATGCAAACAGCTATCTGTGGCAACATCAGCACAACTCCCACGCACCTCTGTAGCTCACTTGAAATACTGGCAAAGGTTTATGATTCTGGTAGGAGACATTCACTCTGCAGAGCGATAAATCCTCTGCTCACAGCTCACTGCAGGTGTTAAGAGTGATGCTACATGAGACTGACTGATTCCATGCTTCCTTGGTTGTTTTTCTTACCCATGGCAACCTACAATCACCAAAAATGTGGGCATATGTATGCAACAGTGGAAGAGTTATAGGATATTATATTGTTATAGGATATTAGAATACAAAGCAACATGAAAAATTATTTTTCGATTAAATACATACATGGAAATATTTTCCCTGAAGTGCTACTGACTGACTTTAAACTGCACCTGACCCCCATTAACCAGAGATATGTGCATTTGTAAACAGTGATGCAGCAGCGTTAGGAATGCATTAGCCGTGTCTTATACATACGAACTATTTAAGCCAACAGCATAGACATAACCGCCTCTGTGCAGATGACCCATGTGACATGCCCAACTTTCACAACAAACTCAGAAAGATCTTTAGAGGGAGACATCCTTTCTTTGTCCCCCTGTGTAAAACCACTGATCTTATAGAATACTGAAGACGGGCAGGCAGGGCATGGGTAGGCCATGGGAGCCAGAGCCCAGCTAGGGCAGGCACAAGTACACAAGGAGACCTACCCCTGCCAAAAAGCAGAGAAGACGACAAGGTGTTTAAACAGAGGGTTTAAACAGGAAGGCATGATCACGCTTTGGACCTCAGAGCAGCCTTCCATTATCTGAAGGGGGCCTACAAGGATGCTGGAGAGGGTCTCTTCATCAGGGACTGTAATGATAAGAAAAGCAGTGACAGGTTTAAACTGAAATAGGAGAAGTTCAGGTTAGATATACGGAAGTTCTTCACTGTGAGGATGGTGATGCACTGGAACAGGTTGCCCAAGGAAGTGGTAAGTGCTCCATCCCTGGCGGTGTTCAAGGCCAGGTTGGACACAGCCTTGGGCGACATGGTCTAGTGCGAGGCGTCCCTGCCCACGGCAGTGGGGTTGGAACGGGGTGATCTTAAGGTCCTTTCCAACCCAAACCATTCTATGATTCTGTGATTCTATGTTTAAGAAACCCAAAACTACAGAGCCAAAGGGTAAGTAGAAAGCATGATGTGAAGCCAAGCGAAGGGCCAGGGAAGCTAGGGTGCATGTACGATGAGAGGGATTTGCATAAGAGATCAAAGACAGCCAGTGATGCCTGGGCAGGGCAGTCTGTGGAGAAACCAGAAGCAAAACAGACACTTACAGCTCCAGCCGAGGGACACATCCAACTGCCAAGAGCAACTGGAGGTATTCCCACATCTGACTGCTGGATGAACTACCCCCCAGGAGCCCCACAAGCCACTCCTCTGGGTCCCTGGGCTCTGCACCCCAAGAGCCCTGCAGAAGCCCATGGCAGAGCCTGGCTGCCCTGCCCCTGCACAGCACTGCTGGGGCACTGCACACAGATGGACTTCAGAGGGGTTTTAGCCATTTCTGGGAATACTGTTCCCAAATTAAAGATATCTTCACAAGAGCATGAAGGAAACACTTCAGTGTATCAACAACACAAGGCATTTTTTCCCCACATGGGGTTTCCTGATGCCTTTTTCATCTGCTGTTATTTTCTTTCTGAATTACACAAGAGCCACTCTTTCTAGTAAGTGTTCTATTCTTAACGGTCTGTCAGGGAAGACCTGTTAGTGCCCTGCCAAATTTATCCTTAGCAAAAGAAATAACACATACGTCAACTGAACCTGACTCTCTTTCTCATTCTTTCATACTTTTTTGGATATGGACCTACTTTCCATAAAAGGTGTTATAGTATACACCAAAACTAACGGTACATAGTCTGATTTTGACTTGCAGATGTGCTCATCAGCCAAGAAGATCGACTACTGCCCACATTATTGATTAGAGAAAACATATCAATGCACACTGGCTCTACGTTACCAGTGGAACCCCTTAAAGCTAATGACTTTCAATTACTCAGTGCAGCAGTGGCAGATGTGACAATTGCTTATTCAAATATTGATTCCAAATATCACATGAGTGATGCTCTTTGGATTTATAGAGCACTAAACTATGCCTTTCAAACAGCAGAATCACCTTTTTATCACTGATAGAGTTTGTATGGGTTTTAATCTCAGTCAATAATGGGGTGAGTTTCAGTGTTCCAAGCACTGGTTTATAGACGTCTCCAAAGTCATCTCTCTAGGACCTGTGCCTAATGCCTGACAACATATTTGTCTACAAAATGAGTAAACTATCAGACAAAATCTGCAGAGTTGTGCAACTTCCATAAAAGGCTGATAATTGCTTACGAATTGTAAAAGGTTTGCACATCATTAAAATGTCTATAAAATCCACTGATGACAAAAAAACATAGAAGCCTGTAACATTTTACGTGGTATTGAAATGTGAATATTTTGTAGGTGTCAACTACAATTACAGCCTCTAAGAGTTTACATTTCTGTTCTCACTACCCTTTCCTTATTTTCTTCAAAGTGGGAAAAGAGGTGTGATTACAACTAGCCAAATGCTTATGTCTTCTTCTGTTAATTTATATACATCTCTGCATTTTTCATGCTCTCAGATATTTTTTTTCATATGTTATTGTGGTACTGTGTCATCTATAAAAATAAACTCATGAAAGGGAAGAACCAATCTTTAGGAATGCCATCCAGAGGGACCTCAACATGCTTGTGAGGTGGGCTGATGCCAACCTCATGAAGTTTAACCATGACAAGTGCAAGGTCCTACACCTGGGTCAGAGCAATCCCAGGCACAGCTACAGGTTGGGCAGAGAAGAGATTCAGAGCAGCCCTGCGGAGAAGGACTTGGGGGTGTTGGTTGATGAGAAAATGAACATGAGCCGGCTTCAGCGTGCGCTCGCAGCCCAGAAAGCAACCGTATCCTGGGCTGCATCAAAAGGAGCGTGACCAGCAGGTCAAAGGAGGTGATCCTGCCCCTTCTGCTCTGCTCTTGTGAGACCTCACCTGGAGCATTGTGTGCAGTTCTGGTGTCCTCAACATCAAAAGGACATGGAACTGTTGGAACAAGTCCAGAGGAGGCCACGAGGATGATCAGGGGACTGGAGCACCTCCTGTATGAAGAGAGGCTGAGAAAGTTGGAGCTGTTCAGCCTGGAGAAGAGAAGGCTGCGTGGAGACCTCATAGAAGCCTTCCAGTATCTGAAGGGGGCCTTTAGGGATGCTGGGGAGGGACTCTTCATTAGGGACTGTAGTGATAGGACAAGGGGTAATGGGTTAAAACTTAAACAGGGAAAGTTTAGATAGATAGGATATAAGGAAGAAGTTCTTTACTGTGAGGGTGGTGAGGCACTGGAATGGGTTGCCCAGGGAGGTTGTGAATGCTCCGTCCCTGGCAGTGTTCAAGGCCAGGTTGGACAAAGCCTTGGGTGATATGGTTTAGTGTGAGGTGTCCCTGCTCATGGCAGGGGGGTTGGAACTTGATGATCTTAAGGTCCTTTCCAACCCTAACTATTCTATGATTCTATGATTCTGTAATAAAATTATGTTACCAAACACCTCTTGCAGGTATTCTAGAGAGACTGACTACATAACCTTGGGTATATGTGCATGTACATACAAAAAACATTCACATAGACCTTCATATTGTATATAAATGAAAACACTAGTATGATGTAGTTACTCATTTGCTTTATCCAGTCCTGGCTTACACAATAACATAGATAGCTGCCTCATTTTTTGATGTTCCAAAAACTAAACTGCAATCAAACTTGGTCTAAAGCTGCATTCTCACAACCAATATACACTGGCGTTTGGATCCATGTGATTCTGAGCTGGATAAGGCACCAAGAGAATTGACCCATGCCTGCGTGTTTCTCATTAATGCTGCCCAGATATGTCACTTCAAATTTTTCATGTTGACCCCATCATCTCCTTTGCTTAGCTAAAGTGTTCAGTCAACTCTGTCCTGCCAAAAAAATTCTAAGCGTAAAACTGATACTGAGCTCTTCTCTTGACCCTTTGTAACACTTGCAATAGTAGATGCCATGAAATGCTTCAATAACACTTGGGTTAAACATTCCTTTTCATAACCTTCTTTAGTGTTTTGCATTAAATGTTCAGTACTTCAAGATGACAATGAATGCCCTTAATGAAATAAATGATGTGGTTTTGTATGGCTGTGGCCAACTGTAAATATATTATCTTTGAAAAATGGGCTGCAACTGTGGGATATTCTCTACTTCATAGCTCTTAGTTATAGGATTAACAGTAAATCAGAAAATCCTCTATGTTTGACCCTGGTCTTTGTACAGCCATGTCCACACACTCTCACTGTGTTCCTGTCCAGCTGGCACAAGGCTGAGGAGATGCCAAGGACTCAAATTCACCTTAAGGATCCATTGCTGCTTGTTGTGTTTAGCAAAGAAGGGGGCAGTTCCAGAGGGTGCCTGTAAGGAGGAATGTGTCTCTTAGCTTTGGGATTACTTAGTCCCAGACACAGCGCACAGAGCAGGGGGAGCAATCTCTTACTGCAGCTGCCACATGAGGACAAGGCTGGAGGTGTGCATGCCATACCTACACATTGTTATTGAATTGGGTCTCTACTCAGTACAGAGTGAACAGATGAGAAGGGTGATTAGCATGTCAGCCTTGCATGTCCATGGAGTATAGAGCATGCACCTATTCTTGACTGGCTGCTGCCTTTCCAAATACTGTGATTTGGAATCTGTTTCTAAGAGCTTCTCCAATAAATGACATTTAAATTTAACACTACGTGCACTGTAAACTACAATTCACTGGCCAAGTTCTGCTCTCATTTGTCCTTGCAAAGTCTGCAGTCCAAGAACAGTGTTAGAGATCATGATAATCACCTTTCAAATTCATCAGATATATCCTGCTAGGGCGAATTCTTAAGGATCCTTATGGAAAGGGGATGCCTTTCTGTGTGGATATAACCACATATAATATTCAGCAGAGGAAGCCCCTGCAGGACAAGACCTGAAGGTGTGAAGGTGGTTCTGTGGGTTTCACCAGCCACATTACCTCTGAGGAGGACCCGAGCTTGTGCCACCACTCGCACTGTGCAATATAACACGTCCTCACAACAGATAAAAGCTCATTTCTGCATACGTCCACCGTCTATTCAAATGACAAATAAACCAGTCATGGTGAGTTTTCCTAACTTATGTCTAGGTAACAGCAGAAGCAGTTGCATGCCAAAGGCCTGATCCAGTCTGGTGGAAAAACACTGGCCAGATGCTGCAAAGCATGGATGTACAAGTGCCATTGATGTCAATCAGACTGTACCAAAATTTGCCTCCTAAGCACACAGTTAAGTGCTCTACAAGACTAAAACAAGATTACTCAGCATCCTTCAGTGCTTTGAGTCCAGCTGAAGTTCAGATAAAGGGAAATTTTTTTTCTTTCACTGCAGTTCTCATGTATTGCCACAGAAGTGTACTTGGGAAATAAAAAACCTTTGGAGGCCTGTGACAAAATTCCCTCAGTGCAATCAGTGCTGTAAGAAACACAGAATCTCCTACAAACTTCAGGGTAGGAGGCAAAGGGTAGGAGGAAAAACTACTCCTTCAAAATGTGCTTCGGAGGCAATTCATTGTGCTGCTTTATTCAGATTGGAACAGTCATCGCTCCGGTATCTGAGTGCCTAATTATTGTTCTTGAGAAGCAAAGCAAGTGCTAGTAACATGAGATTTGTCTTCCAGTTCAAATTTTGCCAGAGGGCATTCAATGCCTTCATCAGAAACAATTAGAAGTATGGTTTTATGTTGCATATGGGACCAGAAAGGCTACTTTATAGATCTCTAAAGAAAACTGAGGGCTTTAGTGGAGAAACTTTTATGTCTGAGAGCTCCTTCCCTGCCAGAAAATGTCTCTTGTACAATCATCAATCTCCTCTACTCCTAAGTAGGAGTATTCAGAAAATACATAGCTCTCAGAAGACAGAGCCTACAACTGCCACTACTCCTGCAATGATGGGGCTTTCTAAGTTAACGTGAAGTGATGTAGGTAATGCACCCATAGCACATTCACAGCACTCTGCCTGAAGCCCTACTCTGTGTCACCTAATTAGGTGCTGGGTGCTAACGACTCCATAACTAGGCAGTTACTGGTATATGAACAACTAGTTAGCATTAGTTTGGATATTTCCCACTATACTGCACTATAGGTTGTCGTGGTTTAAACCCAGTCAGGTAATTCGTTCACTCACCCCCCCCCTTCTTTCCCTCCCCCTACTCCCGGAGGGACGGAGAGGAGAATCGAAAAGAATGCAACTCCCACGAGTTGAGATAAGAACAGTTTAGTAACTAAGGTATAACACAAATCACTACTGCTACCACCAGTGATAATAATGATAAAGGAAATAACAAGGGAAGAGAATACAACACCTCACCACCAGCCGACCGATCACTCGTCCCCCAAGCCCGACCAAGCGCCGACTGATACCTCCTCCAACCCTGCAGTCTCCCAGCCCTTCCGGCTAACTCCCAGTTACATCCTGGGCATGACGTGCTGTGGTATGGAATACCTCTTTGGTCAGTTTGGGTCAGGTGTCCTGTCTCTGCTTCCTCCCGGCTTCCCCTCCCCCCTGGCAGAGCATGAGGCTCACAAAGTCCTTGGCCAAACCAAAACATCCTTGTTATCAGCTCTGTTCCCGAGCTGAAAGTCAAAACACTGCACTGCACCAGCTACCAAGAAGGAGAAAAAATGACTGCTACTGCTGAACCCAGGACATTATCCACCCCTTATTCCATACCATTCACGTCATGCTCAGATCCCACATTTTCAATATACCATCACTCTTATCTTAGTGCATGGACCAGTCCCTATAAAGCTGCTGAGTCCATCTGGTCCATGTCAGGCTCCATCTCTTGTACCAGTCAGAGCAGGAGAGAATGTGTGCAGTGTTCACACTCGTGAATAATCTGGGCAATAGTGTCCATTGCTAAGTCCACCCCTCGATCATGAGTCCATCTCTATGTTGCATCTCTGCTCTGATGGCCTGAAGTGCCATGGGCCCACCAGGCTCAAAATAATTCACTGTCCCCTTCAGCAGTTTCTGCAGCTTGTTGCTGGGGACTCCATACAGCTGCCTTCCATCTCCGACGCTTCCAAAGCACTGGAGGGGCCCAGTGGACTAGATACTTGCCCATACTGTCCCACACACCCTGCCACTCATGACTGTCCAGCCTTGGGGAAAACCTCTTGGTCCCCCTATATTGTTGTCTAACCCCAGACAAGACCCAAACCTGACTCTGCTTAACTTTTGAGATCAGACAAAATGGTTGTGGGTAGAACACAGTCTGTGTGTGTGCCAACATGCTGATCCCCACCACAATCAGCAGGCAGGTCCCAAGGATACCCAAAGGCCATTCGAAACCTTCAGAACTCTCAGTTGATGCTGCTGTGCTTGTCACTGGGGCTGGTGTAGCTGCTGTGCTTGCCGGCTCTCCCACCACCGGCTTCTCTTTTCCTGAGTCCAGCTCTTCCTCCTCTGCCTTGCTGGGAAATGCTGCGTGGTCTCCTGCATCCTCCTGGGGCTCGGCGGGTGGCTGCCGGGGCATGCTCTCGGCCGTCGCGGGGCTGGGCTCCTCCGCGGGGCTCGGCTCCTCCGCGGGGCTCGGCTCCTCCGCCGCCTTCTCCCGCTGCTCGGCAGCCGCTTCCTTCTGCTCCTCGACCGCCCCGACCTCCTCCACCGGCAGCCGTCCCCTGGCGGCCTCCGGCCCCGCTCCCGCCGCCGCTTGGTCCCCGGGGCCGCTCTCCCGGGCCGGTTCGGCTGCCGCCGGCTCCCGGGGCCGCTCCCCCTCGGCTCCCCGCAGCCTCACGAAGATGGAGAGTAGGGTGAGGGCCAGGACGGTGAAGAGCAGCCGGACGGCCAGGTACAAGTCCACGGCCACGTCCGTCCCGCCCTGCTGCTGGAGCCCACCCGTGTTACAAGCCATTGCCATAAAGCACAGTGAGACAAGAACCTTAGCCCAGGCCCCACACTTGATAAACACTATCACAGCAAATACTGGCTCTATGTAAGTTACAACATTCTGAAGCTGTGAGATCAACAAGAACAACTCTGAGAGCCAATAAATCAGCATTGTGACAAGTGACTATTAATCCAGTCAAATCTGTCCTTATCTCAACCCTTCGTGCCCCACGTTGGGCGCCAAAAAGAACTGTCGTGGTTTAAACCCAGTCAGGTAATTCGTTCACTCACCCCCCCCTTCTTTCCCTCCCCCTGCTCTCGGAGGGACGGAGAGGAGAATCGAAAAGAATGCAACTCCCACGGGTTGAGATAAGAACAGTTTAGTAACTAAGGTATAACACAAATCACTACTGCTATCACCAATGATAACAACGATAAAGGAAATAACAAGGGAAGAGAATACAACACCTCACCACCAACCGACCGATCACTCGTCCCCCAAGCCCGACCAAGCGCCGACTGATACCTCCTCCAACCCTGCAGTCTCCCAGCCCTTCCGGCTAACTCCCAGTTACATCCTGGGCATGACGTGCTGTGGTATGGAATACCTCTTTGGTCAGTTTGGGTCAGGTGTCCTGTCTCTGCTTCCTCCTGGCTTCCCCTCCCCCCTGGCAGAGCATGAGGCTCACAAAGTCCTTGGCCAAACCAAAACATCCTTGTTATCAGCTCTGTTCCCAAGCTGAAAGTCAAAACACTGCACTACACTAGCTACCAAGAAGGAGAAAAAATGACTGCTACTGCTGAACCCAGGACAAGGTATACCCACAATGTGATGCAAACAGAGCAGGTCTAAGCCAAATTACTCAGCAGAATTTTCAAGTAGATGTAAACCTTCACTTGCCAAAGTTGACACCTGTGTCTTTTGCCACACTCCAGCTACATCCCTTACTGCTGCTTCCCATTTAAAATCCTTTGGATGAGAGAGAAATTTGTGGCAGATGAAGATTTCCAGGTTGGTAGGGGAAGGGACTATGTATCATATGAGAAGTATTGTACTCCTGTTTTATTTACAGCTTCTATAATTCTGATCCAGTTTCCTTCTTTTGTGGTGCAACATATTCAGATGCATTTCTGGTTGTAAGTGTAGTATGGAGACAAGACATTTTTGGACTTACAGCAGCAGCACTGTAATGCCCTATACACCATTTGCCTCTTTAGGAACAGATCTTCATAACTATTTCTATGCACCTTGATATTTATTTGTAAAATCCAACTATACCATAGACCTTAACAGAAAAAAGCGTTGGTCCCATAGGCAGTGGCAGACACTATTTTCTCCTTAATGTTTTCTTAAGCTAATTATAAGTGATGAAAGTTCATGTCACTTTCCTACAGGATGAAATCTCTCAGCAATAAGAGTCTTTGATTAAACCAAGCATTTCTTCTGGTAAATACAGAACCTGGTACTGACCGGTATGAAAGTCACATGTATGTAACACAGCACCGGATATTGAATTCTTAGCAATTCAATAAAGGAGAAAATGCTGAAGAAAATAATCAGCAAAAAATTCTCAGTTCCTGATCCTCATTTACAACAAAAGCACCTTTACACTGACGGTAATGTAAAAGAATATTGAGTTGGGAATAAACATAATATAATATGCTATTCCTCCAAGGCCCCATCCTGCCAGGACGGTATAAAGGTGACTGGGCAGCCAAATCTGTTCCATTATAACATTATGTCATGTTAAATTCCATTTCAAAACAATGTTTAAACATAATTGATTTGCCCTGAATTTCTAATTTGCAGCCCATTGTCCTTGTCCTCCAACAGCAACAACAGAAAAACGCTGTCAGCATCCCCCTCCCAGATACAATATAATCATGTTAGGCAAGTGAAGAAGTCAATGACAGCCTGACCCACAACCTGCACTTGCTCAAGAGTTGACTTCTTTTGCCTTTACGTATGAGAAGGGATCACTCTCATGAGTGCTGGCTGAGGAATGTGAACCCACCAGCATCTCCCGCCTGAATGGGTTTATTTCAATAGTAAAAATAAATGTCTTTTTGAGCTATGACCAATTCAATCTACTCTAGAGAATTATGTTCTCAGCCAGTCTCTATCCATGTAGTTACATGGATACTCTGAGCCCAGACTCCCTCCCTTTTGTACCACAATTCCAACTCTTGGAGACTCCTTCAAGCATTGCTCTATTCACACTATCTGGAGGACCTGACAGACTGCCAGAAAGAAAATGGAAAAGCCTGACAACGCATGCATCTTGTTAATAAATGATCCCTTTTCACTGCAAATTCCACAAAGGCCTGTTTATCTTCGTAGTTTGTCACCACAGAATGATATGTCTCCTGCCTCCCGTGTCAGTTTGCTGAATGCTCTGCATTTCATGAATGAAACCAGTATTTCTGCGCAGCCCACCACCCATTTATAGTTTTTAGAAGGGATTAGGCATGTTTCTGAAAACAGTTTTTAACACTCCAGGCTTTTCCACAGTAAATCACATCAACAGGATCAAGTACTTTTGCCCTTTAACATTCACCATTTCATCAAAATACAATACATAAATACAAGTATTTATGAAAGAAAATTCAACTATTTATTCACACAAATGTTTAAATTACTTTGATGGGGGGAGTAGAAGTGTGAACATTTTAGTTTTCCAGCCAGCACTATTTCCCAGTCCTGCTTTCTACCCTGATGATCACACAGCCAGGTCTTACATGCAGAGATGATGTGAGGAGTTTCTTCAGCAGCAGCAAGAGCTAAAGTGCTACTTATATGCAGTCAGTAACAACTGAAGCATCAGATGCCTGATAAATCTCTACAAAGAGAACCACTACATTTTCAGCAACAGTGAACCTGTGTCTCTTTCGTGTTCCAGTAAAAGACCGCCAATAGTGATAACATGACAAGGGACATTCTGTCCTGTTTCTTTCAGTGGCCATTGCTCCTAAAGCATAGCCTGGCCTCTTGATTAAGCCATGACTCAAAGCAAAAGACCCTCCAGAACATGAGCACCACCTCTTGTGAGACGTGAGCCTTCCTGGCACATCTCATCCAACTCCCCACCACACTTTTACTACAGATAGAGGTTCTCAATCACGTTCACTCTGATTTCTTACTGCTCCAGATGATGGACCAATATTAAGCAATATTAATTGTCTTTATGCAACCTCTAATGCAATTCGGTTTCACAGCACATCATGTGTCATCTGATCTCGTCATTTTGTAGCCACTCCAGACTAAATCTGACCTTAAACTGGTTTAACACAACCAGCTGTGAACCAAACCAAAATACTGACTTTGAGGTTGAGTATGTGGTTGGGGGAACGTTTTTTCTCCCTAATTGAGGCCAGAAATAAACCAGCAATACTCAGTTATAAGGTTATCCTAAATGGTAGCACCAAGATGGAGATTTTCTTATTTCTTTCTGATATATTACATGGAGATGGGAATATTCCTCAAACGTTTTGGCTTTGGCAGTATATTTAATTTGTCCTCAGATGAGCCTGTATGCATAATGGAAAATATAGCAGCAATACTGCTATTGAAGCTAATATCATACTTGCATTCAAGATGGTCTTTAATAACAGGAGTGAGAGTATGGATATAGCATAATGAATCATGTAAACTGAATTAGGTACATACAAACTTATCACAGAGATGAGAAACCACACTCACGATGATATCTGTTATTGAAAATTTCTGAAGTAATCTATCCAAACTCACATACTTCTGGATGTTAAAGGAGGAAGTATACCATGGTCTTTCTCCTTGCCTCTCCATGTGGACAACACTGTGCAGACACAGCAGAAGTTCCGTCAATGTTGGTAACATCAATACATCACCCTTGACTCACGTATTCAGTGTGGTGTTCATTATAGTTCATTCCAATTTATTAAAAGGGTCTTTAAACAAAAGAACAAGCATCTGACTTCAGGCAGGCCTGAATCAGAGACTACAATTTCAGAATTACTTTATTACCCTCAGTCTACTCAATCAATAATATCTGGATCAAAACCATCTCTCAACCTTGTAATTACAGAATAAGATTGTACTATTATTGTGGATTAAATTGATTCCACATATTTCTAGAGAATGGTATTTCCAAGGCCCCCATCTGTTCCATTTTCCTTGTCACGTTTTCCTGTCTGCTAAATTGTCAACCTTTCACTCCTTACTCAGGCAAATTCTGATAATGGGGCTCATCAATTCAAGTACATAACCAAGGCAGACATCTCCTATTGTAACTTAAATGACCACAATGCATCCCTAGTGCCGCAACATTGAGTAAAGGAAGAAGTCAGATGAGAAAGTAACACACCTCTTCCAACAAATCATCAAATATATTTGTTCATATTCAAAAATGAAAAACCTCTGAAAAAAAAAAGTGAAAATAAAAATCATAACTGCACATGTTGATGATGCCCCAGGATATTTTAACTTGCTTGCCAAGATATGCTGGGTTTTGTGAAGCTATTGTGCTTATTCTTGTTGTTCAATAAAAAATAATTAGTTGCCATGGTAACTGCCACATCATGTCATGCTTATGTTGTTTCTGGGATAAAGAGCACCTTCTTCAAAAAAAAGTCATCACTTTGTGGTAAAATGCTTTTGCTTTTTGTCGTATCTATGAGAAACTGTTTCACTATTTTAAACTTCCTGTATGGGGACGATACCATATGGTCAGACAATGTTCTTTTCCCTTTCCATTGTGGAATAAGCCGCTTGTATCTTCATGAAGGAATTAAGAAATGGTTGTGATAACAGAGCACACGAAATATTCACAATATCTTCCTGGATATTCCAGGTACAGCTTTTTAATGCAATCCAACCAATAAAACAATTGCCTCACCACACACCTTAGGAACACTTTTCATAGAATAAGGCCATTTATTGACTGAACTTGTATTAAATGATATGAAAGGGGAAGTATTAGGCTTTGAAGAAAGCAGTAACAGATTGTGCACAGATTTATGGCTGCTCTAGAGCATGCAGAAGCTTTGTTAGCAGTTCAGGTGAAAATAAGCAAGAAGACCCATGAGGTCTGACTACGGCTGCTCCAGAAACACTGTAAAATACTCCATTCCTGCATCTCCTTCATCTCTCCTTTCACTGTGCCAGGACAGGCTGATATCTTCCAAGCCCACCCAGGACCTTGCAAATCCACCCTGAGGGTTAGTGGCTTGGAGTAAAGCAGTTCTTAGCTCAAGTTTCCCAGCAGCAGCTACATTCCTTATCACTTTTGCTTCCCGTTAAATCATTGGCATTCAGTTAAGCATAGGCAGCAGAGCCAAAAAATGTCATTTTCCATTCACAGAAGCCTACCTCTGTGTGACTGCTCCAACACCCCACTTTTCCTATGCTTAAAGTTACCAAGCAGATTCTGCACAAGGTTTTAACTTAACTTTTCACAATGTATTTTTTTAAACTTCCTAAGAAATAATTTAAAAATGTGTTTTTTCCAAAGATATTATGGTTTAACCAAATTCTACACTCTCTTATCAACAAACAGGCATATATTTGTCTATTATTTTCTCAGATTTCAAAATAAATGATGCATATGCACCCCCTCAGGACAAGCATGGCAACTTTGGGGTACTTAGTAATTCAACACAAATAGAGTTGCTGGATACCACTTTGTCTAAGTCATTCTGATCGTCTTGCAAGATGCTCATACAATGTGAGCTCACACAGTATGAGCTTTGCAAACTTTAATTTTGCCATTTGACTAGTTAAGGCTTATAAAAAAATACTTCTTTTTCTATAAAAATAAAATCTGGTATTGCCTAAACAACGTAAGAAATTTTACAAACAGTTGGACCACAACTATGCTGCCTAAAAGTGAAGACAGGCCATTACAGATGAGACCTGGGAGGAGAAAACTGGGAAACATTCTTACTAAGGCAAAACACAATCAGCGGCACATGTCTTTCCAGATTTTTAATGTATTAACATATTTTAACATTAATTTGGTTCAAGGAGCAGTGAAATACCCCTTATCTAGGTACAAGAGCAGGGGAACAGAATCTTCACTCCTCCAGTGTGCTTAACACCTGTTCCTAGAAGTGACAAGCACAGAGCCACTAAATAGAAGGAATATCAAAGCTTCATCACCTGAGAGGTGAACATAAGCCATAGACTTATTTATATGCATACAAAAGTGACATTAAAATAATGCTATTTCTGTTCTGCTCCAGACTTCCCAAATGTCACATTTACAGCTGCACATGCAATCTCCCTTGTGCATCCAGTCTGCATAGTGTGGCAGGAAGGCTGTCAGAGACAAAATGTGACCATGTAATCCAAGAGTGCATGGAAATGAGAGCTTGCATAATTACCACAACCTGAAATTCTTGTTTCTTCTGTGTGGATTTTGACTGTCTCCAGTCAATTGCTAGACTGAATTTTTAAACACTCAGATTAAGGAAAACAGTTGTGGCATGTACAACTTCTATTGTGAATGAGCACCAGGAGGAGGATGGATTCCTTGCTACAGAAAACAGGCTCCCATCACTGTGGAATGGGACAAAACATACATCAGCTCCCAACAGGAGAAGGCTATTATCTTTGAAAGACTGCTGCATTGTTAGCATCATGTGCTGTGTTCATACAGTGCTCCAAAAGTGAAGGTGAAATGCTCAGTGGGGAGAATGATGCCACCTTGCCCTGCCCAGACCTCCCAGGCACCCTCAGGACAGTGCTCCGAGACTGCTCCAGCACTGCTGGCACCATGTGTTGGGTTCTGCAGAGCTCAGTGATTTTTAGCAGACTGACTGTGTTTCCCTGAGGATCTCATGTGAGAGAAGGGAAATGATGTTTTTTAACATCTCAGAGCTTACTTAAATCTGAACAGAATGGCACAGGGCCAGTTTGTAACCTTGAAGGCTTGGTTTTCTGGTTTGTTCCTGGGTTGGTTTTCCTCACTAAGCAGATAAAGATTGCTGGAAGCTGTGGGGATGATGATGCTTCTCAAAGAAACATTCAGTCTCTTTCTACTGGATACTGTTAGGCAATCTGAGTGCGAGAGGTTGATTCCAATTCTATCAGGTTACAGCTGGTTTTATTAATACACAAAGTAAGACCTGCATATTTCTGGGAATGCTTTCTTGTAGCAACTGACTTGATCAAAAATCCAACAAAGAAAAAAAACGACATCTAGAAAAGAAAAAAAAAAGTTGTCATTACTGTAATTTTGGGGGAGGATTTTCACAAATGTTCCTTTGTTACTTTTAAAAAGTATTGACAGAATTTATGCTTTTTTTTTTTTTTGCTGACATGGTTACTTCAATATTTAATTGAATTTATCTTGTTTGATCATGCTTATGAGAATTTCAAATTATTACTAACCAGAAATAACTCCCAACACAAAACAAAAAAATTAAATAAAAATAGAGCTATTTGAAACACCTTGGAATGAAAATAATCTGGAAACTATAAGAATATTTCCAAATGTCTGCACTTTTTCAGTCATCACACTAGAGGTGGGTTTTTTTTTAATAGCCCTACGTTGCTTTTCAAAAGGGGAAAAAAAAAAGACAT
This sequence comes from Pezoporus flaviventris, assembly GCF_033815535.1. Classification (NCBI taxonomy): domain Eukaryota; kingdom Metazoa; phylum Chordata; class Aves; order Psittaciformes; family Psittacidae; genus Pezoporus; species Pezoporus flaviventris. The sequence continues at coordinate 2,377,599 of NW_026892630.1, read as the reverse complement.
TTTAGGACTTCTTTATTAACACATGGATTTCCCCTATGCCACAATTCTATAATCCATACCCATTTGCCCTGCATTATGTTTCAGCAATACAGCTAAGCAAACAAAGACTGTATTTTCCTTTCCATAGTGCACACTCACTGTCGCAGGGAGCTGCTCTGGGGTTCGCAGCCCTTGCAGGATGCCACTCCCTCTTCCCTAACCAGAAAACATGAGTCAGACTATTTAGCAAGAAGCAAGAGTTTTCTGGAGAAGCATTTTATTGCAGCATGTCATATGCTGGCATGAAGGAGGGCCACAGCTTCATCCCCATTTTTACTTATAGATGCGTTTAAAGGGTGTTACTAATGGTCAACACAAGTTTGAAATGAAGCCAAGAGTAAAAGTGAAACCTTATTGTTTCATGGGAGCAGACAAAAGTAATTATACAGCCTGCAAGAGCTAAGCAGAGTTTAGAGCCTGTCGCAAGCTCTGGCCCACAGCTTGGTCTTCACGACAAAAGCCAGTGGCTGCCTCTGCACTGTCCTCAGCAGCGGCGTAAGGACACATGTGCCCTAGGACAAGCTCTGTTTATGTCTGTGTTTTAGAGGCTTATATCCTCTTTGAAACTTATACTTAACCTAATTAAATTCTTTATGGGTTTGCATGCTCATGCTGTCCCTATACAGAGGTATACACAATGGAAGCTCTGCTTCCATTGCTGCAAACACCCCCACAGGGCATTTGCCACCATCCATAAGTCAGTATACAGTACTGGCCACTTTTCTCGTTCAGCAATGTCCAAGGGCAGCTGGATGCCTTTCACCTCTGCAAACTGGCTCGATTCACCCTCTTCTTCAGCAGTTTCTGCAACTTGTTCTAGGGGACTCCATACAGCTGCATTCCATCTGCGACGCTTTCAAAGCACTGGAGGGACACAATAGACTAGATACTTGCCCATACTATCCCACACACCCTGCCACTTGTGACTGTCTAGCCTAGAAGCTAGAGGGAAAAAAATCTCTCGGTGGGAAGATCTCGGAGGGAAAATCTTTGAGAGCCAATAAATCTGCATTGTGACGAGTGACTATTAATCCAACATAATAAATGCTTATCACAGATATGATTAGACACAGATCTGTTTTTACCTCAACCCTTCATCCCCCATGGTGCATGCCACAAAGAACTGTCATGGTTTAAGCCCAGCTGGTAACTCAGAACCAAGCAGATGTTCGCTCACTCCTCCTTTCTTCCTCCCCCAGCTCCTGGAGGGATGCGGAGGAGAATCAAAAGTATGTAACTCCCATGGGTTGAGAAAAGAACAGTCCAGTAACCACTACTGCTACCACCACTAATAATAATGATAAGGGAAATGACAAGGGAACTGAATACAACCTCTCACCACCCACCGACTGATACCCAGCCTGACCGAGCCATGGTCTAGCCTTTCCAGATAACTGCCCCCAGTTTATATAGTGGACATGACGTGCTGTGGTATGGAATACCTCTTTGGCTAGTTTGGGTCAGGTGTCCTGTCTCTGCTTCCTCCCGGCTTCCCCTCCTCCTTGGCAGAGCATGAGACTCAGAAAGTCCTTGGTCAGTGTAAGCATTACTGAGCAACAACTAAAAACATCGGTGTTATCAAGCGCTGTTCCCAGGCTGAAAGTCAGAAACACAGCGCTGCACCAGCTACTAAGAAGAAGAAAAATGACTGCTGCTGCTGAACCCAGGACAGGAAATCAGAAAACAATTAGGTTATGTGATCTAATGTAAAGCATTGATAATATTGTCAGAAAGAGCTATTCACTGCAAGGAATAGCTGTGCAGCACACTGTGCAGCACAAACCTGCCCTGCAGTTGAGGTCCATTCACACCCTGAACAGCTTGTTCACGGCTTTTCCGGGTTTCTTTCCATTAAGTAGGTGTTATTTGCAAGAAGTGCTATACTTCAGGAGCCAGGCCGTTAGCACAGCCCTTATCCAGCAGCTCAGAGAGGTTCTGCAGCCCACACTGAGACCTGCGCTGCCCCACTCCAGCTCAGGCAGGGCCTGAACCACCTAGTTCAACAACAGCTCAGTGCCAGGGGACCTGTCAGTGTGGTGGTGTCAACATACTCCTTGCCTTTTGCTCAGTCTTTACTTACCCCCCTTCTTAGTTCATTGATTTATTAGTGGAGAAAGACACTCTTCGAGCAATAGCTTGCAAGTTAGAATTCCCCATTTCTGACACTTTTAAGGGCATTCTATATTACCTCATCTGGTAAAAAGATCTGGCTGCCTACCGTAGCCTTTCACTTGTTAGCACCTATAAGGTCCCTTACTGTGGGCCTGAGTAGGCTGCGCCACAAACCCCCCTCCCAATTTCAATTGCAATCTCCTTCCAGTACAGCCCTATGGATGATGAGCAGTAAATAGCACTTACAAGCAATGGGTTTGTACAATGCTCATCTGGTGGTGGCTGTTTTGAGCAGTCCATAGCTGAGTCACCACCATTGCATCTTCTCAGCTGGGTTATTGCAAGAGCCACAGGGAACGCAAAGAAGGTGGCAGTTAGGAAAATGCTCCCTTCACTCCTGTTTGCAAAGAAAATCATTTCCACCTTCCACTTCCTTTTGTCAGATTACGTTCATCTACTTCTTGTGCTGTTTTATTAAACCATATATGGATAAATGTTGCCTAAGAATGAAACATTTCTCTGAGAGACCCAATTTATTCTTTAGCTATGGTGCTGTGTTTTGAGATAATTTAGTGTTAGGCACAAAAAATGAAAATCATATGGAAACTGTCAAAAATTAGAATAATTTTTAGCTCAAAGCTGTATTTATAGAAGGATGTTTAAGTCTCAAAAAGAGAGATCAGATTACCTGTTCCGTGTCTAAAAAAAGAGCAATAACAAAAGCCGTACTTATAAAGGTGCAATGAAAAAGGTTAATACAAACCTGAAATCAGTAATCTGAAAGACTACTTTATCATACTGTATCTGAAAAGCATTGGGGAAATACCAGTACACTGGTCATTCAGTATTTGAAAACACTACACTACTCATTACACATCTACCAAAAGAAAGGACTTTTCATTTTAGCTCTGCAGTTATCACTGTAAATTATCTCAGTACTGTCTCAAAACCAAGAGAATGCAACAAGTTCTATTCTTCATAAAGGGTGTAAAAAAGAAAGGCACAGACTTCCAAAGGCATTGTAAGCCCACATGGCTTAAACACCTTGATGCTTAGGAAATTCTGATTCAGTCCCTGATTCTGCCTGGGTGATTGAAAAATCTGGAAATAAATTTCCCATCCAAAATACTTTTGGGCATTGTTTTTCCACTGTTTTAACTCCACATTCCACGTTTTTTATGAAGTATGAACTACATTACTCAACGCGTTAGCATTCCATTAGGATTCACTTTCTGATTATTCACAGTAGAGATGTCCTTATCAAAAACACACAGATGGGAGAAGATTTAATAATTATTCTTTTTGTATAAATTCACTGAAAGAAGTCAGGCAAATATTTCCTTATAAAAATTAATGGACGTCTGATAAATTGCTCAATGGTTGAAACTAATTTCTTTTAATCACCAAGCAAATTAAATATTAAGCCGTATTTCCCATTTATTTTATAAATTTCTGTGCAAGTGGGAATAAAGATTTCCCACACGGTCAAAATGCAAAGAAAGAATGAATTAAAAGCCAGATTTTCAGACCTGAGCCCTGTGGTCTCCATTGGAGATGTTTGCTTTTCCATTAGCTTCCTTGCACGTTTCATGCTGCTGCAGAGCAGTACTCCACCAATACTCCTCTGGAATAGGACGGACTGACAGAGACCGGACTGAGAGCAGCCCTGAGGAGAAGGACTTGGGGTTGTTGATTAAGGAGCTCCCCATGACACATCAGTGTGTACTTGTAGACCAGAGCACCCTGATGTGCTGTGCCCTGGTGAGACCCCCCACTGCAGTCCTGACCCAGCGCTGGGGCAACAACACCAGAGGGACGTGGAGCTGTTGGAGCGAGTCCAGAGGAGGCCATGGAGATGCTGCGAGGGCTGGAGCAGCTCTGCTCTGGAGCCAGGCTGGGAGAGCTGGGCTCGGTCAGCTTGGAGAAGAGAAGGCTCCTGAAGGGGAGACCTGAGAGCAGCTCCAGTGCCTGAAGGGGCTGCAGGAAAGCTGGAGAGGGGCTTGGGACAAGGGATGTAGGGACAGGACAGGGGGAATGGCTTTAACCTGCCAGAGGGGAGACTGAGATGAGCTCTTAGGCAGAAGCTCTTCCCTGTGAGGGTGCTGAGGCGCTGGCACAGGGTGCCCAGAGAAGCTGTGGCTGCCCCATCCCTGGCAGTGTTCAAGGCCAGGCTGGACACAGGGGCTTGGAGCAAGCTGCTCTAGTGGAAGGTGTCCCTGCCCATGGCAGGGGTTGGAACTGGGTGAGCTTTAAGGCCCCTTCCAACACAAACCAATCTGGGATTCTATGCTTCTATGATTTCTTCCTGTGCACAAACACCTGAAAACTGACAGATCTGCAGTGGAATGGAATAAAGGGCGACTGATTCCCCTAATACTTCATTAACTTCCCCCCTGCCTTTCCTTTAAACAATTCATTCCCACACTTATATTTTCCTTTCCATTTTTTCCTGTAAAAGCACACATTTCAATGGCTGAGGAAGCTTTCTAGGATTAGAATGTATGCATTGAAAGCAAGACTCTATGCCAATTAGTGTTCATAGGAAACATATTTTGCTTAAATATATACACACACACCAAAATGCCAGTTTACAGTTAAATAGTGATGCTTTGCATTCTGACAAATTAACAGTGCACACTGCATGTGTGAATGCAGCCCATAGGAGACACCAGACAAGCAAGGGCCATGCCAGTTCAGCAGACATCATTACATGTAATATACTTATTTCTCAACAATGTGAACAAATTCTGGCTCCAGTATTTTCCTGAATAGCACTTCACCGCCAAGTGGACTGTTCACACCATTTGGAGGAAGGCTTGAAGTGTACAGCCCCTGGTGAGCCCGAGATGATCCAGGGAATGAAACATTCGAGTACCACAGCTCAGGTCAACAATGGTTTAGGGACAACCTTTGTTTCTTCAAGAGCAAGAAATTGGATACTGTCTAGTGAAAGAAAACCTGCTGTTCCTGGAATCTGCTCATGCGAGGTAAGAGCTCTTCCCAGTCGTTTCAGTAAGGTAATATGGCTGAGAACCTGTTCCTGCCCTTTAGGAAGGATACTGGCAATTTTCAACCCATGCAGTTTTCTTGGGTTTTTTGACATTTTATCTCATTGCTGCCTCCTAAACTCTGTTGGTTGTGAATGTGCTACAAGCACAGCTACAAGCTGTACTTCTGTTGAGCTCTGCCACTGTGTAGTGGACTAATAGTACTGCTCACAACTGCCGTGCTCCTGAGATCAAAATGCAGACATTAACAGTTTTATGTGTTCAAGGGCAAGAGGGGTCAGCATGGAAACCACTTCCTCTACTGAAATCAATCCCAAATGACAAGGCAAGGAGCTGTGTTCCCTTAACATGGCTACATGCCTGAGGAAGCTGCAGACACTGAGCAGCCCTGCGTGGCTGTGGTTAGACCTGCTCCAGCAGCCTCTGTCATGCTCCTTCTGCAGTCACCACATCCCTTGATGAAGCTCAATGTGAAGATGCATTGCTTTGCAAGAGTCCTCGTGTGGTGCAGCTCTGCAGCACAACACCACCGAGGCACACGAGCACCGTACCAGGAAGAGTCGGTGATTTCAGAAGCAGCGTTAGGGGAGGTTGTGCTTTGCCTGCCCAGCCCCTCTTGCAGCAGCCCCCTGTCCCATCAACACAGGCGTTTGTGAGCATGGGTAGGAAGCCCAGATGAAACTCTAAGCAGGGTGGAAAGCTTTTAACTCACTGGGAAAATGGCGTTATTTCTCCTCTATATCTGTTTCTCAGCCTTTTCATGGTTCAGCCATACAAGCATTTCCCTAGAGACAGCAAACCTCATGGCCCCACCACCACTGACATCCTGGATGAACCACAGGCTTTGGGAAGCTTTCCCCTTCCTGATCCAATACAGGAGGCTAACACAAGACTTGCTTTCCATCAACATCCGTTCCCTGTTGTTAAGTATTTTCTGAGCAGCATGCATTAATTTGCCCCCATAGTAACGCCCCCAAGACATCACTGTCATCTTTTAAAACTCATTTAGACTGCAGCCCAAAAGCTTGGGCACAAGTATGTTTCCTTGGGCTCTCTGAATGGGTCCTCCTCCCTCAGGGATGACACTCTGGGGAGTGTTTGCATCATGGTGGGTGCAGGAAAACATGACATTCCTACGCTATGGAAAATAAGTGTGCTGTCATCACAATAGCAATAACATATTTTGTTAGCAAGGGGTTTTCCATAGCAATTTACATCCCAGAAAAAAAAAAGAAAAAAAAGAATTTGTGCACATTTCTTCTCCATAGGGAAGTGTTAGCAAAGCCTGCCTTCCCAGCTTGCACTGTATGCTGAGCTTCTGCCTGTCTGTCTTGTTTTGGCTGTCCTAATTTACATAGTATTTCCTCTCCCTGTGTAGGTTTCAATGTTACACTGGGGTCAAGCTGTATCTTTTGCAAATCAGGATGTAAACAAGTCTGGATAACTCATGCGACACCATGCTGCACACCCCCTTCTCTCTTCGGAGTTTTTTTAGATATATATTAACATCAAAAATTATCCGGGATCCTTTTAAAGATCCAATTTCATACCTCCCAGCATCCAGCAAATAGGCTACATAGCAGGCAAATGCCAAGTGCTCTGAAATAACTATAGCAAAGGAAGCTCTGATAAAAGGCCCAGCACACCAAAAGCGCACTGAAAGAGCAATATCCTGTCAGCTAGAAGTTGCTTGTGTAATAAACAGACTTTGAATTTTATGTTCATTCAAACAGAAACATCCCCATAAAGCACCTTTGCACCAAAAAAAAAATGGAAAAACATTTGATTGGGGATGAAATAGGCTTAGAATAATTTGGGCTTGTGAATCCTTGCCAGCTCCACTCCTCCACACATTCCTGCCTGCATTCTGATCTCATTATGTGCCGGGTGAGAGCGCGAGCTTCACTGGAACAGTTCTCACCCATCTGCATCCTCTTCTTCCTTCTCAAACTGAAGGAGGATGTATATTTATAACCCCTTCAAGATACTGTGTGGATCCACAGCAAGAAGGCAGTGGTATTTGGAAGCTGGGCAGGGAGAAGGCAAGGATAGCTGGCATGGAAGATGCAGGTGTGTGTTTTCCTGTTCATCCTGGTTTACGAAGCTGAGGCTTCACTTCAGATGACTACATGAACTGCCCCAATGCCGTGCGGTTCCTAAAATAAGACAAAAGCTTATGCTCAGACACCAGTTTTTCCTCCCACAAGTATTGAGCATATCTGGATCTATGCAGCAAGGTCCCCAAGGATGGGTACTGAAACCAGGTTGATTCAGAGTCTAATGACTCTGCTAGTAGAAAGGGCACTGCAGAAGGTGCTGATGCTAGTGGAGGTTATGAATGCTTTGAAAGTCTCTTTCAGAATGCAGACCAGTCTTGATGATTGAATAAACAGTCTTAATCAAGCCAAGACATTCAATAAAGGTAAGTGTGAAGTACTAAACAAAGGAAGGAGAAATGAAATGAGCAAAGTAAGAAATAACTGGCTAAATAAGAGCACTGCCAAATGTGTGCAGGGAGTTATGGAGGACCTCAGGTGGAATATGACTCAACACCACGACACACTGCAACAAAAAACATGAAGCTCATTCAATGATGCATTAGTAACACTGATGCATGTCAGACATGAGAAGTAATTATTCATTAAACATGAGTGAAACTTCTCTCAGGGTGCAATTTGGAGCACTACATTTCATCAGAAACACATGCCGATTTGAGAGGAAAACATCCTTCTATACACAAGGCTGAATTTCTGTTTTGTCTGGAAAAAGAGGGAGGGTACAATAGCAGCTTCCAACATAGCAAGCAAGAATATGCGATTGATAACATAAGAATTCATCTAATTCAAAGAGAGCAATAACCAAGCTACATATTAGGAAAGGTTTCCTAAGAACAGTGAAGAGGTGCAGGGTATCTCTTCGTCTGACTAATTACCCTTGCCTCTCAGCAGGGCTGTTTATCCCAGGCTGGCTACTCTGTGCCTGGCTGACTGTCCAATGTCAAAACCGGCTGCTCCAAGCAAATTGTGTCTCCCTGCTTCATGCTCCACAGCACTCCTCTGCACTCAGATGACACTGAGTTCCACACAGGACCGCACCACTGTCAGTCAGTGCTCAGCTACGGCTGGAGTAGCTGCTCCGAGATTTCCTGCCCAATCTGCTCATGCCAGAATAGCACGGGCAAGTGCCACTCAGTACAGGCTACTGCAAGGACACAAAACCACAAAGGGAAGCTAGAACAACACATTAGCTCAGCGTGCATGGAAGACGTATGAGGACATTTCCACTGGAAGCCAGGTCATCCCGCTCCATGAAGAGCCTCAGCAGCATCTTCGCATCTCAGGGGAGTACATCTCCCAGCTCGTTCTCCGCAAACAAGTTCACTGGCAACCCCTGTCTTACAGAGAAGCCAGATCCAAGACCATTATAGAAAAGAAGGGAGGACAGCAATTCTTCAGGTTCTTATGATCATTTAGCTTGTCTGGGCAGCATTCCACACTCCACTGCTCCTGCACTCAGACTCTGCCCATACACTCTACCTGCTATAGCCAGCACAGCAACTTCATGGGACAGGGGTTTGAAAGTTCTCTCACAGAGCCTTGCTGGAATATCCAAGGTAAAGAAGCTTTTCTGGGGAAAAGCAACATGGGTAAGCTGAGGTTCATTCCCAAAACAGAAGGCTTCATAGCAGAAGTACCATCAGACCTGCTGGCTGGGAGCCTGTCAGCCCCACTCTTACAAGTTACTGCCATGGTCACATTTTCAGGGCTCTTCTTTAGGATGTCACAGCCCTTGTGAGAAGCCTGAAGGACCTCAAAAGTTCCAGAGAAGAACAAAAATTGAAACCCTCTTTGTCTCAGCGGTGTAATGCGACCTAGTGTGTACATATGGGAAAAGACAATTGGAATAGACAAAGCCATGGGCAATTGGGCCAGAGAACTATGAACATCTGTTGTGTGGTAAATATGCAGCCATCAGCTTTTATGCATAGCCTATAAACAAATTCAAACAAAAGAACAGGGTGATAGCTTTTATTTATATGTAACTACATAGAAGTCTGTGAATTAACTCTCCATTGTAAAACACTAACTTGGCAGATCAGCTCATCTGCAGACCACTGTCAACAGTCCACAAAGTGCATTTAGCCCATATTAACCCATATAAAGTAAGGGATTCATGGGTTCAACTCTCCTCTGCCCCCTCTATTCTCCCTAAATCCCATTGCTGCCTCCCCCTTCTCTAACACTTCTCAAGGCTCTGGACACCCTCACTGATAGATCTGTTTCCCGTTGATCAGCTTCCACCTAGGATGTGCAGGTGTTGCTAGGTCACCATATTTGGTAGAGCTTAAGACAAGCAAATTCAGGCTGTCTTTCACTTTGCAGGAGCTCCCTACACCTCCGTAGCTTCATATTTCTCATTCAACTTCTCATACCTCTACTCTGCCATGGTGCCTATGAAGACAACTGTTCAGTTGCTCTGTGTGTTGAGGACTATTGTTTCATGGCTGCCTTGCACCCTCTACCAGTACCCTCTGTCATCCACTCCGTACTTAGAGGACAGGCTTTCTGAAAGGAGAACCTTTCTGTTGCATGTGTTTGTAGTGCCTAGCACAGCCCAGCCTCTTCCAAAGCTGAGGTAATAAAACTATACAAAGGCGACACCGTTAATTCACCTTCTCTTTCCATACAGGAAATTGCAATTGGCAGGCAGAATTTGGGTCAGACATGCATTTTGTGCTATCTCATTGAAAGCAACAGTCCATTAGGACATGTAACTGCAATGTTTAAAGCTAGAAAGGACCTCAGAAACACACCCTATTACAAAGATGGTGAATTACCATCACCGGAACAATATTTTTATACTGTTAAAACAAGGTAAGCACACTTCATTTACTCCAGCTTAGTGGCATTCTGTCAACCACAATGATATTTTATTGCTATTAAACTGTTGCTTTCCATGAATAGGCTCTTGGCCAATGGCTAAAGAAGCACCAGCAGAAGATGAGGAGCCTGCAGAGAGCTTAGCTGATAAGAGAATGGGTTAAAGAGAAGCTATTCTTATTTGTGTGACAATCATCTGTGAGAATATTTCCCGTCTGTGCTATTTTTGGTTCCTAGAGAGATGGCTCTTACAAGAATATGGAATTAGAATTTGAATACAGGCATAGTAAGAGCACTTTGCATGTGTGCCCACACAGCCTCCTTCCCCCACACACCTCCATCAGGGAGTTCCACTGCTGAGCAAGGTCAAGTTATAACAATAAGGCACTGCAGAAAGGTCTTTAACATTCCCAGATTGTTTAAAGAAATTAAAGCTCATCTCCTCATCTCCTCAAGGAATGCTGTTTATTTTAAGGGTCGCTGTAGCATTATCTTTATAACTCATTAAAGCACCTTGGCTTGAAAATGTATGTCAAATGAGGAAACCATTACACTTAAAAGACTCACACATGATGGCCAGATTCTGGCTGTCTTTAACCACATGGTCTACCAGAAAGAAAAGCCTTCCCCTCCTGCACAGAATTTGAAATCACAGACAAGCCACTGCAATTATGGAAGGAGGTACTTAACCTTTCTGACATGGATTCTCTCCCACGTGTCTCTTTTGGGCAGGAGCAACTCTAAGTGAATGCTTGTTGCAAAAAGAGATTTACTCGAGTGGCTAAAGGGATTAATAACTTCAGGTGTAGCACACACATTCCCAATATGGTTTTAGCTGTGCGGAAAGAACACCTGGCTAATGGACCCTTGTGTTGTTGGGCTCTGAGCAGAAGTGAAGTCCCTACTGCACTGATATCCCCTGCTTGAGTCAGGAGCCAAGGTGGGACAGCATGAGCAGCCCATGGACAATGATGGGTAGTGCAGTTCAGTTTTCTAACAGAACAGGTTAGCAGCCTGGTGCTGGTTACACAGAGCTATTATGCAGCAGCTGACCTGAGCAGCAGGATGGGAGCCTTTATTTCATTCAAGACTTTAAAAAGGCACTCGACTAACTTCATTTTGTCTGCCATTCATGTACATTTTAAAATTCAACCTCCCAAGGGGACTTCAGAGGGTACACTTGAAAGTCTACTCATGTAAACAGCTGGGAAGGTCTGTTTGTTTTATAGAATCATAGAATCACAGAATGGTTTGGGTTGGAAAGGATCTTAAGATCATCCAGTTCCAACCCCCCTGCCATGAGCAGGGATGCCTCACACTAGACCATATCACCCAAGGCTCTGTGCAGCCTGGCTTTGAGCTGCCAGGCGTAGAGCACTTACCACTTCTCTGGGCAACCTTTTCGGGTGCCTCACCACCCTCACTGTAAAGAACTTCCTTCTACTCCTGCTGGAAGTGATGATCCTGATCAAAAATGTAACACACACTTTATCTTATGGTATCGAAAATGTAAGGCATCAATCATGCTTTCAGCAGAAGCAAAAGAAAGTCAAGCTTCTAATGTTGGGAAAGAACTGGGCTGCAAGTTTTGCTTATTGAGAAGTCATTAAAGCATCACGTCTCCATAAAATGTCATCCGTAAAAGACAGGTAGAACATTGCTGGTACAGCATTATAAACCACTGATGAACAAAGTCTTTATATTTACTGAGTTTTTTAATGATGTTTTTAAATGTCTCCTTAATTTGTCAATGAGCGTTCATATAATAACATTAACATTAAACGCACATTTCTTGTAAAGCATAATTGTGAAATTATGGCTTTAGATTTGCAAATCTCTTCTCAGATAGTAAGGAATTGCTCATCATGCTAGTTAGTGAGGAACATGGCTCCTTGCACAGCACTGTAAACTGAAGCATGAGGATTAAATACCTTACCTAAGCTTTTGGCACACAAGATCTGCTCTCCAAAGAACAGTATAGTCCTGGCAGTCAGATATTCAGACCAGGGACCTGGCTGATTTGGCTGGATTAGACTGAAACCCTTTCTCAGCTATAGGTTTCCATGGACATCAAAGTAAGGAAGGGAGAGATGTGCATGCCCAGATCTTGTCTCAACATGGAGAGCCTGGACGTGGTCTTTTGGGTTATGCAAGCATGAGGCGTTTGACAAGGCAGTGAGGCACTGCAGGACTCACGTAAGCCAAACCCTTGAATGCCAGCTTCTCAAAACCAAGCATCATGCCAGTGAAAAAAGCCCATGAAGCTTCCTGGCCCTGTGGCCTACGCAGCTAATCGGATAGCAAACTCAGGTAGCCAAGAAACATTGAGCAATAGTCAATGGCAGCAGAGAAATCTTAATGGGGTGGAGAGCAGAACCTCTACCCCAGAAAGACAGATTCAGCGGAATGGCAGAAGTCAAACTTTCACCCACTTGCATGTTCGTAGGAAGAAGCAGAACATACTGTACGAAGTGAATTTTAAAATACCCAAATCTGTGGGGAAGAAGTTCAGTGTAATAACTGCACTTGGTGCTGGCTTTATCCAAGGACTCTTAGTCCGCATGCGTGCGCATTTTAATCCACTTGGAAAGCAGATTACAGCAGTTTATACAAGGGCAGTCTTGGTATGGGCTGAGAGCGCCACGGAGCCAGTCAGGGAGCAGCAGTCGGTGCACTTCATGTTCACATGCCATTGCACTGTGCCGGTGTCTTCCCCAGGGGTTCCAGTAACAGAGTACTTGGAGCCCCAGTAACATTTCACCTAGCAGTAAGTAGTTTCTAGGAGACCTCAGTTAGGTCTTTCTAAAGGCTCTGATTTGACTCATTATTTTACTTTTTCTATTAAACTGAGGTCAACTCTACTTCTTTAGGACTCAAATAAAGAAATGGATCTGAAGGCATCTTACCAGTGTCCTATCACAAAGACTGTCATAGATGAGATGGAAAGAAAGGATTTCTAAAAGGAAATCTCCAGAACAGGGTAAAGGAAATGCCATGATTTCAAAAACCAAAGTTTTAGGGTCCTTCTCAGAATCAATAAGGTTCTTGCTTGGAGTTAAAATTACTTATAAAAAGGATGCTTTGGTGAAGAGCCTCATTACTGCAGTTTTTATGAACAACTTGCTGAGAATAAAACTGTATTTGTTTCCATTAAAGAACCTGAGTCTTTCAGAGAAAAGGGAGGAGTATTTACTTTGTAAAGCACAGCCCAGTTGAAATGTCCGCAAAACACTTCATGTTTTGTTGAAACATTAGTTGAAATGATAAAGCTGATGTGGTGATGCATATTAACACAACATATTTTTCCCTTCACATTTCTCACAAGGTAGCAGTACCTCCTCCCACTACAGGCAGCAGGAGTTATAGATGTGCAGCACATAAAAATCTTAAGTCCTTTCAAAAATTTATGATAGCAAGTAAAAACCTAAGCCCAAAGATCATGAATTAACCTCTGGATCCAATAATTCCCTAACAGGACAGACAAGCTGTTTACTGCTGTATGGATATATGGATACAAAAAAAGGTTTCCACTCCCTGGTCTGCAGGCTCTGTACAAATCTCCTATCTCCATGATATGAGGGGAGCTCTACAGCTAATCTAATTTGGTCTATGGCTAGTTTAATTTGCACCATCTGCAAATAATCACTAGGGGCTAAAAGGGACCCAAAGGCCAAGCATGACAAACAGGCGTCCCTGTGTTTCTCACAGCCACACTCCTTTTCCCTTGTTTTCCTGATTTTCCTGGCTGGTAAGAGTAGCAAATACAGCTCCACTTCAACTACAGCCCCCATGCAGATGCTAAGACCCTCCCTGGACCAACAACACCTGCTTTAGACATAAATGTACCTGAGAGATTAGCCACAAAGGGCTAATTACATGAGCATAATCTACTTTAGATCTCACAGGAAAGAGGAGGCATGAGACTCAGGCCTGAAAATCAGCCTGGTCTACCCAGCCCTGCAGCGTCGGCACATCCAAAAGTCATATAGAACCCACAGAAGGCTTTTTGTCTTCTCTAAAGCCAATCTCCAAGGCCACGGATTCTGCTGGGTTTGCTTTAGCTTGGCTATGTAGTGTCAACACAACAGCAGCTCCGGCTGCACGCAGATTGGTGGAGAAAGTAGGTCAACATGAGACAAGCTGTTCCCAGAGTAGCATTTCTCTCTCCTCTCCCTTCCCTTCTGTAAATGAAGAGTGCTAAACTAGTTGCTTTGTAAAGCACATAGGCGTTCACCCTGTCAAACAGCAGTAAAGCCATTCTGCTGCACAAGTTGCAGTCCTAGATGATTATTTTATCACACAATTTAGAACAATGTGCCATGTTTGTAACAGAGTTCATAGGAGACGAGACTTGTTAGTACTAAAATTCAAACTAATTACCAAAAAACTGGTTTGAGTAGTGTAAAACAAGGGGAGTATGTAAGCAAGACAAAAATAATTCTAAATATTAAATGAATATTCATTAAAAATGCATATTTTTACACAGTTTGTGGGTTTGTGTCACAGAAAATTAGTTTCTGTTAAAAATTAGTTTTCTGTCAAAAGAAAGCAGAAACTGTGTTTTAACTCAGAGCACACTGTATTCAGGGAAGAGGTCTTACATGTTCATCAAACAAACTATAACAAAACCATAGAATCACTGCTCCACAGACATGGACCTGCAATGTGCGGAGATGTGTTTTCATTTTTCAAGTCTGAGTTACCCTTCACAAACAACTACTCCATTATATTCGGGTGGTAAAAGCAAAGAAGGAAGTGAGGAGTGCCCATGGATGGGTTAGTCACTAAACAGCCAAAATGAGCAGATTAATCCAGTATATGATTTATCCACTGTGCACACTCTGAATTATATTGGAAACCTTAAAAGGGTAGGCTGGTGACTCCTTAAACTCCTCTAGAAAGTTTATCTCCCTGTATATGTCCTGACTTACATCCTTAGAAATCAGAAAATATGACTATGAATTTATGCATGTCAATAACAGGTATTACCTTGAAAGGGCTCTCTCCCAAATCATACATGTGATCAAGTACTGAGAGCAAAAGATCTGACTTACTGTCTAAATTAAGGAAATACTATTAATTTCAAGAGGAGTATCCATGAGTTAAGAAAGCCAGATTTGAAGCTGGATCCCATTCAAGTCCCCTGAAAGTCAATGGAGCAGCTCTCCATGATTGTAAAATGAGAAGGATTGGGCTTGTGCCCATGTTTAGTATTGGATATGTATTTTTCCATGGTACATATTTTTCCTATATATAATGCAAATTTGACTGAATTTCTTTTTCCCCTGCTTAGAGTATTACTTGTTGTTAATGAGCATTAAATCTGTCTTGAGTTTATCATCCCTTTGAGTTTCTGCATAAGTACTTCAGCAAATTTTCCCCTTAATTGCTACCCAGTGTTCAAGGGAGAAGTAGCCTAATTTGTTCCACCTTTGGACACAAAGCTACGTGGTTGAGTCACCATCCCTTGGAGGCATTTAAAAGACATGTAGATATGGCACTTAGGAATACGGTTTAATGGTGGACTTGGCAGTGCCAGGTTAATAGTTGGACTTGGTGATCTCAAAGGTCTTTTCCAATCTAAATGATTCTAGGATTCTATCTTTCTATGAAATGGTTACATGACGGGTACAAAATTATTCCCCCATTTCAGCAGCGACATGCTTATCTGAGTAATTCCCTCAGTTGATGAGATTTGGGCAGCCCCCACGGGAAGGAAACAGCAGAAACAGTCCCACAAACTAACCTGTCTGTACCCAAGTTATCCTGGAGCATGGCTCACAAATATTGGAGATTACAGTATCTCCTGTTCAGTTTTATATTCTTTGCTTTACTGTAGTCAGCACCAATCGGACTTTACAGTTAACTTACATATTATTTTTTCTTTGCTCCATCCCCCCTTTTAGCAATTGTTGTTGTGTCTTCCCCTATGATTTGTTTAATATCAGAGCGGGGGAAAGAAAGAGGGATACTGGATCCGATATGGGAACATTTTCTCCTTTGTATCAAAGAGCCATCTGCTAATTTACAAAATACAAACAAAGTTACTGGATGTGCAAGAACCCCTGTTGGGAAGCCAGGCACAAACAGTGCCTGTACCACGTCAAGGAGTGCTGTGTTTATTCTGGAATGCACAGCTCTCTGGGTTTCTTTTATCTTTGGGTATTTTTCCTCCTTCTTCTCATTTTATTGATCTTAGTTCAGCATAGCGAATAAGCTCTAGCAAGATAATAAATACAGATTATTTATAGAACACTTTTCCTACTGTAAAAAGCACTTTTCTAGACAGGAACAGAAATCATATCAAGCAGCAACTACTCTGGGGGCTGGTGCAGGAAAGGTTGATAGCTCTCCCTGCTCCAACCTCCCTGTTTTGAAGCCCCTGTTTCTGTTGACCCTTTGTTTTCAGAGCAGTTGAGTGACACAAGAGTCAAGTTAGTCCAGCAGCTCCTTTCATCCTCTCTCCCTGCCTCCTCTGTGCACCATGCAGGGCAAGGCACCATGCAACACTCGGGAAATATCTCAACCTTGTCCTTGTTCAGTTGTGCTGTGAGCAAGAAATAGGAAAAAAAGGCAAAACATAGGAGCAGGAGACACCTCCCATGCTCTTAATCTGCAGCAAGCAGAACGACATTCAGCAGTTAGTGTGGTCAGCCAGCTCACCACGGTCTCACCACAGGTTCTGACAATGTCACCCTCCAGATGACAGAGAAATCATCCAGAGGGAATGTACACAGGGTGGTTAAGTTATGTTATAATGGCAGCGTATGTTTAGTGCTCGGACCTGGAGCTGGTGCTGAGGTTTGAAAACAGACAGAAATACTTAAATACCAGTGGCATGCCTGCAAACTTGCTTCCTAAAAACTGGAAGTCTTTATGGCAAAGATAAGGCTGTGCACAAAATGCAACTAACATAGTACTCACGAAACAGGGTACTGATTGACCCATTTCCTGTAAGTTGGACTAAAATTAATTTAAATTGGGGGGCTATGTTTTCATGGAAATTTAGCATTTGAGGATCTTGCCACACTGACAGACCTGGAAGGCAGAGCAGAAAGAGCAGCAAGGACAAACTAAAACCACTGTCCTCTTCCCTGTGCTCTGGGTAAAAACACCAAACCTAAAACATTTCAAGAAGTCCGAATCCACAAAGGAGCCTGCACAGACAGTGGAGTCTGGCACATAGGGCCAACCTGCCACAGTACATCTCCACAGCACACAGACACAGCTCCACGTGAAATCAGCTTCCCTGCTTCTGAACCCAGAGTGACTCCCAGGACAGGAGGGTGTTTACTGCACCGCACTTCTCAAGCTTGATAGATCTAGGAGTAGGTCACAAAGTGCCAGCTCCCTGCCTCCGTGCTGGTGGTGTGGAGATGTGCTCCATCTGTGTCCACCCCACCTCAGGATCTCTGCGCAGACTGCTGATAAGGATGTCAGTTACAGGGATAGGCTCTTTAGCCATAGACATGTGTCCATCAGAAGGCAGGCTGAGGTCACCAGTCAACAGAACCAGCATGAAAAGGTTTTGTTGGCAACAACTTCCAGCCAGCAGGTCCAAGGATATGAAGTGGTGAGACAATAGTGTCAGCTCTGATGCATGCCATGCTGTGCTTTTTAAAAGTAAATTTTAATCTAAAGTCTGATGCATTGCAAATGTGCAACTGCAAAAATACAATTGGAAAACAAATCCACTGGTTGCAATGTCCTAAAATGCAAACGGAAAAAAAAAGTTAAGGCCGCACAAAAGCAGGTGTAAATATAAAAACCCTTTAAGTTAGTGCGGTAGTCTCAGATATGACTAGAGTGTCCTTTCATATAGGTACGTGTATGCGTACACACACATCCTACTGGTATGAATGAGAATTAAGTACAAGTTACACCTAAGCTGACAGTTCAGGGATTCCTGCACAGATTGCCATAGTTAAACCAAATACTCGCATTTCCTGGAAAGTAGATACATGCTGATTAAGAGTGGCCTTTTCAACATGTAACTTTATGAAACAAGCAACAAAACTCTATTTTCTATGATGTTTGAGAAAACTGTTCAGTAACCGGCAGCTATACCTATGCGAACATTTACTATGTATGTGACAGTACAATTTCCAATTGCTGTCCTTCCTTTCCATTCAAACAACACATGGAATGACTGAAAATCACTTGAAGTGAACCTGCACCCAGTGGAACACCCAGAAGTTCTGCTAATTTACAGGACACATGACTTTACCCAGTATATTTTAACAAATGGTCCTGAGAGTACAGTAACATCCATTCCTTCTTAGCGGAAGGGATGCTGGCAAGCCACAAGTACCGTTGTGCTCATTAACTCATTTTGCTATCTACATTATCATCTGCATCAAAACACAAATTGAATGCTCTGCCAAAGGTAGCTCTGACAACAGTAAATGGCAACACACGGGTCGATGTTGTGTTACACCCCAGGGCAGGGTGTCCTCCATGCACACGCGGTGAATCTGCCCATACAGATTTCACACCACCGTGGAAACCTGCGGAGGCACCATGGACTGCCAGTATAGGAATCCTATCAACAACCAGTATTTACATTCAGCCCACTTTTAGAAAGCTATAAATGTTTAATGGGTGTGAGCTAGCATGGATTTTTAGAAGGGTAAAAAACTCAATTTTGGACTGAGCCCTGTCACCAATGTTTTTGTCTGTTTTTACAAGGAAAACCCCCACTTTCAAGAAATGCTCCAGTATTCCAGGGTATTTCAGTACTCTGCACTACTTCTACTATTTCCAGGGCAGTTGCCACAAGACTGATATAAAGCTTTTCTGACATAGTCTTTGCAGATATCATTATCAAAAATGTGAGCTTGGAATTGGGAAAACACTGGTGATGATTCCTATAGACCCAAATGGGAATGTATTAAAGATTAATTAATTTTAGTTTACATCACTTTCCTGGTCTGTTTCTAGCATTGTGTGCACAATGATTGTGTCATTCATCACTCTGAAGTATTCAACCTTTACTATTTTATAGTATTTCTATAACACAGGGTCTATTCACTCAAATATCCAGGCTATCATGTAACGTCTTTCTGCCTGTGAAGGGACTACACAGAATATTTGAGACTGGAGCTGCTTTAAATAGTTTCCGTTGCTCTGTGTACACAGCATATGATTTTTCCCTCTCATCCTCCAGCACTTTTCCATTGCGGCCTTCACACGTCACACAGTGCCTTATGCACCTATCAACTCTCACATACCGTAGGGTAAATTTTAGTTTCACTTATGTTGGCATAATCCCAGTAAAGCCAGAAGGATTGCCTGCGTTTATCCGAGATCAGAAGACAGCCCCAAGTTAGGCTGAGCTACATAAGTGTTTGGAAGGAGCAATTACGTTGTGCGATGAAAGACAAAGGTTTCAGAATTCAGGCTGACAAAAGAGGTAATATTCCTCACACATGGATGTATTAACTACTGTCACTACTTAGCCTTGGGAGATATTTTTGCTGAGAATGTAATTCTTTTGTATAGGATAAAGCCAAATTGCTGATCATTTTGAGTTTTTAATAAACAAAATAAGCGTTGCATCTGCTATTATTAACAGTAGGGAGAGAGGTCTTTCTGGATATAGTGCTGTAATATGGCAGAATATACAGATGCTATCAGTGAAGATAGATTAAATAGATTAGAAGAGAGGAAAGAAATAAATTTCAACCCAAGGTCTTACTGCAGCAGCAATGAACTAAAATACTTATTCTCTTCTTGTCCCAAATGACTTGGCATTGCTCGGGCTCTCAAACAACTATCATATTTCACACCAGTTTAAGTTTATGTTTTAAATTCAGTTTTGTAGAGCACTGTGGGATTTTCCAGACTGAAAGGCATCGTATATAAATTTAAAATATTATTATTATTTCAACATTATTTATGGATACCATCTGTTCATAACTCCGTTACTGTCTCTTCTTTTTAATGTTCTTATCACAGACTGCCTTGCTTATTACTTGCTAAATTGGTCAGAATTCAGTTCAAGCAATTTTGAGTTATAAGTTTACCCCAATGAGTGCCTGCCAAGAATGATGTTTATGGCATATCTTGCATTGATTTTAGAATTTTTAAAAGTAATAAAGCACTGAATGAGGTTCCTTTCTTCTCACAAATTAGAACCTGCCATATTAATAGAGTAATGTGATGCTATCATCGCTTCCACTGTTTTTTTTCACCAGACTGACAGGAAAGAGAGGTTAAATTCACAGACATTTAAGCTGTTTCTTTAAAAGGCCTAGAGGAAGCTGATGGCTTATTTTTTAAATCTTCAGGAATAATCACTCCAGACCTGATCCTGCTACTCCTTTGTGTAAAACCACCTTATTCTGTAAGCTGCCAGGTTGGCATGCATAAGGCTGCTCCAGGGCAGAGCACTGCTCATGTCAGCAAGAGGACAGTACCAAGCTCTTCATCATTTGTCAATGCAAGTGGGAAGAGCCCAGTCCAGTTTGCCTTCACCTTTGTGGTGGCAGCTCAGCTATGCTCCATTTCTTCCTGAATACATCTGGAGTGTGGGTAGAGACATGAGCATCCCGACCTCCAGTCTTCCAAGATGCTCTTCATAGCTGAGCTTGGTGGGGTTGGAATCACACCTCAGCACTGGTCAATGAGATGCAAAGCTGACAGGATTGCTGTCATTCCCGGGTGGGTGTCACTTACTGACCATTAGAGTTCTGCTTACAGTCACTATTCAATTCATGTTTACTCTTTCAAAACCTGCCCAAAGTATAAACCTTTGCATTAGCTGCTCTCCTGTCAGATTTCACATGCAAACAATAATGAACAATTCAGGGGGAAAAAAAGTCATCCGAATAGTACTAGTGAGGTTTGATTAGAAGCTGTACAGCAGATTCACTGAATAAACCACAACACCCACCAGCAGCCACTGCCATACTGCAGCTGCCTGGAATTTTTATTTTCTTGGGTTTAACTTCATAACTCCACTTTCCTTTTCCTTCTTGCTTCCCCTTGGCTGACATATTCTGTAGCTGCTGAAATGATCCTCTAGCCAGGAATGCTGGATGAGCGGCTGCCTGTGGATTGATGCCAATACTGCACTGGAAACTGGAAAGCAGCACAGACTGGCTTCTACCCATATCTCCTTCCAGACAGAGATAAAAAAACAGAGCTCCTTATTACAGACTGACCTGTGAATGCAAGATTTTCTCCTACCTGCTCCTGTGGACACATCAGCATTCTAGGAGTCTTTACACTGACCATGCATGATGCCAAGCTGAGCTTCCTACTTCTCTTGCTGGGTTTTGAGAATGCCAGAGATCTGTGAGGCATCAATTACAACCCTGAATGCATCCCTCAAAATAAGTGTTTTGTGCATTTTTGTAGCAGATCACCCAGTAATAGCACATAGCTCAAGCAAGTAACAGAGCACAAGTGCGCTTCCAACGTGTCAGATAGTAATTGTGTCGTAACACCACAGTGTACACATGAATAAATACAATTCTAAATTCAATGAGATATTTTCCTTCTGCTGCTCATCCTGCCACAAATGAATACACCAGCCATTAATTACTGTGCTCAGCACCTCCCTGCAGCAATTGTGTAATAGATTCATTTCCTGTCCTTTGTCTCGTAACCTTTCAGATAAGTTTCATGGGTCTGGAATGGCAAGCATCAAAATATATGGGTTTGTTCATTTAATGTTTGTAAATGTTACAGCTCTCAGATACCCGCCATAACTTTCTCAAAGTTCTACTACACTACTTAGAAATACTGCAGGATATTTGAGCATTAGGATCATCTGAGCTCACAACTAAGAATAAGGAAGCTTTCTCAATCAGAGATATTTGCATGTCACATTTTATGGTAAAACTTATTTATATTTAAATTGCTAACATATATGAGAAATAGTATGGTATTACTAGGTTTTTACCAGCTGCCAACCGTTTAGGCGGTTAGGACTACACCAGTATAACCTGGTCTTAGTAAAGTCACTGCAAGTTCTGCCACTGGCTTCAGCGAAGCTGAGATGTCACATAAGTCTCTATTTGTGTATCACTAAAAAAATTTGAGAATTTAAACTAATATGTTGTCACTGCACCTCTGCTTTTTTAAACCGTTATTTTAGGATGCACCAGTGAAAGTTGCTGAGTGCTTCAGGCATTATGAAAGGGACTTCCATATCAAGAAAACCATAGAGCTATTTCCTGATCATATTTTGCAAAGTTTAAAGTCCACTGAGGTCATGTGCCTAGAGCTGACAACACAGCACAGGCTGAACACTGAACAGACACTGCCTAAGTGATGAAATGCAAAGCAATACTACTAGTGTCTCGCTGACATTATTATCTACTGTTGCACAGATGTCTCAGAAAAAGCCAAGTTTCTCTTCTCTCCTGGGCAAATGTAAGTCCAAGAGGGGAAAACACAGGAACTGGGCAAAAATAGGTAGTGGGAGCAATCTGAAATCCAAGTTTTCTGAACCTGGAATGAGTCCAAAGACCCTTGGGGAAATTACTTTCCAGGCTGAATGAGCAGCAAGTGTAGACTGGCAAAGCTGGAAAATAAACCTCCTGAATCTTACAGACCAGGTTTCAACCCTGAATAGTACCACATATGCAATGTACCAATTAATAACAAAACAAGTCTGAGCTTTCTGACTGGAAACACAGCATGGCCCTGGGCTTAGAGTAATGGATTGGAACTAAATTCTCTTCCTTCTACTACTGGCCTGTACAACCAGTGCTGCCTTCAATGTTATCCTTAAAGACAGTGACTCTCTCTCCCAGCCAGATGTGCAATATCCAGCAAATAGAGGCTTTGCAAAAAAAGGTGTTAAAAATAAATAATTAATCCCAAAATTTCTAAAATGCCCTTAAAGCAATACATCAAGAATAGGGTTACCATGAATTAAAACTAGTCATAAAGTATTTGTAAGACTCAAATGCTAATGAAAAAGGGAGGAAAAGTATCACATTTATTTCCCAAGTTCTGCCTAGCTTTGCTCCTCACGTCTCTGCTTAGCCAAAACTCATGCAGCTCTGCCTAAATTATTAAAACTGAGTTTAAGACTACACAGGACACATATAAACTCTGGTGTCCCTTCTCTAAGGAGCTTTTTACTTGGTTGCTTCAATCTGTTAGGTATCTAGGTAGTGCATTCCTAGAATGGAAGAAAAAAATTAATTTCCCTCCTACTGAATACTCTTTGGCTTATTTTTTTGAATATAAAAGCTGTCAGTGCACTGGGTTTAGCGTCAAGCATACCCTTTAACTGGACTGCACAGTGACTAGAGATGCTTCTGGACCTGGCATTTGCAATCCCTTAATGCCACTGTGCAGCTTTCTTGTTACACTCTACAACACCATCTGTAGTTGATACTTCACTATTTCACAGTGGGATTTCTCCTGCTGTCTTGATCCATGCAGATGCCTACAGTGCCTGAAGTCTGCCATGGGATTTACCAGTCTTGACTCCACGTTTTGCTGGATTTAGCTAACCACTTGGCATATTCCACCGAGGACAAGAGGACCCACAGACTGGTGACTTGTCACATCAGGGATGATAAGCAGTACCTCATGCTACTGAATGACTTTGCTAATATTAAATTCAAAGCTTATTTTCAGCTGACATCTCTATAATCACTTCTCCACTTTAAAAAAAAAAACCTAGTATGGAACCACTGCTCTTCTCTTTGTACCTAAATTGTCAAACTTACATTCTTATTGTAGAGATGCATCCAATGGAGTCAGGCAGACAAGAAAAAAGAAAGAAGTTTATTGCACATCACATCAAAAAACAATCCTTCAACAACACAAGGCTTATGAAAGATTTTGTCCAGTGTTAGAGCATTACTGACAACTTTTCCATGCTGCCTTGGCCTCTGGAAACAAAACTGAAACCTGAGAAAACACAAGGGATATGTCCTCATTTCTATTATATTTACTTAATAAGATGGCAGGCAAGTCGGAGTTGAGACTTCATTTGTGCAGGAAGTCTATGGATCCAACTTTAATCATCTACAAGTAACAGTAAGGCAGAATAACAGGAAGGAAATAACCATGAGGTTGACTAGCAAGGGATCCCATATTTCTGTACCTCTTATATAACCTTAGTTCCTTCATTTCAGCCTTCTCTTCAATACAGATGGTAACAGATCACAGAAACATTGTGGGGTTTAATTGCTTAATGTCCTTTCTTTGCCTTTGAAAAGGCAAAGCTCCCTGCTGCCAAACAGTTTAGGTGGATGTCCAAAGGGATTTACAAAAGTACTTAAGCAGGTTAAAAGCCTACATCCCACTGACTCTCAAAGACTTTCCATAAACCTGACACTATAAATGAAGTAGCAATAGGAGAGAGTCCCGTCACCCCATCTCTATACTGGCCAGGACATGGAACAGTTTTCCAGATTCTCTTCTAATGACTACATCTTAGTCACAGACAGCCTATTTGTTTCTGGCTGACACACTGATTTGAAGCAGGTACTTATGCAGCTCTATGTCTTCCATGTCTCAATACCTAAAATCAATGGGAAACTTAAACTCTTACTACTGTCCAGACCAGGGCTTGTTACCTGGGTGAGACCAACTGCTAAACTGAATGCTGGACATCAACAAAATGTGCACATTCAATGACACCCATGTGGCGCAGAGGTACAATGAGCCTGGTGCTGTGCTGTAGCCACCAAATTGTTTAAATTTGTCTTGGATTATTCTGTATTATTTGGACTCCTCCCAAACCAGAGAAGGCAATAAACTGGCCATAGAAGCTCCCCAATTGGATTAAACTGCTGTTATAACCAGTTGCATTTATTGTATTAAATGCTAGTTAAGGTACTGCTTCTGAGTTGCTTTACCATCAGCTCAGAGACCCTGTAAGGAGGGCTCAGAAATGACAAAACTAGCCAGGCTTTTCCAAAAACTACACCAAAGGTGTGCATGGAGACTGAAGAGATCCAGTTATAAGCTAATTCCCCTGACTACAAGTAAAGTTGCTTCATAGGCCAAGTCTGGCTGCCCCCAATGATCCACCCTTTCTCTTGGGAAGTCTGCATTGAGCTGTTCATAATGTGGCAATTTGGGGTTACCTGCACCCAAATATAACATAAGCCTTCCCCCTAAATTCAAACTGTGGATGTACCCTACCAGCAGTTGGGAGTTAGAAAACTGGTTTTGCAATCAAAGAGGCATAGTGAAGAATAAAAAAGAAAGAGGCTTAAATTACACTTTAAAATGAGCTAGAGAAATTGGCTAGTGCAGAATGCAGCAAATGCTTTACTCTCTGGTAGGCAGTGAATCTTACCAGAAGCATAAAATGGTAGATCTCAGGGTTTTGTCCCTTGACGATTACATGTATCCAGGTGGAATTTGAATTTTATAAGCCTTCAAGCCTAAATTGTCTTAGGTACTGTCTGTTTAAAAGAACACATTTCTCTTTGCACATTTTGGTCAGCACTGTAATCAAGGGAGCCACTATATATATATACGTGTATATATATATATATATATATATATATATTATATATATGCTGGATCCTGTTCAGCTTAATAGATAGAAATTTGGCAGTAGAGTGTTCTCCATATGGGGTTTTCAGCTGTAGAAAAGCCTCTGCCTTTGCTATAAAATAGACTGAGATTGTTCCATTCCAGAGTAGGCTGCCTCTTCATCTAGATGGTTGAGGAGGACTGGATTCAAATGTGAGCTGGCTCTTTATATGGAATTAAGCACCAGTAAAACAAAACACATGCTGGTTTTCTAAGGCTGTTTGTGATATTCCCCTGAAGTTCTGAGGGAATTATTACCCATTTTTTCTTAATTGCATTTTTGGTTTAAGTTTTATCAAGAGCAACCAGGGAAACAGAATGGCACATCCATCAAATATAGCTTTTAATGAATATATGTGTCTCTCCAGACACTGATCTAACTGTGAAGGTGCAGAGCAGTGTTGGAAGATTTGGCAGTCTAATAAAAGAAATACACCATAGAACATCACACTGAAGTTACTTAACCAGACAAAATTACACTGGGATAAATGTACAAATACGTTTTCTCAAGGTACCACAAGTATAACGGCTTCATTGTACAGGCACAACTTTCTTTCCCATCAAAACAAAGAAGTTTAGCCTTAAATAATGAATTTGTATAGGCAAACCAAAAAATTTCCATAGTTGCCAAAGGGAAAGCAAAGAACAATTTTAAGGACAGGGAGAAGAAAAATCACAATGAATTACTGAGAATAATTCCAATAGCATGAAAATCACAAATAGCTCCTGTGAAGCTAATGTTAGACTCTCTGAGAAACCAGAAAAAAGTCAAAAAACCTAAATATAAAACACTGAGACAAAAAGAACTAAAAAAACCACACAAACAACATTACCACAACAGAGAAATTTAATAATATGGTAAATTAATATTAATACTGAATGATTACTAAAGGAATAAATGCTTCACCAATAATATTTAGGTTGGACAGAGCCTTGAGCTACATGGTCTAGTGTAAGACACCCCTGCCCATTTCACTAGATAATCCTAAGGTCCTTTCCAACCCAAACCATTCTATAATTCCACGATTCTATGATTCTATGATACAGTTCATATGATGGTAGTTTCTTGCAGGAATGGTATTAAGCCGTTATTTTTTCTTCGCAAACCTGATGGGCTGTACACGATCTACGTGGATCCCATTGAAGCTTTCAGAAGGTGCATCTTTCCTACCTGGCTAATAGCTACCTAGTATAATGGATGGCAACAGGAATCTTATCAGGTCAAGCAGGCATATAGAAAGCTACCCAGAATCAGTTTAACACTCCTGCTCCATCACTCTAAATGTTCACAAGTTTCTCTTCCTTAAACGGTTGGTTTGTGGCAGGTCCTCAAGGAGGAATAATAGCTGGAAGCCCTGCATGGCTTGCACAATGCAAGCAATTATAATTCTTTCACTGCTGCTTTTATATAATTGATATAATTAATGTTTTTAGGTTCAAAATTAATAAAAAACCATATAAAACTCACTGGAGAGTTTGCTCTTGAAGAATACATTCAAATTATATTTGTGCTCTCTAAAAGAATTGAAAGTATTACCCTTAAGTTGTTTATTTCACTAGTTCATTCTTTGAAGTTGTATGTGTCTTTGCAACAGCAGTTGGAATGAATTACAATATAGACTGTATTCTGAGATGGTGTCTGTGTTTTCTCAATACTGCACTGCTTTGGTAAGGCATTGGTTTTTGTTGTCTAAATGGGCTCAGATATGTCATTCTTATTACCAAGGCTTATTTAATTCATTTACTAGCTTATTGCTTGGGATAATATATGCAAATAGTACATATTAAGAGTGATATGAATTATAGAAAGCATTACCATTTATGTGGAAGATTCATCAAATGTTAATGCAAAATCCATATATAGAATACAATAAATAATAATAAAACATGAATGTGCAGCAAGCATACAAAAATGAAGATCCTAAACTGCCCATTTATTAAGCAAATAAGAACAGCGTATCCTTAGCCAGCAAGGGGAAAAGGCAACAGAAAATGACTGTGCGTTACAGTGACACTGATAACCATTTTAATCAGGTACCCACTATTCTGACAGGGTATGTGCTTGTGAACGGGGAAAATGAAAATTTGTGTCATAAAGGAATTCCAGCAACTGTGCTGGTTAGAAAGCAGTAGGAGAGATTTTAAAAATAAGCCCATGGATTTAGGCTTTACCAAAGAGCTTTACCAACAGATTGGTTGGGCACTACACCAAACACTTGGTAAAAACTATAAACCCAAGAGTAGTGTTTTACATCATTTTGAGTTTGCATTTCTTAATTTTGTGATTCAAATGTTCTTGCTTGCAGGTATAGCCTGGAATGTTTCTAGCTGGTCATAAAGGGTTCTGAATCTGTAACAATCCGTTTTTCTCATATTGCAAGAAAAATTATCACTTATCGTTCTAGTATCTGGCAAAGAAACATCTACAGAATCTCATATATCCCTACCTAATTTGGCATAACTGGCAGGCTTTTCTAAAATGGAATAACTGAATAATAATGAAGCCCATTGATGATGATTAGAAACATTACAAAGAGTGAAAAATTAGTAATATAGTTTCTTATATTCATAGACTGCTTATGAGAAGCGCATTTTTGTAGAAATCATGCATAATTATTACTCAAGGAGACGCTATCAAAGGTAAGTTATGTGCATTTTCTCTCTGTCATAAAAAGTTCTCATTATTGCAGCCTGAATTGCTACACTTTGAAAGTATACTTTACTTCTCCATATTTTCCTAGTGTTTCGTATGATGTTTCACTACTCAGTTGTTTTAAATCAAGCTTTCATTTTCCCATACATTGATAACCATTTACAACACCATGCACACATCCTTTCAGGAATCAGACATCAATATTCTGCATGTTAGTTTTGCTCTTCTGACCACAGCTTTAAATTAGGGAGTTTTTACTTTTCTTTAAAAGCCTGGATGTCATTTATTTCTTTTCTCAGTCTGTAACAGAACACATACCTATGGACTTTTCAATACATATCGCTAGCCTTTATAAACCTCTATCATAAAATAGTGAATCATTCTTTAACATCTGCTCATCCTTGCAACAGAAAGGAAAAAAGTCCCCACTCTTCCAGCAGCAGTTGTGAGCTTTCGCAACAGGCTCGTGTATTACTGTGCTAGACATTGCACAAGCGGGATAATAAATCACTTTTGTAATACCTTATAAAGAGAAATAATTATTAATATGTCCATTAAAACATTAATAAAGGGTTATACACTGTTTGAGAGCAACAGATTAACTACCATTCCTAGTAAAGGAGATTTCTATTGCCTCTTCCCCTATGTTTTGCTTGCTTCCCTACCATTCCTCCTACTGCTGCTCAGTTTATTAACCCCATGTAAACATAACATTAATGCAAAATGTTACCAGATGTTTAAAACAATCCATGAAAACCTTCCCTTAGGTTCTGTAGGCTTGAGTCATTAATCTATAAATTCTTTGGTTTCTTTTCTACTTAAACATTATAGTATTTTTCCGAAAGGATTTGGTGCTCTCAAAGGTAAAATCTCACTTGCTTATTAATGCATGAAATCTCACTAAAGTCACTGAAGCTACTCGTGTGAAAGACATACTCAAGTTCATTATGGAAAGATTAGTCATTTGGGCTTAAGGAAACTGTATACAAAGTGCCACAGCAAAGTGAAGTAGTTTCAGTCTCTCATTTACATGCAGAGCAAATTCTTCCACCATTTGCTTCCAATTTGATAACTGAGCAAAGGCCTAATAATAAATAACTCAAAAGAAAAAACAAAACAAAACAAAACAAAGTTATTTACTTTAATAAGCCACAGCTTCAGATTACGGGTACCAGAGGATCTCTTTCTTTCGTCACCCAACAGGGAAGCGAGGAGCTGCCCTGCAGCCTTCCATCTCATACCAGTCATTACATGGGCACTTCATCCATCTGCAGATGCCCGGACAGCTTCCCATGCACAGACTGAGGAGGCCAGCTGAAGAATTTGAGGAAAAATTAATCAAGGGCAAAAGATCAGCCCAAAATAAAACCGAAGCCTACACATCCTAATATAGATGTTCTTACTAGTGCCCAAATACTGCTGCTCCTAGCCATGTTTCCCCAAGGATAAAAATCCAGACCAAGACTTGCACAGCCTCTACTCCTGAAAGTGCCTGGAAGAGGCATGGTGCTTCCCAGAAAGATGACTCCAATGGTTGGGAACTGCTGAGCCCTCCACAAAAATTAAAGCTTCTTCCTCTTGGCAGCCTCCCAGGAGAAGATACTGGCAGTCATGTTCCCTTCCCGTCCCCTCCCCTCGCTTCCCGCAGGCTCAGGAAGCAGAGTGGCTCCAGACGACACAAGGAGACTCTCCCTGTTCAGCTCTCCTGAGGTCAGCAAGGACTTTGGTACAGCTGTGTTAACCCTTACTGCAAAGCTCTGCTATTCGCATTTGTAGCCCAGGCACTTCAGATAACACCCCTCTAAGTCTCCGCATAAATTACAACGAATAGCTTCTTATGTGTGTGTGAAGCAACACCTCACCTACCACTTCACTTAATCTCCTTGTGCCACACTACACCAGGATCACCTTATACTGAGAAAAGCAGCTCCTGGCCTGACATCCAGCTTCTGGCTCATGATGCACAAAGCAAACCTGCCAAACCTGGCCGTGGGCGTCACCGCTGGTCCTCACGCACCCAAAAACCTGTGATGGTGCCACAGAAAGAAGGCTTTGCTGCTTTGGGGGTACATGCAGTAAGAGTGGGGAATGGTTCACACATTCTTCTGGAGCTCTGCATTTGAGACAACTACCCAAGAAACAAGTGCTGCAGAAGAAAGGTGCACAGAAGGAGCAAGCAAATTGCTCAGGTTAACGCCAGTTCCCTCATGGAGAAATCAACAGGCAGGACACCAAAAGGCACTGCTACAGAAAGCACTCTAAAAACCTGGTAACTTAGTAGAAAATTGTCTCCTTTTCATGGGTTAGTGGGGTTTTTCAACTCCTTATACCAAATGTAAATGGGGATGTTTAGTAAAACTCCAGAAGAAAACTAAATACTAAAATAGATAATACTTTCTTCTTTAAAATCCTTTTCTGTAAAATATCTCTTTCAACAAATATTTATCTCTCTTCTGAAATCCAAGTATTTACTATATTTATTAGTATTTAATCTTTTACACCTTGGTCTCTCAAAACCAACAGCAATTTTAGTTTTGGAGAAGTGATGCAGAACCTCTCACAGAATATTCCCTCCTTATTTCCAAGAAATATTTGTGCCCTGGTCTAGGAAGCTTCCAAACATCCATGTATAACTATCCACAGTCTACCTAAGTATGAGGGATTTTAAATTTTTATATGCATGACAAGCACAACAAAAACACTGAAAAAAGAAGAAATAGCCTATTATGTCCAAGTAACAGTAAGTGGAAATCAGTAATATGACAGTATATATTGCTTATTAAACTAATTAGTTGTTACTTGTCTCATACTAACAAGTAAAGGAAAATGAATGGTAAGCTTGAGAAATCTATACCTCATTTCACACAATGGAACAGAATTTGACCATCTGAAGTGTCTCTCATCCTGTGGCAGGATTTCAGCCTGTACTTCAAAAGTAAAAATCCCTCCCAAATTGGTCACAGCAGTGCTATTATCCATTACAAGTTAGAAGGAATGAAACGACACGAAATCTGGCGTAGCGCCCAGACCTGAATGAGGCTGTTGCGGACCAGCCTGACACTGATATATTCTCTGGTTTCCACTGAAGTATTGGAAGGTTTCATGGCTGCAGCAAAGCCCCACAGTTCTGTGCTTGCTGCCAGGCCCTTGCACTAAAAAAGGCTGATTCATGGCAAAGGGAGGTGGTGCAGCCAAGAGCTGAGCATGACCTAGAAATGGCAGACAGGGCTGAGGATCACGTTATAACTGATACGGAGATTATTGGTCAAGTGTTTGACTATGCAGACCAAGAAGAGCCTCAGAATTCCTCTTGGAGATAAACCAGTTTTCTGTGCAATGTAAACAACCTGAGTTCAGAGGATGGACATCAGTAGGTATCTACAATGTGAAAAAGGAAGGTTGAATAATGCATCATCATGCATTTCATAGTATTTTTTCTTTCCAAAAAAAAAAAAAAGCAATTATAAGCTATTTTCATGGGCTCATAATCATCATTTTCCATAGAAACTTCAGAGACTGTCAATGAAACTTACAGAAATATCTGAAATGCTGATTGTCACTATGTAATTGCTACAACACTGAAACACATTAAGGAGAAACTGTCTGGGCACTCAAACAACTCCATCTTTGAAAATAACACAAAGGTGACACTTCAATCCCCATCTGCAAACCTAACAACGTACTATGCAAAGAAAAACATTACATACAAGTCAGACAAAGACACCAGCCCTGTAGGTGCAAGGTACAGAACAGGATTTATCTAGGCAATGGTACAACCGTATTTGCTGGGTTTTAGAAAAAAAAAGGAAAACTGCTGAGATGGATGGAGTGGCAAATGGTCTGCCTTAAGAACTTTCAGAGGTATTTTTACAGACTGGTGTTTGTTCAACCCAGTAAAACAAAGGTCGTGAAGATACAGCTACTGTTTCCCGATGTACATATAAGAAATAGGAAGGAGATGCTTAAGCAAAAGACAACTTTAGCATTAATCATAAATACATTGCAGACACGTGGAGGACATTTCTGATAATCAGTGAAGTTCTGAAACAAATGTCTAGCAGGAGTAATGGAATGAGAAGAAATCTAAAAAGCTTTTAAGTGGAGCTTTAGCAGTGAAGAGGTTCACAAATAAAATACCACTCTTACAAATGAGAATATTCCCTAATTTATAAGTTTACTATTATTGCTAACTTTAACATAGGGAAAAGATAAAAAATAGTAGCAATTTGTAAAATTAACAAAGAAAACTACCAAAAGACACAACCTCCCTTGAACTTCATTGTTATTTTTCTAAAATGGGCAAAAGTTACTGCTACAGAAAATTTGTTTCCAGTTCCATCTTTTTCCAGTTATATAGCATGACATACATTTGATCTCAAATGATACTAACAAATAATATCCTTTGTTTTATCCAACTATCTAAGCATAGAAATGTCTACTAAAAAGACTGATTTGCTGGCTAACTGAGCTGGTGGGTTCTTTTCAACTAATCATATCACTCCTTAACAGCACATTATATGGCATACAAATGTTAACAGCAATATATTACCACAGACAGTATAATACTTTCAATTTAGTATTCTAAATGTTGGTTTAAAGTGAACATCATCTTAAGAAAACTGAACCATTGTCAAGACATGAATCTACAGTTCTAACAATAGGAAACTAAAGTCTTCATTTAATAAGAAATTATTATCTTCCTGCATCAATTAAGAGTCCATCTTTACTATCTCGCTTCTAAAATCTTTACTGTTTTACTTGTTCTTAGTAGTTATCCTTAAGGTCTCTGTAATATGCTATGGAGTATCTAAATATCAGTGTGTTCCATCTGGTATTTCTCTTCTGGGGTTAGATTCCTCAGCTGCATTGTTTCTCCATGGACATGGCAGCTGTTAGATAAGCTGAGTAAATTCAGGGCTTCCATTAGTGTGGCAGCAAAATACAAAGAACAAGTGGTCCAGTCATTATTTCCCATTACATTTCCATCTGATAGAAAGATTACACTTGGCTATTACCACCAGAACTTGTTTTATTCTGGGTAACTCATATTTAAATTGATTTTCCCTAAAATAGAATTTTTATGATTGCTCTTTCCTGTTCTATGTCTGCCTTTAAGGAACAATTCCCAAGCAGGAATACCTGTTATGAGAAATTGCAGTTGAAGAATTCAAAACCCCTACCAGAAAATGACATAGGCACCAAACTCCCGTAAAGGTGCTGAATTCCCAGGCAGTGGGCATCCACATTGTTTTAAAATAGGCACTGGGTTAAAAAACCAACAATGAACTAAAATTGACTGCTGACATTTTGAATGTAGCCATCCGTAGAACTCAGTATGAAAAGGAATACCCTGATTATTGTGTTTTGCTCCATATATTTTTGGTAGTTTCTTCACTCTTATTTGGCAATACCGTCCCAGAATGTCAGAAATCCACACTCTGTATAATTTTGGTAGCACTGAAAACTGAACACACTGTAATGGAAAGGAATCGAGTGGTCTCATTTCACCTCCAAAACTGAGTGAAACGCATGACATAGACAAACTGCAAGAATGAAGAGAATTAAATTCAGTTCTCCTTTCACTTTTAATATCCTAAGACGTAGATTCCAAAAAAAGGTATGTCACCAGCTGCGTGCAACAGCCACAGTAGAAAATAACTGCTGCTTGCTCCCTGTTCCCCAGAGGGCAGTGACCAGGAACAGATGCAAAAAGAAAGACTCGAAGAGCATTCCCCCAGTATCTTTCACAGCTCCTGGCAATCTGCAGTCCTGGGACTTCCGGACCTGGAGGTTACATCAGCATCTTCCTGTTTAGTAGCCCTCAACGGACCTTTCTTTCATGAATTGTCTAATCATTTTTTAAACCTATATATATTTTGGCATACGAAACATCCTGTAGCAATGGATCCCATGACTTAATTGTGTGTTGTGCAAAATGAGTACTTCCTTTTGTTTGCTCTCAATCCGCAGCACAACCATGTTGTCTGATGCCTTGTAGGTGCTGTGTGCAGAGAAAGGAATAGTACTGCCTTGACATTTAAAACCTCTGTCCCATGATTTCTGACTCTTTCCCCATGGAAAAGTCACAGACTGTTCATGTCTCTTCCATGGCCATGCATACTTGACCATTCCCAATATTTTCCGTGCTTTCCCCAGTTCCATATTGTCTTTTTAGGAGAAAGCTGATAGAACTTCACGTCGTATTCTGAATGTAGATGTGCCATTGAGTACACTGGCATACAGCAGTGTTTTATTTAATTTTGCATTTTCTTACTAATAATTCCCAATATTTTATTAGCCTTTTTCACTCACTCAGAGTGTCAAGGCAACATTTTCAGGAAGCTACTCATAAACAATTCTCAAAACACTTTTCTCGGCTTTAATTTTGACTAACATCTTCAAAAATAAGTTAGCACCAGAAAAGTTGATCAATTCACTACTCCTGGTCACTTCTTTAGTTCAGCTATGAATATATTTAACAGCAAAGATTCCTGACCTAGATGTCTGGAGGACAGCACTGGTTTCTAATGAAAATTAGAACAACTGATTTTTAGCTCTGGTGTATCTGCTTCTCATTTCTGTTTATCCTAACATTTCTCCTACCAGCACCTGAACACAAGATAGGTCTTCAGCCTTGGCACCGTAAAGCAGAAATCAAACTTTATTCAAAAGAGTGAACACAAATTCATGTAATTCATTAAGCTTTTCTGCCTTATCATTCCTCCTGCATGTGTATTTTATGCATTTATTAGCCATGCAGCTTCTGTGGCAGAATCTCTACTCTGGAGAAAAGGGTTTTCTTCTTCAACCATTTATGTTGATGTTTCTCATGTTTCTCAGAATCTTCTTAGGGCTGCATAGTGGTTTTATGTTTATATATGATCTGGTTTTATATTTAACCAGGCAAGGTTATGCTCTTTTTCCACCTCCCATTTTGAGCCAGATGCTTTTTTATTTATGAAAGCCTCCTTTTGCTCTCCTGTTTAACCATGCTGCTCCTTTTTGATAGAGCTATATATTTACTCAAAGCCTCTAAAATAACATAACAGCCCTAAGAAATATTTACAAGCAGTACTACCAACTCATTCTATAATAGTTATATATACATTACCTTGAAACACTGTTGTTAAATGCAGTGAAAGTATAAAGAAGGCATTTATTGCTTATACTAGAAAAATTCCATTGTTATTAATTCTGGGAAGGGTTTTAATGTTGGCATTGAAACACTTGTAACTACCTAACAAGAGGATTAGTTACCTCAGGCATATATCACAAGAATGGAGACTCTCTCACATCCAGCATATTGATTTCCAGAGACTGCAAATGGAAAAAGGTACCTTCACCTTCTTTGGTGAATTATTGATTAGCTCAGCCTTAAAAGTGCCCCTTTCTCTCCACTGATTGCAGGGGGAGTTTGGATAATGAGCTCTTACATTGACATCTATGCTGTAGATATTTCAAATTAGGTGACATAAATCCTGCCAAGAGGAAACTCTGTCATGACACTTTTCTACTCACCATATGCTGACAATGAAGATGACACACTATGGGAGATGTGACATTCTGTCACCACTATTAGAAGATACTTCTGTACTGGAGCGATGGTCCGTAGCTTTTTACAGATTCAAAAAACACTGAACACTCACGTCATACCTGTATTTGGCAAGGTGATGTAAAAACACTGTATATAAAAGAACTGTGACCAGATTTACGCCGGTTGACGGCAGAAAAAATTTCCAAAAGACAGGTCTGTTGTTGCAGCAAACCCAAAACCATCTTCTGACGTTCAGTATGGATGGGTTTTCAACCTGCATTAGGTGGAAACCTGGTAGTGCTTCTTTATTTTTGAATTGTAGAGCCTTGACTCCTTGATCCTCATGATTTTCAGGTTTACAGTCAGAGCAGAAGGCTTAATTTACTGTCACTGATGCGTAATTTATATTGCGACCTTGGCCACAACATTTATTCTTGCAATTGTGTTGGGAAGTGATGCTCACTCATTCCCAGCTTCTTAGCTAAGCAGTGTAGAACAACAGTCTGCATATTCTTTGTCAGTTTTTTTCAGCTATAACTCTAATTCAAGCTGCTTTCGGCACTGACCTTTTCCATTACTTGCAAACAAGGTCAACATTTTTTGTGGGCCTTTTACATTACTCTCCTATAGATCAGGATGCCTGTGGTTTTGCCTCCGAGTGCCTGTCATGTTGGCAATAACTATGCTTTTGGAACTAAGAATGGAAGATTTTCAAGTGGTGACACTGGAATATATCTTTTTTACAGTCACTTTCCAGATATGCTTCAAAGACAGGTCTCCCTAGGTTTCTACCATTAGAGATTTTGTGCACCCATGGAGACTAACAGAAGCTGAATGTTGCTATAGAAATTGCGATATTAACTACTGTCCCATGGATTGCAGCCTCTGTTGGATCCCAGTTCTCCTCAAATTGAAAACAGTGGCAGAACTCCAGCATTTTTTATTTGTGGGGAAGAGTAAGATCCATAGGAAACCCTGGGCAAGCTTGTAAATAGTTTGTCTTGAGCTGAATGAAATATGTCATTTGTCCCTGATGATCTCTCTCTGCCAGCACAGAAAGACAGCAAAATATAGCACTTTGAAACGTACCAGTGGAGGTGAAGAAATTTTCTCGCCATCCTCAACAACATCCACAAAATACAACAGAACTGCTCCAGGTTAGCGGGTTCCGGCTGTCACTGAAAGTTTAAGGAGTTTCCCAGGATCTGGAAGGCTTGGGATGTGTATGTACCTGGAGGACCAGAGACATTTGACTTTTAGGTATTTTAATCCTTTTACCTCTGCAGATCAAAACTGCCATTTTCAGCCTAGATGACTCCAAGGAAACATCATCATTTGCATCTTGTTCTTTTTCAGCGTACCTAGTCCAGACTCTCTTGACAACCTGCTTTCTACTACAGAAACACCCACCACAACACTGAACCCAATATTCAGTGTGTGCAGGTCATGCTTTTAACTCTCACAGAAACATTCACATCAAACGCAGGCAGCAAAGCAGGAGGGGCAGGCACACTAAACAGCTTGGTAAAGGAATGCAGAAGACCTCAGAAACCTATAAAATGCTTAATGGTGCTGCTGATTCAAAAGCTAAAAGTTGCCTCATATCCACATATACAACATTAAGTAAACTTACTAAAGGTGATCTGTACTGCAACAGTTTGATGCGTTTGAACAATAATTTGGGCATGAATAGTTAGTGCAAATGTCTTCTGCTTTGGGTTTTGGGTCCTTATGTATGCAGCATTTGTATTTAACATCTATCAAACTGCTACTGCAATTGCAAAGGGCACGCTGAGTCAGTACTTATATCTTCAATGTATATCTTCAATCCAAACTCCTGGAAAGAGTATTTTTCAGATCATTTCAAGATTTCCACACCATTCCTTAAAAAAATGCACATATGTCACTGGTATCCTACAGCCTTCACAAAAGTTGTCCATGAACTTCCAGTTATCATTTGTTAATATTATTTTAAAAAATGCATGAGGCATTAAAAGAAATAAAGGACAATGAGTAAATGTTTGTCAAACCTTATAGCATCAGTCACACAACAGATGCAGTGAAATCACAGTATTTGTATTGGGTTTGCATGGCAAGGCTTTGGAAGCAGGGGAGCTACAGGAGCAGGTTCTTCAAGAAGCTGCTGGAAGCTTCCCCCATGTCCAATGGAACCAATGCTTCAAGATGTACCCACACTGGAGCAGTCTATAAAGAACTGGATCCCGTGGGAAGGACCCGCATCGGAGAAGCTCATGGAGGACTGTCTGCCATAGGAGGAACCCCACACTAGAGTAGGGGCAGAGTGTGAGGAGTTGTTCCCTGTGGAGAAAGGAGTGGCAGAGACAATGTGATGAACTGACCACAACCCCCATTGCCTGTCCCCCTGCACCACTGCTGAGAGAGGAGGTAGAGAAAATCAGCAGTAAAGTTAACAGGGGGGACATGCAGCCTTTGCTTTTGCTTTATTAAACTGCCTTTATATTGACACGTGAGGTTTTTCCATCTTAGTTTCCCCTCCCTGTCCTGCTGAGGGAGTGATAGAGTCTTAGTGGGCACCTGGTGTCCAGCCAGGGTCAACTCACCACAGTATTTTACCCTGAAGCATATTATTGCTGATCCTCTCTCTTAAGCAAGCAAGCTAAACTCAGAAGCTGGATGCAGACCAAATCTTTCCAGTTTTAAATAAACTTCTTTTCTGTTTTCTCCTATTATTCAATAAAATGTTCCCAAAACAATGGTTTCATAAGATATAAACAAGTTTGGTATTTAAATAATTAAATTTGAATGGAGGAACAGAGAATATATTAGAGGCTTGTGCCTTCAGTCAATAAAACTATCAATGTTTCTAAGTTTTAGTGCAGAAAGGAACTCCCAGCTTCTAAACAAGATCAAGGTCTGCTTATGACAAATGATCTGCAGGCACATTCTGCAGGGCCTCTGCCTTTTACACTTCTGCAGGGGGTGAAGAGAAGTATGGGGCAGAGCAAACTATAATCTTATGCATTTGCTGTTGTTGTAGACCAAAAAACTTACGAAATCTATTAGCAATTTTTTCCTTTGGTATTTTTCCATCCCCCTCTTTGATCCAGTAAAGAGAGGCCGTTTCTGGGATGTACCCAGCCCTGAAGAATACCCCTGACTGCCCCTTAAATCCCCCCAGAGCCAAAATGCACATCCACTGGACTTCAACCAGACTCAGAGAAGCCACAGGGCTATTTAGACATTTTCTGTTTAATAACCCATTAATTTGGGTTTGTACTGTGGAAAGAAGCCTTTCCCACGAACCTCCTAGCTCCTTTCCATCACACTGCTTGTCATCAAAGCCTGGAAGGCTGGCAGTGCCAAGCCACAGTCATACATTCAATTCAAGGCAGAAATAATGCAAGGGAAGATAAGATGATGTAAGGATTTGATGGACTATAAAAGGACTATGTGATGGAGCATTTCTTAAGCATGGCTTTCAGTTGCTTTGGGAGTGGAATCGGAATCTTTTCTGTTTGCAAAGAACATTTACCCCAGTAGAATGACCTACATAAATTCTTCTGTACAACTGAAGAACCACATTAAGCACCTAAGATTTGCCTTACACAATATAAGGTGCTGTGCTGGCACACACAGGGATGAGCATCACTGCAGGGCAAATTTCAGCTATGGCATGTATTTGCCTATCTAGCATCTAAAGATCTGGGCAAAGCATTCTGCACACAAATATATACCGCAGGAAAGAGGGAGAAAAGCACTAGCTCCTCTTAATGCATGTAGCAGCCATTTGGGAAATCCCCCCAAGGAGTTTGCTCTGAAAATTATTGGGCAAACGTGTCTGAGAATGTGAATTTCAAGAGTGCTGTTAGAAGTGAAACTGCATCCATCAAAAGGAACTGGTTTCCTGTTTCTATTCTTCTTGCCTTTCATTTTTCAGATGTTTAAGCTAGATAATGAAAAGCCATTCCAGCCCATTTTAGGTATTGTTGGGATGAGGTAAGGCTGTTATCTATTTGAAGGAGAATCATTTTTCATTGTCTGCTGGTACAAACAGGTAGAGACTTTTTTGCTTTCCCCTTACTTTCAACTGACATAAAAATCTTACCATCTTCCGTAGAGCAGTATGGAATTTATCCATTCCATTTGCTTTAGCCCACAGTACACCAATAGGAATTGGTGACTAAAGCTACGCTTCCCCTTGAAAATCTGGACTATACAAATTTCATGTTAAGTTGGTTTTCTGTGGTTTCATACTTTCATTATCCTTTTTCATTTCCTTCTCTCCTCATCAGTTTCGTAGTACATGTGGAGTGTAAACTAAAGAAAGCACCTACCTCATCCAGACCTTTCGACTTTTCATACAATAGCAGTCTGACATAATTGAGACCAGGATCTCAATTTTATGTTGTATTTAAAGATGGTTCTAGGAACCCATGTCCCACTCACTACATTATAAGTATTTGGATATATAAGTATATGGCATCTACACCTCTCAACATATCACCAACACTTTCTGCACCTTTTAAAGTATCACCCATGCAACAGTTGAGCCAACGGAGCAATAGTTAAGTGTGTATAACAGCATTATTTCTCGGGGGGGGGGGGGGGAAGGGAGAGGCCTTGACTAAAGACATTGACAGCTTAAGGCAATCCAATCCTGAATGATATAAAATTACTTGAGAGAAAAGTCGATGAAAAACTGCATGCTTCATGGTCATTGTACATTTCTTAATGCTCCAGGCCTTACTTTGATCAGTCTTTTTGACCCACAAATCTTTCAGAATCCAGACTAAACTCTGCAAACCAGCCCACTGCTTTTGAGTCCTGCAAATAAACATCTCTTACAGGCAACAGGCAACTGAATTAGTTGCATCTTGTCAGGTGTAAAAAACATCAAGAACCATTATGCAAGCTCAATTCACACTCATTTCA
The DNA here is from genome assembly GCF_033815535.1 of Pezoporus flaviventris. Taxonomy (NCBI): domain Eukaryota; kingdom Metazoa; phylum Chordata; class Aves; order Psittaciformes; family Psittacidae; genus Pezoporus; species Pezoporus flaviventris. The sequence continues at coordinate 2,336,940 of NW_026892630.1, read as the reverse complement.
CAGACCCAATTTTGCTGATGAAGTTTCTTGTATATGAAATAACATGACTGCTAATTTTCATGGAAAATCAGACCACCACCACAATTTATCAATATAGAAAACATCCCCAGAGGAAAGACAATTCACTTCATTCCTCAAATTACTCATGTGAATTTCTCAAACCGATCAGGCTCTTTTCAGAGCTGAATTGTACTTCTGAGTTCTAAGACTTACATAGACTCATTTTTCAGGGAAAACATATTTGTGGATTAATGAGCCCAAGGCTGCCTGCATCAGGTTTTGAGTGAAATGGATATGCCATCTGCAATCTACTGTTTCTCATTCCAGGATGAGGCCACTGGATTTAAACACTTTCACATTATGCAGCTTTATGAGGAAAATAGCTTTTGTCGAATCAGCAGTTTTTAACTTGTCTCAAAAGCTTTGGGAGGTTTTTTGCGGTTAATATAAAAATTGTTACAAAAACAAAAATTAAGATTATTAAAAATAGAAGCCTGTGTAAATATTTCTAAAACCATATTTAAATTGGGCAGATTACCAAAAATACTCACTGACTGCTATGGGAAAGACAAATACTTGGTTTTCTCGAAAACATGCCATTTATTAAGTAGCTTAATTTGGGGCTTCTTTTTGGACTTCTGAAAGTGTCTTACATCCTTTCATATTCCGAAACTAGAGGGGAGAGTTTTGATCAGCTCCTAACACAATCAACTTAAATGCACCAAGTGAGTCTTACATCTAGCCTAAAACCATGTCAGTGATCTATGGAACTGCTCAAATACAGCCCAGAAACCAGATACTGATTTACAACATGAAAAGCCATGGGGATTTCCAATCCTTTATTTCAGGGCACGGTCCTCACGAGCTGTTGTGTGTTTACACACCAATCCTGCCTTTTCTCAATATTCAGTATTATAAAATGCCCTTCAGTCCAAGTCCTACAGCTTTCAACTGATTAATTTCTGGTATAGGTGGCCTGGAAGCAGTGTGACACAGCAATAAGCTACAGAGCAACCCCTTAGCAAGTGCAAAATTAATAAATATTATACTTGGCAAGATTTTTACTAAACTCTCACTGGTCTCAGTTCTGCCTTAGGACTGGCACAGATCTTTGCACCAGCATCAGTCAACTTTCATCAGTGCAGATGTGGCACAACAGAGTTCTGCTAAGTGAAGTATTGTTAAATTACACAACTTTAATTTATTTGATTCCATCATTACACAAATGGCCACCTTTTGGAAGAGCACTTGCAGCGTGACTCCATCATCTCAGATTTTCTCAGACCAAAAAAGAATTATCCATCCTCTGCAGCTTTTAGGCAGGGATTTGCTTTGGCACTGCACTTCCTTCCCCAGGCCTTGCCAAATGTCAGAACAATTGGAGAGAAAACATTACATTCTTCACCATAAAAACAAAGCAACAGAGAAATAAAGGAGTAGTTAAGGGAGCAAGACTGCTATCTTCTCACCTACAGCACACTGTGATGAGGAGCAGTTGACTGCAACACAGGCTGCCTGATGTGGGACAGCTTTTCCAACACAAATATGTAACCGTAAAGAGACTGTCACAGCAGTAAGCCTGGTGGTTTTATTATTTACATATAGAATTACTAAGATGCTTTGGTCCTTTCGAGTTCACATGGTGATACCTGGGGAAAAAGAAAAAAAAAAAAAAGGTAAAAATCTTAAAAACACTCACCAGGTTTATATTTCCTCTTCTTTTCAAAGAAACTAATGTAAAGAACAGCATCCCTCTGGCCTGCAGGCACCTCTCCAGCCAGCAATTACAATTGAAAAGAATTACAGCTGCAATCTAGCTGAAGAAATTGTCTTATCTGCTCCATGAATGCACACTTGGGAGGATTCTTAAATGCTACTTTATATCCCCAGAGAAGAGTCACACGGAGAGAATGATAAAAAAGGCATCTGTTTCAGACGTGTATAGTTCTAACCACTAACGCAGGCTGTGTGATCTATGTCTGTGGATAGTATGACTACTGCTCATTAAAATTTTACCATAGGTTGCTCCATATCTTATTCATAGTGTAGAAGCTCAAATGAGACCCAAACAGTCAGCCTGGAACCTCCAGAATAAGCGTTTGGAAACAGTGGAGGGATGGTCCACGAAAATTGTTCAATTTTGAGAGAATAAAAAAGTCTTTAAATTTATCTGACTGCTGCCAGCTATGTCTTCCTGAACTAAAGTTAGCACAGGTAGTATTTCACTAACATGGACTCTCCCAGTGACAAGCAAGATAGGAGATACATTCTGAAAATTAGTTTCAAAGAAATCAATCTAGAAAATGCTGAAGAAGAATCTTCACCAACAACTCTTCTTTTTTCAAAATCATCTCTATTTTTGCTTTTGAAAAGCAAGGTACAAGAGAATCAGTCTGGAAGGACTGAAAGTTGTCAGCCTTCTCTCCTGAATGGCACAGGTTGAAGGAAGTCTTCTGATAGAACCATCTTCCAACATCTCTGCTCACTACTGCTTGGTACTTGCTCCTTGTGCTTTTACATAAGCATAAAGTACACGAGACCACACTGTCCTTAAAGAAATTACCCTAATCATGAGTCAGCCACATCTGAAGTATCAACTCCAGATCATTTCAAAATTAGCATTCTTGAGCTAGTCCACCCAATTTTAATAAACCTTAAAGCAGATTTAGGTGGATTAATCCTAAAACCGGTGAGAAAACTGTTAGATAGAAACAGTTGAAATGCTAATTTACTTAAGCAGGTTCTAAATAAACCCCCTAAAAAAACATAAATAATGAGGTCCTAAAGTATTTGCTCATATATATTTAGTGAGCTGTTAGTCAGCCAAAACAGATTAAAGCAAGGTGGCACTTTCTGTTTAATTTATCATATACTTGGGCATAGAGAATGAAGTAATTTGTTCTTCAAACAAACCCCTGATGTATGCAGAGAGACTGGTTTTATATATATCATCTTCCAAAATACAAGTTTCTAAGTCATGTTTCATCCCAGCCCCCAAAAAACATGGAGAAACAACAGCATTCTCATTAAATACCCACCTCTAATCCCACGTGTCTAGTCAGTAGTGTTAATGATCTTCAAAGGCGTGGATTATGAATAAGTCTAGACATGCTAGGAAGGTAGTGCTGGGAAGCTGAATGCTAAAAACTGGCAAGAACTGATTTAAAGAATAAACTGGTTTGAGGTGCACTGAGCACCTGCATTGTTATTGTCTCCAGTTGAAGATGCAAGGACTCATCTCCTCTTCAAAACCAGATGTACAGCAATTCAAGACAGAGAAGCTTATTGCCAAACTAGACCTAGCCCCTTAGGAGATACTGGTGTCTCTGTCACCCACTCAAGGCATGTGTGTGCTTTGCATAACGAGGCAAGTGCAGAGATGGCATCAGCCTCTGCTGAACATTGTTGTGGGGATTCAAGTCCAAAGCCGTATCAGTTTGATGCTGTGCCCAAGCTAATAAATGAGGCTGTGAGTAGTTTATCAGCCTATTTTCAGTCCTGTGCTGACTCAGATAAAATACTTCCACACATGGCATCTGCATGAACTCCCACTGCTGTGGGCACCTCTTCCAATACACTGCACTTCACACACATGTCGTATCCTAGGTGTTACAATACAGGAACTGGTAGAAAAGCAATGGAAAGCTACTTTTGAAGACACAGAAAAAAGGCCTTTTCCTTCCCTGTTTACTAAAAGCTGCGTATGCAAAGAGCAGAATTCTGTACCTGTGACGAATGAGAAGCATTTCCTAAAAACTAGGCCTCTCTATTTTAAGACAGAATCATAGAATCATAGAATCGTTAGTGTTGGAAAGGACCTTAAGATCATCTAGTTCCAACCCCTCTGCCATGGGCAGGGACACCTCACACTAAACCATATCACCTAAGGCCTCGTCCAACCTGGTCTTAAACACTGCCAGGGATGGAGCATTCACAACCTCCCTGGGCAACCCATTCCAGTGCCTCACCACCCTAACAGGAAAGAATTTCCTTCTTATATCCAACCTAAACTTCCCCTGTTTAAGTTTTAACCCATTACCCCTTGTCCTATAATTAGGCTATAATTCCCTGCTGCTTTTTGCTTCTGTTCTTGGTCTGATATAAGTTCTCCATCTGAGCTTTCTCTTCAGTATTTTGGGGAAAACAATGACAGGAATTCAACTTAATATTAACACTGCTATTTTTGTTACAAATAACCAAAGACCATTGGTTTGAGTAACTGCGCTATAATTCAGCACATCTCAACTATTTGCAAACTCCACAACTTATTAATTTCTGACTGAGAACAATCCACAACCCCTTTGTGCCTGTCTTTCCATCCATAAAGTAATGGAAATAACGTTCCTTTGTCTTCTCTGTGTTGCCTTTTTGGAGCCATTATACAGCTATTGTATGGTAGCAGGTCTCAGGTGTGGTACTTACGGCTTCTCTAGTGGATAACAGCAACACAAAACACAAATAAAATCCTTCCAAATGAGCTTTTGTAAGTATTTGTCACTATGGTATTATGAAAAAAAATATAGAGCAAATCAATGCTTCAGGTTTTCTTAAGCTAAATTGACAACCCTGAAACTCACTAATGAAAATGACATGCAGTTATTTTTGAGTACTCATCCAAAACTATATTGTTAAAAATTTTTGTGTTATAAATACTGGTTAGGACTGAATTTGTTGTCCAACTCCACAAAGATAGAAGATAATATAGAGCAGATAAGAAAATTGAAACTGTGGAGAGAATATTGATTTTTAAACATAGGAAGAAACAAAAGAAAATGTGATATACTACCCTAGCAAGGAAGCAGAGACATGTATCACCTCTATATCCCATAATGGAAGAGAGCAAAAGTTGGTACACATTTATTTAGTCTTCCCAATATCCCATTCAGAAGTGTCTCAGAACGGCTACATGTTTCAACACCTAACCTCTTATGCCTGGCATATAGCATGCAATCCTCAAGGTGACATCTATTTGTATACACGCAAAGGAATGCACTAGATTTTTATATTTGCACCTAAAATAGTCCACTGTCAATGTTTTCTGGACGCAAACAGTCAGATTACATAGTTGTACAAACAGTTACACTTCGGCAGATAACTCACACAAAATACCTAGGTCAATTGAACAAGCATCTGCAATTTATAGCGACAATTTACAGGGATGTGGTTCTACCAGCTACATCCAGTCACAGAGACTTCCTGCTTTTAACTTACTTAAGATTTTTACCGTATCACTTATGCCCAGCTTTCTTGCCTTTCTCTCATGTACAAAGAATTTAAAAATAACAAAACCCAGCTACGCCATCAGCTAAAACAGAGTCTTCAAACGGAAGTAGTTCAAATGATACAACACTTCCACTATCCGTTCTATTTTTAGGTAAACCACTTCATACAATATTCAAACCATAAAAATATGACCAAATTAGAAAGTTAAGCATATCACGTGGGAAGCCAAAACATGGGTTACATTACCAGGTGAAGTTTATTTCTGTCTCCTTTCACATCCATGAATGACCTGGTCAATAGTGTCCATGGTCAAGTCCACCCCTCAATCATGAGCCCACCTATACGTTTCCAGTCTTTCTTGATGGCCTGATTCTTGGGTACATGAACATCTACATGGTGTACCTTCACAACCAGGTTCTTCACCTGGGCAGCTATAGCTTGCCATAATGCTGCAGCCCAGAAGGTTTTTCATTATGATTTATTATGGTTGTATTGGAACATTTCGTTTTGAAACAACTGCATTGTGAATGGACTTGTGATGTAGAATACAGCAACAAAATACTGTATGCTTTTCAGTGTCTTTTCTTCTTTTTTACTTCTTCCTTGCTCAGCACAGCAGTACTAACTCAGAGCTTATTTTAGGCGTAGAAGTATAGAAATCCTGGTTTTTGCCTTGACATTCTCCTGTCAGGCTGACTTATTTTTCGCCCCTGTAAAAAGTTCTGCTGGCCAGTGTGAACTTGAATCTAAAAGACACATCAGATTTTCCCCATTCCTTCTTCTCTGCAGCTCTATTCACGTCTCTTTAAGCCTTCCTTTTGTCTGCCTGCCCCACTTCTCCATACCTCCTGGGACAAGCAGCATATCAGCTCTACTACAGTCTTTGTCAACAACCAAAAGCAGCAGGTAAAGCTCATATTCATTCTTCTAAGAACAGGCCAGGCAAAGGCAAAAACACCCTTCTGTAGCTGACTTTGCTATATCTGGAGAGAAAACCCAAAGACAGAGGCACTAGAAGGAGCAGCAAAAACCTGAAACTTCAAAGAAAAGAACAAGAACTCAGTGTCTTTTCAGAAAAACATGATTGATTTGGAACACCTGACTCAAGATTTTTAATCTCTTGAGGCTGGCAATACCGAGAATATACCCTTTTGCCAAGTATCAAGTACCTACTGCTTTTATTTTCCCAGCTTTGTAGTTTCCGCTTTCCTTCTTTTCTTTGCACCCCTCATTGCACCAATATTGGCATTTTCAAGCCCAGCTGGGGAGCTCTGATGCTCTGCTATGTCCCTAAAAGAGATCACTCACTCCATGAAGAAGGTCAAGCCTTTTATTTCTCCCCAAAGAAAACACAAAACATTTCTGTTCCTGAAGAAGTCACAGTCAAAGGGGGAGGAGGGAGAGAGAATTGGCCTCAGTATGAAACTAAGTCAAATTTAACACCTCAGAGTGAGGATTTCCAATTGTCACGCAACTGTAAGACCTGAAATGAGGCTGCTGCAAGAAGGAAAGACAGGAAGTTGCAACCAGAAGCAAACAGCCCTTTCAGCTGGTGATGTAAAGCATGAAAAGACAAACTCACACATGATCCAGAGCCTGCTGAAATCAGAGTCTTTCCAACAACTGTCAGCTTTGGGCTCAGCATTCCCAGACATTCTTTGCCAAAGTGAATAATGCTGCAGTGTTTTACAGAATCATGAAAAAGCAATCAGACATTTCTGATCATGGGAGATAAAGAAAAGATAATGGCAGTTAACCACACAGAAGAGATCAGCTTCTGTGGACAAAACAGAAAGTGGATTGGCAGCAGCTTGCTCAGAAATGTGCTACAGATGTAGTTCAGCACTAGGCAGCTGGGATCCTGTCACAATTGGCTTTTTGGAAATAAAACAAATCAATAACTAAGAAATTACACTCCACATTAGGTTTAAGGGAATTCCTCCCTCTTTGTGGAGGAAGGATATACAATCACCTCCTGCTGGTTTGGGATTTCTAAACACAGAAAGAAATGCCACTCATATCCTAATACTTACATAGTAGAATCACTGTTTAGTGTCATTTCAGAGCACATGAGGACGGTATAAAAAAGAGAGACACTGAAACTGGCTAAGCTCCATCTGAAGTTTTTCTTTTTGATTGTCTAACAGGGTTATTTCTTTTTAATTAATAGCATAGAGCAAATGACAGTCCATGGAACAGGTTCAGGATAGGCGTGGGTCTGAAAATAAGCATCTTTACGTGCAACCAGCAGTCATTACTCACGTAAGATCACCCCTCAAACCATAATAACATACCAAATTTTCAGAAGAAAAGAAATGGAGATGTAATTGTCACTTCTGGATAAATGTGTTTTGGTTTTAAAAGAGCCTGAATGACTGTAAGGGATTATATCAAACCACATTGCAGCTGTAATATTTAAAAAGCTCTAGCTGCAATGTTCTAGATTACAAATTACATTTGATTTCATTTTTCATCATTCTGAATGGGTTATGATTGAAATGAGCAGGTGAAGTAATTGCCCATGCACGCCATGCACCACCCTCCCTGCCCCCAGAAGCGCCTGTAAGCAAAACAAGGTAACTCGAGGGGATATTCAGGGAAGAAAAGTTAGTAAATGAAAACTACACCCTTTTGTCAGTGTCTGTAATTTTTCTGTATTCTTCTGCAGCCCATATCTGCGCTATCTTTCATTAGCAGAACAGTGTCTGCAGCTATGGGCTGCGGAAACTAATTACTATGTTTCTCCAATAAAAACTTCTGTTCTAAAGAAATCCATTCAATTGCCACCTATTTTGTACTCATTTACGCTCATCTTCATTTTTAGAAAAATCTGCCATGCCCAGTGAATACACAAATATATTCATGAAATCCACCTGCTCTCTTCACTTTACAATAGAACTGATTTGGCGTGTGTTTCCTATTTGAAGGTGTCACGGTGCTTCAGACATTTCATGATAAACACCTTCAAAACTGTGTGGCTTTCTGTTTGGTTTGTTCGAGGAGGAAGAGGGGAGAGGGCTCAGCATTCAGAGGAGAGCCAGGCTACAGGCTGATTGACAGTGTAATAAAATATCCCAATCTTTCTTTGTAATCTCACACAAAATAATGTACGTTAGCATCGCTTCGCCAAAATGAAATCTGCGACTCTTGACACCGCAGCCACCACTGCTGCATGCAGGCAGCGTCCTCTGAGTCTGCAAGGTCTAGTGCTTACCAGCATGCCTCTGCTCTGCTGATATAGGATTTATGTAGGTGTAAATATTAACACAAATATTCACTGAGAACATCGGAGGATAAAAGAGCAGCAAAGAGAACGCTCAGTCATCAGGCTGCAGCCTGATTGCTGAACTTACCGCCAACGGTAAGTATGAAAACACAAGGCAGGTTCTGTGAGAAAGTGTTAGTGGGATATTTGTTGTTGATTTTGATGCACAGTGCAACACGCACAGAGTACCACAGGGAGTACAGAAGGTGAGTGGTGGGTTTTAATCGCAATCAGATCAAGTTTACAGAGATGGCAGCAAGCTTTTCAGCAGATGCTCAAATTGTTCTTCTGAGTGACTGCCTCCATATTCTTGAGCCCCTTTTGTTCAAGCTTAGGTACCCTTAACTACCACTTAACCCACATCATCTGCTCTTACAGGAGCTCATAGATGTGTCCTATACGTACCTTCTCCACATCAGCAAAGGCAAGTAAAGACGCTTGGTGAATGAAGATACCACAATTTTCTCCTGCAGTCAGAGAGCAAATGGGACATCTCTGCTCCTGGGAATGTCAAAGGCAAGGGTCAAAACAGGAAGCACAGAAGGCTGTTAGCTCACAGGGCATTTTGTTAAGAGATGGCCTGCAATTTAAGAAACCTGAGAAGCTGTGGGCTGTATGATCCAGCATCCAACTTCCTTAATAAAGGAACAAACATATTAAGGTCCTTCAAACTCAATAATAAGGAAAGAATAACTTTTTCCCACTTCCCTTTTCTGTATCAGTCACGGGTATCCACGTGACTAAATCACTGGCAGCTTCACTGGAAATATCAGTATTGCACACATGCACTTCAAACCAAGAAGCTGTTACATTCTTGAGAAGATTGTCTGCTACCTACAAGTTACTGATCTGTAGTGCTGAGCAGAACACACATGGATAATATGCTCATTTCTGTTAAAACAAACAACATTTAAAACTAATTCCACAGCTAATAGATTTTTTTTTTAAGTAAAACTGCTGTTACCTTCATTTGTTTCCTGCTGAATGGGTTTGTTTCCACGACTTGTGTTTGTTTTGATGCCATAGTTTAACATACTGTTTTGATCATATCTCAAGCCATGTGATCTCACATGTGTATAGTGATGAATAAAAAGAGCCTTGAGATGGAACAAGTATGAACATGTTAACAGAGTACATGTAATGATTTACGGCTATGTGAGAAAACTACACTGTACATGTTATTAGAGACATTTTCTCAGCTGCAGGAATTTTCAGAAGGAAAAAGTAACCAAGAGTGGCATGCTGTATTTTGTTTTCTAATTCCTAAGACTCCTATTTTGAGAGTTTGTCCACTTTTACAGCTTTATCAGTTGGTATAACAGATAATCACAACTCTCCCTGTAAGATCTCCTTCTAGGTAAAAGATGACCTTTTCCAGATGATGGAAAATAGATATTATTTTCTAATAATACTATAGACTAAATTAAGGTCAGCTATATATATATATATTAATGTAATGCATACAGGAAGGCTATCAAAAGTCATGTCACCATCTGCTCAAGTTACATTTAAACAATAATAGCTTTTTCAGGTGCTCAAAAACTCCCTTCAAGAAACCTGAATAGCTCACCTAATCAATGTGATAGCCAAACTTGCATTCAAAGAGTGGCTTCAAGGAGAGGGCATGGATGTTCTTGCTCAAAGAGCAGGCTGCTGTATGAGGTAAGGTCAATTCTGTGCTCAAACTTCCTGCATGGCAGCAGAAAAGCCATCAAAACAGAAGCCATCCTTCCATGAACTTAAAGTATATTTTGAACCAGTCACTAAAACTCTTCAGTTCTTCCTCCATGAAGTGCATATGTAAGAAATTCCTATCGTACATGTTAAGATTGTGTAGGAATTGGACCTATAGAAAGACACCTTCCAGGACAGCCACGGGTGAATGTAAGGCCATGCTTTTCACAAGTCACTGAATAGAAAGTGGAAAACTACACACATTTGTTAGGTCATTTGCATTAAAAACAATTTAAGCTGGTATTAGCAAGACATACAACTCTTCCTTAATTTTTCTTCCCAATGTATTTCTAGCTGTAACAATGTCCATCTAAATCCAAAACAAATGCACGGTTCCACTTCTTTATTATGGTTTTACTTTCATTTAGAATGGTCTTACTGTCAAGAATGTCAAGAATGACTTTGACTTTCGCTGCAAAGCTAACACATCTACTCTGACACTGTGCACACCATGGAAAGCACCAGTGCAGGGGAGCCCAAGCAGACAGAGACAGTGATCCAGTGCTGTGTAAAATTAAGAGTGCAATGGTGTGAGAAATCGCCTGATTGGGAGATCTCTGTGTGAGTTGCTTGGGTAAAACAACTAGTTATATAACCAACAGCACAAAGTGGAAGCCACCCATTTTTTGAGTAAATTATCACTTCTTGATTTTTAAAATTGGCTGCTAAGCAATCACTGAACTAGTTATGAAAATAATAATCATGAAAATAAGTTAGATATCAATGAATTATTTTGCTTAGCAATAGTCTTAATGTTTGGTTATTATGTTCCCTGTGAGTGCTGGTTTCTCTCTTGATATGTCAGTGTTTCTTATCAATAGAATTCAATGTTAGGAGGCTGCCACAGGAGAGTAGACTATTGGGAGTGAGGTGAAGAATAATGTCCACTTCAATTCAAATTAAAGAAAATATTGCTGTCACACAACTTTATCCTTCAAACTGCAACCTCTTCCCAAATACATATCAATAAAGATACAGATTGAGTGCAGCTATTGTTGATTAAAAATAAACAATAAAATTAATTAAAGTAAGGGAGAGGCAGAAAATGCATTCACTTCACAGAGCCCTGTGAGCTCGGAAAGCCCAAGCATGCTGTTATCTGCTGAAGCTGCTACCAAGGAGCAGTAACACGTTTGTCTGCTTTACATACTTTTGTAGCCTCCCCCCTCCAGTATCCAAGTACCTGCCATGCTGAGAGTATGCCTGTGAGGCAGGAAAATCCTGCTCTCTTCACTTTCCATACAGGATCAAAAGGGTGATTTGCTCAAAGTCACATGGGAAATCTGTGAGAAACAAGGAATTAAACCCAAAACTCTTCAATCTTAGCTCATCTCAGACTGCAGTTTTGCACAGAACAGTGCTAAGCACAAATGGGTTAACAGCACATTGACTTATACTATCTCCGATCTTCAAGTGTTTTAGCAAAATTATTTCCAAATAATTTGGAAATGTCCAAAATGACACCAGATTTATCTGGTCCTCTAATAATCTAATAAGAGTAACCGTATGAGTTACTGATGCTATGAGGATTATGTCATTTACAGATTAAACTGAGCACTGAAAATTATGCGGAGTTTCAGCAATATCATAATTGAAAACTTCAACTTTGATTTGCCTTTGAGCCAAAGAGGAAAACCGAGTTCAAATGTAAGAGATGAGAGTTTAAACATCCTTGGAACACTAACACATGTCAGCATTTCTGCTTCAGCTGCAACAGTTGTGCTATGGAAGATGCCCGCCTTCTGCTGCCAACGATGTTGCCTGAATACTAAAAATGCAGAACTAGAAGATGGCCCGATACAGCCCATTGTTGTGACATTCACATTTCGTCTGGATAATACTGCCCTTCCACTGATGTGGCAGCTTCTAACAGCGATGGCAAGGAAAGGTACATAATATCAGATCAAGAGGTGAGTCAGATAACTGCCATTTCAGTCATACAAAGGACTGCCTCGAACAAGAATCTGGGAAGCACAAAAGCAGCACATCAGAGGCTTGACTTCTATAAGCAGGGTGAGGCCAGACCAGAGGGCCAGCAACAGCCTACTTACATGGATTGTGAAGCTAAAATCTCAAAGTCTTTCTCAGTTTGTTTTAAAGGCCTCTTTTATCCTCCACTATATTGAGCATAATTTCTTGTAAGAAGAATATATACAAATTATTATAGCTAAGATGGAGACAAAGGGATAGATCATAGGAATTGCAGTAATTTACAACTGTGAATATAAATTTGGCTGTCCCTATTCTTATACCATCAGCAAAGAATGAGCTGAGACTCAGACGGATGGGTCTGACGCTAACACTGGCAGATTTCCAGCAGCCTCATGATCTCTATTATCTCTGGATGTGCCAACTGAATCCATCTCCAGCGCCCTCAGGACAGGAATCTTACAGGGACACCTCACTGCTCGAGAAACAGGAAATGGTAAATCAACAAATACAGACATTTCCCTCCCATTTGATGAGATCTAGTGATGATTCAAGTTTGTCCTCAAGACAGTGGAAGCAACCAAAGACAGCAAAAAGAATAAAGGAGGGTACACAGTAATTTGATTAAACTATTTCACAGTAATAAAATGCCATGCTCCTCATAATTTTTCAGTAGAAAACAAACTCAGTATCATTACTTGCAATATTGACTCAGATATTTAAGAACAGCTATAATTTATAATGCACACAGAACGAGGTATTTGCCATATGTTATCTACCCACAGACTTTTACTTAGTTGAGCATCTTTTAATACCTATCACCATGTGAAAATACGCTTTACACAGAAAGCAAAATCAGAGTAAACACTTGGTATATAACAGGCCATTACTAAACCTTTAAAAAGCATAGATAAAGACAGTTATATCAGGTTATATTAAAAAAGTATCATAGTCTGTGTCAAACAAGATACAGATATCCCTACAGTACAAGCTAAAATAAACCACAGTGGCATTGCAGTTAATAAAGAGAAGTTATTATTCATTGATATTGATTAAATACAAAATGCATCTATTACACAGCTCTATTAGTCAGGCTGTGACCCCGTAAATGCACAATTATCTGCTAAATATAAACCGTATTAGAAGAGTTTCTTACAAACAGTCCTAAGGGTAAATTTAATTTTCCTTCAATTAGGTATGAATTGAAAGTTGGGAGAGGTTTTCAATAGGAAAAATCATTTAAAATTCTCTAGCACTTCTACATGCATATTCATTTTAAAACTGCCATTTTCACTGTGCTTGCCTTTAAATTATTTTATGCTTTTTTTGCCTAAGAGACTTTTCATGAGGGTTTTTATTAATTTAAAGCTCCATTTTGAGAGATATTTTTTAATGGAAAAGTGGTTTCCAGGAGTTTATTGTCCTGTATTTATAAAGACTGTATTTGTAGCACTATGTTTACATATTACTACTACTAAAACTACTATTTTACATGCACATTCTCCATTGCGGCATGTAATAAAGTATAAAAATAAATGTAAAAACCTACATTCAGCAATCAGGAACGTGTATCTGTGCATGTTTCCTTTTGACAACATTTGGTGTAGGTTTGTTTCTCCCCTTTTTAAGTGAGGTTACCATATGTTCATGATACCAAAGGCAAGTCAAAGAAGCATCCACAGCTTTCCCAACCAGCCACCTCTCCACTTCTCAGAGTTCACAAGAATAAGGCCTCTATAGCTTTTGCCATGATAAAGATGTAGTACATACAGAACCTGCTTTCCCTGAACAATGAATCCTCATTTATTTTAAGTACGACCTGTCCCAAGAAATCAAACTGGTTTTAATCTGTTTTTACCACAAATGGCTTTTTCCATATATGGAAAAGCATACTATTTCCATATATATGTAGACTAATGTGTGAAGATGTAATGTGTATATATATATATATATGCATATATATACTTATATATATATACAACACAAGTATATGTAAAAAGCACATATTTACAGGTCAAAGATTCTACATGCATACTTACACATACATACTACTGTAGCCACAAAGAAGCTCAAAAACTGTGCTACAGGCAGGCTTGTGGACTGCTTGTACCACCCATTGTTTGCTTCTCTAGGAGGGCTGTTTTTTGTGTGATGGTGGCCCCCAAACCAAATGAGAGCTTGCTTGATCCCTTACTCTTCTGCACCATTCAGAGCTGACCTGTATTTGAAGCAGTGAAAAGCATTTTGAGAATGTTATTCTCTTAGCTTGGGCAGTCCAGATTCAACACAGAAAGAAGGGATTTGACACAGACAAGGGACCAGATGGAACTTGGATGACTGAAGACACCAGGTTTGAGTGCTCAGAGAGGAGGAGCTGCAGTTCCATTCAGCCAGAAACATCAGCTCTTGGCACAATGAGAGGTAACAGCTCAGAAGATCCAGTTCTCTGGGAAGACTTTCATCAACGGTTTTATGTTAAAAAGAGGAGGAAAATAGCCAATTGTAAAAGCTAAAGCTATGCAATTTCAAATTAGAAATAAGGCACATGTTATTAACAGTGCGGTTAATTAATCACAGGAGAAACTTACCCATGTTGTGGTTTATTTCCCAACTCTGGATAATATGAAAAACAACATGCACTGTTTTTCTAAAGCATATGGTCTGGTTCCAACAATAAGCAAAGTTAGTAGATGTGAAGCAAAACAGAAGGGAGTTGACCTGTGTTATGCAGAAGACTAAACTTGCTGATCCAAGCAGCCATTCTTAATTTAAACTTTGTGGGGAAAGTGATGGTTTCACAATGTGCAATTAATCAACACCTATTCGCTGAATTGACATGAAAACTTTCTATAAAAGATGCCATAAAATAATGCTGATGAATTAGGCACATTGTTTTCCATAAAGGAACTTCATTTTTATTGAAATGTATTGGATTTTTTTTTTTCATGAAACCTTATAGAAAATTTACAAACAAGAAAATTCTCCATCAAGAGGAGAATTTTCAGCAGAATAATACAAGACATTTTAAAAAATGAGATAATTTTGTTTACAAAGGAAGTAATATTTTACCAGAGAAAAATATGAATGAATAACAGAGCAGTACTTGATTAAATCCAGTAGAATAAAGAAGCAATAGAATGGCAGAATAATATATGCAGGACCAAAGCATATGTATGCCATCTTGTAACAAATATGGCAAGAATAAAACATTAAAGGGGCAGTGGAAGTGGGTGAAGAATTGTGAAAGACAATCAGGGATAGACTTAATTTTTTTCAAGAGTTATAATGTGTATAAAGCATAGGCTGTATTGCAGGACAGAAGAGATTCAGACTGAAGTTATGTGCAGAGGAAAATTACACAAAGCAGGAGGCACAAATGGCAGGAAAGGCTGCAGCCTAAGTGCTTGAGACAGGGGAGATGTTATCAAGCAGATAAAGCAAAACAGATGGGTGAAAGGCATAACAAGACATGGGAGAGGGTGACAACATATTTACTGCAAGGGCTGGTGACACATGAAAGGAGGCAGCAAGCCTACCACTAAATTTCTATATGCTAATTATCAGTATGTTTGGTTTGGGAGAAAAGTAAATGGGGTTTTAACAACTAATTTTGCATTATATCAATCAAAGGGCAAAGTCCATGGAGAGGTAATTTGATGAATCTTTCAGTAACACTTGGCTGTCCCAACTCAGCATCTTACTGCAGGAACATCCATGTTGGTTTCCACAAGGCTGCCACACAACACTAAAGGAGGACAGAACTGGTTCCCACTCTGGTATAGCCCTACTCAGCTGGTAACCACAGCCATGGAGGAACAGCACAGTGTATGCACCCAAAAATGTCTGGCTGCAACTTATTCTGCATGTTGAAAACAGAATTTCCACTCATTTAAGTCAGCTGCCCAGAAGAAAATGCATTTCTTCATGACATGGTCTACTGTGAGGGATCCCTGCCCACGGCAGGGAGTTGGAACGAGATGATCTTAAGGTCCTTTCCAACCTAAATCATTCTATGATTCCATGAAGAAGGGATGAAGTATTGAACGTCTTCCCTGGAGAAGAGAAGGAGTAAGGATTCAATCCTGCACCCAGAGAAGCACATATACTGGGACACAACATAAAGTTATAGCCTGGTTCAACCCAGCAGCAAATCAAATGTTTTTTTTCATGGAAAAAAAAAAAAAAAAAAGAGATGCTTGTTCAAATTTTTTTAGCTTCTTATTAAATACATTCCACTTGTCAGAACAGTAAAATTTAGTAAGCTACCACTAACCACGTAGTCTGAACATTTTAATTTTACACCACAAGAAACACTTGCATCTACTGATTAAGATCTGCCATTACCACTTAGCACCTCATGACAGAATTTACCTGGAGCTACAACAGAGGCAGAGAATTTCTTTTAATGAAATATTAATATTAATTAATTCAGTGGTAGTAGTAATTGTTACCAAATTCATTCCTCAAAATTCCAATTTTAATTCACCATCCCAGCACTTTATTACTGACTTTTCACAGACCTTGTGAAATGAATTATAGCAAAATCTCTTCAGGACAAAAAGGATGTGCTCTGTAAATTACTAAAATCTGAGCTGCTTTGTTTACAGAACTGTACCTGGTGTTTCCATGTGTCATCTAACAGACAAGTAAATCTGTAGGCTGAAAAAAGATTTCCTGTTTTACTGTAAATATGAGTAACAATCAGTAAACACTGCAGGTTTCATAGAATCATAGAATAGTTAGGGTTGGAAAGGACCTTAAGATCAAGTTCCAACCCCCCTGCTGTGGGCAGGGACACCTCACACTAAACCATGTCACCCAAAGCTCTGTCCAACCTGGACTTGAACACTGTCAGGGATGGAGTATTCACAACTTCCCTGGGCAACCCATTCCAGTGTCTCACCACCCGTACAGTAAAGAACTTCTTCCTTAAATCCAATCTAAACTTCCCCTCTTTAAGTTTTAACCCATTACCCCTTATCCTGTCACTACAATCTCTAATGAAGAGTCCCTCCCCAGCATCCTTATAGGCCCCCTTCAGATACTGGAAGGCTGCTATGAGATCTCCACGCAGCCTTCTCTTCTCCAGGCTGAACGGCCCCAAAGCAATTATATAGTAGCTTAGGGTTCTTTAAGTATGTTGACCATGGCACTAACCTCCTTCAGACAGCCACAGACTTGTCCTTAACATTCATTCCCTCCTCCATCTTTTCCCTTCTCCCATCTCCAGTGAGGCACACATACAAAAGAGTTAGCACAGGACAGACTATGGTGTCTCAGTGACTCATGGATACCAGTTCTAACCCATCACCCCTGCTGATGGCTAGGAGCAGCAATGAGATTTGGCTAACAACAACTTCTGCTACACTAACGAGTCTCAGCTGAAGTTAGCTGAAGAAGGGGTGACCAAACTGGCTCATTGAAGTAATGTGCATCTGTGTTGTGTTTGGTGTTACATCTGTGAAAGTCTTGAGCTTTGGCTCAGTTTATCTCATCAGGACTGGTGGTTTCTTTTATCGGTTCTGCTGCTGACTCATTGTCTGACTGTGGGAAATTAATTCAGCTTTGTCTGTACTTCAGGTTTCTCAATTGCAAAAGAGCAATAAACTCCTCTATACCCAAGTATATGCCAAACACATGCACACACTTCTTCCACTTAGAGAGGGTTTTTTAGCATGTCTTGCATGCTGTGATCCTAGCATCAGCTTCTTACAATGAATGTAGTATTTTAAACTTCTTGGCACACTTTTCCATGTGCTGAAAAGTTGTCAAACAGCAACACTCTGAGCTTTCAGAAGCATCATCGGATTCTAAGCTAAAAGAATGGTTATTTAAACATTAGTTTCAGTCCAAAATTGACTAGGATATGAGGTGTAGTCAGATCCAACTAATCATACATGTAACGTTTTTGTTAAATAACATTATGTATGCAGTTCCAGAGTACCACATTGAGTCTTTCATATAAACAGAATCTTTATGCAAACTATTCAGTGGCAGAATTATGGTTAGCAATGACTATTTCTTTTATTAAAAAAGCAATTAACCCTTTTTTCAGGCTAAATATTTTATTCATTGGTGACGTTGCTTAACAGCTTTTAGAAGAAGTTAGAGAAGAGATGCTGGACTAAACTCACTTTTTCTCAAGAAAAGACAATTAGAGAAGAATTTAGAGGAGCTGTTTCTAAACTGATGTAATCACAGCTTCTCGATTCTTACTGCATGTCAGATCTGAGAGTGATTATTCTGTGTTACATGTGCATTGGGTGGAAAGAAACTTGGTAAGTGATTCAAAAAACCTAGGCATTCCTTGCAACTTAACTTATTCAAAGATTCTGTGAATTTAAAGACAATTAGAAGCAAGTTTTGAAAAGTCAATTAGTGATCCTGAGAAAGCCAGATAGCCAGGCAAATACTCAGATAACACTTGCCTAATCTATTTTATTTATTTGGATATTTATATGGCAGTGATTAACCTTGACATCGTTAATCTTGAATTATCAAGGAAATGTTTAATTTTCATTATTTTGCTTTCAGTGTTTGCTTCTGCTTCTACAAACATCTCGAGACATTTAGCATCTTGCACATGCTTTGCAAAATATTTTGTGGCTGGTGACTCAGATGGTTCGGTTTGTCTCCACTAATGAACATGAACACTGAAGCCCCTTTTTAATGTCACTGGCAAGCACGATGTCACCTAAAGCACTTCCCATTTGAGTTCACATTTGGAGAACTCAGACACTCCTAAAACACTGCAATCCCATGAGTACCTATCCGAGCTCAACAGGCAGTGCCTTGTGTGTAAACTGTACTGCCAGGCATGTTATCAGCTACATGGAACCTGAACAACCTTTGAGCCTTCCATGACAGCTCATTTCTGTCCTTGGGCTTCAGCCCAGTATTTTTAATTGATGATTCGAGCTTTAGGTTTCATACTGCCTGTTACAAAGCTTGCTGTCTGAAGTGCAGGGTTTGTACAGTATTCTCAACAGACCTGACGAAAATCCCACTGAAACCAATGAAGAAATTCCCATTGACTCTCTACTGGATGAAGGCCAGGAAAACTGCTCTGTGCTGTTATTTTTGGTTACTATCCATGTTGCCTTCACCTTTTATTAAACCGCATTTTTTATCCGTTCATCCAGGAACTTTAACTACAGAATCGATTCTCACAAACAGCTCCAGGTGTCCACGAAACTCAAAGACGAGAACTGACACCCTGACTTTTAACAGGAACTTGTACAAGATACTAAGCTGCTTAAAATAAAGCAAAACACAGATGCTGCAAACTTTCAGCTCTGCAGTTTTCATAAGCCTCAGTTGTTGACATGTGTATCCCTAATTGCACTGGAACCTACCTTCCTAGTATGCTGGTAAGGACAAAAAAAATCCTGTCAAGTAAGAAACGCAGCTTGCAGAAATACTGCCTCACAGCAAAGCAGTTAAAAGGAGAAACTGGAGCCTACATATCCACAGAGGAAGGGGAAATCAGAAAGAAAAGAATAAGAAGGAACAAAGCTGGAGAAGGTGGGCTGGAAGTGATGAACAGGCAAATTTGAGAGAGAAGGTAGGGACTGAATGTGAATGAGTAAAAAGTGCCTATAACTGGAGTACTCCTCTGTTTGACCTTCATCCAAATGTTTTTTTTCTCCCCACCCCCAGCTATTAGGACTAGGCTTTGTGAACCCAATCTTGTTATTCTATGCACGTTAAAAACTTTGGGAGTAGTTCAGCTGTTGTATCTTCCTGGTAGAGCTCACACACAGCTGTGTTTGGGTCCCAACTGTATTGGATCCAGGCATGTGCAGCAGACCTGCCAGCATTCCCAGTGTGGATACTATGCTGCTTACAGCAGGAAATCTCTCTCTGCTGCTGTGAGCAGTGACTGAACAGATTTGTCCAAATTCTAGATGTCTGGATATCCTGAACAAATGGCCACTTCACAAGAATGCTGAGTCACATACGCAAAGAGATAGCTGCATCAACTTCATTGCCCACACAGCCTGTGTGCAAATGTGCAGTATGTCTGACCCAGCTGGGATGTGTCAGATCTGCTCTGCAGAGATCCATCAGCTGTGCAGCAATCGTCACTGAACCTAATGCTTTCAGACCTGCCAGTGTTGGTAGGTACATCTGGGCTTTGCTTGGCCTAAGGGGGTTCCAGCATTGCTTTTACCTTGGCCTTTCCGTAGCAAGTGGTTGTCCTTTCCTGTATAGACTTTGATTTGTGATTCACAGACTTTCCCTTTCTTTTGCAAATGTTTTCCCTCCTTTCCAGCTGGTCCTACAGTTAAAAATACCCCTCCTATCAGCAAGGTAATGCCCTCTGTGCCTGCTCCCGTTCTCAAGAGCATTCCTGCCTAGAAGGAGTATGTGATACAGAAGACCAAGTCTTAACACACAGTCTTGTAATCCAGTGCCAAGGGAAATTACTGCCTTCTAAATAGCTGATGACAAACCTGACAGTCATGTTTATTTAACCATCAGATACTGCATTGCCCATTGCTCAGACTGGAATAGGTTCTAATATTTACTGACCCTCCAATGTCACCAGCTTTTAAAATGCGTGGATGACTACACCACCACCTGGGAAAATATTATCAGACAGTAGCTTCATAACCTCAGACAGGTAGGTAAATACAATCCTGAAAATACCATGCTATCGTTACATAAACCAGCAAATGTCAGATTATCATTACCCTACTGTAGTAACTCCTCCTGGCATGGGAACTGATCTTGTCTGCTTAAGCCAATTTGAGCTTTGCTATTGAAATCGATGAATGGAAGATAAAACTCAGAAAGGGAATACAATAAAAGAATAAAGAGGAAGATGCTTTACCATTGAACACATAGTAAACCCTTAGCTCTTCTTCTGTTCCTATGTAAATGTTCAGGATGGATAATCAAAAACCTCTGTGACCACAAAGGACATCCAGACTCTCGGGGCTCCATACTGATGCCAGTGACCAACTGGAACATCCTTATTGCTCTGTAGACATTTGCAGTAGTTCTGTTCCAGCCTTCCTGTGCTTCCTTCAGACTCATCTGTCTCTGACATTAGTAACAAGGGAGGTGGAGCAGCTGGGGAATCAATAGGGACAAGCTGAAAGTTATTTACAGATGTCAGCTGAGAAGACAGGAAACCCACAGAGCAGGGTAGTGTACACAACTTTATATACCTAAGTGTTCTCCCATAATTAGAACTGGAAATGTTTTCCAGTTATTTCCAGCGTTTGCAGTGAGCAACAACACCTAATCTCAGCAACTGTTGTCCAAATATTCTAATATTCCTGACATGTAGATTCTAAACTCTCAAAGAGAAAGAAAGGAAAAAGCGCCATGGCGCAGTTCCAGTTACCAGCAGAGACAAAATCAACAGCTTCTTCTGCACATCAGTTTGTCACAGCACCACAACAATGGTTTCACATGAACACTGGATGTTTAGGAAGACTGGAAAAGGGCAACTGAGCTACATCAGCCTTAATGCCATCTTCAGTAAGCTCAACTAAATCCTCAGTTTATTTACTGATGAGTCTGTCTCACATCTATTCTTGATTCACCCATGTCACTGGACTCCAGCCAGTCTGTGATCATTCAACCTCCTCACAAATAAACAAGCAGAACTGGATCATAATTATACTTACCATCATTACCATCATTCCATCCCTGATGTCAGGTTTGGGAGTATGACACACCAATACTGTCCACAGATGTCTATTTGTTCCTAATCCTGTAATACAAATTGATCACTTGAGTAAAATTACAAAAGACCATATTGTACTTGAAGGATGAAAGAAGCACTCGGCAGGTCTATGTATACTATACCCGTGATAAATTGCCTATCAATTAGATTTGTAACATCACACTTCTTATTACAGCCCATAATTGAATTCACACTTTGGAAAAACACTCCCTGTTATACGGTTCACAAAACCTGTAATTTCTATTTTAACAGTTCATCTCCTGCTCATGGAAAATAATTAACTCAAAGAAAATATGAGTCCTTTCTTCAGACAGGTTGAAACAGATCAGCTTTTAAATTTATCCCCCAACTATTTAGCGGTATATTCCAAATGCAGTTTGTTCATGTATACCGCAAATCCACACAAGTTTCACAACAACAGATCTGAAGAACAATTTTGACTAAAGGAGACAGGAAAACTATGAAAAAATATCAAAAAAAAAAAACAAAACCGAGCTTCACATTTCCACAAAAATGTGAAAAAAACCCTCCATGCCAGGCTTCTGCACCAGCATTTTCATGTGTCATTCAAAAAAAATAATGTTTTTTGCTCAGTGTTCTGTTTCTAAGCCTGCCCTTAATCAGCCCTGTGATGCCTTCACAGCACACTCTTGCTCTCAGCCTTCTATTAAGGCTATAATTAATTCTGCAGTTCTAAATGTTCCATAGCTATAATTTATTTATGGGTCCAACATTTACTTCACATCTGAAATTAGATTTTGAGCTCTTCATTTTTCCTACATCTTACCCTGATTCTTCTTAGTATATATGGCTAGTGCATTTAGCATTCTTATCTCCCTGACATCTTCAGAAAAGGCCTCTGGTAGTCCTCTAGCCAAGTACGTTGTGATAGTGTCACCCAGAGTAAAGGTCTGTCTATTTATTTGTTCTGAAAGGCTGACTCACTACTGTCATTCACCTTTACCTGTTTTAACTTGTCTTTCACAATGCACTATTTCCATTATCACCAGATACCATTCATTTTGGTTAGTCTCTCTTCTAAAAATTAGAAAACAATGTCAGAAATACACACTATGCCTTCTTGAACTTTCTAAGCACGGGAATACCATGTCTCTAATGTTTAAAAAATCAGTAAATAATCACTGTGGTGTAATAGATTTATTTATTTTGGATGGTATATAAACCAGTTATAGTGAATAGTTTAGGACTTTACATACACTCACAGAAAGCAAACGTACCCCAGCCAAGCTGTCCAGCTAGCACATACGTACAACCCAACACAGCTCAAAGGCACTGCTGCAGTCCACACTGCTAACCAGGCTACGCTCAGTGAAATAATCCGCGGATAATCTACTAACTAAATGAGCCTTAACTTCTTCTTTTATAAGACTAAGAGTGTATCTACTAGCATTGCAAAAATACGTTTTTTGCAAACAGTTCTAAAGATGTAAGCATGGGAACCATATATTTGTCAGACATTCATTTCAACAGATACTGTTTATATGCAGAGGTAGTGTGGTTCAAGGGAGACCTGAGCCGGAAAGCTGCTTTGTCTTTTCAGTTCTGTGCCTGGCACACCGTGAAACAGTGCATTTTACTTTAACTTGGTCATTTGTGCAGTGCCTAGCACAATTATGGCTGGAGACTCTAGTAACTGTTCTTATCTTATTATCTGTATAAACTGTTAACAGTCCACCTAGCAAATGCCGCCTGTATCCAGCATTCCTCTGACAGGTACGCTAATGCTGATCCATTACTATCTGGTCAGTGCAGCTGATACTGGAAAGCTAAAACTATCCCAACTGAAGAGCAAGAACAAGAAACATTACAGCAGATTTTTTTCCCAGTAATAGGTATTATGCAATTTCACCAGAAGCATTTCCTTGGAAGTCTCTCTGTTGGTTCCATGCATGCTTTCTCTGTTCCAAGACAGAGAATAGCATCTCCTCTGGTATTCTACCCTACCTAAAAATTGCCTATCCAGAACACTCGTACAAGCACAGCTTCATCTCTTTCAAGGGTGGGGAAAAGAGATGGGGTGTGCCAGTGCTTGGCTTTCAGAATACCTCTCATCCTCACCATCTTGCATCTACCAAAGAAAAGACCCTTTCTGTCTTTACACACTATGAGAGGGCACAACTGACAATACAATGAGAATCAGGAATGTGGTGTAGCAAGAGTTGTGTTTGCTGATCCTGCATCAAGAAGACAGGAAAGTCACTTGGTTTAGTTTCAAGTGTGTAGGCAAACCCAAAACCTATTCCTGACTGTCAAGAAACTGTACCATAAGCAGCCTGCCACACTAATAAAACCATGCAATGCCACAATAATCTGGAATCTCCTTTCCAGGATTATGTCACTTTTATTCTTCCAGCTCAGAAACACATTTGGTTCACAGAAAAAGAACAAGAAATGGCTTTGAATGACTCATTTATACCTCATCCAAATTGCATAGCTCTGCAAGGTACTGCAATGCTGCTCTTTCCTAAAAGCAGCCACTCCATTCTGCTCAGAGCCTGTTCACAGCCCTGCTACAGCGATTTTCCAGCAAGAGAGCAGAGCCCCTGGAGTATATTCGTGTATTCAATTTGAGCAGACATTTCCATGATGAGGGAACCACAGTGAGGAAGTGGGAGCAGTAGGAGGATCTCAAGGAAAAAGAGCTATCCTTTATGCACACTGAGGACAGGAAATGGAGTTGGCTGCCTCTCAGCTACGAGACCCCCATTCATGACACAGTGGTGAGAAGGAAATTAAATGAGAGTGTCAGAGGGAAAAGACCATGGTACTGAGACCCAAAATCAAATGACACCACTGGAAATTCCACTAAGTGAATGGGAACAAGAAATCAACCTGATGAGGGCACAGGCGTCTCTGAGGAATCAGGAACAGGGCTGATTTAGCTAGCATTTAAGCAAAACAAAAGCTCCAAGACAAATCTGAAAGAGAATAGGCAGAGTGGCAAGTTTCTAGATGCCTGTGTGTACCACATGTAGTATCAATGAAAACACCGGGTGCTTCGAAATGCTGAATCACCTGTGATGTTCAAAGTGAAAATCCCATGCTACTTATTTCGAAAGGAAATAGAAAAGGAACAACTAATTCAAAAATATTACAACTAGACTATGGGTAAATACTCACTTCAAATAAATAAGTCTACTCACAGTTTTAGAGAAGACAATATATCTATAGATTAGAAACTAGATATCGAGTTCTGCCTTGGTTTAAGAAGATTTAGGCAACCACGTTATGATTTCTAGATACTTCTCAGGTCTGTGCCAGGCTCCCCCAGCCGATTCTCTGCGACTCCAGCACCTGAGGCAGGTCAGTTCCTTTGGAACAGAAGGGAAAACAGAATATATCTTCCAATTTTATTCATGTATTTCAACCTTACTCCGTTTTTTAAACACCTGTGATTGAAACTCCTCGCAATCACTTAAATTCAAGTAGCAAGAAAATGATACTTCTGATTAGAAAACTAAATTGAAATACAATTAAAATAATTAAATGTGAAAACATGCACTAACTATCGTTATTTTTTACACAGGAAAAATCAGCGCCATCTGAGAACTAGTGTGTCCAGCCGTTCAAAATGCATCACTTCTCCAAGCCAGGAATGTCAAAAATAATATCCCCATGTATTTAGCTACACAGACTTTTACATAAATCACTGAAGATATCGCCCTGAGGGAACTGAGCATGAGTTGCCAATTTCATTCTTAGGCTCACAACAAAACTCTCTCAAAACTAATTTTGTCAAATTATAAGATCAAGGGAGGTTTTGAAAAAGAGAATAGTGTTTTGTATCTCGTCTTTCCATTTGTACCAAAAGAGATTTCCAGAGAATACAAGCTAGATAAATAGTTGCACCTGAATTCATTACCAACGTCAAAGCCTGCTGAACTAACCCAAACCCATGACAATTAAATCAAGTAATTTTGGTATCCACATAGGGGCACATGCATGGACTGAATTAGGAACCAGATTTTCCAGTGCAACATTGTGCTATCAAATCAAAGCAAAGCAAAGAGGTTTTATTATACGTTATAAGAAAAGGCAAACTACTTCAGCTAACAAGTATTAAAGGGCTGATTTTCAGGATGCTGAGTAACAGCATCCAGAATAAGCAGCCTAAGAGTAAATCAACATGCCAAAGAATAGCAGAACAGGGAAATTCACTACAGTGCATTGTCGACTGAGGAACAAGGACTCGACAAAGACTCCCAAACAAATGCCACTGAACTTTCAAACAAATCTGCTCTGACTGCATGGCAAAAATTCTGTGATTACTTTCCATGAATATTGTATCAAATGAAGATTGCTCACTGGAACACTGAATTTTAAAGGAATGTTGCACAGTACTGAGGAAAGTGAACTATGAATTTTTAATTTTTTCAAATGCCAAGTAAGAACAATGAATCCTGGCAAGTATCAGACCAAGGATTAATGAGAAATAGCTTGCATTCTTCCTGACACTTAAATATTTAAATTTTCATTTTAATGGCATAGTAATTGTTAATATTTTTATTTAGTTTTCAGAAGAAAAAGACATAAAAAGAATTAAAATTCTATCATCCACTGTCATCCACATGTAACGACTCATGCAGCTACAACCCACTCTAACTCCTACTTACACCAAAAGAAGTTCATCCAGCTGATTCAAGCCAGCTGACTGAAGAGGAGGGTAATCCAGCTGATGGCATTCTTGGAGGAATAACAGAACTGCAGCTTCCTGGGTAAATCCAGGAACAGGGATTTTCTCATTTTACTGAGCCACAAATATTGTCCAAACTTCACTAGGACTTAATAAATCTACTGAATCATAAATTTACATGATAGTGTATTATTTTTCACCCATTTTGAACTTTGCAAGTTATTTTTGCAACAGATAATTATTGTGTACCATACATTAGAAAAAACTATATATTAACTAGATGCTGCTTAATGCTTCTTGAACAGTTCACATTTCGGGTTACACCATAC
Organism: Pezoporus flaviventris; assembly: GCF_033815535.1. Classification (NCBI taxonomy): domain Eukaryota; kingdom Metazoa; phylum Chordata; class Aves; order Psittaciformes; family Psittacidae; genus Pezoporus; species Pezoporus flaviventris. The sequence continues at coordinate 2,310,106 of NW_026892630.1, read as the reverse complement.
AAAGCTTTTCAGCTGAAGAGGAATTCAATAAAGAATGTTTAGCATCTAAAGTCAAGGAACTACTACAAAAGCATCAGAGGCACTTAACACAGTCATTACTAATTAAAAAAAATAAGAGAACATGTGTGCAGAAATAATGAGATTTCCATACATTGTACAACTGAAGCCGGCTCATGTTCATTTTCTCATCAACCAACACCCCCAAGTCCTTCTCTGCAGGGCTGCTCTGAATCTCTTCTCTGCCCAACCTGTAGCTGTGCCTGGGATTGCTCTGACCCAGGTGTAGGACCTTGCACTTGGCAGGGTTAAACTTCATGAGGTTGTCATCAGCCCACCTCACAAGCGTGTCAAGGTCCCTCTGGATGGCATTCCTTCCCTCCAGGGTATCAACCGAACCACACAGCTTGGTGTCATTGGCAAACTTGCTGAGGGCGCACTCAATCCCACTGTCCATGTCAGTGACAGAGATGTTGAACAAGACCGATCCCAACCCCGATCCCTGAGGGACACCACTCGTTGCTGGTCTCCAGCCGGACATTGAGCCATTGACCACACCTCTTTGTGTGCGGCCATCCAGCCAGTTCTTTATCCATCGAGTGGTCCATCCATCAAATTGATGTCTCTCCAATTTAGAGACAAGGATGTCGTGTGGGACAGTGTCGACCGCTTTGCACAAGTCCAGGCAGATGACGTCAACTGCTCTACCCCTGTCCATACCCCTTTGACCATAGTCAAAACTGTTTCATGCTAACATTTCATGCTCTGATTATCTTTTTTTCCAATGCATTGCCTTTTTTAAAAAATAGTAACCTGTTCAAGAATACTATATACTGTTCTTTTCTGTCCGATGAATATTTTGTGCTTATTCATGATTTTTTCTTTATTTCTTGGGTTGATGACATTCATCTGTCACCTCGTCTCTCATTTACATCTCATTAATACCAATTGTGCCCTCAGGGATCAGTTTTGTCATCAGAAAATGGCACAGACGGTCTGCAAATGGAAGAAATGCCAGCCATCAGTGCCAAATATAGTGAAGAGACATCTCATTCGTCTTTCTCAGACCCCACAGATGCTCCTGTATATAACCACACTGACGTTGCTCTAGTCGCTAAGGTATAAGGAAGTTGTGTTTAATGATCATGCCATTTTTACTGGAAAATCAGCTAACCAGCAGAACAGCAAGCTGGCACTGATCACAGCCTGCTGTTCCCTACTGCCCAGGACCTTGCCGCCTATACTGAAAGAGCAGCTACTGAAGACAAGGCTTGATGATTCAGACTGGGAGAGAAGTGCTAGAATGGAACCACTCAGCTACTGTTCAGGTCATCATGTCACAAGAAATGCTGTGTGGCATGTGGTGTAGATAAATTCTCACCAGACCAGCAAGGGTGGGCAGAAATATCATTTCTCTGAACACCCCACATGATCCTTTCATTTTTACAGACCACGAAAGTTTCTATATTCTTATGTAGTGATCCCTCTTAGAAAGAAACTAAGAAGTACTCTTCCAGCCACACAATTTCAGCAGTGCTGACAATCCTCCCCACTGGAAAAACTATGAGACAAACTGTCAGGATCATTGATTGGAGTGGGTAAAGTCTCATGACTCTGATGGGTTGAACACTGGAAGTTTGTCTACAGAAGAACTTAGCCGACTTTCCTGTACATGAAAGCTTTGGGTTTTGTATATCTGTATGACTATGGAACACAAAGATTTAAGAAAATACTGTGAAACACCTGCTAAAACATTGCAGTCTGCTGGGCTGTCATACTCACATGCTCTTGAGCATATTCTGCTTGCAGCAGTAGATCTACCAGCATGCTCAACTCCTTCTTCCTGATGATTTCTATTGTTGAAACATACACCAGTGATGAGTTTCTGTTTCTCTCTGACCCTCTTCCTGGAAGCAAGCCTTTTTTAAAAGTGGGTCTTTTTAAACAACCAGTACTTGCGTTTTCTGTGATTAAAAAGCTCATGCACCATATGTACTAGAAATACCATCATCTTGCACCTACAGAGACTTTTTTTTTTTACAAATAACACACTATGTTCATTATATAAACATTTTAAAAATTCTATTTACTCATCCTTTGCAGTAGTCCCTGCCTTTCCTAAGACAGCAGATTCCTCAGTTAATGTCCATAAATGTGGCACTTGCAGGCCCCTGTGAAAATCACAGCTGTAACAGCAAAATTTTATGTTCTATCAAAGCTACTGTAATGCCACTCTCATTTCCATTTGGACAATGTTGTACTCACTATAGCCACATAATAAACCAACTTTTAAACTGTTTACATGCTTGGTTTATTTGCTTGCAATTATATTTAGGAAAATATGCTGTTGGCTGCTCAGCCACTTGCCTCTGCACCATATTAGACTTAGCACTGTGAGAATCCTCCACAGACTCACAAATAATGCTGAAAAGCAGTCCGTACAGACATCTGCCTGTCTGCATAAAAATGAGCTTACATCCTATTTTATTTCAAATAGTGTCTACCAGATTTTCCAGGAGGTATGTATGTCATGCATTCTCCACTACACTTACCTGCAACCCCAAAACCTTTATCCTAATTTCACTCATCAGCTTCTGATGTCTTTATATATTAGCATCTGGTCTGCCTCATCTTTTCTACTTCAGCGTCCATATCTCACTGTACTGCTGCAGTTTATCCATGAAGCCCACACCTTCCACGCCACAACATCAAGATGACCGCTCATCCAGATAATCCTGGTCAGTACTGTCACAGCTTTGACAACAGATGACTGTACCTGTCACATTAGATAAACTAACCCATTTGCTTCACATTAAACAGCAGGGCAATACATAGATATCATCTGTCACACAAGAAGCCTTGGTGAAAAGACAGCTCTATCACACGCAAAAACCATGGAGAGCAGAAAAAGCCCAGCATCTGGAAAAACTGTGTTTTAATACTTAAAAGATCCCCTTTCTGAATGAAAACTAATTACAAGGCAAAATCACATATATGCATATAGGCAAAGTCACTTCACTCAGATATGGCTTATTCTGTGCTGGCTCTATCAGCCATCTTGTTTCCATCAGAAACGCTCTTAATATGATAAGAATCTCAAAAAAATGAAAGGAATTAGACACAAATCTTCAAACAAATGACAGGCTGTGTTCTTTACATTTGTTTTAACAGAAAAAGGAATTATATGGGTTTGAAAGTCTGTAAGCATAGTCAGAGGAAAGATGCATTAGAAACACTCTCTGAAATATAAACATGTTAAGTATCTCTTTATTCACGTTCACAGTAAAGAAGTTGTATGGAAGTCACACCATTTATGATGTTCTACCCAGACAGATTGATGTGAACGGCTTATATGTAAATTGTCATCAAGTTGCTGCTTTTCTTTACCTAAGTAGACAGGATCCCATTACCATAGACTCTGGAAACACAGGAGCTCTTCCAGCAAAAGTCATTGCAGTAAATGCCTGAAATAAACAAAGGCAACCAGGCTGAGTGGTGGACATCACCTGAAATATCTGTACAGTAGTAACAGCTCATCCATGTAGATTCACTGACATAATTTTGGTTTTGTTCTGATATTTTAAAACTGATTTATGGTATGATACCTATGGATTATTATCAAGTTCCAAATGAGGTGCTAAAATCATTCCTTGTGTGCAAGCAGCAGTGAATTTGGAGTATTTATTCTACACTTAGGAGATTTTATTGTATACGCTCATCTCCTCTACTAGGTGATCTGTTTTGTGAAGGTTCAGATAAGGGAAGTTCACAGTCAGTTAGTAAGGATAGTCATTATTAAGGTCTGGTGGCACTGTCCACTAGGTGGAAAATCTAGGAATCAAGTTCTTTTACAGAAAGTAGAACATTTACAGGTCTCAACATCACCATGCATTTCTTCAAAACTTCAGGGTGAATGTGGCCTGCAGTTCAGAGCTGACTCTGCTCCAGCACCCTAATCAAGGGCTTCAGGATCACTGTAGGATCTCAGGCTTCAGGGTCAAGGCAGGATCTCAGACTTCATGAGTGGTCCCGAACTGCATGTATCAGTTTACATGGCTGATGTTACCAGCAGTACTTATGGATCAGAATAATAAGCATTCTTCAAAGAGAAGTTAGCTAGAACGTGCCAGAATTGCTATCCTCTCACACTACCCTGATCACTAAAAATGCAGGCTCTTTGTCAAAAATATAAGAACTCTCAAGTTATTTCCTTAATTTTATTAAGGAAATTAATTTTATTTTATGTAATAATTTTTGAAGTATTTTACTTAAGATTTTCACTTGAAAAAAATCAGTTTTATATCTAGAAAAGGGTTTTATATAAAATTTTCAAGCAGCTCTTCCAAGGTGAAGTTTATATTTACATGGTAATGAGGATAAAAACAACCAAAGAAGTCCTAGGAGAACCACAGCCTAAATTCAAAAAAGTGCAATCTTCAACCCAGATTGCAGCAGCTCTCTTCAATCCAAACATGAGTTACTAGCTTAAGTGAAGTTCTGCACTACCACATCTGAAATGCTATTCAGATTATTAGCAATCATGTATTTGACTGGAGTGTGTACATACACCAAGCCACTTAGCTTTTAACCCAAGCAATAATATCATCTCAGCAGGAAGCAGGGAGGATAGAAACATTCAAGATCCTGCAGCACCCATATATTATATAGCAGCAAGAGTAATACAAGAATCCTAATAGAATTTTCTGCCTACTACCAACATATTTGTCCATTAACTCTGGGAATGCAGCGAGCCCCACAGGTACAGGGCAACATTTTCAAAACCCTCAAAGTGGTTTAGGAATTCCCACAGGATTTGAGCTGAGTCACTGAGGAGTGTTAAAAATTGCATAGAAAAAAATTTAGCCCAGGAGCTTGTTTCCCACACAAAGGACTTCAAGCTGGGCTCCAGCCCAGAAACAGACAGGAGCGCTGCTGTAGGGAGGGAGGCAGTGACTTGCGGAAGAGAGGGGCTTGGATTAAGTGCAAGATATGGCAACAGAGGCAGTTGGAGTATTCATCTGCACTATCCTGCTTGGCTATTGCAGTTGTTGCTGCAGTGGTCACAGTGCTCATAGATTTTCAGTGCCTGGAAGCAAGATCAACTGGTGTAGCAGCTCTTTCAACAGCCCTTTAAAATGGGTCTGTAATTCCATTTCTGCTAATATGAAAATCATGCATGCACGGCATGACTCTAGGTGCACTAATCACCAGCTACATACTAATAACTGTGATCAATCGTGGATGCAGTGGAAAACCAGACCTAAATGGTGGAATTCACAGTTAAAAGTGACTGAATCAGAGTTGTTTTTGCTTTGACCTGGTATTTTGGTTTATCTTACCAAATGATCATCCCCTTCTGTGAATTGGGATATTCTGGGATGTATCTGCAATGGTTGTTATTACCTGCTCTACAGGAGAACTGTCAGATTTAATCAGTTTAGACTTCAATGTTCTAGAGATGGAAATTCTATGTCAAGCCAAACTACTACTATTGCTTAAGTACTATGAAGCAGGTGCAGCATTTCAAACCTCAGGTGACTAGAAAAGAAGCATCATATACAGCATAATACAAACATTTTGTGGTTTGGGCTTCTGCTGCTATGCTGTTGTTACTATTTCTTTCATTATTTAAATTCAGTGTTGATAAAAAGTCAGTGCATATGGGAAATTACTACTTAATATTTTAGGAACTTCATACTTTTTCTATTTTTTTTTTCTCTTTTGCCTTTGTTTGTGTACGTGGAGTAACCGATTGCTTTTCAAAAGGACAGGTTCTTTTTTAAATGTGAAATGTGAATCACGAGGTAATCTTACAAGGGAGAAGAGGAAATACTCATAAAAACAATTGTGTATTTAGGCACCGAAGAATGTGTAGAGCAAGATAGTGGGGGTGGGAAGCTGAGATAGACACAAAGCTGCTATAGCTTATTTTAATCAGCAAAAATAATACTATAGTGGAAAAAAAAAAAAAAAAAAAAAAAAAAAGCTAAGTCAGCTTCATAGCCAGCAGAGGGAGCCAGGAAAAGCCTGGAGTATCCAGTTAGATAGCAAGGACAAATTAACATAGATGTGTCTTTTTCCACATCTATTCTCCCACCTCCATTTCTCTATTGCAAGTGACACACTCTTGGATTCTTAATACAGTTTATCCATTCCCACTATTGCAGAGGCATCCTAAATGCGATGAAGTGTCTTCAAATGCTTTAGGCTTACTTTCCATCAGAGACCAACAGGATTTATACAATTTATAAAGAAAACAGAGAGCTTTGCATGGACTTGGATGACTTCCCTGCTGTGCGCGTCAACCCTGATATCAGAAATGAAAGTTCCCCTGCAGTATTCTGCAGAGCTGAGCCACAAAGAAGATGCAGGCAGTGATCATTGCTTATGCTTCTCTCAAAATTGTGGGAAAATACTGTAGGGATCTGTTACAGACCGCCTGATCAAGAGGAATCTGCGGATGAAGCACTCTATAGACAGATAGGAACAGCCCTTGTTCTCATGGGGGACTTCAACCACCCTGATACCTCTTGGAGGGACGGTATGGCCCGGCACAAGCAATCCAGGAGGTTCCTCAACTGTGTGGAAGACAACTTCCTTCTGCAAGTAATAGAGGAGCCAATAAGGAGAGGTGCCGTGCTTGACCTCGTGCTCACCAACAGGGAAGGGCTGGTTGGAAATGCGACGCTCCAGGGCAGCCTTGGTTGCAGTGATCACGAGATGGTTGAATTTGAGATCCTCAGGACAGTGAGAAGAGCGTGCAGCAAGCTCACTGCCCTGGACCGCAAGAGAGCAGACTTTGGCCTCTTCAGGAACCTGCTCAGTAAGGTTCCATGGGATATAGCCCTAGAGGGCAGGGGGGCCCAAGACTTTTGGTTGATATTCAAGTATCACCTGCTACAAGCTCAGGAGTGTTGCATCCCAACTAGAAGGAGGTGCAGCAGGAGGGCCAGGAGACCTCCTTGGATGGATAAGGAGACGCTGAGGTAATTTAGAAGGGAAAAAGAGGCTTATAAAAGGTGGAAGCAAGGAGAGGCAGCCTGGGAAGAATACAGGGATGTTGTCCGGGAAGCTAGGGACCAGGTTAGGAAAGCTAAGGCCCGGTTAGAAGTAAATTTGGCTAGGGATGTGAAAGATAACAGGAAGGGATTCTGTAGGTACATTGCAAATAAAAAAAAGACTAGGGACAATGTGGGCCCTCTCTGGAAGCTCTCAGGAGAACTGGCTACCCTGGATTTGGAGAAGGCTGAGGTTCTGAATGACTTCTTTGCCTCGGTCTTCACTGGAAAAGGCTCCGAATACACCATCCAACTCTTGGAAGGCAGATGCAGGACTGTGAGAATGAAGACCTTGGGCCCATGGTGGGAGAGGATCTGGTTCAAGACCATCTTAAGAACCTGAAGTTGTACAACTCCATGGAACCTGGTGAAATCCATCCGTGGGTCCTGAAGGAGCTGGCGAATGAAGTTGCTAAGCCACTGTCCATCATACTTGAAAGATCATGGCAGTCAGGTGAAGTTCCCCAATGAAAGGAAAAAGGGAAATATAACCCCCATTTTCCAGAAGGGGAAAATGGATGACCCAGGGAACTACAGACCAGTCAGTCTCACCTCTGTGCCTGGCAACATCTTGGAGCAGATTCTCCTGGAAGGCATGCTAAGGCACATGAAAATCAACAAGGTGCTTGGTGACAGCCAGCATGGCTTCACTAAGGGGAAATCCTGCCTGACCCATTTGGTGGCCTTCTATGATGGGGCTACAGAACTGATGGACAGGGGTGGAGCAGTTGATGTCATCTACCTGGACTTGTGTAAAGCGTTCGACACTGTCCCACACGACATCCTTGTCTCTAAATTGGAGAGACATCAATTTGATGGATGGACCACTCGGTGGATAAAGAACTGGCTGGATGGCCGCGCACAAAGAGTTGTGGTCAATGGCTCCATGTCCAGCTGGAGACCAGCAACGAGTGGTGTCCCTCAGGGATCAGTGTTGGGACCGGTCTTGTTCAACATCTCTGTCACTGACATGGACAGTGGGATTGAGTGTGCCCTCAGCAAGTTTGCCAGTGACACCAAGCTGTGTGGTTCGGTTGATGCACTGGAGGGAAGGAATGCCATCCAGAGGGACCTTGACACGCTTGTGAGGTGGGCTGATGCCAACCTCATGAAGTTTAACCATGCCAAGTGCAAGGTCCTACACCTGGGTCAGAGCAATCCCAGGCACAGCCACAGGCTGGGGGCAGAGAAGAGATTCAGAGCAGCCCTGCGGAGAAGGACTTGGGGGTGTTGGTTGATGAGAAAATGAACATGAGCCGGCTTCAGTGTGCGCTCACAGCCCAGAAAGCAACCGTATCCTGGGCTGCATCAAAAGGAGCGTGACCAGCAGGTCAAAGGAGGTGATCCTGCCCCTCTGCTCTGCTCTTGTGAGACCTCACCTGGAGCATTGTGTGCAGTTCTGGTGTCCTCAACATAAAAAGGACATGGAACTGTTGGAACAAGTCCAGAGGAGGCCACGAGGACAATCAGGGGACTGGAGCACCTCCTGTATGAAGACAGGCTGAGAAAGTTGGGGCTGTTCAGCCTGGAGAAGAGACGGCTGCGTGGAGACCTTGGAGACCTCAGAGCAGCCTTCCAGTATCTGAAGGGGGCCTATAGGGATGCTGGGGAGGGACTCTTCATTAGGGACTGTAGTTATAGGACAAGAGGTAACGGGTTCAAACGTAAACAGGGGAAGTTTAGATTGGATTTAAGGAAGAAATTCTTTACTGTAAGGGTGGTGAGGCACTGGAATGGGTTGCCCAGGAAAGCTGTGAATGCTCCATCCCTGGTGGTGGTCAACTCTGGGTTGGACAGAGCGTTGAGTGACATGGCTTAGTGTGAGGTGTCCCTGCCCATGGCAGGGTGGTTGGAACTTGATGATCTTAAGGTCCTTTCCAACCCTAACTATTCTATGATTCTATGGTTGTAAACGAAAATACCTCTACATAGATGATTACCCTGGATCAAGTAACCAAGACACTGATACTGCACCTGACCAGAGAAATGAGTTAACACTGGATTAGCAGTGGGCTCAGGTGTTGCTGTTATTCATCAAATAGCACAGAATTTGAAGTCTTATTCAGCCAGCAACATAACTGAATGAAGAAGTTACCAGATAGATTGATAATGTCAGATAAATCAACTCTTTTTCTAAGCAAATGGACCAGATCCCCATAAGCAGTAGGAAAACTCACCTGCACTTCTTTCACTGATAGCTGTCTCATTTACACAACTCTGAAAATCTAACCAAGAGCTTGTTTATGATAAAACCCAGAATACTCCCTTGTGCTGCAGGGGGATCTCTGCATTGCATCACTTCAGCATTTCTTGAGTGTTCATTCTGGGACCTGCTCTTCAGCTACAAAATTACACAGGTAACTTTACTTGAGCAATCCAAAGGCTCCATGCTCTGGTCTTTCTATGAGGTGTGTCAGCACCTTCTGCAAGTAGGAAGCAGGACTGATTTGAGGCAAACTGTATGTGACTCCTTTTGCCCCCATACACAGAAAACTTTCTCCAGAACATCTTAATTTTCATAACTTGTTCCAGTTCCACTTTTGCTTTATCTTGGCTGGTGAAAGATGTAAGGTTTTGTCAGAAACAAGTGATGTTGCAGGCATTCTTCAAATAAAGTTTTCCAGGGTTTCTGAAAACAGATCTTTGTCTAATGCTGACAGAAAGCTATATTCATTGCCCGACAGGTTTTAAAAAAGCATTTAAAACACACCATAATATTCAGGATAACATCACTTATCCCATCTGAAGGACATGCATGGGCTACAGTGAGCCACAGACCAGGATTTATTTGGAAACTAATATCTTGTAAACAATTCTGAAGTGCAACTAGAATCAAGGAAATGTCAGTCTATTCATGGACAGGATTTGTGTTCACAGAAAGGTTGAAATATGGTGAATAAATACCAGCTCTTCCCAAACTGACTATTTTTCGGTGTCCTTTCAGTTGCCACATCAAAAAGTAGGCATTTAAAAGGTTTTTAACTTGGTTATGAGTGCACTTAGGACAAAAATGATTTACTGAAGCTTACATCATGTGCTGTTATTTTCCACTATGACACAGAATCATAGCTGTTCGGCCCATAGCAGTGGTATGCAAACATCTTGTGTCCCAAGCATTTGCTCTGCGGCAAGGAATAGAGAGTACATTATGTTCTCAACTCTAAGAGCAGTGATAAGGGAGTACTCTGCTGGCTGAGTAGAAAATAAAGAAAACTATCATCAGTAGCTTGTATTTATATAGAGTTTTCTTCTCTAATGATATAAATGTTGCATGTTCAGCTGCACACTTTAGATTCAAATGCTGCTTGATCTACCAGACTTAATTCTGAATGCAAACATACTTCACTTAGTCCTCGCTGTCACATATTATTTCCCTTTGTTTTTTTTCCTGAATACTACCTAAAAGTCCTGTAAGAATACTTTACAATGCTGTAAAAATGGTGATAAAACTTAAATGTAAGGACATACTTAGCAAGCAGGTCTGGACTTCTTCTCTTTTTACAAATTAAGTGATTATAATAGTTCTGGTGTTTTTCTGCTTTGCAAAGTGTCTACTTGTTCCTAAGAGATACTGATATGTTTGACTTACCAATGTTCTTTATCTTAAAAATAGCATTAGTAACACACTATAGCAGTTGCTTTGGAAACTGACTTTTCCCCTTTTAAAGGCTGAATAAATAGTTGTGTAATACACATGTAAATTATCAGCATGTATGTGATTGCACTGGGTCTGAAGCAACTTTTATACCATAATTTTTCTGTTTTTGCATGAATATGCATAAATGTTGAGGTATGACATGCTTACTAAGTAAATAACCTGCGTCAACAAGGCTTGTTGTTATTAAAGATGAGCATTTGGAAAACTAGGATTTAAAGTAGAAACTGCAAAATTAACAAGTTTGAGGGAAATAAAACTTCAACTAGTTTCAGTTTCACTCCACAGGTAACCACCTTAATGAAAGTCCCAACTGTACAGAAACTTGGGAATGAAATAATTACATCATGTGTATTTTGAGATGATTTATGTAGTGGAATCCAAGCCTGTTGCTTTGTGATAGTGGGGCGAAACAATAAAAAAATAAAAACTTCTTAAAATGCACAAACTATTTACACTGTGGATTACTCATCTTTTAGAGCAGCCACAGATCCTGGCAGTGCAATCCTGCAGGATTACAGGTATACGAGACTGTTACACTGCAGTATCCCAAGAAAGAAGATGAATCTCCCTCCAGTTATAACACCCTGTACAAATACAGAGAGAAACTAACCAAGGGTAAAGTAATTCCAACTGATTTCATTACCAAAGTCCAATTAATCTTGGTGAGAGGAAGGAAGACACTGTGTGACTCATGGCAAAATGAAACACACGACACTAAGTGACCAGAAGTGACCACACTTCCACTGAGAAAGCACTTGTGACTAATTAAGAAATGAAAATTATTTTTACATATATATGGGCATACTTGGACATAGTTCAGATAAACTGATAAATCATGCCACTGTGTTATACCTAGAAACAAGATCATTTCTCCCCCTAGAATGAGTGCAAATATATTTGATCTCAAGTACTATAACATCTTTCTAGTGACTTACTTAAAATAAAATACTATTTTACTACTAAGAGCATTAAAATGCCATGTTATATACCAAAGATTTAACTAGCATTCAGATTATAATAATAATTTAACACTGAAGTGTAAAGCTAGATTTCTTTTGTTATAAATTTAGATGGGTACATTGGTACAGACACACGTGTCAGAAATACACCACATTTGTGAATTATTACAGCAGATGATTGTATTCTAGTGTCTGCTATTGAATGGCCAAACATCCCAACAACACAGCAAATGCTGCCTGGCAGTGCCAGAGAAAGAATAAGTGTTTCCTAGGAATGGTTTCTTACAAAGATTTACTCTACAGTGCTCATGTTTCTGAGCTACCAAAGTCAACTGAACAATTCCCATTAATTTTGGCATTATGCCCTAAGAAAAGCGGTTGCTTTGGAAAACGGACAATCCTGCCTTAAGTATTTTAGGAATATTAGGATAGTGGGTTAAACAGCAGCTTCAGTCTTAGAAGTCTCAGGGGTCCTTCACAGGTGACAACACAGTAAGAAGGAAAACCAAAACAGGCACAAAATCAAATATAAAGAGGTCTATAAAAATACTCTGTTTTATCAAAGTCCTTCAAAAATGGGACACACGTAGTAGGTGATACAGCTGACAGCAGTGACTTTGTGCATCAACTCCAGAAAAAAAATTTATCCTTCTGCATTGTTTAATACTAAGAACTTACATTTTTCCCCTGAAAAATTGCCCATTGACACCTGAAAGTGTGTTCATTCAAAATGAACAGTACCATGGTTTACCGTCTCCAGCCCATAACCAGATATTGTCAAATATCATCAGTCTTGTGGTCACATTAGAGGAAATACGCAATTTGGTTTTCAAGGTGCTTAATTTTCTCCTTACAGGTCCATATTTACACCTTGGCCTGCACAAGAATTTAGAAAGACTTTTATTCACTGTCATCAATTATTTCTCTGTGTGTGACAGTGTAGAGATCTAAAACATCCTTTTTAACTGGTTTCACACCTTCAGGCACCTGTAATAAAGATGTTTATGTTTTCAAACAGCCATTTCATGTAATCTTATGTCTCATGGGACCCATGTTCAGTTAATGCTTGTTACATGTGATTGCCATGTCTTCTCTACTCCTAACATTCCAGTTTTAAACCCACAGTGTCATTAAACTGCTCTGATACTTTCACATTAACTAGCAGATTCACCAAGCGAAGCACTTCCCTTTTATCACTATATGCAGCGAGTTTCATGTGATATCATTTTCAACAGCAAATTACTTCCTGTTGTGAATTCAACTGTTTGAAACACTGCAAAGAATCCTACACTGCAGGAAATAGTCCTGTTCTATTTAAATATGTGCTAGTTATACAAATTACTTCCTTTCCAAATTGCTTTGCTTTTTTTACTTTTTAAATTGTTCAGTTTAATTATCAAACTGCTTTCAAGTACAGGGTAGCTTGGGTTTTCTTCAGTATACTTTTATTTTGAAGTTATTTCTGTAACTAATACATGTTTTTACTACTGCTTTTCAACTCCCCCTAAAGTTAATTTGAAAATAACTACAGCATCAGGAAAAGTAACAGTGGATATTTAAAGTTTAAGTGACAGCTAAACAGTGATCTTTCCATTCTGATGAATGATGGAGAGAGACCTTGTCATTTCAACCCTTTAAAAAAACCAAAATAGCTAAAAATTTCCTTTCTTTCTTTTCCATACCAAAGACAAAACATACTACAGTTTTATTCCAAATGGAAAAGAAGATAGTCTCATGTTAGATTAAGGGCATTAAACAAGTACTGGGAATATCTGATTAAATGTTTTGGAAGCAAATGCACAGTGACATGATCGTAATGAACTACCTACAGCTCTGATTTGATCCAAAGGACACAATTTCCAGATTATTTAGAAAGGTCACTGTAAAAATCACAATGCATTTTTAGGATTAGCTCTGATACCTGCTTGCTCAGTAGGCCAGCATGCACCAAGCGATGACAAAAGCAGGTTTATGAAAGTTGAGTAGTTAGGGCTTAACTCTGTCGTTTACATCAGGAGCTAATTATAGCCACTGGGTCAGGCCACTGGCTCTGCCTGCTTCCTCTGGCACACCAGCCGAGCAGAGAAGAGGGAGAGACGTCTTCACTGATACAGGCTCTCCACTGCTCAGAGCCCAGGACTCCACTCCTGGTCTGAAAAGGAGGTACATTCATGTCTCATTCCAAGTGCTGACATTTCTAACACATCTCTGCTTCAAAAAAAAAAAAAAACAAACCAAGTTAAAACAAGGTAAAAGCAGCATGGGAAGTGTAACAATCATTCTGCACTATTCCAATCTTTTCCTATTCGAAGTCCCAACACAGACTCTGCTCCCAAATATGTTTAAAGAAATGCAATTAAATGTGTGAAATAAACTATTTCTAGGGTTGTTGGTCTTTTAACACCATCTACTTGATCATCTCATTGGTAAATAAAAGTCCCCCAGACAATTTTCATCCACAAGAAGTCAAATCTTCACAGGGGCTAAGTTCAGACTTCAAGACTGCTTTCTAAATTACACCAAAGACCTGCATGATTTGTCAATTTACAGGAAATTTGGCTGCTGTGCAATACAGTTGTGAAACAACTGAACTGTGTAGAAGGACAGCATTTTCTAAAAGAGGAGGATGGTTCTGAAAAGTAATAGAGAAATCTACTTTTAAGAATGCAGAAAACTCTTTAAGTTCCTTGCACAGAAAGTAGAACAATTACAGCTTCTTTGGAAACTAGCTCCCAAGTTGTCATTGTTAGTAGTGTCCACACAATTCACCTTCTATTTTGTATTTGCTAGGCTTCAAAAATTTAGTCTACTCCTGTTAGCTAATCTTTTAAATTAAGTCCATTGACCACATATTAATCTCACAAGGGCAACAGAGAGAAAGGTCTGGTTAAATGAATCTTCTACAAAAAGGCTGGTCATTATGGATAGCACAAGCACCCTGCAGTTCTGATATCCCTTTTGCAGGTATCACCACTAACCTTTCCCAAGACTTTTTCCCGATTTATAGCATCTTGGGACCTTTACAATAATGTTAAATGTTGCTTTTCGCATAGCTGTCAGTTACAGAATACAAATGAAACAGTTTCTACAATGGAATTTGAAGCCAATTTTTCATTAAGAATGAAGTACACAAACCTATCCAGAGGAAGGAAGTGTAATGAATTTATAAAATCCATATTTACTGAGGAATGAGCCCTGATTCTGACTGGTAAATAATTCCCCTCTGAAGGAACAGGAAGGGTTAACTAAAGAGAGTATATTGCTGTATGAAAAAAACACAGTATCCTCATTCAAGACATCACGGAAGGAGAAGGATCTGAAATTAAGCAGATGGCCATGTGCTTATAGTTTTCCTTTTAATTAAGGTGACAATTTTATATGACTATTAAAAATAAAAGGAGGTGTCTACTCATTGCTGAGAAAATACTGTTTGAAGGTCAAATTCCTTTGCAGCTGCATAGAGGTGACCTGTATTTCACATAAAGGGCAGAACTGGCTCTGTGGTAGGAAAAGAAAATACCTCTAACGTTTAATCTGATTTTTCATCAGCTTATAGATACTTAGTACATGATTATACTGAAGTCATTCCATAAGTTTATGAACCCAAAGGGCCCAGTCTTCGAATAGACAGACTTCCAGAAGAACTAATATACAACCATAAAAGAAGGCAGGCATTTAGGAATGTTATCAAAGCTTTGTCCATACAGACATTTTCTGGCAAGTAAAGTTATTTCATACTTTTAAAGGTTAATGAAGTTAAATGATGCCAAAAGCCAAGAGATACTTCAAATATACAATGATTCTCCATATGTTCAATGAAGGATATTAGTCCTGCATCAGTCAGCTGAACAGTCTTGTGCTGCCAAGTTCTTGACAGTTAATATTTAGAACAGCAAATAGCCATGCAAAAGGATACATCTACTCCAAAGGAGTCCCTCCTTCAAATGGAGTCATCCCATTCTGTAGACACTAGGCCAAAATGATATTACTTTCTAATAAAGGATATTAAGGCAAACTTTGTGTCTTTCCTTCTCCAAATACATGTTAATACTGCAGTCAGGAGTTTTAAAGCACATTGAACTGGAGAAACTGATAGCTTAATACAGGTGGAAAAATTCACATAATGCTGCTTACCACAAAATAATTTCCAGTTCCATAGATGAACAGCATTATACTAGTGAAGGAAGGAATTTTTATCTGCTTTTTAAAATACAGTAACTGTGTATTTAATAACTAATGGAGACAATGACGCTTTAGTTCTATGAGCTCTTAGGTATATGACTGAGAAATATTTTGAAAACCATCCTCCCTTGCTGTTTACAGTTAACTGCAATCCAAAATATTCTTAAGACTACACCATGTTGCTTCAGATTACTGTGAAGAAGAATGACAAGTTGACTGGACATCAATATTAACACCAGTGCAATACAATTTAGCGTTCTCTCTCATTTTGGCAGAAAGCTGCTAAAATAAAATATTTATACAAATATTTCCATGGCGAATACAAGCAGCAGAAACTAATTTTGTTACAATATTTTTATACATCAGTTTTCATGCACTAAACATAAAGCTCACCTTTGAAGCTTTGTCACATGCTTTGTTATTGCAGCCTCCCTACTACACACACTTACAGATCAATGTCACGGCCCCTTTCCTGCTCCAGGATCCCATAATCCAGCCACAAATGGCTGGATGCTTTTGCAGTTACCAGATGCATTTGGTGTGTGGAATTCTGCAGCAAGAAGGTGGCCATGGCAGTGCCAAGCAGGGAACCACATGTCCTAGCAATAGGCTCTTGGTGTACACTTTCCCTGTCATGCTACCTGACATGGCCAGGATTGGTCTTCATGTGATTAAAGGTTGCTGTCACATAGCCTGGTGAGCTGCCACGTGGAATCCACAACTGCTACATGGTCTGACATGCAAATTGTCATGATACCAGTGGTGACATTGAATTCTGGTTGCTTAACAGATCTGGGCTTCCTGCCAAGTTTTTAATAAATCATAATTAGGAGCTCAGTTGTCGAGAATTGGTATGTTGGTCAGATCCAAGAAGATAATTTGGTTCCAATCCCCTCACTTAACCATGCAAGTATAAGAATGACCACCCAGCACTGAGAAAAACTCCATTTAGCAATGTGTACTGCTCAGTTTAACAGAGTGAATTGTATTTCATAATCTTCCCCTCTCAAAACAATCTATCTCCTGAACAATTCTACTTCATCAAGTGAGCTACCTCAAGAAGACATTACTTTAATCTTGGCATTAGAATTCTGGGTAAGACATTTAATACTCACAACTGGACAAAGAAATAAGGTGATAGGAGTCCCTGCTTCTCCTTTTTTATAGATTTTCAAGCTAGAAATACAGTTAAGGAAACCAGTGGACAGAAACAGATCCTCTCCTTGATTAGAGCTCTACATGGTGCAGAAGACAGAGAACATATTAGTAAGGATAGAGCTCCTGGGCTGAGGTCCAGCTTTGAAGACTCAGCAGGGAGTCTTCCTGAGGTAAAGGATTTCTCTTCCAGCCAGCTGTGGCCAAACCCATGCCCTCTATGTAATGGAACAGACCAGAATGTCAGAATCCATTCCAAGAATCATACCAAGCATCAGTTAACAAGGAGACTTATTTTTACATATTTCATATGAAGGATTTGGGCTTTGATGGAGAATAAGTATGAAAGAATCTACAATACTTCCTCCATTGAGGTTGCTTTTCTGGTTCCAACCAGCAGGACTGCAGCAGAGTCAAGATAAAAGAGTAGGTCATGCATAATTAAATATTAATTTCTACCAAGTTTTTAGAAATGCCAATAGTACTATTCTCAGTACGCTTGAGAAGTTGACTATCTTACCACTTTTCTCTGGAGTTTTTTACTTACACTAACCTGTTAGTGGTATTTTCAATAATTTATATTTATTTTCACCTTTTATAACTAATAGATAATTTATATTAGATGTTATTTTTCTTAAGCTGAATATTTTTCCTCACAAAGTCTAATAGTAAAAGCAATTTCAGACTGGCTGCATATTCCAGGGGAGTTAATGTCTTCTCTTGGTAAGTTCTTTCAAAGAATTCTGTGTTTGGATGCCTTCTGCTAACATTGAATTCACTGTTTTCTACCACTGTCCTGGGTTCAGCAGCAGCAGTCATTTTTTCTCCTTCCTGGTAGCTGGTGCAGCACTGTGGTTACTTTCAGCCTGGGAATAGTGCTGATAACACCAATGTTTTTAGTTACTGCTCAAATGTTTAGTCTTACCAAGGACTGCTACTGCTGAACCCAGGACAACCACTGACTTACATGGGGAAAATTAAATCAAAAACAGTATTTTTGGCAAATGCCATCCTGTACACTTGGTTCTGAGCAGTCATCTCATTTTTTTAAAAAGCTATAAATAGATGTTCTATCTAGCAGAATCACATTCCTTGTTCTAAGCCAGCTCTTTAATAGCAAAATATTTGACCGCTGCAACATTTTTCTACTGGAGAAGTTAATGGAAACGTTAGTAAAGTTCCTATTATGTATTCAAACTATTTGCCAATTTCCACTCAGCATGTGAAAACCCTTATTTGTGAGCAATGTGCTTCGTATACTGGAAGTATCCCAGGGAAGGCAATTACTGCATAAACCATGCTTACGGTGTAACACACTCCAAAGTATAAAAGCATTAGGCAAAAAAGATGAGAATAGCTTTTATTGCTACCAGTGTCTGCAAAGCAAGAGCTACCACTTCAAACCAACTGTACCAAAGGCTAACCTTTCTTAAAGTAACTCAATCACACTCCAGTTGCCAACACAGTGACTTTATCAAAACACCTTGTTTTCCTAATGAATCTTGTGAATTTTTGCTGAATTTGCTTTTAGTTAAATTTTAAGCATAGCTTCCCTTTAGGAAATGCAGAATAATGAATCATTTGTTCTTTAAGGTAGAAAAGATAAGGAACAGATTTGTACACATCCGTGATGCCTCCTTAAGTTTTATGGGCATCTACTTCTCTTTAAAATACCTAGCAGACGGCTCACAGGTTTCCAGATACAATCACAGGAGTCAAGTTTATAGGTCAAACCATCCTTTATGAATATTAGAAATAGAATTAGTTGTTATTTAAAAACCAAAAAAAAACCCACAGTCTGATTGAAGGATTCCAATATAAAAATAATATGGACAAATTAAAGCACACTAACACCTCCTCAGAATTCAAACTGCTCACAGAAAGAGTGCAAAAGTCAAAAAAAATCATACCCAGGGAAAGGAAAAGGTGACTAGGGTTAAACAAAAGGAGTTGAGGAACAGTTGTTAAAACACTTTTCAAATCAGGGAAACAAAATGGGAAATAAAATTCATGCTCTAGAACACAGCAAGATGAAAGCTAAAAACATGATGGCAAAATTCTCATATGAGTAGTGTTTGTATGCAAAGCTCAGGAGACAAAGCTAAAAAAAACATCAGTGCATTTATGATTCCTGCAATGCCAAAAAGACACCTTAAATCCAAACCCAAAACATTCCCATCCATCACTGAAAGCTAGATTTTAGAAGCCAAGTTGAAGAAGTCAAAATGACTCGTCAGTTTTTCAAGGTGTTTTGCATGATCAAACTCTGTAATTCACTTACAGAAACAACTTCCTGGAGCTCCTCAGTTCATCAGAAATTGTGCTGGGTGTAAGGTCTGGGGCAGGTTTCCACACCCAGCTATATGATTCATTCCAGCTCCACCAGGAAATAGAACGGGTTTTGTTTTGCTTTTTTTAGTCCTGTCTTCAGTGCTTCTTGTATCACAATGTGCAGTATATGCTCAGCTAGAGAGAAGTGATGCTTTATCCTAACAGATTTCAGGGGACAAGTGGATAGCTTTCTCAGCAGGACTCCACACTGCTATACTGCTACAACCTGCACTGTAAGCTGCCCACAAAGGAAGGTACAAACATTTTTTTCATCTTTCTTTGGAGCTGATCCTTTCTAGGGTAACTTCCTCACAGTGCAGCTCCTGTCTTTTCCTACTGAAAACTTCTTACTCCTTGGACAACTTCTAATTGTCCCAGTCACATGTAAAGAATGGGCTGCGTAATGGAATCTTCCTGCAGAGAGGGAAATCTCTCAAACACAAGTGATAAGCATCACTTTTTTTTTTTTTTCCAAGGGCTTAGGTGAAGTCAGAATTTGGATCAAGGTTTCAAGCTGGCCACAAGGTGTGGCACCCATTTGAAACTGGATGGCAATGCCTGGAATGCAAAAATAACTGACACAGACTAAAAGATGCTGTACTCTACCTGAGTTCTTTCCACTACAGATCTGACATGTTAATGATGGGTTAGACTCAAATATTCCTGTATGGAAACCTTCTTTTGGAAATTAAAAAATTATAGGCTTTTGATACTTTGAGAGGTTTTCTCCCCCCAAAATCCTGTAACATTTTCTAGAAAGCCGTATCACTGCTATAAAATTTAATGAGCTATTTCAAAAGTCTATCTAAGGTATCACTATTTAGTTCTAGGGGTAATTTTGAAAGTTTCTGTGAGACTTTATTAAATTCTTGTAGAATCCCACTATGCTTGTTCCTATTAAATTTCATATCATTTTTCCACAGGGGCTTACTCAGTCTGTTAAAGCAAAAGCCTGGAGTCAGTATAATCTAATTTGGATATTCTGATGAATGAATTTAAAGGGAAAAATTGAGCCATGATTAATTTATAACACATTGCCAGACTTAACAGTAAATACTGATCACCACAGTTTTGGAAATATCTCTCACAAAGCTTATGCGCCAAGTCTTTACTAATTTATTTGCTATCACAAACAAGCAATCTCACTGATTTCGTGTTGATGTAGCCAACTAGGTATCTGCAATGGATCCTAAACCCTTGTTCTGGAAAATATAATTTTAAAAGTCCAAATAATTCATCTTCTTCAATTAAATATTCTCATAGCAAAAACCAAGCAAACAGAAAATAGTTGACTGTTACCTAATTGGAAAGCAGAGACTTTGTTCTGAAACAAACACATTTTCTGACTATCCAGGATGAACAAATTGGGGCAGAGAGCTTATAACTTATGCTAGCACTGCTCCATGCATCAAGGATTTATATGCTCATGGGAAGGCGTTACCAAAATTAGACTAATGTAGCAGAAAGAATGAGTTTGCTCTTCCATTACAGCATTATTCTGTCACTATTGCTTTGCATTTCAGGCAACTTCACAAGAAGCATATTCTCAAAGAGAAGCAAGTGTACCTGCTGACTGGAATTCATTGGGCTTATGCTGCACTGTGGGACTTCTGAAAAATCCATAGCAGATGACAAAAGTCCTATTTGCTCTGTGCTTCCTCCCTTCCATGAAGATAGCTGTGTACTCAATAAGAGTATTTAAAACCTTCTCCAACCTCTTTGATTCTATTGTTAATCGTTGTTTAATTGGCTTCATCCCTGCCTCAAAAGTGTTTATAGGACTGTCTGCCCTGGCACATGAGCATCATAAGGGGACTGACCCAAAGAGTCTCAAATTGCAGATGGGAAGATACTGTGAAAATACTCTGAAAAGCAGCAAGAGATTATGAGAATGAATTAAGGATTCACATTTTGAAATAATTCACTACAAGAAATGAAGGGAAAACATCATATACATGCATTATTAATAATATTAACAGTAAAGTAACTAGATAAAGCCTAGATTTTAGGCAATATACGTGATCTGCTTTGCAGTGATCACAGAAGGCATCTACCTTCAGCAAAATAACCCACGAATGCCCCCACATGTAGTATAAATGACAGGGTTTTGATGCTGAACATATATATTAAACATTTCCAACAAGCATTTTAATGATAATATGATGAGTGATCTACGGTACTCCTCTCCAGACATCAGAATCACAATTTCCAAAGGTGATAAGAAATCAAAACAAGAAGTGGTCTGCAATGTAAATATTTTAGCTGACATTACCACACTGAAGGCAAGCCACATCCCATATCTCCAGCTACAAATAAGACCACCTGCAGAAGTCTACCAGAATGTATGGAACAGTGTTTTGTAGGAGATGCTGCAGTAGAAACTTTCCTGCAAAGTCTGACCCTTTACAACACAACATTAGGAAAGACTTCAAGAAATTGCTCATTGAAGTCAACAGAAAGTCTTTTATTGACCTCCGGTTTCTTTCATAAACTTCCAACTCAGCTGAAAATAAACATATTTACTAAACACAATAAGCAATGGCAAACAGGAAGCAGTTCTGTTACTGAAAAATCCCACATGGATTTGGCTGTCCATTTCACAAGAAAATCTCACTGATGAGTAGGCATTTCACAATACTTATCTTCATATTTTACATATCTATATATATATGGATATATGATAAAAGCAGCTTCTCACATATATGATACAAAAGTTAATATAACAGTGTTGTATTTCATGTTTTTTTTCCATTCAATGTATCTTTGTGGATAAACCTCTGGTCCAGTTAATACGCTGCGAGAGAAGGAATGCCATCCAGAGGGACCTTGACACACTTAAGAGGTGGCCAATGCCAACCTCATGAAGTTAAACAATGCAAAGTGCAAGGTCCTACACCTGGGTCAGGGCAATCCTGGGCACAGCTACAGGTTGGGCAGAGAAGAGATTCAGAGAAGCCCTGCAGAGAAGGACTCAGGGTGGCAGCTGATGAGAAACTGAACATGAGCTGGCAGTGTGCGCTCACAGCCCAGAAAGCAACCGTGTCCTGGAGTGTGACCAGCAGGTCAAAGGAGGTGATCCTGCCCCTCTGCTCTCATGAGACCAAACTTGCAGCACTGTGTGCACTTATGGTGTCCTCAGCATGAGGACATGGAGCTATTGGAGCAAGTCCAAAGAAGGCCATGAGGATGATCAGGGCCTGGAGCACCTCACATATGAAGACAGGCTGAGAAATTTGGGGCTGTTCAGACTGGAGAAGAGAAGCTGTGTGGAAACCTCATAGCAGCCTTCCAGTAGCTGAAGGGGGCCTACAAGGATGATGGAGAGGGTCTCTTCCTCAGGGACTGTAGTGACAGGACAAGGGGGAATGGGTTCAAACTTAAACAGGGGAAGTTGAGGTTAAATATATGGAAGAAGTTCTTTACTGAGAGGGTGGTGAGGTACCAGAATGGGTTTCCCAAGGAAGTGGTAAATGCTCCATTCCCAGCAGTGTTCAAGCCCAGACTGGACAGAGCTTTGGACAATACGTTATCGTGTTAGACATCACTGCCCATGGCAGGGGGCTGGAACTAGATGATCTTAAGATTCTTTCCAACCCAAACCATTCTATGATTGTATGATTCTATGATTCAATTAGTAGCATAAGTGGCATAGTAAAACAACAATGGCTTAAGGAACATCAACATTTTGTCACTAATATATGTCCCATGAAAAAGAATACTAATGAAAGTGCCACTGATAAAAGCACGATTCCATTCTTCTTTCACACACAAAATATCACTACCATATAATTAATGCCAGTTAACTCACAGGCTGTATTTGTGCATTGCTTTTATCCCCCTTGGAATGAAGAAATTCCAATAGTTTCCATCATATGTAAGTCAGTTTTGCTATGACTCTTTTCAATCCAAAAAGAAAAACATTGTTTAAAAATTCATTATATTCTGTATTTTTCAGTCCAGACTCCTGTACACAAAAGGAAAGGGACTCACAGTAAGGGAAGAGGTGTTCCTGCATCAAAGGGATCCTTGACTGCGGTTGCTTTGCTGTCATTCTGTGTGGGACTGGATTCACACTATCACTCACTTGCTCTGGCTGATGAACTCCTGCTGCTTTCCAAGGCCTTAAAAAGTGTCTTCCCACAGCATCAGTTGTTTCATAAGGTTCTAACTCAGCTGAAAATTAAAACATTTGCTGCAAATAAGTAACTGCAAAAGTACCAAAGGCGCTAAGTTTTGTAACTGACTAATCAGCTACCCTAAGTGAAACAGGGCTAATTTCTGTTATCAGCCCCTGTGTCCAAGCATGTGATTCTAGCCCATGCAGTGATCCAATCTGACTGGAATGATGAGAACAGAGGTGAGTCATTCTAGTGAGATGAGATATGCATCTGGAGTACCAGAACAGGCCCCAGTACTGTGAGCTTTGGTAAATGAAACTCAAAGATATGCCCCTCTCACTCAGAAGAGGCAATGCTCATCTGGACCCACTTTTTTAGTGATGCTTCATCCTCCCCTCAAAAGTTACTTGGGCAGCAATGAAGCTCGTCTGACTGCCAGTGCCACTACCAACATTTCTGGAGCAGGGGAAAGAAATCCCTTCAGATGTCTGTGAAAACACAGATATGGTACTTCTCCAAAACAATATTCTGGGTTTATGAATTCCTAGTTTTAAGAAATAGTGATGTGCAGAGTAACATTCTGTTATTTAGTTCCTCCCAATGAAACAAAAGAGCAGGAAAGCTTGGTCACACAATGGGTAACTGTTGGGTTGTTGGGATCTGCATTGTGCTGTGGGTTCTGTCTCTAAGACTGGAGAGGAGGGTAATGAATACTTGTACATGCATATTGTGTATTTGTTAGGGTGAAAAATTATGACACATTACAACTACAATGGAGATGGAAAACAGCTAAAGGAATGTATCCTTTAGGGGAACCACTACTCAAAGAGACTCCAGCTGAATATGCATCCACGAACCACATATAATCACTCATGCACACTGATATGGCAATCTATATTAAAAAAGTCCTTTGAAGAGGATTTTAAAAACCATAACCCAAAAACTTTCAGACAGTAAATAAATTCTCCTTTATATATGTGTCTAGGAAGATTTCTGGCTTCTTAAAAAAATCTTATGCTTATGGAAGTGTGGCAATCCAACTACAAGTCTAGAACATCAATTACAGCTGAGTCCTTGTGCTTGGTCTACAGATTTGCCTGAACATTTGGACAGCAGATACACAAATATAAAAATACTTTCATAAATAAATTTGAGTTTTCCCTTTCTCTTTCCTCTTTCATTTTCATTTGTATGTGGAATTTAAACATTCAGCATAAACAAAAAATACAAAATACAAAAATACTGTCATGCACAAAATTGCAACAAGTATCATGAATGATAACATCCTTTTTCTTGTTAATACAGCAATGTAAACTACTGTTTCTCCTTCATTTACTGATTTATTTAAATGTCCTCTCTCCCCAGAGCCGGATATAAACTGTAGGTAAAAGTTTTCATGCTGTTTCTCTACCTATCTCTTTCAATATTTGACAGATTCAGAATGAGTCAAGTTTGGTTATTCTGCCAGAGACTGTGCAATTTAATGTCAGATGGTTTGGTATAAATAAGCACTTCTAACAGTTTACTTATATTGTATTTCTCCCAAGTTGTGGAAAGGAGATTGATATTGCATTTTTGAGTCATTAGGGAATTGTGACAAAATTAGCTCATGGTAAAAATTGTATTTAACAAGTAGATGTTACTTCTGAGTGCAAGGTTATGCATTTGAAAGCAGATGTGTTTATCAAGGTATCTTCTGTGATGCACTATCAATTCTAGAAAACAACTGTGTTTCCCAAACAGAACAGCATCATTATTCGTTGCTTTTTACTTGCAAACACCTTGCTGCTATTTGCCTATGAGTGGGGTCCTGCTTCTTAAACAAAGGAAAAAAGTAAAAAAGTACGGACTGCTGTTACTTGTGAACACCAGTTCCAACTTCCATTGCTTGGTACAAGGCCTTGTAAAAGAGATCTTGCAAAGCAGAGTTATTCTCTGTGTTCTTCTGCATAGTTAAGACCATGCATCAGAAAACAGTCCCCTTAGAATGTCTTCTGCTGGAAGAAAAAGCTCGTTTCCATGCAGAAGAGAATATGGGAAACTTAAAACGCCATGATAAATGTGACAAATCTTCAAAAGCAAAGAGCCTGCTGCAGACCCTGACTTTCCAGCAAATCTCTGTTCCAACAGCATGAAAAGAAGAGGTGAAGTAGACAAATGATGGTAAATTGAAAGTAGCAGGAGGTTATATAAAATTAAAATGGTAGTAAGTCTCTTGGAAGTAAAATTGTAGGAAAATACAAGAACATTGGAAACTGAAAACAGAAGTGGAATGAAACCTTTATATGCTGTGTGAATCACTATTTGGCTAGAAATCAGAAAATAATTGCTGAAACAGGTAAACAGTGATAAGCCATTATAAGACCCTCAGCAGGAAACAAGCAAGATGACTTGGGAGAAGCCACTGGACTGGCTCTGGACAATTTCCATTGATGATGCAGGTTAACAGAAAACAGTGAGAACAGGAATTAAGGAACAGTCCCCTGCTCATTGTGAGATGTAATACTACAATGGTCTGACTCGATAAACTACAGGAAACAGTACACCCAAAGGAACACAAATTAAATTGGCACGAATTAATCTGCCTAAGCTAAAGGGTAATGATAAAATACCTAGAAGAGAAGCAAATGATTTCTTTCCTCCATTCTTCCAGAAAGTGGGTGGATCTTTCTGGTTTTAAAAGGAGTATTTTTTAAAGTTCTCCATAAAGTGTTGGCTTTCCTTGGAAATAAACACTGATTCATTTAAAAAAAAAAAAACAGCAAGAAAAAAACACACAAACAAAAAGACAACAACTTATCACTGAGAAATCCACAGAGGACATTTATTACTCTTCTGCATGAGAGCTGCAGTGCAAGAGTCTTGTACTTCCATGAGAGGAAAACTGAAGTGTAACTGTACGAAAGCAATAGAAGAAATAAGGTGCCCTGGAAGCACTTTCAAGTTCAAAACTTTGAGACTTTAAACCAAAAAATTTTTGGGTTTTCATTGGGGTTTTTTGTTTGGTATTCCTATTAGCTTTAAAAGCAAGCTTTCAGAATAGCTGACTTTATATCAAAGCAGTTATTTGCTTAGCTTGAGGATTTTAAGTACAGTTGAGTAGGACACTTCTTTAAGAAAGAGCAGGGGGAGCAGATGGCATTAAACTGGGTTTAGTAAAGAAAATGCTATTTTCTCCCACAAGATTATCAAGAGGTTAAAGCTGAAGACATCACTATATTTACAAAACCATTAAGCATAAACATTTGCTGAAAATACAATTTCTGTGAGGTTAGATATCAAGTTACTAGTCAGAGGATGGCTATGACCAGAGGTACTGCCATGGGAATGAGCAACCCAGCACTCCCGTCCAGCGTCAGAGTGTGTTGCCTGTCTTTGACAAGACTGGGTGACCAGAGGTTGTATCTAACCGTGCAATTAATAACAATATCCAGTCCTCACTCTTGGCAAGTCTGACTTCTGGGT
The DNA here is from genome assembly GCF_033815535.1 of Pezoporus flaviventris. Classification (NCBI taxonomy): domain Eukaryota; kingdom Metazoa; phylum Chordata; class Aves; order Psittaciformes; family Psittacidae; genus Pezoporus; species Pezoporus flaviventris. The sequence continues at coordinate 2,283,183 of NW_026892630.1, read as the reverse complement.
GGTCATTAGATATTACAATATTCAGCTCTTTTAACAGCCATGAAGACATACTTAAGCAAAGGAGAATTTAGCATCCAGCCATTAACTTAATTAGCTTTTATTTTGTTTCTCTTTCAGGCCAATTCAGAACACTACCAGCATGTACAATTTTCCCATTTCCTATGGATGACACAGATTTGAGCAAATTGAAGCATCTTGGAAAACATATATATTCTGCTGGAAATACACAGGTCTTGCGCCTACTGACATCTTTGTAATTTCACCCTCTTAGGAGATATGGCAGCCTCTTCTTTTCCCCTTGATGTAAATTGGAAGTACCCTTATTAGCTCAATAAAATAAGAACAGTGAAAGAGAACTAGTAGCAGACCCTTTATACTTGTGCATTACAAAAAAATGGTGCTCTTCAATTGAAGTTTTCCCTCTGACCAGTATCTAGAAATTAGAGCTCTAAGGAGAAGTAACACACAGGATTTCAAGATGTCAAAATTTAACTTCATTCTAAATTAAAACCAAAGAGCAGAGCACTCTATCATACAAAGAGTGCAACATAACGGGGCTAGCAGGAAATGGTATTTCCCTGAATACTCTTTCAGACTCCTAAGCCAGAGATGGTGTCTCTTAAATAGCTGTTAATTGATTTTTCTTTCATAACTTTGTGCCATTGCTTTTGAACTTGTGAAAACTTTTGTTACTGACAGTATCACATGGCAGAGAGTTCCACAGCTGAATTCCATGGATTTAAAGGAGCATCTCATCCTTTGCTTTCTGAACCTGCCAGCTGCTACTTTCATTTAACGCCTCAGATCTTGCTCGAAGAGACACTGAGCAATCTCTTCCTCCATTTTTCCATGCCACTCTGATTTTATGGATTTCTATCTTATTCTTCAGTTACAGACTAAGAAGTCCTACTCTTCACTCATTCTCCAAGAGGAAGCAGTTTCACTCATTTGATTTGGCATGCTGTTCCCATGATTTCCCACATTCTGGATTTCTACTGCATTTTCTTTGAGGCACAGAACCAAAACTTTTATCTACAGTGTTACACATTAAAGTGCACAACATGCAGTGACATTTTAATACTTTTTTTGTTTGTTTATATACTCCCCAATTTTTCTCAATATCCAATTTTAATGTATTTTTTAAACCACTGTTGAGTATTAAGCTGACACACTGAGCTGAGTGATATTCAACTGACTGATATTCTGACCCTACATTGAGCAGGGGGGGTGGAGTGTAATTTCTCCAGATGTCTCTTCCAATCTCAACAATTCAGTGAGTCTGTGATTCAAGCTTAGGGGACAGCAGGTGAAATATTTCTATTTTGCCACTGTACAAGATACTGGAATCACTCCTGTCCCAGCATTATGCACAGCCTCAGCAGCCTCTACTCAAGAAAAATGAAAGCAAATTGGATCAAGCACAGAAAATCATTACTGTGATGAATGGGAAAGGCAGAGCTTATGTTCACAAGAAAACTAAATGAACTTAGGGTCAGCCTAGCAGACTGAAGCCTGAAAAGGTTTATGATTGATGTATGAAGTACATTAGAGAGCTAAGTATGGTGAATGCCTGTTTCAGCTATAGGACAGCACTGAATTAACAACAAACTGCCCAGGTGCATTAACCATTCTCTAAAAAATCCAAGCTAGAAAACAGGAGAAAGAGACTATGAAGGTTTTAAGAAACATTTTTGCCAGTGATTCTGGCAGTACCAAAGCCAAAAGCTCATTATATTTAATATGGAATTTACTGAGTTTTGACATTTCTGTGAGCTCTGTCTTTCTTGAAACTAACTGATGGGGAAGACAGTGCAATTTTTCAATGTGCTTTAGGTTTCATGGAGTTTCACGCTGTAATGAAATATAACACTTTTGATATTTCTCCATCCACATCTACCTCAAATGCAACATATGCCGTTTGAAACTATTAGCTATAGCAACAAGTAAGAGATAGGCTTTCCATCAGCTCTGGAAAAAAACTTAATTTAATGAGGAAAAACTTGAAAACTCTCAGTATTCCGTATTGAAAAAGGCAAGTGCAGAGAAATACAGCTCTTGGGAAAAGCTATTAATGACTTAGAAATAACAGTTTTTATATCTTTCTAAGGAGATGTGACAAATGTTCACACCGCTGAAGCACCACTGTTCAATTACCTTACACAAAGTCCCTTATTAACAACTGGAAATGGCAACAAACTGGTTGCCTATCAGGTCAGAAAATTCAAGACAACAGCTTTTATTTTTTATTCATTTTTATTTAATTATTTAATTTATATATTTTATTTATTTATTTTAAAAATAGGTTTTATTTTGCCTATTAAAACCAAAGAGGAAAGTATGATCAAATTAACCAAACTGAACAGGCTTTTAAACTTGTTTTTTAAAGCTCTGTGGAACACAGGGAACCTGACCTCCCTGTTTATTATGCATTTAAGCTGTACAAACATGGGGCAGAGTTTGGAAACCCATTGGTCTCAGCCCTTGAGAGATGATTACCTGCTGATGTGTCAGAAGATTCAGCATGTCAGATTTTATTTGAGCTGCAAAAGTCAATCTGGTAGTTAGGAAGTACAGAGCATGGGACATTATACACCTCATAAACTCTTTTAGCCAGGGTATTCTACACAAAGGAGTTTGAGTCACTGACTCTTTCAAGATTCATTAAGAACATAAAAGCATGCCCATTGCTGCTGCAATGAAAGCTCTGCCACGCCATTCACATGGCTTATACCTACTCATGAACAGCTCTGTGTAGGATCTCCTTCCCAAAGTGTCCATTTGGACATGTATGCACACGATGGAGCATCACATGCAAAGGCATGTAAACGAAGGTGAAAAACTTGTTTGTTTTCTGAAGAAAAAGCAACAGACTCTCTTCAATGCTTTGCAACTGAAAAGAAAAAAAAAAATTCCCATTACATTATCTTCGGAGAGGACACAACTCTCCCTACAATTCATATCCTGATTTTAATCACTTTTACCAAGTCTTAACCTCACTATGGGAACGAGACATAAGCCACTGGCCTCAGGGAAGTCAGTTTAAGATACCTTTTTGTACATAAATTATTCCTAGAATAGGTATGTAAGGCACATAAAAGTGTGTAACACTTAAATCTTAATTACTATTATTGCAGATTACAGGAATTTCCCTCTTATTACAATGGTGAACTTCTGACAGGCTTTAAACAAATTATTCTTGTGTGGTGGAACAGATCATATCTAGCAACAGCTAGACCAGTAAATCACAATTGTGCCTAAGGAACAATAGTCATGGCACCTATGTTGTAAACCTTCTTCTGAGAGCTCCTGAGGAACAGAAAATGGGTGAACAGGCTCAAGGCAGGCCCAGTTGTTAGTGTTTGCTCACACATCCTTTTTATTATTTTAATTTTATTGCTCAACAGACTTTGTTTGAAAGTCTTTTGGATACCTTAGCTGATGTAACAGGAAAAGTAATTTTAAGTCATTTAGACTTTAGTTTTCTGATCAAAGATTTTAAATTCAAGGTAAATACATTTACCTGCCCAAGTATATTGCCATGGCTTTTTTTTTCTCTAATTCTCCTGTCACTTACTGAAATTTACTTCTTGAAGAATACAGTTCCTCACTTCAGCCAAAAGATCTGGCTCAATCCCATCTCATTCGATGGGAAGTCTTTCAAAGACTTGGCTGAGAGTGAACGGCCTCCTGGGGCTCCCTGAACTAACAGAGTTCTAAGGGGCAGCCCTAGCAATGCTGGCATGGTGCTTTTTTCACAAACCTTAGCCAAGTACCACTACATGTTTTATATTCTTCCTCTGTGTCAACCAACCCCAAACATTAAATGACTTTCTACCAACAAATGACTTTCTACAAACACAAGTTAAAGACAACTTCCTTGGAGCTTCCTGGCATCATGGATAGAGTACAGATGAAGACTTTAGCTCCCCGTTCACTATGCTGCCATTTTAGCCATCCATTTTCTTTAGCTCAAAGATCCAGGATGATCAGAAACTATTCAGAGGCCATAGCAATAATGCACACATAATCCTCAGCAACACATATCTAAATACATAAACATGGTGACTCTTAATTAGCTTAGATTCTGCAATTCCAATATGCTTTTCAATATTCAAGCCAAGAGTTACTGACATCTTGCAACCATTAACTAGTTATTCTTGTACTAGCCTTACGGAACAACTAGGAAAAATTATGTATTAACCTTGTCTCTGCAACATACAAGAACTTCCCATTATACATAAATAGAATCATCTGGGACTGCATCATCCTAAATACTAAAATAAATGTGGAACTAACACTATCACCTAGATGTAACTCTAAATTTGGCTGTATCAATATGTGCCATATTCTACTTAAAATAAATAGCTCTTCTCTTTTCATGAGCCACATCTATAAAATTCTGGTCTTAGATCAAACAAGCTTATTTCAAAGTTATCACTTAGGAAATACTACATTCCAAAGTGAGATTTTCAGCCTTTCTGTAACTTCCCAAGTTTACTTAAGCGTTAATGTATTATGCACTTTAGCTAGATTGTTCTCATTAACACAAAATTTTAATTGAGCTTTCATTCAAGTGCTCAAAAGTCACAAGAGTACAGTTGATGCTGCTTCCATCCTCTCTTTTAGCATCATTTTTTTGAATCTGCATTTGTTTATATCATCAGTCACTTCATTTATGGTCAAACCATGCTACGCATGACAAAGGACCCATTCTATATAATAAAGATCTGTGTAACATACTTCAGACTTACTCTGATAAATATTGTAAATTACTTTTGCCTTATATGTTCAAATAATAAAATTCATGTAGCTTATAAGAGAGTTTGATATTCTTATGTTAATATAATATTGGACACATAAAAATGCAACAGGACTCAAAGAATCCAGCTTTTATCATTTCAGTGGAACTAAGATCTTTGTAACCAAGAGGCAGATAAAATCCAAACCATAAATTTTACTATTTACATGCTTTAGAAACATAAGACAGGAGTAAGTTTACTAGAGCAAAATTGTATAAAGTAAATTTGGACTGAAATACATTTCCCACAGAACAGATTGACATTTCTTTGAAGGTTTGCAAAAGGCAATTTATGACCCATTAGGAATCAAATGTAATATTTACGGTGCAAGTGCATATACTGTTAACACTTATTGAGTCTATTTATCTGAGACAAAACGCATAGGATACAAACTATGAAAGCCATTATAGTTTTTCATCTCCATTTATTTACCTGACCAGGATATCTACAGAATTTCACAACTCGTTTATGATGGAGTCATGGGAATATGGCAATTGCATAAATAACACCCCAAGTCCACATGCAAAGCTGTAACCATTGAAAAGGTATAATTGCTTTTTATAGCAGTTCTTAACCTGCTCTTTCCTCACCACTGAAATATAACACATTAACCATTTATTGATCTTTGATGTCATCATGTGACCTTTAAAATGAAAAGGTCTGGACTTAAACAAAAACTCTGTTCCATAATAGATTAATAGAGTTGGCCTTATTTGCCACATTGTTAGAGCTTCCAGAGCAAGTATTTCTGATGTTGGATGACAACTATAATCACAGCAGGCTCAAAAGGAAAGAGAGGCACCATATCTCAGAAGCACTGGTCTATCCCACGTAATGAAATAGAAAATATCAGGATACACCTAAAATAATTTATGTCTCTGTTGGAACCAATGACTAAAATACATTAAATTAGACATTAAAATAGTTTTTAACTTCCAACTAGGCTGTACCCAGATTGTAAACACCACAAATAAATATATTCCAGTAAACACATATCTCACAGCCAAATCAATTCAAGCTAGGAGTGCTGGAACCTCCACATATAAGAGATTACGCTGACAGGCATGAAATCCATTTGGGTGCACAAGTCTTCTCATCTTGCGCAGACAAATGAACGATAACACTCACAATTACACAACTGATTCTGTTTGTGAGAAATGGTGTGTGCAAGCCAGGTTGAGCTCTTTGGCAGAAATCAGTGCTGCAGGAGGCATCACTAGAGATACAACATGGCAGATGGCAATCAGAGATTCCGTGTGGTGAAATCAGAGCTGGAAACATTGAAATACCTGACTCCTCTCGGTATTTTCTGAATGCAGAGGACGCAATAGCATGTGGATGACGCTCTTCCTGCACCGAGGAAATGAGTGCTAATAATGAAGTCATATACTTTGGTTTTTGCTGCCTTTTTGTAATTGCACCAGTTGTGCTAGAGTACCCCTTACCAGATATGCTGCTGTGTCGGGCAGGATGCACTCATGACTGTTTTGGTTTAGCTGTATGAAAGAAAGGGCTGACAGAAATTGTTTTCAATAAGTAGCTGCAGCTGAATTAGAATCTTCTATCCCAGTACTACTTACATAAAAATAATAATATCTAAGTGCAGAACTACCTTCTTGCCTGCCCAAAAGCTCAATGAGAGATTTACTTGCTAACAGGAAAAAAAAAAAAAAAAGAGAGAAAGGTATTTTGCATAGTCTCAAACAAGTCTCCTAAAACAGAAAAGGTGAGATAAATCTTGCCATTTCAGAAATGAAAGTGGGAAGTTTTGTATCAGGAAACAATCCATGTCTACCACGTATTCAGTCTCAGAATTCTACCACCATTTGGAAAGCAGGAGCAAGCAATGCGGAGAGCTGCTCTTCAGGTTCCAGCATTTATTCCAGAGGCCTCCCCAGCCATTACACTCTCCTGCAATAACTACAGTTGACATTCTACATCTTACTTGATATTTCCTCAAGAGAAGTAATGGGACATATGTTCTCAAGTTACACTAAGAACAATGTGTGGAGAGACAAGACCCTCAGATGATGCAGTGCCAAATACTTTTCTGCTTCAGTGATGCGGTCCCACTGATTTCAAGATGTGGCTTTAGAGATAAAAGAAAGAACAGAAATGCAGCTACATCACAGGCCAGTTTTTGAATGAAGAGGCAAAATACAGGGGAGAGTAAGCAACATTATGAGTAACATATAATTATGTTTTAAAGCAGAACTAGGAATCAAAATACTTCCTAATGGAACCCCTGGATTTATTAATTTTGCTAAAGAGGTAAGCCACTAAACTGTCTTCAAAGTGGTGTTAATATAAAGGTCAGTCAGTCATTAGCAGCATAAGTATCCTCCTGATCTTTGGATTAGTAATGGATGTTAAAAGACAAGCTAGTGTTCTTTCAGCACATTTTAGCTGAAAACTGGAATATTCTTCACACAATAACATACAAAAAGGTAACCTTTTCACTACAGAAAATGCCAGTACTACACTACAGAACAACAGAAACATTACATTTCTATTGCTTTTTTTTTTGAAACATGACTTTGTAAATGTTGGCTAACAGTGAGCAAGGACAGACACTGGGCAAATATTACAAGTACTTTTCGCCCTATTTATTGCAGCTGTAAGGGATTCAAAATTCTCCCAGACAAACTCCACCTGTGAAAAACCAAACAGTACAGAGCAGAGGCAGCTGGGAAGCCATAACTGTTTCTTTCATGGAAAGTTTAAATAAGAGACAAAAATATTTTATTAAATTTGGGAAGGGGGTCTGTATACAACATGGTTTTGATTACCAGAATTGAGAACATTTGTATGTTTTCAGATTTTAAGAAATAAATACCCCAACAAAACTTCTTCTTCCAGCCCAAAAATGCTATTTAATTGAAAAGCCATTTTTGTTCCAGCAAAACAGAAAAATTTTTTGATGAAAAATGTCCTACTTGCAACTACTAGCTTTAACATTCAGACCCAGAGCCTGGAAACCATTGACACTGATAAATTTGTTACCAGTAGCAGTGCAATGCTGAAAGCTTCCTGCAATCCCCACCTCCCTTCAGGGACCCAGAAATAGCTGCCAAAGTCCCAGAATGGGTTTAGCTGATTCATGAGAAACGCAATTAGGGCAGGAAGAAAATGCACTGATTAGTTATCTCTCAGATAGGTTTTGCTGCTATGATTGCAGGTGAGAACTGTAAACTTGGAGACACTTTTGGTTTGTAAGAGCCAAACTGAAGAGGCAATACCAATTGTCCTCATTAACTCTTAATCCACCAGTATAAAGATAATTTGTATTCTGCTTGTAGGGATTAATCTAGGCCAAAGCAAGAGCTCCTAGTGAGCCTAGCACACCAGAAAATCCCAAATACTGAAACAAAAGCTTGAAAATGAGAACACGGTTTAACACATATCATCTCCCAGGTTTTGCAGCCTTGCTATAGAGATCTACAGCTTTTCTGATCCATAACAAGCTGTATGTGACAATAAAGTCTGCTTAATGGGCATGGAGAATTTAGTGACTGAACCAACGGCCTGGACCTAGTAAACATAACAAAAATTCTTTGTAAAACAGATGAAGCATTTTACCAACTAACTAATGAAGAACATTTCTCACAGCTTCTTGTCCGGTTATGTGTCTCCACCATGCTTGTGTACTGCATATGTAATTGCTTACAGATCAGTCTTGGGACACAGATAATTCACATAACCACAGTAATTTTCCCTTATAAATGGATCATACCTACCCTTCCCTGTACACATGATGAAAATGGAGCTTGTTCTTCCTCCCCCGAGTTAGGGGGTAGGATTCAGAAAGTTTTATGAAGACATTAAACATTATTGCTATGGGCAGACCAGAGATTACTGTCTAAAACATTGTATTTTAAAAGACTCCTACAACTGTTTTGACAAGCTACCATTGTTGCCACAGGGCTTTGAAATGCAGAAGGCAAGATGCCCTTAAGCTATAAAAGTGCCTTTCCTTCATCCCACTGAACTGTACTCAGGCTGAGCCAAGTTACAAATTGTTTAAAATTGACATTTTCTACTTTTATTTGAATTGCTCAGGAAAATTTAGAAACACAGGACTGACCTCCCTACTCACCAGAATCAGTCCATAGGCATCATATTGTATAACCCTGTGCATAAAAGTCTTGAGCTTCACCTTAAAACCAGTTGTTCTGTTTCTGAACCACTACCTTATTTGTAGGCTGTTTCAGAACCTCATGTAATTAAAAAACCTTCTTCTGATTTTCAGCCAGAATATAGTCATGGCCAGTTTAGACACATTTTTTTCACAAGCAAATACTGCCATTTAGCTTAAACAGGTCTTTTCCATACCTTGTACTTATTCCCTTATGTATTCTTATTGTCTCACAGTTTTACTCCTCCTATGCTGAACAAGCCTAGTCTTTTTCAGTTCCTTATTCCTAAAGTAAGTCCTTTACTCCGCTAATGAGCTTCAGGACCACAGCAACAATTAACTGTCCATGGGCATTCTAAAGGGCCAGATTTGCACTGCGGCAAAATTAAAGGCAAATGACACACAGCGACCTTCCAAATGTGCTGGGGACCCCTGACTATCCTAGAGCTGCCACGCCACTCTTCTCTAACCCCAATCATCCAGCATTCATCAACAGTTTCAGTTAAGAAAAGGATAAAGCAAAGTCTTGCAGATGCACCTGCTTTAGGAGCTCAACACCACCAAACAACAGGAGGACATCACGGGTGCAAGCTTAGTTTTTTTTATTTCTCAGGCACTTTTGGAACTGATAATTCTTGAAATACTTTATCTAAGAACAAAAGCAGAAAACATCAAGACAGGTTCTTAAATACTCAATAAAAAGCCACTGAAATTAGTCTCAATCTTCCAGAAACTCTCCAAAGGCTTTTAACCAAGGCTAATTGGGGGGAGGTTTTAAAAGTTTAGTGACAGCCTATACAACCAAAGTAATGGGACATGTGTCTATACAAGAACATATTACACAAAGATTGGTATAATTATATTGCCCATGGACTTCAAGATAGATATAATAAACATACTCTGGGAAAAAGAGTGAGAAAAATACAGCATCAGTAATGGGAAAGAAAAAAACAGAGAATATATAATCAAATTTGGTGAGTCAATGTTGATTTTGATGACAAAAAAAAACACACAAGAAAAATTACCTTGAGTATTACAAAAAGCTCCTTATTTGCTAGAGCCTGGCAACTGCAAAACAGTGAATGTCTGAAAGTCAGTAATACAAAGCACTGGATGAACAAACTCTTCTTGACTTGAGAGAAGGAATATTAATTCTGTATCTTTCATTTCTCAGGGTTTGGTTGTGGGTTTGAGTTTGTTTTGGGTTTGTTTTTTTTTATTCTACCCCATCAATTTCCTTATAAATTCTACCCTGAATTTCTCTCTGTAAAGGAACTTCAGAATGATAAATCAGAAAGGCACCGTATCTCTTTCTCATATAGTGAACACGGATTTGATTCCCTGCAGCAAGCAGAGGAGCCTCAGTGCTGTTTCACTATCTCCCATCTAAGTCCATTGCTGAGAAGCATTGGAGAAAAACATCAAGGGAACCAGTGCATTTTCCAGCCTGAAAGGTGAATACTCATCAACAGCATTTATGAATGATGTAGTATTCAGAGTGCACTTGGGAGTCTTTTGTCATGTCATCTATCATGGACACACAGAAAGAAAGACACATGAACTAGAAAATTAATCCTCTATTTCTAGTTTTATCAAGCACAATGTGCCACTGCTGTAGTTCAGTCTAACTTTACGAAATACATTCTGAAGACACTACAGTAGGACAACAGCAATACATTTTACTTAACAAGAGACTTACTGGTTAAATACTATGTTCCAAAGACCTGGGTGAAGGATAAGGTTGGTACACCTCTTCAACATATACATACTTTTTCTTCCCTCCTCAGGTAGTTCTGAAATCTGTAGCAATGAACTACCCCTTAATAAAAAAATAGAAAAAGAGGTATTTCTACTGAAAAGACAGCTGAGTATATGACAAGAGTGTTTAGGACCACCATATCCTTCATAGCTCTCAAAACTAATCAGAAGGCCAAAGGAGAAGTTGCTAATGTAGCTGATTAGACATTTAATTTACAGGTCCTCCTGAGTTATAAGTTTTACCTGTTATTGCTGAATTCTGTTTTAGGCCCCCAACAGTGATTACTCAGGGGACCCAGGTATCTGCGGCCTCTGTTCTTTGACAAGAAATACAGTTTCTTTTTTGTAACTTTACATGTTCTCTGGCCATATATGAAATCTTCTCCAAGTCTGCTTTCACTCATGAGATGTTACTGAGACAAAAGAATATTCCTTGATCTGAAGGAAGATAGCTCAATATACCTACTACATTTGAAACTAAATCTGCCTATGTTTTTGTAGAAGTATTTTTTTTAGCTGTCAAGTGGAAACACTGCTTATAAGGGTGTCGCCTTCCAACAAAGTTAAAATCAGTAGCATGTTCTCAGTGTTCTGTTAAAGCCAGCTCATCAACTAAGTTACTTCTACCCTATTAATCCTACTAAAGTAGGGGCAAGATTTGCCTCGTTAGGAATTTTACTACCCAAGAAAGGTGACAGTTAAGTCCAAACATTTTTCACAGGCATATTTTCCTTTTCTTGTTGGGAGCAGACTGCTATTTTTATGAGCTTTCCTCCATGTTAACTGCTTTTTCAGTCTTTCGACTGATTGAATAGATGGAGTCAGCAATAAGGCAGCTATTGAGCATGGCTGACTGCATCAGGAGGATGCAAAGGCAGCTCTGTCTCTGCTGCTGTCACCACCATGTGAGAGCAGAGCCACTGAAGCAATCGCGTGAGTTAAGCAAAGTCCAGGGCCCAGCTTGTCCATGATCCCCAAGATGTACATCACAGCAGCCAGCACTACACCTATATGCACTGCTGGCCATGATGAGACATAAGGTGTGGATCAGCACAGGATTTACAGAGAAGACAGCAAAGGGAAGGAGATTTCCAGGGGCAGATGCTATGTACATAGACAACCATGCTTTGGCCACTGCTGCTAGATACTGTGCACAGTTACAGCCCTGAGATAGAAGCAAAGCAGCATTTTTGCCATAGATATGGCAAAATCAGTCCTGGCTCTTGGCATCTGCCTACATACAGGAAGGTGGTACACAGTATGGTACACTTTCTGTGGGACAGGAAGTACAGCGCTCAGTATAAGCACCATCTCTGCTGCTTTGAGGAACCAAGGAAACTACCCTTTGTAACCCAGCCCTACTGAGTACTGAACCCTCCAAGAAACTCTTGTTCAGACTGCAGCTTCTGCTAACCAAACAACGCCAAGACTACTAATGTGACTAGGCACATTAACCAACTCTACCACTTCCTGAATGTCAAATGTTGGCAGTTACGTGTAAGAATCAGCAAGCAGTCATCGAACAATCAAGCCCTTGGGTTACACTGCCCCATAACAGACTTGAATTGCTAAAATTCTACTGAAGAGTGAGGCTTTGAAACAGTCTGAAACTTACATATCATGGCATATGAATGAACACAAAGATTTAGAAAACAGACTCCATCATCTTAGAAATGGCAAATGCCCAACTGCAGGTGTGTTTTACTAGCTGAAAAACACTTTTGAACTGTACATCAGTATCATAACAACCACAGGCAGTTCATTATTGTCTCATAGGTTTACCAGATTCCTGCCTTCCTTCACGTGAAGCTCCACTGGTACTTGTACACAATGCAGTAAAGAGCACACAGCAATGCAGATAGCAGTTCTAGCACAGGATACATTCTGCTACCACCCCTTTTAATTACTATTTGCAGTTCAAGGCTGCACAGATTACCTCCACCCACACAAGGTAATTTGAACACTTTTATTTCATATAACTATGTACTGACATGATGTTAACAGTTGCAATTTCAAGAAGTAAAACCCTTAGAACTGCAGTTACAGATCAAGCAGAAAAATCTCAGCTCTTTCCACATGATTCATGGAATCATAGAGAGCTGAGCATAAGAAGGACCTCTGGAGGTCATCCAGTCCAACCTCTTTCTCAAACAAGGGCTAGTTTCAAACTTATATAAGGCAGCCCAGGGCCTTGTCCAGTTGAGTCTTGATGTATCAGGTTTGCATGACAAGGTTTTGGTAGCAGGGGGGCTATAGGGTGGCTTCTGTGAGAAGGTGGTGGAAGAAGGTGATGGCCTAAAGCCAGTGCTCCAGGATGGACCTGCCACTGGCCAAGGCTGATCCCCTAAGTGACAGTGACAGTGCCTCCGCAATAACATATTTAAGAAAGGAAAAATATTACTGCACAGGAGCAATTGCAACTGTAGAGGGGACTGAGATTATGTCAGGGGAACAAATCTGCAGAAACCAGGGTCAGTGAGGAAGGAGGGAGATGCTCCAGGCATTGGAACAGAGGTTTTGTCTGCAGCCTGTGGTGCAGTCAACCCATGGTGAAGCAGGCTGCACCACTCAGCCCATGGAAATAGAGCAGATAACCCCACCTGCAGCTCCGGGAGGTCCACTTTGGAGCAGATATCCATCTGCAACCCGGGGAGGACCTCACACTGGAGCAGGTTTCCTGGCAAGACTTGTGACCCATGGGAGACCCAGGCTGTAGCCCATCAGAAAGACTCACTTTGGAGAAGCTTGTGAAGAACTGCAGCCCATGGAAGGACCCCACTCTGGAGCAGGGGAAGAGTATGAGGAGTCTTCCCTAAAATGGAAGAGCAGCAGACATGACGTGTGATGAATCGACCACAACCGCCATTCCCCATCCCCCACTGCCACTGGTGGGGAGGAGGTAAAGAATTTGGGAGTAAAGCTACACCTGGGAAGAAGGGACAGGTGAGGGGAAGGTATTTTTAAGATTTGGTTTTATTTGTCATTATCCTACTCTGATTTGTTTGGTAATAAATTAAACTAATTTCCCCAAGTGAAGTCTGTTTTGCCTGTGAAGGTAATCACGAATGAGTGATCACTAGTGAGGAGATCACTAGCGAGGAGATCACTAGCGAGTGATCTCTCCCTCTCCTTTACCCATCAGCCTTTGGTTATATTTTCTCTCCTCTGTCCAGCTGAGGGGACTGACTGAGCAGCTTAGGTTGTCATAACCTCCAGCCATGGTCAACCCACCACACCTGAAAATCTCCAAAGAGATTCCACAACCAATCTGGGCATCTATTCCAGTGCTTAACCTCTCTCATTGTGATTTTTTTTTTTCTTATTGCTGTCCACTTGAAGTTTCACTTCTTGCAACTTGCAACCATTGTCTCTCGTTACAACTGCTAGACCCACCTTAGGCTTCTCTTCTCTGGACTAAACAAACCTTGTCCCTCAGCCCAGTCTTTCAGGAGGTTCTCAGTCCCTCAACCACCTTAAAGGCCCAGCTGCTATCATGCTGTATCCATTAGCATGTAGACACACTGAACTGCTTTGCATCAATAGGGTTGAAAGTCATCGTACATAACATAGTGACACCAGCTGCAAGGTCCCAGCCCCTAGGGCACTCCATGAGGCCAGTACTCACCTAAGGCATCTGCCCTTACTGCCAGAACAGAACTAATAGGCAGTCCAGGGAACTAACTGGGTGGAGAACACGTGCCAAAGACTTCAGTGTCAGAGAGGAAAAATAAACAGAAACAGCGATCTGGGAACTGGACAGTCATTCTCAGACAGAAACTCCCACTGACACATGCTCTGAAACTGTGTTGTTAAAACCAGAACAGAAAATTACATGTCTCCTTACTCAGAATTAAAATGAGAATGATCTAGTTTGTGCACAAAAAAAGTGTAACTGAGAGGCTGTCCAAGTTAACAAAAAACAAAGAAAGATTGCTAGCCGATGATATCAATACCAACATTCTCCATTGTCTTGTGTGAAAAATGACCTGTATTGCATACTTACAAACAGTATGTGCATGAGTTCACAAATAAAGAAAACTCAGCTGTTATTTCCATACAGTAAGTTTAGTTAGGCTTATTTGGTTTGGTCTAACTGTTCAACAATAGAAGGAACACACAGCAGTACAAGTCAATGAGGACTACAACCGACCAGAATGCCAAACTGAAACAAAAACACAGCTCTGAACCAGAAGTAACGTATTGAGCAGATGAAGAAGTAAAATTAATGCACTATTACATAACTAAGATAACACGGAGTAAGAGTAAGTGGTGAGATGTAAGCTGGGAGCACTACCAGTATGTGATTAACCTCCAGTTAAAACTCCAGGCCAGAATTTCAGGAGAGGTGAATTGCTGCTGCTACAGTGAAGTCACTACTTTAAATTCACAGAAAGTCCAGCTTTCAGGTTGTGGCTTTTAATATGCTCCAACTTGCTTTGTTCCAACCAAACTGTGTAGGTTGGAACATATAAAAGTGAAGGATGATTCTCAACCTACTCAGGTTCTACGTTCCCTAATTTTTCAAGAATTACTCTCCCATTGACAAATGAATTAGTTTTTCAAATTAAAACTAGGCTTTTTCATTTAATTCTTTTCGCTCTCCCTCTAAGTCAGTCCATTTTGCTTTAAGAACACACTATTATGCAGACTGTGGACCAACCCATGCCTACCACAAGTGGCCTGAACGTCATCTTATCTCTCTGATACACTCTGTTAGAGACAGTAAAGACAGGTTAAATCATTCATTATTTGTAAATTACTATTGCAAATGGATTTTAGATTTTTAAAACTCACTCTGGTGCAGTAACTAAATGGAGTTAAATTCTTGACAATTCTGAAGTTGAGGAAGTTTAAAGGTTAATGTCTGAAAATAAAAAAGAGATTATGGAAAAACAGAACAATGTCTAAGAACAAGACATCGCAGTTTTTAAAGTTCTTTGTCAAAATTGCCTAAATACGCTTTTGAAATGTGCTTTTCCTGCAAATAAATGCAATGCAAATACTAGGTCCTGTAAGGCCTGGTCTATAGCTCTTACCCTAAAAGACAGTCCTAACGATCAGCATAGTTAAGAATGTACTGTAATGTACAGCCTGTTGCATATTTATTCATAGTGGGTATAATTCTCTCCTTAAAGACACTACCAAACTCAGCAACAGCCCCTGCATGAAAATGCAGTTACTCTAGCTTCTATTTAAAAGCATTTATAATAACAATTAATTAACACGCATGATATATTTGCATATTTTTAAAGTACGGACTGTATGATAAGGCACCATAAAACGTATTATTTCAAACATAAAATAACTTAGCAAAATAAATAGTCCTTTAAAATATAGCTTACATACTCCTAAATAAACCCACCTGTAAATACACGCATCTTTTAACAAGTGTACCATCAGTAACTCTAGCTAACTAGGCATAGAAAGGATTTCTGAATACCCCCCAGACAAAATTAATGCTACTCCTCCCTCGGCTACAATAGGCTCTTCCCATTCTATAAGATCTAAAAGCTCTTTGTTTCAAATTTCCAGTCAGAGAGCAGCTAATCCTTTACTAGTTCATAATAACACACTGAGCTGTGTTCCAATATTCAAATACAATATATATGCATTTTCTGGAGTGAAATCTAACGTAAGTTTCAGGACCTGAGAATCCCCTAACTGCAAAAAGAAGTTTCTTCTGAAAGAATGCAATCAGAAACAATGATACACACAATCCAACTAACTGCTGGAGCAAAAGCTGAGAGCTGGGACACAGATTTCATCCCTAACTATGCAACTTCCAATGATCTTGACAATCACGAAGTCGTGATACATTTCAGTTTTCAGATCATCATGTTTAAGATGCTAATATATTTCTAGTAAGTATTTTGAAAGTCTCATAAAAAGTGAACTGGTTAAATTTAGCCTTATGAAATGTAATTTAAATACAACAAAATCTTTTACTGTAAGGGTGGTTGAACACCGGAACAGGTTGCTCAGACTGTGAAACCTCCACCTTTGGAGATACTCAAAACCCAACTGGAGACAGTCATGAACAAATGTGCTCTTAGATGATTCTGCTTTGAGCTGCAGGGTTGAACTAGATGACCTACAGAAGTATTTCCCAAGCACCACTATTCTGTGCTTTTCTAATAATTGCATGTATTATAAAACATTTTTGGTGCATTATGAGTTTTTTTGTTTTGAAACCCAGAAAAACAGACACAGAGGTAACTTCTGACTTTAGACTCTCCATCCTCACAAGTAACCCTTCTCACAGGTTTATCAGGCTACATACTGTCTCTCATTAGACAGGAACGATTCTTTTCATTCTCTGACACATTATGTGTCCTTGCACAGGTTCAGAGTTATAGTTATAATCATGCAATGATATTTCTTTTCATCCTGTGACCCTTGGGAGTAACTAGGCTACACAGAAAAGTGTTTTTCAAGTGGCAAAAACAGATGTACAAGCTGAGTCCATGAATAAAAATCACAAAACACAGTATTGCTTAGCATATAAAACTGTACACCTAAAAACCCCTGCGTATTTGTGTATTAGTTCACTGCAATTTTTATACAGCAAAGCTACAGGGGAAAAAAAATCCATTTGCTTACTAATGTGCTGTAATACACCATGATCACTCTGAACAGTACAAGTACTCCATGTGTAAACTGTACCCAATTTGTCGTATGTCCTCCCTTAAGAGAATCTTTCAGTCAGATAAATCTAACAATTTTCTATCATCTTGCTATTTATGGATTCTTTATAATGATTCTTACACATCTTATCCAGATAGTAGTAACAAAACTTATCCCAACTTCCTTTAACTGGCACTTTCAAGTTGGCAAGTTTCAAATCCCATGTTGCATTACAACTTAGAGCCTTCTGAGGTGTTTACAAACCACCATTTGTTGCTTAACAGAAGAAACCACTTGAGCTATTCACACTTCTGTTCTTACCGTCATAAAAATAAGGCCATAAACCCAAGTCTTTAAAACTGGACTCTTACCTGATCTTCAGGATAGACAGGAATATAAGAAAATACTGTCTGACGTTTGCTCCTGCTTGATGTAGATCATGATTTCCTAAATCTGTTGAAAACTCAGCTGCTGAGCCATCAATTCTGAAAGCTCTGTACACACAAAGAGTTCCCATACAAAATGGACTTCTACATGATCTATGCTTTCCCACTTTTTTCACCTTAATCAGAAAGCTATCAAATACTTCAACAGGAGTGTTCTGGCACCTTCCTATTACCTGTGACAATGTGTCAGGTGAAAAAATGGCATGTGCAAACAAGAGGGAACACAATATGGGAAGATGTTATTTTTGGTGTCATTGGGAGGTACTGGCAAAAGAATCAGTGTGTTCAGACAACGCCAAAGCTGTCTTCATTTCGGTGGTAAAACACAACAATGACTAGCTTCAACTCCTTGTTGCCAGACATGGTTCTAGTAAAGTAAGATGGTGAATGATACAACTATATAGCAAGAGGAATCAGAAGAAGGAGAGATGAAAGGGTGAGGAAGGCACCTAAATACACAGAGATTAAAAGAGTTCTTCCACTTGTTTCCATGTTTTTTCACTGAGGCCCTACATAATCATTTTTGTTTCAGAACAAGTGTACATCCTGGCAATGCATCTTTCACAATGGCTGTTATGTGGCTCTGATAATAATCCATGGAAAACATCTCTTTGCTGACTCACACCAGAAACTAATTCTGAGCCATTTCTATCTGATGCAAAGTCTTACTCACTACCAGGTTTTTTCAGCGACTGCTGCTACGGAACACTCCTTGTACTGGTTTAGGAAAACACTTTTGACAGCAAAGTCTCCTCTTGCAGGTTCATTTCTGTACTCACCTGTTTTTCTTGTAGTGGCGTACATGACATATTGGCCATACTTAACAGAATAGTACAGAATCGCAAGGCTGTAAGAAGCAAAGACAGTTTCCAGAGCAGCTGCCATTAAAATACGCCTTCAACTCTATAACAGTTCTGCTTCATAGCATATGCTGTACACCAACAAGTAAACATTATATTGTTTTCTATATATTATTGTTTAATTCATTATACTGTAGTATTTCTGATTCTATTTCAAATTCTTCCTCTTGATAATAAGTAATTACATGTTAGAAGATCCAAAGAAAGGTTTGGAGAAAGAAATTAATTTAGCACCAGAATCAAATAATAGCAACCACTTGTTTGCTTTCAAAGACAGCACGGCACAGAGCAAAATAATACTGTGCTTTTTCCCAAGTCTGATTTTTCTTGTCACACAATAATGTACATCTAACATTCAATAAAAGGGTGCCTTCCTATTTGCCTTTCACATTCATCCATTCTCTGATTTTTAGTTGATGTATGTAGGCTAAGGACATCCTCATCTTGTTTTGCAACTCTCACTTTCCTTCACATCTTGCATAATTTTTCTGACAAGCTTCCTGAGGTATTTCAGGTCTCTCTCAGACCTAACAGGTGAGTACACAGCCATCACGGTACCAAGCCCTAGGAAATCCATTATCTTGCCTATCACCCAGCCAGAACAGTGGCATCATAAGTGGCTCTCCTCTTCCTGCTGTAGCTACTCACCACTTCCTGTCAACTCTTCCTTTATGAACTCACTAAAACACTTTCTTTCATTTTCAACCTCACTGACTTTTTCCACGTTCTGGTCATCCCCCCTTCTTTGCTTAGAGACAGACATCCTGCTACCTTGTTCCCTGCTTTTACTTCCAGTTGCTGCTGCTGAAATATTCCCTTTTGCCTCGTATTTTTCCACACAGCCAAGGCTTTGCACAGCTTTCTCCTTGTATGCACCTTTGGTTCCTTGTTCTTCTCCTCTTCCTCTCACTTGTGCCTTGTCTTCATCCTTTTCTGATTTAATTATCATACCCTAATATAGGAATTCTCTTAATTTCTTTATTTATCAAATCATCCATCTTCCTCTTCAGGAGTCAATTCAGCCCTTTACAGCCACTCTTCATAAAGCTTGCTGCCAAAATGCACTGCTTGACTGTACACTCCTTGGGGGAACTGTATTATTGACTGCACAGTATCCACAGTATTTGCATAGCACTGGACAGACTGACTAAACAATCGATAACACATCAATGGCACAGCTATAACAACTGCATTTTAGCTTTCTGAAAAAGCATAGTTTTCCTTCTAAGTTTATTCAGTTGGAGAGATAATTCCTGTAATTAAAGTGGTGGAAACCAAAGCACCCACCAAACGAAAAGAAGTGTTCAAATGTGACGTATCACACTTGGAATGCCTTCCTTTCTTGCATTGCTCTCCTGGGATGGGAAACAGGAGAAGGCAACGGAACAATAAGAATAATGAATAATCACATATTTAGCAAAACCATTCAGTTTGGAGTTTGTAATTTGCACAAAAATCTGGATTTTGGGAGAAATTTCATTTAGGAGCAAAGACATTTTTATTTAAGGGCAATTAAATTGGAAAATATTTCCACAAAATCTATTATCAGAAATCTTTTTTTTAAATGGTAGTAAGCTTAAATATTTCTATTTTTTCCAAAAGACTTGGAGGTGTACAGCATGACTTGACTACTTACAGTAGAGACCTGCTGGGAAAATGAAGGCCACGTGGATTTTTTTAAACTTGAAATCTTGTTTTCTGCTAAATGACAGAGAAATACACTGAAACCACCATCAGCTTTTCCTGGGTTTGACAGTTGCAAAAGTCCTCTTTCTGCTCCTCACTATTGACTCACACACCACTGCATCCCGAGGGACTGAGTACACTAAAGCAAGGAATGAGTAATCAGGAAAAAGATGTTTCCCTTCTTCGAAGTATTCACTAAAGCATTCATCCTTTCAGGACTTCCAAACTAGTATTTGTTTGGGTTGTAAATCCAATATTGACAATGTCTAACATGATCTCAACTCTGTACCATGTAAATTAAATTTCCTAAAATATTAGATCAGATCAGGTCCTGAAGAGTTCTTCCATTATGGTGCAGGGTGGGTTCTAATTTAAGTTCTCTGACAACAGAGTTAACAGCAAAGGCCAGAAAGAGCAATTTGATTATTACACTTGTCTCAAAAGACAAGACATATATTCTTCTACATTGGAAAGGGACATTTTTCAATTAATTCAAGACACCTTTGGAACAAGTTGATGCGATAAGGAAAGCCAACAGTTTCAGACATGGAATATTTTAGAATGCATCTGAAAAATGATTCACTGGATTTGACTGCCACTTTGTTTACTGCTGGGAAGCAGCAAAATAGTAGGTGTAATGAAGCAGACTTTGAAAAGAAATGTATTAAAACATTTACTTATCGATGGAACATTCTGCTCAATGAGCACCCCAAAGAGCTGATTTACTTCTGTAAAAAATAAAAGCCACTTTACAATGAGACAAAATAATTGATTTATAAAGAAGCAACCATGGGGTGTGATTATTAAGTAATGCATTTCTTGAGAATTAAAAAGTTTTCGCTGCATTAATTACTGAAATTGCTACAGGCATGGGTAGCTTGCAGTATTTCTTAATCCTTTCACCATTTTACTCTTCAAATATAAGATAAAAAACAGTTATGTTTTATGTGAGCAGAGTAGCTTGTCCTTATGAATGCACACCACCCAGCAGACCACACAAACATCTTTGAGCTCCAAGCCACCACAAGATAGTTTTTATTGAATTATAAGTCAATACTAAACTGATTAGCCAGCAAGTTCATAATCACCAGAGGTAATATTCACAATTCAGGAAATGGGGTCAATCAAGAGCTAGACGCGCATGTGTTATTTCCTACTTTCATGATATAACGTGACAACATTCAAAATACTCAGCATCAGTATTTCAAGCACGATAACCTCAGCCAGAGGAGTCTTTGGCTTCACCTCACCAAGAGTGCCCAGGATTTTTGGTCATAAATTAAATTTGAGAAATAATTCAGCACTCGATACCAGCAACATTTATGCCAAGACTTACTCTATAAAACTCAATAACCGGCTCCAACCTGCTGCTCAGATAATAGTCAGGGCAGTGCCAAGTCCCACATTAACATGGAGTGCAGCGCTACACAAAGCACTGAAATCAAAGAGATGAAAAATGCCAACGCAATGAAGAAGAACGAAAGCCATGACCATGGCAACGCCATACCTCACAGCATTCAATGTCTCTTCCAGGGTCCAGGAGAATGGCTACCTGAGGCCAGCTATGAGGTGAAAACACGGGGTCTAAAAGCTGGTAACGCTACGGCAGGTTGTCCATGAAGCCAAGGTGTGAAGAGCTGGTCAGAGCTAAACCTAACAGCACTCTTTCCTATCAAGAACAATATCGAGAGGACACTCAGCACGCTACCTGGAGAATGAAATCCTTTACAGTGTGAAGCCACAGGAACACAACTTGATACCCAAGCAGCCTCCAAACAGCACGGCCATTTGCTTCACAGTGGCCAGGGCAGCGTGCTAAGAGCTCTTCGCCACACACCAGTAACTGCATCCCAAAGACACCATCATGTGCAGTGTAAAGTGGCGCTTCCTCTCACGATGACCTAGTTCAGCTTCACTTATAGCCAAGCTCGTGTGAGAAAACCTCCTCAACCTGGGAATCCCTAAGCAGGAAGCGTTCAGCAGTGATGGTGCCTAGCAGGAGGTTGACACGCCGCCCGGTTTGCTCAGCACCACCTTCACACAGTTGCCCTTGCTCAGGGAAGCCGCATGAAGACACCATCAGCCATGAGGCCACCCTTTTCCTCAGAGAAAAGGCTCTAACCTGGCAATGGGTGAGGACGTCGTGCTGCACCTCGTCCACGATCACCGCATTACACCGGCCGCCCGCTGCCTCCTCGTGAAGCCCATGTGGCAAAAGGGCGGTGGCTTCCATTTCCGGGAGAGGGCTGGCTAATTGTCAAAATGGCTGCAAGGGGTGCGGGAGGGTGGGCGCTGGCCGAGGCGATGGGTGTCCCCGCAGCCCACCGCGCTCATCGAGGCTCAGAGCCTTTCCGCCACCTCCATTTCCTCGGCGATGGCCACGGGGTGGGTGGAGAGCCCATGAGGCGCCGAAGGGGCGGGAAGGTGGCTGGCAGGGCCGCCCGACGCCGGCGGCGGGGAGCGGGCCCCGCGCTCGCTTCTCCCTGTGGTGACCTTGGGCGGGCGGCGCGGCCCTCCCTGCCGCGCGGCCGCTCCTTTCCTCCGCCCCCCTTTAATTTTTATTATTATTATTATCAATTTTAATTTATGTATTTTGGCCGCGGAAAGAGTTTGAAGCGCTCCCGGCTCGGAGCGGGGCGTGGAAGGAGGCCGCCCTCCGAGCGGCCCCGGGACTTTCCCGGCCGGAGGGCGCCGGGGTACCCGTCCCGATCCAGGTCCCCGCCGTATGTCCCCCCCCCGGCGGGCGGTGAGGGTGTCGGCGGGAAGGGTGTGTGCGGCGGGGAGGGGGGCAGCACAGGCCCCGCTGCCGCGGGGAAGACGCGGCTCCCGGCGCTGTGCGCCCGAGCTGCTGCTGGTTACGCCAGCCCCGCCGCCTGCCTCTGCCTCTGCTCGCCTCTGATTCTGCGCACAGCCAGCCCCAAAGCCTGTCATTCTGCAAAACACAGTTTACTCAACAGAGCGAGTGGGGGAGCGGGAGAGGTGGAGAGAGGGAGACGGCGCGGAGGAGCCCAGTCCCGCAACCCAGCATGGCTTCAGGGGACCTTTACGAGGTAGCGGGGGACCGCGGGGCTGCCGGGCGGCGGGGGGGGGAGCCGGCCGGGCGGCACGGAGGGCAGCGGTACCGCGGCTGGGAGCCGCTGCTCCGAGCCCTTCTAGTTGCCGAAGAGCGGAGGAAATCGCCGAGGGAAGGGCTGGGGTGGGGGTAAAAGGGCTGGCGTGTTCGCCGGGTGGGGGGGAGGGAGGGATGGAGCGGCTGCCCTCCCTTCGCTCTGCCTCTCTCTTTTTTCTTTCTCTCTGTACTTTCCATCGGGATTGATCTTAGCAGGCCTTGCAAGAGAGAAGGAGGAAGGAGTGAAGGAGAGCGAGAGTTAGCGGTAGGATGGGGAGGCGATCGCAGTGTGATGAGCCCGGAGAGTGGAGAAAGTCCAGGTAAAGTCATAGGCGCTCTGGACGTGCTGAATGTGCAGATTAGTGCGAAAAAATGCGCCTTAGCGCTGCCGGGAGGCGCAGGGATGGAGGCGGCTCTGCGCCCGCTGTGCAAAGTGCAGGAGCCGGCGCCAGGTTGCTTCACCTACAGCCCGGCGGGGGCGGCGGCCGGGCCGGGCCCCCAGCACCACTTCGCACAGCGCCGCGCCGGGCGGCAAAGTTTGGTGGGGGCCCCGCTGCGGTGCGGCCGGGCGGCCCTGGGGTGCGAGGTGGGGCCGGTGCCGGCCCCCCGCAGCCCGGCGTGCAGTGCCCCGCGGGGAGCGCGGCGGCGCATCGGGGTCCAGTCGGAAGAAGGGGTTGAAGAAGCAGCTGGTAGGCAGTCGTGAGACAGCCGAATTTTAACCTCGGGCACCCAGTTCTAATGCCCAAACTGAGAACAAGTCAAGCCGCTCTTGCCGTGCCAGAGGAAGGAGAAAGTAGAGACTAAAAATAAGACAGAAGACCTTGGTGTTTAAATATATAGCTCTAGTAAGTGGAAGCTGAAGTGGAACCGGGGTGGAAGTCTACCATTTGAAAAGCCCAAATACGACTGGAC
The DNA here is from genome assembly GCF_033815535.1 of Pezoporus flaviventris. NCBI lineage: Eukaryota > Metazoa > Chordata > Aves > Psittaciformes > Psittacidae > Pezoporus > Pezoporus flaviventris. Next base: position 2,258,854 of record NW_026892630.1, on the reverse strand, counting down.
ATCCAACGGCTCTCGATGTGGAGCACCTCCTCAGGCTCCATGGTTCCTGCAGAAACAGCCGTTCGTGGTGTGGTCATCCGGAGCACACAGTTTGAGGGCTAGGACAGAAACTATCTCCGTCTGGTTGGAGCTGTGTGCCAAGGATTAGGCACTGCTCAGCCATCAGCGTGTGCTTGGGTGTGGAGCTGCTGCTGCAGTTGGTTGGACATGGCTGGATTTAGTCTCCATTTGGTGATCAGTTGTAGGGTCTCAAGTGCAAGAAGTAGAGGATCTGGCAGATTTCGCATAGACAGTGATTACTTTGTCATGGTATTTCAAAGTCTTTAACAAAGGTCATAGTTAAGTAATGGCATTACTCTGTTAGGACTGTATTTTGTTGTGTGGGACACACAGTTACTTTGAACAGTGCTTACACTTTACTGTGTGTTGCTAAATTATCAGAAGTACGTGATGATTTTAATATGTCATTGACCTTTTCCCCACCATTTTGCAGTATCTGTCATACTACTTTGCATTTTAAAGATATTGCATGTCAGCTGTATTGCTGTTGTGACTCTGCAATAGCTGGTAGGAGCTCTGTGAAGAACAATTTTGACCCAGAAATGTTAACAATACGGTTTTGTGTAGAGGATCTTCACCTGGTATTGCCCAAGTTTTCTTTAGATGTTGTGATTAGTTCTAGAAAGAAGTAAAACTAGTACCTCTCAGGCAAATGGTAGCCATGCTGGTTTACACTTACTTATCATTAAAAAAATTCTGCTTTTTTATGATCTTTGTGTTATTTTAAGACAGTGGATGTTTGACACTTGGATGTGGGCTGTGCACTGAGTGTGCTGCTGGATGGTATGCAAGTGACATTACTCAAGTAGTAACCTGGCATGTAGGGTTTCTGTGGGAGAGCATTCGTTCAACCCACTTTGCAGTCAGTTTTTAGGGCCAGACACTGCAGGCATTTGAATGGATGAATGTGATTTTTTTGTGCTGTAGTTCAAAGCCCCTGAATCACACTTCCTTTCTTTGTTACTCTATTTGAACTACTTTTGCTTATAATTGCATAATACAGAAGGATTGTATCCACCAGGACAGGTAAGTTAAAGAGGTATGGCTATTCATTTCTTGTTGTGTAAGGTTTTTGGAATATGACTCTCTCAGCTGGTCATGGTGTAAAATCTACACCTACACGTTGGCATGTTGGACTTGTGGGAAGAGGCACGTGCAAGGCTTTGCTTATCAATCGATCTACAGTTTGCATTTACACTGCAACATTCTTGATGACAGAGGACAGAAGGAACATCTAGAAAGTTGAAGAGTTTGTATGTGTAATAGGTGGCAAGTGTGTACATGGTAGTAGCTTCATTTCAAAAATGACTCCGCTTTGCCCCCCTGCTCCTTTCCATCCCAGAAAACCAACTGCGTGAAAGGGACTTGGTAGAAAGAAGCTCTTGCAGGTGGGTGTGATGTCCCACACCAGTTAGCACATGAGGTAAAGTGTGTTGTGCCTTCAGAGCTGATACCTTGCATGCTTGCTTGGATATATCCCTCTTTTCTCTCCTCTTGAAGAAGTAAAATATGATCTGGATGGCAGGATGACTATTAAACAGTTCCATGATTTTAGCTTCAAATAATTTGAGTCTGTTGGTGTAATATAAATAATTTGGGGCTGTTGGTGTAAATAAATAACTTGGGACTTACGGTGGCATTCCAAAGGTGTACTACACTCCCCTTCGACTGCCCTTCAACTCCGTTAGTAATATCTGAGTTCTTCAAGGGTTCTTACTGAACTTCAGCAAATAAGACAATAATTAGCTGTGCAATTTAGAGTATTTAATACTACAAAATTATTTTGTTAGAGCCAGTCATGTTCTAGGAGCCATGGTAAAGCACATTAAAAAGTGCAGTGTGTATTACCTATATTAACTTCTCCTGTTTTGGTGGCACTCAAGAAGAAACTTAAGCATAACGTTTTAAGTTTTGGAAATTGATGTGCATATTTATCCTGTCAGTTTATTTATTTTCTACTGCTTTGTAATTTTAAAAGGCCTTTCAGGCTTTTAAACTTAAATTCAGTTTATATCTTTACGTTGAAGCAAAATGAGATCTCAGAGAAAATACCAAACTCAGTGTTTGGTTTACAAAGTGCCTTTTTCTAGTTAGAAATGGCTTCTAACAATCTGAAAAGCCTCCTATTATATTTCTTTTAGGGCTGTGAAACAGGTAGCAATTTATTCTAGAAGCAAAGAACACCCATTGTGAGTTCTGTGTTTACTGGTAGTCAGTTCTAGATACATGTATTAGAACCAAGAAACTTTACATCCAAAGATAATTGCTTCCATTATGTGATAGAAGGTAGGTGTTAGTTTTGAAGCTTTATTTTTAAGCAGTGGGATTTTTTTCCTTAAAATTAACAGTAAGGAATGCAGTATATATTTTAGTGTAATTTTCAGGCAATAGAAAATACTAGTTTGGCTTTGCTTAACTTCCATGTGCTTATGGCTTCAAGCTTTTCTGAGTGGGTGAGAGAGTCATGGAATTTTTCTCATAAGAGGTAACCTGTTAAATATTAAAGAACTATGGTGCATATTCCTTAGAAATAACAAACTGAAAATAAGGGATTGACAAAAGGGCCTTTTGGGAGTAGCACAGTGGCCTTCAGGAAGGCAGTCCTGATTTGATTTATAATTCAAATACATTGTTGGATGCAGTGATAGGAAATCCTCATTCATTTTGTTAACAAACAGAAAGGGTAATATATTTACTTATAAATACCAAGTTTGTTGATTCTCATTAAAGTTGTTGTCAGTAATTTGAAGTAATATTTGTATTTTCTGTGTATAATTTACTTTTCACATTACCTAAACCCAAGTAGTTCTCTCACAAACCCTCTGGTATTAAAAGTTATGAGATGGCTTTGGAAGGGAAAAAAATTTCCATATGAACAGTGCATCTAACTGTTTTTCGCAGCGCAGATCACCCCTTTTACTGCAATAAAACTCCACTTCTATTGATGAATATATGAATCCATTATCAGTAACACAGAAGTGCTCATGAAACTGATGCTTATTTAATATTTTGGGGGGTTGCATACAGTGAACACAATTAGATACTCAGGGACGATGATGTTGAAATTTAAGTCTTATTTTAACATTGGGTCAGATTATATTGCACCACCTTGGGTAAGTGATCTACAGATTATAACTAAATCTGTGAGAGGGAATGTCTCATGTGTATTTCTGGATCACAATAATAAAATCGGTCTTTAAAACTCAGCAGTTTTTGCACTGAAGTGTTGCTCTTTGATGAAAAGCGATGTTTTAAAAAGTGGCATCTTCTCACTGAAATGATACAAGCCCATGGATGGAAGCCTTGTCCACCATAGTGACAGGTTCCAGTTAAATCTTAGTGTGTTTATGCAGCTGTGTAAGAACAGGCTGTGGTTTATTTTGGCTCCTGTGATCCACTAGAAAGACAGTGTATTTCCAGATGAGTTCCAACATCTCACTTTTGTACCTGCACTCAGGTACCATCAAAGTCAAAACTTGAAGATAATAATGGCACTTTTTGGCCTGCTGAATCCCTGTTACGTGTAGAAACGCATAGATGGGAGAGAACACAACTGAGCTAGGTTTGATTTGCAGATGCAGAGTTTAGAAAATAATTCCTGTTTCACAAAAGGAGGAAATGCAAGTTGTTAAGCATTGTGGCTTTTCATCTTGCCTGTCTGTCAATAGAGCCACGTTTTAGGAAAGATACATACTTACACCCACTTATTGAACGCTTATGGAAAGCAGAAATCTATTTTTGAAATATTGCAGGCATGTATCTTCTAAGACAGAGGTGACTCGCAAGATGGTACATTTAAGTAAATGTTATTATTTCTCAGGTTAAATTAACCTGTATTGCTGTAACTGTTCCATGGTGAAGGAGCAAGACTGATTTAACAAGCAGAAAACAGTCTGCTGTTGAAGTAGGATCTGGGGAATATAGAACAGAGTCAAGCACCTGCTTGTGTAGAATGGCAAGGTATGGCTGTGATGCCGATTTCAGTACTACCAGGCTTGTTCCCACCCACTAAGCACTTGGTCATCTGTAATTAACACCTTAGTTTTCTTTCAGTGGAAAAGCTTTACTAACAACTGTTTCAAAAAATCAGCTATTTATCTATTTGTTGTCATTGATCTGTTATCAAAATCCGTATTTAGTAGACAACTATCCTCAAAATTCAGTAACCTGTGAGCAGTGTGTTACTCTCAGACAGCAGAAATCCAGAAATCTTATTGCCTGATGAAAGTTTTCAGGACTATATTCCAATTTAGGTGTGATTTACAGTGTTCTGGGCAAGAAGAATAGTAAACTGTGCAATTATCTGGACAATAGGTTAAATTGAGATATAAAGCTAATAACAAAGAGTTAACCTGAGTCTCCTCTGCCTGAGTCTTGAAATTGCCTAAATTAAAGATCCTGAGCAAGTTTCAAAAGCGTAATTGGATAACTCTGGCAATATTCATTATCTTACTAAGAAATTCCAGTGTCGAGCCGCATATGGAACATTACAATGCACATAATGACTGTCTTGTTTACCTACAACGTCATTCTGTTACTACGATTCCAACTTCCTCATTACACTCTAAACTGCTGGGCATATTCTGGGGTACTGAAAACCAGTTGATTTCTTATGCATGTTACAGTTCTTTTACAATCCTGATGAAATGTTTTATCTGAATCAAGTGTAATTTATCTCTAAATATATGTCATAAGCATACTCCTGCTTGGAATGGCTACTGAAAAAACACTCTATACCACTCTAGAAAGCCTAAATATTTGCAGTGAAGACTTTCTCATTGCCAAAGACACTGAGCTGAACATGCTTCCCTTTGTTGCCCAGGTTCAAGTGTTCATACCTGTCCGAATATTAAAATGACAAGAATATTTGTAACACTTTCTGAATGACAAATGTAGTGCTTTACTTTGGGCTGATCTTGGATTCAAAATTAAAATCCAGAAATAAACTTATTGTTCAGTAATTTTTTGTTAAAGTTAAAAGAGATGAAACAGTTCAAATAATGGCAAAATTTAAATGTGGTCTAATACTGACAGAAATTGGCTATTTTTTTTTTTTTTTTTAAATCAAAGGAGTAATTGTGATGGCTAGCTATGTTGTCCATCATTTCCTTGTCCACTTGTTTGACTGTCAGCAATGCTACAGTTTCTTGGCTCCGTATATTTTCATCAGTGTTGTTCCTCTCTACCCATATATTTTTCAGACAATATCTGCAGGACATTTTATGGCAGTGGCATCTGGACACTGGCAAAAAAAAATTAATTAAATAGTTAACTGTTTCCTGTTAAAACTATTAGAACAATATAATGTATCAAACAATTTAAAGTGAAATATTTGGAATGTAGGGCAACTAGTAGTGGGATATGTTAATGCTGTCTGGCTTTACATTCATGCAAATAAGAATATTCTGGTTTTGACAGGAGGAAAATCATCCTTTTTGTCTGTTGAATAACAATGTCACATTCTGTGTTTATTATCAAACCTTTAGACTGGTAATCTTGCAAAGCTGAAGGGGAATCCACTTCAATCTGATTTCTTCTGTCACGAAGAAAATGTAGATTCTGAAAGAATTTCAATACTACCTCATTAGGAGTCATAACATAAAATGTTGTTGCCAATCTGATAGGTCTCTAGAAGCTTTCACAAGAAGTTGATATGATTGACCTCTGTAGGAAAGAGTTACTATTCTTGGTGGCTCACCAAAGAAGGGGAAATAGGTTGACACTTGCAAAATTGTAAAGGGTAGCAGCATGATCAGTAGACTGCAACAAAACACTAAAACAAAACCATCATTGAAAACATACATTGAAAGGACATGCTTCCTTCAAAATACCAGTTTCCCTGCTTGGGCTTTGCTAGATTTCTCACAGTCTACCCACAAAACTTGCAGCCCATTCATTCAGAGGGACACAACAGGAACAAAGGAGGGTATTTTCCTCCATAAAGCACTTCACTGCATTTAGTTAGATTTTGTGGGGTTTATATTAAATCATCTTAGAATAATGTAAGCACTTACGTGTGCTCAGCACCCAGTGGATTAAGAAGGGATACAAGGGACTACATACCCCTAAGTCTGAGCTCTATGGCATGCAATTTAGTAGTACCTATAAATAGAATCAGTAGATACATGTGAACATGTCTTGATTTGGAGAAGAGTTAACAATTTTTAGAGGAAAGGCACATCTCACAGAACTCTTAGTATCTGGATGAGAATAGCTCTGGCTGGGGTAAATGGATTTTCAAAAACCCTTCTTGTAAGATCCCACAGTAGCAGCTGCTAATGAACCAAAACTGTGGTCCAGAAGGACTGGTCATCTCTTAGACTGCCTGGTTCACAGAAAGGAACGAATGAAGGGAGGCTGTGATAAGAGTTTCCAAACATCAGTGCTGAGACTTGTGCTGTACAGCAGAATCATTAATTATCTGAAAATAATTACACTTACTGCTGATAACTTCTCGATTATTGTTAGCATTGTCAAGAGAAAGGTTGACAATGAAGAGCTGGATGACAGCAGCTGAAATTCAGTGTTTATAAATGCAAGCTAATAAAGGAAAAATAATCCTGACTATACATGCATAACAATGAGCCCTGAAAAAGGAGAGATTTTGGAATTACTGTGGAAAGTTTTTGGGTGTGTCCACATTAGCATTTAAATTTGGATCAGGTGCTTGCTCTCAAAGTGAGTCTCCCTGTGATCCCCATTTACCACACCTCCGTTTGCATCACAGAACTGTCTTGGAGAGCAGTAACCACACTCCCTTCAGATGCAACTAAGCCAGAAGATGTTCCAGCTCCTAATGGGTGTCTGATCCATGGGACCTGACTACTGCGTAATGGAAGTGAACCGCAGGCAAACAGAATTTTGTGTGTTATTAAAGAAGGAATTGAGAATGAAACAGAAGATGATCATCTTCATGTCACTGGGGAACACTTGTGGTTCCACATTTGTGGTACTGCACCCACCTCAAGGAGAACACAGTACTAGCAGTAATGCAGAGAAGAGACAGCAGGGTCTTGCACAGTATGGAATGGCTGTCAGTGAAAAAACACGTTAGGACAGCCTCCTGGCTCCAGAAGAAGTGATCAAGAGAGATACGAATGCTATGGAAAAGACAAATGGGGATGATTAGTTAATTCAGTGATGAATACTGTTTCTCATTGCATGAGAAAAGACATGCAGCAAATTAAATTATTAGACACATAACTGAGACAAAGGAAGCACTTTTTTGCACTGTTGAAATCTTGGAACTTATTGCCATGAGATGTTGTGGAAGACAGAACTATATATGGTTTCAAAGAACAGTAAAGGATCTTCTTGGAGGTTAGATCCCTTTAAGCACAAAAAGAATCTTTGAGGTGCTAATCCCCAGAAGCCCGGAGAGTAGGGCAAGGGCAGCACCTCCTGTACAGATGCCATTTCCTAAGCATTCAGTACTGATTTCTGTTAGAATGTACATGTTGAGCTAAATGGACTTTCAATCCAACCTTGTATGGCAGTTCTTAGTTTTGTAAGTACTAAACAAACATAGGTATTGACTAAGGTGTTGATACGGTCTGCAGAGATCACAAACGTACTTGCCTTACAAGTTGTATTCTGGTATTCTAATTGCTAGTCATTGGCAGTTAGTATCCTTGCAACTAAAGGACAAATTAGAGTACTGGGTTCAGTTTCCAACACAGAAGACGTGGTTTATAGAGATCTCCCAGGCTAGACTGCTAACAGGATGTCACAGGTGGTATAAGCAAACAGGAGAGGGAGGAAGTGATGAAGTTGAATTGGATCAGACATGCATAAAAGTGAAATTTTGGCTCATCACTGTAGCTCTCGTTAATACATGATGTAAAGGGGATAAAAATAATCTGGAAAACTGAGTTAATGCATGGAATGAGACAAATGATTGAGTCAGTGTTCTTAGAAAGTTATATTTATGCAATGTTTTGAATTAACAAAATGAGCTTTCTCCTATGAGAAAAGGATTTCAGCATCTAAAAGGATTTATCCACAACTTACCAGTATTTACATTTTTGGATGGTCTTCATACGCTTGCTTAACGCTGTACAGGGTTGTTGATACACAGTTATAAATCTTTAAAAGCCTTACCTGAGTATTTGTTAAAAAGACACTAACTTTTAATAACTCCCTCAGGTTGCTATTGTGGCATTTGTTTTTCCAGAACTGGTGATAAGCAATACCCTGAAAAATGAACAGTGTCATTTCTAACTGACCAGTTCAACCTCTCAAATTCTTTCACACAGACAAAATTAATAGTTTTTTTGACATCGCTTCACAGTCACTGCATTGAGCAGTGGTATTGTAGACTGTCTTTGTGAGGAAGAGAGCATTGCTTATGTATTAATCTTAGTAAGTAGAGAGAGATTACAAAATAAGGTGTGACATTGAATAGTTTTTTTTTAAGACTGCTTTGTAAAATTTTCTTGGCTGTACTAATAGACTTCCCTTTAAATGGTAAGCAGTTGAAATTTCCTCTAATAATATTTTTTAAACCATTAAATCATTTCCCGTTTTGGAGAAGGGACTGTTTTGCAAAATATAAAATCCCATTATCACATTAGTACACCTGATGAATTTGTCTTTCAGAACTGTTTTTAAGATAGGTTTCAGGTGGTTTAGTACAGGAAATCTGACAGGAAAGGTGCTGGGGAATTGCTACTAAATATGGTCCACATGGAAAGAAAATGCACAGTAATGCTTACTGGGCTTCTGAATGGATTTGGAGACTCTTAGACTGCAAAGGTGTTCATCACAAAATCTTTTGGTCATTAATGTGAGTGTGGAATAGTGAACTACAGTGCAAATGTGAATGCATGAATTCAGGATGACACAGCATGAGAAGACCTCTTTTATGACAAATGATTGAACTTAGCTCTACCTAAACAGAGGATGTAGCAACCTTTTAGGCTCAACAATGGTATCATCTAACAGTATAGCTTCAAATTAAATAAGAATATGACAAAAGCATCAAAATCCTACAGGGAGAAGGAAGGAGGCTTTGTGTATCCCAAATTAAGTACTGTGGAATTATATGGAATACCTCATTTATGTAATAAAATGCCTTCACATGACTCGAGGGGAAATAACCTGGAAGTTCTTGAAGGAATATATGCAGGCTACTGAGGTGCATTAAAACTTCACAATTCAACTGCAGCAACTGGAAGTCAGACTGTAACAGAGTCTGGGTGCACAAACTCAAGCTTTTTACAATCCAAAAATGTGAAAAGCTTCCACTCTTGTGTAGTTAAACATCACCACTGGTTCATCATTTTCTTCTCTGCTGAAATGCTAGAACCAACGTGCTGTAACAGTCAGAAAAGGAGGTGGTAGAGATGATGAGAAACTTGACAATGTTTTATGAAGTAGTCACTATTATATACCTAATATTAAATGCTGCTGATTAATACCTAAGAGAATACAATATTTGTATAGTCAGCAAAATACACGTTAGTATGGAAACAGTGATAAAAGTAACAGGAAACTGACAGAAGCCATGGGTATCAGCTTTGGCTCTTCAGCAGTGGAAGAGGAGAATTATATTTTTTTTTTACTTCTTTTCTTTTTCGTTTTTACAGTGGAAATGCAAGGTGTTTTCTGTCTCTACATATAAAAACAAAGTGTGAGACAGGCAATTAAATAAGAAATAGGCAATGCAGGCTGCAAAATCTAGTAACACTGAATGTTCCCATTGCTTCCCTTAATGGCTTGATAATGCCTTATGTACAGTAGAAGCCCTAATCATCTGTGCACTGATGATATACTAAAGATGCAACAGAAACACCAGAGAAAGCTGTATTTGGTAATGTATTTTTACATATACAGTGGAAATAGTGGCTCTTTTACTTTACACCCACAGAAACTCTTTATGTTTCTTAATAAAAAAGGGTGAGGCCCACCGCCAGCTTTTATGGCCTTCTCATGGTTACGTTTTATTTGCCTCTTGGTGTCAAGAATTGTCAGTTAACTGTGGGAATTAGGGTCTTTCAGAGCAAAGTTGTTTGGCATCATAGGGCTGAGCAGTGCTTTCAGAGCTCAGTTGATTTGTATCAGCTCCATCTCTTAACTTTCCTTTGGTTTAGGACCTGCTGAAGCATTTTGTACATAATGCTGATGTATTGGTACTTTTAGAGAGGCTGAGGTGTTAATACGCCACCAGACTACGCGGCAGGTAGGCTGGCAGCAGCTAAGGAGTATCAAGAGTGCTCTGCTTCTCGTGTGTCCTCATTCCCCAAGGACCGTTTCAGAGGCCATTGCAAGAAGACTCATCTGTTGCCCTCATGCCATCTTCCCCACTGCCTTCTCACCAGCCACAAATGACTTCAGCTGCCTTATACACATGAGCTTGCATCAGCTCACAGACTTTACACAGCAGTGCCAAGGTAGCCTGGTCATCTCTCCCTGCTGACTAAAGCCTGAGCAAACAATATGTTGTATGGCATTTATCAGTCATATCAAGATAACAAAAATTCCAAGCTCCGTGGAAGACACCCGTTGTTTTTCATTGTACACATTAGAAGCTTTGGATTTTCTCATCAACCTTTTGTTACACTAAGAATGCATGTTCATCCGAGAACAGCATGGCCCTACCATGGACTGCCTGTTGTAGTTCATGATTTTACATAAACTGGTGTTCTTGCTACGTCAGGAAAGCTCAAGAAGAATGAACAGAAGACTGCTATTTGTTCCAGTTGAGTAACATCAGCTTTGTCATGTGGACCACAAAGGATGCTGGATCTTTTTTGCCGCATTGTTTGACCATCATACGCTTTGGCTTTCTGACATGGCATTGCTTACAGTATTTCTAGTGAGTGCCAGTGATACCACATTTCTCACTCTTAGAAATGGTATCAAGTATTGCAGTGCATGCCTGGTTACCACTTACTTACAAGCTGCTGTGGGCTGTGATTTGAATCATTCTGCAACAGTGCTGCTGTTACTTTTTGTGCTTCATCCACTTGTAGCAAATGCCACTGACAACCTGTTCAGAAGACAAAGGCAAATCTTATAATGTGAACTGGACATTGTATTTGTACAGCTTACTTTCCCTGCTATTAACTGCTGCTCTTGTAGCCTACTTAGTGTACAGGGGTAAAAAATGTCTTCCTTACTGATCAGTTGTGTCAAGGACTCTTTTACTTTGGCTAGGCAATCTGCATTGCTGTTGTATCTTAGAGGATACACCCCTTGATTTTCTAGTCTATATGTGGGCAAAGTGCAGGTGACAAACCAGGACAAGATTCTTTAATGCTGTTTTATTCACAATGCAGAGTTCCTTAGGTAGCTGAAATAATTTCTGCCTTAACAGAACACTTCTGTAAAATTTCTAGATTTCGTTATTAATTCTAGGGGTTTATGCAGCTCAAAGCAGCTCTAACAGAACTTTCCCTAAACATCTTTCTTCATGTCCAGTTGCTGTTGTTCCTCTTACTACCAAGAGGCAGCCATTCTAAGATCACAGGCTTCTCTGGAAATCAAAAGCTGCAGTGTAATGGCAGTTGATCTTTCAAAGTGCAGGGTTAGGTCCTGAGGAAGTTGTTTAGTACTGAGAATCACAAAGGTATGTTTTGGCTGTGTACTTAAATGCATACGCTTTTACAGGCTTCGAGGGGATATCTGGGGATTGCCTACAGATATTTAGTATTTGATATATTACTTATTTAAGATTTGGAAAGTACTTGAGAAGTACGCTTCAGGGTTAGGAGAGGAACTGTGTGATAAGCCTTAGATCTCACAGGAGAACTGATAGCAAGACCTACCTTTCCGTTTCCCTTCTGATTATACATTAGTGTGGTAGGGCTTTGCAGCGGCAGATATACTCTGTAACTGAGGGAGACAGATGCTCAACCAGAGCTGTTGTACAGTCAGTTTTGGTTTGTTGTTTTTTCCTTCTTTTGAAGTGACTAGTCTTTAGCTCCGTTTCTGAGAAGGTTACTTGAACCTCTGACTCAAAGGCGGCTCTGAATGGTTAAACCAGTAGCTGCAGCACTCCTGGGACAGAAACTGCAAACTGTTACAAGCACCCTTTGCTAACATGGTGGCAGCTGCTTTCGATCTGTGGCTTCTTGCTGCTATTGTGTGAGGGAATCACACTCTCTGAGCTTCAAGAGCCACAACAGAGAATAAGTAAAGCTGTGGCTCATTTAGGACTGGGTGTTATTTTAATGAGCTTAATAAATCCTGTATAGGACTGAGAGTTTCTTTGGAGTTCTCAGTCCTGCAACACAGTGTACTCAGACTGACCTTTGAGCCTTGTGCACTGTAGAGCTCTAAAAAACTGCATAGTTCTATACTAGACCAGATTCAGCAACATCAGCAACCCTTGTGTAAGTAGCTCACCCGCTTCAGCAGCTGGTTTCAGCATCAAGTTGATCAGACTTCTCTAAACAGCTTAAATGACATTGTACTGCACATGGCTTCCACTGCCCCAGGTCACCATGTTCACAGAAGTCCTGGAGGTTTGTGCTCATGTAGAAACAAACTGATTTGCTTGGTGACGTAAGTAACCCACAGAAGGTAAGGAGTTGGCATTTTTGTTGACCAAACTCATCACATGATTAAAGCTGAAACATTCATGAATGTTAGTATGGTTCTTGTAAAACATGAATGGCAAGGATTTGTTTCATGTGCAGTATGGAAACTGACCTTCAAAGGGCAAAATTCATTGCAGTGCCATTTATGTCACTTTTAGCAAAGCAGGATGGAAGGAGTTACTTAGGAGTTCCTAAGTTACTAATCCTACAATCATGGCTATCAACTTCTCATCATAGTCACCCACATCATATCATCACTGTCATCAAAGGAGATGTATTATCTGGACAGACTCTGTCTTAAATGAGCAGGGTTCTCACCTTCTCCCCCAAAAGTTAAAGGTTGATTTTGGAAATCGTTTCTCATGCCTACCTCCCAGGTGGTTAGGACTGAAAATGCACTGGACAAAATACTCAGGCAGCAAGCAAACTCTCAGGCCACCTCTGCAAAAAAAAAATATTCACCTTAAAAACCTAAAAATTACTGAGGCTGTTGAACTGGTATAATTTTAAAAGCAAAGCATTACTACACCAGTTTTCTGGCTACACCAGTTCTATTAATAGATGGGTATTGTAAGTTATATATTCTTGGACAGTCTGCTTTGGAACACACAAAAATTACTTTTATAAAATTACTCCAGGGTGCTTTAATACCAAAAGATGAGAAAAATGGTAGATGTACCAAGAAAATTAAAAGCCCTAGGGCTAAATATTTTTATAAAAGTCATTTAAAAACCAGAACTTCAGCTAACCAAGTTGACCTTACTCATTACAGCACTAAAGAGATTTGGTTGTGCACTATGAGTATAGCACTGTTTAAATAACATACCAGAATCTGTCAGTGGAGTAATGCTTTGTGACTTCTGCTAAGACAAAATCTATAGCTTTTGACTCACATGGTGTCCTGGGTTCAGCAGTAGCAGTCATTTTTCTCCTCCTTGGTAGTTGGTGCAGTGCAGTGTTTTGACTTTCAGCTTGGGAACAGAGCTGATAGCGATGTTTTGGTTTGGCCAAGGACTTTGTGAGCCTCATGCTCTGCCAGGGAGGAGGGGAAGCTGGGAGGAAGCAGAGACAGGACACCTGACCCAAACTGACCAAGGAGGTATTCCATACCACAGCACGTCATGGCCAGGAGTTACCCAGAAGGGCTGGGGGACTGCAGGGTTGGAGGAGGTATGGGTCGGTGCTTGGTTGGGCTGGGGGGAGGCGAGTTATCAGTTGGCTGGTGGTGAGGTGTTGTATTCTCTTCCCTTGTTATTTCCCTTATCATTGTTATTATTGGTGGTAGCAGTAGTGATTTGTGTTATACCTTAGTTACTAAACTGTTCTTATCTCAACCCGTGGGAGTTGCATTCGTTTCGATTCTCCTCTCCGTCCCTCCGGGAGTAGGGGGAGGGAAAGAAGGGGGAGAGTGAGTGAACGAGCCCTCTGCCTGGTTTTAAACCACAACACATGGTTAGGAAAATATCTGATATGCTGCGTTCTCCTGTCACTTACAGGAAAATACAGGAAAATAATTTTTATATATGAAAAAAATTAATGCTATTCTACTATTCCATAAAGCTGTCTTTCCCTTCCTTTTTAATTAAGCCATTTGAAAAGGATTTCAGGTATCTAAAACTAAAAGGCACCTGAGTGTCTGGCCCTTAAGTGGACATATTCATAACTTTCTACAGTGCTCATGGTGCAAAATGTTGTGGCTCTCTTTCAGGAAAATTAAGGCAACCTAGCACACAACAGGACTGTTGTACCTTGACTCATGATAGATTCATGCTGCTCATTCATGTGTGTGTGTAGCTCAAGAAAGTGGTAGATCTCCCATGTGACATATGGATAAGTCAGTCACTTCACCAACAGGGACTATAATTTAGGCAATATGTACAGTCATTTCAAGATTATTCCTAATCCCTCACTGCTCGTTTTACTCTGAAGGCTCTAAGGCACTTACATGGCCAGCCCTGCACCATGTTCTTCCCATCCTTTCCCTTTCTGCTGCTAGTGGAATTTCTCTGGGTGTTGCTGGCCTTGTCTTTGGGAAGTCATCGGCAGCCCTGCAACCCCTGCTGCCTGTCTCTGGCTCTCTAGCACCCCACTGCCTCTCTCTGCTCTCTCTATGCATAGGAAACCCTGGAAAGTTAAGACAGGTTGTCCACAGAGAACTTGGCTTCAGAATGAAGCTCAGTGTGTACAGTTTCCTTGTGGACTACAGAAGGACAGAGAAGTGTAGCTTCTGTACTTTCATCAGAGTGAAAATCTCAGTCATACTCGGCTGCCTGGACCAGTGAGCTCATCTACCACTAATGCAAATGACTGACTGAATTTACCCCATGGAGTTCCCTGATCTCTGAAATGCAGAACTGGGTTGTTTTAGTAGGAATTGATTCATTAGTTGTGAATTTCATTTGAGAAAAACATGTAATTTCTGGTTCACTGTCTGCTCTGAAGTGACAGCAGTTCTTTTACATACCCCAGTAGTCTCAACAAACTATTTAACAAGTTTGAGGTTGAGAAGAAAATGCTGTTATTTCTTTATTTCGCCCAACACAGTTTATGGTGAATCACTTGTGCTAGTGAATGGTTTCTCAAGTCAGTAAAGCCAACTCATTTCTTATTTTGGGGGTCTGTGTATCCAAAAGATACTAATCCTTTGGATAAAAAGACTTGATATGGTAAAGAAAATGTACAAACCAGTAAGCTCAAGGTATTTACTCTTTTCTTACATTTGATTAGTGCTTTATGTGCCTGCTTTCAGAACATTCCTGAAGTGTTCTGGTTTAATTCGTTTAATTAGCACTTTTGAATTCATGGCATGTGGTTTTAAAAAACCCAAACACTTAAAAATTCTTTTTTTTTTCATATGTATATTGTTACAGTTTTACAGCACGTGTAACTTTAATGTCATTTTTTTTAAGGTTTTGCACTTACGGAGTATTATGTATTACATATTACCTAAATAAATTCAAATTAATATTTAGCACTTCAATTTTTCACAGACAAATGGAGATATTGTTGTCTTGTTTCAGAATGGATGTAGATTTATGCGGATGTAAAGCAGTTTGTAGACAGATGTGGGTAATTATATAGTTGTATGCAATGATCCTGTATAGCACAGGGAAATCTGTTCTCTTTCTCCATATGACTGAACACATGAGTACAGATTTGAGACAATAAGTAGTAAACTTTTTGCATAGCAGGAATCAAACCAGGGCACAGAACCAAACACTGCAGATCTTCCTTACATTTAATTTTTTCATTTTCTTTAGTCAAAATTGTACCTTCTTTAAGAAGTTCATTATTTTTCTAAGCAATAAAACAAAGAATGTAAGTGACTTGTATTGAACTGATGAATGCAGTTATTATAGTCCTGTACTTCATAAAATTGTTCTCCCTCTAAATTACATGAAGTAATGCAAATTTGAACTTTAAACACAAGTGATGAACCCTAACACTTATATTTTTAGAATATGGCTTCCAAAGCAGCTACAAAATTTTAGACAGTGCCATCCAGTAGCACCCAAATTTTACAAAACTTAAAGAAATTTGGAGACCATCTGTTCAGTTAGCTATAAATCACTTCACAGGATTTAAGGTTTGGAAAATTAAATTAGTTAACAGGTACAATAGGCAGCAGTGACTGGAAGTTTATCCTTCAGAAACTGGAAATGAGATGTACTTTTTAAGAGTAAGGTTACAGCATTTTATTTGAGGCATTGAGAAGGATTCCCTAACAGCAATGTGTGCTTTCTGTGAATCACTTTAAATTAAGATGTGATGGTTTTCAAATAGATATTGTGCAGCTAAACCAGAATCTGAGACCTGGTGCAGAACTGCTGAATAAAAAGCATTCCTGTGTAACCCAAGACAGGCTAAGTGGATGTAACTGTCCCTTCTAGTCTTCAAATCTGTGAATCTGTGAGCCTGTATGTCATGGCATGACAGACAAATAATCAAGTCTGAGCCATCATACTGAAATGGAGCGTAGATAGGTACCTCTTAAATAGAAGAGGCATTGGTGCTTCTTCAGTGCCTTGATGCATAAAACTTGTTCTAGATTGTATTGTAGTTTAATTCTGGGGTTTGGGATTTTTTTTTCAGGACGTTGTCAAGGCACTACATCCCCAAAAGTTTATAGCCCCAGAATAATAATTTGTCAAAAAAAAAACCAAAAAACTACAAACAGAAAACTCTGGTGACATTGACAAAATGTTGTAGTATAGTATGTCATTCACATTCAGTACCATTTCAGTAGTTTTGTATTTTTTCTTTTTAGACTACACACTGTAACACCTAAATTGCTAGAAAGCTCAAGCTCAAACATGCAGACTCTCTTTCATCATTATTATTATTAGAACATCTGATGAACAGGACGTTATCAGCTTTTTCTTTAAAACAGTGGATCAAACTGTAGTTTTATGAAAGTTACAGTGACCAACTGATGGAGAAGGAGTTCTGGTGTGTGAATGAACTATAAAGTGCATGTCACTCTCATGTATCAGAAGTTTTCAGTACTTTATACTGTTAAAAATAGCAAACTATTTCAGGCTCTAATTCTTCAGAATTGTAAATGTTTTCACAGTACACAAAGTTTATGTAGATTATCAGAGGATTCCATTCATTTAACAATGCCCCCAACCACTTAGGTAATTAGATTTCATGTTGCTGACCTATGAATCCTGTAACTAGACAGGCATTAGACAGGGGAAGAAACCTAAATCCTAACGTACAAACTCTGGGAGAAAAGTCTCTTTCCTCCCTAAGAATCTACCGTAAAAAACCTGAAGCCAAACAGATTTTTGTGTTGGAAGAAAAAATGCAGTTATGATCCTTACACAAAACTGAAGAGCTTATTGATTAACTTGGACAGGACTCTCCATGGTTAATATGTATAGTATTATGAAGGGCTTAAAAATAAGAAAGTAAATAGGAAAGTACACCACCAAACAAACGAAAATGGAAAGATTCCAGACATTTTTATTATCTTCAGTAATGTGGCTATCAGACAAATTCACTAGACACCTCAGAGTGCTCATCTGAGTAAGGAAGAATTCCAGCAAAATGTAGGAGAGGTACAGGTGATTCTTACACTTTGTTCTCCTGTACTGTCACCTTCAGAAGACTCTTTCTAGACATTTAGAGAGAAACTGAATAACGTTCTGTTCATTTTTCCCCAGTGGCTGTCATCTGACTAACATATACCCTCACACATGTTATAAAATATCTCAGATTCCCTTTGAAAGTAATTCACAGGTGTGAACTAGCCTTTTAAAATCTACCCTATTTGTAGTTGTGTGCATCAGCACAATCAACAAGGCAGAAATTGTAAAGATCATGTAGCATATGGTACTGCATGTGTTGTATTTGCCCTGTTCTGCATAGTGCATATTCTGAATACTGCATGTGACATTCAACAGCCAAGGGCAAGGTCTTTTCCAGAATAACACCGAATTTTTATACTGCAAAACTAACATCTTTGTCTTCGGGGCACATTAAGCAATCATTAGCACTTATCTGGAAGACACTGTAAACCAAATTTTGTGATTAACATATTCTGACCATTTCATTTTAAGAACAAGTAAAACATTATGGCGCACTACATATTAAAGGAAAGTGCTCACTGCTCTAAGCTCCACATGTTAGGCTGTTAAATAATAATGATCATTAGTATCTATTTAGTAGGATAGATTTGCATGGTGCTTTGTAACTATGAAAATAATATTTCAGGGTAGCGGTTGGGGAACTACACACTCTCTAGGGAAATTCTCTGATTATTTAAAGACAGACTGTCAGTTTGTTTAAATCCTTCTTCCAAGACCACCTGAAGTTTCTTACTTCCTTGGAATTAAACTAAAAACTTTAACCACGTGCATACCATCTTGAAATCTTCAGAACATCAGAACATAAATTACTTCCTTCTTACCTTTCGTCTGCAAATCTAGTTGCATTCTAGATACTTCATCAAGCTTAGTCAATATCCCTAAAAGTACCTCAAAGGGATGAGGTTTATGTTCCTTTATGAGGCTACAGCTGGCAAGCATAATAAAAGCAATACTAATATTAGTATTTCTGTTGAAGTGGTAAGAATATAACACTCCATCCTGTGTGTTACTACTCATTTCTTCATTATTTTTTCTATGTATGACTTTGTGCACAACTGCTCTTTGGAGAAAAAGAAAGGTTTGAGTGTTATCAGAAGTGCTTTATGTCATTCCAGAGCCATCTAATCCAGGTGGATTCTTTCTCCCATCGAAAGGAAATACTGTAGTTATGAGTCTCTTACCCCTCCTAAGTATGCTGTAAAGCTTTTGGTCTTGTCAGGGCATTATGCCGCATGATCTACTACAAAACTGCTAAATACAAGCAGCAACTATCATAAATACTAAGTGCAGATACAGAGCACATGTTAATCTTTGGGGTTTTTTTCCTATTTTTATGTTTTTATATATAGGCTTCAAAACAGATTTGCTTCATCCACATTTTCGTTTTGTACACTGCTGTACAAAGAAATTATTTCAATGCATCTTTCTGCTTTTCAACACCAGGTCTGAAATCACTTTACAGAGGGTGTTCTTTTCAGATAAGGCACATAAACATGAAGAAAATAGCTCAGGTAGTGAGCAGGACTGGAAACAGAAACTCAGACTTCCAAGCTCCATCTAAGCATCCAGTTCTGCAGTGCATCGGTTACTATCTTATCACAAACCAGGATAGATATGAGAACTACAGGTGTTACTAACATGGCTTCCTGTTATCTTCATGGTAAATGAATGGTAGCATCCCTCTTATCCTTGTCTTTAATTCCTTTGTATTGGTTGAAGAGCAAATATAGAGCTGTTATCATGGAACATGTTTTATATTCACACCCTAGCTTAGCACAGTTCTTGTTTTGCTTGTACCATGAATACTGAATATTCATACAAACACTGAAAATACACTGAATAATTACTTCATAATTTATCTCAGTATTAAAAAATGTCCATTTAATGACTAAGAAAACCTTTTTAAGCTTGTGATTGGCTGACCTTGGTCCTCCAACCTATGTCTCCCTTGTACAGCTTAGAGAGTAAATTGTTCTTGTCTTATGACCTGAAAGTCAATAAACCCTGATGGTATCAAGTCAAGGAAAGAAGGAAGTTCAGAGCTGCTGGTGGGAAACTCCCTTCCAGCTGCCTAGTAAACCCAAACTGAGTTTAACTGAGCTATTTCATACACCCACTTCCATAGATTGCATAGAACTCAGTTTTCCAAATGGAGCTACTTCTCCAAGTGGAAAAGAATTAATAAAGAATTAGTAAATTTCTAGTAAATATTGAAGACAAAATTTATGTTTCATAGGACCATAGAATAATGTCAGTTGGAATGGACTTTCAGAGATGTGTGAAAGCCACTTGCTTTAAGCCCCTTACTTAAAGCAGCACCAACTTAGTTGGGTTACTCAGTCAAGTTCTGATCATCTGGAAGGGTGGATGTTCCACAACCTCTCTGGACATCTGTTCTACCATTTGAGTACATGTGTAGTTTGTGCTAGGGATGATGGCAAGGACATCAAAAGATTATCATGGTCTCACTAGAATTGGGAGACTAGTGAGGTGGGATTCATAAGAGTATCTACCAACTTATTAGACATTTGTTAAAACTCCTTTTTGTATTTTTGTAAACCCTTTGCAAGTGAGATCTCAGTAGAAGTAAATCTGACTGTTTCTTATGCTGAAGTGTGAATTTAAGCTCCATGAATAAAGTGTCAGGAAAACAGTATGGGTGTTGGAGCACCAGTATATGTTGGTCTCTGCACTAACCCTCAATTAATAACAAGCAGCAGCTGCAGCTTTCCAGGGCTTCAGTTTGTGACTGGCATAGTGCCATGGAGAGAACACACTAGCCTAATCCCAGTGACACAAATGTAGGGAATTAATCTCAGAAACCCTACATTTATAAGAGAGCTATACCTCATTCTACAGAGGCACATGGAACAAAGCCCTTTGCCACATCATTGCTGTAAATGCATCCAGGAGCAGCTGAGGTATTAATACAACCGCCAAGTTAGGAATCTGACTAACAAATACATGGAAAATTTCCTCAGTAATATATTCACTATTTACATATTCAATCCTGCTTCAAGCACAGACATATCTAAATGGTTCCTTAGCTTCATCAGAGCTCCAGTCTCACCCTGATTGGTCTGCATCATCAACAGAAAGAGAAGATAGCCATCAGCACATGCCTCCCCAGTAACCCTCTGAGTGATATGGCAGGAGTTTTAAGCAGGATAGCAGGATCAGTAGCTCTCCACCAGAGAAAGCCCAGTAGTGTTCCTAGGACCTCTCTGAAAGGAGTAATGAATTCCACTCTATAGCAACCCTACAGCTGGAAGTACTGCCAACACTTGGCTGAAACACTGTCAGCAGGAATAGTAGCGATCTAAAAGAGCTCCAGACTCATCAATTAACACTTCCTTACCTTGTGTGAATTACCAAGGCTGAAAAAGGACCCGCTGAGGTCAAGGAATGGTGACCATCTGTGGCCAAAGACATCTTTCAAGAGGACCCAGGGCCTGAGGACAGCAGGAGGATAACCTGTGATTGTCCTCTCCATAGCATATCACTCTGATAGCAACTCCCAGAGGACTTTGCCATAGCCAGAGGAGTTCATGGTAGCACATGGCCAGAGCCTGCCATGCAATGTGGTGTAGTCTGTCTGACTCACTGCAGGCATTTGTACAAGCACAGATATGTTAGTGCCTTTCATCTGCACTGTAAGCAGTCTTCCTCACAGAGAGTCCATCTGATTGTTCCAAAACGCTCTCTTAGGTGAAATCAGTGAATATGTTTTTCATGCCTTTGCATCCCTATGCTTAAAGCACTGCCCCCTCTTTTTAAATGCAAATTTCTAACTAGCTGCACTCTCAGATTTAAAATTTATCCATCTGATGAATGCTGACAGCTTTCGTAGCTGTATTTGCTACTCCCTTGTCCTGGTTTAAACCCAGTCAGGTAATTTGTTCGCTCACTTCCCCCCCTTTTCTTGCCCTCCCCCTGCTCTCGGAGGGACGGAGAGGAGAATCGAAAAGAATGCAACTCCCACGGGTTGAGATAAGAACAGTTTAGTAACTAAGGTATAACACAAATCACTGCTGCTACCACCAATGATAATGATGATAAAGGAAATAACAAGGGAAGAGAATACATCATCTCACCACCAGCCGACCGATAACTCGCCCCCCCCGGCCCGACCAAGCTCTGACCGATACCTCCTCCAACCCTGCAGTCTCTCAGCCCTTCTGGCTAACTCCCAGTTACATCCTGGGCGTGACGTGCTGTGGTATGGAATACCTCTTTGGTCAGTTTGGGTCAGGTGTCCTGTCTCTGCTTCCCCCTGGCTTCCCCTCCTCCCTGGCAGAGCATGAGGCTCACAAAGTCCTTGGCCAAACCAAAACATCGCTATCAGCTCTGTTCCCAGGCCGAAAGTCAAAACACTGCACTGCACCAGCTACCAAGAAGGAGAAACATGACTGCTACTGCTGAACCCAGGACATTATCCACCCCTTATTCCATACCATTCACGTCATGCTCAGATCCCACATTTTCAATATACCATCACTCTTATCTTAGTGCATGGACCAGTCCCTATAAAGCTGCTGCGTCCATCTGGTCCATGATGCCAGGCTCCATCTCTTGTAACAGTCTTTCAGAGCAGGAGAGACTGTGTGCAGTGTTCACACTCGTGAATAACCTGGGCAATAGCGTCCATTGCTAAGTCCACCCCTCGATCATGAGTCCATCTCTATGTTGCATCTCTGCTCTGATGGCCTGAAGTGCCATGGGCCCACCAGGCTTAAAATAATTCACTGTCCCCTTCAGCAGTTTCTGCAGCTTGTTGCTGGGGACTCCATACAGCTGCCTTCCATCTCCGACGCTTCCAAAGCACTGGAGGGGCCCAGTGGACTAGATACTTGCCCATACTGTCCCACACACCCTGCCACTCATGACTGTCCAGCTTTGGGGAAAATCTCTTGGTCCCCCCATATTGTTGTCTAACCCCAGACAAGACCCAAACCTGACTCTGCTTAACTTTTGAGATCAGACAAAATGGTTGTGGGTAGAACACAGCCTGTGTGTGTGCCAACATGCTGATCCCCATCACAATCAGCAGGCAGGTCCCAAGGATACCCAAAGGCCATTCAAAACCTTCAGAACTCTCAGTTGATGCTGCTGTGCTTGTCACTGGGGCTGGTGTAGCTGCTGTGCTTGCCGGCTCTCCCACCACCGGCTTCTCTTTTCCTGAGTCCAGCTCTTCCTCCTCTGCCTTGCTGGGAAATGCTGCGTGGTCTCCTGCATCCTCCTGGGGCTCGGCGGGCGGCTTCCGGGGAATGCTCTCGGCCGTCGCGGGGCTGGGCTCCTCCGCGGGGCTCGGCTCCTCCGCGGGGCTCGGCTCTTCCGCGGGGCTCGGCTCCTCCACCGCCTTCTCCCGCTGCTCGGCAGCCGCTTCCTTCTGCTCCTCGACCGCCCTACCTCCTCCACCGGCAGCCGTCCTTTCGCGGCCTCCGGCCCCGCTCCCGCCGCCGCTCGGTCCCCGGGGCCGCTCTCCCGGGCCGGTTCGGCTGCCGCCGGCTCCCGGGGCCGCTCCCCCTCGGCTCCCCGCAGCCTCGCGAAGATGGAGAGTAGGGTGAGGGCCAGGACGGTGAAGAGCAGCCGGACGGCCAGGTACAAGTCCACGGCCACGTCCGTCCCGCCCTGCTGCTGGAGCCCACCCGTGTTACAAGCCATTGCCATAAAGCACAGTGAGACAAGAACCTTAGCCCAGGCCCCACACTTGATAAACACTATCACAGCAAATACCGGCTCTACATAAGTTACAACGGTCTGAAGCTGTGAGATCAACAAGAACAACTCTGAGAGCCAATAAATCAGCATTGTGACGAGTGACTATTAATCCGGTCAGATCTGTCATTATCTCAACCCTTCGTGCCCCACGTTGGGCGCCAAAAAGAACTGTCCTGGTTTAAACCCAGTCAGGTAATTCGTTCGCTCACTTCCCCCCCTTTTCTTGCCCTCCCCCTGCTCTCGGAGGGACGGAGAGGAGAATCGAAAAGAATGAACTCCCACGGGTTGAGATAAGAACAGTTTAGTAACTAAGGTATAACACAAATCACTACTGCTACCACCAATGATAATGATGATAAAGGAAATAACAAGGGAAGAGAATACATCATCTCACCACCAGCCGACCGATAACTCGCCCCCCCCCAGCCCGACCAAGCTCTGACCGATACCTCCTCCAACCCTGCAGTCTCTCAGCCCTTCCGGCTAACTCCCAGTTACATCCTGGGCGTGACGTGCTGTGGTATGGAATAGCTCTTTGGTCAGTTTGGGTCAGGTGTCCTGTCTCTGATTCCTCCCAGCTTCCCCTCCTCCCTGGCAGAGCATGAGGCTCACAAAGTCCTTGGCCAAACCAAAACATCGCTATCAGTTCTGTTCCCAGGCCAAAAGTCAAAACACTGCACTGCACCAGCTACCAAGAAGGAGAAACATGACTGCTACTGCTGAACCCAGGACATCCCTATAAGATAGCCTGTTCCTTCTAGGCACCAGTAGTAAAACCAGTTGGTTTTACACTGGACAGAATTCACATCTTGAACAGAAATTAAATCTGCAGTGAAAAGCAGTAAATAATTGAGGCCAGAACTTGGCTTGCTGACTTTGCTCATCTGAATGCTGTTTCTGAGGGATAATGGTGTATTATTATTCCTTTTTGACAATTACTCCTTCACAGATAATTTTTGAAATGTTATGTGCAGTTTTTCTGTGATGTTGCACTGGTGTCCTGGATACTTCCTTGTAAAAGTCTGTGCTCTCGTCATGCCATTACAGTTGCCTAAAGCATGTTTCTTTATTCCTTTTTTCTGTTCTCCCTTTCCTTTTGGCTCCTTCCTATATGCTGCTATCACATTAACTCAATTTGTGTAACTAAGAAAATGAAGAATCCTACTGAATTCTGAACAAAACCTTTGTGTTTCATGACCTCTCTTGTTATCCCACTACTTTACAAACTGCTACTTCAGCTTTTCACGCAAAGGATTGCCCCTCAACCTTCTATATTGTACAGAATTATCTATTTTTAGCCCTTTCCTTCTAAAACCTATCCCTGCATGGTAGTATTCACAAATTTGACTTTTACTGTCTTTGCTATACGGATGCTCCAAACCAGTTGCCTCCTGTTCTAGCTTGGATAGAGAACATAAAAGGGATATATATGATTGATCCTTCTGACATACCCTTATCCCTGTCAAGCCATTAGTACAACATAGACATAGCTCCTCATTTTCTTCTCAGTGACGAGGAGTGATGACCATCCTCCTTCACATTCAGTAAAGGAACTTATGTCCTGCAAGCTGGGAATTTTTTTTACTTGCTACTCTGATACATATTGGTCACTTCACTTGTTTCTCCCAGTGTACAGCAGCTGGGAAACACATACTGTCATGGGAGATACTGTATACACTGTACCCAAAAATTGTTATCCCCCATCCTGTATCTTGGAGTAACTACCCAATACATGCTCTAATTGTCCATTTTTCCTGTTTTCCAACACAGAGCCTTAATTGTTACCAAGCTATCATTTCAGTATGGGGCATGTTCCTTGCCAGTATCTGCATTACATTGTCCTCTTTCAAAGATCAGTGTAAAATTCACTTCAACAACTTTGGCAAGGAGAGTGTGTTGTACAATGTCCACTTTGACTGACCAGTATCACCCTGTAGCCCCCTCAATATGATGTACCCTCCCAGTGTCCCTTATCTTCACTCTGGCTTTGCAAAGCTAGCATGCTGTCCTCGTCAGTTGTCACACTGCATTGGTAAAACCTCTGACTGGCTGAAGCTCATGCTCCTATTGAAATCCTAAATCCTCAGCACTTGTGGAAACCACAGTATGACAAACAGCTCCCCAAAACCTAGGCTTTCACTTCTTTGTGCGCAAGTTTACCACTTTGCTGTAAAAGAGCTAAGGAGATATTTTCCTACCTATCACACAAGAACATGTGGTTTATTTTATGACAGTCATACCAGTAGCACTTGTAAAGCAGTGAGTCACTGAGCTGTAGTACAGCAGAGTAGTTCAAATATTTATTTATACTAATGTATTATAGCTGAAACTTTGTGTTTTCTTAATGTGGAATCTTCACTTCTGGATAAGCTTTGGGATCGATATAAGTGTTGAAGTCCTGGACTTGAGTTGAATCTGAATGAAGCCCATATTGTGGAGAAAAAGACTGTGTGAACTGTTTGACAGAACACTGAACTGCTAGATCTGAGCAAGGTAAAGGAGAACAAACTGCGAATGAACATAAATAAAACAGCATTAATATTTTTGTAATGATTTCAGGTGCAGCTTTTATGTAAATTAGTAATTGCTTCCAGCATTTCTGGACTTGCTTTAATGTTGGTGAAATTAACTTCAGTGGTAATCGTCTTTTTGTTTTTTAACTACTGCTTACACTTTTCTACATTTGTTTTGGAAACATAAGTATTTTTAACGAATTCCAGGCAGTTTTACTGAAGGAACTGTGATATGTTCACATAAACACTGGTTTGCTTAGAAGTCTCTTCAAGTCCTGCCCCTGGTCCTATAAACTGCTTTTAAAATAAAAGTAAACAACCTCTGGTTTAAATCCTTGTGATTCCTACTTGGATTTTACGGGCATCTAGAGTAAATTGGGAATAACTCTACTGACTTGTAGTACTGTAAAGGAAGCATAGGCAGCATCAGGTCTTTGCTAGGATGTGCTGAACTCTTCTCATAAACACACATATTTCCCATACACATACCCTCAGATGGTATAAAACTGGAGAATCCTGTTGAATTCCTCAGAGAAACATTTGAGGAAGCAGTGAACAGTGTTAGAAAGCTGCGAGCCATACATGTGTCCAAAACAGCCAGCTCTTTGTAGAGCTTAGCAAAATATTTTGTCTTCTTGAATTTAGATTTCTCATTCGTCTTTTACTCATCCGTGCTTATCACAGAAAGACACTGTACAAAAACAGTTCTGCTTAAAGCAAATTTCGTCCATGTCTCAGTGCTCTTAGGTTGGCAGCATACATTAACCATGTGTTAAAATCTCTTCTGAGAGTAAGAGCAGCATTTATTTTTTTACTTTGTTCTTCTGCAAAACAGGTGTCCTGGGTTTAGCAGTAGCAGTCAGTTTTTCTCCTTGGTAGCTGGTGCAGCCCTGGCTTTTGACTTTCAGTCAGTGCTGATAATACCGATGTTTTCAGTTGTTGCTAAGTAATATTTACCCTGACCAAGGACTTTGTGAGGCTCATGCTCTGCCAGGGAGGAGGGGTAGACAGGACACCTGACCCAAGCTAGCCAAAGAGGTATTCCATACCACAGCACGTCATGCCCCGGGGGGGTAACTGGGAGTTACCTGGAAGGACACGGGGTCTTCTGGGTTGGACTCATTTTTCGGTAGGTGGTATCGTATTCTCTTCCCTCGTTATTTTCTCTTATTGTTGTCGTTGGTGGTAAAGGTGGTGATTTGTGTTGTACATTGGTTGCTGGACTGTTCTTGTCTCAGCCCGTGGGAGTTGCATTCTTTCGATTCTCCTCCCCATCCCTCCAGGAGCAGGGAAGGGGAGAGATGAAACAGGTGCTCACTTGTTGGACTGCAAAGGCAAAATTCCTGCTCTTCCTCCATATAAAGAACATTGTCAAGCTTACATTAACGTACTGCTAAATAATATCTTTGGTTTTGTAGTGCACTTTTATTGAACCTTTGAAAACTGTCTTGCTTTCCACATGAAAACCTAAGATATTTTTTACAAAATGATTACATTCAAGACTGAACAGCTATTTGCTGTGCAATCTGTCAACAATAAGCCCAGGCAGAAATATGTTCTGTATCACAAACATACCCAATATGAAAGGGTTTGTATGATGTAATTGCCTACAATGACAGAGACTACACATGTTGGCCAAGAAGTCCCTTCGTGATCCCTTTGTCATCTGTCAATTTTCCAGTCCTTTCTCAAGGGACACTATACAAAAAGGCCCATCTTCCAGTGCAAGCTTCTTGTGTATGTTGTTATTCCTGTTCGCTCAAAACAACACAATGATTGTGGCACTTCCACCACAGGTATTGTTTACACACATCCACTGAAATAGCCTAATAAAATAAAGTGATTTACATTACATCCTTAAGTTTACAGTGGGAGAAGGAAATGGCTTTAACAGACCAGGGGATGTGAGCACTGGAAGTTCTAACCAGGAGAAAGCTGCTATAAACGAAATAAGAGGAGACAAGGGCACAAAAATGGGTTCTGTTAGTAAAGTAAGCAAGAGGGACAGATGGCATCAAGGGAGGAACCACAGCCCTTGTGTGGAGCTGGAGATGTGTCATCAGGGCAGTTTGCAAAAGAGGCAGAAAAGAACAACTGAGAGACCACAGCAGAATTTGTGTTTCAGTGAGACAGTTTCAGAGAAAGGTGGGACTTCCAATAAAAAGGGCGTAAGGTCACTAGAGATGGGAGTCTCCATGGGGTCTGTGGTTGGCTGTTTTTCTGCAAGCTGCATCTGATCTGCAGCTTCATTTGATCTAAATTCATAATAAGGCAAGCTTCTGCCAGAATACCCCTTACATAAAGAGGAAATAGTGTTGCTTGCATAAGGATGCAGTGTGGCTTAGCTTTCAGGTTCTTCAAAATTACCTGGATGCCAGGGAAGGTAAGAAACAGAGCGTATTTAAACAGGTGAAATGGGTCCAGAATAGTCTTAGGAATGTAAAAACACCACTTCCGGTAGCAGTAATTTCTAATCGCTGCATCAGTAGTGTAAAACAGAACTAACTTGCAGTGCACTTCTGGTTTTCTGTATAAGCCTGGACGATTGAATCACATAGCATAAAGCCTCTGCAGCGCTGCTGTCTGTCAGGAGAGGAGGATCAAAGATGCAGGCTTACATCCAAGGAGCAGCAGGAGTTTTCACAGCATTTGTTTGTTATGTCCCAAGTCTTCATATGTGTATGTTGGAGGACACGTATGCCTAACACAGTGGTTTGCAGCCATGATAATATGAGGCTGGTGGACTTTTTCCAGTAGAAACGCAGAGCTCTCAGGATGTTCCTGTTTAACACCCTGTCTGATTCTGAGAAGATTGTCAAAAATCAAAAAATCCATACGCTTAAAAAGGGAAAAGAGGAACTGAATAGAAAGCAGTGTCTTCTTGACATTAAGTGTGTTCACTGAACTTCCTGCTAAGATAGTATTTGATGGCTTGCTTGCAAATTATTTAAATGAGGAGTGTCTTCCCTTTCATTTTTCTGACTAGCTACCACTTTGCTTTCATTTTGACCTACCAGGTAACTCCACAAATTTACTGCTGGGGGGCGTTTCAACACTAGTACATTGATTAGATCTACTCTGGTTTTAAACTGTGGGTCAAGAGTCTGAAGAGAGCATCCATTCCACTGTTACTGTTTTAAAGTGAATGCTGACTGCTTCAGAAAATACGGTGCCATATTTTTTGTACATGTGGAAGAAATGCTTCCTTTACCAGATTTTGAGAAACGAAATACAAATATGAGAGAAACACAGATAAGTTACAAATGCAAGCAAGCAACGGATTTACAACTAGTGAAGTACATTATTTCTTCCAGTGAAGGTAACAAAAAGGAAGAAGTTAGGGCACTAATGAATTTTTTTAAAGACAAATGTTGAATCATATGGCCTTATCTCAGGAAATCTTGCTGCCTTTTTTGCCTTGGCACTCTCTTCAGATACCCTTCCAGCACCCTGAGGCACAACATGAGACAAAGACCATCAATGAAAAAAACACATAAAACAGTACAAGTCCTGTAATTTATAGTAATGAAAAGCAGTTTTTCTAGTCTATGTCATGAAGTTGGTCTGCTGCTCTGTACAGTGCACTAAGAGACACCATCCGAGCATCACAGGTTACAGTTTAAATTGTTTACATAGATGCACATGGCAAGAAGAGATGACATGTACTTACTATGGAAGTCATTAAGTAGATACACAGTCTTCCAAACCTTTCTGGAAGTTCACTATCTCCTCGAAGGTATTTTCTGAGCATAAGGATTTTTATTTATGCTCTTTAGAGCTGTGGTCGGTGAAATAAGTATACTCTGCTTTGACTTTGCAGTTATATCTGAGAAATAATTGAATAGGACTTACCCTTTTTTAACTTAGCCCAGGTTTCTTTCCTTAGAAATGGACAATAACACTGTGGTGGTAAATTAGTGATTTTGACCCTGAATATTGTGAATATTCCTGTGAAGGAAGATGTGTGTGTGTTGTACTCTGCATATAAAAGCACAAGACTAAGTTTTGGATGAGTGCATATTTATACTTAAGTTATTAGGAGATTTGTTTCACATTAAGTTTTAATACCTTTTTTAAAAAAAAAGACTTGTATTACAATTTTCACCCCAGTTCGTGCAGCTGTGTATAAAGCTAGGTTTAAAGCTAGTTGGAAGATGAAAAATGTGTTCCAAATGCATTTGCACAGATGCCATGGTCTTGTTCTATTTGTTCTCTTTAAACATATTTATATGGTAACTTATCAGCACCTTAACTCATCCAGAATTAACCAGGAGGGGCAGGGAGAGAGAGAGAATCCAGGCAAGTAATGGTATCTGTCAATCCTAGCACTTTTTTAACAGTGATCCCCCTGCAAATTTTGTTTGCAGTAATTTCACTTTTATTAAATGCAGCTACTTAGTTTTCCAAACCAAATACAGTGAATTCAAGGATTTGGCAAACTGCAACTACCAAGGTCCCTTTTGGGAAGATGTTATTCAGTTCTCATTAAAGGCAGAACTGAGGGGGGAAATGGAAAGTCAGACACTGAAACCATAGATGTTTTCTGCATGTTCTCAGAACCGTCTATTCCTTATTCTAGGGAGGGAATAAAGTATTTTCTGTTAATCAGTAGCTGTCATAGGATTTTTCTCATTAGGAAAACTCATGAATTTGTGTAACCTTAAGTAAATGCAGAAGGATTATTACTTTGTGTATACTACTTGTTAAATGCACATCATTAGAAAAGCAAATTAATGATGTTTATTATTAACGTGGACTGTGAGTAGAAGGAAAATGGGACAGACAATATCAGGTGTGGATAGAACCCTGATATTTATGCCAACACTGAAGCATTTCACTGCATGCAGTGAAGGAGCACAGTGGCACTTTGAAGGGGATAAATATCAGTGAAGAACTTAAACCCTCAAGAAAGAAAAGGGACCATGTTGAGAGGTCAAGAATCTTTGATGCTACCCTCAAATGCATTCAGTAATGAACAACGAGGCGGTAATGAGGATGAGGCAAATACCTACTCAGCTTCTTTTTGCATCATTAGTCAAGCCAGTGGGTATGATGGAACAAAAAAACTCAAGGAAAATAACCAGTTTTGGATCAACCCACATTTCTTTTTTGTTTTCTGCTGAGCAGAACAATAAACTGAAAAGAGGGTTGACCAGAAATAAAACATTTTGTTTTGTTTATTTAGTCCCTCTTTATTTTAGTTTTGTTAGTTAAATTTGAAGTGAAACATTGATAGTTTTGTTCTGGAAATGCTGTAATAAAATGCTTAGTCTTTCCCAAATATATTTGCTTTCCAAATGCATTTCTGAAACCATTTATTAAATTTTACACAACTTCATAAATACTTTTATTCTCCCTTTATGATGTGTTGAACTGATTAATCACAGTGTCCATTGCCAGTATTTTGTTTCCCAGGAACAAAGACCACTCATGTTTTCTCCTTTTTTTTCTCTTAATTGAAATGCATAATGCCTCAGCACCAAAATACTTGAGTGTTTTCCATATTAAAAAATTGCTCTCCATAGAACCTCTTGCCTTCGCTTTTCCTCCTTGTAGTAGAGCGATAATATGAAAATAAGAAATCAGTATAGTTAAAGATGCTTGCATGAGTGAAAAAAAAAAAAGTGATGCTGAAGAGATGGTTTTTGTGTGTGATTCTGGAATGTCAAGGTATTTGTCCTTTCTGAGGCTCTTCCTTCAGTGAGCAAGTGGGGGAATGCAACTGTTGTAATCCCTCAAGAGAAAGACAAGTTACTCTGAGGTAGCACCAACCCAATGCAGAGATGATTTTCCATCTCCAAACTTCTGATTTAAAAGAGAAGGGGAATGCATGTATTGTTCAGCTAGTATAGAAAGAATAGCACTAACCCTCATTCTCTGTAGTAATGACAGCTGTGGTCTACTGAGCTTAGCAGCAATTTAATGTTTTCCCCAGAACATACATTTATGTGTTTTGCTCCTTGGTATAGTGAGCTGGAGTAATTAAAATAACAATTCCACAGACAACCCACAGGCCACTACAGAGTTCCGCAGTTCAATGTACAGTCTTTATAGTTAGTCCCCTGTAGGAGGATGAGAAGTATTTCAAAACCAGGGATCGTTTGGACAGTTGCTCCCTGTAAAGTCAGCAAGCTCATACTAAGTCTGTTAGTTGATAGTTGAAAGCCACACGTCCCAAATGAGGACAAAAAAAATGACAGTTGTTTTTTTGGTGAGGACTTTTCCCTCTTTTCAGACAAATGATCTCAAGCTTGCCTGGACTGAACTTCAGTGAATTGCTTTGCCACACTGAGCAATTCTGAAGGGGACTGTGCTAAATTCAGAGTAAAAAGGAAGCTGTCCACTATGACTCAGACACAGATATCTTAGCACAGTTCCCATGTAAATGAATTTAGATAGAAGTGTAACGTTTAGTTGCTAATTACATTTAGCCTCCTTTGGGGAACCCACCAAGATGTCTATGAATGTATAGCTCCAGCCAGTGAACAGACAGAATTAATCCATTGGTTTGCTCTAACAGGGGACCTGAAAAGAGCAATTACTTACACTACCATGATTGCCCTTCCTCAAGGTTAAATTCTCTGAACACATTCCACTGTTGTTCTTCCCATGAGGTGATTTTTCTTTGAAGAGTAGTGAAAGCTATTACATTTACTATCCACTTACTTATTTTTCTAAATTAACAATAGTGCTTTTGGTTAATGATAATGATTTTTTTCATTATTAGTGGCATCTTTATCCCTTATAAGCCGCATCTTAAAAAAATACAGAATTTGAAAGTTAAACTTAGGAGAGACATCAAAGGTCATTGCTCATCATAACCTGTTTTTCCAGCAGTGACTCTTCGTGACAGATGTTTGTCTAACAAAAACTGTTTGTTCTAAAACCCCTGTATATCTTCCCCATGTTACCTGTTCTCATGCTTATTCTTAGTGCCATTAAAATATTTTTCCTAATGTCTTGATCTAAGTTTCAGTTGATGCCACTTAAACCCATGACTTGCTGTCCACTGAGTGTGCTTGGGTTTTCATATGCAGTCTCCCTGTAGTTGAGATTTTGCCAGTGCAGAGATGGCACAAACATTTCTTCAATTGTACAGGGCGTTTTCCACAGTAGGATGATATTGTTAATTCACATTCAGCTTGCAGTGCCAATATAGCCCCTTATCCTTTTGTCGCAGAAATGTTCCTTAAATTGATATTTCTCTAGCATAGGTTCTTGAAATTGATTACTTCTATAAAGAATCCTGCCTTTATGCCTTTTATTTGCCTTTTTTTTTCTTTTAAATTGGTGCACTCAGAAATTCTGTTGATTTACTCAAATATTGCACTCATAAAAAATTAGTACAGAGATGTTTATAAGGACATAATGCATGTATGGATTCAGGAGAGTTATCGGTAACTCGCAATATAGCAAAAGATGCTTGCTTTAGCTCTTCCAAATAAGAGGTAGCTTAATAGTCTCATTTTACAACCAGATTTACAAAGAAATCATGCTTTCATAAATGATCTTCTGTCTCTCTTCACATTGTGGCTATTGCAGGCTCCCAGATTAGGTTTGATCAGGTGCTTTATGTCTCTCCTTAATGCTTTCAGAAGGGGATATGGCTTCGCTGTCAAAATACCACTGCGGCTACTGCATTCCTCTCTTGTATTGCGAGGTCTGTTGTTGGGAGTTTCTGTTGAACATAAACATGCAACGCAGATTCCTAAACGTTGTGTTAAGCAGTTTACACACCAAGAGAGTTCTCATCAGCAGTCAGCTGCAGAAGAGCACCATTTATGTGTCCAGACTATTTTTATTTCTAATAACATCCTTTTGTATTTTTCTTTTAGGTAGAGAGGATTGTAGACAAAAGGAAGAACAAGAAGGGCAAATGGGAGTATCTCATCAGGTGGAAAGGCTACGGAAGCAATGAAGACACCTGGGAACCTGAACATCATCTACTACATTGTGAGGAATTTATTGATGAGTTCAATGGACTACATGTTTCTAGAGAAAAGCGATCAAGACATGGGAAACAGGCTCCTAAGTTTTTACGGGAAAGCCGAGGGTCATCTCTTGAGAAAGTATCACATAGACCACCTGAAACTGGGAAGTCTAAAGGGTCAACACACAAAAGGAAGAGAATTAACCCATCTCTTCAAAAACAGAAAAGGGGATACACAGCAAAGCCACCATCTGCTAATGATAGGGCTGCTAAAACTGTGACTTACCGAACTACTCCCAGCGGTTTACAGATTATGCCACTGAAAAAGCCACATAGTGGTCTGCAGAATGGAGATGGTAGTCATGAAAAGGATTCTAGACATTTTGGGAATGGCTCACAACAGCAAAACGCAGATTTAAATGAACATGAAGGAGAACAAAACTTGGCCAGCGTGTTGGAAGTTAGTAACGATTCACCTGTTGTGAATGGAATTGGTATGTGATTTAAACAACTACAGTCTTAGGGGCGGGGGGTGTTAATTGCAGCAACTGCAAATAGAGATCCCACTTGTGGAAAAATCTTGTCATGCTACGCAAGTGGTATGGTGAGAAGCATATAAGCAAGTGTCACACTCTTTCCCTATGTATTACACCATTTTTTACCAGTTTCCTTCTCTCCTTCCGTTTCCCATGGAGTGACACGAAGCAGATTGGGCTTCATTATGTGCTTTTGAAGTAGAAAGTCCTTTTGGGGAAATGATGACAAGGCACTGAGTAGGAATGATGACTGAGGTATGTATAATACTGCAGCTGGGTTTCTCTATCACCAGGTAACAAATTACTTCTCAGTTATGTGTGCTCAGACACATTGGTCTCCAAAGATCAGGATTATTTTAGAAACAGAATTAATATCACTCTTCCTAAAGTATCCTCTGGTAAGTGTGGATGAGTAACATTCAAGTTCTTCAGTATTAGTGCTCCTCATATTCAAGAGTACTTAGAACTGCCAGATTCTTGTCTCTGACAGTGACTAGATATATCAGAAGTCACATTCATACTTTGTGGGAACATACAAAAAAAATGAAGGGAATGAGAAGAAATGGGAGAAATTTCTTTCTAATCGTCATGGTTCCTGATTGTCTTAGTTCTTAAGGAATAAAGGTTTATGTTCTCTATAAATACTACTCAGCTTAATGCAGCTTCTCATTATCTATATGTGTCCAATCTTTTTTTCTTTTTCTTTTCTTTTTTTTTAATTCTACCAAATTTAAAGCCTCCAGGAGTTAAGACAATGAGATGCACATTTTATTTGATCAGTTTCTTGGGTCTGGGGGGTTGTTTGGGGTTTTTTGACCTTTGTTTTCATTGTATAAGCTCTTGTCCTTATACAAAGGGATAAAGTGGATGATGTCCTATCAGTCAGTAGGCAGCCCCAGCCTTTTTAGCCTGCCTACCATGTGGAGGTCTTTCCAGGTTCCTGGTAGTTTTCAGTATCCCTTTGTGCCTTTGGTGTGTGGAGGGTTCTTTTAATACCTTTAAAAAACAGCAGGAGCTGTACCAAATGATTTCCTACTGCTTACTGATACAGTGGCGATTCAGCCTTTTGAGGATTTTTTTTTTTTCTGCTGTTACACACTGCATAAAGGTTTCCATTGAATGATACACAGTAGCTCTGACACTTTTTTTCCTTGCTGGTTACAGTTAATTTAGAACCCAGCTGTATGTATGATTCTTTTCATTATGCATTTAATCTGCTTTACTGTTGCTAATTCACCTTTTCCTTATGACTCAGTGAAGCTCTTCAAAATCTTTCCTAGTTTTTACTCTACTGAATTTGTATTCCTTTCAAATTTTCCTCTCATACTTCTCTTCCCAGTTCATCAATATATGTATTAAATAATCCTTCTGCAGGTCCTTGGGGCAGCCAACTACTAATCATTTGACCTGATGAAAAGTAAGCATTTGTTCCAATTATTTATTTTTATTAGCCACTTTCTGTGGCCCATGATAGCGCTCGTTTCCCTGACAGCTTCTTGTGAATTGCCCTGCCAAAAACTCCAAAAGTCAACTTAAATTATATCACTCCAATTTCCATTTTCCACCCTACTGGCAACCTAGCAAATGCTGCTTGATTTGCGAAGTAGAACTGGCCTTGCATGGTCTTACTTGCGACATCCTGTGACTACTGGGATGTTTCAAACCAGACGTCAAATACCTTGTTAAGACTCCCAAGACAGCAAAATGTGTAGTCAGCTTTAAATGCAGAAGTAGCCCTGATGATGTCTATGACACTTAAATTTAAGAGTGCAAGCTTTTATATTTTGGTGAGTTTGAGCTCATACAAGACTGCTTAAATAGCTACCTGCTTCTTTAAAAAGACTTGCATATCTAATTACAGATGTGTGTAAGGTTATTTTTCTTTGCTTTCTTACTGTTTCTAATGAAGATTTTTAAATAATTTGTTTTGTGTTACTCATCATGGAAGTTCTAATATAAAATGCATCTTTAAAATGCATTAATTGCCATATTTTATAATCTTTTTTTTTTTTCTTAATGAAGGACTTGAGGGGCACAAAAAACCATAAGGTGAAATGAGCCTTTCATTTGTCCCCAGAAGAGCTCACAAATGGCATCCACCAGCCCTTGTTTGAATAAGCTCTGTAAGACTGCTCTAATTCATCAGAAGACCGCTTTAACTAAGCAGCCAGGTGTTCTGCCAGGCACAGAGACATGTTTCTGGCCTAACAGCTGATATATGCACCTCCTCTAAAACATTTCTTTATGGTGGCTTTTGCATTCTCCAAATCCATCACATCTCTTTTGTATTCTGCTCTCCTTTCTCCCTTGCATTCTGGCCTCCCTGTAGGCAATAGCAAGAGATCTTTAAATCCCTACCTGCTTCTCATCTGAAAAGCCTATACTCAGCAGCACTCCCAAGGTCAGAAGTCCCTGTAGTCCTGCTTTGTGATACCCAGCATGTGCATAGTGGGGAAAACTACAAAGAGGAGAGATGAGACTGCCAAAGGAAGAGCAGGCAGAAACTGGTGAGGAAGGGTCAAAATCAAAATACTGGGGTTTTTCCTAAAATTGTCCTACAAATTTGAGAGAAGTAACATTTTCTTATACAGGGTTTTGCATCATTTGAAATGTCAAATTGAAGAAACTTGCACTACTCTTCAACAAGCCCAACAGTTTACTGAATTCCCTCAGTATTCACACTCCAAAGGAATGTGAATAGTGAGCACAGAAGATGCCACTGTGATTCTGCCACGTGTCCTGTTAGTATCACAGACTCATTGTCATCAGGATAGATGTCACACTAGAAGCGGTCTGAAATTTTACACATGACAAATGAAGAAAGTTTCAGAGGAAAGTGCCGATTTGTTGAATAACAGAAGGTTTTTCCAAACGTTTTGAGTTTCAAAACTTTCTCCAAATCCAAGCCAGTGTCCCAAAGCTTCGTCCCTTGAGAGCAGGAGCAGTGTGGCAGTCTGCTTGGCAGGACTCCCGCACTTCGCTCTGAGGCAGCCAGCTATGCCAGAGGTTTCAGGCAGTCTGCCACAGAGTCTGGAACTCGAAAGCCTGGCATGCACCATCAGTGCTTCCAGGGCACTATATGTAGAACAAAGAGAGAGCCTGGAGGACCTGGGTTTGACTACCAGAAGCTGTGGCTCCCAGGCAGCCCCAGGCAGAATGTGAGGAAGCAGACATTTGTGTCAGCTTTGAGATTGCCTGTAAGGAGCCCAAGTGAATGTCAGACTCACTTCACAGCTGTGTGTAAGAGTGCACAGAAAATGCATATAGGAATTTTAAGATGAAGCCTAGATTTGGAAAACAAAAATACCTCACAGTTTGAAAACCCAGCTGTAGGCCCAGCTCTGCTGCCAGTGTTGTATTAATCGTAATTAATAATTTATAAACTATAACTAATCAAAATACATCTGTTTTGTTTGTGGTATGCCAGTTCTGTTGAAACAAACAGTAGCTATTTGAAAACTAGTTTTTGACAATTTTTTGAATGGACTTCCACCAGTCTGTGCTTGGTTTTGCATATATATCCACTTGGGTACAAGTGTTTCCTCCTAAACCTTTAGATAAAACTCTCACCAGTAAGCTGTTTACCCCATAAAGATGAATGTATACCTACAGATGTATGCACAAAATCATATGTGCACCACAGTTGAGGCTTGGAACCTTGCTTAAGTTGGGACAGACCTTTCTTACCAAAACCTCTCTTGACCTTCTACACATCCCATCCTAAGGAGAGTAGATTCATCTTCACCAACAGTTTTAAGACAGTCTGTGAATTGGAAAATATGGGGAAACTCTGGGGGAAAGCATCCACTGATGCTCCCAGGAGCTAACAATACTATTCTTTCTGATATTTGTTGTCTTCTGTTACCACATTTCTGTTTCTCCAGATATTGTAATTGAGAGTGATTGTCTTGCCAAGTTTCTTGCGGCATCAAAGAACATCCCATTTTAATTTTCTCTTTCCTTTTTCTACATAGCTCTGTACCATCTGCTGAAGAATTTTTGCTTGTCATGTAGCACTAACCACTCTTTTTCTCCATTACAAAAATCTTTGTAGTCTCACGGTGCCCTTATTTTAAATATTCTCAGTGAACTTAGTCACTGCTTCCTCTTGGGGTATTTTTTTTTTTAGCTTGTTCTGTTTTTATTTATTCTGGAGCAATACTGGCAGTAAGAGACAACCAAATATGCTTGCTTTCTCAGTTTGGATCAAAACTCATTGCTTTTAGATATCTTACAGATGCTCACTTAGCTGGAG
Organism: Pezoporus flaviventris; assembly: GCF_033815535.1. Taxonomy (NCBI): domain Eukaryota; kingdom Metazoa; phylum Chordata; class Aves; order Psittaciformes; family Psittacidae; genus Pezoporus; species Pezoporus flaviventris. The sequence continues at coordinate 2,220,204 of NW_026892630.1, read as the reverse complement.
AAGTCTGAAATTATTACTAAATTATCAACAGAACACTGCGTTTAAATATGTACAGTATTAACTATTGCCCACAAGAAAGACGGAAAGGAGGCAGAGAAAAACTATTGGGAAGACTGAGGAATGCCAAGCTGTTTTATCAGGGAAAGTAAGGGAGCATGGTTTATTTCACTTAGAAAAATTAAAGCCCTAGCTCCATGATGGTTTTCATTCACCATGAATGCATGCTGCTAACAAAAGGAACAGTCCAGCTTTCCTTCCTGTGATAACCTGATCGTTATTCCCATCCCTTCCCCTGCACTGGTTATAGCACTCCTGAGGTTACAAGGTGGACCTGATCTGTTTGACAATTAACCATGGGTTTCTTTCCAGCCAGAACATTTCATCAGGTCTGTTCACTGTATGGCTGCTCACCTGGATGCTGGTACCAGCACAAGCACCACTGTGTAGGAGGTGGCACAGACTGCTCCATTAATCTGGCTGCAATCAATGCTAAGAAAGAAAAGGTGTATCTGAAAATAACAGTAGCTTGAGATGTCTTTTTCTACTGGGTAGAAGCAGTGGAAGGAGATGGGTAGATCCAAGTCCACTAATGTATTGAGTGATCTGAGGCTCATTGTCATCTTTTCACCCCTTCCCCTCCTACTTTCTGCCTCAGCTGTTTTGACCATAAACTTCTGTCCAGTATAATGGAGCCCCAGTCTCAGACTTGATCTGGAGTCTTCAGGCTCTTTCTGGTACCAACAGCAGCAGCAGTAGTAACATCGTTCCTTGTTGTTCCCTTTGACAGTGGTGGAATACTAGAGAAGGTGCGCGAACAGGCAACTAAAATGGCGAGGATCACAAAAATAAAAGAGGCTTCAGTTAGGCAAGGGAGAGTCTGAGGGGGACTACGATCAAAGTTTACAAAGTCATCAAGACCTCAGATAAAGTAAATGCAGAACTGTTGTTCACTAGATCCCTCTAGCAGAACTAAGGACCCCTCACTGAAACCGGTAGAACATCAGATAAGAGCACACATCAAAGAAAATTCTTCTATGTGTAGTGGCTGCACAGCTTCTCAAAGTGATACCACAGGAAGCTGTGGAGACAGACAGCGTCAGCAGGCTCAGAAGGGGATTAGGGAAATCCATGAAAAGGTCCATGAGCAAATAAGGAAACAGGAAGGATGAATCCTCTCCTATTCCTGTACACCACTTAGGGATGATACTAGGAGAAAGGACTGCAGAAAGTGGCCAAGCTTGCATTTTCTGCCTTCTTGGAGAAGAATTACTAGAGGCACCAGTGGTCTGGGAGTATTTTATGTGCCTTTAAAAAGTATTGAAGCTTCTTCAAAATATCAGTGTTGGTTTAGATATTCCATGAGTTCTACTAAAGATTAAAATCAAGGTAATTAGATTAAAAGCCCACTAAATGAAGGAATATTTTCACACATTCTGCATTTTTTTTATACTTAGTCTGACTGTCAAATACTTAATACTCAGCCAGTGAACCACACTTACAGGTACCTAAAGCTTCCTTAGTTAATTTGTGACACCCTAATTTGTTTCAGATACAGTATGGATTGCTTTGAGCATGTCTCTTTTTCCCTATGTCGCAATCATTTTTTATCTTGACATATTAAGGTACTGTCACTCTTGTGCACATTAAGCAGCTGCTAAGTATTAATGCTCGTGCAGAGACAATCTGGACAATGCTTTCGTGGTTCGAGCTCCATTGCATCCATGCAGACATGCTCAATGGGCCTGGTTTCACATGAGTCTTGTCTTTAGGTTTTGCTGATCATTTTCTCCAGTTTGTCAGATCAAACAAGATTACAGGGATTACACCAAAACAACAATTTAGTCACTGTATGTTGATCATCCATTCTTACAAATGTCACTTTTTCCATTCATATTTCTCTCCTATTAAATTCAGATCTTTCCTCTGGTTAAATTCTTGTCAGCATGCAGGTAGTTAAAGTACTGTGACAAGATCTATAATTTCTTACATCATACATTAATTCACAAACTGAATATATATCTCGAACAAAGAATACAAGAAAAATTAAAATTATTACTATGAGGCTTTTTTGTTGAGCTGGATTATCTGTGAGAATTAATCTTTCACTATTCTCTTCCCATCAGTATTTAAAATAGATGGGGCATAATCTTTAACAGTAGGTAGTCAATCCATCTTCCATTCAATGTTCATGTGTGCCTTTGATTTTGTATGTTCTTTACACTTTTTTTAGGGTATTTAACCCTTCACATCTTTGTAGCTTATTGCTGGATCAAGCAACACTTTAAGGACTGAATAGATAAAAGTGCAATATTTAAAAGTCTGCCTCAAATAATTACTTTCCTTCGGTATATTCCCAATAATATTAGTTTTCCATTAGTAATTTCACAAGTCCATTTCTGTTTGTAAGAATAATTGTCAAAATATATGCAGTAGCAAAACCTTATGAAAAATAAGAAATTATGAATAATTTTAAAAATTCAAGCATATTGTGATTCCTACCATTGCAGATAATTGGAAACAAATTTCAAATTCCGCTGGCTTCAAATGATGTTTTTTCAAATAGATGATCGGATGTAATTTGTCAGTACTAGTATTGCACCAGTTGCATCCTCTATTCAGTGTAGTGCAGGCAGTGCTTTAGATGGTACCTCTTAATTTAACCATGAAAAAGAGTTTCATGATTGACTGAAATAGCAGACTTTTTAACAAACGTGTTTCTGTGTGTAAATACATGTCTACCCATATGTACATGTTACATGATGAGGCTGAATGATGCACCAGGGAAATACTGTTAAGCATACTATGTGCTTTAGCATCACATATCATAACTGCAGTGTATATATAGGCATTTCACACACTGTGAGCAATTCCACAGGCCATTGCCATTTGAGAGGTATCAGACACTTCACGTACCTACATAAACATCAAATGAAAAAATAGCTAATCCAAAATGAGGGTAAGTGATTTTGGAGAGAGTAATCTGTTGTGAATACTCCATTTTTATTCCAAAAGAGCATTTTTAATTGGATAGTGATCATTTAAACTATAACATATCTATGTTCTAATATTCATGTCATCTGCCCTTTAAAAATTCCTGGCTATTTGATTCCAGAAGCTGGAACAGGTCAGCTTTGGCAGGAGTGAAGAACAGAACAAACAAAGGTGTTTTCATTCAGCTCTTTCTTGGCCTTTCTTAAGTACAGCATCTCTTGGGCTTGTGTCTGTTTAAACAACAAACAGATTTGGAGAATGTGCTGGGTTTGGCTGGGATAATTTTCTTCATCAAAACTGTTTCAATGAACAGACTGACTTTAATCTCAGTTCTTCAGTGACCTGCCTCTGTGTTATTTTTCATGCAATGGCATGAAACATCTGTAATTAGAAAAAGAGCATTGCATTAAAATCTTGTAAAGATGTTTTCAACACTCTGGCTCAGCATTGTTAACAATCATTACATATTGCCTATTAGAGAGAAACTGTAAACATAAGCAAAGTAATATTTTACAGCTCATACACAGTGTAAGTCAGAATAAATTGTCTTTTAAAATTGATGTACTATAACTCATTAGTTTTTAAGGAGAAACTGTATATTCTTTGTCATAGTTCCTTTTTTTCCATACTGCTGGGTACCTTCCAGAAATGGTATCAGCACTAATATTTCCTATATACAAAATCCACTGTTGATATCATACCCATTAGTCAAAAGTCAGCAATTACTGTTTGTGTAAATGTAATGAGCAAGAGCTTGGGGTGAGAGCAGAGGATGGCCAACTGCTGCTTCTAACACTAACACAAGGGTAAGTGAAAGAGAATGCTGGTAGTGTCAGCTTAGTAAGAACTCTCCTAACTTACTCTATGTGACCCATAGAGATGTGCCACAACTGTGTATTCAGGTTGTCACTTTAACATGATAATGACTTTTTGGCCACTGTGAGAGAAGACGTACCTTTTGAAAGAAGGGATTTGGAGTAAACCTGTCAAGTTTTTCCAAAGCTGATCACCCCAAATTCAGATAATACAATCACTTTTCAAAGTGGTTTTTCAAAGCAGAACTGAATCCCATCAATGGTCCCAGTCGTACATGCTATACAATTCAATTGTCTGATGCGCCAACAAAAAGTACTGCATGTTGGAATACAGTAAGAATGGCTTCAGGCTACATGTAACTAGCCAGGCACATTTTTGATTTATCACATTTATCACGTAGAGGCTACTGTAAATACTGAACTGTGTTTAAGCTAATAGAAAGTATCGCTCCATTTCTTCAAAGATTGAGACATAATTGTGCTTTGATTCTTTCCATCTGAAAGGTTCTTCTCTGGCCAATGGAAGCTTGAATCTACACAGCACTGTGAAAAGGAAACTAGATGGGGAGAAAGATTATGTCTTCGATAAGAGACTAAGATACAGCGTGCGTCAAAATGAAAGTAACTGCCGGTTCAGGGACATTGTAGTCCGGAAAGAAGATGGTTTCACACATATTTTGCTGTCAAGTCAGACTTCAGATAACAATGCATTGACCCCAGAGGTAAGTGTGTAGCCATGAAAGCCAAAAAAAGCCATCTTAATGTGTGGGTTATCTTGCAAACACTGCACTTGAACTGGATGTTGTGTATTTTTTCCCTAATTGGTTATCTTAGAAAAGAAATACGGAGTTCAGGTACATCTGACCTTTCCCATGCTTGGGATTCCTATCCAGAAGAATGCAGAGGAAATTAATTTTTAATTTACCTGTCTGAAACCAAAGTCAGAAGTAGAGAAAGAAATGGCAGAATCAGTACTTCCAGCATGGAGTTAGTTGCGTGACAGAGCTTTTCTCATGTTGAAGTTACTGATATTTACTGTCCTAGAGAGAAATCTAGTTTTTTTCATTTTATTATTTAAATAGTGCTCCAATTTTTGCAGACAGAGAATTTCAGGCAATATGCTGAGTCAGTAATTCTAAGTGTATATCTTGATGCCCAATTGAGTTTTATTCTGAATCACTTTATGAGCCCTTACTTGTGAAATATTAACCAATTAGGGGCTCTGTTCTCAGCTGAATTCATGCAGTTGTACAACGTATAAATGATATTAATGAATCCCCTTGTTCCAAACATTACACGCTTACTGTCAGACTTGGACTTGTAGCTTGTACTTACTGCTCCAGTAAATATATGGGTTAGGGAAAGGACTGAGAAGCTTTTCCTTCCATTCACTGTGATCCCAGCATAGCGGGCAGTGATGCCCAGGTGTACCATTCCCATGTCAGAGCTAAAAAGGTGTCAAATAAATGTCAAATCTCTCTCCGAGAGGAGAGAACATGCTTGAGCCCTGTTCCACATGGGCAGCAATGGACTGATTGAACGGGGCTGCTGTAGATCAGAGAGGAAAGAACAGGAGGTGCCTCCCAGCACCAGTTTTGCCACTCCGAGCATTCTGCAGGTAGAGTTCCTCTGCCTGCAGAGGGCAGGCTGCACTGTGGCAGATCTCTGCCTCTTCTGCCCCCCAGACATGCCAGTGCAGCTCTGTCCTACACAGTGACTTCAAGATAACAGGATATGAAATATCAGTTTGAGCACCATCTGAGGGAAAAGGAGACTGTAGCTTTGAGGAGTTATTTTATTCAATAAGAAACTGAGTAACTGTGAAATTAATTACTTATAATGAGCTTCAGATAAAACCACTAGCAGGTGTGATGAGCCCTGAATTTGACTCCCCTTCCCAAACGCACACCTACACAGGTACATCAATGGAGAGAATGAAACTAAATAGTTTTTGAACTCTTAGTTTTTAAATTTTATCATATTTAAAAGAACTATCTTGCTAATTAACACAGAACACCGAACTTTTAATACTAATTCCTATCTAACACTAGCTTTTAACACAAATGCTTTAGATTGCATAAAATCCATCATTCCATCTCCATGTATTAATTACTACTAACTGACATCACAGGTAATTTAAATGAAGAGCTCAAGGGCCTGAAAAAAGTATGAAGTCAAGAACTTGCTATGTTCAGGCTGAACAGCCTTACCTTTATGGTGCTGGCTGTGCTGTTCCTATCAGCTGTGTTCAAATGCTCAAATCAGTGAATTAATTCAGGCTCTTCAGGTCTGCCAAACCAGTTCACTTCATTCCTTGGAAATACTCCATATGCTGGGAAGCCACCTCTGTGGAAGAATAAATGATAAGCATGTAATAGAACTTCTCTTGCATCACTGGTGTAAACTTATTTCTAGAACCTTTATCGGAGCTTACTTGAAAACTACATTACTGGCCAGGATCTGGATAGCCAGGAATTAGTCAAGGTAATGTGTTCCACACATTGAAAATGTCTGTTTAAAACTCATCCAGGCTGAGAGCAATTGAAAGCTCTTGCCTTCTGAAGGCTGCTTCCTGGCACACATGAAATGACTTACTTGGCCTGCATCCAGGCTTCTGCCCATGATCATTCACACACAAAATCCTGCACCTTCAGTATTGGCAATTCCACATCCTTGCTGCAACTACAGCAGAAATCCAAGGAACTGAAAGGAGGAATATATTGAATTCCTTGTTCCTGCAGTTTGTCACCCATAGCCATAGGTGAGGCAAACTGCCAGAGTATTCTAGGGACATTTACAGCATTTTCAGTTTTGAAGGCTCTTACCGCCGGTGAACAGAAAGTACAAAAACAAAACTCCCACAGAGTGAAGAATGGGAGTTTCATTTTGTCAAAAGAAACATTAACTTCAAGCTTAATTAGACATCCAGTAGATTATATTTGCCAAGTAGTAAATGATTAATTTACTCAGGGTAGCTCTACTTGCTGTGGTTAAAATAGTGATGTGGTTATTCTCGGCCATGTATCTATGTTGGTAAAAAAAAAAGAAAAGGTGTGCACTGACCACAATCATAAAATCAAGCTTATACAAAATCACTCTCACCCCTAAACAGCACTGCTTGCTTTTGTGCTTTATCTTAACTTTCAGATGAAATGTAATAGTTTTGTTCAACTATTGGCCTCTGCTATTTATGCCAGTTTAATTAAAAAAAACAAAGAATTTATTTATACCAAAAAAAAAAGAAAAATAAAATCTTACAGAAGTCTCCCTGAATCTCTGTCCTGTTTGTGGTAACCACATCACACCTGTGGGCATGTGCAGGTGATTTTAGCATGAAATGTGCCCATGCTCCTTCTAGCCTTGTTGCACTGATTGAAGTTGGCTCAGTGCCACTCTGGTAATTGAGCTTTTTCTACAGAAATGTTCAGGCCACTATAGCAATTCCTTCTTACGTTTTACAAGGCCTTATAATACTTCCAAGCCAGTGTCATGAAACAGCACAGGTTTTTTATTTCAGTGGCTGAGTCTTGCTACCTTTAAAATTAATTTTCAAAATAGATACAGAAAGTATTTCATCATTATAAATTCCATTAAGACATTTTCTCTCATGGGTCTTTTGCTGGTTCTGAAGTTCTTTCTCCAGTGATGATGTTGGTATTTTAACTCAGCAGATTTCAAGGATCAAAATTCTGTTTGAAAATTAAGATAAAATGGATCCATCCACGCTTTTTACTTTACACTATTGCACTAGGAATTAATATTCCTAGCTTATTAATATATTCATAATATATGAATTAAAAGCAAAATATACCCCAGACAGCTAATGTTTCCATTGAAGACTGATACTACAACCTCAAATACACTTGAATCAGGTTCAGGTCCTAGCCATGAAAGTTAAAGGGTTCAAAGTTCTACCAGGTGCATTTTGGAGCACTGGTTTGCCTTCACTTCTTGCTTACAATTTTCTTAACTTCAAATAAAATAAAAAGAAGAGGCAGGTACGAGTTTACTGTTCTCTCTATTTTTGCTCTCATACATAGACAGCTTGTCAGGTTTGGCCAGTACTTCTGCCTGAAGCCAACCTGACACGTTCCTGCATCCTTCATTAATCCAGCAGAGAGGACTCACAATCTGTTTGCACAGAGTCAGCAAGTAACAAAAAGTGTATCTATGTAGAAAGGTGTAAGTGAGGAAGAGTTTCTAAGAACAACTGAAAGACTTTAAAATTCTGTTTGTTATGGTATTTACAGAATATTTACCTTTACAAATATCAACAGGGAATCCTTAGAGATTCAGAGAAATTAAATGTTTAAAGCAGTATTCCTGTTTATATGAAAGGAAACTTGTGTTCAAGAGACTTTTTGTAATCATGGTGATAAATTCCCAGTTCTGGGGTTTCCCCATAATGCGAGCAAGATTGAAAGCAAGGAGCAACAAATGCCTTTTAAATTTCCAGCATCCAGTAAAAGGCATTAAAATAAGCTCTTAGAAGTTTAATGAAGTTTTCACACATTTTATGTTTATTTTGCAACATGAGGTGTCCTGTAAGGAGCCAGGACTTAATCCTTGACAGGATTCAAAAAATAAGCAACTTTTGAGAAAGCGATAATTTTATTATATATTTGGGTTTCAGTAAAACAGTACATGAAGCGTTAGGCCTGGTCTAAATTTATAATTCAGTTGATTATCACAAGCTAAATAACTGGCCCATACTGATCAGTACATACTTCCTCAGAAATTTTAGTCAAATGTATTCAAATAGAAATACTGTTCCCACAACTGAAAATTAACTAAAAGACCATAAAGAGCTAATTGAGAAAAAAAAAAACAAACATGGAACAGGAAAATACTGCTTATGGAGCCTTGCATGTTTTAGATATGGTCCAATAGGAAAAGTAAAATTTTATTGGACAAATGCCATAGTTACACCAAAATGAGGGCAGGTTTGAAGACTGTGGAAGAGAGGAAAGGAAAATGTAATCTGACATGTAGTATCTCTGTATTTGCAAACTGAATTCACTACATCATTAAATGGAAAACTACATCATAAAATGGAAAACCAGACTGTAGTTCTGATCTAAAATAACATTTATTTCACAGTACTGCAGTTTAACACACAGTTCTACAACCCTATAGACAAACCTTCTTTTTTGTGTTTATTTTATTGTTAGTAACTTTCCTATAATCATATAAACATCTGCGGCGAAATACCCACACCCAGATAATATATGAGGAAAGCCATGATGCCAAGGCATTGGGAAGCAACAATGAGGTTGGCTAGAACCAGGCTGAGTGACAAAATGGATTTTAGACTGTACCAGCAAAGGACTGGGCATAGAACAAGGGAATGAGGGTTGACTTTGCTGGCATTGGTGTATTCCAATGAGTTTCTGAGCACCTTTTGATTATAAAGTTAGTGACAAATTTACAGATTTAAAAGAAATAGTTTTTGGAGCTTGAAAACACTGGTATGTTATGGTTTCCTCGTTTTTGGTACTATTTACTTTTGCTATGAACTAGTAGAGCAGTGGAACTTAATTTCCACTGCTGCTCAAACAGACTATGCAAAATGCTGTTGAAGCATTCCTATTTTCCACCATATCTGAGAAGTAAGTTCCTAATAATGGGCTTTTAATATCACTCTCTCCAAAACATTGAACAGTGATAGCAGAATATTGGGTTTTCCTACCGGTAGTATCAGATTTGCTCAAAAGTTTGGTATACTTTCAGATGGCTTTAACCATAAAGATCAATGAGGGGCAAGATAGAAAAGAAACAGGTTTGGAATGGTAATGATGTGTTTGAAGGTTAGGAGTGATAACATCAAAGATACGGTACAAATGCAAGTATCATTGGAGGAAGGAGAATGGTAAAGAAACTTGCTGAATAATAAAACAACACTCTTATTATATATAAAAATGTTTGACTGGCATTCCCTGATATTATTTATACACCCTCCCTGAGAAAGAGCAGATTTTGAGAATATTTAAAATAAACTAAGAGGACAGTCTTGCATTCACATGGAACTAGGAGTATCAGAATACATGTCTTTGTATTCTAACATCTACCACCTTTTCAAGTTTGTTTTTAACTTTGAACAGAGATTTTAGGTTCCTCTGTTTCCCCTTCACAAAATGTGCAGTTTTGCTGTGGTTTTTTACCAGCTATGGGCTGATACAGCCTCTGAGGCTCTGGGAATACACAGTACTTGTAAAATCACTGATGACGTTTTCATACCTGCACAAGAATTTCAAATACACTTTCAAATTCTGCTGCTTTTAATTACTTCACTTCTACCCACTGTCACATATTCAGTATTACAGGCATTCTGAAGTGCACTTACAAAAGTGAAGCATCAAGAAGTTCACTACCTGCTTTCTCCTGTCCTGGTTTCAGCAGCCAGTAGCAATCATTGCTATGCAAACGCATATGGAAAGCAGGCAGGTAGTATTACACTGCGGGGTTTGAACATACTGGTTCAAGCCTGGTCTCACAAGCCACAGGATTTTTAATTAAAAAACTGTCAGGTTTTGTGTAAACAAACTTACAAGTTTAGGGACATTTCTTAAATAAGGCATTTTGGAGATCTAAAGAATTTTTGGAAACAGAGTAGTGAACAAAAATACTAACAAGCCTAAAGTCTTGCGTTTGTCTCACGTGGAAATCATATCTAATTCCCCAACCACATTTTGCTGTCTTTTGCCTAAATTAACAGCAAATCTTGCAGTACAAAAGAGAAAAAAAATGGACCCAACAGGACCCTGTCTGTAGGAAGTACTTTAACGTGTATGTTTAAGCGTAGGACGTGTCATACTTGTCATACAATCATGGCCCTTCAAGTAAGGAATAAATCACTAAAGGGAAGAGCGGAAGCTGAAATAGCTGAAATAGGTTAACAGCTGAAAAACCATGCTGAATCGTAACTGAACAAGGAGTTCGTAAAATAATATTTCCTTCTAAAAATCATTAGGGAAACAATTCTCTGCTCATTGTAAGAAAGTGAAAGGCAATTTTCTTACAATACGAGCAGTTCAGTTTTGTATGGATTTTAGGTTTGATTTATGGGGCAACTGTTAGCTTTGTCCAGTTGTAAATCAGAGCAGAAATGTCTCTTTTAAGTGGCTTTTTTTGCTCTGACTTTTGTAGACTTCAACAATATCATTGAACACAGAAAAATGAATAATATATTTGTCATGTTGATATGTGTGATGTCCTGTTGTCCTGCTTTACTCTGGTTAAAGTCATATAAACCAAAATATTTGAAGAACTGAAAACTGGTGTTTATAGATTTTGCTCACAGCTTGTTGAGGATAATAGGTTATTGTTGTGATACCCATTTAACTGAAGATACAGCAATGAAATATATATATCCACTGAATAGACACCATGAAAATAAAAAAGTGGTATTTGAAATTATCAGAGTGCAACCAGATAGCATAAGCTGGCTAGAATTTTCCATAGCAAAAAGTAAAGAACAGCCAAAGTCATAAAAACTCTTCGAATTAATAATCATCAACAAAGCACTTCCAAATATACAATATTTTGTAAACTCTCAGTGTTCTCATTCTAAGTATGTTAAAATTAGATAAATATATACATATAATTGATGTAAATATTAATAGTGCCCAAAATTTAAGTCTCTCAAGATCGATAAGGTTTGTAAAACTAGGGAAATGGTATTGCAACGGCATGCATGTCGAATTGTTTACTTTTCTTTATCCACAGATCATGAAGGAAGTTCGGAGAGCATTGTGCAATGCATCAGCTGATGACAGTAAACTCTTACTTCTCAGCGCAGTGGGAAGTGTATTCTGTAGTGGCCTAGATTACTCATATTTAATTGGCAGGTTATCCAATGACAGAAGAAAGGAAAGCACTAGGATTGCAGAAGCTATAAGGTGACCCAAGCTTACCTATGATCTCTAAATTATGAAATGCAGTGTGTGATTATAAAGGTATTTATCAGGTCCAAAAACTGTTGTATATTTAATTGTTGATTGCATTCTAATTATAGTCCTACGGATCTGTTCAGTAAGAACCTTGGACCTTCTCAATGTTAGAAAACAATGCACATTCATTCCAGTGCTGATATCCCACAGGGATTTCTTTTTTTCCCAATTCTCTGTATTTAATATTTGAAATCATTCCTCCAAATTCAAATATAACTTTGTTGTTTATCCAAATCAGTCACTGCTTTATGTTCCAAAGTGGTTCTTGAAAGGCAGATACTTTACTTGTTTTGATGTTCATCATTGCAATGAATTTCAGTACAAACAAGAACCCATGGCTTACTCACATTCTGTTGAAATAGCAGTCTGTCACTGTATTTTAGAACCTTATTAGAAGGGTCTCCACTCTTTTTCTTAAACTCAAATAACTTAATATATATGCAAATGTAGTTTTATTTTCATAACTAAAATGTGACTTTCCTTATATATAAATCACATTACCTTAATAGAAATCCAGGGCTTATGACATGCAGTCTACAAATCAATCTGCACAATACATCACCAAAAATTTCCATTATCCACAAGGTATTTTTTATACATACTTGCCCGATCTTCCAGTATAAATCAACATCAGTCCACTAAAGCCAATGGTATTTCACCAGTCTGTACCAGGAGAGGGCTTGGTCCGTATTTTTGTCCCCCCACTTTCTACAAATAAATATTACTCTTCTGAGAGCTTAAAAACTTTATGCAACAAGTTTGTGAAGCAATATGAAATAATTTGTTTTACAACAGATCTGTCTTTTGCATATGTTAGTATAAAGTAAGATTACATTTAGTTACTACATGACATGTATTAACCACCAATTATCTTTGTTAAAACTGCTGCAGATCAATTTGGATTCCATTTAATACTTTTGAAATTCTGAAGGTAGTAATTACTTTGAAAGAATTTAAAATTAACTTCTTAAATATAACAAATTTTGACATGTTTTTAAGAGCCTAGCTATGCTTGAATATCATATAGAGATAGTTAAAAAAGAAAAACCTCTTGGAGTACGTATCCTAATTTATTTTTTACTTTAATGTGAAGGATTTTAAATAATGCGGAACCAAAATAAGTGAGGAAGGAAAATCACTGGTTTTGTCTGAAAATACAGACATGCTTGCACTGCATTAGAAGATAAAAATTTAATAATATTCATGTAAATGTTATGTAGATAGGTATTGTTATATATGTATACATTTATCCACACATATTTAATACACAGTTGTACTTATCAATTCCACATAAAAATGAGTATAAAATAGACTATAATACTCAGTTTTTCTACCCTTGGACTCACAGAACACTCTTGAAATACTGATTCAGTGTGCTGCTCCTTGTCAAAAACATCGGCTTCAGGCCCACTGGAAATAGATTTTTGTTGTACTTCTGGAAACAATACACTACGTTTTCCGTTTAGCACTCTCTGTGCTTTGTGTGAACAAAGGACTCAGCTAATGAAAATATACTGCAATAAGAGTAGAAAAAAATGTAAACTTTGCTTTTCAGTGGTTAGGATGTCCTCGAACACATTAATGGGTCTCTGCCTGCACTACTGTACGTCAAGTTAGACTTGTAGCAAAATGAAATTAAAGTCTTGATTACTGTATGTTTCCACTTTCTGACGTACGGTTCTCATATAGCGATCACAAGTCAAAAATGCAGTTTAAATACCCAGCATCTGTATTCATCTTATGTGAAAGATTATTTGTTTGGCTCCTGTCCTCATCCACTGCCTTTGGGGCTTGTATGTGGCCCTGTGGCTCCTCTTCAGGTACTGAACATAGATCCATCAGCCCAAGCTGCCACCGTCCAGATGTGTGTCTGGCATTACAATCCGGAAGCAGAGAAGAGGCAGACAGACTGCACTGCTGCGTGTATGTAGCCTACAGAGCCTGGCAGGAGAAAGCCCCATTGGAAAGCATTCCCAGCATCAGTCTCTCATTGTCAGTCAGGCATCCTTATGTGACCCGATACATAAAATTCTGGGTGTGCTCAGAAGAAAACGGAGAAGGATGACTTCACTCATTCAACTTCTTTATAGCCTTTGACATACTTACGAGCCCTGGCCTGCAGCATCCCAAAGTGTATTTGATCGTCAGCTTCCCAGACATCCTCTAGCAAAACCAAAAGCCTTCTGCATTGTGACACTTTTTCTTGTCTTTGAGCTTCTGGTTCTACTGTGGAATAACAGTTACAATTTTAAGTCCTCCTGAAAGACTACACTGAATCAAAACAAGGATCTTCTAGCCCAGAAACTAAGGGTGTGAACTTACGCTTCGAAGATGTAAAAACATGCCAGGTTCTCATTATAAAGACAATTCACTGAAATAGGTAATGTACCAAACAGGGAACACAGCAGCTGAGTGCGGTTCTGTTCACTGCAGCTTCTGTAGACCAAATACAGGCATTTGCTCCCCTCAAAAGTTCCCAGCATCATAGCCCTCGACTCCATCCTACAGGTGGCATATTCCACACCCATCCATGGTACCATTCTCTCTGCTCCCATCCTTTCCTCATGACGGAAGCTCATTGTGTCTTCTCAGTGTTCAGTTCCACTCTGTCCCAATCTCCAGATGCTCTCTTCCTTGCTCACTCGTGAAGATTTCGCATCTCCTTCAACCCTTCCCCTTCACTAATGTGTTCTGCTTTGTTCTTCCTCCCCATCATCTAACTGCTTCCTCTGCACATTCCTAATTGCTTTTCCATATTCACTCCCAGTCCCATTTATCAACACATTCTTCCTGCTTTTCTCCACCACACTGTTTTCTTCTGCCTTCACATGGTCCTCAGATCTGCTGCCAGCATTTATCCATAGTTTGTTCATTCATCCCATCCCCATTCCCATCTGTAGTCCTACTTGGAAGGCTCACTTACTAACGCTGTCAGAATTCTGGAATTAAGGTGCAGTGATCCACAGTCATTACTCAGCCATAAACAGCTGAAGAAATAACGAGATAAGGGAACAGCATTGCTTCTGCGAACAGAAATGAACCACAACTCTTCGTAACCCTGCTTCTAGAAAGGCATGTCTTCAAAGGCCAGATAAGTTCCTTATTTCGTTCTCTTTATCTTGCCACTTATCTTGTGTTTTACTGCTGACAGTGTGAAGAGAGCTGCATCAAGCCCACGAGTATCTATTTTCCCATGGTCAAAGATCAACACTTTACTAGGTAGCCAGAAAACCAGAACTCATTCATTGAATGTGTAATGCTGGCTCACCTCAGGCTCTTTGTTTCCATTTAAAATACAGGCAATGCCCTTGTCCCATAAAACATTTCTCTTTGGTATCTTTTCTGGTTTTTGCCATATGGGCACTCTGACCTGCCAGGCAGAGGCTCTGCTCCCAGAAACAGAAGACTCGGTCTTTTTGACCTCAGTGGCAGAACCACAACCCATCAAAGGGCGCATTTGACAAAATGTTCTTTCCTCAGATCTGTCAGCAAAGATGCACTCTTTGTGTGAACCAGGGCAGGAACAGACTCTCCTCTTTTGTTTCAAATTTGATTTATACATGTCTCTTTTCTAAAGTAATTGAGCATCTCGTTTCCTTCCATGTACCTGTCGTGCACTGAGCTGCTGGAGCCCATAATTTGCTCACAGTTACACTCATGCTTTTTCCTAATTGGGGTATAGGCTGTGTTCAACAGATATCTTTTCCACCGTTGCTGATACGTAGCTTATTTTAAATATCTCCTCACTGCACAGAATTTAACATGTTCTAGTTCATTCGTCTGGATGAATCTGATCACATTAGTTCCCCATTATTTCCTATTGCTTCACATTTACTGTTGTGCAAGCAAGGGCATCTACTTCGTTACATCTCTGCTGAAGACATTTGCAGCGAAGACTCAACAGATCACTTGGCTTATTCTTTCCCGTTCAGACATTTCTCTCGCTCTGACTCCCCTTTTTGGGTCTTACTCTTTCTGCTCGTGAGCCAGCAATGTTTACTATCTCCCAATCCATGTATGGGACTTGCAGTAGCATCTGACCTAGGGTCTTAAGAGAACTTAGAAAAAAATGGATATTCATCAATACACCTATGAGGTTCCTCTCTGTCATGCTATAATATGTCCATCAGGTTAGCCAAACCAGATTGTCAGAAGCCATACTACCCATAGTGGAGCAAACTGAGAAGCACTGTGTGTACAAACTCATGAATTACTATTCCAGAAGTAAAACTAAACCTGACCAAACCATTCTGCAGAAAGTCAGTGCATTCCAGTTAATCAGTTCACATACAACATACACAAAATTATTTAGTATGCCGGGTACTCAAAAGATTAAATAACTAAATATAAACAAACTTTTCCATGTGCAAACTAGAAAGTAGCTTGCAATTCTGACCTCATAAAACTGGGCCATGGCATTTATTGTGTTCATCTGTGATTCTAATTTGCTTTCAGATTAAGTACTTTAAATTTGGCTGGTTATCTGAGACTTACTTTTGTATTCAAGGTCTTTCTTCTATTTTTTGTTTTAGGGATTTTGTAAAAGCTTTTATTCAGTTTAAGAAGCCCATTGTGGTTGCTATCAACGGCCCTGCTCTTGGGTTAGGAGCTTCTATTTTACCACTATGTGATATCGTTTGGGCAAGTGAGAAGGCGTGGTTTCAGACACCATATGCAACAATCCGACTCACCCCAGCTGGCTGCTCATCATACACATTCCCACAAATTCTGGGGGTTGCACTGGTAAGGTTTTCAACCTCAGTTTGCTGAGGAACCCTTCTTAAATCCATGCTCTTCTTTTTCTCTTTAAAAAGTAAAACAGAAAACAACCGTTTCTCTTAATTGGCATGAGTGGAAATGAAATCTCTGGAAAGTTCATCTAATCCCTCCCCGTTTCTTACGACAAAATGACCTCAGAATTCAGTGTATTACACATGCTGTGCACAAGAAGGATTGAACACAGATTGAAAAAGCAAAGATCATCAAGGTCATGGTAGAAACAGGAAGTGATGCATTAGCAGAGTAGTGTTACAGAGTCCTTGTCTGTACCATGGTAGGATTGTGCAGAGACAGACCAAGAAACTGCCCTTTGCTCTCTAAAGATAATCCATAGTAATTCCAGTAAGGTTGATTAGTTTTTACCAGTATAACAAAGCAGAATTTGCCCCACAGAGTGTTATATACTAGGATCCATGACTCTTGGCACAGTAGCACTGACAGTTACTCTTGTAAAATCAGCAATACAGATTCATCATGCATGCCAGCACATTTCTTTTAAATGAAACCCATGCTGTGCTCTGGCCACCTGCACAATCCTTAAATAGCTACCGAAACTCCTTTTAAAGTGTTTTGCAGTATGGAAAGATAGAGGAGACCATTTGTAAATTTAATCCTGAAAATATCAGGCAAGTATGGAAAAACCTTTGAGAGACTGATAACACACAATCACATGTAATCTTTTGGTTTCACAGGCCAATGAAATGTTGTTCTGTGGGAGAAAGCTGACCGCACAGGAAGCCTGCAGCAGAGGACTAGTGTCACAAGTATTTTGGCCAACAACATTTAGCCAAGAAGTGATGCTACGAGTGAAAGAAATGGCATCCTGCAGTGCAGTGGTAAGAAATCACACTCCTTTGTGATTCAACTCATTTCACAGAGCTAATGTGTGCTCCAAAGGCTCATCACGTGGTGGGTCCACAGTTTCTACAACCATACTTGTGAAAGAAGGTTGATAACAGACAATCTGAATAGGGATCCGTGAGTTCATGAGGTTTCTCATTTTTCAGCGTCAGGGAGGGGTATTTATTTTCCCTATCTTCACATTTATTCAATATGAGTGGAACCTCCTTGCCCCAGATTTTTAAGGGGGATTAGCATAGGTTTATTTCATGAAGATGGAAGAGACTGTAGCAATACAACTGGACTGGGAGATCTCTGCAGGGCCAGTAAGGAAGGACAGTAAGAAAATAGATTCGCCTTTCACAGTGTCCTAGCCTACTACATTTCAACTGGATCTGCCTTTTTTTCTGCACCTGCATAGTTCCTGGTTCTGCAGAATGTGCAGAAGAAGGCACCAGAAGGGTAGGAAAGTGCCAGCTAAGCTCTGCTGTGCAGGAGAGGTGAGATCCAGACACAGAGGGATTTGAACACAGTCTGGTCACAGTGTATTATAACTTCCTTTTGTGTACATTGAAGTTGAAAGAAAATCCTTTCCTATTTTTACTTCCTAAGGATTTTCCCTTCAGGCAAATATGCTCCTATTCTGTGCACATCCTTGCTTAAAAAAGAAAACAATGCTCAGAGTGAAGAAGGTGATACTGGCTGCAATAAAACTGCTCCAGCAGAAGTGCACACGGTTGTCATTTTGTGCTATACTTCTTATGCCTGAAATTCTTAGCATCCCTTCATTTAAGAGATCTGTCATAAAAGAGAAAATAGAGACGCACAAGATTTTTAATTAAATCAAGTGTAGATTAGATCTTCTGAAAAGACATTCAGAATGAAACTGCAAATGTAGCATAAGCTTATTTGATCATGCTGATATAATGTATTATATGAGTTGGGAAAACCTCTGGGCTTCACTGTGAATTACTCTTTCCTTCGCTGTTCCTGGCTGTCAAGGGAATTTTCTCTTGAGACCTGTTAGAAAGACTGGTGCTAACTTGTGGTCAAAGATGAGAGTTAAAAGTGTCAGAGACAAGATTTACTCTCTCTGATCCTAAATGCAAATCAGGCTGAAGTCACAAAAACAAAGAATATGATGAGCTCATCTGAGTTCACTGTGGATACTTGTTCACAAACAGACCAAAAAGAACACACAGGGCCTCGGCATTTGCAATGAACACCATCTACTTGAGTTAAAGAGAAATACTACTTTGGAATAGCAGTGTGTAACCTAGACTTGATAAGAACTGGGCTTAGCATGTAAGTATTGACAAAGCTCAGTGGAGAGTGTGTGTCTCCCTTACCATGAACACTGTGTTGGTTCACATTAAATCTTCTACCCTCAAAAGACCAGCAATGTATGAGTTATTAATGGTTTTGACTAGTCAGGTTCCTTGTGAGGTACATGCTCGTGTTACATATTTTAAAAAGGATTTTAAAGGCTGCAATCTGTGTTTAAATTGGGTCTAGGAAATAAACCGTATTTGCAGTAAAGGCCGTTTTGGGTTCATCTCTGTTTTGATAAGGAAATGATGCATGAGGGAAGATTATTAAAGGTGATGGATATCCACAGTGGGGTTTCCAACCTCTCTAACCTTAAAGACTACCTTCCAGAAAGCAGGTAGCCAGTGTATCATGCCTCACATTTTCATTCCAAAGGGTAACATTCTTAGGTCTGTCTAGTGCTTCATGGTTTCAGTAAACTAAAGCAATTCAGAATTCTTCATGCCTTTTTAAAATGTTGGCACTACCACATAAACTTCAAAAGTCCTTAATTCTTCAAGATGCTGACTATCAGCAAGTGGAGTTATGGCTGTAAATCAAATCTAGTTTCTGTGCCCGAAGGAGTTATTTAAATTGTAAAACAGAGTCAGTAGTGTAAAAATTCTGTTCACACCATTATCTGTAATAATTTTAGCAGATGCAAAATGAGATTCTGAGTGATATTTTGGCTTTAGGTATTGGAAGAGTCCAAATGTCTTGTGCGGAGCTTCCTGAAATCTGGACTTGAAGATGTGAATGAGAAAGAGTGTCAGATGTTAAAACAGCTGTGGAGTTCTTCTAAAGGACTGGATTCATTATTCAGCTACCTGCAAGACAAAATATATGAAGCCTGATGTATTGGCTTAACTTAGAAAATGCCCCAGTTGTGAACCAAGTCAAATGTTACCTGTGTTTGAAAAGCAGAGGCAATGCATCAGTGAGGAATTTGTGACAGTGTATCCTAATACATATGGTTGTGTTGATTTCCTTGTGAGATACACAGCTGCTTGTAGCTGGTATGATTTTGTGTAAGCGAGACGTAGGCAGGCTTGTTCAGTGCACATAATCTCAACAGAGGGCTGCATCTTTCACATTGCTCATCCAGGTAAAAGTATACATTCCATGTGCTGAGAAGCACCATTGAGGCCCAGTGAGGCACACCATCTGTAATGATTTATTTTGTCTGTCCTTCTTAACTTATTCTTGCTGTTGCCACACATCTGGGCTGACACAGAGGGCTCAATCTAAAAACTGGGTCAGCCCAGTATTTTGTAGACCCAAACACCATGCTTTAGAAATACCTTGATTTTTTTTCATTTTTCCTAAGTTCTAGCAGTGTAATGGAAGAATTTGATAATTTATATGTATAATATGTAAAGTTAGTTTTACAAAAGCTACTAGGAATTTTTTTCTTTGTTGAATTTATTTAACTTATTTATTTTGTGTTCATGTTCAGCTGTTTGTTGGTCACAGGTCTGATTTTTCATACTGCCCTTGACTGAATTAATGGCATCACATGGGAATGCAAACACAATTACAGCAGCAAATTGTGTAGAAAAATAAAGAATATATCGGAAACACGCAGGATGCTGCAGGCATTAAAAGAAACAGTCACGTGCATGCTCCTCTGTGTTTAAAATTGTACAAAAAAATGTATGGAATAGATTCATTTGTGAGGGTTAGAGGGGGAAAAATGGATTCTGAAGCAGCGAGTCCCCCTTAAGTCTCTCTTCACTTTCTGCCTTCTTGAGGGGCATTGAAGGGCTTGCCAAGGAGATGCTTTATTTAAGTTGACTATACTCCTGTTAGCCGGGTATCAGTGACAGGGTGAGTGGTGCCGTTATGTGGCGTTGTACTGTTTTTCAGGTTTAAACATCCCCTTTTGGTCTGAAGTCTAAAAGCAACTCCTTATGAGCCTTAGTCTAGTTGCCTGATTCCTCAGGTGTGAGATAATTCCTGCTCTGGAGGCCTTTGGGTGCAGGCCAGCAGTTTATACAAGGTGCTAGGTATTGAACTAAATGGAGGGAGCAGTTTTGTTTTGCTCTCCACATCTGGCCACCCCGCCATCTGGTACAAGAACTTAAGGCTATCCATAAAAGCAGTCCACAGTAAACTACAAAAAACCAATCTGCTGTTTTAGAATGTGATCCTAGTACTTTTCAGTGACACTGATTGACTCCTGAACACTGGACCTCCAAGTTCTGTCTCGTTAGTGAAGCAATTAATATGGAAGTAACTCAAGCATGCTCTGTGACTCCCCTGCCATTGCGGTGTGCCCAAACCAGCGCTTTTTGAAGCAGAAGCTTTGCACATTTGTTTGCTTTGTGATTTGTGCACTTGCTCGCTGTCCTTCAGCTCAATTACTTGCTAATGGTTTAAACCTCTGCAAATGAAGCTGCTAGGTTTTCTCCCTCCTGGTATTTCCATGATGAGTTTCAACAAAGCCTCTGTAAAGTTAAAGGTGATTAAAGTACACAGTAACCTTCAACACATTAATATAACATTCTTTTTTCTCAATAATTAGAAGTACTGTTTCTACAGCCTAACTACCACTGAATTTTAAGGAAATCAGCACTTTAAGAACAGAAATTCTCATGGAAATTCTTCAGTAAAAAGACAAAGTCTGGCTTCTAATTAGCCTGTTCAGTGGTTTCCACAAAAAAAATAAAAACAGAACAAGTAACTTCTAAGCATCTGAAACTAAACTCTTTCAGTAACTATTGGAAGTGATGCGTGCACCACTTGTTCTAGACTAATACTTGCTTATTTCCACAACCTGCCAGCAAGGCCTCATAGTGCAGGGACGTAGCTGAGTCAGGGCCGTGGGATCCCCTACTCTGCTGCTATGCACATGTGAGTCACCTGGATGGCATTTAACAAGAGGGGTTAATCAAATGAAACCACTCACATGCAGAACATGTGCTCACACAGTCCAGCATATGACTTCATAAAGAGAAACGAAAAAAAGCAATGGAAAGTACCATGATTCCTCAGTTTCCTTCATTTCCTTTATGCCTATTCAGAGAGCCATAACTCCTAGTCATGTGCTAGTAAGACATTAGGAAGTTTATTATAATACTGTGCTTGGGTTTTGCAGACAGAGAGAAACTGCTCAGCAATGTGAAGGTATGCTTTCCAGATGAGATTTTCAGAGAAGAATCGTAAGTTGTTAAGACCTTTAAACTGCATCATTTCATCTGAATTTTCAGATACCTATATCTTAGCATCTTAGCATTTTTTATGACAAAGGAATGGTTGAAATACATTTTTCTATAATTATTTTTCCATTAAAGCAAGCGCTAACCATAGTTAACATTTTTAATTATTCATATCTATACAGTTACAGTCTAGTTTTCATGGACTCTATTTTCCCTTCCAAAAAGAGTAATAACAATGTCAAAAGCTTCTTTTCCAGTATTTAAAGATCAGAAATCAATTTTCTCTTGTGTTTCTGTCCTTACTAGGTATTCAGATATCTAGATGTACTGTACATGTTAGTCTGGGTACCTTTACTAATATTCACAGTATTTAAGATTATAAATGCAATTTGTTGTTAAGTATGTTTATTCTTGTGTAAATTGTTTTGTACAATCTTTAAAAATCTACAGTTTTGCATTTGTAGATATTAAAGGTAAGCAATTTATTTTGTGTTGTCCTGCATGTATATTTTTGCTGTAGATAAGTGTTGCTTAGATTACTATTTCATTACATTTCTGTTTAAATGAATAAGCTTACAAACTTTAATACAGTATATATTTTCAGAATATAAACTTTTATATTTCTGTGGTAGGTTAGGGTATGCGTTTTAGGCAATCTTTTTCACTACTGTTAACTGTTCTTTTAATCTCTGATATAATGGTTTTGTGCCAATAGTTTTTCATTAGAATAAAATGCTCTTTTAATGGTAGGGATAAACACACAATTTTGGTTGGGGTTTGTTTTGGTTTGGTTTGGGTTTTTTTATTATTTTGCCAGCCTTTACAGTTTGAAAATGTAGTTTTATTGCATTTGTGAATAAGCCTTACCATTAGGTACAAGAAATCTTTAAAGCTATATAAATTGCTTATGATGTAGTGCTAAGGACTTCCCCAAATAATTGCTGTAAGAAAGTTAGCAAATTAGAGTACAGGGCCTTAAGTTTTTCCTGTGAAAAGGGTAATACGGGTTGGTTTTGAACAACATAGGTAGATTTGTCAGCATGGGCTTTGTTATATATAAACTGTGCATTTGTGCTCCCAGCCACAGTAGTTTATCTCAGGCTTTGTGTGGCTGGGTCTATAAAAGTCAAATCTGGCTAAAGCCAGCGCTCTTTAGGAGACACTAAAGAAGTTTACATAAGAGACTTATAGACAATCTTATAGTACATTTGGGTACTCAGTATCCTAGATGTGTTATCTGTGTCTGCCCAATTAACCGTATGTTTTAAGCCATATTAAATCTCTTTACTGCTACTTCAGATACTACACTGAAAGTCATTCACTAGCTTGCTTACTCACAGACGGGATTTCAGTTTTTAGTGAATAAAAATATTATGCCTTCCATAAAAACAAAGGACCAAAGAATTCCATTATTTTAACAAAGCATTAGTTCCTTCACCAGTGAACTGGTTTGACATTTATACTGAAGATCAGTCTATTTCTGCTACAAACACTGCATTCTCATCCATGTCAAGCATAAGGGGAAAAGATGTATCCACGGACCTATAGGGAAAGGAGTGACGTTCAGCTAGGATGGTATGTCTATTGGTAAGGCTTATTACCAAACCTCTGAGAAGAAGCAAAGAACCAAAAATTCACAAATTACATCAATGTAACTTTATTTTCAGAACTTGCACAAAGAATTAATTGTAAAACTTTGCAAATTAGCCCCTTAAGTTATTTTGTCAAAATGCCATGGAACAGACTAAAACGGTTTCTAATATTTGTAACAATGAGTACATATTATAATATGATAAGGGTACAGGCACCCCTATGTCACAGTGTTGTAAATATTTTCTGAAACTGGTACAGTACTGAGGGACTTGTATCTTCTGATATATGAAATATTGGCTGTCTAGATCAAACTGTACACAATTTATTTGTTGATGGTCCTGTAACTAGTGTATGGACACATTTCTGGGTGCCTTAGAAGTTGTATTTTTCATGTGTGTTAATATGCAGTATTTATACATTGTGAGAAGCTGCTTTGAATAAAAACATTGAAACTTCATTTCAATGCGGTGACCTTCAGTTTTACACAGTCAGAATGATTGTGATAAGTAGTAGCCACAGACCCTTGCTTGTATTACATATGATAAAGCTATTCATGGACTCTGGCCTTTCAAAAGGAATCAGGCGTACAGCAGGCTTTTTAAAAGAGAAGTTAAATTTAAAACTTTTGAAGGGCAAAAACCGGGGCACTAAAAGACACTGCATAAGAGCTGTCTGAAATCGTGCATTATGATCCATCTGTTTATCATTTCATTATCAAATCCAAGGAAATCAACAAGACCTGTCCTATAAATACACTTCTAGGACACCTTCTCCACCATTATCACTTCCGCTATTTAATACCTGAATGTCACCCAAAGCATACCTCTCCAGAACCAACTATTTGCACACAGTATTTCAGCTCCCTGTGGAGGAATTTGATATTAAGGTGGTATTTTCCAGGGAGGCCATTTTCCAGAACCCTGTTGGTGCAGTGTGAAGCTGAGTCACCCTATGGCCCTGCATGGTTATAGACACCATGGGGTCTCATGTATACAAGGTGATAGTTTGGCTGTAGCATCCATGAATGCTATTTCAAATCATGTATCTCCCATGATTGGAAGCGTAACTATTTAGAACTATTAGAAGAGTAACTAAATTACTTCCACCAGTGGTAGAATAGGAGGGATATTTCTGTAGGGAGCCAGTGTTACCTAAACCACCTATACAACAAGGTCTGAAGAAACAACCTACATTTGATTCAAAGGACAGCAACAATGTCCTAGCAATTATATTGGTTAGCTTTAATCTGACAGACACCGTTAATAAAAACTGTAGTCAGCTATTTAGAGCAGAGGATTGAGCAATTTAGTCTTGCTTCACTATCAGCAAATCCAATTATTTATTGCGGTGATTCTTGCCAGGAATTAACTTACCATAGCTTGCGCTGGACTGTAAGCAACGTACATACACATGATGGGTATAACACTGTTTCTGCCCAGCAGTTTTATTGATAGGTTCTGGTCTTAACACAGATTGCCAGCATGAGCATTTCATTTTAAATAATTCAACTTTAAAGGAAAGCAAAAATTCTTTAAAATGAAAAAATCCACCCAAATATTTTGTCAAGCCAAGGTTTCTGAAAGCAAGATAAATGTTAGTCCCTCTTGCTGTAAATTAATACATGACCAAACTACATGGAAGGGGAACCCATTAAGGATGCTGAAGAGTGACTCTTCATTAGGGACTGTAGTGGTAGGACAAGGGGTAATGGGTTCAAACTTAAACAGGGGAAGTTTAGATTGGATTTAAGGAAGAAGTTCTTTACTGTGAGGGTGGTGAGGCACTGGAATGGGTTGCCCAAAGAAGTTGCAAATCCTCCATCCCTGGCAGTGTTCAAGGCCAGGTCAGACAGAGCCTTGGGTGACATGGTTTAGTGTGAGATGTCCCTGCCCACAGCAGGGTGGTTGGAACCAGATGATCTTAAGGTCTTTTCTAGCCCAAATCATTCTATGATTCTGTGACGCTATATAAAATAGGTGTACAAATTTAAGAGGACAAAAGACTAGTCTATGAATTGCACGTATAAAAGAACAGGCAGGTATTAGTCCCAAAGATATAAACAGTACTCAAACAGGTCAAAACTCTACATGTATTAAAACATGCCAGTTTCCCATTTTGAGTTTTGAATAACAGAAACAATATTACAGACGGAAAAAACAGGGAGAGGTTCTGAAATGAAAGCATGTGAGAAAACCAGACTAACACCATCTTAAAGATTGTGGGAGCTCAAAGCAAATCAAGTCTTGGAAGTCGGACTCAGGGATAGTTTGTGTGAGGAAGAGAAAATCAGAGGGTGACATTCTGGCCCCGTAACATTATTTTTCATGATGAAAGATGATAAAATTTAATAAAACATAATGCATCTCTTCATGACTGATGTCTGACGACCTCAAAACCAAACCGCAGTCATAGCACGGGGACAGTTCCAAATTACTCAGAAAGCCAGAATAACAGCCCACTCTAGAGTGCAAACCATTTGCATTGTGCTAGCACCACTTTGCTTTAATTTATACTTTTTCCTTGGTTTTACAAAATTTGCTCATTACAAATGTATAATAAAAATAGAACCATTGGAAACTTTGTTGAACTCCAATTATTAAGTCCATCTGGCTTGACACAGTAATTTTCAGTCAAAAGTACTATGGGAGAAAGAATGGAATTTTCATTTCTGGAAAAGGAAACAGTTTATTTTTTTAGTAACTTAAAAATCCTAAGCTAAACTGCGTCATGTTTCCTTTATCACTTCCTGGCATTGGTGTTACTTGAACAAATTGGGCGAATCCAAGTCAAAAGCCACCAACATCAATGGCGATCTTACTGACTTCAGTTCCTTCTAGGTCAACCCTAGTGGCTGACATGCCACAGCAAATTGTTTCACCATAACAGCACATGGAATATCTTGTAGACATCTTCAGAGAGCAATGTGGCACCAGTCAGAAAGACATAACCAGCACAGTAGGCAGGGTTCCATGTCCTTTATTCAAAATTCAACAAGCAGTGACTAAGACATTTTTATTAAAATTCACCATTTTCAACTTTATCCGTGATTCCTGTTAGTAGTAAGTCATGTCTGCTGGGTTTTAGCCCTCCCAAACTCTTTGGTCACATTCATCAGCTTGGATTCTGGATGACTATGTAAAATCTGTGAAACTGACTTTATACCTTGGTCATAGACAGACATATGTTTGTGAACAACTATAAAGAGAAAAGTGAAAATGCTTTTTGCAACTAAGAGTCGTGTTGGAAATAGGGGCTATGGAACTGCCACTGCCTCCCAGGATGTTAGATTAAAAGCTGCACTAGCATTAGTTTCTATAATGAAAAGATTTAAACACTAAGCAGCAATCTTGACTTGTTAGGATTAAGTTAATTACTATCATCTAGAAGTAAGTTATTCACAGTCATCCAGAAATGTGTTTCTGACGTGTCTGTAAATAAGTGCCACAATTTCCATTACTCCAAAAAGATCAGCAATTTCATACTGCTGTCCTGCCAGCGCTCTGGTTAGAGATTACACACACTGCCTACCAGGCTCTCCGGGGTATTCACGTTCTACACGAGCTTCATCAAATGGATAAAGGCATTCATAGAGAACTCTTCCCATGACTAATTATTCACGATCTCCATTATCTTACCCTCTCATTTGTTTATCTTGTATGCAGCTGCAGCAGATTGTTTGTCAAGGACTCAGACTGGCAAACAATTCCCTCCAAGTCCACTTTTTGCCCACTAGGCTTGTAATGAGCAACAACTCCAAACCCCTGCCAGCTACCAGGGATCCCCTCCTGCTTCTAGGGTGAAGGTCAGATCAGCTCTGCTGATCGGCAGCAGCATGCCCACTGGTTAGAGCATGGGGTTTGGAGTCAACAACTGCTTAACCCTGATCCTCCCTTTACTTCTGAAAGCAAGCCCTGATTAGTATCAGCAGTCCAGCCCTCTGTGGGTTTTCCTGCCATAATGACCTTTCATCAGTCCTTTGCACAGGGCTGTGCCCTGGAATGACACCTGGAGCAATGTAAGTTGTTAACTACACAGCAGTCTACAAGTTCCTTATGCCAAGGACCAGGCCATGCGAAAAAAGCAACGGACAAGGCAACCATAACACCCATAGCACCCCCAGCACCATGCTGTGCCTGCATTCATCAGACCAGAAAAACAGGAGATTATACTTTTCATGTATTTACATGTAACAGAATAAAACGGATACACTTAATTTCCCTGCTGCTAATGTGACGCCAGTTGGAAAGAAATATCCCAAAACGTGTTAGACCTGGTAGGATTCCTCTTCCATACATGGCTGTAACTAGTTAAAACACAAAGACACTATCCCTCGCTAAATGGGGTATCTTAAATTAAATCCACCTTCTCTAAAAATCTATTGAAAGATCAAACTGAGCTTTAAAGAAATAGGCTACGATACGGCTGATCTGAAAGGCTAAAACCTTTACCAGCCGTTTCGAGTATGAGAAAATCCAACAGCACTCCATTTGGGATTCAAGCACTCAGTAAACACACTCCACAACCATACCATGGCTGTGTGCCAGCGAAATGGTGAGTCAGCAGGCAGGGTAAGGAATCAAGTGTCAAGAATCCATTTAACCCTCACTCCAGAGAACACTTTTCTTACAAATAGAACAAAAACACTCTGTGAAAAGCAACAAAACAAAAAAATGACCGGAATTCTTTTCTCCATCAGGCGCCTCTCAATTTTCTTCCATCTTAGAGGAGCTCTCACATTTTGAACTGGGGCATATGCTTAAGAGAACAGCAATCAGCAAACTGATAACAAAGAGCTGCATGGACACCAGCCAGTCCAGTCCTATGACAAAAATCCCTCTGGCGATCCTGGCAAGGCTGAGAGAGGAAGGGTCTCGTGAGAGCATTAGAATTGATAATACTACATACTTGCAGAGATGTAAGAAGCAAGTACATTTTCCTAATGAAAATACAGTTCAGATGATCGGCCATACTCCCAAAGGACTCTCTGCGTGTTGCTTTGCTCACAGTGCTCTTGTGGAGCATTTGATGAGATCACAAGATTTCCTAAGTCATTTTTAAGTTAATCTCTCTTAAGGAATTTTGCGTGACCACCCTGGATACTCCCTTCAGGAGAGCATCACAGGACTGAAAAAAAAAGATGAGGATTGAAAAAATAACAAAAAAAAAAAAAAAATGAAAGAGAACCCAATCTTCCACCTGAAAATTTGAACACTCATTCACGAGGCTGTTAAACACTGCCAAACCAGAATGGCAGCATTTTATACCGACTTTCTTACTCACTCTTCACAGGTGTAAATAACCACATTGGACACCTGCGGAGGAGGGGAAAGAGGGGGAAAAAAAGGCTGTAGTTAATTACCTTCACAGTGTTAGTTAAGGGTAATTATAGACCAGCTGTGAACTTGGAGTTTACTCCCGTCAGGGAACAGATACAGCTCCCAGTCAAAGGCTGAGAACAGCCAGCTCTGCCATGCCTCACACTGCTCAATCCTGCAAACACCTACACCAGTGAGTAATTTTTCACACATCTCATCCCCAGTGAACTCCACAGCCTGAGCTGTTCTCTACAGGAACTCAACTCACAGCCAGTAACACCCATCTGATGGTAGTGTTTGTCCTGCCCTGGTGAATGCTCCATCCCCGGCAGTGCTCAAGGCCAGCTTGGACACAGCCTTGGATGACAGGGTCTAGGGTGAGGTGTCCCTGCCTGTGGCAGCGGGTTGGAACTAGATGGTCTAAGGTCCTTTCCAACCCTAAATATTCTGTGATTAAGCCTGAGATGTGAAATCCTGGAGATAAGAATTAGTTTGTGCAGACACCTCGTGTATGACCAGAGTGGAAATACTCATAGTTCTCTGCGTGGATCTGTGAAGCAATTTTTCTCCCATGAAACAGCCCTCATAAAGCCTAAGCCCAAAGTTTAGACAAAACCAGCACCTATGGCACTAAGAGACAAGCCCAGACAAACCCTGCTGGAGTGGTTGAAAAGACTTCTAGCCCCAGCCTTTAGCCGTGTCTTTCTGCCAGATGTTAGCAACTGCAGCAGGGGTGCAGGACAGCCACATCTGCACTGAAGAAGATAAATGTGAGCTATGAGCTCAAATGGTTGACAGAAATATAGGACACTTGAATGATGGCAACCTCCCACAGAGGAACACAGCAGCAGGAAGGAGGTTATTCCCCTCCACCATGATCTCATGGACTAGAAACATAGAAGTATGAGCAAAGAATAACTTTGATGAGAAATCAGTGTCATTCATTGTGAATGACTCCATCATGGCTCGCGTTTGGCTTGCACAGAATCGAGTCCTGCTGAACTTCAGTTCTGAAAACGCATTCCCTATATATATTG
Source organism: Pezoporus flaviventris (assembly GCF_033815535.1). Classification (NCBI taxonomy): domain Eukaryota; kingdom Metazoa; phylum Chordata; class Aves; order Psittaciformes; family Psittacidae; genus Pezoporus; species Pezoporus flaviventris. Next base: position 2,190,419 of record NW_026892630.1, on the reverse strand, counting down.
CTAAATTCCTCCATCTGAAGTTTATAAAGGAAGAGGAATGTGAAAGACTGTCAGCTTGCAATATTAAGCTTGCAGTTTATAGAAGGAAATCATGACACATCTTTCCTGTATGCAGAAAGATCTAAGTAATCTTCCATCATTATCCCTAATTCCCAGAAATCCTGCAGACTCTAGAACTCTCCAGAGCTCTATCTCACATAACCAGCACTCCTCCATCAAAAACTGGCTAAAGAAATCTCAATTTCGATTACAAATAGAAAACTATTTGCCCATCCTTGCTCTCCCGTACTCCCTGTGTACACCTGGGAAATGCCAACATCTGCAGGTTATGCCAGCTTACACTACTTGCAACATACTGAATGGATCATTAGAGGAAGAGACCAAATGAAATGACACATGCAGCAGCACCACGAGAAAGATACAACTGTTGATTTAGCACCAGAAAAATCTGCACACTTCACAATTCATTGGCTTGTTGTCTGAAAGCCCTTCACCCAGATGAGAATGTGAATTATTGTTGAGAATTTTATTTGTACAATCTCTGCAATTTTCCTGCAGAAAACATAAGCAGAGGCTGTTTAAAGTAATTTCAGATACTCAGCCACTAAATAAGTGGCTTTCAAGAAACAATTCAACAGAACGTCATATATTGCTTCAAATGGGGAGCTCCATTTCATGAGGATGGGTGCTTAAGTGGAGTAAATCTCAGTGTGGGGACTGTTTTCAGGAATAGACGTTAATTAAGTGGCAAAGTACTAATAAAATGCTTAGTCAGGTTGCATTTCAATAGCACTATAATGATATGTAATTACTAAAAAAGAGTAAAAAACCATTTTGCAACAGACTGCATTCAGTTTTCAGGCACTGTGCAAATTCATCTAAAGACAGAAAGGATTCCAATGTCCAGTGTACAGTGGCCAATATACAGGCAAGCTATGAAACTTATGCTCTATGTTACAAGTAGGGGCTTTTCTCTAAAAGCACCCTTGAAGTTTCTCTAACAGGAGCTACAGAAATTAAAAGAAAATTTAGAAATTGAAATACCTGAAGCAATGAAAGGCCACCACAAGCACAGAGAGATGCCACCATAAATAGGCTGAAATTAAATCATAAATAAAAAATCATATTCTTAAGACACACAGTAGCAGTAAGGGGACTTTTTCTGCACGGTTATAATGCAAACAGACCAGGAAAACAGGGAAGAGCCTGTCAGGAAGCTCACAACACACACTGAACACAGCACAGGGACACGGCAGAAACCTGTCCCCAGCAGCACACAGCAGAGGCATTCAATTCAGAGTGCTGGAAGAGGCACCAAAAAGTCTTGCTGTGGTGAGGTACAGTCAGAATGATACAACTCTGTGTGTGCAGCAAAAGAAAAGCAGCACAGCCAGGATGAATTTTAACCAACAGAAAATGCAAATGTTTAAAACTGAAAAATGAGTCCATGAGGGTAAAGGCCCAGGGGGGACAAAGCATAAGGATAAAGTTGAAATGCAGTTCCACAAAAGCACCATCATATCAGATACTAAATCAAATGTGCCAGAGAGAAAAATGTTTATCACTTAGATGTAAGTTATCTTATTATCTGTAGAAGACAACAACCAATAACACCAAGTACAGAGAAGTTTTGATTTTCTCACAGATCCTCTTACTGATTACAGTAGTTCTCTACTTGTGGTATCAATGCAGTATGCAGCTGACAGTCCAGCATGGCCCAGAGTTGCTCACAGATTCTTTATATTCTTTACAAATCTTTATTTTCCTCAGCAATACCCATTGGTGTCTTTTAGACTGCTTAACAATAGGCTGATGTGAACACAGGCCCCAGTTCCAGAAAGGTTCTTTTTGTTCTTAAATCGAAGTAACATTCACAGAATTACTATGATGAAAAATAGTTTATAAATATACATAACAGTGAAAATTTTATTTGATTTTTACTCTATGTTAAACTAGAGCCTGGCAGGCCCTTCCAACCTAAATTATTTTATTATTTGCAAACTAACATGGCTCATCTCTGCGCCATTAAGACCTTCAGATTTACCAAGGCCATAGTACCACTTGTTTTAAAGATGACCTGTGAAATGACACCATGGCAGCAACAAGGCTCCTTCCAAGCAAAGAAAACAGGGCATCCACCATGTGATTTTTACATGTGCATCAACTGAAGTTAGGTACCAAATCTACACAGCTGCATTTGAGAACCTGTCTTTTGTGTATTCACTGGTGAGCTTTGAGAGCTGTGCCAATAATCCCTTTCAAAATACAGAAGTGCCTGGTTTTGTGAGCATTGCCTGACTCCTATGTGTCCGCTGAGGCAGCAGTCTGCACATGTGCTCAGGAACATAGCTTTCAAACAGTCACATTCTTAACATGTAACCACCATATGTGTAAATACATTTCTTGAAAATAAGCCTTCATATCACCTTACAAAGCAGGGGTAGGATGAGATACTGGATTAGCAGAGGCATGGATTATTTCTGCCTGTGTATGGTTTGCATATGATCTACAAAACCACAGTTTTGGGTTTTTTAATTAAAGCAGCTGGCCATATTATAAGCGTGAAAATAACTTCTCCGAACAGGAGGAAGGTCTTGTTCATTTGACAAAAACGATACGTTTTTTAGAGATTCAAATCTTGCCACTAGAAAAATAGGTCATCTTCACCTGATATAAAAAGAATTATAACCAGCCAAGAACAAAACACCAAATCCACATGCTTGGGGTGAGGTTCTCACCCTGTAACTCAATTAATGCTCTAAAATATTCCCATTCTATTCTGCAAGACCTCTCAGTTTTCACTGTAAAACCTGTGCTTTGAACATGAAAGAAGATGACACTGATATTATGGGAGTATGATATTCAGCCAGTTAATGTTCTACTTTGTGAACAGATTAGAGAGAGAGAACCTCCTCTTGTCATAAAAGTCACTTTTTTCCTTCAGATTCAGAAAACCGGTTTCACCACGTCCTGAGTCATCAAGGAGACTGCTGAGGAGCAGCACCGGCCAAGAAGTGAAGACTAGATTGCATCTGCTGCTGCACCTTGCTTTTGCTCCAACCCACCTGTATTTACTCCCTACACTCCACTGAGGACTCCCCTTGTACAAGATGCGCAGATGTTGCGCTGATCCACAGGTGACAGTGTTGAAGCAGAACAGGAACCTCATTTCCACCCTCCCAACAAGTGCCCTGACCACCAAGTCACAGGATATGCTTGCTGGTCTATTGAACATTTAACTGCTCTTTGCAAAGCAGAACAGTTTCAATGGGAGGCACTGAGAAAGCTTTCCTTCACTTCAGAGTATCCTGTTCATCATTTAGGATATATATACTTTTTGATGTTGCAGGAGGTGGATTCAAATCCAGTAAGCAGATGAGAGCATTGCAGCTACACCTCCATATTCCATATTCTGGAGAAAAAAAAAGTGTATCTCTTCACTGGTCTTCTTATATTTATCTTGAGTTTTACTGTTTGGTTATGGATCCTCCCTAACCCATTTCAATGCCTCGGCACCTGGCTTGCTATGGATCACACAGACCTGAAGACTCAGGCTTTGCAGTGGTGGCCAATACAAGATCTAAATTAGCTATGTGTATATTTAGTCCACAGGCTCAGCTCTTCAAGTTTTACAGAAGCAATCTTTGATTTGAGAGATTCTTGCAAGACAGGCCCCTGGAATCCAGTTCATTTTCTGCAGAACTCTATGCTATATTTTTAGGAGAATTATGTCTTCCTTTATTTCATAGGGTTTTATATCTCTTTATTATTTTCTCTGCTTAGCTACAAAGCAGGATGATGCTGTTAAGTTAAATTCAGGGAACCTTCCCAGAGTGATTACTAAATAACACCAAGTCATGTAATTAAAACAAAACCAAAATGGTAAGAGCATTATGATATTGCATTGTCACTACAAACTGATGAGAGATCATGATATTATGTATAGACACAGTCAGCATCAGACCTTTCCCCATTTCTTACTCTGTCCCAGTCTCTGGTGTTGGTGGCACTCAAGGACATGGTTAGTGGTGGACTTGGCAGTGTTAGGGTTACAGTTGGATTTGATGATTTTGAAGGTCTTTTCCAACACAAATGATCCTCTGATTCTACTACAATAGAGATGAGGTCCCAAACCCTGATTTGACTCGTTTGCCAAGATACTGTAGTAACACAGACAAAGATACAGCTGCTGTCTCAGAAGGAGGAAAATTCACCATCAGAAATGCAGAGTTATAAATACAGATACATGGAAAATTAATATTGACCTTGCTGTACTAAAATCAATGACAGATTTTTCTCAAGCTGGAATGGAAATAGGATCAAGCACAGAGATGGTAGGTAACGCCAGTTTTGCTCATCAGACTCCACCTAGCCTTTGCACAGTCTCATTTATTACAATCACCACATTAGAGGGAGGTCGTCAGGAGGATCAATAAGAAGCAGAAAGAGACACAGTTAAGTTTGTATAAGATTTTAAAATGGGGTTTGAGGCTGGGGATGGAGAGCAAATGATACAAAAGAGGAGTAGGAAGAAGCACAGATTAGCAGCTGATACAAATCATTACAGCTCCAGGAGAACTGTGAAACATCTTCATGAGCACAGGGCTAAGAAACTGACAGGATAAAGCACAGAAATGATGAGGTTGAAAACGGGGCTTTACGACAAGAAAAGAGGATGGCTGAGTGCATTTCTTTATAAAGGTAGTTGTGGGAAATAAAGTTTCTCTAGAATTCGAGCTGTGGAATGATCTGATTGATGTATCTATGGATTTGTTGCCAGCCCGCACGGTGAAAGGTATTAAAGAGCTTTTAGTGACTTGAAGGGAATCAGGAACATGAAGGACGGAGTAATGCACTGATTAATTTACATAGTATTTTGAAGTCTGTAAACAACAATTGTTAAAACAACCACAGACATGTGAGGATACAGTGAATTGAGTGTTCTGAGAGTGTCTCGCGATGACATTAGCAAGCAAATGAGCAGTTAGTGGGTATCACATGATTGATTTTTTTGTTCATTGTTATGAACATTTGATTTAAAAATATATGAAGATATTTCCACTGTGACTGATTGCAAGACAAACGAATTAGGGACTGCAAGCCAAAGAATCTGTTTTATCTCAATTGGAGGGCTGCTTACTCATCTCTAGTCAACAGCCCCTTTTTAGAAATACTGGAAGTAATTTTAAAACCCCAAAGAATGATGGAATTTAAATTATTTGTGATGGTAGAAGACTGAGAGGTTTTTGTACATGACCAGTCATTTACCAGAAAGATATCAAGTGCTCTATTGCATTGCTTAATCATACTTATGAGAAACTTATTTTTTCCCCAAATTAAACTCCAGCCAATACAGCTGAACTGATGCACCACAGCAGATCGAATTTGCTCTCTGGTCTTTGCAATGTAAATTTGTTGCAATCCACTATTTACTTTTCTTGTGGTCATAAGTGCATTCCTGCATAAATCCGTACATTCAAATCATTCAAATGAATCAGTTCCTACCTCAAGTTCAAATGAGTTAAGATGAATCAGACAGCTTATAGAGAGAAAACAAGTAGTTCAAGGTAGTAGGTTCAGCAACATAAATCAAGGTTTGATTCTATGCTCCAGCAAAACATGTGGTGTAACATGTGTACTGTGTTTGGCCTCGATCTGCTGATATTTAGGTACTTTTCACTGAAATCCCCTAAACCAGGTTGTGTCAGCGAACCACCTTACTCCACCATCACTTTCCCCTGTGTTCTATATGCACATACTGCTTCACACTTGTGTCTTTTTCTGAGATACTGAAAAATAAACAACATCACACAGACTAACCATTCATCCACACAAGACAAACTCAAATTTCCAGTGAAGGCAAAATAAAGTGACAAAGAAGTCACTGAACAAGTATATTAGTAGATAAATAATACATATTGCACAAACGGTGTCAACAGATCTTCTTTTTGGAAAGGGCATAACTCCATAGGGAATGATACCAGCGATAAAACGTGGGCTAATTTCCACAGGTCAGGATTAGAGCCTTCAAATTCCTACTAAGAACCTGACATTTTAACTGCAGTGGACCAGACCCTCAGCAGATATCAGTCTCCATATCAGTAATATCTAGAGAAAAATCTACCAAGAATATAGAGAAAGAAAAATTAGAAAGAAGTCCAAGAATTCTTTAAAGTCAGATACTATTTGTGGATGGTGGGTGAACCTCAGTATTTAGCTCCAATATAAGGCAGATAGCTGCAAGGGAATACGTACTTCTATCTGGGCACAACTCCAATCTTATATTAATAAACTGGCTCTTTTTTTGTAATCAGAATCAATATCCTGTTTAAAAGTGATTCTCAGAAAAGCACGAAATTAGAAAATATAAGTGTTAAATTAATCACACTTCTGTTCATGAAATATTGTTAATAAATTTCCTTTTGTTCAATGTATACACACATGTACATTGAAAACATTACCCTAAACATGTGAACTATGTGCTCATTTGAACAGGAAACTGAACACGTTTCCTTCATAATAATGGTGATTCCAGGAACACTAAATGAGCGAAATTTCTACTTTGGGGATTATGAATTTAAGGTATAATTTTTCAGGTTAAATCATACAGAATAAGTTTGTTTTTCCTCCTTAATATTTCTCAACAATATTGGATATGCCTCTATAAGTAAGGAGGAGAAAAAGCATTCAGGGAAGGAGAGATTTAGTAAAAGATTTTATTTTACTGTTGTCATACCAAGTCCCATTTCCCTGTCCTTGACAGGAAAATTCAGAGAATCAAATGACATCGGTTACATCACTGAAGGCATTCTAGACCTTGGCTGGTATTTTTACATAGCTAAAGAATTTTTAAGCTCTTTCTTTTGCTGAAGAGTAAAAACCTAAAGGATGAAGTTCTCAGTTTAGAAGAAATGTATCCAAGGTGGAGAGAGGCCTCCCTCGGGAAAGAGCAACAAAAGCAGGGACAAGGAAGGAGGCCACAAGAGTGAAAGGGGGTGAAGTTGTGGGGAACAAAATGTCCAAAGAGATCAGTAGTGTGGTTTGGCTTGTGACCCTGATGAGTATTAAAAACACTCAGAAATTGTTATACGGTCCGAATGTAGATAAGAAAAATGGGCAGAAGAGAGGAAAAGGAAGATTTTGCAGTCCTTCTCAAAATCTAAAATCACAAAAAATCATCTTCTAAGAGGAGAAAAAAAAAAAAAAAACTGCTGAAAATAAATGAGTTTGTAAAACAGCCTTACTGTGCAAGTCTAAATTTAACTATAGCATTCGTGACCAAACACTTTTTAAAATACATCAGGCTCAGGAAAGGTTACTTTTAGAGGAAATCACTTACTCCATCCAGACTGTCATTTTAAACCTCCAAACTCTGCTTACTTGCTGCATCAGGCTATTTTAATGAAGACCTTCAGGTTTTTTGGTATGACCTATGAGGGAAGTTACACCCAAGAAGAATACACCTGAAAATATCAACTGCGTAAACCAAACACTGAGTATCTTGAGAATTACTCACAAGGCCAAAGTATGGTTTTATTTACTGAGCTTGTTCCCTTTTGTGTTTGCGCATTCATGAACAGTACCTTTTTATGAGGTCTACTGGAATCCCAGTGTGAGAGGTCACAGTGATGCCTTTGGAGCCATAACCAAACATTGTTAACTATCAGTGTGCTAGACCAGCTGTGAAGTTCACATCTACTGCCCTGCAGCTGAGATCGCTGCTAACTGACCCACACTCTGGATTCCACAAGCTGGTGAGTGGGAGATGGATAAGACGGTTCAATGACTCATTCACCCCAACATACACTTGGTCTTTTGTTACAACATACATAATTCTCATGGGGAAAGAAAGTAAAGCTATTAAAAGCCTTCAGCATCTCTACCCTTCCAATAACGAATTTTAACAACTTCAAATCATCCCTCTTCTCTCTGCTGCCTTCGAAAGGTTCAGGGGTTCATACCTTCAAAACTGCAGATATCTTCAAAACTGGGCATGTGAATCTCCAAGATTCAGTTTACAGCTCCCAACTTCCACAAATGTTATGGTTTAATGTGGCATAAATGTCCACAAATTAGAACACGAGGACTACAGATTCTCAACTGTGTACTTAACACATTTTGTAAGCGGACAAGTAAAGGTAATTTGTTCCAGAAAAGGGAAACATGAACTACAAACTGGCTGTTGAAAACACTGTGAACAAAACCACAGATCATGGAAAAGGTTCTCTTCTATTGTGCTCTACCATTTGTAAGTGTTTAAAAATAAACACTAAATAGTTCTTGCTTAATGCGCCTTAAATGTGCCTTTGGGATGCTCTGTGGACAACTGCAGAAGGTCACTGGTGCCACAGTACACTCAATACACTTGAAATATTAACTTCCATTAAAATACCATTATTTTTATCATTACATCCATCAGCGTAATTGCCAAATATATTTGTATAGAAAACTCTCTGTGTTGCTAAGTAAGGCTTCCATTATCTCTTCTTTATTTTTTTTCCTACACTCACAACCTACAGTAAAATTCTGAATAGGTAGAGATCTTGCTGTTAAACAATAAAATTATATGCTGCCTGGTTATTCTTATATATTGAAGGAAGTACAGGGATTTAAGCACAATCAAAGCTTAAACTAAACTGTCTTATTGTATACACATATGCAGAGTCAACATGGTAGCGTGTTTTAAACAGGACTATGTACAACCACTCTGCCTTGTCAGTGAAGACCGGATCTTTCACATCTTGACACAAAAATCAAACTCGTCTTCCACACTTTAAGGGAAGAGCACACTTACTTAGCACTTAATTGTCCTTGTTGCAGGGCCAGCCACTAGAACAAGGTATGATCTTAATTGACAGAGCAAGCCTGTCTATTAAAGAGCTTTCATCACAAAAAGTGGTAAGAGGATACACAGAGTTACTCTGATTTCATTTAGGAATAGTACTTAGCATGATTATTTGCTTTATCCTTACACATGAAGGCTAACAAAGCCTCTCTCACAAAACATGCTTGGGTATGGTGTGGTGGCAGCTCACCTATAGCTGTGCTACAGAAATACCCCTCGCCCTGCATCCCCAGTGAGGCAGAGTCTAGCACAGCAACATTGCTTTCTGTGATAACGTCTGCCAGACTTGAAAGTTTCATGCCTGTAGTCTGTCTAGATGGAGAAGAACAGTGGATAAATAGGGAAGAGAACTAAAACACAGTTGGCAGGATATGACTTTGCAGGGGGAAGGGAAAGAACTCGGGAACTGCTATACAGGATGCCAGCAGAACTAGTATTTGGAGAAACGTCCCATGCATTATGTAGGATCGCGTGGCCCTGGACCGTGTATTTCCATATTATTCTTTTCCACACTCCCTATGGCTCAGGACGGGTACATGCTGGGCTTATTTTTACTACATGGTGTCTGGAGAAGGGTAACTCATGTCCTAGGTGTCTCAATATAGGCAACCACCATTAGTATAAACTGTCATTTATTTTCTTTTGCTACAGTTTATCACCCGTGAAATGGGGATAGTCCTTACATTTCAGACTGCTTTGAAAAAACCTGACGATTACAGAACAAACACAATATATATGAAAGCCTCTGAAGGAATTAATCTTGTCTACATGGTTGAGTGTAAATGTTGTGCATAAGTCACCTGAAAAATCAGAAAAGAGCGAAACACCGAGTCACTGGCCATTTTAATGGACAGGAAGTTCATTCATACATTTCACTCTTGAAATTACTACCTTTCTAGCAAATCTCACAATGTGCTTTCAGCAATTTGCATAAAACATTTCCAGAAGGGATACCACACTCAATGTTAAACTCAACTGACATATAAACCTACAATGAACTGGAAACCAGCAATCAAAGTTTCAGATTTTGGATGGAGGCATGAACATATACTGATATTCAGTTATTTTCTGAGCACAGCAAAATGGACTGCATTTTACATAGCATATTTTACATAGCAAATCTTCCTCAATGACACCACTTTTCTTAACAGAGCTTATTTCACTATTCCTCTCACTCCACTACACAGCGGTAAGAACTACAGCTGAATTCTTGCTGTTACAGAGAAGAATTCGACCATAAACTAACACTAAAAACTCCAACCATAACTTGCTCTTTTGAACTCTGTCTAAAAATACTTTAGAAAACACACACACTACCAGATAAGCATGTATTTATTACTGAAAGCTTCCTTACTTACAGTCTTTGTACATGGGTATTACCAGCATCTGCAAGAGCAATTTTCACTACTGCTGAAAGGAGGAGGAGGAAGGACAATGTAGAACACAAAAAGTATGTACACTGCTTCTCACATTAAAAAACAGCTGTGAGTGCATGCATTCATGTGCAAGGATTACTGTAGCAAAGCCCATAACCACAGATAAAATTAAACTGATTTTTTTTTAGCCTCTGTAGTCCTCATGTAATGTAAGATTTTTACTTTCTCTTTCTGACATGCCCTAAAGCTTCCTGTATTCTGATCTCATGGTCTTTTGGCAGTACTTAGAAAGAACCCAGAGCCTCTTGTTACAGTCAGTTGCACTATCAGATCTAGCAGGAGGCACCAATATTCAGATATACTGAGAAGAATCTTAAGCTGCTTCTAGCATTCACAAGATGACAAATGCAGCTCAGTTTACACATTTCACTTACTTCATTCTTTTTACTTCGTACTTCGAGAGGTGGGGTAGATGAGTGACAACTGTTGATTTGACAGAAACTTCAGTACTTTATCTTAACATTTTTATACAACATGAGCAAAAGCACATCATGTTAAAAAAAATATGTTAATCCAATTTCATGTTTCTTACTGATCTGTAAGAAATAATACTAGATTTTTACCAGTCTGTATCATCTGCCAAAACCAGCACTAATCTGTCCAAGCACACCGACACTCAATATCCTCTAACAGGTCTGAGTGAACACAGCAGGAAGCTGAGAGCACATCAATTTCTCAAAGTAGGTTTCTCCATTCTAAAATCGATACATGATCCCAGCTAAGACTTCTGGCATTTTCACAACACAGAGCATGAAGCCCTAGGCCCACTGTAGGAGAGGATCTGGTTCGAGACCATCTTAAGAGCCTGAACGTACACAAGTCCATGGGACCTGATGAAATCCATCCGCGGGTCCTGAAGGAGCTGGCGAATGAAGTTGCTAAGCCACTGCCCATCGTATGTGAAAAATCATAGCAGTCAGGTGAAATTCCCAATGACAGGAAAAAGGGAAATATAACCCCCATTTTCAAGAAGGGGAAAATGAATGACCCAGGGAACTACAGACCAGTCAGTCTCACCTCTGTGCCTGGCAACATCTTGGAGCAGATTCTCCTGGAAGGCATGCTAAGGCACATGAAAAACAACAAGGTGCTTGGTGACAGCCAGCATGGCTTCACTAAGGGGAAATCATAGAATGGTTTGGGTTGGAAAGGACCTTAAGATCATCCAGTTCCAACCCCCCTGCCATGGGCAGGGACACCTCACACTAAACCGTGTCACCCAAGGCTTCGTCCAACCTGGCCTCGAACACTGCCAGGGATGGAGCATTCACAACCTCCCTGGGCAACCCATTCCAGTGCCTCACCACCCTTAGAAGTAAAGAACTTCCTCCTTATATCAAATCTAAACTTCCCCTGTTGAAGTTTGAACCCATTAAATCCTGCCAGACCAATTTGGTGGCCTTCTATGATTGGGCTACGGAACTGATGGACAGGGGTAGAGCAGTTGATGTCATCTACCTGGACTTGTGTAAAGCGGTCGACACTGTCCCACACGACATCCTTGTCTCTAAATTGGAGAGACATCAATTTGATGGATGGACCACTCGGTGGATAAAGAAATGGCTGGATGGCCGCACACAAAGAGTTGTGGTCAATGGCTCAATGTCCAGCTGGAGACCAGTAACGAGTGGTGTCCCTCAGGGATCGGGGTTGGGACCGGTCTTGTTCAACATCTTCATCGCTGACATGGACAGTGGGATTGAGTGCGCCCTCAGCAAGTTTGCCGATGGCACCAAGCTGTGTGGTTCAGTTGATACCCTGGAGGGAAGGAATGCCATCCAGAGGGACCTTGACACGCTTGTGAGGTGGGCTGATGCCAACCTCATGAGGTTTAACCATGCCAAGTGCAAGGTCCTACACCTGGGTTGCAGCAATCCCAGGCACAGCTACAGGTTGGGCAGAGAAGAGATTCAGAGCAGCCCTGTGGAGAATGACTTGGGGGTGTTGGTAGATGAGAAAATGAACATGAGCCGGCTTCAGTGTGCGCTCGCAGCCCAGAAAGCAACCGTATCCTGGGCTGCATCAAAAGGAGCGTGACCAGCAGGTCGAAGGAGGTGATCCTGCCCCTCTACTCTGCTCTCGTGAGACCTCACCTGGAGCATTGTGTGCAGTTCTGGGGTCCTCAACATAAAAAGGACATGGAACTGTTGGAACAAGTCCAGAGGAGGCCATGAGGATGATCAGGGGACTGGAGCACCTCCTGTATGAAGACAGGCTGAGAAAGTTGGGGCTGTTCAGCCTGGAGAAGAGAAGGCTGCGTGGAGACCTCATAGCAGCCTTCCAGTATCTGAAGGGGGCCTATAGGGATGCTGGGGAGGGACTCTTCATTAGGGACTGTAGTGACAGGACAAGGGGTAATGGGTTAAAACTTAAACAGGGAAAGTTTAGATTGGATATAGGGAGAAAGTTCTTTACTGTGAGGGTGGTGAGGCACTGGAATGGGTTGCCCAGGGAAGTTGTGAATGCTCCATCCCTGGTGGTGTTCAAGGCCAGGTTGCACAGAGCCTTGGGTGAGATGGTTTAGTGTGAGGTGTCCCTGCCCATGGCAGGGTGGTTGGAACTGGATGATCTTAAGGTCCTTTCCAACAGTAACTATTCTATGATTCTATAAGCTCTAATGCAGTACTTGGATTGGATATTTGTACTCTGACAAACTGCTCTAATAAAATTCTTCTGCTTGGATTATTTTTTTTTTTCCAAATGTAGTTGTTTTCAAGTTGTTTAGTTTATCATGGCTGCATGAAAGACATAAATATTCATGGCATCAAATATTGTAAAGAATATTATCCCGAACACAATCTCCAAGTTGGACATTGTATACCATGACCTACTGTCCTGGGTTCAGCAGTAGCAGTCATTTTTCTCCTCCTTGGTAGCTGGTGCAGTGCAGTGTTTTGACTTTCGGCTTGGGAACAGAGCTGATAGCGATGTTTTGGTTTGGCCAAGGACTTTGTGAGCCTCATGCTCTGCCAGGGAGGAGGGGAAGCCAGGAGAAAGCAGAGACAGGTCACCTGACCCAAACTGACCAAAGAGGTATTCCATACCACAGCGTGTCATGGCCAGCATGTAACTGTGAGTAGCTGGAAGCGGTGGGGGCCTGCAGGGTTGGAGGAGGTATGGGTCGGTGCTTGATTGGGCTGGGGGGGGGCGAGTTATCAGTCGGTTGGTGGTGAGGTGTTGTATTCTCTTCCCTTGTTATTTCCCTTATCATTGTTATTATTGGTGGTAGCAGTAGTGATTTGTGTTATACCTTAGTTACTAAACTGTTCTTATCTCAACCCGTGGGAGTTGCATTCGTTTCGATTCTCCTCTCTGTCCCTCTGGGAGTAGGGGGAGGGCAAGAAGGGGGGGGAGTGAGTGAAGGAGCTCTGCCTGGTTTTAAACCATGACACCTACTAACATAAATAGGCCTCCAATAATTTACATCCGTGGAGAATCTTGCCCATTATATACTTGTATTTAAATATTTTCCTTTGTTCATGATACAAATATCAATTCTAGGATACTTACATTTTGAAGGTCTTCTAGTGTGCAGTACACCAGAGAAGGTGTCAGAGGAAATGGCACAGGTGATTTCAGAACATGAAGCTGATTTTTATCACTATTCAACAATTCTAATCTCTCATCATAAGATACAAACCACCTCTCTGAAAGGCTAAATAACAAACTTCAGCTGTTATGAAGTAAACAAAAGTCTCTGCTTTATTAAAAGATACTTGCTTTCATAACTTTTAATACATCAGTTTCTGCTGTACTAGATAATCATTGATCCAAGTTTTAATTTCCAAGCTTTGTGTTGTTGACATTTTACAGTATTGTCCGAAAAAGAAAACTGAGATCAAAATGATGACAACAAAGAGGAGGATGAAGATCTAAGAAAATATTTCTGTCAATTTTTTACCTGCCTTAAGTGTGATTTACATTGTGTGTACTGAATACTTGTAATGACAGTTTTCAAGGTAGGAAATTTCACCACAGACTGGCTACTGGTTTGCCTTCTAACAGAATCAATAATTCAAAATATAAGAAGTACTGCCCATGGTAGGGGTTGGAATTAGATGATCACAAGGTCCTTCCCAACCCTAACCATTCTATGATTCTGTGAGTATACACTATACACCCAGAGGCCAAGCCACATACGGGTTATTCAATTATCACTCTTTAAGGACATTACTCCTAATCTTCAGAAATGGAAAGGATTGCTATGTCACAGGGCTGACGGGGTACCCAGACAGCTGTTCAACAACTGCCACCTGGGAGCAGAGGCAAGCGGCAGCTTCCCTTGATCAAAAGATGGGAAAAGAAGGAAGTGTCGTGGTTTAAGGCACATCAATTCATGAAGAAATCAGTCATTCAAATAATAGGAAAAAAAAAAAAAAGAAGATAAAGAGGAATATATTCTCAAAATTTTCTTGAAACTATGAAGACATCTGCCAACTTGTAAGTGACAGTGTGTTCCAGTCTGTTTTCCTAAGACACATCATAGCAAAACTTCCTTGTGTTCTGTATTCCAATAAACTAAAATACTGTATCTGCAAAATAGAAAAGGATAAGAAATAATAAGAGACAGCAAGAAATTAACATGTAGCACTTTCAGCACCAAATGGGTATCTAAGGGTTTTGTGGGTAGCCATCTGTCTTACTGGATTCTTAGTTCAGCTCTGCAGAGAGAAGAAATAAATGGTGTAGGTAAATACCCACCTGGCAAATAGCTGTGTTAGTGGAAAAGGTTTATACCCAGATGTTCAACATCAGCTCAGCTGCAGAGGTTACTGCTCCTTCACAGCAGCTCTCAGTTGCTCACTTTAACTGGCACCAAAACCACTTCAGCCAAAACAAAGTCGATTAGTACAGACCTGCCTCAATACTGCTGGAAAACTCAGACCGATGAAAGCTGGCAATGCATCTCCTGCCCATCCCCCTCCCATCTCCTTCATGCAAGCAACAGCACTTAAATGACCCCTTTAGGCATCACAGGATGCTAAATAGACAAATAACAATTTGTTATTGAACAGTGAGGAAAGCTGGGGGAAGGAGGAAAGCAGGAAGGCCCTCTTCAGTCTTGGTGCATCCTGGATTAAAGTCACCAGGAAGCCACGGCTTTATATTCAGTATATAAATGGGAGAGAGAAGGAAGGTTAATGTATTTCACCTGATGAGAAATATTATGTTTCCTCTTCAACAGATAAAATACAGAAGAAATGGCCCAGAAAAGAGTAAACCAAGTATATTGTAAGTCAGTTTTAAACCATCCCAGGTCTTCCTTTCCTTTAGGATCAAGATTACCCTACCTTTCTCAAGACAACAAAATCTTTTACTGTGCATTTAGAAAGACTATTCAGGTTGTTTTACCTTACATTTTCCAAACCTGAAACACCAGAATGAATAATGACAACAGTGTTCACTCTTGCTATTAGCTTTAGAGCCCTCTATGGCAAGCTGTTTAATTCTTGTCTTCAAGGCTAAAAACCATTTTTCCTTCTGGAGAAGCAGTTCAGAGAATGGCATGGGTTTGATCAAGAAAGATTTGAAATACAGAATAAAAAGAATCCTTCATTATGAGCAGATGCTGGAAATCTCTTCCCCTTGCCTCTTTTTTCTGTCTTTGAGGAAGACAGATTGTTAAAAGTTTAGACATATCAAAAATAACAACAGCATCAATTTTGAGGCAATGTATATTTCAGCAGACAGCACATCCGTCAGTTTGGTTTATAGAACCCAAGAAATGGTGTTTTAACTTTTACTATTGCTTCTGTCAGTGTAGAAAAGATGTAGTTTCTCTGCTTTGGAGTACAACAGATAATTCTGTGATGTTCAAAATTATACTTACTGCATATGCATATAACTACAGCATGTCTTGTATTTAATTTTATGTCTGTGTTCCACTATCTGCTTGGTTAAAATAAAGAAAGAAAAAAACAGTGTGAGAGTTCATGTAAGAGCATTTTTTAGTGTGTAGTTTCTAATTTGTGGAAAAAAAAAAAAACAAAAAGAGAACTGCAATATATTTTACAGAAGGTAATTCAAAACCACTACAGTATTATAAACCTAAAAGCTAATTAAACCTTAGTGATGGCAACTCTGTTTCTTTAACACATTGGCAATAAGCTCAGGCCAAGACTTTCAGAGCTGTTCAGTCTCCTCCTGCCCACTTTGTGGATCACAATCACACCAAGTGGCATTGATCTTTTTTTCACAGAACTCACATATTTTGATGCACTCTGGGTAAATATAGGAACAACAAATCTAACCCATTCACTAAAAATGCTCTGCACAGATTATCTTTTTCTACAGAACGTAAAGCCTGAGCAATCACCTTTTTTTTGGCAAAAACATCAGGTGTAACATAATCTGTATTGATGTGAACCAACAAGGGACAGCTGATCACTTCCACAGTGAGACAGCACGTGCAGGTGATTCCTCAGCCCCTTTCACAGAGTGGTATTTAGACTAGCAAATAAAGCACTGTATGAGGTCTGGCACGCAGTGTGGTCTATGCACTGCAAGACAGTCCTTTCCCTCCCTCCACCTGGAGCCCAAGCTTTTCTCATTCCAGCATTAGTCTTTTCCTTTGGACTGCATACCCAGAATTGCTCAACTCTGTGTCCTAACTCCTGGTATACCATTCCAGAATTATTTCATTCCCATTCTGAAAGCTGGCTAGCCAGTATGATGTTGTAAGTGCCAAATATTACTATTAAGCCAGAAATACATTATTCAGTAAGTCCAACAACACCTTGAAAGAACATGTACAAGTGGCAGCACAGCAGGATCAGTAACATTCAGAGGACAAAAACAGAACAGATCCCTGCTTGAGCTAACTGACAGTCAACATAGACGAGATACACGTATCCCTGGCAGCCAAAGCACTTCACAAATACAATGCCCTTGAACAACATACTCTTTGACCTTGATGGAAGTAACCCCTTCATAAACAACAGCCACTATCCCCAAAAATCCCTACTGTAGACAGTCTTACAAATTATTGATCCTTCCATCTGTTTAAAAAAGGATAATTAATAGTCATTGTTTCACATGCTTCCTTTTTCCTCTGCCTTGTGTACTTTATTGTAAGCTCTTCAGGGCAGAAGCTAGAGGGTTTTAACGCTGCAATGACAAGTACTAAGCCAAATAGAGCTTTAAGCACTACTTTATTTTGAAAACAATAAAGGTCTACTTCATCCAAACATTGCTTGCTTGGTCAAGAAAAAAAGTGCTGTCTACAATCTCCTCCTTTTCTGCTTCTTTGCTGTAAGATTACTAAACATTTCACTGAGTTCATCACTAAAACATGTATCTGATGGAAAGAGGTTCCCTAATAAGACTTCCTTAAGATGCTACTCTTTCCTGCACTTCTACCCCTATGTGGCTGACTTCTCCTTGCCTTGCTGACTCCTGATTTCCTTCTCTGTGTGCGTGTGCTTACGTGTGCATGCACGCATTTCCTCCTCTTCTCATGAGCTCTTCAAAGCCGCTGGTGTTTATACCAGAGCAAGTACAGTGCTCATGATCAACACACAAATGCAATTAAGGGAAACAAGAAGGACGATCGGGCTCAGACTGGCTGTGAAATCGCATCAGTTCAGTGGTTCACTCAGCATCAGCCATTCCCACTCACTGGCTGCTGCCCACAGCAAGAGTTGTGCTGCAGGCCTACAGAATGAATCAGTCCCTTCCCCCTCTGCAAGAAATCCCTCCCTGGCCTCCAGCTGCCAGATGGAAGTGACAGCCAAGGGTCAGATCGTCCTTTGTTACCAACATGCACGTATTGATCTGTGTCCCCCACAAAGCTCAGAACTCCAGCTCAACCTCCGCTCTCAGACCACAAGCTGGTTTAGGTCCTGGGGCAAACAAAACACTGAAGCCTCATAACTGAGGCCGCAGTGCACAATATTCCCTTTCTCTTTACTTCTCCAGCTGGGTTCTTACATTTTACCAATGGATAACTCTGCACACAAGCCTTAATACCATGGCTGCAAGAGTCAGGGCAAGCTGAGAGGAAGAAACATGTGAGGTGATAAGGTGGCAATGCATTTCTTCATTTCTTTAGCTCTCCCAGGCCGTTTTTTTGTTTCTGAGACATGACAATATTATCTTTCTTCATATCCTGGCTGGTCCTTACCTTATATTTTAACACTAAACTCTGAAATTCTGTGCTACTGTCCCAAAGAACAGTACATCTGTAGAGAACAGCAGAGAAGAGTGAGGTAAATGGTAGATAGGAGCACAAAAAATGCCCTCATTCTGACCTTCTTTTCCTGCTTCTCTGTGTTTATGGGCTACATTTTTGTTGGTATGAATCAATATAGGTGACATCTGCTGACAGAGGGGTAGCATCACAAGCCTTGTATACACCCATGTCCCTAGAAAGAATTTGCATCCTCCAACATCCGTTGCCACCGTGTGTGAGCACTGCCCCAAATGCTTCAGCCAAATCTGGCAGGCTACAAGAAACAGCTGTAGAAGAGTTGTCTAATTTCACAGGAATAGGTGGCAGAGCAGGTCCACTGCCCAGGCTGGAAGATGGACACAAGTCCATAGACTACTGGAAACCACAGACAGACATCTTTGCCAGGTACCGATGAAGTCTGCACCCATCTCTACCTTCCCATCATTACCTGCGAGGTCAATACCCTCCAGCAAAGGTGGATTACCACCATTAGGCAGAATGGCTCAGGGAGTCTTCATGCAGTTCTGCTGCAGTATGGAAACCTCCAGCAGAGCTAAGTTTCTGGAGGCAGCAGACTCTCCCGCTAACTCAGCAAAATGAGCTTCAGTTTAGGGCCCAAGAACCTCTGAAGTACACGAAATGATGCAAAAGCAGAAACACTGTAGTGTGGATGGAGGAGTTCCACAGCTGTCCTACTTATGTGACTGGGATATGGGCAATGCAAGTACAGGCACAGGCAAGAAGCAGCCCTCTTGGCCCTTCATCCCATCTCAATAAATGTGTCCCTGTGACAGCAGCCTTTTTGATTTGGTGATCTTCTACCTGTACTTTGCACAGGTACACACTGCTGGCCAGCAAATTAACAAAGGCCTTTAATTGCAGCCTGGAAAGTGCTGCTGGTGCCATGACTCAGTGCCATTGAAAGTGCCTCAAAAACAGTCCCTGTGTCCCAAAACCTGTCTGAAGTACCTGAATCAGCAGCTACTTTTGTGAGTGGATGAGTTATAATGAGAAAGGGTATTTTCAGAACAATTTTAGGTATGGATATGTGCTAAACACTGGCAGTAACAAAAACCATGAAAACTTGGAAGAATGGTACAAACTTTCCAGGCATGCAATATCCAGTTGTCTCTAAGAGGCAACAACAGTGACAGCCAGCAGTGAATGCTGGGAAGCCTCTGCTATCGTTTCAAGTATTGTCTTATCTTAATACAATCTTGCTTTTATTTTCACACAGAATCCAGCCTCTTTCCTGCACCGCTGATTTTATGCCTTCTAGAATGCACTGCGGTCAGAAACACTCAGCATTATGATGCGCACAAGCCGTATTCTAAAGAACTGATGACATGATATTGTCAGCAGCAGTTTGAACACCCATTCAGCTTGGATGCTGATCAGAGCAGGGGACCTTCCCCACAGACATACAGCAACAGAAGGTCTCTGCTGGCTACAGTAACAATACCAGTCTATGTATTAAAGTAGATTCAAAGAAAAAGTAAGCTACACTTCAGAAAAGTCTACGCAAATGGAAAATCAGGTACATTGTTGTATCAGGCAGCCTTTTCTGTATGACAGAAGATGCTGGTGTATCCAAGTTTCTCTCACTCCCAATTTTTGTGGATATTCCCTATGAGCAAGCCATCTCCTTCTGATCATACTGTCTGCCATGTGAATTCCCATGAATCTGATGACACAGAGAAGTTTGCAACTGGTTTTGATGGTAAACTCCTTCCCTGAACATCCAGATACAACACTGCACAGTGACCCTCCCACAAGGGCACTCAGTCTGAAAGCTGCATGGCAGAACCGTGGCATAGCATGAGGTGAGACAGTGCATGTGGCTCCTGTCAGCATTCAGTAATGCACCAAGTAAACCACTTGCTTCAGCAGCTTATAGACTCACCCTAGTTAAATTTATAATACTTAAGTGCGCGAGGTCCTGTCCTTTTGCCTTTTTAAGACTAGAAAATGAGGTTATTGTGGACAGCTCAGGTATCTTGTGTCTGCAGATGAAGTGGATGCCTCTGTGGGGTTTGCACTACCAATTAACTTTCCCAAGTAACGAGGTAAAATCCCCCCAAGAAAGCCTGCTTCATCTGTGATGTACTCCCTGCAGAAATGTGGAAATCTTGCAGCTCATGTTCAGATTTATTAGATTATTTTATTTTTTTTTAGTACTCTTTGAGAAGCTATGGGAATAAAAATTTGCCACATGAGTCCTTCTACTGTTTTTCTCTCTGGAACAAATACTATATAATCAGTGAAGACTGTTTTGACACTAAGACAGGTAATACTATTTTATAATCAGTGCCAAACAAAGCTATGTGTATTAAAAATGTTCAGCCAATCTCAATAGAAGACAATGAAGATAAATGACTGTTGTGAATGACTTCAGGGCTGCTACTGTAAGATGTCGCATTTTCTCAGGTATTATAGGTAGTGAAATTTATGATTTACTCTGGCTTTTATTCACTGCCACTGTAATAAAAAAAAAAAAACAATGTGGCAGCAATATAAAAGGTTTCCTATCAACACAAATAGTGTCAGCCTGTGAATCTGTATCTGTTTTCACTTGAGCTCCCGTAAATCAGAAGTTAACAACTTAAACATGAATTATACTGATAAAAGATCAAGAATGAATGAATCAGACCTAGACATTGATTCTGCATGCCCTTTGCTAATGAAACCATCTCTACTATTGTTTATACCCTAAATAAATGCTATCACAATCATTTGGATATTATAAACAGCTCTTGCAGATGGCTGACTGCTAAAGAGACAAAAAAAAAAGAGGTGTATAATGGCCACACTAAAAGGCTTTGATAACAACATAACAACTTCATAAACTCGTGTCCTGCAGTAATACAAGTGAACATTCAGCAGACCACAAGCAACAAAGGAAAATGTGGGTGACTTCATCAGCCATTAAGTCTGCTGTGCCCTGATCTAACAGCATGATTCAAAATTAAAATCAAGGAAATTTGTCAACAAGCATTTCCTCAGCTCAGAAGAATCCCCAATTGTTGTGGCTTTTGCTCTGCACCCATTTGGGAGTATTAAACAGACCATGAATGGTGAGGATCCTGAGCAGGCTGTCACTCTATTTTTACCAATTCCAAATCAATAAAACCAGTCTTTTGTGGCAGAGGCTTAGTCTGTATCAGTTTTACTTTATGCTAGGGACTGGAGCTGATGTGTGCCATCAGACCCTAGAGTGGAAAGGAAAATAAGCAGTTTCATCTCCTTCTGCATCCAGACCCTCCAGGCTTGTTCAAAACAAGCAGAGCAGGCCCCTGTGAATTTAGTGGTCCCAAGGACTGAAATTCAGAGTGCCTTTCGGTGGCTGTGTAGAGATGCCCTTCAGTGGCAGGAGTTACGTGGAGTACCAGGAACAGATTAGATGAATATTCATAATTCAAAGATAGGATTAAGAAGTAAATGACAGTCTGAGGATGTAATTTATAAGACAGAATGACACAGTCCCATGCCATTTAAAGAGCACCTTCTCAAACTGCCCCCATACATCACACCCACTTTTTCCCTTCTCTTAAATGTTAAAGAGCTGGGGAAGAGGCCTCATGCACAGAAACTGCATATGGATACGTACCCTTTTCCCATGTATTTGTGAAAAAATGGGAGCTGTGGAATACACAGGAAAAATTGCATACAGAAAAAGTTGTTTCAAGGCGTATTTCTAGCCAATAAATATTTCATACACAGAGCAGCATTTGATTTTTCTGATCTGGAATCTTCTCATGTAAATACAGAGCTAGTTTTTGTTACCAAAAAGGGCACATCGTACACATCCTTACCAGCTTCACATTTTACTTTATCAATGAATTCAACCATTTTTTAGTAATTAATGTATTGAAGTGTTATTTTTAAAAACTTCTCATTTTAATCTTACGAACTGCAACATACCCTAAGATCTTTATTCTAGTTCCATCCTTAAAAACCCTGAGTTTTGGCAGGTGTTCAAAGCAGTAAGTATTTCCATAAACTGCAAGTGCAAATATGTCTCATAAAATGTGTGGCACACAGAGAATTGAGGAGACATTTAAGAAAACACCACTGCACAGAGCAGTGATACGGATTACAGGGAAGATTTGTTTTATACATCAGTACTTACACACAGTTTCTTTCTGCCCAAAATGCTATTTTTTCAGAGGACTCTGTTGTGTGACAGGGAATTCTCTTTGTACTCCCAATTTTTTGGCTTTGAAGGGTCTCAGTTTAACATAAAATTTAAGGATTAAAAAAAAAAAAAACAGTAACAGAGAAGCAAAGATAGAAACCAAATTAAAGCATGTGAAGTAACAAAAAGCACTCTATCCATGGCTGCTAATCCCCACTGTATAGACATGGGAAAAGATGAAAAGAAACTGAGTTAACCTGCCTAAACACATACAAACAGGACAGCAAGGCACAGAATCCCATTTCTGCTTCCCAGCCTAAGCACTAAGCTACAGTTCTTAGAAATCAGGATAAAAAAGGTCACAAAAAGCACAGTCCTATAAAAGAGAGGGTAGGAGAGAACAGTTTCACTACTTGTTTGTGAAGATTACTGCCTGTCTCACCAATACCCTAGTGACTACCCTGTCTGCACCTATAATTAGGGCAAGCCCCTCTGTAACTGCATGAGGTCATGTTTTTGTTTCAAGCAGCAGTAAATTACCATGCTTGTTATCACTTCTCTACACAGATTCCCTCAAAAATCAGATTATTTCTAGGGCATCGTTTGCTATTTTGTCACTTTCAGTATTACCCTCAGTATAGCAGGAAAGAAAGCCAAAAAAAAAAATAATAATAATAAGCATCCAGGGTTTGTGAAACATGTATTAGTGGGGATAAAAAAAAGTGAAAGCAGCAGATCATTCTGGAACTGCCAATTTTCTATATCCTTTGAGGATTAGATGCAAGTTTATAATTTCAGTGAGCAATTATCTAAATAGAAATGCTCTAATTGCACCAGGATTGTGTTTTCTCTGGAGTGTTATTTCTTTCAAGTATCCTGCTGTTTATTTATATTCAGCTAAATAAAAGGTACACTGAGCTACCCGGCGATTTACACTGCAGTAGGGATGTTACCATTGGTACACAGGAGATTGCTGGCAAAGCACAGAAAACCCTCTAGGCTGTTCTAACTTACTAGAACTAAGCCCATTCCAGTCTCGGTCTTATAAACTCACAGTTTAATAAAGAAAACAAAGCCATTTTTCCTGCATGATTGTCAATGAACTGCTTTGTTGCTTCTGGAATCATTGCCAACTCAGGGAGAAGCTGGGAAAAAATTAGGCATGATGTGTAACTACCCAAGGAAAGCAGCTTACCTGGCTTGGGACCCCGCATGTCTGGAAGCCGCAAATATGTCAGAGGAGAGACTGTTGCAAAACACAGCCACACACACTGAAGGAACACACATTTTTCCTTCAGCAGTGATAGTAGTTTACACTGATCATTCCAACGTGCCTCAATGGCTGCTATAATCAATATTACAGATACACTGGGAAAGAGAACAGCACTAAGACAAACAGCCAGGACATGAAAGACCTAACACTTGCTTATTAAAGTTGTGTACCTAGGAAGAGCAGAAAGGTTACAAGGGCTGGCCTCTACCAGTATGTACCTTACGCACCACTGCACAAAGTTCTATCTTAAAGGTTAATAAGCCTGTAACATGTGCACATATTTGAGGGGCAATGCAAAAACTCACCTTTACAGGGAACTGTGATGATTGTCCAAAAACGGGTCTAATCCCTCCCTTTACAAAATTATAGCAAAATATCAAGAAGGACAAGCAGCAAGAAGAAACAGAGATTGTTGCATACTGCCTGAGAAACAAAATGAAGCACATTAGTGTAGAAAGTCGCAGTGGCAACACCATGACATGGTAGGTAATTCTTACAGGGTCAGGCAACCGAAGAAGTTTCCTATGGCACATATTTGCATCAAAAGCTACTCTTAATTTGTGCCTATTTGGGTTTATACACATATAATGGTGATACAGAAATGGGGGGAAGGCCCAAAACTACGAGAGCTTACAAAAAGATAATATTCGGTTCAATGCATGAAATTATACAGTTTCAGGGGCATTATGTATCAAGTCAGGAATAATTCCCTAGAAACGTCAATGCATTTTCCAAATTCCAATCAACAGTAACTGCTTTGCATTAACAGAAAAGAAACAGTGAATAGCATGTTCCTCTTAATGTGCTATCATAAATGCAGAACTTGACAGGAGCAGTAAGTGAAGAGGATGTTTATCTGGTTTAATTTCATTTCTGTGTGGAATAATTTCTGCAATTCAGTTTAACCATGTTCAAACTTGGAACCATGGGCCAGTTCTTATTTCAAATCAAAAAAGCCTGACGAATAGGAGCTTGTGTACAAGCCTAACTTTTGTACAAATTTTACCATGCAAAAAATGCTGAGAGCACCTCTTGATGAACCATGGGTATCTGTGACACAGGTCCCAACAATAAAAGACAAAAATATGTTAACTACAATAACTAACTAAAGTAACTAAAACCATGATAGCAAATAAATTCCAGTCCCTGACAGGGACTGGAAACCATACGTTTCAGAAATACATCTACTTAAAGCTAATTTTCTGTGCTGCAGTGAACATTACCAGCAGAGAAACAGTATCTACTTGCCTGTCCTTTAACAATAAGGAAGATGACTGGGAGGAAAATAAACATAATTTCCTGTCTAAAGCCATCACTCAAATTGATGGAGCAATAGAATTCTTCCACAGCTGAATTAAAGTAGACACACACCTGCTAATTTTATTGCTTCCTCTATTTACCCAGCTGAAGTGAGAACCTTTAGAGCCTGGGACATCCAACATCAGAACAGACGAATCCTACTTAAGCACATGCAAAACATGAAACAGTGGCAAAAAAAAGGGGCCTGCAGAAACAGACTGAGGGGAAAATCCTACTTAACCAACTGGAAGCTTTTCTGGCACAGAAAAAAAAAGCTTTATCACCATGCTTCACTTAAGAAATATTATTGCCTCACAACATTACAAAATTTTCATACATAAAATTTTCTAAGGCTGGTGCATTTTAATGACTAAGCTCTTGGGACAGGAGGAACCCATAAGTCTTTGCTGCCTTCTCCTTCAAGCTTACTCCCTTAGAGCCATGCACTCAAGAATGCATAATCTGCATGCAGAAGCAGAAATTCACTATATGAATTAGATATTTTTCCTCCTCAAAAGGCTATAAAGATAAGGAAAAGAGCAAGGGAATGCCATGCAGATGATACAGGGTCCTGGACAGCAGAACACTCAGGAATCCCAGGCAAGAATGTTCCAGTGAAGAACTTGGGTGTTTGGAACATTAAACTCAGATCTCAGGGGTTTACCATTTGCAAGTTCTGCCTGTTTACCATTGCTCTGGAGGAGTTCCACATCAGTATTCAAAACCAAAGCTTTCATGGCATCATTGGGATCCTGTCCCGGGTTCAGCAGTAGCAGTCATTTTTCTCCTTCTTAGTAGCAGCGCTGTGGTTTTGACTTTCGGCCTAGGAACAGCGCTGATAACACTGATGTTTTTAGTTGCTGCTCAGTAATGTTTACTCTGACCAAGGACTTTGTGAGTCTCATGCTCTGCCAGGGAGGAGGGGGAGCCGGGAGGAAACAGAGACAGGACACCTGACCCAAGCTAGCCAAAGAGGTATTCCATACCACAGCACGTCATGTCCAGGATGTAAACTGAGAGTTACCCAGAAGGGCTAGTTCACTGCTCGGTCGGGCTAGTTATTGGTCGGCGGGTGGTGAGGTGTTGTATTCTCTTCCCTTGTTATCTCCCTTATTATTATTATTATTGGTGGTACCAGTAGTGGTTTGTGTTATACCTTAGTTACTGGGCTGTTCTTATCTCAACCCGTGGGAGTTGCGTTCTTTTCGATTCTCTTCCCCAACCCTCTGGGATCAGGGGGAAGAAAGATGTTTGGCAGGGGGGAGCAGACTGCGTGGCTGACTTGCTGACAGAGCTGAAACCACGACAGATCCCCAGTCCTTTGAAGAAAACCAGGTTCTTTACATGTGCTCAGAGTTTCATGCATGTTTGTCTTCACATACTGCTCATGGTTTATTATTTTGATACAGATACCAGATACCAGTGGTGGAAAGAAAAGCTTTTCCTGAAATGTAAATTCATACCTTGTTCTGTATTCCACAAAATGAATTCTTCACCACCTAGTTTGCAAAATGTGATTACACAATTGCTCTTGCAAATTAAAGCAATCACTCAGATTTTCAGAACCCAAGTCTATTCAGAAACACCAGATTTAGAATTGAAAACCTGGAGATTACACAATAAAGCAGTCCCTAAAATTCTAAACATAGATGGTAGCAAACCATACCATTCTAGGAATATTTTTCATCATTTATTCTCAGCATACAGCAAAGACAAAGAACATCTTGTATTTGATCATAAAGTATTTATTATTTATTCCTCATTAAGTTCAATTATGTTGTTAACACTGCCAGTCTTTCTCTCGTAGATTCACTCAGCCACACTGTCTTTCAGCAGAGCAAGGATTTTAGGACTAGCTGTGTTATCTGTCAACTGAAATTGTCAATTTAATGTGTTCTGGGATCAACTTGCAGTTGGCTACTAAGCAATTTTTTAGTACACTATCAAAATCATTGGAATGATAGTAACCTGTCATAATACTGCCAAGTTACCTACTTTTCAGATAAGTTTATGCTTCTCGAAAAGTTAGCTTCATTGAATACAAGTCAGAAGTTTTCTGGGTAGGATGGGAAAGAATTTTTGAGATTCCTACTTTTAAGACAAAATATGAAGAACAGTTTTCTCTCTGCAGTTTAATTTGGTATTTTAATTTTTACAAAACAATTCAAGGAAGAGGCAGTATCTCAAAGGCTCTCAGTTTCCAAGATACTTAATGAACACCCTCTGGATTCTGAGACCACAGTTTGTATCTCAAGCATTCTTCTTCATCTTTGCTTCATTATCTCCATCTTAGTGGAAGACAGTTACATACTGTTTTCTGTGTTATCACTGGTTGCGGTAGTATTGTATTTATATTTATTATTAGCACAGTATTCTTTCATCACATTCCTTTCTAGCTGCTTCAATGCTGCTGACTTTCTTAAATATGTTCTTTGAACTGTGCTCCCAAATTCCTGTGAATAAGATTCTCTCTTATTTGCAGCCGTTTCCTAAGATAGTCTTCCCCTTCTCATACATATTCAAATATCAAAAGGAATTTGTATTTCTCCTGTATCTTATTAATTTCTGGAAGCCAAAAAAAAAAAAAAATAATAAGGACTTGAAGCAAAAAACAAAGCAGGGTTCCAGTAATATTCTTCACATATACCAGAAACAGTGGACCAGTTGCCTTCCTAGTGGAATTTCACCCAGTTTAATTTGATAATGGTGGCTAACACAAACCAGCAGTTAGGCAGTGGCCCCTTTTCACAGGGAACACAACCAACCTATCAGGGAACACACAACCTTGAACAGTTATACCAGCATAAGAAATCATTCATGCTCTGTGTTTATCAATACTCACTTTGCTTATGGACAGGTACTTTCAATCCCCTCCAGTGCACTAGCCACCTTCATGAATCAATGATACTGGGATACAAACCATTTTCACTACTTTATTCATTACCAGTCATGACTTTTCACCCACAGCAGGCAGAATGCATGTGTGCAGAAGCAAGCGGTATACTCCCATTTTATTGTCACATTTTATGATCTAGAGCAACAGTAGTTTTCCTTCACAGAATATATTCAAAGCCATCACTGCCTCCACGAACTGTTCTTCTCTAACATAAATGAAGGCAATGATCATGCCGTCTCTGAATTCCACGTTTTCCATGTATTTTTCTCCTGTCTTAAACCAGTCCCTAAGTGAAGATATTTAATAGCAAATGCAGTTGTAGCTATGTGAAGTTGGCACTAAAAGCTCTAGAAACAAGTAAAGCACCAGTTTTGAATATTTCACCAAATTGGAACTGTTTGTAAAGTTCATGAAAAGCCAAAAAGAGATACTGACATTAAATACAGAGAAATAATTGAAAGGCTGTATCAAATGTACGAATCGTGTAGCACAAAGGCAAGAGGTATCAAATGAGTTTGCATTAAACAAGGGAACTTCAGGAAAAACAGAACAACAATGGCATAACGTAGTGTATTTATACTTGGGTTAGATCCAGCTCATTGCCTTGGAAAGGATTCTGCTCAAAGTGAGAAGTGAATGGAGGGAGGGAGATCAGGAATGAGGAGGGTGTTTGTCATTAAGAAAAATTATCTGGGAGAATGCAATGAGTAGTGAATGTGTTATGTTGCAGTAAACACACCCGATATTTAAAAAAATACTATAGCAGCAACTTCATTCCACTGATTGTTAGTAAGTAGAAGGCAAACAAATGCTTCTTTCCAGAAAGAGGATTTTGAGTTTTGCCAGGAATGGGCGCATCTAACACATTATTTATGACTGTATAAAGTGCAAGAATATTAGTCATTTAATGAATAGCTGGAGGATGTCTGTTACAAGATATGAAACAATCCTAACTTGCTAAAGGTAAAGACTGTTAAAAATGGGAGTTTCTTCACTCAGGAAGTTGTAAGCACAGGGCAGTCTCCAGCTCAGGTCTACAGAGATGCATTTTCCAGCTTCTGCTAAAACAACCATCAAAGGCAGCACTGACAGCCTTTTTAATTTAAGACCTCACATTGCCTTCTCCTTGTCATCTCCAACAAACCCCCATCAAAGTATTTGACAAGTTACCCATCTCTCACTAAAACTTCAGTATGGGACACAGTTGTGTTACCACAAGTTACACACGTAACTTGCACAAGGCCATAGGACCTGATGAAATCCATCCACGGGTCCTGAAGGAGCTGGCGAATGAAGTTGCTAAGCCACTGGCCATCATATTTGAAAAGTCATGGCAGTCAGGTGAAGTTCCCGATGACTGAAAAAAGGGAAATATAACCCCCATTTTCAAGAAGGGGAAAATGGATGACCCAGGGAACTACAGACCAGTCAGTCTCACCTCTGTGCCTGGCAACGTCTTGGAGCAGATTCTCCTGGAAGGCATGCTAAGGCACATGAAAAACAACAAGGTGCTTGGTGACAGCCAGCATGGCTTCACTAAGGGGAAATCCTGCCAGACCAATTTGGTGGCCTTCTATGATGGGGTTACAGAACTGATGGACAGGGGTAGAGCAGTAGATGTCATCTACCTGGACTTGTGTAAAGCGTTCGACACTGTCCCACACGACATCCTTGTCTCTAAATTGGAGAGACATCAATTTGATGGATGGACACTCAGTGGATAAAGAAGTGGCTGGATGGCCTCACACAAAAAGTTGTGGTCAATGGCTCAATGTCCAGCTGGAGACCAGTAACGAGTGGTGTCCCTCAGGGATCGGGGTTGGGACCGGTCTTGTTCAACATCTTTGTCGCTGACATGGACAGTGGGATTGAGTGCGCCCTCAGCAAGTTTGCTGATGACACCAAGCTGTGTGGTTCGGTTGATATGCTGGAGGGAAGGAATGCCATCCAGAGGGACCTTGACACCCTTGTGAGGTGGGCTGATGCCAACCTCATGAAGTTTAACCATGCCAAGCGCAAGGTCCTGCACCCGGGTCAGAGCAATCCCAGGCACAGCTACAGGTTGGGCAGAGAAGAGATTCAGAGCAGCCCTGTGGAGAATGACTTGGGGGTGTTGGTTGATGAGAAAATGGACATGAGCCGGCTTCAGTGCGCGCTCACAGCCCAGAAAGCCAACTGTATCAAAAGGAGCGTGACCAGCAGGTCGAAGAAGGTGATCCTGCCCCTCTACTCTGCTCTCGTGAGACCTCACCTGGAGCATTGTGTGCAGTTCTGGTGTCCTCAACATAAAAAGGGCATGGAACTGTTGGAACAAGTCCAGAGGAGGCCACGAGGATGATCAGGGGACTGGAGCACCTCCTGTATGAAGACAGGCTGAGAAAGCCTGGAGAAGAGAAGGCTGCATGGAGACCTCAGAGGCCTTCCAGTATCTGAAGGGGGCCTACAGGGATGCTGAGGAGGAACTCTTCATTAGGGTCTGTAGTGAAAGGACAGGGTGTAAGGGGTTCAAACTTAAACAGGGGAAGTTTAGATTGGATATAAGGAGGAAGTTCTTTACTGTGTGGGTGGTGAGGCCCTGGAACGGGTTGCCCAGGGAAGTTATGAATGCTCCATCCCTGGCGGTGTTCAAGGCCAGGTTGCACAGAGCCTTGGGTGACATGGTTTAGTGTGGGTGTCCCTGCCCATGGCATGGGGGGTGGAAATGAACAATCTTAAGGTCTTTTCCAACCCTAACTATCCTATGATTCTAACCAGCAGGCTTCTCCCTTGCCTTTCTTCACAGAGCTACATCCAGTAGCCTCCTCTTCCTTCTCCTCCCTCCGTACCTGTGGGCATTACCCATAGGGCTCTTCTTACCCCACCACTTTTTCACATTTTCTGCTTCTACCTTGTGTTTACCTCATTCACTCATGTGGTCTTTCCTCAAGCAGGGACTGACAATTCCTGTTCTGTGTGTCTCTACCCAGCCACTTTTCTCTCCTCTCACAGATACTGCAATACTAAATATAATAGAATTACGCATTTATCCCACCTAACCTCATTGCAATCATTGCCTTTCTCTCCAAAAGGAAGCTTTTACCCAACCACAAGTGAAGGTTTTGAGAGAGAGCAGCCATAAGATACGGGTTTCTTTGTGTATACCTTACTTTTCACTTTTTTATAATTTATTCTGATATTTAAAAATGCATATTAAAGAAGCAGGGGTAGCCCTCTGAGAAGGAGAAAATTCCCTTTGGAGCTGTATTCAAACAAGGACATGAAACAGCACACATGAAACAACAGCTTTTTTTGCCGTTGTTCTGAAGACACCTGAAATTTCGTGAGTACTTATCTATTTGTATATGGAATCTAATCATATAAATTAAGTGTTCTGTACTGCTAACACTGAATGCTGTGAAGCAGCATGGGTCACAGGGTTTGTTGCTTGGGTCATCTTTTTCTTAAATTCTGGTTTTACATTATTTTTGCCCCTTTAAAGCAGCTCCCCATCTTCCTAAAGAACAGCTGTTTTCAGCCATCGGACTTTGCTGACTCCATTATAACTACCAGCCATGCCTGGCTAACTACCTGCTCAACCCAGTTATCCAGTTTCCAACACATCCCAGCTCAGCACAGTGTATTTGGCATCAAGTATCACACATATCCTACAAAAAAATTTCTATCAAGCATAATCATGGCTCTTAAAACTCAAAACTTTGCCACAGAATGATAGGGTCTCCACATTACCAGAATTACACTGCCTCCTCCTCCGCCCCCAATCCAGCTCCTCAGTCTCCAGCATGACTCAATCCAGTTGAAAAGCAGCAGGTTTCAAGTCACTTCATTTCTTTCAAGTGGGATACATCATATGGGGGAAATAAATTAAGTGTTTTACAGAAGTTCTTTGCAGTGCTTGGTCCCTGGTGGATAGTAGCGTCTGTCTGGTTCCATAAGCTGCTCCTAACTGGGATT
Source organism: Pezoporus flaviventris (assembly GCF_033815535.1). NCBI lineage: Eukaryota > Metazoa > Chordata > Aves > Psittaciformes > Psittacidae > Pezoporus > Pezoporus flaviventris. Next base: position 2,158,414 of record NW_026892630.1, on the reverse strand, counting down.
TTTTCTGCATTTTGGCTTTACCAGAGAGATAAACCAGTCTGAAGCCCACTCTGTGATGGCTGCAGAACAATGTCCAGTAGCACGTCAACATTTCCTCCTAATTCTCTGAGCTAACACACGTATTTTGGAACTATTCCTGTTGTTACAATTACTGCCTTATCTCCAAGACCGCGGGCAGGGTAGAAACTGCCTTTGCACAAATGCATTTTTTCCTAAGCTCCTGTGTAAGCACCATCTTTTACTTCCCCAACCCCCAGACTTCTGCTAAACTCTGAGGTTTTCAACAGATCTTTAACAATTTTACTTCCAAATAGTCAGCAGTTTATTGGCTATCCAGGAGATGTTTATGTATATACTCTTCTTTGTCTCTCTCTCACCGAGCTATTGTTAGTGTGGTGAGATGTGTTAAAATTTGTACAAAAGGAGAAAAACAGAAAATGACTGTCATGTATCATCCTGAGGAAAATGAAGTTAAAGTATCTTATTTTCAGTAGTCATGAGGGATTGAAACCAGATGCAAACATTTATCTGGACGTTGCAGAAACTGATACATCATTATGATTGCAGCTTCTTTCTCCTTTATTTTTTGCCCCCAAAAGCCCCACGGTGTTAAAATTTTGAGGATGAATTACGCCAAGTTTAGAGTATCCCCTGCTAGTTGCTATTTGCCCTTACTTCTAGTCAAATTACCGGAACTGATAGCTGTCAGTACTGTGCAGAATGATGAGCCCTTTTGGAAAAGCATCCCCAAACCTATAAAAATAACTGCAAAAGAATCAAATGGGGCAGGTGTGAAAAAACAGCACTGAGGGCTAACTGAGGAGAGATGGGTCGTTGAATTGAAAGCAGCCAGGTAGTAGCTGAAATTTCAGTATTATAAATAGGGCATTATGTAGCTGAACTAAAAATAGGAGTTTTATTTTTACTTAATGTTCCTCACTGCTGGCTGCTGACCTAGAGAAAGAGGATTCAGAAAGAATGAAACAATTCCCAACAACCATACAAAGCAAAACGACTAGCCTGGCTCCGCTGCCTGTTTGTAAACCGAGAACAATACACTTTTTTAAACCAATTTCAAAAGATATCTAATTGAAAGAACTCCCTAATGTTGCTGTGAGAAGAATGTAATAGAGTACAACAATTTCTGCAGAAAACCAACTGCAGTTACAAATTCCTTGTCTGCATACTTGCTTATAACAGAAAATGGCTTAGTGCATCTGATGATTCCTTCATGCACTTTACATGTATGCAACTGGTGTCCTGTGCTGTAAGCAGCCACTGCTCTACAGTAATAACGTTATCATTTCAACACTCAGTTTCAAGTCCAGATTGAGGGGCTGGCATAGGCTTAGAGGAAAACACTGTGTCAACCTGCCACCTGCCAACTGTCTCAGGGCAGCATCCTGTGATCCTCTTCCCTTTCCTGAGGACCAATTTTACACTTAAAGTGAGAATCCTAATTTAGCTATGGTAAAATGGCAGCGTGTATGGCCAGCTGCTATGGTGGTGCTCATACTTTGTTTCCTATAAAAATAAATAAATAAATAAATAAAAAATAAACTAGCACAAGCCTAAACCACCAAATCTGTGTTAGTTTCAAGCCCACACATCTAATCCTCGGGGCAAAAGAGACTTGAAACCATGGTTTTGGTTCTGCTTACAAAGATAAGAGGAAGCTATAAAATAAAAACAGATCTGAATCTGAACATAAGTTCACAGATGTTTAAGTCCATGGCTTTTTTTTTGGGGGGGGGGGAGACCATCACTAGCTAAAATCTAAGTGTCTCAATAAATTTGAGGTTTCCCAATCTATTTTCAGCTACATCTGCCAAATATTGGATCTTTGCAATGTACCATAGACTCCAAGGGGCTATGCTGAAGCATTTATTCATCACCACTTTCACAGGAAGCTAAAATGAAGATGAGAATATGGTGATTTAACTTTGCAGAGTAAGCCATGATTATTTAAAAGAGTTTATGGCAACAACAAAAATAGCTTGCATTACCTGTCACTGCTGGTGAATTTGAAAAAAAAGGTATTTATTATACAAGATTGTTATCATTATTTAAGGACTACACACTATCTGTGTAGTCTGTATGTAAATTTACTAGCCAGTCATGCTTTCTTTTGGGCTAAAAAAATGGCAAATTCTTTATTTGCTGTATTTGTACACCACTTGCTTCCTTTATTAGGATTATCAATCTGATTTGTTTGGGAATGGCAAGACTCAGAACATAATTCTGCACTCAGCTTAAATAATTCTAGCACACAGATTAGCACAGAAACAGATAACAATTCTAAACTCCTTGCTGCTGCTAAGCTATTTTAGCTTCTCTCACTGCCAAAGCCAAGTAAAACACTGTCAAATTAAAATTCATTTTATAGTGTCTCAAAAGATAACAGATTAATGTATTTTGTTTTCTCTCTTGATTTTAGGTAACATTTTTTCACTTTCCATATGCTAAATTAAAACCCCAAAATAAAAGTGCCATCACTAAGGCTGCACTGTATATTACTGCTAGGTTTCAATACAGCAGGCAGCTTCAGAGAAAGCAAGAACCATACACTACCCCTTCTGTATTTGAAATATTGGTTAAATTTGGTATTTCCCTTCTTCTGCTGTTGTACTAATTTTTACACATTTATAAATACACATATATATATATACATATACGCACAAGACCACTTCAAATGTAGCTTTGGATGTTACTAATAATTTCAACAAACCTACATTGCTGCCTTTACTTTTCCCCCTTTCCTACTTCCACCTTCTGGAACCCTCCTGGCTGCAAATGGGAGGCAACACAACGAAGGAAAGCACACAGCAGAGACCTAGGTTCATGTCACTTGTGCTTGCCAAGCATGACCCACATCTCTTAAGCACCATTGTGATGTAAGGACATAAGAAAACTTCAATTTAGCAGCAACACAATACACTATAACTGGCCTGTTGATCTATAACCGCAAACAATGCAAGCCCCACCAAGCCACAGAAGAAAGCCCCTATGAATTATGTCCCACTTTTTTCCTAGATACTCCACCTATTTAAAACAAAGATATTTTCATATGGGCAAGATTCCCTACCTGCCATTCTGCTCAAAGGGAGAATTCTCACTTCACTTGCACGTATGGCCTTTCTGCTTCCCCAGTCTAATGCCTAGTGTATGGACTTCCACATGCAGCATCTTCTCACACACGGCAAGGCATAACAAACAAGAAATAACATTTCAACATCACCAATAAGTATTGGGCACGGGAACTGGTTTCCACTTGATGCACCACCCCCTGCAACAATAAACAATATTCCAACTAGGAGATTTAGTTCAACTCCATCATTTTCCCCCTCACCTTGAACACAGCCCCAAGCACAGAAAAGAGCCCTCGAATACAAAGCCCCACAAAAATCTGAGGCAGAATATTCTACTGTCATTATAACTAGAGGATGATTTAAGAGTTTCCATCTTAAATACCAAGGAGCCCCAGAGGAAAGTCTCACATTTCCTTGTTGCTACCCCTCTTTAGCCTTCCTGCCATCTGTTCTTGGCCATCCCGCAAAACAGAACCAAAAGCAGCACAGCTGCACCAAAGGAAGGGCAAAATGGCTTTCTGAAGAAACTCCTAGTACTTGAATCTTTTCCTCGCACCAAATATCCCAACTCCAAACAGCCTCTTCGATTTTCCTGGTCAAACAAACTTCCCTATCACAAAAAGTACCTCAAGCTCCAATCTCCACAATTGCCATCTGCTAGCTGTATGACAGCAAACAGAGAACAGGTTTTGGGCTGTTTGCTGTCACATACCACATACTTGTATATCCACCTAAATGAAGCCACTGTAGACCAATTATGAAGGATCTGCTACTCCATTTGGAATTACCCATTTGGGGATTTGATTTCTGATTTGTTTTCCTCTGAGGTTTTTTTTGGAAGCACTAGTGAGATGAAGCTGAAATTAAATTGGGATCGTCGGCATCCCAAGGACAGCTATTCAGTAGCACAAATTTAATACTGATTTAATAAGATCATGTGGGCTGCTTGTAACTGCAGCTAACACCACTTATGCACAAAGTACTTTCTATATTCATTACCAGTAGTGTTAGAAGCAAACCAAAATACAGCAAAATCATCTAGAGAAATATTTAGCTCTGAGAGCTGGGGAAAAGTGTAGGAATTAAAAGGTGGAATTCACAGACAGTTTAGGTGGATTGCCATGCGGATCACACACGAAGTCTAAGGTGCCCCTGGATAAACCACTGCAATATTACAGAATACACAAAGCAAGTGACAAATCAAGCACCACACTACCCAAAATGAACCATGAATTAAATAAACTGCACCACCACCAACTGTCTTTGAGGATGGACTTATACTGCTGGCTGCTTCCAGAGCCAGGCACAAATACCCTCATGAACTCTGGAGAACAGGAGTCACTGCTGTCTGTAAATCACCAAGTGTAGCAGTAACTACTACAGATCCTGTGGGGTGGGAAAGAGCGAGGTGTAGCCTTCAAACCCTACCAAGAAATACCGGATGACTGATGGTATCTGTGCCGTTCCTGCTGTGGCTTGTGATCAGACGTGCTCGGCACAGCAAAGTCCAACCAAGTTTGCTGGTTTCAACAGTGCTGTTCTGAGCACATCATTAAAAACAAGAAACAACGCAGGATTGCGCAAGAGAATTTGGCATCAACAAGCGATCAAACCTTGAGTCCCTCAGGGCACGGGGCTGGCCTGAGGGCCGCACTGAAGGCAGCGGGTCAGAATCACTCTCTCAGACAGCCCACGGCCGCACCGCACAGTCTCCGCCAGCGACGGCACCCCCGCGGGTCCCGGGCACCCACCCCTGCCCACAGCCGCAGCCGCTCCCCTCACACCACCGAGGCCCGCGGCCAACGGCCAGGCCCGGCTGCCGGAGGTACCGCCCCCCACGACCCCTACAAGATGGCGGCCCCGCCACACCGATCCCCCTGCCGTGCCGCTGGCTCCCGGCCGCACCGCGCGGCCACTGGGCGGCGCTGGTGGTGCCGCTGCGAGGGGAGCGGGCGGCGGGGCGCCAGGAGGCCGGGCTGTGGAGCTGGGCTGGGGCACGGTCGCGGCGGCGGCGGGCGGGGTGAGTGAGCAGCGCCGAGCAGCGGCGGCTCGGCCCGAGGCGGGCGCAGGAGGCATCGAGGGTCGCCCTGTGGAGCTCGGTGCCGGCCGCCGTCCTGCCGCTGCGGCTGGCCTGGGAACGGCTGCCGTCCGGTGATGGGTAGCGTGAGGCAGCGAGCAGCAACGCGGGGGAAAACGCCTGGAAACTCCCAATACTCTTCCCTGCGGGCCGTGAAGGAAGGGCTCAGAGGCCGCCTGGGTGGAAGCGCAGCCATCGCTTGCGTTCGCAAGGCAAAACGTCACCTCGGTAATAACTACTTCAAAAAAAAACTTGTAAAAGATAAAAACAGAGCACAGTTACCTGAGTGCGGGGAACAGCCATTTCAGCCGAGCACGGCAGGAGAAATTAGCTTAAAATTTCATTTATTTACTCCCAGTTTTGCCCTAAATTGCTGGCAGCAAAGGTCAGGAACGGTTTTTAGTCCCGGGTTTCGCAAAAGATTCTGGATGGCCAGTGTCTGTGCCGGGGATGAGTTTTGTCAAGCCATCAGAAAGATCCTTCCCAGGTAATGAATGCCCCGAAGATCTCTCTGCACAGACACCTTTTGAAATGTGGCTTGTTTCATCTAGGGGTCTACATAAAAAGAGCAAAACCTCAGTGGTTAAAGTGATCACTCCATTTCACAGCTCATAGCCTTTAAAATGTCACCAAATGGTCCAAAAAGAATAATTTTTAAAGCATGACAGTTCACAAGAACCATTTTTAGGCTGAATATATATGTTCCCATTGATGTATTTTTTGGTACACAGCAATTTAAATAGGTTTGGGGAACCTGATGCAAATTCACTCAAAAGATTTTATTAGTAGATCATTTCCCATGAAGCAGATTCTGTTGATGAGCAGCATGGCTACCACTGGGCCTGTTACACCAACACCTATTTACCTTGAGTGATGAGAACAACTCTAGAAAGAGGACAGGCTATTAACTTCATCAGGTTCCTCCTGCAATGCCAGGCAGAATTAGAATTAGCAAATTACAAGTGAAAGGCTCTGTAAAATAAAGAGAATCTAAAGGGACCACTAAGATTTGCTATGATACTCTATTTTAGTCAATGCTAATAAAATCAAATTAGTAACTTTAGTGTACATTAATGAATGAAAGCCCAAATGGCTTTAATGGATTTAGTAAAATCCATTATGTTGTCCAGGAAGAGAATCCCCTTTGCTTAAGAGCAAGTGTTAATAATTAATTTTTAATTAAGCTGTCAGATTTAGATATCACAGTTTTCCTGTTGTTTGTATTATTTTAGGTATTCCACAGAAATGGGTTTTCATTTATGCAAAAATTTTCTATTAGATGTCATGCAACCAACACCAAGAGATTCCTGACTGTTGAAGACACTGTATTCATGAGATGCAGACCTCTAGCAAAGTGAACAACGCATTGGAAATATTCATTACAATAATTCACAATTACACTAGGCACAACTAACTCTCCCACTGCGTATTTTAGTAATAGGTATTCACATGAATCATTCCTGTGGTGTACCCAGACTACATTTCTTCCAGTTTTCTGAGTACACCCTGATACTCAGGAGGTTATGCACGCCTATGAAATTCACCATCAGCTCATCCCTCTGTTTGTGAGCAATTACCCCAACTCCCTCTGCTATAATTCCTTGAGGGTGATACCAACTAGTGAAACAGGGGAAGACAAACAGTATATTCATGATATATTAAGTGCTGCAGCTTAAAGAGTCAAACTGGATTCAAATCCTGCTACACAAAGAACCGTGCAAGTATGGCATGTTTTAGCCACTTGATACCAAAAAGCCCAAAACAAAGCAAAAGAGATACAAGCCATACATGAGATGAGATGTGAAATGGTATAAGGAAATAATACATGAAAGCCAGTGTTACAGCTTTTTATCAATTTATTAATGTCAAGAAATCACAGCTGAAGGATAAAGATGGATAATTATTTAAAGATGGTAATGTGCTGAGTTCTTGTCTCCCTGTCAGCGTGGGATGTCACACATGCAGTAGGTGCTGCCTACGCTCTGTATTGTGATGGTAAAGTACAGCTGCGCTGCGCTAGGGCGCTCGCTGCCAGTGATGGGTGTCCTCGGTTAATTCATGGCAAGCCACTGAGCACTCACTGAAGTATCTCTCACATTAATTTCCCCTGACAGACAACTAATGTTTCAAGCTATTCCTAGCAGAATTGAGCACCAGGACAGTGATCTTTGCAGGCAGACCTAAACACCAGAGCAAGAACTAGCCCTGCTGTACTTACATTATGCTGCTGCTATTTAGCAGAATAACTTTGCTTCTAAAAAAAAGGAAAACAAGATGCCAGCATTTCATTTTCTAGCAAGAGAAAATATACACCAGTAGTGTTACCAAGTGTTTCTGGTAGAGCTGGAGAGATTTTGCTGGGTAGTTATCACTCCCTTGCTCTGTATTCCTCTTGTCCATGTATTATTCTATACTTTTGCAGCATTTGAACATGGAAAAACCTCACTGCTGTGGCCAGGTCTGTTTTCAGCTGCCATTTGCCCACTCTATTTGTATTTCCCCCATCTCCACTTTCCCATGTGAAGTGCCCAGAGGCTCCTCGTACACGACACGACACAAAATGCCACTGAATTTCTTTTTTTTCTTCTCTCTCAAACTTGCTCTTTCAGAAGGCACAATGGGTAAAATGCTTCTATACTCAAATGACATTACAATAAAGTGGCTTCAAAGTCATTACAGAGAAGGTTTACTTCATCCAACACATCCCCTACTCATCACTCAGCTTTAGGACAACATAAACTGCATTTAGCATTTCACCCTTATCTTTGTTCTCTGTCAAGTAAATTGTAACCATTATTACACTACTGTGTCTCAGCTTCAAGATCAAATTAGCAACATAACTCCCCCTCTCAAAAAGAAAAGGAACAAAAGCCCAGGAATCAATGAGCAATCTCATACTACACTACTACTAGGCAATTAGCAAAGAAGCAGGAGGATGAACATGGTAATACTTTCACTAGGTAAACAGAGTTCATCTGTAAAATAGGTTTATTGCTAAACATAGTGCAAAGTAGCAATAGAAATTCTACGTGCCATTTGCGCTTTCATTCATTAAGTGCATTGAACTCTGAAAACATGATTCTGACTAATGAGCTGTGTTAAGTGGCTCTTGAATACTTATTTTGTTGCTATTCTAGTGAAAGACCTGGACTCACAGAAGCTGATGAAAGAAAGAAAATCTTCAGTGCTTCTGCACTCAGGTATCAGCTTTTCAACCCAACCTCTAGGACAATTCTCCATTTATTTATTTACTTAAAGATTACAAGCACAACTAAATCCTATTTAACAGCTTGCCTGAAACAGATTTTGTCATCCAAATGGAAGAAGGATTGAGGATATAGAGTTCCCAGCTAGGGAACTTCACTATAAAATACACTTCAAAAGTATTTTGAAGACTACCAATACAAAGACTGCTCCACTTCCAGACACTAAAGTATTTAATTCAAATAATGCATTATTTACTTGTTCTAAGAAAGCAGCACATGAAAAGATGCAAAAACAACTGCTTCAGTTTTTCTTAAAGAGCTTTCACTAATATTTGTGGTTAAGTTTTACCAATTTAACTGTTTTCATCCAGGTATTGAAAAAATAAGTAAAATTATTCTAATTAATCTCTCAAAATAGGCCACAAAATACATCTTTCTTCCAAAAAGAGGTGCAAGTACTAATTTCAAGACAGTGTCAACAATGCTTCTTGCAACAAACCATAGAATTCATTGTACAATAGGCACCTTTTTTTTCCAAGAGGTTTCAAGGCACTAGGTATATTTGGCTCTATAAAATTTGTTGTTTTTTTTTTTCTTTTAAACACTCTTTTGCTGCTAGGTGGAACAGAAAAGTAATTTAAAAATAAGGTGAACCCAGAGAAGTGGCTCCATTGCTGCACAACCCAGCATATGTTTTAATACCAAATCTTCAGAATTCAGAGACTTGTTGAGGACTTTCTGTAGTTTGATGGGAAATAAACAGCTCTTGTAAGCTAATGAGGCACCTTGGTTAACACAGTACTTGTTGACTTGTCCAGCTAAAAGGCAAGATACACTTCCTTTCACTTCAGTGTGAGTTTTCCTTCAATGGCAAAGGAATTCACCTTTGTACCAGAGTATGTGGAAGAACTATTCAGTTTATATTTTTGGCAGCACTCCTCTTCAAAAATCACTCAGCACACATTGCTTGTACTTAACAAAAATCAAGGCAAAGCTTTGTAAATCCCTGGAAATGTTCCATTTTGAATTTCTAAAGTTGCTGGCTTTGGGTATGATGAACAAATTGTCTTACAACAGCGTACAAGGTACATATGGTTGGCAGGAAGGATTTTTAGTCTTCTCAGTGGAAGACAGTAGTTTCATCATTTGAACTCAAATAAAAATACTAAAACTCCAATTATTACTTGATAGGCAATTTGCAATTTCAAGCCACATCTGTTTAAAATGTCTTTTTACTAATTCATTTAAGAAGTGTTATCACAACACTAAAAAGAATGATGAAAAAAGTAATCCAGTGTTTTGCAAGGGAAAAAAAAAAAACCAAAAAATAAGATATGGAAAAGAAACTGCTAAACACAAAGAAATAAATGCAACTCAGCACAATGTAGGGAATATAGCAGCACTGAATACATAAATACTCCACACACACCAATTGCTCCTTACTTAACGATTGTAACAAAACTGTGCCACAACAAAGACTTGGCACATTTTCCTCTCGAGATCAAAAATTAAGCTGCAAGAAATCTTTTGTTATATTTATTTTTTCCACATTGTTTGCCTTGCTGGGAATGACTGCGTATCAGGTGTGCTTATTTTTTCACAGACTGCAGGCTGAGCATTGGTGATGGGAAGGAAGTATTCTGTCAACTTCCAACTGAGCATCCCTGTTGAGGTGCAGCTGTCCAGCTACAGAACCACTCACTTCTCCAGGTTTTTCCGAGCATTAATTATACTCCGTCGCTTCGCCTGGTTCCTAGCCCTGTTCTCTTCATACTGGAAGACAGACAAGGAAGTTAATAGATCAGCTGTTATCATTAAGCAGACAAGTCCAATTTAAAAGTGTAGAGTTTATTACTCAAGAACAGAAACAATATCTTTGACTGATGGACTAGAAATGCAGTTCTTATTGATATCTATATATTGGTTCATTTTCATTTTGAAATCAACATTTATTTGATTAAAAAACATGTCTCTAAGATTATTAAACTAAAGAGTATTAGAACGCTCCAATAAAGAAGATTCACTTAATCTTATGGAGGAACTTATACAGCCATTTTATGTATGACAGCTACATTTCACACATGAACTAGGAAAAAAAGTTATATTGCTGCTATTCCAGAACACTGGTCAGCCTCTTTCACTTTTAAAAGATACGGATTAGCTCGTCTGCCTTCTGAAACATGAATCTGTCTTCACAGACTTGGTTTGGTTTTGATCCTGGTCATTAGTTATATGCACAGATAAAGTATTATACCAAGATGAAAGGAAGAAAGACATATTTGGGTTGAATGAGGGTAGGACATTTCAGGGGCTCATTTTATGGTTTGAAAAAGAAACACAACAGAGACAGGACTCCAGTGTAAAATGGAATCAGAGCCTTTGCAGTTTAGATACATATTTGAGACAACCATTATTTCAAGTATGCCCCTGCACTAACAAAAGCCTGAAGACTGAAAGCCCAACTTTCTTTCACTACATCCAAAAAGGAGACTTTTCCATGGCTAAAAGAAATGAAGAATTAAAAATCAATACATGATCTGATAGATACATTTCATGAGAAGCAAGTAATTCTTGACCTTAAGTACGCATTTGTTCAACTTTTTAATAACTGGTATCAAGAATAAAGCCCAAGTAACCCACAAATACACTCAGTACACTCTATATAATGTAATAAACTACTAAGGAGATTAACTCTGGAAATGATTTGCAATTTTTCACCCATTATATTGATTGGTTTTTAACTGAAATAATGGCTTGAAACATTACTTAACATTAAAACAATGCTTAACTTTTTCCCATGCCAATATTTAATTTTTTAATAACCCATCCATGTTTTTTACATAGAATGAGAACAATGCATATTTAAAAGCTACAGCTGTACCTATTCTAAACTTATAAACAGCCTTTCAGGCACTTCCTACTAATGGCAAATCAATTTATATTTTAAGAAGATAGACAAATATAGGCGACATCAAGAACTACTTTTAATGTGAAGGCTTCAATGGAACAATGAAAAATAAGATTACATGGGAAGAAACTTATTTTCCAGATCTGTGCTACAGGGGAAATAAAAAGGTAATTTCATCTGCTTGTGCCAAATAAGTCCTGTAGACTGACAGAGGGAAAAGAGGGTCCCAAACTGTTCTGGCTATCATGCACTTGAAGTTTCCCTTTTTAGATACAATTGTGAAATTTATGTCAAAATCAGCTGAAGTTACAATTTGAAGTTAAAAGGTGTGTGAAAAGTTAATTTATGTGTTTTGTCTCGTAGGCAGGACAACCATGAATACAAAAACCAGTTGATAATCTTCTGAAAATGTGCCCATTAGCCAGTGAATCTGCTTAAACTCATAAAGTCTTCCATTCCTTTGTATCTGTAGACATAGTACAGCAATAAGTAGGTATTAAGCAGCAATATTTTCATTTAGAGCCCAACTCAGCAACTCATCAGGTAGTTTCAGTCAGTATAACTGACTTCAGTAACAAGTGTTATTTATGCAGAAGGGACCATTATTGCTTTATATTCTGTTCTGTGCAAATCCTACTACTAAAAAAATAAAATTCAGAAGCAGCCTTTAAAGTGCCAGTTAAAATGCGTGTTTGCCTATTTTTGCATATGCAAAACCAGACCATGCCATTTGTTAAAGCCAGATTTTACCTGACAAATTTATCAGAGACAGTTTAAATTTAGTCTCTGATGCCCACTCCAGTATGCGCTTACATTTATTGATTGTACTACTTAGTAAAAATCAACTCTACGTCTACACCATGGATTTTCTTTTTTTATTAAGCATTTAACTGGTAGATGTGTTTCTTACCTCTTTCTTTAAGCACTTCCGCATCTCACGGTCGATATCATTGCAGTGGCCAAAAAATTTCAAAATGTTGTGCTGGTAAGTTAGGGAGAGAAAAAAAAGACCCAAACATTTACAATTCAATGTAAATGAAGAGATGAAATGTAAATGAAGAGTTTAGAGCTCTGAAGCTCTAAATTTCTTAGAAATCACATTTTCTCCTTTTGTAAAAAGTGATGCTTTGTCACTTCAGTAACTAGAAGTTGGAGGTACTCCTGAACCTCATGTGAGTCACCCCCACACTGCTGAAAGTTGAAGGTACCATGCTGTACAATCAGACTAAAACAGGATACCTAAGCTGAAGCTAGGAAGCCTAAATGTTGAACATACATTTTATTGATCTAGGAATCAGTCTTAGAACTTTTGCTCACACTAACTTGAGTAATATAAAAAAGAAATATTCTGAACTCCAGTCTGTGATACAGAAACATCTGTATCTACAGGCATCCTGGAGGCAGTGTCCTCTGTGCTTTAGTTTTCATTATTTCTTCATGACCTAAAGAAGCAAGGGACTTGATGCTCCATCATCCCAACCACACAGAGAATGTAGTGTTGGTCCAGAAGATGCAGGTACTAGGCTTAAATGACTGAAATGTTAAAACTAGTATTAAAAATGGGGGATTAAATTTCTCCAAATCTTAAGGTTAATAAATAAGATGCATTTACCATCTTTCTGACACAGTTCAACTGTAGGCCTTATGCATACTTAAGTGTTACTTAGTTTCTGAAAAACTGCAGGCATATCCTCATGAAGATATTCCACCCTAACTTGATATCCACCATAAAAATCTGTCCTCTTCGCCAGGATTTCCTGGAGCAATTTTGTATTACCAGCCATCAAATCACCCTCAGAATGCAGTCTTCCAAAAGGAATACTTTCTCAGAGTGATGCTTGCTACCATGCCACAGTGTGTCATAGCAGAATCTGGTAGCAGAGCCATTCATCCAAGCAATTCAGATGACCTGACGGAGTGGAGGTTTTAGTAGGTATTTGCAGCTACACAATCAATAGAGAATCAGCCAATCTTTTAAAGAGCTAATGAATCTGGGGGAGTGGGAGGAAAGGCCATGAAGAACAAAACAGATGAGAATGAAGTTGCTTCTGTATTTAGGAGGGAAACATATGCACATCTAGATGGATTTACACAAGCAATACAGGAACACTGTTAAGAATTCTAACAGTGGACAAGATTTCATCAAATAGAACACGATTGAAAGTAGGATCTGGTTAATAAAGATTATGACAAACACTTAACTGTAGCAGTGCTATAATTAGCTTGTTTATACCTCTCTGCTGTATAAATGGCATCAGATGACACTCTGAAGCAGTTGCGTGTGATAAATGGTTGCTTTACTGCAAGCTGATCTTGCTTTTACAGCATTTTCATTTTATCTAATATAGATTTCATTTTGTATTCTGTTCCCCTACCTGCACGTTACATTTCAAGGTGAATGTCTGTATTTCAAATTAACTCCTCTCTTATTAGTGCATACAGTGAGTGGAATATATGTTCTGGAATATATGTTTTGGAATCTGTGTTTTGGAGTTTGAGATCATCAGGACTGTGAGAAGGGCATGCAGCAAGTTCACTGCCCTGGACTTCAAGAGAGCAGAGAACCTGCTGGATAAAGTTCCATGAGATAAAGCCCTAGAGACAAGGGGGCCTAAGACTGTTGGTTGATGTTCAAGGATCACCTGCTCCAAGCTCAGGAGTGTTGCATCCTGATTAGAAGGGAATGCAGCAGGAGGCCTCCATGGATAGATAAGGAACTGCTAAGAAAACTCAGAAGGAAAAAAGCTTATAGAAGGTGGAAGGGAGGACAGGCAGCCTGGGAAGAATATAGGGACATTGTCTGGGAAGCTAGGGACCAGGTCAGAAAAGCTAAGGCTCAGTTAGAACTGAGTCTGGCCAGGGATGTCACAGATAACAGGAAAGGCTTCTATAGGTATGTAGCAAACAAAAGACAGACTAGGAATAACGTGGGTTCTCTCCACAAGGAAAACGGAGAACTGCCTATCCTAGATTTGGAGAAGCCTGAGGTTCTCAATGACTTCTTTGCCTCAGTCTTCACTGGCAAATGCTCTGACCACACCACCCAAGTCCTGGAAGGCAGATGCAGACACTACGAAAATGAAGACCTTAGACCCACTGTAGGAGAGAATCAGGTTCAAGACCATCTTAGGAACCTGAATGTGCACAAGTCCATGGGACCTGATGAAATCCATCCGTGGGTCCTGAAGGAGCTGGCGAATGAAGTTGCTAAGCCACTGGCCATCATATGTGAAAAATCATGGCGGTCAGGTGAAGTTTCCAACTTCACTCACAAACTTGAGCCAAAGATTATGATAATGGGGATCTCTGTAGTATCGCTTCTGTTCATTGAGAGCTTTCACTGCCCTTTCCAGTATCGCTGCCAGATTACTCTCCTTTCCACCCTGGGGGAAGGTTTGCTCTGTCCACCTGACATACCTACAGATGGGATATATAAATAGGAAGTCAGTTATGAGTAAGATCCCAATGACTGGAAAAAGGGAAATATAACCCCCATTTTCAAGAAGGGGAAAATGGATGACCTAGGGAACTACAGACCAGTCAGTCTCACCTCTGTGCATGGCAAAATCTTGGAGCAGATTCTCCTGGAAGGCATGCTAAGGCACATGAAAAACAAGATGCTTGGTGACAGCCAGCATGGCTTCACTAAGGGGAAATCATAGAATAGTTACGGTTGGAAAGGACCTTAAGATCATCAAGTTCCAACCCCCCTGCCATGGGCAGGGACACCTCACACCAAACCATGCCACCCAAGGCTTCTTCCAACCTGGCCTTGAACACTGCCAGGGATGGAGCATTCACAACCTCCCTGGGCAACCCATTCCAGTGCCTCACCACCCTTAGAAGTAAAGAACTTCCTCCTTATATCCAATCTAAACTTCCCCTGTTGAAGTTTGAACCCATTAAATCCTGCCTGACCAATCTGGTGACCTTCTATGATGGGGCTACAGAACTGATGGACAGGGGCAGAGCAGCTGATATCATCTACCTGGACTTGTGCATAGCATTCAACACTGTCCCACACAACATCCTTGCCTCTAAATTGGAGAGACATCAATTTGATAGGTGGACTACTCGGTGGACTACAGACCAGGGAACTACAGACCAGCCAGTATCACCTCTGTGCCTGGCAAAATCTTGGAGCATTCTCTTGAAAAGCAAGCTAATGCACATGAAAAACAACGAGGTGGTTTGTGACAGCCAGCATGGCTTCACTAAGGGGAAATCCTGCCAGATCAATTTGGTGGCCTTCAGAATGGAGCCCCAGTGGGGCTACAGAACTGATAGATGGGGTAGAGCAGTTGACATCATCTACCTGGACTTGTGCAAAGCGTTCGACACTGTCCCGCATGACATCCTTGTCTCTAAATTGGAGAGACATCAATTTGATGGATGGACCACTCGGTGGATAAAGAACTGGCTGGATGGCCGCACACAAAGAGTTGTGGTCAATGGCTCAATGTCCAGCTGGAGACCAGTAACGAGTGGAGTCCCTCAGGGATCGGCGTTGGGACCGGTCTTGTTCAACATCTTTGTCGCTGACATGGACATGGGATTGAGTGCGCCCTCAGCAAGTTTGCCGATGACACCAAGCTGTGTGGTTCGGTTGATACCCTGGAGGGAAGGAATGCCATCCAGAGGGACCTTGACACGCTTGTGAGGTGGGCTGATGCCAACCTCATGAAGTTTAACCATGCCAAGTGCAAGGTCCTGACCCTGGGTCGAAGCAAGCCCAGGCACAGCTACAGGTTGAGCGGAGAAGAGATTCAGAGCAGCCCTGCAAAGAAGGACTTGAGGGTGTTGAGGTGAGCTACAAGGAAGAAGTTCTTTACTGTGAGGGTGGTGAGGCACTGGTACAGGTTGCCCAAGTAAGTTGTGAATGCTCCATCCCTGGCAGTGTTCAAGGCCTGGTTGGATGGGGCTTGGAGTAACCTGGTCTAGTGTAAGGTATTCCTGCCTATGGCAGGGTGGGTGGAACTAGATGATAATAAGGTCCTTTCCAACCCAAACCATTCTATGATTCTGTGCTTATTTAGCCATATTCCTAAACTGTCAACTTTTTGGCTGAGATTACAAGGAAAAAAGAATAAATTTCTCAAAAATAATTATTATGCCAATACAGTGATATGATTGCAAGACAATAAGTATTTCTTTAACTATCCACCTATACAAATAAGTCTCTTTAAAGCATGCACTTCATACAAGAGAGAATTATTAAACCAAACAAAGAAATCAAAATAAGGACATCAAATAGGAATCCCATCAACCTGTCCTCAGTAGATGCAAAACTTGATATAATGGGCAGGTTCTAGATTAGAAACAAATCAAACTGACTGTTATGAAAATGCACACACAGGACACCCAATTAAAAAAATAAAGCTTTTTGTCTCTCAGGAATATTAATTTAAATTGCAGATGAAACTTTTTAGGACATGCTGGCATTATAACAGAATATGTTGCAGTCACTGAACTAATTATGTTCACTGACTTCAGATTTCAGTGACTTCAATTTTAAAAGAATATTTCAGTACATTCCCCTTGAATTTTAAACAAAAAGGTATCGCTTCCTTTCTAGTGAGTGTGAAAGAAGCCATTTTCACTCTTTCTGTTCTGAGACTGCTAGCACAAAGACCCTCTTATAGTTGAGCATAAGACTGACAAATGTAATTCCTCTTCATGTAAAGATTAACCTCAAACAAGACCAAAAGAATACAGTCCTGTGTATGACTCTGTTATTGCTGGTCCTAGTCCAGCAATTTGACTTCAGAAGTTAAATTAGCAGTAGATGCCTTTGAATCACTTGCTGCCAAGGAATTCAGATACACCATTTAGTTCTAGTGCCCTGTCAAACTCAAGGCAGACTAATAAGCTACATTATATAAAACACCTATACTTGCATATTAGCATTCCTTGTTAAAAAACAAACAAACAACAGTCATCATTACTTTCAAGTAGTATATGAATATTTCTAGATTTTCTAGTCAAAACATAGCAAGGCCAGCTATGTATGTACCAAAAAGCAAGACAAATCTGAGTGTATTTTCTTTCCTGATTGGGTTTGTTTCACAATTATGAAAAATTAATGACAATATTTTAATTTTATATTCCCTATAGAGGTTTTAGTTTCCTTGTAACTGATAGTCATTTTAGTTGGCAATCCTTTTAATCTACAGTAGTTAATGCAAAAAAAAAACAAAAAGAGGAAAAAAGATAGTCTGTGCAGTCTCTCAAATTACCTAAACCATTTTCAGGCAAATTGAAATTTTAGAACTCAGAGGAAAAGTTAACTCATACACTTAATACAGCCGGCTTTGCTACATCTAGAGGTTTACTACAGAGCAAATTAGAAAAAAGGCTTTTAAATAAGTGAAATGAAGATTCCATCTTTGTCTTCTTGAAGCAATAAGGAGCCTTGAGAAGCCTGAAGACAATTTGGCATTTTACATCCTTGGGTAGGTGCTTATTACGAAGATGTAAGTCAAACAGTAATTCTCATTTAGCTCTCCAAGCACTGAATATAAGGCATTGCTGCATGTCCAGATCCCCATTAATGTATCTGCTTATAAACAGATTGAAGCATCTGCCCAGTGGACAGCTGAAATACGGAAATATTGGAGCATACAAAATGAGGCCATTTCAAGTTGGTGTATTATTGGTTTTTGAGAGGCACAGAGAACTGAAAGGTGCAGAAGTGATTTCATTTCTTAAGATAGACTTGTCAAGCTGTAGCACAGGGAATTTTAAGGCATGTTTTATTTCCCACAGAAATCACTACCAAAATTTTACACACAGTTGTCAGTGAAAACATACTAGCTATACTTCATGGCTGTTCTGCCTAGAGGAGGTTTTTCTGTCTATGATCATATAATATTCTCACTAATTTATCTGACACTCATTTCCCCAACCCACCCACTCTTCGCTCTGCTTAAAACTCCTTACCTCCTTATGACACTTCTTGAGCAGACTGATAACTAGGTTACATTCCTCAGTGTGCAGATGAGGAGACAGGTCTGGATGCATCTTTAGTGAGGGATAATTTTAGTAGCACAAAGACAAGAGTCTGAGGAAAACTTCCACCTGCCAACATTAAAATATGAAGTATAACCAGAAAGTCTGAGTTAACTGCTTAGGGTATTGTCACACAACTATTTTAACAAAATATATTTTAGATCAAGACGCAGCTTAATACGTATGATTTCTACTACACAGTTTAAAGTAATTAAAACCAGCACATGCCTGCTCTTCTACACAGCCCAAATGTTAGCAGTTAACTGGAAGATCACATTCCTTGCTATTATGAACATAAGCATGCATTTGGGATTTTAATTTTTAAGGGACTGCCTAGTATCATTAATCTTTCTTGAGCTTCCTTTTCACTTTCCTGAGTTGTCTTCTTTATAGTTTAAAAAAGAAAAAAAGCTAAACTTAGGTAATTTTCTTTCTCCCTTCTGCAAGGGTGGATCAGGACAGGAAGCACAATAGCATGTCATTGCAGCACTCTAAGAACTGGCATCTTTTTAATTATCTATGAACTTTTTGAAAATCCTGACACAAAGCTTTGAAGATGCTTTTAAAAACAGCACTTAATCACTCAGTCAAAACAGTAATGATTTGTTAAAGTTATGCCCATCTGGAATGTCCCTTCTTGCAACTTCACACTGTTCCCTCTTGCCCTTTCACCATGTTCCTCTGGAAAACATCTGGATCTGCCTTCTGCATGAACTCCCTACACCTTCAGGCTGTGGAAGACAGCATTTAGGTTTGCCCTGAGTCTTCTCATTTGAACACTAAAGAAGCCTACCTCCCATAACCTTGCTGCATAGGCCAGCTCTTCCACCCTCCTGAGCCTCTTCGTTTCCTCTTTGCTGG
The DNA here is from genome assembly GCF_033815535.1 of Pezoporus flaviventris. Lineage (NCBI taxonomy): Eukaryota > Metazoa > Chordata > Aves > Psittaciformes > Psittacidae > Pezoporus > Pezoporus flaviventris. The sequence goes on along the minus strand of NW_026892630.1, from coordinate 2,139,265 downwards.
ACTCGGCTTTTTACCACCTCTGTCAGACTGTGGGACCAAAATGTGAACAAAGCATTTCAGATGTATCTTCAAGACTACCAAGGAGAAGGAATAATAGTAACTCCCTGCCGGCTACACTTCTAACACAGCCCAGTGTGCCGTTAGCCTTTGTTGCCACAAGGGTGCACTGCTAAACCGTGTTCTAAATTCATGTCAACCACAACCCTTTTCTGCAGTCCTCTGCAGGGTTCCGTGGGTTTGAGCAAACTTCATTCTAGAAGTACATTTTTATGTTACCTCGCATGTGAACAAAACGAAAACCCAAGTAATTTTAATTTCGAAGATCTTCTGTTGAAACGGATGAAAGCATTGTATAAAAGTGGCTGAAATGACACTTTTGTTGTGGAAGATCACCAGAGAGGGAAGAAGAAAATGCCAGTTCATACCAGAACAAATGGACTCATCCTGACAAAATTCTACTTGTATTATCCATATGGCCACTGAATTAAAAAGATGCCTTTTGCTTACTTAACAATTTTTTACTATCTTCCACACCCCCTCCCCGGAGATCACCTTTCTAGCTACAGTACATCAGGCAAACACCACTACAAATTACACTAAGCAGCCACCACTGGTTTAACATTCCAGCTAGATGTAGCTAGTGGTCAGATTTTACAGTTGCAGAATCCCAATACTGAGCTGCAGTGCTGGCAGCTCTGCTCTACACTGTTATTCCTTAATATTAATTAATTAATTAATATAAATTAACTTAAATACTTAGAGTATTTAAGTAGCCTATTTGGCTTGAGGAGGTATGTTCCCTAATTTACCCAGTGTTTCCTATCGTGTTCAGCTTAACAAGAGTTACATTCCCACATGCAAACTAAATTTTAAAAACCCAAACAGATTTAAAAGCCTCTTGACACCCATGAGAATATGTTCCACATGGTGTTGCAAAAACATGTCGTAAATTCTTTCAATCCTCCCCCTTACTATCTGGGAGTCTAATATTACACTACATATACTCTTAGTACAGATGAAGTTGGAAACAGTACAAGTTGCTTAAGCATTCTGTCCAACAAATTAGCAAATGAACCTCTAGAAGTATGACAGCAGGAGCACGATAGTAACAGGAAAGTGATTAAGAACCCTATTGTGTTATTGCCACCAGCTTTTGATTGCATGCCATACAAAGTCAATGTGTTTTAAATTTATCAGTGGATTTTTTTGATAGCAGTAGTGTTAGCATTTCCTTGAGAGGGTGACCTGCTCAGGGACTGTGCATTACTTTAACGTGTATGAACCCGGATGATTATTAAATCTCTCCATCATTAAGCCTCCAACTGCTCTTTTAACACTGTCATCTGAGCTGGCTATCTCGGAAGGAGAAAACAAGACCAGTGCCATAGTGAAATAGGTAGCATGCACATCAGCAGAGGCCAGAAAGTCAGAGGGAGCATTTCAATGAAAGATTTACTATTTCTAAACTAAGATTAGTAATCACTGCCATTATTTACAGAATTACTCTCACATAGAGTGCATGAAAGCTATCAATGCCACAAATAGGTGACAGTGCATTTCATCAATTAAGAGCCTTCTAACAATTCAAATTAGTTTTTCCAATGGCACATCTTGCAGGACAGATGCTACAAATCAGAGCTGCTGTCACACTAGTTCTTAGATCAGTACTCCTGAAATTAAGTTTCAGATAGCATTCAATATTAAACTCTTTCAGCCACCAGATATGGCACTCAGTTCATGTAGGCACCAAAGGAGTAAAGTAACAAAAGATCTTACAGTGGTCATGGAAGGTTTAACTGAAGCCTCTTAAGTACTTTGAAGTTCATGACTGAACAGTGTTATCAGTGCTCAGTATTATATTTACGTTTAGGAGTTTCATATTAGATAGTGATCAATGAATGATCAGAAAAGGCTAAAATATTTTTGCTGGAGGGGACTGACTCTGACAGATGAATGAGTTTCAGGAGTAACAAAAACATGTATGAAAAAAAGATGGCATAAGCTATTGTTTCCTTAATTTCTTTTCAACAGTGTTCTAGTCTAAAATGAAGACAGCAGTTGCCATCTTACCAGAATTTAAGTCCACATGGATGGAATTTTGGTAGCTCATAAAGACCCTAAGTATGAAAAAGCTTGGGGGGAAAGAGATGTGACACCCCTCCCCCCCAAAAAAAAAACAAAAACACTGGGAATAAGCAATATGTATTACTCTGATAAAACTGCTAACAGAAATTCTGGATAAAGAACTCCATTAGGTTGCTTTAGTCTCACTGATCAACCTCATGCTTAGTATTTCCATGTCTGGGGGACAACAATGAAAGAAAGGTTTAAATATAGATAACTGCTTTTCTAAGATGCTTTTTCCATATGGCATTATAGGAGACTTTAAAAAAAAAAAACAACAAACTATTTTTTTAACAAAGTTTTGCTAAATTTCCCATTTTAAAAGCTGCCCATAAAACTCTGGGTTGTTGGTTTGGTTTTTTTTTTCCCTAAGTTTCAAATGTCCATGGTAAAAAAAAAGAAACAAAACAAAAAAAAACAAAACCAAAAACAAACCCATCAGATGAATTCACATATTGCTTAGGAAAAAAATGACTTCTTAAACCAAAATGAAAATCTTTGTTTACTAACCCTGAAGATCAAAAAATTGCATCAGAGCATGCCCATTGCTAGTAACGAAGCTTCTCACCCAAAATCAGAGCTTCCTTTGCACAGCATTACAGAACACACACATTTGCTTCAACCACTCAAGTAATAGCAGGAGGTGGCAGCATCATCACCCAAAGGAGACCACGTCTAGGTCTCCACATTAGTAGCCACTCTACTAACAATGTGTAACATTTACTTTCACTGTCCAACCTGAGTAACACGAGGTATTTGAAGTTTTAAGCTCTTATTTACATAGTATCGTTCCGTTTGGCTTTGGAGAAAAATACTTTTGATCTAAACAGCTCTTTGTTTATTCAAATCATTAGTGGTTTCTGTAAGATTATACAAAGTTTTGGCATAAAAAAGGATTCAGCTCCACGCCTAAATTGGTTGGTGTCATGTAAAGGTAACATCACTTCAGCAGAATTATCTTTCATATACAGTTTATAAATATTCTTGATGGTAACATCTTCGAATGCTCAGATCATTTCAGTGAAATGAGAAGTCACAGCTGAGGAATGCAATTTCAAAAAACTAGGGAACTCTAAAGTAAAGACTCTGCATCTAGCTTTCAGTAACATGGATAATGTCTCCCCGACCAGGATATTAATGCATGCAGCTGTCCTTAAGGTTGTGATTAGGCACATCAAGAAAGACCCTCAACTTTCCACCGCTTTCAAGAAACTTAGAAATTCACCTTAATAAACCAAGTTTAGCTAAATATTTTAAAAATTTTTCATAACCCCTTGAGTATCAGTCTACAAAACTCTGCAGTAGTTTTTCAATATTACATATAACAATGGGAAACAATTTAGATAAATGTATGTGTGTTATGAAGACTTGTAAACAGTAATGATATGCAAAAGGGGGTAAATTATGCCCACTTTAAAATGTTTTCTATTAGTAGATTGCATTTACTTTCCCTGAACCTAAATAATAATTAATAAAACAAAACCCAGAACTTTAACACGATTCATATCAATTTGAATTTTGTACACGACCACTTTCTGCTAACAATTCAACATCCCTTACAGGAGCTGAATGAGTGCTTACCTGCTACTTGTAGCTCATAAAACTACATCATACCTGATTTTATACTTTGCAAAGCAAGTCAAGAAGGTGTTATACTAATGACTAAAGCAAGCTGAAGGGCAACTTGAATATCAAGTAAGTTCTATTTCTGGCTAAAATAAATGATCAAGGGAAGTACAGTAAGCCATTTTTGCCTCCTGGCAGTTATTTAAGGTTGTATTCATACAACAACCATCTGCATAGAGATCAAAAGGATCATGCTCCCCAGCTGGAAAAGCCAGTGTCTCCTTCCTTGAGCAGACCCTGGAGGAAGGCACATGGCACTTGGCAGAAGCCAGTGTACTGCTAGCGTAACACAGCTCTGCTATCAAGTGAAAGGAGCTGCTGCACCTACAGTGTTCTCAACAGTTATGGCAGAAGCAGAGATGCCCGCTTAAGAGCCCTCACTGTCTTCAGTCTGTAGTTTCTCACTGTGATGGGATATGCACACACAGAGGGGAAAAGCAAGCTTATGACGGCTGCAATACAGCCTCATGTTCCCACTTAGAACGGCCCTCTTGAAAGCCCTGCTCGAGCCCTAAAGGAGGACGGGAGCAGAGGGTCCCAGAAGCCGGCCCCAAGCTGAAGCAGGGCACGTCACGGTTCCCCACAGCCGGGTGGGTGGACGGCGGGGAGGTGAGTGGGGATGGAGCTTCCCCACATACTCATTCCTCTTTTCCTTTAGGCCTCGAAAAGAACAACACTGCCCGATCGGGTCCGGCCAAAGCCTCCCTCTCAGCCACCCTCACACTTACTCCAGTCCTCAGCGGACGAGCGCACCCAGGCACCGCCACAGACGCGCCGTCCGCCCAGCGCCAGGCCGAAGCACGGCTGACAGCGACAGACCCAACCGGAAACCCGCTCACAGCACCGGGCAGACGGGAGAACAGCCCTCACAGCGCCGGCGCGGGGCGGAGCGGGGGGTGAGCTGCCTTGTTATTGGTCCGCTCCGTCACCATGCGCAGTCCGATTGGGAGATTCGAAAAGTGGGCGGTGCCCGGCAGTTGGCGGGCTCCCGGCGGCCGGTTGCTTGAAGTGCGGCCGCTGCCTCCGCCGCGGTGCGTGGTGGTGGTGGGAGTGCTGCGGTGCTCCCCTCCGTTACGCCGGTCCTTTCGTGTCTGTGCGGGCTGCCTGAGCTATTCCGGACGGGCAGTAACGGGTGAGTGCCAGCGCCCCATCCCCCTCCAGAAGCTCACACCAGGCATCAATGAGGTAAACGTCTGAGGACGTGGGGAAAAGTTACTATAGGAAGCTGTTTAACTTGCTGTTGGTGTCTGCCGAAAGCTGGTAGTGCTGCGCCTAAGGCTGATGCCAACGTTCTGCTAGTCGTGTTAGGTACAGCTTTGTATATCTTAACTACGGGAGGGAGCCTGCCTGCGCCTAGGTTCTCACCTTCTTTCACGCTTCAGCTTTCCAGGTGGCTGCGTCATGGATGAAACTGTTGCCGAGTATATCCGAACAACTGTACAAAAAATCCCACGAAATGAAATCAAGACAATGCTACAGGAATGGGGCTTTCTGTCTGAGAAGCAGCTGCAAACCATCAACTTCCGTCAGACAAAGAAGAGCATCGCTTACGATGTTTTTCAGCTGTGTGAGGTAATCCTCTCCTCTGGCAGCTGCTTCTCAGTAACGTACAGGACACACATTGAAGCACTGTCAGAACTAAATTCTTATGAGTAAATGATTTTGTTTGGTCATGACATAGCATCAAATTTCAGTCTGTAGTATGAAAAATGTAAAACTGAGCTGGGGATGCCATCAGTTTTTTCTGTGATAGGACTGCAGGATTAACCTTCCTGCATAGGGAAGTACATGTTATGAGCTCCAAGTTGCACGAGCTAGAGAAAAGCTCTGTGTTGTAAGCCTTTAAAAAATGAGTGTCTAAATTCTAATATAAAGGCACTGATTGCTATCAAGTCATTACACAGAGCTAATTTAAATCTAGCATGGGTAATAATAGCAATAGTATATGTATTCTATAGGAACTTTGGAAACATGTTTGGCCAGAGTTATGTCTGTTCTGTGTCCTGTAAGCAAAAAAAGCTTTCTTATATCTGACTTACCTACTCCTGATTTTGGTGTACCAGGAATCTTTGTATGTGTCTTCATATATAGAATCATAACCTAGATAGATATAGTTATTGTTGTTATCTTGCATTCTGTACCTTTTTGTATCATTTGCTCTGAATTTCATATGCAAAGGTTAGTCATGTGGAGTTGAGCTCAAATGGCAGGCAAGAAATTGTTGACTTGTTCTTGTAAGATAGCAAATGTAATATTTTAAAATGGCATTTGTTTCTGACACTGACCTGTACTAAGTGGTGAAGTTTCTTAAGAAACTGTAAAGGTTACATAAGGAGAAACAAATCATGTTAGAATACCAGACAGTGGAATACTAATCAGTGTTGTATCATGTCATGAAGACCTGCTCTTTTTAGTTTCTAAGAGCTTGTGCATTATAGCACAAGGGCAACATTGTTGCTGCCTCTGCAGAGGAACACTTGAACCTTGATGAAATAGCTTTCTTTATTGATTTCTCGAGAATCTTGTGTTCATATTGGGACCGGCTGTGGTGTCTTTGAGCAGAATGTACATGCCAAGGACATCAGTGCAGTGTCATTTGAATTTCCAGTACTGAGAATTTTCACTTACTAAACATTATGATGGAATGTTCTGGACCTGCAGTTGACTATTACTCTTCTTTCTAGGAAATACCTGGAAGCATAAAGGAAGCAGCTGTCCTAGACATGATCTGTAAGTTAAAAACACAAAAAAAAAGATTGAAAATACCATCTTTGTATTTTTTCTGAATAAGTTGGTAACACCCTTAATTGCGTAGCAATTGCCCCAGAGAGGTACAGATTAATTTGCTGCAGATCGCATTTTAGATGTATCTTACTGGATCTGACCTTTTCTAGAAAGAATAATAAAATCTAAAACTGAAAATCGACAAAAGGACATTTGCTTCTTCTGAGGTATAAATAGATGTAGACTGTGGTAAGCCACATATCAGTCTATACTTCTTAGTTTGAGTTTAGACTGAGTTTTGGTAGTTATAGGTAAGATTTTTCTTTAAACACTGAACCTCAGGGATACCTTTTATTAGTCACTTAACTGAATTAAAACAGATCTCCCCATCTTGTTTAATAAAAAAAATTTTGCATTTATATTTGCTATGCGTAGTAATTTTAAGAATACTGAATAAATTATATTGCATTATCTGAACTATTTTTTTAACAACCTGGTCATAAGTACTGTAAAATTATTGTTTCTTTAATTACCATTTGGTAATACACTATGTTACTGAACAATTCCCATTTTTCTTAGACACCCATGCCTATGCACATAAGAGAACATGGAAAGCATACCAGCTTCTCACAGCAGGTAAGATGTCTTTCCTTGCTGTAATCTCACAGTTCTTGGCAACTTACTGCACTGCTACCCCATACCATACATTTTAAACCCAAGTATAGTCCACTGGGTTTTTTCAGTAGATATCTTCAACATTTAACTATAGTCTAGCGTGGATTTTTCAATTGACATGTATTCTAAAAATATTAAATATATTCTATTAAATTCTCAAGCAATTATTAGAATTAGGATCTACTAATTATATAATAAACTTTATAGAGCAATACAGGGGCTCAAATTTAATACACAGATTTTTGTATAAGGCTATGCAACTTAAGCTTTTTCTGCTTATTTTATATCAGGAAAGCTAAAGACATGTCTGACCTAGCTCTTGTAAACACAAGTCTTGTTTCTTTTTTTCCTTGTTCTTGTGTAGCAGAGAAAGAAACGGAGTATTTTGACATAAGAGATTTCAAAAAGAAATTTAAAAGAAAACTTCGTTCAGCCTTGGGAAATGTAAGAATAAATTCATTCTAAATGTGTTACACAGCTCTATTGTCAATAGATTGTTTTCATAACTTTAGCAAAGTATTTTGTGGGTTGGTTTGGGGGTATTTTTCTTCTTCTGCATCAAGAATTAATTGAACTAATCATTTAGGAATGGTAGGAACTGCATGTGAAATAGACAATAGTTTCTTATCTTTATCTAAAGTTCCTGCAACTCTACAATTATGCTGGAGTGAAATAAAATGTAAAATTGTTTTAAAATATGACTGGCCTTGGGAAAGGTGGCACGTTTACGTTTTCCATCAAATCTTTGCCCTGAGTGTACATGTTGCCTAGGTGAGCTGATATTGCTTTGTCCCATTACCCAGTAACAACAATTGTAGCACAGTTATATGTTTCTTTTTAGTTCTTGTTTTGAAATAATTTTTGATGGCTATGAGAACTAGGCCCTGGTATTTAATTACATTATAATGGCTGGAAGGTCACTGTCAATAACAAGGAGCAGTTTCTAGACTACAGAAATGAGTCGAAAGCAGATACTATCACTTCACTTTTTTACTAAGCAATGCGCAGAAGCGTTTTCTTGCTTTAGCTCACCAACTTCACTTAAGTAAGGTAACAGAAATTGCCTCTGGCTAGTTGCTGTGTCACTGCTTGACACACGAAGGATTCCCACTCTCACCAGTAGAGGGCAACAAATACAATTCAGAGTAACATAAGCAGCAGTTCATACAGCTGTAGTACAATCAAGTTTTGCAATATTTTATGTTAAACGTTAAATATTTAAAATGCACAAAAACTTTGAGAAGTTATTTTGGTTCAGTAATATGAGCAGTTTATGAATTAGCTGGACTAAAAGCTTGGCTACATGTATCTCAGTCAAAGGGAGGGTTAGTTGATCTGGCATTTTAAGGATATTTTCCCACTCTTTTAACTCGCTGAGATTGAGTCAAGGTAAAAAGAAGTAACCAAGGAGTGAATCTACAAAAACAGGAATCTTATTCAAATTCCTGATTGTGCACTCTTAAGCAGTGATAAACATTACATACAGGTCTAAAAATTACAAGTTGATCAAAAGTTTGGTTTCTCAAGAATTAGACATAATGAAAATACTGCCATTAGCCCTCCATCTAAATAGACACCTTTTTCTTGTGATGTCATTTTCCCTACAGAAATCAAGGTTTTTATAATAAGCTATTTCTATTTTTGCCCTTCAGAAGAAAGTGTGTATCAACAGGAAGGAAAGTCATATTAAGAGTCTGAAATAGCTCTTTTTTGTTCTGTGTGTGGTTTTTTTTCCTCCCTGTTTTGTGAGGTAATTGTTCTTTGGTAATTTGATTAAGTACAATCCTCACCACACTAGTGTGATTTGTTTCTTATTCAAGCAATGGTGTACTAAATTATGTTTGGGTTGTGTGAATACAGGGTTAAGAGAAAATCTTTACAGACTGTACCTGACTGTACTGGTAAATCAAAGCTTTTCTTTCTGTGTTAGGTCACCATCAACTTTAGAGAGTATGAGGATAATGCAATCTGGATTAGGATTGCCTGGGGAACACCGTGTCGGGAGCCAAACCAATACAGAGCCAGCTATGTTGTATACCATTCATACACTCCTTATGTCTTTATTTCTTTCTCACAATATAGGAGCAACTTCCCTCTGCTCTGTCAGGTATGAAATAAAACTGTGTAGACCCTGACTTTACCACTGTCAAAGTAGAGCTGTTAACTGTGTTAGCTTGTAAGAGAATGCATAAAGATTTGTCATGTAATGTAATTATTTACTCGTTTACATAGTTGGGGTTTTTTTTTCCTCCCTTAGCTCATGGTAAAAACGGGGCAAAAATGAATCTTTGCAACCTTTGGAATGCTGCATCATGAATAAAGTCATTTTAATGGGATTTTTGCTGACCTTGACTTGCTCTAATTTCTTAACCAAGTGTTAGACAGCATTCAGTTAAATTGTTTCATGAAATTGAAGACTATCACATTAACAGTTTACTTTAACAGTTTACTTCAAGAATTGAATATATGAGCTCATTGGGGACTGCTATTAAGTAGTTTTAAAAGACATTTTCTGTCAATGTAGAGTGAACAGCACTGGCAGTCTTTTTTTTTTTTTTTTTTTACTTTTGGGTTTTTTTTTTCCCTTGTTTAGCAGACTTCCGTCCTAGTACCGTAATTATTTATCTCTTTGTTTTTTTCAGGTTGATAAAGTTCTAGGGGCTTACCTTGTTAATCCTGTGAATGCTTTTAAATATTAACCTAAGCTTAATAACAGTCTGTTCAACGCTTCTTCAGACATGAGAATTTTGGTAGTTACACACAGCTGCTTACCTTGCAACAAAACCACCACCAAGTCCAGAAACACTGTATTTTTTATTTTTTTTTGTATTATAGACATAGTGATAATTAAGGCTGATGTTAAAACAATTTAAATTTTTATCTGAAGGCCCTGGTTGCTGCTTCCTATTCCCATGACATCTGTGCAATGGAGCTTCAAGATCGCTGTTTAAACTCCCTTAAAGACTGTGTGTTTTACAGATATAACCCGGTGAGTCATTTTACAAATACATCCCAAGATAAATCTTACTTTTTGTTTCGGGCCTATTTCTCAACCTGAAGCAAGGGGGGGAATTCACCTTTTACAAGCTGCCATCAAGTTAAAATAACATTGAACTACTGAGATGGACAAGCCCTTTTTATTGAGGTAACATTACAGTAGGGATGTAATTACTTGGCATCCCACCTATGCTTTATTGTTGTTATTCCTGATGGTCAAACTCCATCTAAAATTTGTATGAACAACCCAGTCCTAGAATTTCTTGGCATTTAACCAGGCTTCCAAGAGCAGTAAGTTGAAGCCTATTGGAATAGGCGCTTAACCCTGCTCATCCATGTAAAATTTGCACATGGAATCATAGAGTAGTTAGGGTTGGAAAGGACCTTAAGATCATCAAGTTCCAATCCCCTGCCATGAGCAGGGACATCTCACACTAAACCGTGCCATCCAAGGCTTTGTCCAGCCTGGCCTTAAACACCACCAGGGATGGAGCATTCACAACTTCTCTGGGCAACCCATTTCAGTGCCTCACCACCCTCACAGTAAAGAACTTCTTCCTTATATCCAATCTAAACTTCCCTTGTTGTGTTTTCACCCATTACCCCTTGTCCTATCACTACAGTCCCTAATGAAGAGTCCATTCCCAGCAACCCTATAGCCCCCCCTTCAAGTACTGGAAGGCTGCTATGGGGTCTCCATGCAGCCTTCTCTTCTCCAGGCTGAACAGCCCCAACTTTCTCAGCCCGTCTTCATATGGGAGGTGCTCCAGTCCCCTGATCACCCTCGTGGCCTCCTCTGGACTTGTTCCAACAGTTCCATGCCCTTTTTATGTTGAGGACACCAGAACTGCACACAATGCTCCAGGTGAGGTCTCACGAGAGCAGAGTAGAGGGGCAGGATCACCTTCTTCGACCTGCTGGCCACGCTCCTTTTGATGCAGCCCAGGATACGGTTGCTTTCTGGGCTGTGAGCGCACACTGAAGCCGGCTCATGTTCATTTTCTCATCAACCAACACCCCCAAGTCCTTCTCTGCAGGGCTGCTCTGAATCTCTTCTCTGCCCAACCTGTAGCTGTGCCTGGGATTGCTCCGACCCAGGTGTAGGACCTTGCACTTGGCATGGTTAAACTTCATGAGGTTGGCATCAGCCCACTTCACAAGCGTGTCGAGCTCCCTCTGGATGGCATTCCTTCCCTCCAGGGTATCAACCGAACCACACAGCTCGGTGTCATTGGCAAACTTGCTGAGGGCGCACTCAATCCCACTGTCCATGTCAGTGACAGAGATGTTGAACAAGACCGGTCCCAACACTGATCCCTGAGGGACTCCACTCGTTGCTGGTCTCCAGCTGGACATTGAGCCATTGACCACAACTCTTTGCGTGCAGCCATCCAGCCAGTTCTTTATCCACCGAGTGGTCCATCCATCAAATTGATGTCTCTCCAATTTAGAGACAAGGATGTCATACGGGGCATTCTCAAAGGCTTTGCACAAGTCCAGGTAGATGACATCAACTGCTCTACCCCTGTCCATCAGTTCTGTAGCCCCATCATAGAAGGCCACCAAATTGGTCAGGCAGGATTTCCCCTTAGTGAAGCCATGCTGGCTGTCACCAAGCACCTTGTTGATTTTCATGTGCCTTAGCATGCCTTCCAGGAGAATCTGCTCCAAGATTTTGCCAGGCACAGAGGTGAGACTGGTCTGTAGTTCCCTGGGTCATCCATTTTTCCCCTTCTGGAAAATGGGCGTTATATTTCCCTTTTTCCAGTCATTGGGAACTTCACCTGACTGCCAGGATTTTTCATATACGATGGACAGCGGCTTAGCAACTTCATTTGTCAGCTCCTTCAGGACCCATGGATGGATTTCATCAGGTCCCATGGACTTGTGCACATTCAGATTCTTAAGATGGTCTCAAACCAGATCCTCTCCTCCAGTCTTCGTGTCTGCCTTCCAAGACTTGGGTGGTGTGGAAAATGTTCACAAGTATCACAGGACGGGTGTTCTTGTCTCAGACTAAAGCTGGGCTTTCTGACTTGTAATTACTGTCAAGAATTGGAAAGATGCTCACTTTCAGAATGAAGCAAAACATGGAAATCTTTTCAGCTACAGCCTCTAAAAGCGGAAATGAACTAAACCTTTTTTTTTTCCTTTTTCCATTTAGAACATCCAGACTTTTTATTCTGAACCTCTAAAGGAACACAGTGTAGAACCAGAGAGTGGTATGTATATTTAAAATTAAACAGTAGTTTCAATGCTATTTCTGCTGGCTTATGCAATGAGATTCATTAGTTTGGGTTTTTCTTTTGGCTAGGAATGAAAACATAAATGATGGAGACAGAATTTATCACTGTCATTTTTTGCTAAGCTAGTTAAAATTATTTTCAGATTTTCTCTAATCTGGTGAGAAAAGCAGCATTGTATCAGCTGACAAAGTTGTCTTTCTGTTTTTTCCCTTCCATACTCTTTTCCCCTGCAGATTTAAGGTTAGTTCAAGAAAACAGAAAAACTAAAGAAAAAATACAGAGAATGAATCAGCAGATTTTTGGTAATGATCCCCTACTGAAACTTGAATATGTACAATATAAGGTAAAAAACTTTGGGTTTTTTTTATCATTTAATTGTAATAATATGTAAAATATTTCTGGCTTATACTCCCTGGTTAAATTTTGTATTAACAGCTTCAGACGATGTTTAGAAGTTATCCTAAACAGAATGTTTTGCATCAAAAAGAACCGTTCAGATGTCTGGTGAAGTTTTCTAGTCCACATCTCTTAGAATCATTGAAATCCCTGGCGGGAACGAGTAAGTGTTCTAATTCTATAAAATGGAGGAAAAATCCACAGTTAAATATTCGTCATCTTACATTCCGCTTCTGTATTGCGTACAGGAGAACCTTTGCAGTTTGTTCAGAAATACATAGAAATCTAGTAGAATAAAAATATTACCAGTCTGAAAACTTTCTAAACACATACCAGTTTGTTCTTAGAATTACTAGTTTGTACATACATATTCAAGCTGTGGTTTAGTTTTAGAACAGTTATGAAAGGTAAATATTCTTTGGGTTAAGCTCTAATTATCTGCCTTTCTCTCCAGGTATGGTTGATGCACCGCTTTCACCACTGCTTACCTCTCTATTACGCAAACCTAGGAGCTATTATAGAATTAAAGAGAAAACTGATTAATTTCCAGAAGGCTTTCTAAGTCCCTAACTTAAGACCAATTCACAGAGGAATATACAATTCATTTATTACTGGTATTAATCTAAACCACTGTAAATGTTAAAGAACATTTTTTAAAATAACTTGTATTTTTTCCAAACTATTGCTTCTCTGAATCAGTTTTCCACATTTGTCTTTCAGCAGAAGGGTTAGCCCTTTCCTTAAATAACCAGGAAAAAAAAAAAATAGCTGTGAAATTTAAACAGATTGCAGGCTCTTGGCATATAGGTGGCAGTAAGAGGTTTCCGTTCATCTTGAGTTGATGTTAATGCAGAGGTTTTGCTCACTGAGGGCAACAGCCTGTAACAAGTACTGGAAATAAGATATTCATACAAATAGGTATATTTTTTTATCAAATTTCCTCCTAGAGGAATACAATGAAATAAGCAGTAATTTTATTTTTGTGGAAGTCCACTGTTTAGTATATTCCCATTAAGTTTTGATCTTTCTGCAATCCTTGCACATTACCAGCTTGTGGTGCTTGGAGACATGAAGACTGCAAACTTGAGACGGAAACATTTACCACTGCAAACAGCAGCATTGCACTGGAATTCAATAGGGTTGGTATATTTCAACTAGTAATTAGATAGCTATTTCCATGTAATTTGCTGCATCATTTGTAATTTGATGTGAATGTGATCTGAAGAGGCAGGTTTTCAGTAAGTGTTACTTTTAATTCTGTTACCTGGAAAGTTCATGCATCTACTTTGTGTGTAGGGAATTTCTGGTACACTTCAGATACCTCAATGTGCAGAGAGTCTTTTATAACTTCACAGCACAGCTTAAATATTTTCAGAGGCTGTATGGAATGTCTTTCTTCTGAAACTGTAAATAAATGTGTAAATTAAGTCTTCTCAATAGAAGCTTGTTTTGCCTGACTCAGAAACATGACTTAACATATACTGATTTTTGGCCTGTTCTCATTTTCATCAGCATTTCTGTCTATCTTGCCCATAGAAAGAAGTTAGTTGAGGACTATGGGCTAGTGCTGTATTTCTCAGACTTCCCTCTCTGGACTTAAATGTTAGTTTGTGAAAAAACATAATGGTATGATTAATCATAGACTCATACAGTAGTTAGGGTTGGAAAGGACCTTAAGATCACCTGGTTCCAACCCCCCTGCCACAGGCAGGGAAACCTCACAACAGACCCTGTCACCCAAGACTTCATCCAACCTGGATGAAACAATGGCAGGTTTTCTAATACATAGACCATACAGGACACATAGTTGTCTCTTGCCAACTTACACCCTTAGAGAGCCTTTCAGGACCCAGACCATTAACATTCCCCTATGCACCTGCCTCTGTGCAACTGCTTCCAAATGCTTACTCCTAAACGACTTACTTCAGGCATTTAATTAACTACCGCAAAGTTCCAAAATACCCCTTAGAACAGTGTGGGTTACCTAGCCTATGGCCTGTATCTGACTCGTGCTTCTGGGAAAGGCAGCCTCCATCTCCCCTATAACAACTGCAAAGTAGGTGTCTCTGATGTACCTTTGTCCCTCTAACTTCCTGTAATGAAGGTTACAGAACAGCGCAAGTGAACGTGAGGCAGGCCTACTTACCCCCACCACGGGAGGGTGACGGGGCTGAGGCTGGCACAAGCGCTCTCCCTGTGGAAGAAGCCCCAGCTCCACGTATTCTCGCATCCCCGCCATTACTCTCTCCTTTTCGTTTGCTTCCGTTGTACAGCCACCTACCCAGCGCTCGCTGCACGGCCGCCCTAATGGCTCCTCCTCCTCCCCTCAGCACCCATCACAGTAACAGCTCCTCGTCCCTCCACCGCCCCGCCGCAATAACGGCTCCTCCTCGTCCTCCCCTCAGCACCCATCGCAGTAATGGCTCCTCCTCGTCCTCCCCTCAGCACCCATCGCAGTAATGGCTCCTCCTCGTCCTCCCCTCAGCACCCATCACAGTAACGGCTCCTCCTCCCTCAGCACCCATCACAGTAACGGCTCCTCCTCCCCTCAGCACCCATCAATCACAGTAACGGCTCCTCCTCCTCCTCCCTCAGCACCCACCACAGTAACGGCCCCTCGTCCCTCCAGCGCCCCGCCGCAGTAATGGCTCCTCCTCCTCCTCCTCGTCCTCCCCTCCGCCGCCCGGTGACGCAGAAGGCGGGCCCGCCGCAAGCTCCTGCTGAACATTCGCTCACCGCAGCGGGTATTGGCGGCCGCGCCCGGAAGCGGGGAGCGAGCAGCTGACAGCAAAATGGCGGCGGCGGCGGCGGCGGCCGGGCGGCGTGGCGGGGCGCTGGGGCGGCCACCGGCGCCTGTGTCCGTGTCCTTGCCGGTGGGGGACCTGCCGCCCGCCGGCGAGCTGGTGCGGCCCTCGGTGACAGAGCTGTCCCAAGTGAGGACCAACATCCTGTGCACCGTGCCCGGCTGCGGCAAGGTCCTGCCCAACAGCCCGGCTCTCAACATGCACCTCAGCAAGGCCCACCCGGTCCAGGTACCGTCACCGCCCTGAGTCGGGCCCGCCAGGCGCTTCCGTCTTGCTGAGCCCCGAGGGGGTCTCACCTCCTCTCGGTCTGGGTCCGTGGGCTCTTTAATGGTGCGGCGGCTTCTACCGCTCTGGGCCGTATTCCGGGGACCACTGCGGACCCCGCTGGGTTCCGTAACCGCCGTGCCGCGGATGAAGGGATTCGCTTCTCCGGTCTGTACGGAAGTTCTGTGGGGTTGGTCTTGTGGAGCGTAGTGGGGTGGGTGGGGTGGTCCAGAGAGGATGAGGGAGTGTTTCTCGTCTGCTTCAATGCCTCCACGTGAAAAGTATGCGCGTGTACGTGTGAAATACACGAGTGTGTGTGCGCAGCCTGGGCCATCGTAGTGAGAATACCGGCGAAACTACCTATAGGGAAAAAAGGCCAGTTTTGTACTGGCGTTAAACCTAACGAAGGCAGTGAAAAGTTCCTTCGGGATCAGTTGCTGGTATTTCACTTGCCTATCGCTTCTCGTTCTGCAGTAAGTTACAGCCCCACTCGAGAGGTGCTGTGCAAACACACTGTTTCCTACCCTTGGCAGTTGGCAAGGCACCAACATCCAAACGCCGAGTGCTGTTATGCTGGGGGCGGGGGGAGTTGTTTGTGTTTTAAAACGTCTGTGAGCCAAAACCAAAAACCGCTAGCTGGATACCGTTTTGGAAACAAGCTCTCATTGCCATAGTACTCCTGAGAAAACAGCACGCACTGGGGGGAGGAGGGCCGCAGTTCTGCAAGCATGTCAGTGCTGTGTGGGCCTTTCAGAAGCATATCCTGTACTGTTCTCAAAACCGTAACACTGACTGTGTGAAGACAAACCTGATTCCTGTAAAACTTGAAGCACAGCATTCACAGCTGCGTTCTGAAAATGCAGCCCCGGTGGGCAGACAGTAAAGATACTTGTTTTGTGAAATGACTAATTCCAGGATCTGATCTGTGTTACAGATGGTCACGGGTGACAAGCACAAGGAAGTACTCTCAAGTATACTTGATATCTCCTGTTTCTGTTTTATTTCATTTCCTAATACGCGCTAACAGCTTTAGTGCGTGTGCTGTATTATCTCTCATGTGTGTGGGAGTGGAGGTACAGCAGGAGTTGAAAACGCTCATTCAGGTTCAGCAGACAGTCATCTTGGATCATGCTCTGAATGCATGCAGCAGCCAGTGACGAGCAGAGTTGTGGGTTACAGCTCATGGGTGAGGAAGCGCGGCTTGCTCACCAGTCTCCTACGTAGCTACTAACTGTCGGTGCTTTGTTGAATTGTAACATGTCATACACCTCATTACCAGACCTTATGACAGCTGGGATGAATACTGGAACATGGATGGATGCAGGTTTTCAGGAACATCGTGCTTATTCCAAGGATGTTGTAATTGAGAGTAAGATGTTGAGACTTAAGGGAGGCTAGGTTTTCTGTGATGTGCATTATGCATGGCTTGAGAAAGGCTAAAGATATGAAGTTAAACAGATACAAACCTAGGTGTGTGTTACTCTGTTTCTGCAGAAGGAGATGAACTTGCACTAATATTTTAGTTTTAGTATTTCATTTAAGAGATAACTGTCTCTCAGGAGAAAAAAAGTTTAGTAGTTTGCATTTGTTAGTGAAAAATGAGGAATTAGTGATGAAGCAGCTTTGCAAATGAGATGGTAAGAAGCCTTTGGGGAAGGGGAGAACTTAGGAGTGCTGAAGAGAAGGGAGGTTGACTTGGTTAATTTTCATTATAAAAGTAGCACCAGTAGGATCTTTCGATGCCAAAACCAGAGGTATTATTGCAGAGGAAGGACATTTACATAGGAAAGCAAAACTACCATGTAAAAACTGAGTCAAGTCAGTACAAGGTTATAGTCTTGTGGAGTGATGCCAAAAATTTGATCAGTCCTGGTTTCAGTCCTGGTTTGTAACAGAAAACTGAGATGGCAAATGCTTGCAAAAGCTGTTTGGTCATACAGTGTGCAGTTAGGATAATGCTGCTGTGAGAGGGGCAAACCTAAAATATGTCAGGAGGATATTCTTGGTCACTGGTTTAGGGTAGGAACCCCATTCAAATGAGCTAAAATGAACCCAGAAGAAGTGTAGAAAAGGGCTGCTGAGGATGATGAACAGCAATCGTGTCTGACAAAGAGAAAAGAGAAGAATTTGGCTTGTTTGGTCTAACAGAAGAAGGCATGACAAAGTGCTAATAATAGCAATGTCTGTCTTCTAGCTGTCTCCTTAGCTTAACTAGGCCACAGGGCTTGTAGCTACAATGTGGAAAACAGCAAGTAACAATCCTTGCTGCTGTTGGTCAAGGTGAATGTGGTAACGTCTTGCCTTTCTGCAATAGAAAGGTTTACTCTAAAGAATTAATTTAAAACGGTAAGTTAGACTAGACTGTAGCCAGTTTTTAAACCAAATTCTTTTTCAGCAGAAGATCATGCATTTCTTTACGAAATAGCATGAAAAGAAGTGTATTTTTCTTATTATAAAAGCTATTGCGATAATGTGGTACTTGCATTTGGGTAAACCATGCCCAGGGTAAGCTCCCCTTTCCAGTTCAGCACTGACTACAGCCTCCCTGCTATCACAGGAATACACAGAATCGTCCCCTTCATATTTTCCATGTTGTTGCCATAAGCCCTGTCTGCACATCAGTATTCCTTACAAATGCAGGGGTCTGGTTGTGAGAAGTTATTGAACAAATACCTACCAGTAATAGCGGTGGGTGGATATTGTAGAAATGTGGGAAGTGAAATCAGCTGCACAAGGACAGGACTTGTGAGAAGGTCTGACATTTGAGCAGCCAGATGGGGTTTTGAGAAGGTGTAAGATTAACCATTTGAGCAGCCAGATGGGGTTTTGAGAAGGTGTAAGATTAACCATTTAGAGCCAGAAGGGCTTTGAAGGTGGTCAAAACAGGATTATTGTCTGGATAGAGCTACTGATATGCGTAGAGTATCTCTCAGCTTGCATCAGCAAATTTATGGTGGTCTGTGCCTCAAAACTCTGTGTTCAGCTGTTGAAAGAACCTCTTGCTCATCTCATGTTTATGTTGCTTTTAAACACTTGGTGTTATTCTATACCAGTGCATAAGTAGTTTTAAATACCCTGACTGTGGTTTACCTGTTAAGTGCCTGAACATCCTGCCATGACATTTGTTGGGTTGTGACATTGAAGATAACACACTTGGAATAACTTCTCATTTAAGAATAAATAACTCCAATTGCCACTTACTAAACATATTTATTTCATCTGCAGTGTGAGAGACCAAGCGTAGTATTGACTTGAAAGCAGATCTTTTCTCCTGAAGGCTTTGAGACTGGCATCCAAGTGTTTCTGGGTAAACTTAGGGTTAAAAAGTGTAATTGGGGTAGTGGGGCTGGAACAACTGGATTCTTTTGAGTCATGTTCCTGGTTTGGGCCGTGGCTCTAGGAAGTGCAAAAGCAATCACAGTGATTATTCAGCAGAGATGAAGCAGGCCTGTTTACGAATAGTTTGTCCATGGCAAGAACTGCTGTACATGAAGGTGCTTAGAAGGTTAAAACTTTACATAAAAACTCCCTTTTGAAAGATTTATTCCAGGTTTTCTTGATGAAATGGCAGCAGATCACTTTGGTTGAGAGGCTTTGCTTCTTTGGGTATGGGATGTCATTAACAAAAATGAGCTTGCTGTGGTGTCAGCAAGTAGCAGTGTTGAGCTTGTGGAAATGTAACCAAAATGTTGCTTTAAGGAATTACCTTTTACGCAGATTATTTTAGATTGAGAGATGGTTTGAAGAAAACCAAAGTCATTGAAGTGTCCCACTCATCTGCTTCATAGTGTTCCTGAAGTGCAAATGAAAGCACTTCACAACGAAGGCAGGAGTAGCTCAGCACACAGAATTGTTGGGTTGTGACTAGCAGCAGCTAGGGAAGAAACAGGGAAACCCTCTGTATTCTGGCAGCTGTGGCACATACTTTCTTTGCTTCACATGGGATGACTATTGTGCTTTGTGGATTCTTTGTCTGGTGCAACCTGTGTAAACATGAAGCAGCTGGAGATCTGCCTGAAGATGATAGAGAGTGACTGGTGTAAAATCAACATTCTGCTGCTACTGTCACTGGAAAGTCGGGAGCAGAGCTGAGAAAAGGCATGCTCCAGAAATTTTCTGAATAACCACCTTGGGGATGCCGTTGTGGATGACTGTAACTGGCTCTGGGGGTTTGGTTGGCACTCTACTCCGTCCCAGGATGCAGAGACTCACAAATACTCTGAGCATCAGGTTTTCAGTAGTTCACTTTTTTTTTTCTTTTCTTTTTTTTTTTTTTTTTGCTTAGACATTAATGCATGATGTTTCCATTGAGACCCTTTCAGGTAGGATATGATTACAGGGGTATGGCTTCTCTGGTTTCTGTGGCTGTGTCAGTAGTAGCAGGTTCTATGTGGTTGAACAATCCAGAAAATCTCCCTAATTTTCAGTGTGCATTTTTGAGGTCCTCTTTGAGCAAGTTATGCTGCTTTCTTCTACCGTGTACGTGTGATGGTCAGTGAGGCAGATCACACAGCAAGCCTGGATATAGGAGCCACTAAACATTTGGAGGTTCAGAGTTAACAGTGACTTCAGCGAGATTTTATTTATGCTTGGAATTAAGTGGCAGAGTGTACTTGGCATTTTTCATTTTATTACCAGTAAACTCTAAATAGTGCCAACAGAATTCTAATGTCAGGGGAGAGTTGGGTTACACTGTGTGTGACTAATTTTAATGGAGCTTCAAGTAGACTGTGCTGCTAACAAGTTAAAACCACATTGAATCGGCAGTGTAGTATCCATAGGGAAAGCTTTTTGGCTCAGATAACACAAAAGGCAGTTATAATTGGTGTGGGGCAGCAAGCATCTTGGTAGAAGTAAATAGTACAGTACCACTACTCTGTAGAAGTTGCGATTTCACTTCACAATTTGATGGTACATTTGCAAAGTAGCATTAACCTTGGTGAAAACTCCATTTGAGCTTTCAAATTGCTTAGGAAAGTGCCTTTAGCTCATTGATGAGGGGTATAAATGCAGTGAGTAAAAGTTGATGTGTATTCTGAATGTCGTGACTTTCATACACAAATTTGTAAAATTGTCAACTTCTCTACTGCTTCTTTTTCAGGATGGAAAACTTAATGCGCCAATAAGGAAGAGTTTGAAAACACCTCAGAAATTCTACTGCTGTCCTATTGAAGGCTGCCCTAGAGGACCAAACAGACCATTTTCCCAATTTTCTCTGGTCAAACAGGTATTCCTGTTTCCTAAACTATTATTTTAATACTGATTTAGTCCTGACTGTGTCTCCTACAGAGTGTACACTTGTGCCTTCAGATGTGAGCAAAGCCTCTGAGCTTTATGTCCTCAAGTTGGAGAATTGTGTTTAGAAACTCAGTGTGGGCATATGGTTAAGGAATTTGCATGTTGATATTAGAGGGCTTGAACCTTTTGATGAGGCAGAATGCCAGTATGTTCTGCTAAACTAGAAGACAGTACCTCTTAGCCAGTTAAAAATACAGAGAAAGGTAAATGGCAGGGAGAGGGAGAATCACAGTAGCAACCAATAATGGTTTAAAATTACCATTTTAAGTAGTTAAACTGCTCTTTTTAAATGGTCAAGAGATAGGAGTTTTTCTCTGTTTTAGTGTCAAAATGCAATTGTTTACTAGTTACCTGCTTAAGAAAATATGTAAGACTTGTTTCTCAGTGAATGAGTGAAAAAAGCTCTTCTGTTGGTTACCCTGGATAACCTGGGGAGACTGTAGGAGGTGGAGCGGCTGGAACTTGGTTCTGTGAGTGAAAAGGAAATTCTGGTGTTTGCTCTGAAGTTGACCTGTTTGACTTGAGAGTATTTGCTCAGTTGTAAGATCTTCAGGAACGTGCAAGTGTTGCAACATATACTTAACTACGTTCTTTAATGATTATATAGATGAACCTTGTTAATGTCCATAGGAAACCTCCAATAACATTAGGACATATATCTTTTATCTGTGTTTTAAGATGTACATAGCACAAGCAGACTTGCATGCTTTAAATCCTTTCTGTTGATTTATTAAAGCTTGTAACTTATTCCTAATGAGACTTTTTAAAAACAAATTAATTCTACAATTTGATGCTATTTAACAATTAAAAAAATGCAAATATTGTCTCCCCTAAACGTGATTTTCCTTTTTCTTAGCTTAGCTGGAAGCTAATGTTTGCTTCTTATTGTGTATTCTAGCACTTTATGAAAATGCATGCTGAAAAGAAGCACAAATGTGATAAATGTAGTAACTCCTATGGTACAGAGTGGTATTTGAAACGACATATAGAGGTCTGTGGCAAGACTTTCCAGTGTACTTGTGGGTGCCCTTATGCCAGCAGAACAGCATTACTGTCGCATATTTACAGAACTGGCCATGAAATTCCTGCAGAACACAGGTAAAAGTGAAGAAGTTAAGTAATGATACTCATGTTCATCACCAAGTTCTCTGACTGGCTTTTTATCTCTTTCTGTTGATTACATTGTAACTAGGCTCACATTGTTTTAGCTGTACAGCAGTTTGCAGTTTCTTTGTTCTGTTGCTTTTGGTAGTTTCTGTTTTGTTGAAAGCAAGGACAATTGTCTAATCAATGAGATGAGGTGACACCACATATAGTCCAAAAAGTACTGATGACACTGCACTGCATGGTGTAAATGCTGGTAGTTGTTGTTCTATCTGCTTTTACAATTCTGTAAAAGTAGATTATATGGAAATGTTTATGGCTGGTAACTGGTGTGGAATGCAGTTTAGCTTTTCTTGTATAGTCTAGTCTGTTTTGCAAGTTTTGGTGGGGGAGGTTTCTTTTCTTTTTAATGGCTGTATATGCGTGTGTAGACTTAAATTTGTCTTAATATGTACATATGTTTTATAAAGGGTGGAATGTTTCCTGAGGCCTAACCTGACTGATTTGGAGATACAACTGCTGCAAAATCAAGTTTTATGTGAAGGAATGCTAACTGTACCTTTAGTTTCCATGGGAGACCTTTGCCTATACGCTCACTTTAGAAGCTCTGTTTCTTCAATGCTCAGTCTGAGTTAGCATCAAAGTTAGAAATTAAACTTGTCTTTAATTGTATTAGTTAATGTACAAGGGGGAAGAAACTGTCTAAACTTCCACTTCCATTTAGAAGTAGGTCTCCATAGAAGGGGTAGCCTTTTTTCTTTTTGAAATGGGAGAGTGAGGAATGAAACCTTACACAGCTGAAGTTCACGGAGTCTTTTTATGTTTAATCAGGGTTAGATGCTTTCTGTATACTCAACTGCATCGGCAACTTCAGTTTATGTTTTCAATGCAGTGACTCAAAAGAATGGCAAGCAGATTTTTTGTGCTTGAAAGGAATATAAATTATTGATCTCGTGTTCACAGGGATCCTCCTAGTAAGAAAAGGAAAATGGAAACCTCTGTACATAATCAGCAGTTGGCAGAGAAAGCAAACGAAGCGTTCATCAACACACACAATAAGAATCCTGGCACTCAGGAATTGGAGTCCTCTGAAGTGAAACTAGCAGCCTCTCTTGAAGGCTCCTGCAGTTCAAACCTCGCGAACCAAACGCAGCCAAAATGTACACCGAAGATGCTCTTACCAAAGCCTAAGGTGGCTTTGGTTAAACTTCCAGTGATGCAGCTTGCTCACTTGCCTATATATGTATCTGCAGCAGACTCTTCTGTCAAACCTGCTGTAGTGGCTGTTGATAATCAAGGTTCACTTTTAAGTACTGTTCATTTATTGCCTCAGTCAATAGGAATTCTGATTCCTGCACTGGAGGCAGAAACACTTGTGTTTAAAGACAGTATGCCTGTTTCAAAAGTGACAAATTCTGGTGATCGTGAATCCATAAGTACCAGTTTACAAGTTGAGTTGGATAAGGTTACATTGAGTAACACAGGGCAAGAGATGGGGAATGTTTGTCACAGGAATAAAATTTCTTCAATTAATATACAGACTGACTTAACTTATACTTCACAGAACTTTGTACCAGCTGCAACCTGGACTCCCAATTCTTCTGTATCCTCTTGCTCTCAGACAGATCTGTCATTCAGTTCACAGGTTTCCCTGCCCATCAGTGTACAAACACAGACGCTGCTGCCTGCTTCCAAACTGACTTCATCCATAGCTGCCCAGACTGATGCTTTTAGTCAGGTTTGTTTTCCAACATGTGGCATTTCTAGAGAGACTCAAACCAGTAGGACACAGGACTCTATTGATGGAAGGGTACAGATGGACCAGGCTGTGATGTGCAGTGACATTTTTGACAATGTTGATTCATCATATGTTTCTACTCACATTGAACTTCCAGAAAACAACTTAATGACTGCAAATATAGATCAAACCTTGCTGCAAAGAAGTAATTGCAAGAGCCTGAATCAAGATACGGTGAAGTCTGAATCCCTTATCAACTTCACTACACAGCCTAATATACTTCCACCTCAAAATACAATGGATAATCAAACCCAGACAATGGACTTGCTAAGTGATCTGGAAAACATCTTTTCAGGAAATATGCCTGGCCAGACACTGGATAATCGTAGCCTTTTGTCTGAGACGAGTTCTAATGCTGACACGCATCTGCCATCTGGTCCATCACAGAGCACAGGAATAGACTTTGACATTGAAGAGTTCTTTTCAGCATCCAATATTCAAACTCAGACTGAAGAGAGTGATCTTGGTACTCTGAACCCTGAGCCAGTTTTGGAGTCACTGGACATAGAAACTCAGACTGATTTTTTATTTTCAGATAGTGCAACTCAATCATACAGCTGCCGAGGAAATTCTAACTTCTTAGGTTTGGAGATGTTTGATACACAGACACAGACAGACTTGAATTTCTTCTTGGACAGTAATACCCATCTGCCTTTAGGGAGTATTCTGAAGCAGTCTAGTTTCTCCATGAGTACTGACTCATCTGATACAGAAACACAGACAGAAGTATACCAGGCTATTAAAAATACACCTACACAGAATATTGAAAGCAAAGTCCGGCTCAGTAGCACTGAAACACAGACTATGGATAGCTGCTTTGAGAATCTAGGGAGTTTATTCCTTACCAGTAATGAGACACAGACAGCAATGGATGACTTTCTTCTGGCTGACTTGGCCTGGAACACGATGGAGTCTCAGTTCAGTTCAGTAGAAACACAGACCTGTGAAGAGCTGTGCTCCTTGTTTCAGAGCTCTGACAAGCCCAGCCATTGAGTGCTACTTAATATAACCATTTCCTGTGGTTTGAAATTAAGTTATTGGGGTGGGAGAAGTGGCTTGACCAAGTTATTCACTTTGCATTATTGAATGTAGTTATCGTGAGCAGTTGACCTAAGACTTCTCGTGCTGAAGGTACTCTATCAAATATGTATAACTTGACATAAACTGTGTGTGTGAATGGAGGGGAAGGGGAAGCTGTAACATATTAATGTACATTTGAACCTTAGAAAAGAATTCATGGTGCCTATGTTTTTTCCTGAAACTCCTTTACGGAGGTGATACTGCTTTCATTTAAACAGAACAACTTTTGAAGTTGCTCTGTATATGTATATGTATGTGTCTCTCTCTACTCCTGGCTTACATATAAGGTTCCAATATGCTGGACCAAAAACCTGAGCTGTCTAGTTCAGATGCTTCCCTGAACTTATGGGGGAGGATTCTATTAGTGTAAGCTACTTCTATTTACTCTTTTTAGTAGCTTGTATTTTAAATCTGGCATGAACATAATAAGCCGTATTGTCGTCTTTTACTTTATGCCTTCACAGCTTGTTCTCCTGCATAAGCTGGTATTTTCCAAACAACAGACACATAGAAACTCCTGGATTGTTGAATATATTTATTACGAAACATGTAGAAAGCAGTAATTTTTTTTATATTTTTCCCTAAGTGGCACAGATGTCCTTTGAAGTATAGGAAAAGAACTTTGAATTCGCAACTGTAGGAGAAGGTAATGTGTTGTCCTTTTAGGTAGTGTAATAACTAACATTTCTAGAGTCTTCAGGAGGGATTTACTTAAATTATTTCTGTCTCTAAGATGCAAATGTTACAATGTGTGTGCCTCAAAGACTGGGATAATTTGGTTTTGTTTAAATTCTCCTAGCTTTATTAAGATACAAGTTGAGAAGTGTTACAGCGGTTTATACCTCTATTACCTTAACAGAATCTTCACAAATGGGAAATTAAATTCTCTAAATTACTTATCTAGATTCCCGGTTTTGGACTTCCCACTTGTAAAACCAACTGGAATCCTTACAGCAGAGCTGGGAGATCACCTCACAGAAGCCCTTTCAGAACAGCTGTATCTTGCTTTTACACATCTATCTGCAGCCCTCAGTTCCTGCAGCTTATAGAGAATTTTTCTGAGTATAGTCAAATTCAAACAAACTGATATTTATTTTCTTTCTTTTTTGCAAGAAAAATGTGACCTTTTGGACTTTTTTTTTTAATATTCATCTTGCCCCTTATATCATTTTCAGTACTTTTAATGTGCATGAAAAAAAAATGAAGCTGTGAATGTATGTTTGAATTCAGCCTTAACTAATTTTTGTATCTTACTATAATACATACAAAATGTAGGCCTCTAGTTTTGTCCTGGACAGGCTTTAGTTTCTGTTACCTTAAGTGAAAAGAGAAACCTCTTCATGTCAAGTTCCTGGGCCTCTGACAGACTTTCCTCCTCCCTTGTGAGAGGAGCGGTGTTGGCTATGTATTTACTGGGCAGCCCACCAGTAAACATATGCCCAAGCCTTAGTTTTTGAAGGCTCACTATGCTTTGTGCTTCCTATCCTCAGCTCAGGGGTGTGGGAGTTATGTTACTCATCTGCTGCAGCTAGCTTGTTTTGTTGGAAATGAGCAATACCTTTCTGTCTCTTCCTGACACCCTTTGAATTGCCATGGTTCACACTACGCTAATATGGTAAGTGTATACTTTTACTGGAAGTAATATCTTTATATTAACCCTGAAGCTCATGTTTTCCTCCTGAAAAAATGAAAACGCAGCTGTGTTGCCTCTTTTAATTTTTCAGCATTTCTGGTGCAATTTCAGAGTCTTCCAGTTTTTGGCTGAAGACACTGCAAAAAGGAATCTTGCAGCTCCCCCCAGGAGTACAGTAATTCTGCCTTGAGGAAAGGCCCCCCTCCCAGGCTTCCCAGTGCCTAAAGTTCTCATCTTAAAGGTGATATATATTAAAAACAGGCAGGGATTGCTTGTTGCTCTGTTTTCTGAAAATGTGACTGGATTCATATTTATTTGCCTGGTTTGAAATTGGAGAGATAAGATAACAAAGTTAGGTTAGTTTATTCTGTTGCAGTATTTTTCTGGTAATGTGGTATTTTCACATTTTAAGTGGTTTTCCTTCTCCTTTTTTCCCCCTGACTGGAATACTAGAGAATGTTTCTTCATACATAGGCTTCTGTTCTCCATGTGCAAGTTGCACGGACACATGGAAGAGAAGCAGCTACTGTAAATCTGGTTGGAGAAAACAGCATTTTCCACATCTGTAGAAGGCAGAAGGCCCATGACCTTTGAGTTTAGAAAGCCAGTCTTTTTTCTATGAGAGAAAGGATCTCAGGTGATGACATGCAGAATGGTGAAAGGCTTTGAACTGAGCCACCTGAGAGACCAGCTAGAGTTTAAAGAGCTTTGAAACTATCAAATCAGAATGAGAATTGCCACGTTCTTATGGTGGAAGCCAAAGCTCTTAACTGGAGTGACTATCAGAAAAATAACTAAGGTTTGTGTGGATGCAGTCTTGCAATGTAATCATTACTCATATGTTGTACTTCGTAATTAAATGTGTTGATAAGCTTTGTGTATTTTTTGGAACATGCAAATACCATTCCCTTCCCTCATCCTATGGATTTAAAATAGCTTGAACTTAATTAGGTGAACACTGTACCACAACATGAAATTATTTATTAAAACTTAAAACTATTAAGAAATTATTTCATGTGTCTGTATGGTCTAAGGGACGTGGCTGATTCTGACCAAAAGTAACTTCTTTCTTCACAAATTTGGTTCTCCATAAATTATTCGTAAAAGTCAGAAACTGGTTTAGATCCTGTGTCACTGGCATATGTTGCTCAGTTTGCATTTATTAAGTATTTTGTGAAGGCTGCAACCAGACTTCACAGTTTGCTGAATCCCACAGTCTTATGAAACCTTATCTGCAATACTGTTGCTGAATATTTTTCACATTTGAACAAGTCCTTAAAGCAGCTAATTTCCTATTTTGGCCATTGTTTTAAAAGTAAATTTCAGTTAAAACTATTACTTGGTAGTCCTAAATGATATTTGTCTCCCTTTTTCTGCAGTTTGTCTCTGATTTGATTTTTCAAGGCACTGTGTTGCAAGTATTGGTCAGCAGTAACTTACTACTTCGCTTATTCTCTTTTGTATCCTCTATTGCCATTTGAACTGCTATGCAGGAAGTAGCATCAGATTCTCCGTAGCCTTTTAGCACAAATTTTTGTCTGGAAGAGATACTAATGCTACTTTTGCCTACTGTTTGGATTCCCTGCTTAATTCTGCTAGGCTGTGATTACTGGATCTTGATCTGGATGCCTGTGTAATGCTATTCTAAAATTGAATTGATAGTTTTGTAGTTTCACGTGAGCTTTTCTTAAGCATGTAGGAAAAATCAAACAAATGAAAAACAGCAAATTTGGGACATGCATTCTATGAGAACATAAGTGCAAAACAGCTGAAAAAAATGAGAGGTGTGGTTTGTTGCCTTCCATGTTTATTTGTCACAGTGCTAAAGGTTTGTAAGACAGTAAATCTATGCTTCTGCTTTTGGATTTATTTGCCTCTATTTCTTCTAATACACTTGTAAATACTTATTTCTGCTTTCAGTAAGGAAGGAATCCTCTCCCCACTCTTCATGTCAGCCTAGAGAAATCAGTAGTTTAAAGTCAGAGTTTGCTAATGCTACGTATTCTTAGCTGTGCAGAGCTGCTTGTGTCTAGAAAATTTTAACTTCCAAAGGATATGAAATCTTTATGTATATACTTGCAGCTGTAACTGAAACATCTGTAATACAAGCCTTGTGAGACCTCATCCAGTTATGAATTCAATGTCTGTAAGTCCGTGTACGTACCTAACACTCCTCACAAATTTTTATTCCAGGGTGTACACACAGTCATTTTTTTCTGTTGAAAACAAAAGGCTGAATTTCACTGATAAGTTATATGTACCTTGATTGTGCACAGGCAACCGAAGAGGCAACAGAAGAAAGGTGACTGCCTTCCACTGTTGTAAATCTTTCGCCTTCTAGTACCTGCTCACATGCTTAGTCAGATCTGAATTGATTTTATTTTTTGGTGAGGCTGCGTAGAGGTGTAAGTGTTGGCAGGAATGGGATCTTACGGCATTAGCGTGGTTTTTTAATAACCTTTCAAATACAGGGTGAGTAGAACTAACACATACTGAATCAACATAGGGTGCTCAACTTGGAAAAGAATATGCTGCTGAAATGACAGCTCAGAGATGAACCAAATGTACTTGCCTTTATTATTAAGGGTGTATGGCTTCCTGTGCTTTAATATATTTCTGATGGTTTAGGGTTTTTTTTATACATGATCTTAATGTACAGTTTACTGTTCCAAATACATTCACACCAAAATGTTGTTAATGTTCTGGGCCTTGCAAGGTTTTTCATTCACATCGGGTTTAAGGTGTTGTTATGAGTGTGTTCCTGGTAGAACAGGCCTACTGTAAACGGACTTCTATTAATCCCTTGACGTGAACACTGAGGATAGGGCTGTTTAATCAAAGCAAGCTTTAATTCATGGTGTGAACATGCATCTCCTCTTTCTTTTGTTGCTGTTTTTAACAGTTGATATGAACCTAAACGTGTGCTAGAAGGATTTGCTGCTTAGGACATGACTGAATTTTCTTGTTTCAAATGCCATTGCTATGCAATTGACAGAATCGAGGAACAACATGGTTCAACTCTGTCTTGTAGTCAGGTTGAGGGTATGTTTGTATTTGTGCGTGTGACTCTTCCACTTCACCAAAAATGGAACTGGACAGCCTGAAACCGCAGAAACTCCTGAAGGAACTGCCGAGTTAAATAACCCAAGTCCTTTGCTTCTGATTCTTTTTCATATACTGGCTTTACAGCAACATCTGCAACATAACTAGCAATGGAGTATAATAGATGACTCGTGATGATGTAAACTGTACGTTTCACAACACCTAATGCATTACATTCATGCTTGAAGCACTTGCATGCAGAGCAAGATTGTCAGTACATCTGTCTACAAGTATTTGCAAGTGCATCTATGATAAAGCTAGATATGAAAGACAGCCATATTTTTTTTTCCAGTTACAGAATTCAACACCTGATTATGATCTAATTTTAACTTGTAACTATTCGGAATGGATGAGTAGTAAATCCCATGGGTGAGTCTTTCCCAAAGAATGTGTGTTAATCTCAACAAGGCTGAGAACTGTCCTTAAAATGTTTCTCTTCTCTTCACTAGTGGGATTTTGATCTAGTGGACAAACTTAGTTTTCAAAGGATGTCCCTGTTTAATTCTTCCTGTTTAAGCCAGAAAAATTCCACTGAACAAAAGCAAACCTTCATTTCTTAGGCCTATTTTACAAGTGACAATCCCAAAGAAGGAATGTTGTCCTAGTAATTGTGAAACTTTTGAGTATATTAATGCATGCAGAGAAAACCTTGTGCCAAAATACTGTTTCATTTTTCCCTCTATTGGAAACTGAAGTGTTACACAAAGCTACTAGTAAGTTATTCACAAGTATCGAAACGTTTTGTTCACAAATGAAGCACTTAGTCCTGTAAGTTATACATATTTTGGAATAAAGTTAACTTGAATCAGTTTTTTGGCTTCTGTTTTAATGGCTGCAGTCTGCCTACAGAGGCATTGGGTGAGGTATTCAGTGCCTGTTGGTAAGTACCACCCATTGTTCCTTAACATCTTACCTTTTGAAAGCTAAGTGTCTTTGGAATTGGTAGAGATTTTGTAAATTAAAACATTATGGTTTTTAAATTAAAAAATTATAGTGTCAGTTGTTGAGCTGCAGAGGTGAAAAAAGTTTTCCTGTGTAGTCCTCCATGAATCTTAGGAAGGTCAAACTCACAACACAAATGTAATCATAATGTCAAGATGCTGCATTTCATAAACTGGAAATAAATTATTTGAGAGGTTCTCTGCTGTAGATGAACCTAGGCATAGTCTTGTGTGGGATGTTATGCATACAGGCAGGGCTAGATTCTTCAGAGCCAGCATCATCCACATTGCCTGCAGTAGTGCTCCCTCTCAGACCTCTTGGTAGTGAGTGCAAAATTAAGTCTTAAATTAATTGTATGCACAGTGGAATTCCTTTCCAGTTTCAGCTCACTGACAGATAAATGCGTTTCTCCTGCAACAGATCTCAAGACAGAAGGGTTATTTTGCATTCTTCTACCTTGTCATCCACCCCCCCTGTAGTTTCAAGATCTCTAGAATTATAAGTAGCATCAAGTACAAATTCAGCTGCATTATGAGTGGTTTTCAAAGTGTCCTACTAGAAAAGTACAATCCTTTTTAACAGCTTATATTATTTTGCAATGTATTTTATATAACTGAGAAAATAACGGTCACTACAAGTATTTTAGAAAAGCAGGAAGCTAGAGTAGGTTGGTTTGGTGTACGGATCATACTTTGTCCCTTTTCTTCTTGTACAGTTCCCATCTTTAGTAGTGGTCCCACCATTTTCTGTTAATCGGAGGATATTAAATGGTGGTTTCTACTGTTACCTGTGTATCTTACAGATGTAATTCAGAGTAGGTGAACTAAAATTTCATCTGTATCATTACATCAGCTGCAGTCATGAGTGAGGCATTCTCTGATGTGTAGTGGGCTGCAGATTTTGGTCCCAGTGTACACTGAGGTGAGCATTTGCACAAGGCTGTATTCAGCCCTAGTAGTAGCAAAATAGGGAAGGGATTTCCAGAGGGGAGTATGTCTTAAGTGTCTAGAAACCAAATTCCTGTTTAATTAAAACTTAAAGATGCTGACTCTCCATTTAGGAATAACAGCCTTATTCCTATCATAAAGACGATTCAACTTAGTTTAGGCTGTTATTTCAGGCTTTTCGTTACTCAGAACAGATCTGGCTCATGGGCAAAAGTCAGATACTGTGACAGACTGGTCCTCATGACACTTGCAGAAATGGCAGGCAGTGTAAAAGGCAGGACAAGCTTTAACTCTTGATTGAAGACAGATTGAGATGAAAATGGCTCCTTAGAGACCATGGAAGCCTTCTGCAGTTTTGAACTACTTTCTTGTTTGCTGTTGTTGAAAAGACTTATTTCTTCCTCTAGCAGTGAAAGCATCACTGACCAGTTTGTGTTTAGTTCCTGAATTTCCTTCACTTCAAGAAATTGCATGCTCACAAGCTGATTGTTTTCTGTCAAAACAATGGAACTGGAAATTATTTGCTTTCTGGCTCCAGGATTTGTCAAGGAGGCCTCTGGAAGCCGCCCTTTTGAAGCTTGGACCCGAAACAAAAGGGAAAAATGTTGATTTAACTTTCAGGTGTTCTGTCATTGTATTTTTACATTGTTGCCAACAATTCTGTTTTGGCTTGTTTTATTTTGGCACCTAGAACACAGGAAGCACTTCTAGCTGATTGAGCGCTAAAGTTTATTTCCTTTCTTTGACGGGGAATGGCTTTATTCTTGAGAAAGTTTGCACATAAACAAGAAGCGGCGGTTTCCTGTGCTAGAGGAATACAATGTATTTAAGGAGGCAACTTAATGAACCTTACCATGGCTTAAGCGCTGTGTTACCGTTTCTTTATGTTCTAGGCCTTTAGTTAGTAGCTTTTGTGGTGTGGTGTTACAGCAATAATCTGCAAGTGTGGTCCTTAGAATATTATCTTGTATCAGGTTGAACCAACTGATTTGACAGTTTGGGAAACCTCAGTAAATATTTGGCATGAAACACTGGAAAAATGTGGAAATAAAGTTTATGGCTTTCCCTGCAACTTTAAGCACTGTTTCTGTAATGCTGAAGAATTTATTACCTGTCTGCAGTGGCTGAATCTTCTGATTATTATAAGAAATATGTTTGCCTTTACTGTTAATTGGCAATGCAGTTGTTCAGTTTTATCACTGAAGCAGCACTATTTTCAGTTGTCTGAATGGGAGAGACTATCTTCTTTCCTTCTGGGCTATGGAAAATGTTACTTCACATATGCATGTATGTTTGAATTTTCTATTTAGCAAAAAATGGGACTGAAGCAAGTATATATGGATGTATTTATCCTGGGGCTGTTTGTGAAGGATGCTTCTTTTGTAGAGCTTGCATTCTGCATCTAAACTGATTCGGAGAAAACTCCAGGAACAAACTTGCCGGCAGAGCTTCAAGTTGACAAGCAGGTATTCTTTATTGCGGCACCGGGAGACACGGGGGATAGCTCCTCCTAACGTGTGTCCCCGAATTGCTATACAGGTCATCCTTATATGGTCACTGAGCATATTAATCATTTTCCAAGAAGTTTCCTGCATGCATACAAAAATGTGGTGGTCTTTAAAGGTCGTTTACTTTTCCCAACAAGCTTAATTAACATTACAGACATAGCAATCATCCTGGCCTTCTACTTATCAGTTAGTTTAACTTCTCTCATCCTGGACATCTGCTAATCCCAGATACTCCCCATCCCAGGTCCTGTCCTTCTATTCTGCTTTTCTCACACCTTTTGTACTGAGGTCCTGAGGGCCTGAAACTATGTCAGTTACCTTCAAGCACCGCAGTTATTTTCCATTACAAAGCCATCAAACTTAACATTACTTAGAACCGATTACATTTTGTACTTTTGTTCCTCCTTGTTTCAAAACGGAATTAGAAAATACATCAGGGGAAGGGAATGGAGGAAGAAAATGGTGTGTGTTAGAGGATGTGTCCTGGCAGAATGATGCTGCACTTGTATAACTGGCACCATAATTGAGTGTCATCTGGAACAAGTTACGGCAACAAAAACCCTGTGTTTCGTGGAAATTAATAACCAGGACAGAGTTTTATTCCAGATAATCATTGGCTGAAGTTTTCAGATATCCGGGTATTGAAAGAGGTAAAAGATGCATACAGATCACCATAGACCTATTTTTCAACAGGTCTGTGCAGCTTCTGATGTGGGTGCTGGTGTGTTTGCCGCTTAGTAGGTGGTACAGCTCCCTCGGGAGCAGAGGTATCTTCGCTTGGAAAGTCGCATTTGCTGCCAGGAAACCACTGGCCCTGTTCCCACCTCCAGTGCACAGCTCTCATGGTGTGACTTTAAGCTGATACACCACTTCACATACTCTTCTTAAGGAATTGTAGCATACTTTCTATAAAAATTAGTGTTCTATAAGATTTCCAGATTTCCCTAAGCAATTCTCAGGCAAATTTGTGTTAGGTGACAAAGCAGACTGCTTGGAGTTTTAACACTAGCACTCAGCTCCTGCTTTCTTCTCCAGAGGTCGTCGTGTATTGGGTGAAGAGATGAAGACATGTTGTTAGCGTCAAGACAAACACATAACCACCGAGATGGTTATATGAGGTGCTTTATTGAGGCGCCGGGAACCAGGGGTACGCACCCAAATCTGGTTCCGATTCCCGTCACATCGCGTTCGTAATTTATACACTAAAAATTTCGTAACTAATACATATTCAACACAGATTACATCATTGGCTAATACATATGCATCAAAGATTGCTACATCAGTTTATTACGACATCAGCCTCTTCTGCGCCTGCGTCGCCCCCTCTGGTGGTCGTCCTGCTGAAGTAAGGAGTCTTCCTCAGATGAAGTAAGAAGTCTTCCTCAGGACCTTTTCCTTACTTGGATATATCCCAATCCTTGTGTGGACGCTAGCATTTTCTTATCAGCTTCTGGTATGCTCTTCTGGCTACCTTATGCATAGGTTCCATTTGGGTATAGTCTCCAGTACATACCTTTCTAAATCCACCCATACACATATCATTGCAACACTGATTACAGAACAACCGTGATACAAAATTGCAAAGTTACAACATTTTTAATATACAAAACCTCACTACTGATTTATAAATTTCTCGAACATAATCATTTCTACTATTTTATATAATTATTCTAGTGTAAAAACTTCACCCTCTCTAACAATGTCATCCTTCTATTTTTTTAAAGGAATAAACACATAATACTTTAGGTACATAGACTACAAATCACCTGTTTTACTGAAATTGTGCCTCTAAAGGTGATAATTCTTTAGCTCTGGTGTTAACATACCTGAAGATGAACATAATTAGCGAATTGATGCCAGAAAACTAAAAACTGTTTATAAATGTTTATTAGTAAAAAAATAAAAATGAATCTAAAAGGACATTGAATTCCTCCCTCTCCTTAAAAATAGAAACCATTTGCTACTGGGGGCTTTGCCCTGGTATTGTCTTTCCCTATTCCAAATTTTTATCAAAGCATCAAAGAGGGGAAGGGTAAGTTGCAGTGAATCTCTGTCCTGAATGCTGAATGGAATTGCAGTTACCTATGTATCTATGATAAGGTTGCTATTTTGCTTTGGGTTGTTTGGGTTTTTTGATTAACACAAAACCTAAAGAGAACTTGACCAGAAATTCCCTCATTTAGTATGAGATGAAACAAGAATAAGTGAATATTAGAATGCATAGAATACATATGAAACAGACAAAAGACCACATTAATAAAAATGAGTGTACTTACAATGAGTAAGAAAAAAAATAATAGGAGGTAACTCTCAGTCCCACCACTGTCTGTTTTCCAGGTTATTTTCCATTTCTTTTGGGTGCCAAATTAGCAAGAGATATATGCAAATGTTTGTGAGGCTCAATAGGATTTAGCACTGTTTAAATTGGAATATTGTTAAATTCCCTGCAGAGTAGGCATGGATTTAAGAATGTTCCTAAAGTCAGGCATTGCTTCAGTACTCAGCAGCATCAAATGCCAAATTACTGTGCTAGGCTACCATAGTCATTCAGAGAGAATCTAAATGAAAAGACTGTGCTCCATCCCCAGAATAAGTTATTTATAGCTCTAATGAATCTATCAGGAAGAAGCTAAACCTACATGAAAGTAATCAGCATTCATTAGCTTGTAATTCTATTAATAGTGTCTACAAAGCCTACCAATATTCATGTTGCTCACAAGGAAAATTTTTTTTTTTCCTCACAGTCTAACAAGTTCTTTAAAAAGCATGAAATTACAACATAGAAATGTTGGATCTGTCTAGACACAGCTCCCGCAGCATGCCTGACTGTTACAGAAGGTAGTCCAGAAAGCAGTGGAATCTCCTGCTTTTTTTATTCAGTTCCTGCCTTGACCTCAGCATACCTGCTCCTGACATCATAGAATCATGGAATGGTTTGGGTTGGAAAGGACCTTAAGATCATCCAGTTCCAATCCCCCCTGCCATGGGCAGGGATGCTCACACTAGACCATGTTGCCCACAGCCGTATCCAGCCTGGCCTTGAGCACTGCCAGGGGTTACCAGTGGGAGCCCTGGATGTCATCATGTTTTGTGTATTTTGTTTTGTATATATTGGTTTCTATGTGGTATCTGCATACAGGCATGACAGCTGTTCTTTCTAAAAGAGATAGGATTAGAAGCAGTTGCAATGCTTTGATGCAAGAGCAGCACCAGTGTAATTGCTCAGGACTGAAACCTTTATATGGCATGAGATAAACGACAATTCATGGATTCCTATTTTTTGGCCTCCTGATTAAGGAAGTGTAATCAGCCAAAGTGCCAGTGAGCATCTTCGAAGAGATAATGGCTTTTATAGTCTTCCAAGAAGGGTTTGCAGTGTCCTTAGCAGTGGCATCTTTCACGGGTGTAAGTACTTGTGAAGACCTAAAGCCAAAGAGCTGTTTGGACTAAGCACATTATTTCTGCCTTACAGCTTTAGGATTTTTCTCATCTTCCAGGCTTCATATATATGTTCTTTTTATTGGCAGGTTCTTTATTTCACCTTGGAGTGTCTGAATAGTGTAACTTGTTAAGTATTTCCATTTTAATGCCGTATGTTGTAGGGCAACAGACTTACTAGAAGGGGTTAAAATCTCTTCTGAAACTGCATCAGCTGTGGCATCTACATTTAACTAGTCTTCTTGTTTGGGTTAATTTCTTGTAGTTTCAGCTTCTTCTTGTCATGATCACAACATGTCTAACCAAAATGGCAACTGTGGGAAGTTCATTTGCCTTGCATTTCTTGGCTACTTCTTGCAGGTGGAAGCAGGCAAGCAGGTCAGTTCTACCCCAGCCTTGTACCTGGAAATAGGGAAAATGTGTTAAATCTAAGGCAAGCTAAAGCATTGTAAGAAGCAATAGTCTTTCTGATGCATCTGAACACTCTGGCATGGCTCTTTGTGTTTTCTTCTAAGTAAAAACTAATAAGTAACTAATTCCTCACCGGTCCTGTTTGGGAACCTTGCATAGCCTCCTGAACTGAAAGGAGGAGCTGAGGCGTTCGTGGTCCCTCAGTTTTAGCCCGGGAGGTAACAGGTTCATCAACCCTCTGACGCGGGCATTTGTGACAGGTGAGCAATGCTCCCTCCCTCAGTATCTCAGAGGGCGGTTGTCTTCACCCCTTTCCTTCACCATGGATGTAGAAAGCCCCCGAATGTCTCTTCAGAAGTGATTTAAAGCCCGGGGGCGCCGCTCCATTCCCTGCCTGAGGCCGCGGGGGGCGCCCTCCCGCGCCCAGCCGTTACCCCGGCAACGCGGCGGGCTGTGCGGAAATGGCGGGCCCGCCCTGAGGCCTCCTGTGGCAGGGAGTGCCCCCACGGCGCGGTGGAGGTGTCCGGTCAGTGGGGGCCGCGGGGCAGCTCCTCAGCGCCCTCCCGAGCTCGCATTCGTTACCCTGGGGGCCCTGCGGTTTGCATGGAAGTGACAGAGCTTCGTTTCCAGCCGCCGTTCTGAGGTGCAAAGTGGAGAAGGACTCTGAAGGTTAATGACAGGCGTTCGGGAACCACCAGCCCGAGAATGGCAAGTGCGAGAAACGACAGAATCGGGAGGTTTGGGGCAAAAAAAAAACCGGGAATAGTGCTGGAAAGAGCAGAAGGAAAGAGAGAGCCTGTACAGAGGCTGAAAATGTGACTAGGAAGAGAGTAATGCATATGAGAAAAATGGATGTGAAATGACCAAATATGGGGGAAAGGGGAAGACAAACTGTGAGGAAGCTGAAGAAAAGAACAAATAAAAGATGAGGAGACAAAATTATCTTACAATAAAAGGAATAATAGAATCATAGAATAGTTAGGGTTGGAAGGATCTTAGGATCATCTAGTTCCAAGCCCCTAATCTAAATAATCAGTGAATCACTACCTGACCAGTAGATCTTTAAATATGAAAAAAAAAAAGTAAATTAAAATCAGGCATACAATGAGCATGTTTTCATGCCTGAAATCATTAACTAGCACTACTGAGGTCATCTGCAGTTGCTAGGGATTCCTGTGGGTATTTTACAACATGGCATGAAGACTGAGTCACACGTGCTCTTACCAGAAGATGGGATCTGAGGAGATCCTGAAGTGCATTTACTCAATTATTTGCATGAAAATCTGTTAAAAGTTCTAGGACTGAAAGAGTCCCCGTCCTGCTGGTTGTTGCTTAATCCTTGTTAAAAACATTCCTTCCTTTTAAAGACAGCGGAACTATTTATATGAGAAAAATACTTTAAATTCTCTTCATAATTTTCTCCACATAACGAGATATGTCTGTTCGGTTGTTCTTTTTAGTTTTCTACTGTAGTCTTAATTAGGGCTTTTTTTAGCTTATGGTCTCTCCAGAAGTCTTAAGCCAATCACTTAGCATCAACAGACATGGTTAATGCTTAACTAATAAAATTGTGTGAGCTTCCTCATACAGTAAGGCCGATTCACAAGGTCATGAACTGAGGTAAACTCTTACAGTTCTATTTTCTTGTAAATATTGCATCTTCACTTGGATCCCTATATTTTAAACAAACCAAAAAACCCACAAGCCAAAACACAACCACAAAGCACCCTCCCAAATGTCACATCTCTGTTCAGCAGAACTCGCAGCCCTTTGGAAATTATTCACTCATCTTTAACATCAAATGAACTTGATACAAGTCTGTGAATCATGCAACTTTCATCTTGCTAAAGACTGTTCATCCTGGTTAGGTGAAGATGGTATTTGGTAGAGAAGATAGATACCGTTGTTCTTTAACAGAATACTTAATTTTTTTTTTTTTCTTATATGCATTAGGCATATTACCTAGTTCTAATGTGGCACTTCTCTGAGATGTGACTAAGATATTTTTCTGAGGAAATAAATGAAGTCTGAGTTAATTGTTAATGTGAAACAGTGTGGGAAGGTATTTTAAAGTGTAAGCACGCCGAATGAGTGTCTCACGCAAGGCTTACAAACTGTCAGTGTAAATACAATTGTCAGATTCATGGAGTCATGTAGGATTATTAAACTCGCGGATGAAACTCCGGTGTAACACCTACATAGTTCATCAGCTTTGGGAGAGCTGTGCACATACAAATGAGAGTAGGAGCTGACCTTTCCAATTTGCGCACTGAGTCACAACTGCATCTCGAGAGCTGACATAATTGTAATGCACTTCGCCTTTACATCCATTTTATCTTCCTACAATTCTCATTACTAAAAATAAACCTGTTCTGGAAAGTTAAAGTGGACATGTGACAATGGCCACTTTGGATAAGCCCCAGCACTCAGACAAGCCTCCCTATTAATGGTTCCATTGTCGTTCTGCTTAATGCTCCCCAGCAGTAGCATCTGCTTTCTCTTAGAGTACCTGGAATCAAGACAATTGATGAATTCCACAGAAGAAAGCTCCCAGTTCATTGCCTGCATTTGTGAATCTTTTAAATCTTAAAAAAAAGAGGGAACCATACATCTCTGTTCAACGAGCTGGAAACTCTCAGGTATCAGATGGACTTCAAATGCAGTTTGGCACAGCAGAAATGTCAGGGTCATTCAGTGCTACATGTGCAGAACAAGAGGCTGTCTCTAAAATTCTTGATGTCAGCGGCAAGGTTCAGACAGGTCAACAAAATGTTGTTAGGACAATGTTATTACGACAAACTTTTATCCTATGACTATGGTATTTAAATCTGCAAAGGAGAGGAATCTGAAGGAATGAAAACTGGCACTGAGTGCCAGTTCTGATGTCTGTTGACACTAATTGTGATGTAAGACCTCCTGCTTTTCTTACCCTCTAACACAGCAACACTGTATAGCTCTAGAATTTACATTACCACTGCTCTATTCCTCCTGGAACCTTCAGAATTATCCTGTCACAAAAATATTATTTCCCAGTGGAAAGACAGCAGGTGTTTCTTTAAAGGCGCTAGCTAGGTCAGTACTAGCAATTTCTTTGTCAGCTTGGATATTTACAGTATTCTTTAGAAAAGAACCTTGGATGATTATCTTAGTAGAGCATGATAAATGAACAGATGGATTAAATTTTTAAACTTACATGTCCCAAATTTTGTGAACTAAATTAAGCCGGTGTGTGTGTGTGTGTGCGCTGTGGATGGATGTATATTGCTGTATATATTAAGCCATGGTTTCTGTAGGTGCGGTAGTCCTTCCTTGCTTCCAAGGGTTTAAACATTTTCTGTGTACAAACATTTACAGTAGGCAAAACCAAAAGAACTTCCTTTTACAAATGGTGTCAGATGCTTCCCATTTTGAACTTGTAGCACAGCTTTCACATCACAGGATGAACAAGGCTGCAGGCTATTTGAGAGAATGTCTGTGTGTATGTTTGTTAAATTTCAGAGCTAGAAACTTGCATTTACTATATCTATCTTAAATTCAACAGAGGCAGAGGTAGAAGACCAGCCTAGTAATAAGGACACCCTCATTAGTGGCAGGTGTGGGGAAGAGTTCCCACAGCTTTAACCTTGGCAAGTAAGCAAGAGAGTAAAAGCAAGCAGATTCAGTGAGACAAGCTGGGAATGTTCAGATCAAGAGAAAAAAAAAAAAGAGAAATGCTTTCGCTATGGATTCTGGTGGAGTTTACATGGGGACAATGCTCCACAGAGACAAGGCTGAGGTGCCCCTGTGTGCCAGAACTTGAGGTGTCACGGGGAAAATGCAGGTGAAATTTTGAGCTCCTGCATGATTAGCTGGTGAATTGATGTTTGGATTTAAGTAGTATTTCATTCTGATCTTTTGAAAGCTTGTAAGTGGCTTTCTTCCACTCTACTCCACAAGGATCACCAGTGGAATTATGTACAGTGGGCATGCATTTATATCAAGTCTCTTTCTATCCTTTTCTCTACTATCCACATGCCCGTTGAGTATTTTTATTCTCTTGCAAAGCCAAAGAACCATCAGGTTTTGCCTGGAGATGACAAGAGCTGAACTTAATTGAAATTTCTGCCTTCTCATCAAGTCAATCAGTTTATATGGGTGTTCATCTGCATCTCATTTTGCCTTGACCTGGCTGGTCCAAAGCTAAGTGTGTTGGTTTATTTAGTTTTACTTATCACAGGATTTTCTCAATTTTTTTTTTATTCCACTTTTGGGGTAACTAACTTTGGGGAATCTGCATTTCCAACTCAATTATGAGGTACATCACCTACAATCACTAGTGAAGGAGCTGCTTTTTCTTTTTCTTTTTTTTTTCCATTAAATATTACCCAGATTTTGAGAGAAAAGAGAAGGTCTGGAAAAGACAAAAAGCAGGAGTATTACACAAGTTTATGATACGGACAAGTTGGGCAACTGAAATTACCAGAAGGGAAGTCAGCCTCTGCTAAGGCACCCCAATTGTGTAAAGTATAACTGTAACATAAGTTAAACTACTCCAGATTCATGTTCCTCATATGCACGTATTCAAAACTGACTGAATG
Source organism: Pezoporus flaviventris (assembly GCF_033815535.1). Classification (NCBI taxonomy): domain Eukaryota; kingdom Metazoa; phylum Chordata; class Aves; order Psittaciformes; family Psittacidae; genus Pezoporus; species Pezoporus flaviventris. The sequence continues at coordinate 2,097,571 of NW_026892630.1, read as the reverse complement.
TGTAATCAAGTTTAAGCTGATTTATCTTGTTAGTTCAGTTAGTTTCACAACAGTTTAAAAATGCAAAGCCTTCACATTTTCTTACTGTTTCCTGGTTTCAAAATGAAATTAGCATCAGCAAAACCAAGTGTTAATTCCTTAGAAAATTTTCATTATGACAGATGGAAATTACTAAAAAATAGCTCAAAATACGTAGCATTAAAGCCTGTTCGAACAATTCTCTGGGTCTGTTCTTTTTCTCCCACAGATCAGTATGAGTAGACAAACACCATCATGGTTTTTTTCCTGAAAGGGAAGCATAGGAAAGAGTACTAACGAATCTTTCCTATAGTGTGCATTAAAAGACAAGTGAGACAATTTTAAGATCCTGGGCTAACAAATTCAGATGTAATTCTTTATGTCATTCCTACCTGATTTTTCAAAACCTATGATCATCCCATGAATGTGACAAAATGACATGACAAATCACTGGGAAACGTAATGATGTCAAGTTTACCACTGCGGGGCATCATTTTTCATTCGCTGCTTAGGAACTGTCTGTCATTAAAAAGATTTGGAACCCAGCAGCAATAACCTAGGAATTGTTTTCTACTTCTTAATAAGGGAATTGAAGCTGATAGTTCTAGTATGAGCCAGTAGGGAGATTTTCCTTGTGTTCTAGTGACTCTTTAACTCTTGGGGTTTACTTGTTCCATACTTAATCTCATCAGCTTCATTTCCTCTGCCTAGACTTTCAAAGGAACACCAAGTGCTGCAGATAAAATGAAGGTGTAAAAGCTCCTGCCCAGAAGCTAAATCAGAATCAGACGTCAACACAGGTCAGGCTCAGTCTCTGGCAGGATGGTAGGATCATTGTTTTTAATGCAATTTACTAATTAAAAATGAGTACCAGATTATGGGAAGTCTGGAATGAAGCGGCTTACTAAAATAGTGTTTAGCTCCTTGAACTGGCTGCATCAGATTCTGCTTTTCATTAAGCTTTAATTCACTTGACTATCGCTTGGCAATTATCAAATAGTCTTTTGAAAAGAGCAGAGGCGGTTCTGGTGCAGAACCATCCTCCGTGTTTAGGCTGCAGCCACTTCGACTGCAGATGTAAATCTACAGGAGGGCTGCGGCAGGCATGTTTTATTCAGCAGATGTACTATAAACGCATTACAGCAGATTAGCTGGATTTCTTCCTTTAAATGTACACTGCGAGGTCCAGCTTACGAGCCAGCTCTTTCTTACTGGCCCATGTAACCTTCCAGAGCCCGGCTCGGCGTCCTCCTTCAGCGGCTATTTCTGTAACGGATCGGACGAGCGACAGCGCCGTGATGAATTTTAATGCTTCCACGGGGAAATCCCTCCCGCCTCCTCTTTCTGTATGAGTTCCTCGAGGAAAGACCCAGAACACAGCGAGGACGAGGAGGAGGAGGGGGACGGTGTAGCCGCGGTACTGGGGAGAGCGGGCAGTGAGAGCCGCCGGGAGAGAGGAGCCTGCCGCCGGCGGAGTGCAATTAGGGAAGGTGGCGAGGACGATCCCGGGGCGGGCAGAGGGGCGGCTGGTGAGAGCGGCGCGATGGGGGAGGAAGAGGGATGACTCGGGGCGTATTTCGCTGCCTGACCCCTGCACGTCAGCAGCGGCAGCCGCCGGAGCGCCGCGGTCCCGCCGCCTCCAGTGGACACATGCACCCTCCGGCAGTCCCCGGGGCCGGCAGCGACGGGGACAACGCCGAGGTCATCCCACTGACACCGGGTCTAGGCGAGAGGCAGAGCCCGCGGCCCGGGCTCTAGACCGCCTCGCCATCCGCAAGCAGCGGCCCGAGAGGAGGAGCCCCGGTCGGGCAGTGGGCCCCGGGTCCTACGCCAGCCGCCGGCACAGCCGCCGCTCCCACCGGCTCCCCCATGGATAAGGCGGGCTCGCTGCACACCTCGGTGCCCACACCGCCTCCTCGGCTCTACCTGCCTCGCAACTTCAGCTGCAGCGCCTGCCTCTATGGCAGCCTGGCCGAGCAGTGCAGGGCGGGCTGCAGCCCCGACGGCGACGCTGTGCCCCCGCCCGTGGTGCGGGAAGCGGCGGACGAGAAGCCGAAGCCACAGCCCCGCGGCCGAGAGCCCGCGCTCCCCGCCGTGCCGCCCAGCCCCACGCAGCGCCGCCGCGCCAAGTCATTGCCCACGCCCGGCGACCGCAGCCTGCGCCCGGCGCTGCAGCAGAGTCCGTCCCGCCGCAAGACTGTGCGGTTCGCCGACTCCCTCGGCCTGGAGCTCACCTCCGTGCGCCACTTCTGCGAGGCCGACCTGCCGCAGGTGCCGCTGCCCGCTCCGCCGCGCACCGCAGACCTCTTCAAGACCAGGAAGCCACCGGCGCTGGGCGACTTGGAGCCGGTGCTGTTCGGCCCGCCGCCGCCGCTGCTGGAACCGCTCTTCCCGCCGCAGCCCGGCTCCAGCCCCGGCTTCACGGAGCGGGTGCGGCAGCACAAGGTGAGGTTGGAGTGGGTGCGGGCCGAGCCGGCGGGGCTGCGCGGAGCCGTGCGCGTCCTCAACCTCGCCTACGAGAAGGCCGTAACGGTGCGCTACACGCTCAACAGCTGGGCCAGCTGCGCCGAGGTGCCGGCTGCCTACCAGGCACCCGGCCCGGCGGACGGCATCACCGACCGCTTCACCTTCCTCCTGACCCTGGGCGCTGCCGCCGCCGCCGCCGAGACCGTGCTGGAGTTCGCCGTCCGCTACCGAGTCGCCGGCGCCGAGTACTGGGACAACAACGAGGGCAAGAACTACCGGCTGCGGGGCCGGCAGCGCGGCCCCCCCGCCACCGGCCCGCCGCAGGACCCCGACAGCTCCGCTTGGATCCACTTCATCTGAGGCGCGGAGGGAGCGCGCAGCCCCGGGGGCCGGCTGGCCGGTCTCGCGGAGGGCTGAGGCACGGCGGGTTCCCGTCACGGGAGCGCTCGGCGCCTCTCCGGCCTGGCCGGCTCTCTGCCCACCCGGGGTCCGCGGCCCAGCGCAGGCGCCGCTTCTCTGTTAGTCGCCGGGAGGTACCTTCCTGAATTCTGTTTACAGACGGATAATTTATATCCTCTATCCCGCCAGCAATGCCGAGGGGATGAATACCTGAGGGGATGCCCTCCGGGCTGCCGCAGCGGCTCCAGGCGGGAGCCGGTTTCCTCCCTGGTCTCCCGGTGCACCGCGGCTCTCTCCAGAGAGGGGAGGAAGGGCAGGGAGGGCCGCAGGGCACTGACAGAATTCCCTGGTGAGGACCAGGATCCGCGGGTGCAGACGCACGCTGCCGGTCAGCACCCGTTACAGCCCCCTCAGCAGGGTCAGGCTATGAAACGCGCAGGGCAGTGTCGGAGGGCATCGCCCAGCCGCTTTCCTTCCCTAATCCTGCTTAAGCAAAGCCCGGCTCCGGCGGGCGGCTGGATCCGTGTTCCACTCCGTGACCCACTCGTGTGCGGTGGGCCTGATAGGGCAGGGTTAAGGGTCAGATTGCAGTTTTGAACCCAAAGACACATGAGTACGAATGCCCCCAGGTCTAGCTGTGTTACATCATGCTGTGAAAGTGATTGATGGGATTAATTATAGTTTTACTTTTTTTCTTATTTTGAACCCTGTCTCATGCATTTAAACTTATTTAGAAAAGCAAAATAACGTCACACACTAACTGAAATGCAACACACTGAGGGATTTTAAAAAGCAAGTGTTCTGTTTTAAAATTCATATGGTATGTTGTCATAAAGGTTTGTCAGGATCTGTTTGTTTCAGTAAGATCGATTCCATGAAGGTGCTTGAGCTTGGGACAGTGGGAAGGGTGTGGAATTGCACCAAAGGAACTAGAGATTGCAAGAGTTGAAGTCGTAATTCCAGTCTACATCCCAAGACTTTCCATTCTATTCCTGTTAACAGTTTAGTTGAATTTCTAGTGCCACGGCATCAGTGCAGTAGCCTACTTTCTGAAAAACAAATGCTTGAAATGTTTCATAATAATTTTAGTAAGTTGCAGATTTCACAAAACTGCCTAAATTTAGTCATTCAAATGGAGGAAAGCCATAGCTTGCCATATAAAAAATATGTCAATAAAAATTATCAAGCATGTTGACTTCTGCCTTCAAAGGTATATTTTAAATTAGCATTTCATTAGCAGTAAATAGTGTTTTCCCTTTTAAACTTGCTTTTTCAGGAGTTTAGCTGAACACAGGTTGTGCTGCTGCCAAATCTGAGTGCATGTTTTTGCAGGAGAGGGACCACTACAAATACAGTATCTGAGAGTGGTAAAACCAATGTCAGAGTGATCTGATTATGAAGGGCTGTCAGATCAGGACTTTAAAGTCTTGGATCTTTTGTAGAATGTTTAGGAATTAAATGTGGTTTTTAACTGCATTTTTGTGTTCTGCAAAAGGGTTATGTGTCCCAGACATCTTGAGTAATGTCACGTTCTCATAGAACCTTTTGACTTCAGTGGGAATTGAGAAGCAATTTTGTCTCCTGAGGGTCTGGTTTAGTCAGGATAGTTACCCTAATAAATTCTGGGGGAAAAAAGGTCTGGAAACTTGATGGGAAAAGAGTGTTTCATTTAATGTTTCTAAGTTCTGATTTAATAGAAATAATAGCAAAATTACTTTCTGTGGTATTATTAACTTGGTTTTAAATCCCTAGTCAGTTTTCTAATCCCAGCTTTTTTAATAGAGAATATAAACCAAATGTGTGGTAAACATCTACTGAGTATTTAATAGTTTAGAATATTAAGGCCCCTCTCTCATAATAAAGTAACCCTCTATGTTGCTAGTACACATTTATAAAGCTAAAATTGCAGAATTAGGGTTTCAAAACGTTCAGATTAAAGCATATTAAGTGGTGTATTTGATGAAGAAAGCCAAGTGTCTTTTAGTTAAACCTATTTTTTTTACAAGAGCCTTAATACTGGAGAGAAGGAAAAAGACTTGTCTCCATTTGAAAGCACTTTGAAATCTGGTGGAAATAGAGCATAGCGTCTTTTTATTTAGTGTTGTAGCTTTCCAAAACATGTTTTGCTTGGCCTTTCTACCCCAAAAGTTTTACCCCAACACCCATAGCTGTTATGCAAATTGATGAAAACACTTGGAGAAATAAAGAGTTTCTATGCATTTTAGATTAAGATTTAACAAGATATCTTTTCTACTGTTTTAATGGCTTTAGAAATACAAATGGTGCTAAAACCATTTTTAACAGTAACTCTAATTCTAGAACTTCAAAATTATCTTCCAGTGGATGGCAGTTGTCATTGTCAGTTTGATTTGTGCAAGCATCTGCAGGTATGTAAGCTTTTAAAAATCTCCTTATAGCAACTGTGGCTTAAACTCTTTGAATCTGGAGTTCCTACATGGATGTACGTGCATCAAGTACACTAGCCAGTTGTTGAGTTACCCTGCTTTTTATCATGGCTTAGGTGAAATTAATCTTGGTCTCTGTTGAAATGTTCTAGGCAGAATTGAGCTATGGCTTTTTAATTCTGTTCAGGGATTGTTGCTCTATAATTTATTCCCCCTTTTGTTATACACGGGTCTGAATATTAACCATTTTGAGGATGCAGAGTACCAGAGCAGCATTTTGCAAAACAGAGTCTCAAGCAGTTAAGCCTGTCCTCATCACTAAATTTTGTGAGTAACAATATGGGTTTGAACATGATCACAGGTTATCGATATGTGCAAGTCCAGTAAAAGACATGGCCTCCTGGAAGCATTTATAAACACCTGCTTTTTAAAGTCTGGAAAGGTAAGGTGGTGCCTGGTCAACTTTGACTGGAGAAGGTTGTTAATGAAGTCTGTGGAAGAAGTTTGCAGTGTTTTAATAGAAATTTATCAGGTATGTGTCAAAGCTGCCCTGCTTTGAATACGTATTTTTCACTTCTATCATATTAATCTATTTCCATTTGAGATTTATTCAGATTTCCAAACACTTATTCAGTGTTCAGTTGCAATGACTGTGATTGTTTTCCCCCCAGCAGAATGCATGTACAGTTTCCAGTCCTTTAGACTTCAACCTGATGTTACCTATGTGTGGCTTACTGGAAGTATTACGATCAGTGGAGATGAAATAAGAATTCAAAAGAATAATTATATAATATTTACATAAATGGTGACTCTGAGGAGGAAAACCTGGAGAGGATAGTGTTCAAGTTTACGAGACAACAATCATTTTAATAGGAGCTGGAGCAAACCAACTTTTTAATATCACATTTCTAAAGAATATAGTTCCACAAAATGCACTGTCACAGGCAAAGCAAAATATGTGAAAATTTTCAAGCCAACCTTTTTCTGGAGAATATGTCAGCTCTTTTTATTTTTATATGCATGAATAGAGCCTGTGCCACCTTCCTTTCCAAGTGATACTAGAATGGTTTAGGCAAGGAAATAATCCTTAGGTTGTGTACTTCACTTTTAAGTGAGTTATTCATTGCTAATGTCTCTGTGGATGTAAAAATGTGTCTGTCATTAGTTGTGCAAAGTTGTAGCTCTATGAGATGTGCCACGGTGTTTTATGTCCACTATAAAGATACTTTATACAGTGGGTCAAATTGTACTGTATGTCTGATATACATTGATGTTTGCTGCTTCACACCAAAATTGGTAGATATTTTGCATGGGATTCTATGCCTTTCATGGCAGTATTTTTGAATTTTACCTATATTGTTAGAAATCCTAAAAGGAATCAGAACAATTAAGTGACTGCAAATGGAATTTCAGCTAGCTAAGCATATTATTATTTACTAGCATAAAATCAGTAATTGAAACTGTTGCACTCATTTTTAATAAATGCACATACTTTCAGGTAAAATATATTTTTGTCATTTTACCATTAGCAGGTAACTTTTTGATGCAGATATGTGTGCAAGAAAATCAGTGCACACTTTTTGTTGTTTCAGCATATGTGAAGGAAAAATGTATCACTTGAATGAACAAATGTCTGTTCATGCGTACACATGATCTCTTTACAGAGACATGAAATGCTTTTCCATAGCATCAACAGGCAATCTTCTAATTGTATATTTTAATGTAACCTACAGAAATACTTAGAACCTGCTTTTTAACATAATATCAAATATATATTGAAATTTTTATGTGCCTTTCAACATTTCCTAGGAAGAAATCTCATGGGTTCCCAAGTTCTCTCTCCAAAAGTCCAGTAATGCTTTTGTCATTAAAATGAAATTTGTACTAAAAATATAATAATCAATTCTAATTCATGATGCATTTTCAGCTGTGCCAGAAATCCTGTATCTGTAACAGCCAGAAGGATTTGCTAATATTTTCCTGTCTTACAGTGAAAGAAATTACAGTCAGAAATCTGTCTTCCTGGTACACCTCTACAGTTATGTAGTTAAGTAAAAAAACCCAAAACTGTGACTATAGTTAATATAACAAAATATATTTATTGTATATATTAACCTCTTACACAGATATTATGAATATATATTCTATCTGAAATCAGAAGTTCTAGTTTTTTATGAACTCTATTTGTGGAGACATGGACTGTTCAGCTTTTACTGCTATTTATCTGATGCTGCATAATGCGTACCATAAAAACTTTTGGATGGATTCAATCTGTCTGCACGGTTTATAACATGAGATGAAAGTGCTCACTGTAAGGAATATCTGAAGAAAATGGCTTTTACCTTCCAGTTATACTGCATGGCTTTTTTGGCAAATCTCCATAAACTAATTTTGTTTCTTGTATGCACTTCACATGTACCTATTCTGAATACAAGAAGGGATTACTTACTGAAATGAAAATATTTTTGAGCACTGAAATTAAGGTTTTTCGAACAAGTAGTTTAAGGTAGGGAGTAAATATAGACATTTGTGCTGTAAAATGCAGAACCCTAGCCTTACGCAGAACTGATCAGTGTTTTTCTAAAATGGAAGATGGTGACATCTCTAAAATGAAACATGTTCAGGGAAACATACCTGTGTCATTAGAAAGGTTTTCTCAGGTTCAGCTTATATGAGAGAATTGCCCTAAAATAATTAAGTGGTCAGAGTACTTCCTAAATCAGTGTATGGACTTGAATGTATGTCTTCCATGATCAAAATGAATACTGAGCTATAAAACCACGGGCTATTGGTTTAGCCAATTTATAAATACATCTGTTAAATTATTCTACAGAGAGGATTTTTGACCCTGGATTTCATACATATTGTGTATGAATATCCACCTCATTCAGCTATCCTGGGTTTTGTTTGGGCTTTCTGTTATTGAAAAAGGTCTGATTTTATTTTTATGTGACATAGGAAGATTATTTTACATTACATTTTTAAGGGGATAAGACAGGAAGACCATTTTCCTTTCAATTTTAGTTTTTTAATAACAACAGCATGCAGAATAAAAATGTGCTTGAAATAATATACACTAGCGATTCCAAAGAGTATAGCTAAGAAAAATGGCAAATGTGAGATATGCTTTAATAAAACATATGTGCTTTGATTTAGTAAAGCAGGGAGAAAATCCTAGTCTTCAGTGCAAGTGTATTAATGCTGGGGATTTTTTTCTATGCAATATTATGGTGCACCTGTTTTTTTAGAAATTAACTTGATTGGTATAGTTGATGTATTGGTGTGTTGTCTATAAAATACTATGTTTAAAGTGTCAGTAAGGAAACTGTATGTCTCAAATAGTGTTTATTGTTAGGCTCTTTCGTGTCCGATCTGACTTCACTAGATCATAATCATAGTCCTCTGAATGACAGTAAGAAGACAATATTTCATAAAATTGGGTAATGAAGTCTCACATGTTATACTTCACTCTTTATCACTTCTAGGACAAAAAGTTGTGTTACTGTTGTGAGTTATAATTTTTTTTGTATTTGTGTCTTTAAAATAAGCCAAATTGTATTATGCTTTTAAACTCAAAAAGCTAAGATTTGTTTATAAAGCTGATGAAAAATATTAAAAATTGAGTTGGGGTTACTTCAAGTCCAGTTTCTAAGCTCTGGTATAGCAAGCATACATGTACATCTTGCAATTGGCTTCATGGAAGTGCACCCTGATGTGAACTTAATGCATTTTAAGGCTGATACAAAATGATCTCTACCTGGGTGCAAAACCTGCCTACATCTGGACATGAATCCATGTTGTAATGGGGAAAAATGACTGCTGTGACAGAAAGTTACTGTTCTTGGAAGGATTTAAAGAAACCCATCCCCTTCCTTATGGTGTTACACAAGCTACTTCTCTCTGTAAGGGAGATGCTGTCTGTTGAAGACGGTTTTTATTACTGTTTCTTTGATTTACCTTGACTTTGTTTAAAAATGAAAATTGTTTCTAACTGTGTATTTAACTGGTAAATTACTTTTGGTTGTAGTTTCTTCTGCAATGTTTGTATTTCACCAAGTAATGTTTGTTTCTAACGTTTGTAAAAGTAATGTAATATCACCAAAAATTCAACATCAGTGTTTTATAATATTGCCTTGTAATTTACCTAGCCTTACAGTATTTCAGATGATTTTTCCACCAAAACCGCATCTAGTCACTGATTGTCACAATTATGAAAATATATATTTATAAGCCTGTAGATTTGAACTGTCATTAAAGGTTAATGATAAAAATTGTGAGCATGTGGTGAATATAAACCTTTTTTTTTAACTGACAAACCATGAGACCTTTTTTTTGAGAATCTGAAACAATTGTGTTCTATTCATCCATAGTGGATGTGTGAATACATGTACTGTATCCATATTTCTGTGAAAAAATATCCAATATTTGGGCCTGATTTTCCAGCCAGCTGATTTCAGGCAGTCTCCATTGAAGAGTGTTCTCTGTGGAAGGTGCAGTGTGATGAGTTATGGTGGTAATCTGGTCTTTGAACAGTAACCATCTTTCAAGAAGATGGAATGAGATTATCAGTGAGTGTAGATGCATGGAGCTGTCTTTATAGTGGTGTATCCTTAACACCTTTTCAGGCATGGTTTAGCAGTCTGTAGTTCAGGAAGGGGTGACTTTACTTCAGCTAGTTGTGACTTTACTCCTTCCCAGCTTTGTGTCCTGATGGTCACTAGTAACAGCTGAAACGTCCTCAAGAGCAATTCAACATCTAGCTGCCAAAAGCCTGTGCTAGGTGCTAGAATGCACAGGAACATCAGAGGAGGGAGTGATAGGTGTGAGAGAAGACGTGGGATATGTGAAAATGACTGTGATTTGTATATTTAAAAAATAACGGTTTTTCATAGAATTATAGAATCATGGAATATTTAGGGTTGGAAAGGACCTTAAGATCATCAAGTTCCAACCCCCTGCCATGGGAGGGACACCTCACACTAAACCGTATCACTCAAGGCTCTGTCCAACCTGGCCTTGAACACTGCCAGGGATGGAGCATTCGCAACTTCCCTGGGCAACCCATTCCAGTGCCTCACCACCCTCGCAGTAAAGAACTTCTTCCTTATATCCAATCTAAACTTCCCATGTTTAAGTTTTAACCCCTTACCCCTTGTCCTGTCACTACAGTCCCTAATGAAGAGTCCCTCCCCAGCATCCCTACAGGCCCCCTTCAGACACTGGAAGGCTGCTATGAGGTCTCCACGCAGCCTTCTCTTCTCCAGGCTGAACAGCCCCAACTTCCTCAGCCTGTCTTCATACAGGAGGTGCTCCAGTCCCCTGATCGTCCTCGTGGCCTCCTCTGGACTTGTTCCAACAGTTCCATATCCTTTTTATGTTGAGGACACCAGAACTGCACACAGTGCTCCAGGTGAGGTCTCACGAGAGCAGAGTAGAGGGGCAGGATCACCTTCTTCGACCTGCTGGTCACGCTCCTTTTGATGCAGCCCAGGATACGGTTGCTTTCTGGGCTGCGAGCGCACACTGAAGCCGGCTCATGTTCATTTTCTCATCAACCAACACCCCCAAGTCCTTCTCCGCAGGGCTGCTCTGAATCTCTTCTCTGCCCAACCTGTAGCTGTGCCTGGGATTGCTCTGACCCAGGTGTAGGACCTTGCACTTGGCATGGTTAAACTTCATGAGGTTGGCATCAGCCCACCTCACAAGCGTGTCAAGGTCCCTCTGGATGGCATTCCTTCCCTCCAGGGTATCAACCGAACCACACAGCTCGGTGTCATCGGCAAACTTGCTGAGGGCGCACTCAATACCGCTGTCCATGTCAGTGACAAAGATGTTGAACAAGACCGGTCCCAACGCCGATCCCTGAGGGACTCCACTCGTTACTGGTCTCCATCCGGACACTGAGCCATTGACCACAACTCTTTGTGTGCGGCCATCCAGCCAGTTCTTTATCCACCGAGTGGTCCATCCATCAAATTGATGTCTCTCCAATTTAGAGACAAGGATGTCGTGTGGGACAGTGTCGAACGCTTTGCACAAGTCCAGGTAGATGACATCAACTGCTCTACCCCTGTCCATCAGTTCTGTAGCCCCATCATAGAAGGCCACCAAATTGGTCAGGCAGGATTTCCCCCTAGTGAAGCCATGCTGGCTGTCACCAAGCACCTCGTTGATTTTCATGTGCCTTAGCATGCCTTCCAGGAGAATCTGCTCCAAGATGTTGCCAGGCACAGAGGTGAGACTGACTGGTCTGTAGTTCCCTGGGTCATCCATTTTCCCCTTCTGGAAAATGGGGGTTATATTTCCCTTTTTCCTGTCATCGGGAACTTCACCTGACTGCCAGGATTTTTCATATACGATGGACAGCGGCTTAGCAACTTCATTCTCCAGCTCCTTCAGGACCCATGGATGGATTTCATCAGGTCCCATGGACTTGTGCACATTCAGGTTCTTAAGATGGTCTCAAACCAGATCCTCTCCTACCGTGGGCCCAAGATCTTCATTCTCACAGTCCCTGCCTCTGCCTTCCGAGAGTTGGTTGGTGTGGTCAGAGCCTTTGCCAGTGAAGACTGAGGCAAAGTGATTGAGAACCTCAGCCTTCTCCAGCCTTCAGTCCTTTTCGGTGCTGAAGGACTAGGAGAAAGGTTTCTAAGCCCCATGTGTATGCAGCAGTTTCTTTAATGAGCTTGTCTTCCTCCAGTGGTGAGGCAGAACAGAAGCTATCTAGGTATTGGCAGAATGAACTGTAAATACTCTTCCAAATATTCTTTCTCTGCTAATCGCTGAGTTCAAAGTATTTGCTTCTCGCATTGTTACAATGTGCTAGTTTTCATAGTCTTTCACTGTAGACAGCATCTTACCTTAAAATGGCCAGAACAGTTTCCAGCTTGTCTTGAGCAACACTTCTGAAGCCTTTTTTGAAATACAGATAAAAGCTATATAGCCACAAGGAGAAGGAATATTCCATATTTGTTCTTATGTAATTAGTACAACTAATATTTCCTGATTTAACATCTAATCTTTTTATTCAAGTAAAAATGAACTCTTAACTCACATAAACTACAGAATCCAGAACTGTTTTATGGAGGAGCCATTATATAAATATTATACTGCATAATTTGTATAATACAATGTAATTTCACTTTTCTTTTTGGTGAGGCATATGCTTTGAATTTAGAACTGCTGCTATGCTTGAGTGATCCTGAAATAAAGAGATTACAGTTCTGGGTGAAGATCATAACGAAGTCATGGAGCTCTAAAATAAGAAAAAAACAGGAATAGTTTTAAATTGTTCTTTCATCTTGGATTAATTTTTCTTTACTTTTTTACTCACAGGGTAAAATATTGCTACAGTAATTCATCTGACTACTAGCCAGAATTACAGTAGATGAAAGAACCTTACTAATAACAAGTGTTAAAATGTATGAAGTATTCATATAGTAGTGCTACTGACAATGATAATAATAGTCCCTGTTTCTTAATGTCCCACTCTGGGTGCTTTCTACCAACACCTTTTGGTCTGAATGATGAGTTGAATTGGCTGAGGGGCTGGGCCATGGCTGAATGCCATGGCCATCTCATGGATGGGGAGCCCTGTGACGGGCAGAGGCAGCAGGAGTGAGGAGGGTCAGGTACAGAGAGAAGGGAGAGGGCAAAGAGGAAGGGGAGAGAGCAAGAGCCTGGTCTTTCCACAGCAGGGACTGTGAGATAGTAGAATCAAAGAATGGTTTGGGTTGGGAAGGAACTTGTGATCATCCAGTTCCAACTCCCTGCCATGGGCAGCTCAGGTTCTCATACAACCTCATTGCAGGAGCTAGAGTTGTTGTCACGGTCTAGAGCCATGGTCCCCAACCTTTTTCTTTGGCCTGAGGATGACAGCCTCTTCTTCCTTGCATCCCTCCATGTATACAGGGGCCGGTTGAAAGGAGAAATAGGGGGTTCTGTGCTTCCTCTAAAGAGTAGCCTGTTGCAAAACTGTGTTAGATTCCCAATTAGAAATACTACTTTAGATCACATAGAAGCAGAGGCATGCATTAAAGGACCACAATGTCCTTCAGTTGCTTGTTACACCTATGGAAGGCATGGGAAATGGACAAAAACATGCTTCAGTTGTAAATGAGGATGATAACATTGCGGAAAGAAAAGAGCTGTGCAATGGTGGTCCTGCACAGCTTTATCACTGGCATTGCCTTGCCAGTTGTGGCACACGTGGGGGTTGTCAGAACAGACAGGAGTGGCCAAGAATACTTAAGCAGTGAAGAGGAGGGAGGCATGATGGCTGAAAACCAGAAGTGCTCTTGAATCCTGAGAAGTGCAGACTCATCCTATCCTGTGGATTGATTTTAATGGTTAGAGAAAGGTACAAGTACCTCCATTAAAATACATCTCTTCAGAAAAAATACATTCAATAGCATAAATAATTTAACATTATAAACAAATGACAAATAAAACATCCTAATAGCAGAGGATGTAGGATGCTTGTACTGCATTAAAATAGATCAAGTGGCTCAATTATGCTATGTCAGGAAGAGAGGGATATCAATATCGTGGGACACACTCTAGCCAATCCAGATACCACAGATTAAATTCTCCTGCCAAGGACTGCTCCTCTAAGACTGTGTCTCAAGTAGTGTGGGGAAAGTGGAGAAGGTTACATTGAGGATACTCTCAAAGCCTGTCTGGGCCATCTGCATGCAGTGTGCGGATAATTTATGCTGATGGACATTGCTCAGGAGTCTCCTAATATTGTTTTAAAGCCATGAGGTCATATTCCCTGGAAATGGCTTACCCAGAGGTGTTCAGGGCCCAATTAGTCCAGTCCCGTTTCACCACACTAAAATACATTTGTCTGCAGAAATGGCACTGTGTCACGTAGGTGGTTTTTGTTGTCTCCCTATGCTTGATGCAGCTTCATTAATGTTAAAGCAGTTTCCCCTTTGACTTGGTTTTCCCCTAAGTTCTCAGTCAATCTCTGCTCTATTATTGAAAGGGTCCTACTGATTTAATGGCTGGCATCAAGTTTGGAACTTGGTAACATTTTAGCCTGCTATGGACACCCCTTCTGCACCAGGCCAGGTTTTAGATGTGCTGCAAGAAGGAGTAAGAGCAGCCTGAGGGAGGAGAGAGATGCTAACGTGATAGGTACAATAAAATGAGGTTCGAGATAATTCCTGTGTGACATCTGGTGCAGTGAGGAGAGAATTTTAAGCATTTTCAGTGAAGCAAGATGTGGTTAATTCTGTTTCTGATCCTGAAGCTGACGCACGGAGCTGTCTGCACGGAGCTGAGCTGTCGTTGATCGGCGACCGAGCGGTGAACCAGATAACCCGCCCTTCCCTGCCGCTCCCATCTTCAACGTTCTGAGTGCCACCGTGTGGACAAGTTGTGCAATAACGGCTTTTTAACACGGAGTTGATAAATCCGCCCGCCACTGTTTGACAACCGGAGCTTCCACCCACGGGTGAACCCGTGTTGTTACGGAATCGTGCGCTGTTCTTAGCTTTCCGTTTTATTCCCCAGCACACACAGTGCAGGTGGTGCGACTTCTTTGCCTCTCTCTGGGTGATGTCTCCCAGCATCACACCAGAAAAGCCTCACATGTGCCGGTGAGGAGCTGAGGATCATTATTGATCTATTTATCGGCACAGTTTTGTTTATTCACATGACTAGGCTGATGCAAAGATAGACATCATGTTCCTTATGTGTCTGTCTGGTGTCTGAGAACACTGTGATGGAAACCATTACTACAGTAAGATTGTGACTTCCCAGTCTATCAGTGTGAAGTAAAGAGGATCCTCATCCATAGGGCATCAAGTGTCTGGAGACATCTGAATAGGAGCAGTAGAAACTGAGATCTGCTGCACCTCTAAACCAATCACCAGAGCTGCTGAGGTAATTGTCTTACTGCTAATTTCATAAGTGAAGTTGTCATTGCCCTTATTTTGTGCTCATCAAAACATCACCAAGTATTATTTATGAACTTCGGCTGCTCTAGTTTTATCCCATGGATTCTTTCCCCTCTGGTGAGAAGTAACAATTACATGATATGTATTTATATACATGACGGGTGAAGATTCACAAGGAGAGGCAGAACTTCACTGACTGAAAACCAGACCAAATCTTAGGTATGCAATCTTTTCCAGGACCGATGTTGATAAAAGTCTTTGAAAACTAAATACAGATTAGAAAATAGAATATACAAAAAAATTAATTACAAGTTTAGTTTATATTACTCAGCTAGATATATGGAGAGATAAAGGGGTTGGTAATTGTTGTACAGAAAGGAAGTGTTGGCAAGAAGAAAGGTGATGATATAATTAACCCCTAGGGGATACAGAGACATAATTATTGGTTGTAGGAAAAGTAAGTAAAACATAATGTCCCACAAATCCAATCCACTGAGTCTGCAACATTTAGCATCCAATAGTTGTGAGTTCAGGATGAAGACTTAAGAGGTCACAGATAAAAGGTTATTTTGTAAAACTCATCTCCTTTATTCATTTTCTGTAGGAGCACATACTGGTGAACAACTTTGATTTTCTCCCCTATGATTTATAGAAAAGCATTTCAAATTGTGTCACAGACCAAAGCTAATGCACATTCACTCCATCTTTTCACTTTGAGGAAAGGCACTCACTATGGATTCATGCTGGCAAGTTTGCATTCATGCCCTTGCAGAGTCTGGCTCCATGCAGTGGATGGTAGCCTACCTGAGCCTTCCTGCTGCTGCTCAGTGTGGTGAGGCTATAGGATTGTTTGATAGCTAGGAGCTCTGCTTGAGTAGCATACATCAAACAAGAACAAACACATCCTTTTGGCAGCATAACTCAGCTTGAGTGAATTGTAGAAAGATACAAATATTTGCTCCAATAGACATCCTTCAGCCTAAATAACTGCAGAACACCCGAGCTCTCGGCCTAAACCACACAAGAAAAGCACCTATGTATTACTGTTCCCATTTAAGAGGAACTGGGAAATTTAATAGATCACTTTAAGGTCATATAAAAATCCTGAAAGTAGTAGGGATAGAGAGGCTCCTGGTCCTTCTCTTTAAGCAAGTGAATGTCCATTCTCCAACTGCGCACCAGGAAGGAAAGGCTGAATTAATGGTTTCAGGTCATTTCTCTGGGAAGTTGTCATTTAGCCACATTGGTGTGTAGCTCAACCTGACCCTCAGATG
This sequence comes from Pezoporus flaviventris, assembly GCF_033815535.1. Classification (NCBI taxonomy): domain Eukaryota; kingdom Metazoa; phylum Chordata; class Aves; order Psittaciformes; family Psittacidae; genus Pezoporus; species Pezoporus flaviventris. The sequence continues at coordinate 2,081,104 of NW_026892630.1, read as the reverse complement.
TCACATCAACTTTGGGTGCACATTTGTGGATTCATTAAGTCTAACGGGATCAGCTGCTTCTGTTTAATGGTTTGCCAAGTGAAAGTTTCAGTTTCATTGCTGTGATGTTCTTACAGCAGTGTGCCTGCTGGATCTGACAGACACATGGGTACATTACATGTCAGACTGTGACTGATCACGATTCTCATAACCACTGCTAATACACAGATGAGGACAAAGCCTGAGGAAGAGATCACATTTGCAAGGTTTTACTATTTCCCAGGTTCTTTAGGGGAGTACAGAAATTATTCCACATTTAATTCATCAAAAGGAAATACAAACACTTCAAGGGAAAAAAATGTATTAAAATGTATTAGAATGCTCTAGACTAACCTTTAAAGTAAGATGCACAAGTCTCATACATTACATGGCAATGACTGAAGGGCCTATTTCTTTAGTGAAGTTGGAAACAGTAAGGTAGAAGAAACAGTATCAAACAGAAACATTTTCATGCATTCCTACCTCCATCTGCCTGCACTCAGCCTAATTAGAAACAAACTTTGCCTTTCCCTCTGGAAAGCGCACAGGGAGGTCGAAGACCCAAGCTTACACAGGGAGCTTGTAAAGAGGCCAGGATCAAGCTCCCAGCTCTCTCAGCCCGTTACAGTAAATAGTGCATGATGCTGTGAATAATGGATAAGCACTGGCAGTTTTTAAAGCATTTACACCAGGTTTACTGGGGCCTTTTGCTTATCCAACACTGCCAAGCCAGGACTCCTGTGACACAGCTAAACCCACTCTCTCCTTTCAGGTACTTTGCAGTTTAACTCCAATGGAGAAGATAGTTTGATCTTAAATATGCAGTGGAGCATCTCTTGGCAGGGCTTTTATCTGTGACTTCAGTAGGAAAAGTCAGCCCCTCAGATGTCAAAAAAACACCAATCACTTTGACATCCTCATAGATCATAATAAAGCCCTACATTTTTACATATTATAAAGGTTTCTGTATAACCTGCAGTGTATTTCTGCCCTTTAGAAGAGCTGTGCTTTTGAAAGGAACTTCCAAAGGAATGTGAATTTTGCCTTTGTCATCTTATATGGCTTAAACATTCCCCTCCTTCCTCTTAGATTAACTTACAGATACTTGCCTTTCATCCCCATTTTGTGCTTCGCTTCCAATCATTACTTTAAAATTGTGGAACAAAAATTTTAGACCAAAACTTTGCTGTACTATTATGTTTCCCTGGAGTGCAGGTCTGTATAACTCAACCTTAGCCTTAGATGTCACAGCAACTTTGAATGCACATTGGCAGATTCATTAACTATTACATCTAATGGGATCAGCTGCTTCAGTTAATGGCTTGCCAAGTGAAAGTTTTAGTTGCATGCCCGTAATGTCCTTACAGCAGTGTGACGACTGGATCTGACAGACACATTACATGTGTCTGCCATTACATGCCAAACTATGACTGATCACACAATTCCCACAAATATCTACCCTTCTGAAATCACCAGTTGCTAGGAAAAAAAAATGTAGAATTCCTTAATTACTTGTGACATAGGTAGTGTTTACTATTCACTAGACAAAAAAAGATACAGCCTGAACAATCCCCTTTAAAATGCTGATAAACTATCATCACATGAGTTTTGTGTATTAAGAAAGCATATAAATCAGAAGACAAGGACCACACCTTCTGCCTCTAAGACAGAACTATTTGACTACATAGTACAGTGAAAAAGGAAAACAAAGGATTAATAAATTCTGTAAAGAAGTAAAAGTCATGCAAAGAGGTAGCTGATATGGCTTCTTTTTTTGGTATTATCTCTGCAACTATAATTAGGAAAAATATTAGGAGGTTAGGCAGACACCCCTTTTCAGTATCTTGGGAGCATTAGAAAAGTATTTCAACGAAAGCTCTAGTCCAGGTTAAGAGAACAATCATGCGTCCACTTGTTAGCATATTAAGGCTGTTGTTAATAAACTTGATTGTCAAATAATTCTTGGAAAGTATGTATTTTAGCAAATAAATTTTGTTTCCCAATATATTACAGAGAACATCCTGAAGTTACATAAATCAGACAGAGTAAAACACCCTTGCAGCTATACAGATGTTAAACATTTTCATCACTGTAATTATTTATGGCACTGTATACATGTGGGATCACAAGTGGGATTTTTCAGGTTGCCAAAACAGGATATTCTGTACTTCATTGATTGATGACAAACTATATTGAAATATTTTATATGGATTTATTTCATTATTCCAGCTCAGTCCTCAATGGATTTTATGTACTTCTCATAGGCGTCTTCATTCATCAGTTCATCAAGTTCAGCAGGGTTTTCCACAGTCATCTTGATAAGCCAACCTGAAGTTAGGAAATGAAAAACAGTTGCTAATATCCTACAAGAAAGATTCATTCACGTCTTAGAAAAGTGCCCCCAGTAGGCTACAAGCCCTCTAACACTGGTACAATCAACAGGATTTCTTGTGCAGGCAAAACAATGTTTTAATACTTTTTTTTTTTATAAAATGAACAACCAACCTGTCATAAGAAATGGCCTTTGAGCCAGACCAGCTATCTAATTTAGTACTGTCTGATAGTGGCATCAAGGAGACACTGTCTAGAAAGACAGCCTGACCTCTTGGTATCATAAGCTGCTACAAGAGGGGAAGAGAAATGTGATGAAGGGAAACAGATTTAAATGCAACCACAGTCTATGTCTGAAGAGAACATGGTGTAAAAAACAGGCGCCAGCAAAGACCAGACTACACTAATGCTTTCATGTTAAATTCTACTGCGCTTGAACTGTATTCAATATATTCCATTTAAATCTTCACACCATTGAACGGAAAGAACTAGGAACTGAAGAGCCATTTTTGCTAGCAAGAACCCAGGTGGTATTCATTATCCAAAGATAAAAATGACATCTTACCATCTTGATAACAGGATTTATTGACAAGCCCTGGATTATCTGCAAGGGCATCATTAACTGCAGTCACTTCTCCCGAGAGAGGCGAGTAGAGTTCACTAGCAGCTTTCACACTTTCCAAAGCTCCAAACTCATCTGAAACATAGAATATGGTGGAACATTTTTTAAAGGAAAATACAAAGCACTTTAGGTTTTTTTAGTCAGATGTTCTGGTGATGACCTAGCCATCGAACAATGCCTGGATCTTGAGCAAGGAAAACTGTCAGATATTGAATTCACCAACTTTATGACAACAATTAGCAGTATTAAATTTGGTAATTCATGCTAGTAGCTAGCTGGCTACTACAGAAGGGATGGAAATTTCTTACACGTAGTCTGATCCTTTGGCTAAAGCCCTGTAGCATATGGTTTGATATCAGGTTGGAAGGAACCACCTCCAGCCCTTGGGGCAAGAGACCTAAATAAACCCTCTAACTACAATTCAAACCTTTTTATATGTAATTCGGTTACAAAATAGACACAGCCACTATTTGGGAAATGACAGTTTTGTTTCAGAAACACTACTGAGTGCTACGTTTGCACTCAGAAAGCACACATTAGTATTCACAAGCACCATGATAGAGTCACCCAGCTGCCGTTCCCCTTTTTTCTGTTTTGTAGTCAGTTATGGAAACAATGCTTGGAGCAGTGTAACTCCAAGCCACAAGCAAACAAGACACAGGCGGAGGAACACAGAGCTGTCACAAGAGTAGATAGGCATGAGCAAGAGGAATCAGGGAACAACATGTTCTGAGAAAGCTTGGAATTAGACTAAAGCCAGAATAAGTAGAAAAGAACTAAATGGAAATGAAATTCCTTCAGATAAAACTACAAGTTGGTTAATTAAAGCCCTAAACAAAAAGACCTTTTGTTTAGGGTTTCACCATTCAATGTGATGTACTAGGTTTGGCCAAAACAGTTCCATATGAACCTATTCCACAAGTAGGATGGCAAAAGAGAGGCCTGCTACTTTACCACTATACTTTCTTTTTCTGCAATGTCTAAAGCTAATGACCACCTTTTCTTCATATACTAGCAAAAGAGCTCTCTGTAAATAGGCTTTTATTTTCTACCTGTTAGTGCCCACCCTTTTCTAACGTAGAAAACTACCCAACTGAATGATTTAAAATGTAACAATTTGTACATTGCTAATGAGCAAAAACCTATGATTACAGATGATACCCCAAAATTACTGAGTCTGTATGTTCACAGAAAAATTAGAGCTTGGTATCAATTAGATGCTTCACATTGTAGAACTCATGAAGTGCCTAAATGCAGAATCACAAATAAGCCAGCCTGAACACTAGCAAGTCCAAATTAAAGCATAAATATTTTAAAAACAGAGCATAGGTAAAATCATTACCAAAAAACCTCAAATATTTTTAAAATAATTTCTTCACAGTTTAATAAGCAGGTATTTTCTGCTACCACAAATGGTCTGACAGCGAGAATTTGAAATAAAGCTCTTTGGTAGAAATAACCTGGATTTGTTTTGCATCCAGATGATTTGTAATGGTATTAATGAACATAAAGATTACTTCATAAAATTAATCTCTGCAAAGAGTGAGTGGGATGACTAGAATACTTACTTCATTAGAAATCAGAGCCAAAACTTACCATGTTTACTCAATTTTGTCCCAATTTCTGGAAGACTACAGTAAACAACATCTCCTAATGCCTCCTTAAAAGAAAAACAAAAGCACAAAGCGTACATTAAAGAAACTATACATAGGAGAGACCTGATACAGTAACTCTAGAATGTGTATATATGTAATCTCTGGCTCTAAATTAGGTCTCATTCTTTTAGGCATACATATTTTTTTCCACTTCTTTTTAAACATTTAACTTGGAAAATAATGCTTTAAATGCCCAATTACTGTTCATGTATTACAGTGTTAATAACCCACAGGCTGAGTTACAAGGCATGTATATATCAGCTCATCTTCACATCAGCTAGAGTAACGATTGTTTTAAAGGACAATGATCCCAGTGATTGGAGGAATACCCTTTTTGTTACTTCCAGTGCAGTTTGAAAGAAAATCCAGTGTTTCCTCTCCAGACATGGACAGCTGGACAGTTTGTCCTCACAGACTTAATGAGGAGCCTTATCACCACAAGAATCAGCTCAACCAGAACAGGCGCCTGCCTCTTCACTGACAAATGTACCCTATCTCACAAAAGACTAGAGATCTTACAGTGTATTCGTGTTACTTAGAAAAAACAGAGATCATGGGAAATGCTGCTTGTCCTACAAAGCATTAATTCCACTTCACTGATAGCTTCTCATGTAACAGTTTCTCAAGGTTCACATACAGTGAATCTTAACCTGAATTTGCCTGTGACCATTCCAAATCAAGTACTTGCACGAGTACAAAACAACCCAGAGGAATTCCTAACCTAGAGTAATATATGCCATGTTGTACCAGTATTCACAATTGTTCTTTAACCAGAGGGAGTGCACCATATTCCCGTTCAAGGGAAATTTGACATAAAAAGTGCACAATATCCTCTAGCCACAAACTCCTCAGGCCTTTATGAACTCGGGTAATAGAGGAGGTTTTGAATTCTGCTGAACCACTGAGTTTCTCATCAAGTTCAGCTCTCCATAGGCTCAATCTGAAATGATTAAGAATTTATCAGGATGCTGAAGCAACATTCACAAAAACTGTGAAAGATCCAAGTCCAAAAATCATGCCTAGCAGACAGCATATGCAGTTAGAACAGTAAAAAACAGTAAAAAAAACCACCTGTCCATGGTGCAAGGACAAGAACAGGTATGCATAAATAAATATTGCAGACTTGGGTAAAGGGGGAGGGATCGATACCTGTGCAAAATTGCTGATTCCTACTGTTCCAATGCCATTTTCAACAGATATCCATTCATGCTTGTCTGTGAATTTGCGGGCTAAAATGAAACAAACTTGGTATTTCAGAAATAAGTGACATTGTTCACTTAGATACAGTAACATATTTACACTGTCAAACTGTGCTTGCTTTTTTAGTGAGGTCTGTTTTGTTAGCTTTTCTTGGAAAACAGGATATAAAATTTACAGAAGCATTTTGTTCTGCTCGTGACATTCTTAGTGATGCAGCAGAACCTCACTAGGTGTTCCGCTGAGAGTATTTTATGACATGCAATCATCTAGAGACTGATAAAACACAGGAGCGAAAGTAGTAATTCTACTTCAAACAAAAGTCTAAGTCTGAAGCATATGTGTACTCATTCCTATGATGGCATCGTGGCTTTTCAAGCATATTTACTGCTTGTTTCTGACAACCACTTTATTATTCCAGGGAAGGCCAGTGTTAATGACGCATTAGAAACTGTCAGCACTACAGCATCTTACACAAAGTACTTACAGAGCCATGAAGTAAAAAAGTTGCAGCCTAGCAAAAGGGGCTGATTCCCTTCCCTCCCCTGATACATCCTATAGAGTCTATTTCTCCCAGCTTAATGTTGTCACAGATCTGTGGAAAATTGAGGCAAATTGATACAGACCAAATTAACAAAGCTACTCATCCAGACAACTTACTTAAGAAAATGCGCTTGCTGTTATCACTGTTACTGTAAGAACACCATGATTATTCTGTATAGTTTTAAAATCAGCATAATTAAGACCCTGTTCAGTCTTTTCACAGCAATCTGGCAATTCTACATATATTTTAGATCTATAACATTTGGGGCAGCTTGTACCAGCTTTTATTTCTTCCTATAAAGTCATACAGAGAGACTTCAGAAGAATTCACTGAAATAGGTAACATTTTTCTCACTCACATTTTACCTGGAACTTTTCTTACTCGGAGCATTTTCAGCCTGGTTTGTCTGCTTTCTCAGTTCCATGGTTTCCACATGGAACTTTCCCCCTTTTTTATTAACTTATTTTTAATTTTCACTTGTAGCACCTATCCAATCAGGCAAGGGATGGGCTAGAAGCTGGAGAATACAACTTCTTAAACAGAGCTCCCTGTGTGACAAGCACCAGAATAGCACAGCTGGACGTTCTCTTGAGTTCCAAATTCTCCTCTCAGGCTCCTCCTCTAGGCTGGACTCCTTATGCTGGATGGAGAAACTACACTGGCACAAATCCTTCTCCATTGTCTACACATGAAGGAGAACAGAAGTTCTCACTGTAGACCTGCTACAATCTTTCCTCTCTAAGTCAGTCATATTTTGAGCTGTTTCAGTTGTAGTGATCTTCTCATTTATGTCTGAATATGTTTAAGAGAAGTAAGTCTCAGGTAAAGTGGTTTATCTTTGAAGACAATCCAAGTTTTACAGACCTCAGTAGAGCAATACATGTTTTTGCAAGTATAGTACACAAAAAATTTAGAGTAAAATGCAAATATTAAGTATTTTCTAAATTTTCCAAAACCCCAGAGAATTTCAGGTAGCACTATTTCTACCTACGAAAATCCCTCAGGACACATTCTAATAAAAGAAACCAAAAGTCTTAAATCATTTTAGGTCATGACATTAAATCCACAGGAATTTCTTTGGAAATGAGTAACAAACCATAAGAATGGACAATGATGCAATCTCAAACCCAAGGTGAACATCTGTGACACTACATGTCACAACGAAGCCAACCTCTGTCTTTTTTTTTATGCAGGATAACAATATAGCATATGATTAGTTTATAAGTCAAGGTTAAAAAAAGATAATAAAAAGAAATCCAGAAGACTTCCACAATCAGTTCAGAACAGAGCAATAAAATGTTCTCAACAGCTGGAAGAACACTGAAGTTTGTTGAAGGACAAATTAAAAAATTAGACTTGAACAATTCTAAGCACGCAACAAAACCACTGTAAATAAAGGTCAAATTAAAGAGTTAATAAGTAATCTCAAAATCTGACCTTCGATCTTATGTAATCAGCTCACTAAATAAATCAAACTAAACAAATATGAACTGTCAAAGCACACCATGTCTCTTCTGTGAGCATTCTTTTCCAGGAAAGCAGCAAAATTTACTCTAGTTTCATTCATTTCAACAGGACCTTGTTATCAGCTTAACCAGCACATTCCGAATTCAGACCGTCATTTAACTTAGCCTGCATCTATTAAGTATTTCATAAATATATATCTGAAGAGTGAAGGAAAACTCACACCTCCACAAAGAGGCATACAACATTTTTCCTCTCTGCCTAAAACAAAATCATAGTTTATGGTTTTGTTTCAATTTATAGCTACAGAAAAGCAGTGGGTATATTAAACAATTAGAATAGTAAAAAAAAAGCTGATTTTGAGTCAAATTGCAACTAATGACTAATAATTCCTCTCACTTGGTGCAGAAGACATTTAAAAAGATAGTCTTCCAACCTATCTGGAAGGACGTTTACGACCTTTTCTTAGTGGCAATCATTTCTTTTATAGCATATTGTCCTCTTTACCTTTTCAAAATTTGTTTGCTGGGGTATCAATATTTTTCAGGCTTTCACTCACAGGGAGCTTTGACAGCAGAAGACACCTTCAGAATTAACTACTTCAAGTACAAAATCACACCAAGCACCAATGTGCAACCCCATCTCCTGCCTTACCCTTTCTGTAGCTGTGCTGCACAGGAGCTGCTGAGGCAGCGCCAAACTTTAGCTCAAACAGCCCCAAGGCCCTAAAACCCTGGTTCAGGTTTCCTGTCAGCACACCTAAACTAATTGCTGCCGGCTTCCCTCCTCCCGGCTGTGCCCCTTTCTGGTCCTGCTACTGATGCTCCTCAGACAAGGATCCTGCTTCCCGCTTGACAAGATACCCACTTCCTTTGTCAAGTTCACGTCTCCATGCTCGCCCCGCTCTGCACCCTGGCTGAGGCTGAAAAGGGACAGGGCCACTTGGCTTTTTGCTGCAGCATGGATAGGAGGTTAAAAGTTTCCTGCCATCTAACGGAGGCGAACCTGCTCCTCAGGGGAGGAGGCACCGGGAAGGTGTCAGCACCAGGGGCAGGTGAAACCGCGCTCTCATTGCCCCTTGCGGCTACAAACCCTCGCCGGCCTTCAGCCATCTTGCGGGGCCCTCCCGGTCCCCACACGGGCACCCGGGATGGAGATGTCCGGCTGCAGCCCCAGGGAGATGCGGCACCCCGCTCCCCGCAGGCCCCGTGCGCGCCGCACACGGAGTACCCGCGCTCGCCGGGGCCAGCAGGCGGAGAGCGACCGCTGGCGCTGCTCCGCGCACCGAGCAGGGGGCTCACCTCAGCCCCGGGCGGCGGCGGCACCGCTCCCCACAAGGCCGGCCCGGCCGCAGCCGCAGCCCACCCTCCCCTCCTGGCAGCTCTGTCAGAGCGGGACCGACGGCTCCCCAGGCAGCTCACCAGATAGCACCAGCGAGCTGGTGGCCAGCCTCCTGGCCGCGAGCACCCGCGGCGGCGGCGGCGGCGGCGAGAGGCGCGGGCAGCGCGGCGCCAGGCCCGGCCCGACCCGCCGGAGCGCTCGCAACGCCATCTTGCAGCGGCGAGCGGGCGGAGCCGCGCAGAGCGCCCGCCCCACGGGAGCGCGTCAGGGGCGGCCGTGACGGGTCCCCTCAGCGCAACGGCCCCGAGCCCGGGGTCGGCGTCTGCCTGTGGCGCTTGCTCGGTGGAAAGAGTGGTTTTTAACCCAAACCGTGCAACAAACGCTCATTGTTTATTACATACAAATCCACACTACGCGCATGCACGACGCTCTGTTTTAGGTTTAGCGCTGTTTCTTAGCTAATGCTCCTAAATAACATGTCGACTATGGTTTATTGGTTGAATACCACAACGTTTCAGTCAGAAGCTATGGTAACCTAAGTCAAGTGACTGCAGCTGGTAGTTAAAAAGTAAATCTTCCACCCCCAAGGGGACTTTTCGATGTGATTATTATTCAGTCGTTGGCAGGTTGTTCCAGTTGGTCGTTAGTGACTGGTGTCTCTTCCTTCTTGCATTTAATCCCAAAGAAACTGAAAAGTTTCAATAGCATTAGGTCAACAATCTCCTCTTCTTCTGAAGCCTGAAATAACAGTTAAGAAGTTACTTGGATGCACAGACCGGAAGTGGATACAGCCTCTGCCATAAGAGGGGATCACAATTTGAGGTGAGATAAACTAACTTTCACTCCAGCAAAGCATGAGTTAAACCACAACTATGAGTAACTGCCAAAGCAGAACATCATGCCAGTATTTTTATCAAGACAAAAGTCCCAGATGGACCAGATGAGCCTTGAGGTCCTTTCCAACCTCGTGTTGCGGGATTCTATGAACGTGGGTGAGGAAGTCTGGGCTCTGCCAAATCCCATGGAAATCTGGTTACGGGAGCCTGGAGTTCCTTTGGTGGCTACCCTGCAGCTGGTGGTGTATACATACAGTGAGCCACCCAACATTTCTACATGAAGCAAATGAGAAAAAATAAAAAACACTTGTTTTCTATTGGCTGTGTACTTTGTTTTCATCTTGCTTGACTTTATTTAAAACACGGAATTTTGGACAGTACCGGAGTACTAACCTGGATTTTGCTCTGTGCTGTCAATAGCTTAGATGGGTCAGACACAGTGACACTTTTAAAAGGAGCTGTAAAGTCCTCATGGACTTTGATGTCTGTTTTGGCACTGATTTCAATGGAGCCAGGCACAAGTCTAAGACTTTTGCTGGATTTAATGAGTGAACAGAAGGCTACAAATCAGATCTTGTGCTGAATCTGAGTAGGGATTTGTTTGAACAGGAATGGACAGTGTAAATCTGGAAAATCTGAAGTGTGATTTATAAGTAAATGAGTTGGACTGAGTTTACAAGGGTTTCATCCAATGGTGGAATACCTAAATCATGAGTAAGCACTGCGCAATAAATGTTAAACACAAAGGGAGAGCATACATGAGCATACCTGGTGGTGCTTCTGCTCATCACTGAAAGCAACCAGAATCACTGAGATGAACAGATTCAGTACCACAAATGTCATGAAAATTATGCAGGATCCAATCAAGAAGGAGCCTAAAATTGGATTGTAGTCCAAGACCTGTAGTATTCATAATGTAAGACATTGTATATTGATTGTAAAAGCAAAAAAGCATACACACAAGCAGTTAAGACACAGTAAGGAGTTTGTCTCTTTGAAAATCCTTGTGGCTAATAAATTATACTACATGTATGTATATGCATTTTCTTCTCTAATCAATTTCCTATGCTGATAGAATATTTTATATCTATGATATATGACTATGGATAATCTTTGGGGTTTTTTAAGTATTTGCATTTGACTGTGTTAGTATGAAAGTTTCATGTGAAGGGTTGACAAGCCTGGAGGCATGTTTATGCACAGAACAGCTCCATCATGCTTCAGCTTTCAAAGTAGAAGTGAAATCTCTATGTTCTTATTTTATTTTCTTGTATGCTTTACAAAGAAGCCCAGTCAGATTGTCACAGACATAAACTAAGTGTTGTGTAAAAGTAAAAACCTATAATTTGCATGTAAGCTATATCCTAGGAATATGTTTTGATTATTAACAACATCAGTGGGATGAACATGTGAAAAACTTTGTGTCCAATTACTGATCTTCAAAGCTACCCATACCCTGTTTTATCTGTGGTAGGAGATCTGCCAAGGAGGACTTCAGTCAGAGATGTCTGTGAACTGGCTTAATCCACAAAGAGCTGTTCAAAAGACAATGTAATATTTGAAAGAACTTCATGGAAAGTTCAAGAATAATAAAATCAAATGTAAAGTTCCCTTGTGGAAGGCCTTGCCTTTCTCAGGAAGCTGATGAGTGTGTGCTCATTTCTGTCTGTATCTTTCTAAGGAAATTACTGAAAAATTTCTGTAATCAATAAGTAACAAATCTAGCTAAAATGTGAGCACTTCTGTCAATGCAAGGTTCATTCTGCATCTGAGACTGATGCTCAAAATGGGATGTGAGATACATTTTGCCTGGGGTCTATTTCTTGATGAGAAAAGCTTTAGGAAGCTGTGGAGCTTCCAAAATTAGATTAGTTTCTAGCACTAACTGAAAGTCTTTCTATTTGCTGGGTCAAAGCACATTTGATAGCTGAGATGCCAATTATACAGTGATAAACATTGAAAATTAGAGGTGGTACCTCCTCATAGTTGAAGATTCCCAGCTGAAGACTGACCATGGTCTCTGCTGAATTAAAGAGAGTTTTGTAAGAGGAGAGCTTCCAGCCGAATATCAGGTTTGTCTGCAGAGGGAAGAAGACATACCTTGTGTCACAATCTGAGTCCTTGCTGCAAAATCAGCTAATGACTGCTTTATGCAGAGGAAGCTCTCCCACCTTGTTACCAGAGCCATGAAGCTTTTTCTGCAATTTGTTTTTTTTTTTTTTGTTTGTTTACAAACAGGGGAAACACTAGATAAGGTCACAGAAGACTAGCTTAGAACTGAGTTTACACTTCCTGAACTGTGTTTAGCTGTAAGACCTTTTATCATGGCTATGAGAATGTCTTATATCTGCTCACTCACTATATATGTAAAAAATATGGAAATACATGACAAAACATGTCATATTTTAGCCTACCTTCATGAAGCAGATTTATCCCTGCATAATTAACCAAATTAATCACAGTCACAAACACATACCTTTCAGTGCATAGATCCTTCCAAATAGGCAACCCTCTTGTTTGCCCTCAGTGACCAAGATGCTATTTTCTTAATTTGTGGGCCTACTGTGTCTGATTTTAAATAGGGGTTGCTGCAATCTCAACTTTTCTCCATCCCTCTGCTGCTTTCTTTTACAGCTTCATCATTTGCATGATGTGACAACAGGCTTTGCTGTGGAACTGATTTGATCACTTACTTTGCCTGTGGCTACACCAGTGCCTAAAGCTACTCAGTTGCTAAAGTGTCAATGCTGGAGGAAGAGATGAGGAATGTGAAGTCAGGCAGTGTGAGGGCACAGCAGGTCCCATTTGTCACAGGACTGCCCTTTGTAGGACAGTTTGGATTTGGCTCAGATGATTTCCCCATTTACAGAGATTTTGCAATTGAGATGTGCCGAATTTCCTCCATCAGTCTGCCAGAACTTTTACATGAAACATTTCAGCTAAATCAGTAAATATACATAAACAGTTGCAGTCCAATAATTCTTTAATCTTGTTAGAATTAAAATACCATTTTATTTGCATAAGTATTCCTGAAACAGGCAGAAGAATAATTATTTCCCACTTAAAAACTAGCCAAATAGAAAATGACACTTGCTGCACTCTCCCGAATTTAGGCTTTATCCAGAAAATTTTTCTATACTTTCTTTTTTTGTCACGCCTGTTACACTGAGATAATCCAGTTTTTCATCTCCGTGTTTGGTTTTCGTACTAAAGAATTGGGCTCCAAGCTGCTAACCTAAGATGTAGGTAGGCAGCTTTATTCAATTTTAAATTTCAAAGCTATGTTGCTTTCACCATTCAGAAATAATTAATTTAACTTGACAGTATGTGGATACAGACTGCATACAACAGAAACCACAGCGATACTCACAGCAATGGAATAAGCGAGGAACATGATTGCAATAACAGTGATGAATCCAGAGATATCACCCCACGCCCTTCTTAGGGTTGAAGTAATCATGTTTATTTTAGGATTGAGCCTCAGGAGATGCCACAGTTTCACTGTGGAGAGAAGCACTAGGAATGCAATCAGGTAGCCAAGAACTGCATCGGCTCTTGCTGTTTCATTAAAGCTTATGCAGCTGGTAAGAAAAAAGAAAAGACGTAGTAGACCCTGCATACAGAAGCTGTTAAGTGCATGAATGAGTATGCTGGAAAACCCAATCGTGCTGTCCTTGTTTCCAGTGGCAAGCTAACTTGAGTTCCTACTTCAATGTTCCCATCTGTACTTCCTGCTGTGAGCACACAAAAATTTCAGTTACATACAGCAGAGCTTTTTATCAATGTTAGCTAGAGCTGAGAAAGGGTTTAGGCTGTAGCCCAAGTGCTGCTCAGTTTCAGCAAGTCACAGCTTAAAGCCAGCTAATCAAAATTCTGACTTTTAGAAAGATAGGTTCTTCTGTGCATGTGTAGTTGAGAGGATGGTGCAGTGCAGCTAGCAGGATGCACCAGGTGTGACAGGATTAGCCAAATTCCAACCAGTTGTGTGAGAAGCTACTGTAAGGTAAGTAAAAGACTGAAGGTCAGAACTGTGATCTGTGACTGAATTTGTTAGCTGAAAAAAAACCTTGGTAATACTTACTTGCCCTTTATAAAGGTAGCACATTGTGCTTACGATTTTGTTTACAACAGAGGTGACCACAAATAGATTTTATAAATCTTGTATGCTAATACAGGACATGACCTATAACCTAGATGATCTATGCATGCTGCACTGGCAAGAATACAGCTATCAGGTTAAGGGAAGTGTTTGTTCTTTCATTCAGCACTTATGAGGTGGCATATAGAATATTGAGTCCAGTTTTGGGCTCCCCAGTGCAAGGAGGACATAGAGTCCAGTAAAGTGGCACTGGCATGGTTGGGAGTCAGGGTACGGGACAAGAGAAGGATGTCAGAGCTGGGTCGGTTCAGCATGGAGAAAAGAAAGCTAAGTAAGGCCTCTAATTACAGTCTGTAAATACCTAGTCAGTGTTTACAGAGAGGATGCACAATGAAAGGATACAAGACAACAGCCACAAACTACAGCAAGAGGAATTCCATCTGGACATGAAAAAACCCATGTTCTTTTATTTCCCCCCGTGAGAGTGGTTCAGCCCTGGAACAGGGGTCCGGGGAGGCTGTAGAACCTCTGTACTTGGAGATACTGAAAATTCAACCAAAGCAAGCCCTGAGCAACTTGATCTAATTCCACAGGAGGGGGTTGGAGCAGGGACCCCCAGAGGTCTTTTCCTTCCTAAATTATCCTGCGATTCTGTCATCTATTTCCTGAGTTGAACATTTTTTAACAGATGTTACCATTTTCCACTCTGTATTTAATAGTCCATTACTGTCTTATAAGCAATTGTTGATTGAGAGGAGTGTGATGCAGATAGATGGGAAACCAGCAGCTAAGATAGGGACTTGGTGCTCAAGTCTGCTGGATTTTATTAGAGCAGTATCAGAAGAAAATCCTGTTGCTGACACACATCTAAGCCCAGAAATACTTACATGCTTCATGAGCATAGCCATATGGGGTAGCATTATCTAGCACAGACAAGCTGCTGTCTGGGAAGATGAAAAACAGAATTGTTTCTGCATAAGTAGCACCAACAAATATTGCACTAAATAGCACTAGTACTTACTCCTCTTTGTGTTCCTGGTAGTAGCTGATGTCTCTGGTCCCAAGGATTGTCCGCTTCACAAACACTGACAGAGCACTCCAGCTAATCAGTATGATGGTCATCTCCAGGAGATTCCACTTACTCTGGTAGTATCTCCATCTCTGAGTCTTCATCAGTTTTCCCTGTGAAAAGAACAGCTTTGCTATTTCAGTCTTGTGTCTCTATATCATACAAGACATCTCTGCAGGTCTGTCCTCTCTGCAATAAAGCAGACTGCTGCACATCAATAAAGCTACATTTTACACTATCTTTTCATTATCTTTCTCAAAAGAAGCATTCTGTCCAAATAAAGTGTTGCCTTCCTGTTATTTAATACAGATATAGTATCTGATTCAGTCTTCCATTGAAGTCAAGACTTCACCTCCACTGAAACAGGTCAACAGCAGCACTCCTGAAATCAAGTACAGTCTTAAAGTTTCTGTAAGTAAAATCAAAACCAGACATGAGATGCTGCTGTCAACTGACCTTTCTATTGGGCCTCACCTGTATGATCATGTAGTACACAATAAAGAGGAAATAAATTACTTCTGCTGCAACCACAAAGATGTGGAGACTGTTGGTGTATGGGTAAAGCTGGACACTTTGCAGCTCTGCGCTTGTGAAGAAGGCCCCTAAAAAACAAGCAACATTCACCTTGGTGCTCTGTTAATTACATCTTCCTGTTTTCATTCAAACAACTAAGTTCATCAGTAAGACTTCAATACTCACATTCATATCAGTGTGAGACTGAATCCAATTACTAAACTTAGATTCATACTTGATTATGTGAGTAGCCTTATAAGTGTTCTTTAAAATTTTCCTTGAATAAGAATTTCAGTCGATGGCTGTTAGAGTGCTAGTCTTTCTTGTATGACAGCAGTCTCAGCAGGGCTGAATTTGGATTGGATTACAAATGCAGAAGTGAGGAGAAGCTGGATATGTAAATCTGAATCTCATTCTCGAAAGAAACTGGGCTCAGTTTTGAGGCCTGGTTTGGGCATTTTGCAATACTGGAAGAGGCTACTGCTCAGATTAAATGCTTTTCTATGCCTTCAAACCAGAATCTAGTTTCACTATTTCCTTTGTTGTATCCAGGTTATGTATTATATGGTTACACAGCTATATATTAGAAGTCTTCTGGAACAAAAAAGACAGACTGTTATTTGTACTTTTTTGTCTTAATTTTGTATTGATTAGCTGAGATATTGGTAAACATAATTTTTCTTGTTCCTGTTGTGTAAATTCTGGAAATAAGTTTCAGTATGTTTTCTTCCTCAGCAGATGACCACAGCATAAGCAAACATAAGATATTCCATTATGGTCTGTATTAATGTGATACTACATCTTCCTAAGTGGCTTATAAATTTTGTATTGATTCTGTTATGAGTAGACTTATTAAAACACTTCTGTTTACTGAATAAAGTAGGTAAACATTGAGAACATGTAAACCTACCCTCTGTAGGTGCATTGCTTGCTATGTTCAGAAATGTGTAACTTACAAAAGGTTCTCACCTAAAGCATTGGTTTCAAACATCAGGCATACAATGCAGAACAGGTTCACATTGGCATTGTAGACTGTGAATTCAACAAACACTGCTCTTGTGAAGGTGTCTAGCCAGACATTGTTGAAAAGGTACTGGAGAATTCTGCATAAAAATGTACAGTATCAAATGGAGGATAGGGGTTTTTGGATATACTCACAGAGAAAAACAGAGGTAAGATTTTCAAGAGGACATCTGGTCTGTCAAGTCTGGGTATAGAGGATATTTTTACTATTAATGTAGGTTTCTTTTTGCCTCTTCTGGAGAAACAGGTACCAGATATTGGCCAGTGCTAAACCTGAGATGCATCAGGTATCCAGCCATTTACCTCATATAGGTTAGGCGGAAAAGGTTCTGATTTGGGGCTCTGGTTGTTACCTAACATGGAGCAAGATGACAGGATCATAAACTACAATGATGGCACCACAATAGTATCTATAATATTCAGCACAATGCATAGCAGAAAAACTCAGGATGCAATCTGAAATGAATCTTAACTAGGGTAAAGAGCATCACTGACACCACAGCAAATACACCAGTAATTTACAAGACCACAAGTGGTACCTGGAGGCATTCTTAGGATCAGTTCCCAGGTGAACCACATATCCCCCTCCTCTGTAGATGGCAAGTTTGCCCCAGGTGGGCTGCCCTCTCAGTTTGGACTGACTCTGATACTGCCATGCTGAGCTCAAGTCAGAGGAGTTATCAACAACTGAAGTGTTCCAGCGCTCCCCATACACTGATGTATCTTCTGTTTTTGTGGAATATGGAGCATGGCATTCCTGAATTACATGCTGGAGTTCGGGAGAAACAGGGCAGGTGTCTCCTTTCACTCTTACTTGGCGAATTTGAGCACTACCCACCAGCTTGGAGTTGCCATCTGTAATGAATCCTAAACAGGAGATGGAAAAGAGCAGCACTGGCAATATGACAGAATTACTAATATTTCTTAATTTCATTCAGAATTTGCTGACACATTAATATTTTGCTATAGATTCTTTACTGAGAAACACTGTAAGTAAAATAGTTATGAAAATTAAGCCCTTGTGTTGATTTGAACTGAATTCTTAGATTACATCCATATGTAACAGAGGTCAGTATCACTACCTGTGTTTTATACAGAAGGAAAGTGAGGTCTGGAGAGGAAAGGGACTTGCTTTGAATCACACAGCAGAGTAGCTGTATGCAGTGTTCATTTGGCCACAACTGGTCAGTGCCTGTCATGTCCAATAAACAGCTCTGCTAATGTATTTCAGTATTTACTCGTAAGCAGAAAAATGGGCCATATTTGTTACTGGATATGCCTAAGGAAACACAGGGATATTGCATAATTAGCTTTCACAGTGACCTAAGGCATGATGCAAACAGAGCTCTCCTAGGAAAAGCTTTATAGGGCCACCTGTCTGCCATTATTTTTTTGAATTACAGGAAGAAACTCATGTAAAATTGAGTCATATATATGAATATCTGAAAAAAACTATGTAAAAACATTACAGTGCAGAACTTTTGGTTTATATTAAATATAAGGAAAATATCAGAGCACATTAAACTTGGTATCAAGCTGTAGGGTTTTTGTAATTCATGAATATTCATATTATAAGAATCCATACTAGCCTTATACACTCCCAGTCTCCTTCTCCAGTCAAATATGCATGTGCAAGTAAGGGGTATGTATAAAAGATAATGTTTCAGAATCTGGCAAGCTGAAGTGAAACAATGTGACTCTGCACCTTTATATGATCCATAAAGATTTTTGACCAAGGTAGTGTTTGCCCATGTGAAAAAATCCTGATAACTGTAGACACTGTGGAATCCATCTGTAAAGCTGTTCTCAATGTGTTTGTTTAGGTAGTAGGAATTGGGATCTCTCTGCCCATAGGCAACAAGTAACAGCATCCATAAAAAACCCAGATAGGCTGGAAAACAAGAAGAGACAATGCATGTGAGCTCAGATTTAATACTGCTGTTCAGAAGAGATTGCATGGATGGTTACTGCTTATTATCATAACTTACTAGGTTAAGGAGATGCTTTGCTAGACTCTGACTGACGAGTACTAATAAATTTACACAAGCTACAAGCATATCACATTTGGAATGGCAACTGTAAATAAAATGAGAAGTCTAACTTTGTTCCAAGTAAAGTTGAGGTAATCTTTTTCCATTGTTTTTAGAGGAAGTAAAACTGGGATTTAAATCATTATCTGTAGATACTCTCTGCTTTTAGAAAGATGGCCTCCATCTGTTTATTTATTTATTTTTTTATTTCAACTTCTTATCACTGACCTCCTCATTCTCCACTTTCTAATTCTTCTGTAACCTCACATGTAATCTGTTTCTTTACCATAAAATCAAGTCTTAGCCACACTTTTATCTCCAGCTACCCAGCTAATATTCCCACCTCCCTTCAGCTCCAGCTACCACTGAACAGCTGTCTCTATGCTGTAATGGCTGGAAGAAAGCTAAAGATACACCAAAACTTTTTCACCCAAGAGAGCAATATTTTCACTGATAAAAGTACCAATGAATACTACTGAATACATCGAGATAATCTACATATGGATAATACCTAGGATTTCTCTGATGAGGGCAAATGCTTTCTGCTCCTTCATGCAGCTGATTTTCATTTTCTCCACATCAGCCGCAGGAGGTGGCAGGTAAATATTACTTTTACTGTCCCGTCGGGCTCCAAAGAGAGGGTGTGAATCCCCTGTGGGTGAGAGCAGTAACCCTGGAATTACTCAACAGATTGTCTATGTATGTCCTGCTTTTTGTTTCTTTTAACATTTTAAGTAACATTTCTCTTTAATGCTTTCCCTTATGAAGACAGGGAATGTGATTTAAACAGTTAGTATAGTAAGGCAAACAGGAGGAAAGGAGCTCACAAACACAGTGTGTTAGGTTTAGGAGCAGGTGTAGTCCAGTCTGTCTCTAGGCTGAGCATCTCAGAAGATGATGTATCCAGAGCCTGAGGCTGATCAGGGAGGAAGCTATATATCAGGATTCTTTGCTGTGCCCTAGGACTCCTGTCTGCTGGTGTCGGCTTTTTTTTAGACATGATTGTGATTGCAGAATCCACTGATTAAATGGAATAATACAGATAATTGTGCTTGTGGGAAAGTATGTGAACTGAGAACTTTCATGAGAAACTTAAAGGAGGTGGGAAATTTCCCTGAGAGGAAGTTCTAGATATGCTTGCAAGATAAAGATCTACCAGTCTAGTTGAAGAGTGTATTTTGTGCTGCATCACATGTCTATTTTCACTAGGTTGTGGAATAGTTACAGACATGAATGCTGAGATGTCTGTACAGAACTAAACCAAGCCTCCTTGTATATCTGTTTTTTCTTACATCTGATGTGAGAGTAAAATATTTAAGCATGGTTACTGCATACTAATAGCACTGATTCATTCATTTTACTATAGTGGCTTCAGTCAGTTTGTCACATTTTATTATTTTCTTCTGTAGGTGTTACTTGAACATTGACAGACTGAAAAGTGATTTACAGTTCTTGCAAGTGATTCTTGTGCAAGAATTTACAGTTCTTGTAAGTTCTGAAAAGCGATTTGCAGCTCTTGTACAATTCTTGCTCTAATATGAATCAATATAGGAGAATATTTTTTCCTGACATAGGCAAGCCAGGGATGTAGGGGAGGAAGGAGCTGGGTATCCTAGCAGCAAGTATGTCCTCTAGTAACAGGAAAAATGTCACAAAAGGGCCTGGGGAGATTGTGCATGTCTATGTGCATTTGCAGCAGTAAAAGGATAAACAACAATATATTATTCTTTTGATCCAGAACTTCTTTTCATAAATCTTTTTCACCTTTTGATCTCTTACATTAAGTGTTCTGCAAGATTTATCCAGCGTACAATGGTATGGAGATGTTCTTTGTATGTTCTTCAACTGGCACAAAACTAGTTATTTAGGTTTGTTTCCACTTCCATGTTGATCTTGGGAATGCTGTTAGGTAGGCACATAAAAAACACAACTCTTGTGGCTTTAGTGATTTCTGCTAACCTTACTAGCCAAGATTCAGGTATATAAAGACAAACAGTGAAGTTCTCAGTTGAACTGAGTCACGTATTTGTGCATAAAGTGCCCCAAAAGCTTGCAGAACACTCCCTTTAATAATTTCTCACTTTATAGGCAGTTACCTGGTGCAGCTAAAGGCCCATCAACAGCTGTGTTTTCTTCATCCTCATGTTCCACCTTCTTCAGAACCAGAGCAAAGAAAGCAGCAAATCCCAGCACCTGGAAAGAATTAGCTATAGATTCACCATATGTCCATTTCATATGAAGAAGCTCAGTCTTTGACCTGGATCTCTTTGGATCCAGGCACTGCAGGAGAGCACGTGTACTTTGGCTTTGTTGAACTCATGCAGTTGAAGCTGATAAACCAGAGAACAAGTGCACAGTGCACATCCAGCTAAATTGACTTTGCTGTATTATACATCGTCCCTGATCAGAAACATTATCACCTTTTAAACTCTGACAAAACAAGGGAGATGAAACTAATGGAGTGAATATCAGCAAAAGACAACAGACCCCTGTAAACCCCCTGCTAGCTCTTGTTTTAAGGGCAAAGACTTTTCATTTTACATGTTAAATCCTGTGGTTCTTTAGAATACTTGTCTTCCTGAAATGATAAATAGAATGGCCGATGGCTGTATTTCTGAGGAACTCACCTTTAAGGGCTGTGTGATGAAAAGACTTTCCAAGAAGGAGATGGCCATGGAGATCAGCCATTTGATGGAGTTCTCCTTGCCGTAATGCAGCCCATAGAGCATGGTAAAGAACCCAGATACACCACTGGTGGCTGCAACCAGGAACCAAGCAATGAACACAAACCACCAGGGCAGCCCTTTGAAAGAAGAACTTTTCTTGCCATCACTGGAGGAGCTTGGAGTAAGGGACAGCCTTGAGAGTCAACCAGAAGAGGAAAAGTCAGTTTGTAGTGGAACAGAAGCGAAGATCTCTTGTGATCACCATATAAAGGCCAGAGAGAGATAATTAGTGCTATTGTTTTCAATACTTCCAGCTTAATTATTGTATTTCACTGAAATACTTCAGTCTACTTATTAATTTGTCTTTATCCAGACCTTTTAAGAGAGTACAGAGACTTTGGAGCCAGTGATTATCCCAGCCCTTTAGTAGCATTTTATTGTAACATTCCATTTTGGTGGCAAAATGACAAAGAGTGATGATGTGTCATTATTGCTTTTGCGTGCAGTACACAGTGCATTGACATTTCTTTGTTGCTCCTACAATAGTATAATAGTAAAATATGTTTCTGCAGCTATAAAAACCGTTTTCTAGCACATATTAAGCAGTAATTGTTTGGGCTCCGTCATCCTGACCAGTTTGGAATTTATGACCTGAATTCACTTATTCTGAGAACGAGAAGAGAACTAGTTACCTCTCACTGATGGATGCTGATGAGCAGATCCTGTTCTCCAGGAGATTCTTCAAGTGCTGAACCTGACAAACAGCTTGTGCGTAACTCTGAGGCATCTGAAATTTATGGGGCCCCAGTAATTCTAGCTCCAGCTCTACATGCTGGAGTTGCATGTACAAGCAGCGATTGTAATCACTAGATTTCAGTCGCTCACACATTCCCTTCTCTGGAGTTGGGCTTCTTGTTTTTTCTGCAGGCCAAAAATTATTTCTTTATATTAAAAGAAAATCAGCATAGCTATTACTAGATTAAAATAACTGTTCAGTACAAAGAGTAGCAGAACTGGAGCTTAAGATTATGAATGTGACAAAGTGAAGAGCAACATTTGAAGGGATATGTAAAAGCAGCTTTAGTAGTAGAGCTTAATTCTTTTCTGCTGGAATGAGCTGGAAGCATTGCCAGAAGGCAACTTGGTTAGACAGAGATCCTAAACCTCAACAGAGAAGTCAGGTAAGATCAATGTTAATTTGTTCATAGTTTACCTGTTCAATTAGTAGCTTGTTATGCTCATTGGAAAAGCCAAACGTGAGTCTTAATGAAATCAGTGGGATTGTTTACTCATATATTGTTGTTTAGTTGAAAATAAATGAATGCCTAACTTAAAAGTCAGATGGAAAGGAACAACAGCACAAGGCCAAGAAGAAAATAAAGGATAGAACAAAAGGACTGGTATTTGTGAGTCTTTTTGCTATTGGATACTGATCCTGCTCCCAAGACTGGATGGTGGCTAACATTTAATTCTATAGCATAGGAATGGAGATTTCAGTGTCTACTCAGTTGGGCACTCAGTGGTGCAGCAAAAGGACAAGAGGCAATGGGCACAACTTAAGACATGGGAAATTCTGTCTAAACATAAGGAAAAACTTCCAATATTGTGAGGGCTGTTGGACAGTGGAGTTGGTTGCTCAGAGAATTGGTGAAGTCTTCATCTGTGCAGATCTTAAACATCTGACTGGGTAACCTACTCCAGCTGACCCTGCTCTGAGCAGGATTATGGACTAGACAATCTCCAGAGATCCCTTCCAACCTCAACTACTCTGTGATTCCATATTTGTCTTTGAGTCAGAATGTAAGAAGAACTTGGGTCATGACATCCAGTGATAGCACAAGGGGTAACAGGTTAAAACTTAAACAAGGGGAAGTTTAGATTGGATATAAGGAAGAAGTTCTACACTGTGAGGGTGGTGAGGCACTGGAATGGGTTGCCCAGGGAAGTTGTGAATGCTCCATCCCTGGTGGTGTTCAAGGCCATGTTGGACAGAGCCTTGGGTGGCATGCTTTAGTGTGAGGTGTCCCTGCCCATGGCAGGGGGTTGCAACTGAATGATCTTAAAGTCCTTTCCAACCCTAACTATTCTATGATGACCATCATTTTCACTACAAAATTTTCAGTAAGCATGTCGCATTGTGTTGATTACCTTGTATATCCATAGCACCTAATGTGACAATTATAGGGTCATCCTTCTTGCTCTCATCATAAAGCTCTTGCCCAGCTCTGTTCTGCTGGCAGATGATGTCTTCAACCAATGCCAGAAGTGTGTTGATGTTAGTTGATTTTCCAAGATCTGATACTGAAGTGAGAGATGGAGCCTTCAGGGCTTTACAGAGTGAGTTGGCAATTCTTCTTATGTCCTAGAAAAGACAGCAGCAACACAGCAGTAACTCTGGCTGCAGTGACTTAAGCTAATGTGATCTGAAGGCACCACTGGCTGGGAGTTGCACTAATTGCTCAAATCTCCAGAACAGATAGGGATAGCACATCCTACAGAGCTGGATGTGACAGGCAGATTTCAATGAGTTCAGCAGGACAGCATTCAAAAGTACAGCTTGAGGACCTAAGATGAGAAACATGAAGTCTCTGGTACCTTTTATCTCCACTGTCTTGCTTAATGTTTGCTTTAACCCCTGAATGCAATGATGTTGGTTGCATACAATAATTGTGCCAGGGCTGGAATGTAAATAGGCAGATCTTAACAAAGCCGGTGATTCCATGTAGATGGGTAAATGAGTGCTTTGCACCACCAGTGCATAATTGGCTTTTCGCTTCAGACAAACTGAAGATATCTGATGGAAGATTTCTGCTGTTAAACTGGGGATATAGGGTAGTGCATGGCAGCAGAGGGCAGTGCAGGACTCAGTAGGGAGCAGCTACAGTGACTTGCCTTCGTCACGGTCTCTGGAGTGAGTAAGACAGCCTGGGTGACCTGTGGGGTGGAAGGTAGGTTTGGGGACACTCGTCCGTTCTTTCCCGGCTTCTTCTCTCTCCCCTGTGTGGCTGGCCGGGATCGTACGTTCCTGAAGATCTGCACAATGATCAGGTTGATGGGGAACATGAGGAGGGAGCTCTCAAAGCCAATCATCACTTCCTGCCATGTGAACTCGATCTTTCCTGTCAAGATCAAATGGAGGGGATAAGTAAAAATAACCCCAGGACCACTTTGTTCAACTATTCTGCCTCTGAATTCTGCTGCGTCTATTTTCCTGCCCAAGCAATGGTGAGGAGTGTTACCCAAATCCATTTTCTGCTCAGCTGGATCCTTTGGCACTCCCCAGAACATGATGCTGGTCAGCATGGTGCAGAGAAGCAGTGAGAAGCAACATGACACACGTTGGGCTCTTGTGAAGGAGCTGCGTGGGGAGCGGCTGAAAATGGAGTACCAGATGTGTCCGTCTTGGAAACCCTTGGAGGTCTTCATGAAAAACAGATTGCTGGGAAGGAGGAGAGGGAAATGGATACTTAGAAAAGAGGGGAAGAATAATGCAGTAGTTCAGAGTCCTGACCTGTTCATGCTTCTAGACATTATTAGATGAAATAATAACTATCAGAAATTACCAAATATCATTACTGAATTTGTGTTGAATGGTCATAGCTACTTTTGTCATTTCCTTCTGGCCTCAGCATGGAGGGTGAGCTAATTGTGAACAGTTTCTATATAAATTGTTAGGGAAATTAAACAGAAGAGAAGATGTTTAGGTTTTTATAGGTCTTGTCAGACTATCCTTTAACATCAACATTTCCAGTGTGGTATTACTGTTAGGGTTACTATTAGACTTACTTAAACATACTTCCTCTTTTCCGTGTCCAGAGCAATTTGAGGGCAATGGAAAGACCTCCCTTGTTTTCATTTTTGTCTAGAGTGTGACCTTTTTTGCATACTTGCTTTTCTAGACTGATTGCTATCAAGAGTAAAAAAAAATGTACATAAAATAGAAGGTACCTGAACTGCTTCATGTCCTGTTCTGTAGCTACCGGGAACACTTTATCTAGGACACATTCACCAATATCAACAGCTAGCCAAGAGTTACAGAGGAAGTACCATTTCTGATCCCATGCCAGATCATGGACCAACACTCGATTCACATACCTGTTGGAAAAAACATACAGGACACACTTATCTGTAACTGAGTTGCGTGAAATTCAGAACTCAACAGGACTATGGAGGACAAATTCTGGCCTTTGGCTTCTCAGGCTGTGTCTAAACTGTAAGGCACAGAAAGCATTCCATCCTGTTTGGATGCAGGATATGGAAAGCACTCCTGGTCCTGCAGTTTAGCTTATGACTTGACCTGCAAAAATGAGAAACTAACACTTCTTTCCTTTCTAGAACTGTAAAAAGTATAATTATCAAGTGCTAGAGAAGGAAAACTGTTATCATTATAAAAAAATACTTGTGGATCTTTATTTCCCAAGATCTCCAGATCTCCACTTACCAGGATGGACTGTCCCCTGAATTATCATGCCACAATCTAATACTCTGTAGTTCCCCAAGAGGGAAGAAGGTACAGAGTAGGAAAACGTCCACTCCTCCACGTTCAAAGACTGGTGTATCAGGATCAGTTAGATGGTGTGGCTCACTCTCTCCTTCCAGTCCATAGAGGGTAAGAGTCACCTGGAGAATAAGATGGCAAAGTGAGGACTTGCACGTCTGGATCCTATGTATGATTATTCCTCTGTCATGCTCTTCCTGTTTTCATCAAATCTAAGGATTTTGTGGATTAGACATTCCATTTGAGCTGTCCTAAATGAGTGCCTAAACTGTCTTTCCGCACAATGCCATTGATACCTTAGAGGTTGTGGCTGCCCCACGGCGGTGTCCTGTAAAAACTGTCACAAGATAACGATACTGAGCAAAGGGGTCATTGTCTTCCAGTACTGTGATTTTCACCTGCAGAGTGACACAATACAAGTGGTGTGTTAGGTGTTCTGTAAGTATGAATTCCTTTAAGCTGTGGATAGGAGTTTGTCCTCTCATGATCAATGCATATACTTACTAGTAAACAGAATTATAGGGAAGGGAGTAGGACTGGTTGAAGACTTCCTATTAAAACAGGCTAGGCAAAGTAGGAATTGGCCTAAATACATTCAGTCTTTATTAGCTGAAGACTTACTTTGGCATCATCCTGGATGTCTTTCCTTCTAGCCCAAATAACCACAAGCACGTATATCAGAAAGATGCATCCCACGGTTGTCACCACAACAGGGTTGTCCACAAATGTACCAAAAAGCTGTGCAGTTTTGCTAATGTCTATAGCATTGGGTATGACAAAGAAGGAACTCCCGAAGAAGGTCAGATGGTTACAGAGGCACTGTGTGCTTCTAGGATTTGTTTTTGGTCCTACCTAAAAAACAGAAAAAAAATCCTGATTAAGTAGTTACATAACTTACCAAGCAAATGAAAAGACAGTGCTGAGATTGGTAAGTTACTGTGAAGAACTACTATACAGAAAAGAATTGCTTGAGTTCCAATAAGGAATATTAGTTCCAATGTCAGCCAGAAGCAGGCATTATAATATAGTACAACCTTGTCAGAATGGTCCTATTTCTTCTTATATAAGAGCCCATTCCAAGAAATTGAAATAGAAATGTCATTTGGAGCTTAGCCCAGTATGACTAAACTTCTTCAGTTTATTTAAACATCTCAGAATTATCTTTTTTTATGGTGTGAGTTCAGTGCTATCATTTTACTACAAGATGGTGGTTATAATAGCTGGCTTTGAAGAGTATAATATAAACATTGTTTTATATGGGTCTACTTACATGACATCCATAGCTGTTCCAGTCCAACTGGTGCTCATCCCAAAACACACAGCGGGATGCAAAACAAGTGACAGCTATAGTTAGCCTGTCATAGGCTGTGGAATCCATTCCCATATCTTGTAAAACCATGAAATAGTAGGTTCCCTCTCCAAAAATGAGTTCTTCTGGGCTAAGAACCCAGGTGTTTGTCTCACCTTGAACGTAAATATTTTAGTTTCAATGTAAATATAGAAATGCTAAGAAGTAATATGCAGCTGTATTGCATATAATCAAATAAACAAACTGAAGAAACAGGGATGAAATAATTCTTAGCAACTCATTGTTCAAAGCATCCCACCCTTTGCTTCTGTTAGTGAACTCTAATAGAACATAATACTAGAGACTGGAACCCTGAAGCATGACAGACTGAAACTCCTTTGAGAGGTTTCTTTCCAGTCAGATGCCTGAACTCATGGTCAAGGTTCATTCTCCAAATATATGCATGTGGTGTTAAGTTGTGGATGAGCACTCCCCATACTGACTGTACCTGGCTTGCTATGGGTGGTGAATGCCTTTTGTTTATATGAGCTCAGAATGCACAGTGTCCATGGGTCATTAACAGATTATCTTACCTCCAGCAGTTTTCTTACAGAACAGATGATTTTTCAAAACGTAGTTAGTTTCATTTGGATGATAAGCATACCCTAAGTAGAGTATTAGTGGAATGTCACGTTCCGATTCCAGGTGGATGACTATCGATGTGTTTTCTGAGGTAACATTGACTTGGAAAGTGCTAAAATTGCCGAGATTTAACAGAATCTTATCTTCCTGAGTTGCTGAAAGCCTTGGTAACATTATCTATTTTAAAACAGAAAGACATAGCTTTAAATACAGCAAAGCATCTTGCTTCTATTATCTGTGAGCACAATAAAGCCACATGCTAGATTATCTTTTTTCATAATATAGGGACAGCATGGCCAGCAGAAATACTGGCTTCAAAGCAATTTTCTCAATACTCTCAGCTAACCTCTGAAAAGTTCATTTGAAACCTGTGTAGACTCATCCCAAAGACTATAACACGTGGTGCATTTCTCAGCTAAAAGCTGAGATTATAACTGAAACACTGACTACATGAAGTGCATATACAAATGATTTGGATGTCAGCTTATACACCAGCTAAGACGTCCAAACAGTAGTAATACAAACACATAGTTGCTGGGTAATGAAATAAGGTATTACAGTGTGTTTTGGAATGACTGTAATCTGGACTCTTTTTCTACAACCATTAGCATTCTCATATCCATTTAAATGAAGAATAAGATACCTCCTCTCTAAGACATAGATACCTATTATTTCATTTGTCACATCACACACATCCACTATCACAAATGCAGAGACCAACATCCTGTTATGTGATGTAATGAACACTACCACCATTTGCAGTCATCTCACAGAAGATGATAACACAAATGGGTGTTCATTAACAGAAAAAGGAAAAAATGAAAAAAGAGGGAGAGGAATAGGAAATAGTGCATTTACCTCAATGTTCTCTTTGAGATTGCTGACTGGTATCATCAAGCCATCCAGACTGGTTAGACTTAGACCTCCCACTGTTCCACTAATGTCAAAACTGGTGTCACTGGAGAAAAATGGATTCATGGCAAAGCTCACCATCTGTTAGTAAGACATTGACAGTCAGTTGAGCTGTTGCCCATATTTCTTATATTCACACCTTAAATTGCTGAATAGTGAAAGCTTGAGTTCAGATCCAAACACAACCTAAAAGAGGCCTGCATCCAGATTTAAGTAAGAAGTGGCCTTATCTCTAAGGTAGGTTAAACACAAACCTTGAAAGTGATTTTGGTTGTGAAATGTGCTATGTGTACAGCAATGTTTATTGTTGTCCATTCGTTGTCACCCTTTTGCCTTTTAGACACCAGATATCAAAACACAATTGCATAAACCTTTTTGAATTAACTGCACCAAAGCTAGGCTGTGGCACCCCTCTTGGAATTAGGAACAGAAGTCTGCATCTGCTGTGATAGCAATACGTGGAAGAGTATGTTAAAGTCATTGGTCCAACAATTCAGGAGCCTCTTCTAGTGCTCAGGTGAGTCAATGGATGTGTTTTTCCATTAGTTTCAGTGGGCTCTGGGCATTTTCTAGCACAGCTGAAAAACTTGCAGTGAAAAATATTTTTTTTTTTGCATGTATTTCCTGAGAGTGTCAGATCGACCAGAGAGGTCTTTAAAAATGTATTATAAAAATATGACAATAATATAAAGTCTATTGCTCTGAGGGGGAAAACACCATCTCCTAATTCAGATGGGGGATGTGTTATTAGCAGGATATTTGCAGAACTTTTGTCTTCTGTAGGATCTGAGTTCCTTAAACTCACCTATTTCTAGCTGGGACGAGACAGGATTGCTGCAGGTTAGTGTTAATGGTGACATGGATTCTGAGCTGTTGTGTCCTCCACAGAGCATGAGATGTAAACAAACAGCAAATAGGTTTATAGGTGTTGATTCATTCCATTGCCTCATCTAGCCATGCAAGTATGAATCATGGGTGTATGTGAGGGGCTGATGGAATGGGGAATTTAAGCTTTTCTCCTTAGCTTGCTGAACCAACCTCATGCAATTAAGCTAAATGAAGTCTTCTTTGACCAAAATTATTTCAAATTACTTTCTTGGCATGACAGGAGGGATGACTTGTGTGTTTGTGTATTTACTGTAAAAGGAGAAAAGATTCTAAAACTGCTAGATTACAAATGTAAGTTGCGTATCATATTGATTCAGACAAAAGCTGTTTACTTGCCCTTATATCCACTGTTTCATCATCAACTCCTGAAACACTGAGAGAGGAAGCAGATGGGAGAGTAAAGCTAGCAGAGCTGGAGTCGGAGATACTAATGGATGTGCGATCCATGTTTTCTGTTTGTAATCTGTACAGTTAGGGTTGGAGGCAAGCAAAACAGAGTAAAAGAAAGAGGAGGCAGAGGGAAGGAACAAACAACAGAAAAGAACATCAATAGCATGGACTTCATCTCTGGAGGAAAAGCTTTCTAACTCCATGAGTATTACTTAGTTGCAGAACTATTTCTAACTCTGCCAGTAAATGCTTTGTACATTAATCTGTATTCCACACAATGCTACCACAGAAGCATAAGAAAAAAAGATGGAATTGGTTTATCTGGATAGGAGCTTGTACCCAACGATGTGTACTTATGTGAAAGACGTACCTGGTTTCTCTGTGAACGTGCTCTTGATTTAAATATACAGTTAAATGTAGATGGATGAAACCCAGGCTCTAGGGAAACAATTTAGGGATGATTCCAGGGAATGGCAAATGCTTGTCAGGATGCTTTTTTAAATTTTTTTAATTAATTTCTTTTATTTGTTTCTGCCAAGCTGGTTACAATTGTGTATAGCATGTCATTGGAAACTTGGAAAGAAAGAAAGCTTAACTGACATGACATGAATTTTCCACGTAATTTCAAAGGTAAGCGACTACTGCCTCATCCAGGAAATAGTAGTAAATTCTCTACTGGTCAAAGAAGACACAGCTTGAGCATTTTTCTAAGGTGCTGTTATTGAAGCTAATCAGAGTCCAAGCTGTTATTAGTATCAGTAATGACAGCCTCTTTGCACTTTTGTCAAATAAACTACAAAAACATGCTGTTGTCATATAAGTTGTCATTATGCCACATATTTAGTTGGGTAGTTCCATTTAAGGGCAACATAATGAATACTTGGGCAAATTTGATTAACTGGGAGGAGCCTGGGTGGGAGACCCTGTTACTGTTACCTGTGTGTATACATTGTGGCAGAGGGAGTGGTAAGGACTGTTGGTTCACCATCTGGTTCTTTACCCAGCAGAAGGGCACTCTGTAGATTTTCAACTGTATTCAGGAGCTGGTAGGACACTGAAGTCTGGAACAGGATTAGAGGGTAAAACTTGCAACAGAGCTCTTCAGAATCATCAAAAGGCACATTACATCCTTTACATCCTTTAAGGAATAAATACTGATGTTCAGTGTCCTACAAAGCTGGCAAACTTGGTGATGTGCTACTTTAACTCAGAGAAAGTTATTCCAATCAATCAGCAGTTCAATTTCTGTAATTCTTATTAAAACATTGCAGAGAGGAAATAAATATTTTACAGCTTTTACTTTTATGGTCTATTATTTATACCTCTATGCAATGAAATTTGAAGCACTACAAACATGACATCAATTTAATTCAATATATTCTTGTACTTCTGAACACTGATGCCCTTTAGCAGCAAACTTTACGGTTTAGTTACTTGCAGAAGCAAGAATGCATTGTGTGTTATTAGTGTGTTATCCCAGGGGAGTCTGAACAGTTCATAACCTTTTCTCTCAGGTTAGATTTATTTCATGCCCTACTCCCTTGCAGTGATGATAATTAATAAACTGAAAATTAATAAACTGGACATACCCTAAAGTATGTACAGTCACACAAAGGAAACTGTGACAATTCATGTTTCGATAGGAAAAGATAGGACAAAACAAACGTTGCATAATTCTGAGTAGAAAAACAGAGTGGGCTTTCTGGAAAAGTGTAAGCAGCAATCAGAGCTGATTCCAGCTTTGAAGCAGTGGGGCCACTCAGGAATATTGAATACCCTTGGCTTCCCTGAATTATGGGGGGAAAGGAGGGTATAGAAGGAGATCTGAATAACGTCTGTGTGTGCTTGTCATCCATTAGAGATCCTACACTGCTGCTGTGTTCCCTGGTACTCTGTCTTGTTCAGCCTCAAATGTAACAAATCTTAAGAGGCTTCTATCATCTTTGTTAGCAGACCTCGTCTAACAGGTCTAACTAACTGTGGAGTTTTGGCTGTTCCAAGTCCATCATGGTGTGACACCATGAACCCTACCCAGTGCCAATTTAAAAATATGAGAGCCAGCAGACCTCTTACAGACCCTCCAGAGGAAGCGAATGTTCACTCAAACAATCCACTACAACCTGAACCAAAGCAAAATTACCTGTTCTGCCTCTGGCACTGAAGTGTTGAGAGCTCTGGTTCCTACAGAAGCTTTAAGAACATTGCTTACTGCATTAAATAGGTAATCAGCTGCATCTTTTAGCTTCTGATCATCTCTACTGTCCTCTGTGTTTACAGTGAGCAAGGAAGTACTGACAGCTTTTAGGATGTTGCTCGCCTCCACCTGCATGGGAAACAAGGGGAAAAGTTTTATATATGTTGGTGCCGTAAATGACAAAAGCGACACGTGTCATTTACTGAACATTGCAACATAGGTAATCACATTATATTTGTGGCTAATGCTGTTTTTACTATAATTATTTGTGCTGGGGTAATATTCAAACACCAATAAAGATGATATACTAGATGGTACACTAAAACGTAACACAGGTGTGAAAAATGCAGCCTGCTTCTACAAGTTTATTCCATAATCAAGATTAATAACATCTGAATGAAGCTTGTGTGTCAAACACTGGGCAAGGATACAGTTTAGATATACAGTAATGTTGTAAATTAGGTTATATTCTTGAGTGGTATGTCCAAAAAATACCACTATAATGTCAAGTGACTGTGTATTTCAATCTCAGTTTTCACAAAACCTATTGGATTAACAGGAAGTAGTACCTTTGGCCTCATGCTGTGCTGAGTGCCAAGGGAGAATAAGTCTTACAGTTTGTATTTGGTGCCTGAATGCAGCCAGTGATTGCTTTGTGATTGTGAAAGCACTGGCCAGCTTTCAGCCCAGGATGGTGAGGGAGCCAAGCAAATTCATTGCTAGCCTGAACATAGCCATTCCCACAGTCTGCAAACATTTAGCAGCCTTACTGTAGGGTGAGTGCTGAATCTGAGCTATGCTCTTGTCTTGCCAAAGTTAACCACATACTGCTGAAATGCTCCCAAGTCATTGTCTGGCTGCAACTGTATAATACATCAGAAATCAGAACAGCTCCTTTTATTGCCAGCGTATTTGTGAAACTTCCCCAGTAACAGTTTGTTCTGTCCTCCCATGTGCTCACTCACTCCTTATGCATAAATAGCATAATCTACTGATAGTGCCATGTTGCCATGACATTCAAGAAATACTTTCATGAGGCTAATCTGAGCATTTGTGCCCAGTTCCCCTGAGTGCTGACAAGTCCCTGTCTCATTGAGAGCTTGCTACATTCATTTCGTGACAGCACATGGATCAGGGACAAATGGATCTGGAAAACTGTAGATAAACACTGCTGGACAGTTTTTCTTCAAGATAAAACATACATCCTAACAAGCCTCTGACTAAGTGAAGATTTCTCTCTTAAAAATGTATCCTAAAATGTAAGATGCTTATACCCTGAATTGTAGAATAAATATCTGAGTAAAAATCTGACTAAATTCACTTACTCTATACAGCAAAAATATATTTCCTTCTGGTCAAAATACACATGCTGGTGCAGTTGAAAAAATGGGTAAGAACAGATAATCGTAAGGCACTGAAACTCTTCCAAGGTCAGCGGGGTGCAATAGAGTCTATACTGTTAGTGTGAGAAGGTATAATACAGATTGCTTCTTACTTGTGCTGAGACAGACAGCTCTTCACTCCTGTAAGTGATTTCTTTCAATACTTCTGACATCTTAAGAGCAGTCTTCATTGATGTCACATTAACAGCAGAGAGAGTTGTCAGCATCAGCCCTCGGAGCTTGGGATGAAAAGACATAATTAGGCAAAAGAATAAGATGCTTATTAGGACTGTACAAATAGTGCTGTACATTGACAGCTAGGCTTGCTGTAAATTATGTGGTAGAGTAAGACTCTACAACAAGGATCATTTGAACTGATACTAGGTCTACTGACAAGATGCCACTTGCCTTAGTAACTGTGTAATCATGAGATTTATGTTACCTTCCAGTACAGAGAATTTATATATTTAACAACCATTAATAGCAAGGAGATTTACTTGTGAGAATTTGTACTAATGTATGTGAATTACTTTATAAATGCCACTTCCAGAGAAACCAGAGCTATGATTGATGTTACTCCAGTAATGAATCATAACTGAAGGATACATTGCATTTCCCTAGATCTTTTAATCTGAAGGACTCAAAGCACTGTACAAATATTAACTGAAGCATAAGCTGGTAGCTTAAATGAACAAACTAAAATTATCTGTCATTTAGTACTTTTGGGGAAAATTAGATAAGATATTTATCCCACAGAAGAGGCCGTTTTATTAATATTTAAATTGTTTGTGGAAAATCAAGTTGATTTTAAGTTTTCAAACACCGTCCAAATTAGTTTACATTAATGAAATAAGAATTGAGAATAAATTATTTTACTGATGGATGATAAGCCAAATTATTTATGGGAGGAAATAGTGAAAAATAGCTGAAACCTGTCCCAAACATTGAGACAGATGCTGGAAACTTGAAACCTCCATTGATTTCAGGTGGTGATATATGAGTTTTTTATTACTTAAGAGCTGTCAAAGAATATGAACAGCCCATTATATCGCACGGTACTGCAAGAAAACAAGTGGCTGCCTGACCTCTTTTCGTGTGTTTGTCTGTAAAGATACGTTAAAGCTTTCCTCTTGGCTCTCCTGGTTAAGGATGGAGGTCACTGACTTATATAGCTGGAAAAGACTCATGCTGTTGTTGCTGTCTTTCAGGATGGTGTTTGCCTTCTCAGATACAATAGCCTGCAGGGTCATGTTCCCATCAATCATATCTGCATGTCCAACCTGTGAAGAAATCGGATACGCTCTTAACATTGCCAGCACTGTTATAATTATCTTTGAACTCCTTTCATGATCATCTTACTGACAGCCTTGCTGGAGTGGAACAGAAAACTTTGTGTTCCCCAGTTTTTAATGGTTTAGTTTTAGTGGTCTGATGAGGATCTCCTTACTTGAGCACTGGGGAAGAAGCAATTTTCTGGGGTCTACATAGAATAGCTCCAGTCTCACTAAATACAGCTTATGCTGCCCAATGTCCAAAGAGATCGTCTTTTAAACTTTATTCTAGAAAAAGGACAGTGGGAGGTTCTTTTGACTACCTTGAGTCCGTAGGGAATACTCTCTGTTAGATAGGAAAATGGTCATTACAGCACATTAAGAAGGAAGTGATATGTATAAAATAGGAATAAGCTCCAAAAGTGAATTGTGGGTTAGGTATCTACTTGAGAGGTCTTGAAATTAAGTTATTCTACTGTGGACCTTCACTGAAGCATTAGTTTGAACTGTATCTCCAAAGACGTTGCTAACAGTAATTGTCAGATGTAAAATGAAATCATTTTCCTCTTCTCCAAGTGGAAGATAAACTGGGAAGAGTTCAGGATCCGGACCACAGTCCAGGAGAGAATCTGAAACAAGAAAGAGGGAGTCACCTACCAGATACCACACGTGTTGGTATATTTTTAAACAATATCTCCTGTTTAAAACCAATGTGTCTTTAAACATGGGACTCCCGACATGCTCTATACAGGCCCAACTGAATCATTGTTAGTCTCCCTGGGAGCAGAGCAGCTTGTGCCTTTGCTCTTGTTTGCATCAGTTAACAGAGCTCACTAGGAACAGGGAGAAGCAGTTAGTCAAACAGTTCACCTCAGGACTTACTTGGTTTCAGGTAGAAGCAGTATGTGAGCTGCCTGTTGTGACTAGATTGGCATGAACCTGCCAAGCAAGGAGCACTGCAGGAGACTGTGAACATGGTGAGCACTGATCCCTGCTTGGGAGACACAGTACAAGTGGGGATGTGGGGCGGAGGCACGGTGCTGACAAGGTATGTTTCCTCCCCGTAGCCACGCTGAGTCATTGCTGGGAGTGGAAGGAGCAGAGCGTCAGCAATTGATCTTGCCTCAGCAGCACAGATCTTCAGACATTAATCTAGCCTGCTTAGCAGTGATGCTGTTTGTGCAGGAACATCAGGTGGGCCTAATCAGAAATGAAAACCTGCTACCGAATAAGCCATAAGAGGAAAAGTACTATTAACAGCATAGAGTCACAGGATGGTTTGGGTTGTAAAGGACCTTAAGATCATCAAATTCCAACCCCCTACCATGTGCAGGGATATCTCACCCTAGACCATGTCACCCAAGGCTCTGTGCAGCCTGGCCTTGAACACTGCCAAGGATGGAGCATTTACCACTTCTTTGGGCAACCTGTGCCAGTACCTCACTACCTCACAGTAAAGAACTTTCTCATTATAAACACAGTAGTGTTTGCATTATGAAGCAAAGCTGTATTATTTGTTCAAGCATTTAGCATAGCTTCATTACCACATGGGCCTTAACAAAGTTATTAACAGCTTGGAGTAAGAAAACTGAATTTGTCCTGCTGTGCAATAGCCCTGAACAAACTTAGCTCTTAATTATTTTAAAGAACCCACATATAAAGTAACACCTTTCAACTTGTGGACTAATTTAACTTCATATTCATCAGCAAGGCTCTGTGTGTGTAACATCAGTGTGATGTCACAACAGCAGAGACTATCTCAAAGATAGTCTGAAAAACCCTGCTTGCCCTTACCTGTTACTTTAATCTGAAAAGCTTCTCCCTGTGCCTGCAAGAAGGAGCAGTTTATTCTCAACAAGGATGTGTTGCTTTGAAGCAAATTCAAAGAGTTCTGCCAGAAACCAGTCAGGCCACAGGCTGGAGGGAGGGTCATACGCTGGAAAATCAGAGAGGAAAGAAAACATGACAATAGAGACACTTGCTCTGATTTCTGTTGTGATGTATCAGGAGCAGGGTGGTAGGTGCCCACTGTTATAAACCCTCCCGAACCAGAAACCACCTTGTCTTGGTCTTCACTGTTATTTGCAGAGAATCCATCTGACAACATAACACTCTTATGGCTTTCCCTCAGGATAGATGTTTGTTTTAATGTGCGCAGTATTTCTGGTGAATGGGGTGCTCTCACCTTGGTTTGGAATGTGTTATCTAAATACCAGTTATAATGTATGGCCTGAGAGTCCTTCTGTCCAGAGACACTCAAAACAACGTCCTCACTAACATTCACTGGCTTGCAGTTTGCCTCACACCTGTAAGGAAGTAAGATGGTATTACACGGGGTAACTGTGTGGGATGTCATAGTCTTTGATGCTGATTGGTTTTATGCAAAAGCCCTGCAATACGAGACAAATGACATATGGCTAGCAAATGGTAAAATACTTGATTTTAAAGCAAGAGTTTTAGGAACCTTCATCTCCATTTTCAACATGACTGTGGCCCAGAACCCGCAAACTATTTCACAAAACTGATTCGGGCTCTCAAATGAACCCTGCTTCTGTTTAAGCTCCTTACGTGATTGTTTCAGTAGATCATTGAACTGCCAATGTTCTTAAGCCACTAGACTCTTGAAAAACAGGCTTGAAGAACAGATATTTTTAAGGCAGTAATGTGTATCTGGGTGTCCAGTACAAACATCAGACATACCTTATGGCATTTTTTCCCATTATTTCATTGCGATTTGCATATGGAAATGTCCAACATTGAAAGGAAATAGTGAGGTCAAAAACCCTAAATGATTTTGGGAAGAATATTATTCAGTTTATAAAAAGATTTTGTTGAGAGATATGGACTGGAAGATGCAGCAAGACCCATTTTGTCTGTAATTTATATGATGATAATCCCTAAAATATGTCTACAACAATAACTACATTATCACTTTATTATTATTGTAATTATTGGTAACAGTGACCTTGCACTACTTTTGTGCAGTAATAATATTAAGCAGTGAATACTTGGGTTTTAAAACAAACCTGATTTCCAGTTGCAGTCCTTGTTTTGCAGTCACATAGAGACATTGCTCATCCTGCCACTCTTCATTGCCATGGTTTTGGACTGTAACTGTGACAGTCACTGCTGATTTTGGAGGAGGGAGGCAGGAAGGTGGGATTTGCACCTCACTTTGATTGGTTAGGATTATCTGTTGCTGCACACATTTGTTCCACGCAGGCCAGCAAGCTCCTGCACAAACATTTCCTTTATAATTAGAATAGGCATAACATCCCAGGTCCCCTATAAAGGACTTCCCTGCCATAGGTTTCAAAGAGATTTATGGAGCAAACAAGTTTCCGAGACGCAGTTTAAAGAGTGGGTAATCAGAGTTCAGAGTACAGACTGACTCCTTCAAAGTAATACATGCGGTCAGGGATAAATATGGGGGTGGAACACAGATGTCCTGAATCTCAATCAGTTTTCAGCCAGAAAAGTTTTTGTATCATGTTTAATGCTAATTTTTGCTGGTTTATTGAGACACATGTACCTTGGAAATGCCTAACTATGTAAGTCATCTGGGATTAGTTCTTGGCTATGAGGGTGAAGGCTTAGCTCTTGAAAAATGAAACCTTTGGAAAAAAAACAATGAGTATTAATCCATATTATATAGGATAGTTAGTTCAGTGTTAAAACCAGGGTAAAGTAGAAGGACATTCATGTACAGTGAGTGGCAAACATTAAGGTCAGAGACTAAACTATCCTCTAGTCAGATTTTCACATGATCTGACATGATAGTGAGCTTGTTACTTATCAAATAGAAGATGATTTGTAAAGTTTAGGAAAAGCACATACCACAGGACCAAAGAAAACTGGAATTACTGTTGTTGTCTGGCCAGCCAAGCGTAACAGTTGTGAAAGGGTCCACATGGCGACTTGGTTTAATATATATTTTGCTTTTTCTTTTGTGATCCTAAATAATAAGTAAATATCAGTTAGAACAGAAGCATGTATAAACACATATCTTACTTCTTTATCATGAGAAAGTCTCCAAGTTTAAACTCCAAATCACTGTATGCAGATCTGCAGTTTAAATGATATCTCCCTGTATGTGGAACGGGAGTAACAGCTATGGGAATAAAAGCAGATGACACAGAGAATTTCTGTGGCAAAATACTCCCAAATGAAAAGTGGCTCAGGAGCCCAGCTCGATTTTCAAAACTAATGCAGGTGTTTAGGAAACAAATTCCTCTCAGTTTTCCACTTCTGGATGAAGACTTTTAACCCCTGGCTCATCACTTGACTTCTAGTACCTCTTCTAGAACATTCCTTTTTTGCCTGAATTGGGTACATTACAGCTATAAAGAAAAGAAGGAGGTGGCTGAATTTGTCTTTCTGTGCAACAAACTGTGATAACCTTAGTTCTGAGTTAGATTTATATCTCTCTGATGCAATATATTATTACAGGCAATCTGTAAAGCATCATGCCATCTTGTGAAGCAGCACGTCTTCTGTAGCAGACAATTGTCTGCTAGTGTTATACTTAAAAACTGGACCTTTATGAGAAAAAAATATTCCATTTAGTAACTTTATTAAAGTTTTGCAGCTGCTAGCAATTGGTGTACCCTTAGTTACTCAGCTTGCCATAAATTGGAAATGTCTTCTTTGCAAAGTAACTTAAACATTCCAACACAGAAGCAGAAAACACTTAGAAACAATATGTTAATATATTAAACTCTGCTTGAAGTATAGCCCCTCTAAGACAGCTTTGCTTTAGTCAAGTAGATAATTAAAGAAATTCATCTAAGCACATTGCAACTTCTAAAACTGAATCATTGCGAAGAGTTCATTTTCTCTAATCTTGTAATTGTTACTTGCAGTCTGCTATGAATTGTAGATTGAATGCCTGTAAACACATTTGTCTCAGAGGCTTTTATTGTAGATTTTATGTTAAACCATATGGGGCACAGAAAATCTAGTTCATAATTGAGCATACTACAGATAGTTCTTTTCATTGTCTTATGCAGCACTTCTACTGATAGGAAAAATTTCTAAGCATTCCAATCTTAAAGAAAGATCTGTAAATAATGCTTACAGTTGTCCTTTGGGTATTTCTTTCAGAGATGCCTTTTTCCTTAACAGAATCTGTTTAATACAAAAAAGAGCCAAATATTTTAGTGGTACCCAGGAGGCTTTCAGACATATTCAGTGAATGTGACTTAAATACACAGGATTTGATGACCTGCAGTCTGAAAGATGTGCTGTAAGAATCAGACTCTAGAACTGCGATAAGCAGCCTAGTTACAATAGGTAAAATTGCAACAACAAGCTAGTCACATACTATAAAAAAGATGATCCTGATTCTTCAAACATAATGGTACAAATCAAAATAAATTCATATGATGGGGTTTCATATACATCCAAAGAAAAAATGAGGGAAAGCACAGGCAAAGTATCAGCGAGGTTAGTACTAAAGTCACCATATTACTGGTATAATCTGCTTTTGCAAACGTAAGGATGAGCCATCTAGAAGCATTTACTGACAGTAATTTATGAGACTGCTGTGATGCAAATATTCCCTGGTTTCAGAGCTATGTCCCAAGCTGTAAATTTCACTAATTATTTCTAGGACAACCAGCAAATGTGCGATGTGTAATATATTCAGGCTGATTATAATTTATGACTACTTCAAAGCCAGAGAATCTGCCTTCATCAGAAAGAAGCCGCCACATATGTTTTCAGCACTGTTACTGGAAGGAAAGCAATTACTAGATGCAAACCATAAACACTCCATGAAATGTTCTGATTGCAGAAAGACATGTATGTGGTCAAACCCAGCACTGTCAGATTAATGCAATTACCTTTTTTATGAGAACTGTTTGCCAGCACATTGATGAACCCAAGATCCACACTCATGTTTGAGAAGGCATTCATGGCCACCACTTTCACTAGGAAAGTACCTAGAGAAGACAAACGGCCAGTTAAGAATAGCAGTGGGACCAGTCCATCATGTTTGGGATATAAAATCCAATTCATGAAGAAAATCCTATTCTTTTCTGTTAATAGCTTTGAGAGTTTTGTGGTGAGTTTCCACTGCTGAAAGACTTTTCGAGGAATGTTATTCCTCTTTATCTCAGCTTTTTAATAACTCAGCTGCCTTTGTCCTAGGACTTGCAATGCTATTCTTTGTCAGCTGCCTATGATATTACCACACAGGAGACTAGGGATGTGCAAATACTGCAGTCCAAATGAGTTTAGGCATCTTGAGAGAGCAGCTGTCTTGTTTGAAAATTTCTGGCTGAAGGGAAGGGATGTTCAGATGGGTATAGGGAGACCCAGTAACACTTTCAATATTGAATAATTTTAAAACATAAAATGAAATGATGATTCACTTTACTGTTCCAGCTTTGGCATGGGATTTTAATAGTTCATTAGAGGAAGAAACTTTCTTATCGTCTGCCACTGAGTTAACTCTTAAGTACAATCTCCTTAATCTCACATTTTAAAGACTCTGATTTCTTAATAATGGAAAGAAAAAATTAGTAAAAAGCTTATTCATACATCCAACAAAACCTAAGTGTTGGAGATTGACACAGTGAAAAGCTCCCCTTTT
Source organism: Pezoporus flaviventris (assembly GCF_033815535.1). NCBI lineage: Eukaryota > Metazoa > Chordata > Aves > Psittaciformes > Psittacidae > Pezoporus > Pezoporus flaviventris. Next base: position 2,039,636 of record NW_026892630.1, on the reverse strand, counting down.
CTTTACTGAGATCTCCCAGATTATTGTTTGCTGTGGTGTAAAATGCAGAGGTGTGTAGACTCAAAAAGTTACACAGATGGACAAACAGGAGGAAAACGCTTTGTGATTGAGGAAAAGGTCATCATTTGTACTTAAATTAGCTTGTGTCATGAAAAAAGAAACCCTGGTGCACCATGCATTTTTACTGCAAAAATCAGGTGAATCCTTGATTTTGGTCTCCGTGTGGAGACCCATTTGCCAGTTTAGTTTATTTGCTCACAAGTGGGTAAGATTGTGCTGTTCACACTGCTCTGCAGACCAAGTCTGAGCAGTTAGAAAAGCTACCAAATTCATCTGTACTGTAATTCCCTTCCCCAGGATGCTGTTTCGAGAACTCCCCTCCTCAGCTGTGAGTGTCTTGGAAACACAGAAGATGTCAGCATGCTGTACCTTCAGAGTGTATGGGGATGACGTACACCCGAGGTTCCCCGTGAGGGCCATCTTCTTTGTGAGAGTGAGTTTCATTAGATCCAATCACCTCAAACTTCAGCTTATCTGGGGCACCATGAGACACAGAGACATTCACCTCCAAATCCTCCCCCAGCTGCAGAGTGTGAGAAACTAGTGCAGCATGGAGACCAGATACTGGCTCAATCAGGTGAATAGCAATGCACTCAGAGATCACTGATGCGGTTGTGTTGCTGGATGCTCGGATTTCCAGCTGATGTATCCCTGGGCCTAGCAGCTCTTGAGAGGTGCTGTCAAGTGTCAGATTGTGAGGGACAATTCCTTCCTTTGCACTGGATTCAGTGAGCGTCATGTTATCTGACAGTATGATGTAGGTCACTCCATTGCCTGCAAAAAGACAGTTCAGATTTCTCACAGTTTGCATAATAGGCTGTTGGATTGTGCAGTGTTCAGGTATTGTAAAGGAGTTCCAAGAGCACTGCAGCAATGCAGTCACTTTTAATAAAGTCACTTCAAGTGCTTTTGTGCCCTTTTAGACTCCCCATTGAATTCTGTCATGTTTTCTGCTGGGAGTCAAAAGAATTCAAGCACACACTGCTGAATTTTATTTTTTAAGCATACATATGTGGATTCCAGGAATTAAATGTACACCAGAAAATGTGATCAGCTCAGTGTGGAATCCTCATACCCCAAGAGAAGCAATTCTATGGATTCCTATCTTGAAACATGAAAATATTCTTAATTGCTTCATGTGTGTGACTAAAGTTTGCTTTGTCATTTCTGTGTAGAGGGAAAAAAGGTCTTATGGTTGAGGTGGTGTAATAGCCCTGAGAAAGAACCCCTCCAATGGAGCTGAGCATGCAGTTGCAGGAATATAACAATTAGAGGGAAAGCATTAACTAAAAGGAAGCATTGTTCTGCATAATGAAAATCCTGCTTCTATCCCATGGGTGGTGTAATGTTTATCCTGGCATTTACATCATGCAGATAATTACTCTCACCTCCATTGAGTTCAACTTCAATCCACAACAACTCCCCATACAGTGTACGGCAGTGAGAGCTGTTCCCAGTTTCATACTGGCTATAGCACCCAGTAATGCTCAGTCGATCCATCTTATCTTGAACAGTCACCTGCTTCTGTGCCACTACGTGCCATTCACTGGTGGTGCATTCCGCAAAGACACTGAACTCCCCAGGAGATGTGTATCTGTATGTGACATTGCTGACCAGTCTAGAATAGAAAGGGAACAGCTGCTTGTGAAATACTGTCCTGGGAGGCCCTTAGCCTTAAGTGGTAACAGTGGTCACAGTTCCCAAGCTTCTGACTCAGCACTCCCTCTGTAATCCCTCATCTATTTATGTAGAATTTTTAGGGCTGAAGAATGTTGCTTTGTTCCAGCTACAGAGTCATTAAAGTTGTGTACTGGGGTGGTCATTCTCAAAGCATATCTTATAAGGGTAGGTAGATTGTGCTGTAAAGTAGGTACATTACAGTTCAGTAACGCGCAACATTAGATCTGGGTTGTGATTTTGGCTCTGAGCACAGACATGTGACTATGTACATTGGGACATGTAACAGTGCTCTTAATTCTCTATTCTTTATTTTACTTGCTATTTACGGTCTCTTAGATAAATCAGTGGAAGCTGCTCAGCACATTGTCAAAGAACTCCCTTGGGTTTTTATTTATGTGCAGCTACTTATACACTTGCCTATGAAGAGGCAGCAAAAACGTCTTTTCACTCCTGGGTCTTGTGCAGCTCCAGTCATGATAGCAATAGCAGATGAATGGGTATGAAGTCTGTGGTAGCTGCTATTATTACTAACAAGCTTAGGGAGATAGTCAGTGGACCTAAGAATGTCCTTCTTGAATGACATACACCATGGAAGGCAAATAAATACTATTCTTGCCACTATTCTCTCTGAACTCTTTATCATATTATCATGGTACCACCTAGCAAATGCAAAAAAGATCAGGGCATATCATCCTTGATAAAGCATACTTTTCATTATCTGTTTGTTTGAATGAAGAAAAAAGTTTCATTTTAGAGCATGCCAATGACAAGATCAGACCAGAAAAGACAATTTAAGAGCGAGTTTCAGACTGGACACAGAAAACAGATAAGCATGACTGTGAGTGACTTAGTAGGTGAGGTAAAAGATCTTCCCATAAGAACAACAAGCCTCTGCTTACAGCTAGTAAATGTATTTTTTGTAAAGGCTCACTATCAAAGATTTTTTTCAGGTTCTTTGCAGCTACAAGCCCTTGTCTGTGGCTTGACAGAACATTTATTTTACCTGTTTCTAGTATGTTACTTCCTTTTGGTTTTCATTCTACTCTTACCTTTTTAGTTGACTCAACTAGGATGTCATTAGTAGACAAATTAATTTCTAGAGCCATTCTCTGTTATTCCTAGTACCAGGACAAAATCTGACTTTTAAATCCAGCAGAAAAATGTTTGATCATCTAAAGACAAAATTTTTATGCAATTAGAACCAAAAAAACCCCTCCAGAATGCCATTGTATTATTTTAAATATTATGAAAAAAATACCCTTTTAATTTAAGAAATCAATGATTTCTTGTTTCTTTGGCAATTACTCACATGTTTTAGTTGGTTTTTGTCTTAGGATCTGGAATAAATTCTCTAAGTAAGAAAAACGAAATCACTTGTCAAAATAAAAGCAGAAGAAAGATTGTGGTTGGCAGCTTGACATATAATTCTGTGTTAATTTCAAAACAAGTTTCTGTAGAATCCAGATGTCTTGTATGTATGGTCTATTATCAATCTACTTAATTTTTGACATCTTACTTAACAAACTTGGAATGTTCAATAAAATGCAAGCAGCAAAATTTACTGGCTGTTTGATGATACAGGAAGGATATCTCTTACGTTAGAGGGTAGTAAGGATCAATGGTGTGTCCATCTCCTGTGCTAATGATGCAGGAAATGTTGCCAGAGTATGGAGAGAGCAGCCAGGTCAAACTAACTGTGATATCTTCAAAGACAAAGCACGTATCTGTTACAACCAGTTGCAGACCTGTAACACATAAGGCAAAAATTCAATGCCATTGTTTGTCTACATTTCTTACAAAATTAATCCATTTTCATTTTTTGAGAGCAGGCCGTCTTCAAAACAGAGCTGATACTGCTGCTAATTCGAGTGTATTAGTGGTGTGACAAGGAGCTGACTCTTTTCCATACTTACTGATCGATATTCTTCTTTCTGAACATAATTTCATTTAAGTGTGTTTTATGTGACTGAATTTCCTGTCTTTGCACCCTGTCACAACCCCTCAGTTAGGACGGGGAAGCTACATTTTTGTGCCTATTTTTAGTGGTCACTGCTTCTCCAGGTTCTTCCTTGAGGATGGAGCAGTCATTTTTCAGTATCATTGTTCACACTGTTACAGCAAAGAGCAGAACAGGCTTTTGGGGTTGACAGCCCCCTCCCACTTACCTTCCCTGCAGTGGTATTGAATGGACAAATAGCTTCTGGAAGCTGGACAAGGATCTCCAAAGAATGCACCATCTGCTGCCACCTGGCAGGCCTGAAGACCATGACACTGGCCTGGAAAGAAGGACCATTTTATATGGACTACTGGGTTTTGTCTTTGTCAAAACAACTTGGGTGAGAGATGATTACAGAAACAAAAAGGGGCAGGGGAGCAATACCATGGCACTGATTTCTAGACAAGCTCCCAGTATCACTTTGACTTTTGTGTGTTCCTGATTGCCTGGTATTTCTCAGCACCATCCCACTTTATTGGATTTGGAGAGGGTAAAAGAAGTTACATGTTTTGTTTAATTTTGGCTGAAAGCCCAAAGAATCACCATAGGGACAGGCCATAGTCACATTGACAGGAGCCTTGTAGCTGCAGTGTGCTGTGTACTCAGCAGCATCAGATCCCTCCTGCCCTCATGTCTCTGTGGGTGCCAGCATTTTCACCCCTCCTGGTCTGAAGTTAGGTTTGTGTGAATAAATTCTCTTCCATCTCTGTCAAACCTAGGGTCTCCCACTGAGTTCATTGGGGAATTGGTGTGACCACATATTTTCTTCACACAGTGAGCGGAACCAGGTCCACCCTTGTTCTCCATTTGCTCCCCTTCTCCTTCCCTCTATCTTTGCTCCTCACAAAGTTCCTCCTTTCTATCCAGCCTCCTGTGAGAACCTCCTCTATGTCAGAAGTTCTCTGTGATTCCCTTCATTTTAGGAATAATCCACTTTCCCATTCACTAACTCTACTGAAATACAAGATAAAGTATTATATGGACCAGGAACTTTGGCACTCACTCTATGCTTTTGGCAAGCAATACCATAACATACTACCTGCTACTTCATCTTTGACGCTGATCCAACTACAGTCTTCATCTGTATCATATTGGAGAGGAGTCTCTGATACACAGTAGTGGGGGGTCTTCCGTCCATAGAAGCCCTCTATAATTTGAATAACTTCTCCTGACCCACACTGTACAGTGGCATTGTAATTATCACAAGCAATGCTCTGGCCAGATTCTAATAAGAGAAAAAAAAAATCAGATTTAACCTTTTCAATTTCTGAAAAATCCTGCTACAATTCTCCTGCAAATGTTATTTTTTTGTTTGTTTCCCTGTTTTCCCTTTTCTCCCTTTAAGCTAAACAATTAAGAAAATTATAAAAAGAAAAGAACAGAGAATAAGATTTTTTTTTTAAATCCAGCATAATAGATCTATTTTTTTTTTACTGCTTTTAATGAAAAAAGACAACATTTTTAATAAAAATATTTAACCAAAAAGTTAATTTCCTATTTTTGTGGAAAACATTTATCATTTTTTTACCTGCAGTACCTGCAGTAAGGAAGGTTTAGTTATTCCTTACTTCCAAAAGAGTCTTGTGGCAATTCAGGGAATTGCTCTGGAGAACAGTTTGCATATTAAGTATGGGACGTGATCCCATTTCTGCTACAGAGACATCTTTGTTCCTGTGTGATATTTGACTGACTTCATTCAGCACACCTGCTCAAAAGAGTAAGGTCATATTTCTAAATGCATACACCTCATTCTCTGATTAACCTGGGACAGTTAATTGTCTTTCAGAATTCTTAGTTTCCTGTAGTAATCAGGATACTTATTACCCTGTAGAGGAGGATGCGAAAAGCTGCTCTCATATGAGAGTGTTGAAAAAGAATGTTTTTGTTTCAGCTGTCTCAGGTTTAAACATTGTCCTGCAGTTGCTGTTGTGATCATTCCTCTTAAGAACCTTGATTACCAGTGCGGGATGTGTGCACACTGCAGTAATTGTGTGCTATTGTTATTTAAAGGCTAAATCTAAGCCTGGCTGTAACTATAGCAACATGATCATTTTACAGATTAGAGCTTTCTAAATAAGCTTGAAAAGTAATTTTCTGTTCAATTCTCATACAGACTATCATCTCAAGCATTTTTTTGTTCTTTGCTTTGTGTAGTGTTCTCATAGTATTTGCTGTCTTAACAGCTTTTATATGGAAAAATGCACAGAACAGTCTGTGTTCTTAAGTACAAAACCTAGTTCAATATGTACATTTTTATTACAACAAATTGCTAACCTACGCAGCACCAAATGGAAGAAAAGAAATAGTAAGAAATAATAATAAGGAAAGTTTTTATTTGCATTGAGAAGCACAAATAGTCCTAGGAGAGATGATCAAGGAAAAGATGAAGACAGAACACTGTCTGTTTGGCTGGTTGCACCCATACCTAGCTCAGATGATCAAGTCAATAAGTTATCAGGAATCAGAGAAATTAAATTCAAACAGTGATATCACTTGGAGCTACCTGTACATTTCATTTGATGTTTCAATGTTAATGTGAACCAAGCTGCACAGTAGCTGTGAATGAAGGTGTTAAGGATCGCTATGTCTGCAGAACTTCCATACGTTCAGCACCTAGGGAAACTAATAGATTGTCCCTGTTTCTATGGAATATTTGATCTAATTCCTTGCATGCAGAGCTGGTGAAAGAGGAGTCTACCCTGTTATTAAATTCTGTAAGTGTATGAATGGCCATGGGCTGTAGATACTGAAAACAAGGCTATAATTGCCTCACTCTGTTCTCAGTTTCCTGGGTAATGGAATGATGGATGTAGTGTAGGACACGGTTGCTCAATAATGCAAATGCTCTTTGAATTTTATGGGCTTGAAGTCAGATCCTATGGTAACAGATGACAGTTTCCTTACAAACAGATAGTTGTCTACCATGGATGTAATGGAAAAACAATTGTAGTCTGTTTTTGCAAGGAAAATAAGCTTCAGGAATTGTGCTGTCTGCCAGTTTCTTCTCCCCCATTATTTTTAATGTTAGTCATCTTCAGCCAAGTTTGACTTACAGATACAAACCTCAAAACACCCCAAAATTTCATAAAAATCAATAGCTAGGTAGAAGAGAAAGAATCACATCAGTGCTTCTAATAGGAGTAGGGATTATAGCCCCTTGTCTATTGAATCCACAATGTGGGATTCAACTGCCAGCACATATAGCTGGAGCTCTGGAGCAGTCACAGAACTGGAGTGGAGGGAACTGAGGGAGTGAGAAGTGTTTGTAGAGGTAGGACATGCTGGGAATATGGGAATGACCTAGAAGTGCTGAAGGAGAAGGGGAGGGCGAGGATGTAGAACAGAAAGTCAGGACAGGAAACCAAACATTATTAATTTTGCTGATTGTGGAAAGACTTGTTAATTGTGCCAGAAGCAGTACAGTACTGGACAAGAGCAGCAGCAATTCTAGGGCTTATGGAAACCTGTATTTGCATATGAGATTTGAAGGCTTTTTATATGGAGGAACCTAAGACAGACTATCCTTCCAGTGCTTATTACCTTAGTTCTAGTTACAGTTTAAAACACTTGGCTTATGAGCAAAGTGTGAGGAACACTGATTTTCCTTGTATCTACACGTTGAATGGGATGATGCTGCTGGCATGCCTTTCCAGGTCTGCAGATTTTCTGCCTGAGCACTAAAATGCCACCAGGAAGTACATGTTCCTCTCTGCTTCCTTACCCTGGGAAAGCCCTTAGAATTCACCTGGTGGAAGGCTCTGAGAAGAAACAAGAAAAGCTTGCTCTCAAACTGACTTTAAACTAGCAGGCTTAAGTCCACTGCAGACATGGACTGCTACACATTCAGATTCACCCTCAAACCAGTTTCTACTCTACTAGCCTCTGTTGGAAACCTGGGCCTTAATGGCTAGCTGTCAAGCACCTACATCTCCCGGTTCTTCCTTGCTTTGTATCAGATCTTACATCAGCACACTGGAAAAAGAGCGGTTATATGGCTTTTTGCCTGTTCACTTTTGATAAGCTTGATTTTAGTTATTGAGCAGCCACTTTCAAAGCAACAAGGCAATTTACGCATAGATGGGAACGCGGCATGTTCACTCCTCAGATCCAGCTGCTGTGTATCTTACCAAACTCGCAAATGAAGTTGAATTCCTGGCTGCAATTTTCAGTCACACCCCACTGATACTTGGCATTCTTCAGTATGTACCCACATGTGGATAAGAAGGGAGATGGCTGATCCTTGTACCAATTACTGTAGCTTATAACTGAAGTGTCCAGCCAAATCATTGACCCTGTGAACAAAGTAAGCATGTCCTGAATGTTCATTTTCCACATTTAATGCGATTACAGAGTCTGTAGCCCTGCTCCTGTTGAAGCAGAGGCAGTTTAGTATGTGTAGGGATCTTCAACTAGATGTTAATCGGATATAATCATTACAGGAGCCACCACCACTTCTCCCTGTGCTCCCAGCCTCAAGATCCCATCATTTCCCTTGAATCAGATCTTGCAGCACTTCCCGATGTGATAAATTGGCTCAGCTTGTTCTTCCCCTAGAGACCTAACACAGCACATTTTTTTCATTAAGTCAGCAAACTGATCTAATTCACCATGTGTTCATACAGCCACAAGACCCAATGGAAAGGCTGACAACATGTAACTGGGAAGTGAAACAGGCAATTAAAAACATCTTAATGTAAATCTGAAGTTACAAAAACAAGAGACAGTGGCTTTTCAGCAGGTGCCTACGGAGGGACTAAGTTTTTGCATTTGTTACCATTGCATTTGTTACCATGCGAAGCAAGCACTCATACATTTTTAAAGCGGACATGATGTCCAAACCACCCACCGTCAGAAGTTTCATTCAGCAAGGAGTCTGAGGTCAGTCCTATCCACCATTCCTGATCCTCGGCAATATGTTTTTGCAAGAACTCTTGGGTTTCCTCATTTTCAATAAAGACCAAGTGCCCTCCTCTTCTCTCACACCAGCTCTGGGCACTTGCGAAGGTACGCTGGAGTCTAACAAACTCATAGCATGAACGGTTGAAAGCTAGCTGGTACTTTGAGCAAGGAATTCCTTCATCAGCAGTTGCTTCCTCCACAGCCAAACATAGAGCAAGAGAAATAAGAACTGAGATCCCAAGCCACATTCTCAGCACAGTGCCTTGCATGGCACTCGTCTCCCTTATCACATCACCTCTCTTTTTGCTGCTGCCTTCAAAAGCTTGAGATGTCACGTCATCAGCGTTTCTCTTTGCTGCTTGGAACAACAGGAGAATACAACATCAAAGAGATTGCTTCTAACACATAATGGTGATTGTGTCTGAGGGGACACACAGGTGTTGATGATAAGTCATTGTAATGGCCATTGTGAGGTCTATTGTATAAATGTCTCATTCCATGTGAAGTAAGTTTGAAAAGAAGACATTAATTACAGTATCGCTTTTCTCGTGAGCCGAGAAGATAAAGTTGATATATGCTGCTGTTGGACATATGGGAAAGTGAGATAAAGCTCCTACATCAAAGGCATCATTGTGTGACCATTAAAACTGGGTATCTTTACAACAGCAAAGAAATAAAATAGTAAGAATGAGAGGAGAATGAGCAAAAGGAGAAACACAAGGAATTATGAGATGGGAAAAAGCAGTGGTCCTCTAGATACGTTTAATAGTTTTGGATTGCTTTATTTTCAATAATTATAATTTGAGGTACTTCTTTTGGATGCTAATGCAAAGTCTATAATTATTGTGTCATGTCCTGTCCACCTGTTTACACATGCACAGGTTAATCTCTACTGTCCCAAGTAAGCATTGTTTTGAAGTGGTGTGTCTGTTTAGAATTCCACACCCCAAATGAAATACCTTAAAAGCATTCTGTTAAAAGCTAAGCTGTTAACTATATAGAGCTACAATATTTATACCTGCTGGAAGGTAGAAGCAAAGGCCAGAAGTTAAAACAGTGATTTAGAAAAGATGCTTCAATCATCACAACTACTTGGGAGCCCTATGCGCACATTCCAAAGGCTGCTGATGGACTTTGGGAAGCCGGCCCACCAACACTTAGGAGCTGAAATCCCTAAGTGCTTCTGAACCTCCTTACAAAAGATAACCCATCAGGTTTACAAGGCCATTGGGTGACCAGAAATACAGTCCAAATAAGGGTCTTTAGCTATTGCAAACCTCCTGTGCTTGGCATTAACTCCACTGAATTCGATGCAATTATTATTAATTTATACCACCATAACCTGACACTGAAAGAACATGCACTTATATTTAGACATGGATGAGTGAGCCAGCTACTGAATCACAGACAGGCAGGGAGCAGAGATGTTTGGTTGAATTCCCGCAATGCAGAAATGCCACCTGCACTGCACTGTTGAGCTGAAGGTAATGCACATATTGGACAGCATGCCAGGCAGCTCTAGCTCTAAAGCTTTCTTGCAAATTAAAGTATGTGTACTGCATCCAGTAAGCATTTGAGAGTGTTTTTCAATCCCAAATCCTTTCTGGACTTTCAGTTCACTCATCTTGCTCACAATTAAAGCAGAACTGAGGTCAGGGTTTTCAAGATAAAGTTCGTAAGTGTTTAATGTGTAGGACAGTTGTGGGGAGGAGAGGAAAGGGGGAGAAAATGCACTGTGGTGGAGGGATGTCTCTTCCTAGTGGACTTGAAAATCAAGACTTAATTTAGCTATGGAACCATGGAACCCTTGGAGCGGATCCCCCATTACTTCTGACTGATTAATAGGGAGGGTATATGGCACAGCTGAGATATGAATATTCGGACTGGATTTCCCAGCTCTGGAGAAGCCAATCCATACTCTAATTAGCTGATGGATATGGCCCAGTCAGTGCCCAGACACGCGTCCCCTTCCTGGAAGAGACCATATAACTGTGATTATCAACTGGGGGTTCTGCTGAGGATGTCCACAAATGAGTTCCTTTTGGCCTGCATGCAAAACTTCATTGGCTGCAGTTTGGGAACTCCCAACACAACTGTTTTATATTGAAGCTATTGCAAAAGCCAGGGTAAGGGCAGCTGCTGTTCAGTTTGTTGGTCACTGTATGTTTTCATGATACCTCCTTCAGCCTCCTTGCTTCTTCGTGGGCCATGCTGACTTGCCAGGCTTTGCAGCCAGCCCTCCCATTTTGTCCTTTTCAATATGAGAAACAGCCTGCTTCTGAAAATATAGGTGTGATGAAGGAGACTGTACTCAGTGGTGCAGACTAGGCATCACTATCCACTAGGTGCTGTTGGCTCACATTTGTGATGAATGCATTCTGTAGCATCTTCCAGTCGTCTCTCTGCAACTGGAAATCTGACTGCATAAACATAGTCCTAAAAATGCCGGAGCTGGAGGTGGCACGGGCTATCCTATGTGAATCTGCTCCAAAGCCATTGAAATTAAAGGAAGTCTTGTCTCTGGCTTTCATGGATTTTGAAACAGGCCCTAAAAAAGAACAAATAATGTTTGGAAATGTCTACAAATAAAGCCAAGTTCTCCAAGTGAGTCTACTGTTGGCAGTTTCTACAGCAATGTGATTTTTCTTCCTAATCTATGGTTGCTATAAGAAACTCTTCAGCTGCCTGCAGCAGATGGGGAATGGAAGAAAGACAGTTTCCCTCTTTTGCAGTTTGTTGACTTCATGTATTTTAGTGCCAGTAAAGCAGTCAGTTTATTTTGTTTACCACAAGGGAAAGAAAAGCATTTACAGAAGACAAAATGCTGCTTTAAAAGTATCAAAATTAGCAACTGGGGTCCTCAAGAAGAAAGAAAATTCCTGAAAGCCTTTTTCACCGCTAAGTGAAAAATGGCTTGATTACAAATAAACAGTGCTCCTTGAATTTACCATTTTCTAGGAAACATGCCTTTTGCATTCTTCCTCGGCAGAAAGACACTTTTAAGACACGATTTTCTTATGCCATAAATATGCATGGAAGCTCCACAGTATAATGTGGCAGAGGTGGTGGTGGCGGTGTTTTTTCCCCCTGCTATTTGCTTTTGTATAGCTTGCTAAATTTAAATAATTTAAATAGTTAAGAAGTTACTTTATTAGTCATCTATATGCAAGAGACAAATTGGTGCACCCTGTTGTATAACCTCATTTTTCATGTGTGGAAAGGCAGTCCTGGACGTGCAAAATCCATGCTCTCTCATTGTCTCGAGTGGCTGGCAATTACACTGAGTTCTCCTCTTGTGGCTGCCCATGGGAGTGTAACTGATTCCTAATTGGCATTTTAAAGCCACTGCAGAAACTTCAGGCACGTGTCAGGCATAATGTCAGCTACAGATTTTGGATACACCAAAACTATTCATCTGCTGTTTTTTGTTTGCCTTTTGCATAGTTCTGAAGAACTGGAGCAGACTCACGTAAGAGAAGCCTGTATGCAAGCATTGTGAGCCTTTTGCATATAGCCAAGACCTGTTAATCCTTGTTCAGTTACAGCTGTCCACCTGAAAGGCTGGGGTAGCAACCACCCTACAGCACGTGTTACGTACCAATGACTTAACCTAAAACATATTACCAGCTAAAATAAGGCTTGAAAAGCAATTGCAAGCTTTAACTAGAAATCAGTGACAAAGCTCTCTCAATATTTTCACACCCTCACTCCAAGCTGCAGTGAAGCTATGAATAACTCCTTTGTTTGTGAGCTCTCTTGGAATAAGTCTTTCATTTTTCTCAGAATTGTTTTAGGGGCCCCTGCAGATCTCTTACAGAGTCCTAACTTGCCCTTAGGAGTAACAACAGATGGTGGCCATCGAGAGAAAGTTTCTTCAGAGAAGCTATGTAAAACATCAAAAAGACAGCAATGAATGATTTATTCCTGTTTTTCAAATAGATCCTTCAAGTTTTATTAATATTTTGTTGTCATTTTGTAAGCTGAAGCTGTTGAGGTGAAAGGATTCTGAAGCATATTTTGTTTATAATGCTGAAAAAGTTAATAGGTGTTAAAACAATTATCATGGCCTACCCTGAGATTCTATAAGGAAACCTTTCAGGGGGTGATGACCACACCTAAAATTGAACCCCTTAAAACCAGCTCAGTTTTGGTAGTGAAATCTCAAAGTACTCATAATAACTTCTATTTTTACATATGTAAATTATATGCCATTTGGAAAGTTTAGCTTTATACGTCTACATTCTAATAGAACAGGCGATGAGCACACACAATGCTTATCTAACATTTATCACTGTGGTAGGCTTGCCTTGACACCTTTGCAAATCAGCCTTTCATGCCTCAAATCAGGCAGCAACCACTGGACTGCAGTCTTTGAGAAATACAAGCCTGAGTTCTTGTTCAGTGTAATCAATAACTCTGTAGCTCAGGGTACCCTGAATACAGCTGCAAATAACTCCATGACCCAACAGCTGCTATTAGAACATGGCTCATTCATAAGACCTTTCTATTTTTGAACGTTGGTGTCTAGATCTAAGAAAAATGAATTCCAGAGTTTCACTGGGCTATTGGAGAGCTTGTGCGCAGACTGGGAAGAGAGGCATGGTGTAACCACTGACTCAGGGTTGGTCCTGATCTGTACCCTTGTGCAGATCAGAGCTGCATCATGACAGCCTGAGAACATCCTGTGATTCCAAAGGGCATTGTGGCACAGCAGAATAGCTTGACAACCCTTAACAGCAGCCAGAAAGTACTAGATTTGAAGATTTCAGAAATGAAGAGCTGCCAATAGGAAGGAGTAAAGCACATCCCTATTCATCTTGGCTGTACTTCATTTGCCTTGAGGAAGAGCAAGTAAATTTACTCTCTGTAGGAGGTTATTACTATCTTTACATTCCTGAATATTACTGAATGTAATGTATAGATTTTATCAAGAACAGAAATAATCTCTGTTGTATGAACTGAATAATCATATAAATGGAAAAATGATTTATACTACTTTGAGGTAGAAAAAAGATATTATTTTCAGGTATCATTAACCTGAGACATGATCATGAGTTCATTTTATTGTATCATGTACACCTTTGTGGTGTGCAGCACTGCCTCTTGAAAACATTTGTTTCATTACAACCCAGATAGGTAGGAAGTACTGAGCAGACTGTCCAGAATGGGATGGAGAAAAGCCCCTAGGTACACCTACCTCTTCCAACTCTCCAGCTGGCTTTCAAAAACCCCGATTAGTTTAAGAAGTTGGGTCACAGTCACACTTCCTTCCTTGCTGCTCTCCCAGGCTGCTTGTCCTGATACTCAGTTATTGGCTAACTGAAAAGGGTTTGGTTTTGTTGTTGCTCTACTGGCTAATTTTCCATGTGGCAACACAGTGAACTTACCAGTAAGCCCTGCCAAATTGCAATTTTGATATTATCTTGTTTAGAAAAAAAAAGGAAGACAATTCTTATCTTTACAGGGTGCAATAATTAAATTAGACACATGCCTGACATGATGGGGTCAGCAAAAGATAAGTAAGACTACATTCAGGAGTTGCTGGGTTGGACATAAATTCCATTTATAGGATGTGTATGGCTCCCTTCTGGCACGAGTGCTGCCTGGATAAGTCCCTGAGGATCTTCTCCTAGAATTTGTCCCTTTGGAAGATCTGTTTCTTGGCAGCTTGACTTTTCCCACCTGCCATACAGCTGATGTCTCCAACCTGGTTCCTATGGTTTATTGCCTTCCACAGCAGAGTATTGGGAAGAAAAGGATAAGTGTGCTCCGTAAGAACATTAATTGAGTTAAAGTTATTACTGTTGAGGTAGGATTATTATTATGATGGCTTATGAATTCACATAGAAAGCAGCAGAACTATCTGAAGCATCTGCTGACACCTCATGTGTTCTTGTGATCATGACTAAGTGGCACAATTTAGGTGAGCCATTGCTTAGTATCTTTATAAGAGAACTGTTTAAAGGATTAAAGGTACTCTCTTTGGGTAAAATATTAACTGGTAGGTACAAATAAACTGAAATTTTCCTAGCACACAGAGAGGCAAAACACAATATATATATGTTGCTTGGATTTGAATCAATAGCCATCACAACCCCACTGGTGTCTCTGCAGTGACCCCAGATTTCCGTCAGCATTAGACCGGCCATATTTCTAAGGCAGTCCAGCTTCCACCTCTTGTGTTATTTCATTTTGTTACACATTTTTTTGTCTGCTTGTCATGAGTTGCAGGACATGAAAACAGGAAGAAAAAAGCTGTGTTACAAGTTTTTGTCATTAATAATGTCTCACATCAGTAGATCTCCAACACCTCGCAAATGAGATCAGCTTCACAATGCCCACACTGAGAAGACTGGAGGTCCAGCAGTCTCTCTGTTCAGGATCACTGCTCTTGTGTTAAGCACTCTACACTCAGGTACCACCTGACTAAAACCAGAAAACAGTTCTTTCTAGGGTTTTTTTTGGTGTTCGTCCAAAGATGACAGTAGGCTAAAAGGTAGGACAATGTGTAGTGGCATTAACTTCAGCCACTGCAAATATCTGTAACACCTTTTCTACACATTCAGCCATGGAAGTGAACACCTATATTCATGTTGTTCTGCCCGCTTGGAAACACGTTACTGAACTGTGTGACATATTAAATATTACATGTAAATAGTCTTGGGATGAAACATGCAGATAAGGTTATGAAAGTCTTATGGTGAGGAAGTTTATGTGAGTACTGTGGCTGTTTACTTGTTTGAATATCACGAGTTTAAATGTTTGGGCATTTAAATCCTTGAGCATTATGATCAGTGGGCAGGCTCAGCCTGGAATGTGTAGGCTAGTAGTTCTGTGCCTCAGCACTTGAAACATCTTAGTACTAAAGCAAACTGTGCTTTTATTTAAATGATCGCATCAGTATTTCTGGTGTGGTCATTTAAATACCCACATTTCGTCATAAATGTGGTCTTTTAGTACTTAACTGGTGATATGTATTAAAAATATGATTATATTAAAAATACATGGATATATATAAAAGCAAGTAAACTCTTTTGTTTACCACAAAAATAGTGAAATCTTTCAAGAAAATAGTTAAAACCTCACAAAACCAGTTATTTTGATCAAAACAACACTGATCAAAATAATATTTTGAATCAAACAAAACCTGTTCACAATAATATATGGAAACCATTATTATTTGCATTTGAACAAATTGTATTGGTAGTTTGTGTTTGCAGTTATACTTGGACAGTGCAAGAGACATACTCCTATATAGCGCTGGGGGTATTTTTCTGAAGTGAGATCATGTCAATAAGTCAGTATTTAACAAAGATAAGAGCTTGTATCTATGTCACAGTAACAGTAACATAGCAATTGGTGTGATTTCAGCAAGAATGACTCTTAACACTCTTATCAGTTTTACTGTTGGATTCTTTATTTGGTAATAATAGATAACAGTTGATAGTTGAAAGTTCTTAGCGCAGCTTAAAGTCGTATCAGGTAATTTGACCTTTGTTAATGGGCTTTAATTAAAACTCGAATTTTATAGGAGGAAAATTGAGATTAAGTACTTACATTTCAATATAAAGATAAGGAATAATATTGGTGTCTCTCTGATTTATAAGGCAACAATCTGCTTCTTGTGTAAGTGAACCGAAAGTACAAAGGTAGGCGCATGGCAATGGCATTATTGTTATCATAGAAAATTAGTGAATCAGCTCCTTTGCTTTGGGAAGTTTTGTTTTGACCACAGTCATCACACTCTAAATGTCATCCCTAGCCTTGCACGACCACATGGTACCACCAGACCGGTGCTGGGCAGGGTAATGCTTTGCTCCACAGAGGGAAGTGAAAAGTAGAAAGAATCCAAGAAGAAACAGTTTGTAGTTTTCACCACAGTTTAAGGCAGAAAATAATACAGTGAAGAAAACCTGCCTGTGGTGGGGTGCTGGTAACTTCAAAAATGTTGTCATGAGGGGTGAAGAGAAAGAGGAAACTGAAGAGGAATGCAAGATGTGGTTGGGGGAAGATTTGTGTTTGAAGGATTCTGCAACTGGGCAGTGTTTGTAAATAAGGTCAAGCATCAAGAGAGCCTGGGCAAACTGGATCTCTTGCATTAAGGATTATGTTTTCAATAGTCCCTAATGGGAAGAGTAAGCACAGTCTCCATGTTTTGGTAAACATTACATATGAGTTACAGTATGCCTGGTAAACCCAAGATCAAAGAGTCGCTGTAGTCTCTCCAAAGAGCGTTGTATTTTGTCTGTTTTTTTCTAGAGAGTGGAGCTCTATAAACCTCCATTCCCTCCCACCAAACACATTTTTTTTTACAAAGGGAGAAGAAATACTGTGAAATAATAAAATTAGAGAAGTCACCTACTCCACATGTACTTCTGCTGACAATTACACATCATAATTGTAAATCAATACTTTCATATTTCTCCATTTCAGTGTAAAAAAAAAAAAAGAAAATTACTCAGCAAGAAAATTGATCTCTCCATACCTTAATAAACTGTGTATATCATTAACATGATGAAAAAAGAAGGCAAAAGAAAGGTAAATGAAGTATTTTTCACTGACAAGCAGGGTAAAGGAATTTTGCAAGGCCTCCTTATTTAAACTGAACAAAATATGGGACAAAATTTCAGGTTCAGACACGTGAAATTAGCTACCAAAACACATTTAGGTTGATTTCAAGAGTTGTTGGATATCTGCAGCACCTTGTTTTTCCATTCAAACAACTCTTAATAAGGTTTCCAATTATCTTGTCTTGGCTGAACATTAAACTACATGAACAATCATGGTGGAGAAAGGCAAGTTACTTGAATTTATCTTTTTTATTGCTTGCTTGCTCTCTCCATGGAAATCTTCTTATTGGCACATATTAGACCACTCACAGGTCAGGTAATTAAAACTGCAGCATTAAGAGCTTTGGCCATGTCAATGGATGGGGGTGCACTGGAGAGAACTAAAATACTAAAGCAAAGCAGAAGAACATGGACGGAGAAAGTGTCCCTGTGGCTTAGTGGAAGTAGAATTGGACAGATCCTTTTCAGTCTCTAACAGTGCTGATAAATCCTTCACTTGGCTTTGGATATACACGTAATCTACACCCCCCCTCTTTCACATATATGTATATACACTTACACATGCATATATGGTGTATGTATATGTATCTGCGTATCTCTATGTATGCGGACTATGATAGCCTTCATCCCCTATAGCCTCCTGGTTCAGTCCTGCTGTTATACTGCTAATTCCAACAAACCCCATATATTTTCTTTTTTAAATGGCTTCTTATTTTGTTATCACCAACTTCTGTCAGTGCTTTTCAAACAGAGACGAAGGTGTGCTGTCTTGATGATGCTCTGAAATGAAGGTAAACCACCAAACATACTATAGGTTAGCAATAGAGAAGCAATATATAATGAGTGTGTCAGAGCAGTCTGTAGCACAAATTCTGTTTTAAACAAATATATGTATTTCTAATAGATCAGTCAGCCTTAAGAAGTGATGTTAAAACTTTTTTGGAACAATGCTGATTTAGCTGAAAAGTTGGATTTTAGGGTAACCACATGGAATTGCATAATATATAATTTTGCAAAGAATCTTTTTATCCATCATGTTCAATGGAGCCTATGATTTGCTCTGCAATCACATGCTTTATATTGAAATAATTCTTTTCCCAGAGGATTTTAAAATTAACCTTGAACTCAGTTAAGTACCTTATCTAGAAACAAAAGCATGAAGTTAAAAATCCCCCTTACTTTTAATGGTGCCTGCTAGGCTTACATGGAGTGGATTCAGGTCATATAGGGGAGAATATGTTATACTGAGTATTTGTGAAAAGACGTTTAATTCAGAGATGTGCCACTCAGTTCACTCTGAAACAGCTTCTATACAAAGAAATACAGCACATGACTGTTAGTAATGATATTTTGTTAATTAATACTATAGCCTGATTTAAACTTCACAGAATGGAAAGAAAAGGATGACACCCTGCTCTGAAATGTTTGTCACTCCCCAAAGAGCCAAGTTCAGTACAGTGGGTAGAGATTTCTTCTCTTTTCCTCTCCCTACCTGCCAAATGGAGCAAGCACCCCTTCATGGCATCTAAACTTGCACCTGAAATGCTGAAGGTGATGTTCCAGAGTAATTCTGCCTGATTCCTGCTTGTGCCTGGCTGTTTCACATAGATTCCTAGAGAGCAAACAGGTTTTTCTTGCTCCTCCTTTGAATCAGTAAGTTCATTGTAATAAGAATGGGCAAAATTCTAGTGTATGTGCTAGGGATTAAAGATCAGCGAGTATAAATTGTCGATCTATAAGCCACGAGCCACTAGCTCTCTTCGCAGTTTGACCTTATCCTTATACGTAAGAGGCAAGCGCTGGTCTAAGCCCAGAGAGCAGCGGAGCGCCAGGGCTGCAGTAGCAGCTGAGCACAGCACCCACAACACCTTTGTTGCATGAGAGATGGAGATCATATTTGGTAGGAATAAAGAAGAACACCCAGAGCCCATAAAAGCTAAGGTGCAAGGTAAGTGGAAGAAAACCTGTTCTAATACGTGTGGTTATGTTGGTGTTTTCAACATTGTTTACCCAACACAGCACTGGAAAATGGAAACTGCAGAAGTGCGAAAAGTGAGTTTTGTGTAAAGTACTGATCTTAGACAATATTTATGCTCCAGCTGCGGGACTTTCCTCTTTTCATATTTCTGTGTACTTTTCAAAGGAGTCTGAACGGGATTCACTGGAGTTGCTGGCGAGGGACAAGTCTTGGGGTTTAATCTGGTGACAGACGCTCCCTCCCCCATGGCTCTGCTCTGGCTTTCGGTTTCTCCTTGCTGTAACCCTTCCCTACCCTCTCTGTGTCTGCTCGCACTCTTCCCTGCCTCCTGGAGACAGTCACTAAAACCGGGGTTCTTCAGCAGTAGTATTGCTAAATAGGAAAGCAGCAGTAATGGAGGCAATGGTCTACCGTTGAAAAGAGGGTTCAGAAGTCAATCTGTGCAGAGTATCCCTTACCGAAGCAGTTTTAAAAGGCTCTCTAGGGATAAAAACTTGATCAATATATTATTCTCACTGCTATTTTATACTTTACAGAAGAGGTTTTTGCTACGTTTACAGGAGAGGTTTGTTGCTGAGAACCCCTATTTAGTAAATGCATGCTGCACTGTTTGAAATACATAGTCTGAGAAAGGTACACATCTAGTATCAATTTTAAAGTCACTTCCTGAGTACAGCATGTGCTGCAGGACTTTGTTGTTGTTGTTCAGTTTGCTGGCTGAATCGGAAAAGACTTTGTGTCAAAGTGCTTTGCCACAATTTGCAGTGGTTTTATGACATTTTAATTTTTGTTCCTCAAGATAAAAACTTATTACTGAAACATTTGAAGTTGTTTGCAAACAAACTATGTATCATCAGACCTGATCTGTATTATGCAGTGGTTTATTTGAACAAAGACTTCATTTTTTGGTAAATATTCCTTCACTGGTAATGGGAATAATTATTTCCCAATTATGAAAACTAAAGAGAACTTTGATCTCCTTAAATATTTTGCTAACCCTGAGCCATGCCAGTATTTGGCTCCATGAGACTCTGTTGATATGATCGTTAATAATGTCCACATATTTGGAGATCCTGAGGTGCCGTTGCTGTGTCTTGATGTGGTACAGAAAAGTACAATTATTTCCACTTCAGATGAAAATCTGAAGCAAAATGATACAAAGTCCAGATTTCTGAAACTATTTAAGGGCTTTAGGATGCTGATTGATGCCAGTGTCATTTACAGAAGTTCTTAATTCCCACTAGGATGAACTTTCATCTAAAAACTTAACCCTTTGCTCTGTGCTTTTCATATTGGAATTGTCCCTGAAACTACACTGACTTACACCAGAAGTTTCAGGAGCTGCATCAAATCCTCAGCGCCTTAAAAAGAAGATCCCCTTTTTCCCTGTTTATTTTTTCCAGAAAAATTATTTTATTTGCCTGCTCTGGTACTTAATAAGCACCTTTATTCTGACATAGAGGAATAATCTCTAAACAAACTCTTTAGCCCTAGGAGCTGCAAGATGTTCACTGAATTGCAGAAATATCTGCTTTTCTTGAACGATGGCCCCAGAGCAGAAGACAGTTGGACTGGGTCAAAATCTTGCAAGACCTCATATGAAGCAGAAGTATTACATTTTCACCATAGTGAAAGACAGATTGGTTGCAGCAAGACCGCATGCAGTTAACCCAACTCAGTGTTAGCATTGCAGCCCATGCGCATTGCAGAGATTTAGAGTGCTTAATGGCATTGGTGGGAGGGTAGGGGCACAGAAGACTACACTCACTACACTGCAGTCTCCCATAGTATTGAGGAAATAGCAAGGCCTACAGTCTCCTGTTGCCAAATAACAGAAAACAGGAAGAAGGGAAGTGGCAAGAAGAGAAATGCTTGTACTTTAGGCATATAAGCAGACTAAATTTGTTCAGCAATCAATATTCAGTAGTCAGCCAAGCAAAAATGATATATCTATTTTGAATATATAGTTTATTTAAGATCACCATCCTATTCTCTCTGAAGGATTTTTTCTGCTGCTAAGTCCTCACTGTCTTCTCATCAATTATTTTTAGCTCCTCAAGTTTTGTGCAGTTATCTGTATTAAAGATTAAACCTTATTCATCTTATGAAAAAGCCCCTATGATTATTACATTGGAACTTCTTGTATTAGTCAAGAAAGGTTTGGTTTTAAGGCTCTTTCAATATGTAATAATAATAATGATAGTACATCCATTCTGTCCACAATATTTTATCTCCCTCCCACATTCCAGAACCGTAACAGTAATTAAGTTGTGTGAGTGTTGTGGCATGCAGTTGGTTAGTCTGAGTGAGACTACATTTTATGTAAAGCTGACATTAACTCCATATCCTTCCTTTGCAGGTGGATGTTTTTAACTTGTGTCCTTAACGTAATTTGTTCAAAGATATGGCATATGACTCTCTTTCCCTTACCTAAAATGGTCAAAAAAGGAAATATTCTCTCAGAAAGTGGCCTAAGTCCTTCTAAGATCTTGGAAAATCTTAGGGCAAAACAATTATTACTCCTCTGCAACTGCATCAGCTTTAACAAAATTGAGCATTTCCATAGGAGGACATTTCTGTCTGCTGTAAAGGGAATATTAATTACAAAGTGTGTCAATATGTTCAACATGGGATTAAATGATAAGGGGAATTAAAAGTTTGAAATAGCTTTTTATGCAGAGACAATGTTCAGAGCAGGCATTGTGTGGATAAATAGCATATGATCTTCAGTGTTCCCTCAGGAGGCATACACACAAAGAAGCAAGTGAAGCATATCAATCTGATATGCTTTGTTCAGCTCTTTAATGAAATTCTTTGATTGTTGTTATTCTCTGTGTCAAATGCTAGGCAATGTATTTCTTGCAGGGTTTTGATGAGGAACATTTCTTATTCAAACCTCAGCAGTACTTACGGATTTTCATTATAATATTCCTACCCTTTATTTGTGTTCAAAACACCAACATCATGACTAGTGTCACAAAATCACTCCCCAAATGACATTAAATTTTGCTTTGTAATTTTATTACTGAAATTTTCACTGTAATTCATTTAGCCTGAAGTTTAAATTGATGTCCTGAAGGCGGGTGCAAGTCATATAACCTATAAAACGTGTTTATTTCTGACAAGCTCTAGCTTTTCCTGGCTTGAGGACAAAGGTTTAAATATATCATTTTAAAATCTGAGTGCAGGAAAGGAAGGTCTGATCTTATTTACTTCCTGTTACTTAGCAAATTATTCCAGCAATTTCATCTTCTTATACTGATCTCATACAGCAATATTCATGCAGAATATTACCAGTGCCACATTTTTGAGCAGATCACATTTTAGTAAGCCCAAACTCCAACATAATTATATGCTATTACAAATCTTGACACATCCATAGTGTAGCTGCCTATATGAAGCCTATGCTGTTGGGAAAATTATCCTCTAACATGCTCCTCCCCTAAATGAATAGATGATGGTATCTCCTTTTTGTTTATAGGTCAGTTGCCCACATGGTTGCAAGGGATACTTCTCCGAAATGGCCCAGGGATGCACACAATCGGGGACACTAAGTATAATCACTGGTTTGATGGCATGGCTCTGCTGCATAGCTTTACATTTAAAAATGGTAAGTTCTTGCACATCAGATTAAAAAGAAACCCAAACCAAACCCTAAGAAAACCTATATTTTGGTGCCTTGTGTTGCTAATTCCCAATTTGATTAGTGTTATCAGTTTGCATGTTTCGTCTGCAGCGTGGCATGTGTGGTGAGGTGGTAGGGAAGGTGGGGAAGGTCTTTCCAAACATATACTCACACCTCACTCTCCACAGCAGCAGGAACATCTCTGCAAAGCGATTTCCCCTTTTTTTTAAATGTTTTTCCTTTTTTCTGGAGTGCCAAAGCTCAAAACTGTCTGCACTGCAGGGCAGCCTGATCTCTGAGCTGGTCACTGCAGGGCAGCCTGTGCCTTCCACCCAGAGCTTCCAAGTTTCCAGCTGGATCAACCAGTACAAGAACTGTAATACCCAAAGGTTTTTCTGTTGTGGATGAACAGCCTAGTTTCAAAGAAGCCTAACATTACCCCTTTGGGATTTGGCTGCAGCTATAACAGCAGCCAGGAAAGAAACTAGGCCACTGTGTCACTTAACATACCAAACCTCGCTTATGTAGACTTGACACCCCTGCAAGCAGTCCTCCTACTTGTCATATTTGTGGAGAGAAAACAGGCAGCTCCTCTCTCCAAAGCAACCTCATATTTTGTTTTCAGCTAAAGCACTTTATACACATTCAGCTCTTTTACAATGTGGGGCAGGATTTTTTGCACCTAGATTCTTCGTGCAAAAAGTATGTATCTGTAAAAGAACTGAGTTTTACTCCTTTCATCCTCTGTTCCCAGTGTTTACCTTTTAGTTTCTGTGACTGCAGGCATTTAATGCAACTGCAGGATCTCCTTGCATGTTCAGCTCTACATCTTTAACAAAATAACCTATAAAGAAATGACCAGTACATTTTATATTACTCACCTAAAGCAAACAGAGCTCAGTTAGTTCAATTCTAGTGTACCATTAAATTGTTTAGGATGGATATTGATTCATGTAATTTGTTACTTTCTCATAACTTAATTTTGTCAATACAGGAGATTTACCACCACTCTCACATTAACGTGTAAATAATCATTTTCACACAGATTGTCTTAGTTTACTGGAATAGTTCATCCAAATCCCTCCTTTCCTCTCCCCAGTCTTCCAGTACTGTCCAAATGTGTTACGAGTCGAGGACTATAGCCAAACTGCTAGCAATCTCAGCTGCCACAACAGTCCTGGCCTCCTTAGAGAGCTGAGAGAGCCTTCCAAACCAGGGAGTTACGGGCATTGTTGACTTCACTGCAAACTTTTCTTAGCTAAAGGACAGCTGCTTGGGAAACTCTGACTCTACCTGTGCTAATTTTCGAAAGAACTCTGCATTAAATGTGATAAAAACCTGTTTGTCCTTTGTCAGGTGAAGTTTACTACAGAAGCAAGTATCTCCGAAGTGACACATACAACAGCAATATAGAAGCAAACCGAATCGTGGTGTCTGAGTTTGGAACTATGGCTTATCCAGATCCATGCAAAAACATATTTGCCAAGTAAGCAATGTTTTTTTTTTCCAGCAAAACTCTTCTGTCTACTTCTTTCTCCAGCACAGATGTCTTTCTGTTTGCCCTGGACTCACATTCACAAACACAAAATCTGTTTTGTAAGTTTACCATTGCTAAATATTGAAAGAGATAAATCCAAGCATTGTATTCTCCGTGGGTTATTCTAAGGCAAATATTTATATTTATTTTAGGAGCAATATTGGGTGTTTTATTCACTATTGAAAATGTTGTAATTTCGAAAAAAAAAATTTTCAAGTGTTTTGCAGAAGTTTATAAAAATGATAAACTGTAAGAAGAGAAACAGAAAGGAAAAGATTAAGAGATGAAAGAAATTTGTTAAATTTCATTTAACAAAAAGATGAAAAGCATCAATAATTGAAATAAAATCAGAAAACTTTTTGATTAAAGACCATGCTTACAAAAAGAAAAGTGATGAAAAATTACAGTTCTTTCTTGAGTCAGGTGCAGTGCTTTCAAGGACTACATCAATAGGCCTGAACTAATCCAGCATTCAAAATCAGAACCACTGGGGATTACTGCAGTAGCTGCTTTCATACTGTTAGGAAGTATGATAGCTTTGTACGTGTATATGAGAGGCAAGGTGTAAGCCATCATGTTACCTATCACCTGTCTTGTACAATTGGCGTGGGTATTCCCTAATAAATGCAAGTAGCTTACCCATCCCTCCTTCCTGGCCCAACTACCTCTGATGACCTTGCTACCCTGAGATAAGATGCTTTTCTTCTTTCAGTTATAATCAGGTAGTGCTGGCATTTTATGTTCAAAAGGGATATAAGCAACATTGTTTTGGCTTCAGGTAAATGTGATAAAATCCTACACTAATAAGAAAAACTGTCAAGCCTGTATGTGAAGTTGAATCTTCTTTGAAATCATAATTGTTTTACAGGATAGGACCAGGAGCTAAAATATTCCTTCAGGGATTATATGAATCCATCTATTTTATGAAGGCATACACTAAAAAACCCACCAGCTTCTGGATAGAAACTGTTTGACCAGATTTTCACAAATTTTACCTCTGTACAGGGCATTCTGCTATTTGTCTCACACCATTCCTGAGTTCACAGACAACTGCCTCATCAACATTATGAAAACTGGGGATGATTTTTATGCTACCGGTGAGACTAACTTCATCAGGAAAATTAATCCACAGACTCTGGAGACATTAGAGAAGGTATAAATGTCTGTCGGTCATTGTAGTTCCTTGTCTGATAATGAATAAAGTTTCAGGCTGGCTCATAAGGGTCTGTTAAACATGTGCAGGACACATGTTAACCTGGAAAACCACATTTCTTCTTCTAACATTCTCTTACTTCTGAATTTATGATAGAGTGGAATAGGGAAGATACCAGCTGTTTTAAGAACTCAGGAGTTCAAAACGAAATCCCAGGTAGTTTGGGAAAAACTGGGTTTTTACTTGTACGTAATCTAGCAAGATTGCAGGAATAATACCACGATGACATGGTTATTTTGGATGATTTCCATTATTATGCCTCTGTAGTTATCAAATGATTTACATAAGTAGCAATTCAGTAGGTCAGTTATATGACTACTTGTCAAATACGTTATGCAAGATATTACTTAATTATTAAAGTGAAATCTTGAAAGATACAATGAGTTTTTTCTAGTACACAGTACTCTTATGAGTACAATTTCTAAACTTTAAATCAAATAGAAACCTTTTGATCCAGAAGATTGCTGGACTCATAGCCCAATTAAATAAACTGCTTTCAGGATTAAATGGGCATTTGCAGAGTAACTTCTTTAGCCAGTCCTCCTGTTGTGTTATGTAGCTGCAAGGGAGAGGTGAATGTAATTCAGATTCTGTAACTTGCTTTAGCCTTGAATCAGGAAATCGTTTGATTACATACGTAAGTAATTTGGCTTGTTGAAATTTCAAGACCTTTTGAAAATGGGGGACCAATAAAGGCTGCCAGTGATAAAAAGCTGGTGGATTTATGGTGTTAGCCTAGATCAATTTTAATTCTCTTACACATCTCTAATATCTCCTATTGTATGATTTTTCAGGTTGACTACAGCAAATACATGGCGGTAAATCTGGCAACTTCTCACCCACACTATGACAGTGTGGGAAATGTTCTCAACATGGGTACTTCAATAGTTGATAAAGGGAAGACAAAATATGTTATATTTAAGATTCCTCCCTCTGTGCCAGGTAAGATACTTCTCATCAGTATTTTCTAGAAACTTGTTAGTGATTTCTTTTCTTCTGAGGTTAGGGGGTGGTGATACAGCTCTTCTAGAAAACAATAGCATTAATTTTGTTAATTTTAACTTACTGAGAACTGCTTAGCTGGTCTGGGCAAGTGCTATTACAAATTCAGAAGAATTTGACTTTGAATATTACTAGAGTGAAGTAACTCTTTTAGAAGAATTTGCATTCCCTGTATTGTGATGTGTAGAAAGAGAATGAACAGAAACAATTTTAACTATAGGGCAGTACATATAATTTTAAGTTGTAAATTTTAATTTTCTTCATAAATGAAAATGCTCTTAAAATGCTGATATTGCAATTATAGGGAAGCATAATACCAAACAATACCTAATAGAGAGTAAATTCCTCTCCAACCTAGCCTACGCTAGGCCTTGCTGAAATAGCCCTTTGTCCACAGAGCAAATTGCTTTCTGTTTTTAATGGAAGACAATCTGTTTTTAATATTGTCTATTAAAATCAGCTGCTACTACGATGTCTGTCCCTTGGTTGAACAACCAAGAGGCCTTCCACAGCTGAAAGATAAGTTTGTCATTTCTACCTGGGGCTCAAACAAATTCAGTATAGACCAAACAGGAACATCTGCTTAGAAGTTCAAAAATACAGGGGCATTTGATCTGCTGATTTAGTTGAAATCTTTCTCCTCTGTGCTGGAACTTCTGAAGACAGTAAACAGTGGAATCAAATACTAAGGCAGTGGAGCTCCGTCTAAATGGATCCAGCATTGAGATATTACTGTTTCTTCACTCAGATGCAAACACCTATGTTAGGTATGCATGAGTAAACACGTCACTTTCTTAATAGGAATAAAGTGAGAAGAACATGTTGTTCTACTTCATACATGGGAGAAATCCAAGCACAGGATGGTATTGGAATTGCTAAGAAACATAATTTTATTTTTTATCATTTATATTCAGAAAGAGAAAAGAAGAAATCTTGTTTCAAACATCTGGAAGTGCTATGCTCCATCCATTCTCGCTCTCTGCTCCACCCAAGCTACTACCATAGCTTTGGAATCACAGAAAATTACATTGTCTTCGTAGAGCAGCCATTCAAACTGGATATGGTCAAACTGGCAACTGCTTACATGCGTGGCGTGAGCTGGGCTTCCTGCCTGGTCTATCATAAGGAAGAGAAGGTATTTTTCCTAATGCTGAGCAATGGAATCAGCCAGGCCAGTTTCTTCCACACTGCTCTGGTTTTCACCTGGTTCATTAGTTTCAGTAGTGCCTCATTTTTTTTCAACCCTTGACTTTCATGTTGCACATCTTTTTAGAAGTCGTAGTTTTTTTAATACTATCTCCTGTCTTCAGAAGTTTCACAAATAAATATCTGATGATGAAGTGCTTGACAAAGAGGATAGTTTGGCATTGTTAAAAATACTATGTGCTAGCAGAGAAATTCAAAACCACACTAGCATCCCTTTCACAATACATTATATATATGCATATGCATATACATATGTATATATATACACATTATATATTTTTTTTGGATAATAGACATTATAATACTGTATACTATCCACAATACACAGTATTTCTGGGGGGCCAGGAATGAAACTTACATGTCTGGGATGCTACTCTGGGTTTTTTTTGTGCAAAAAGATGTGCACCATGAATACATATATAATGTGTATATATATATACACATATATAATGTATTGTGGATAATATACATTATTATACAGTATTATAATAATCAGATGTATTGCATCTGACAGGAGAGCCAATCTGATGTAATTTGCAACAGTAATATTAGCTTTAAGCTTTTTCACACTCATGTTACTTTGGCATTTTTTGGTCTTCAGCTTGGAACCTTCTGTCTCCTAGCAGCAAATCCTGAGTTCTTAATTTGCTTCAGTAGAAACAAACAATACATTAGAATGTTGATGGCTACCATTAGAAAACAGTTTTCTAAATAACTATTTGCTCTTTGTTAATATTTTAAAATAATGTTTCCTCTCTTTCAGACTTGGTTTCATTTTGTAGACAGGAGGACTAAAAAAGAAGTATCCACCAAGTTCTATACAGATGCTTTGGTGCTTTTTCACCATGTAAATGCTTATGAAGAGGATGGCCACATTGTATTTGATGTTATTGCCTATACAGACAACAGCTTATATGATATGTTCTACTTAAAAAACCTGAGTAAAGACTTTGAAGAGAATACCAAGCTTACCTCCATGCCAACCTGCAAACGATTTGTTGTTCCTCTACAATACGACAAGGTAGAAAGAAAATGTCTTTTTAATCTGTTCTTTGGCCAGGTATCTAAAATACATCAGTGCGAATAATGGGTGAATTATTAGTTGCCAGCCCTTAAATGCAAATTTCTAATTCTTTAAAAATATCGTATACACAAAGTGTGCAGGAGTTTTGTGTATGTATTGTGAGAAATGGCAATGAACAGCTGGACCTACAGTCACATGGATGCAGGTTCAAATACCATCCATTATGGAGAACAGGGCTATTGAGTATTTCTTTACCAGTGATATTATTTGTAAAATGTTGTCAAATATGAGCAGATTTAAGAACTTGGCCATTGACTGGAAGGGCATGCATGAGTTTTTGCACAATCTGTTTGTTCCACTTTACTCAAGCCTACATATACTCACACTCCCAACTGCTGAAATGGTTTTATTAAAATGAGAAGATTTCATTAAAGGGAGAGATTTAGCAGGAAGAGGAAAGATTTTATCTTTCAGTTTAATTTAAAACATCATTTTACATCATTGTTTTCAGGGAGGATTTTATACTGCCCAACAACTTGAGCAAGTTTCAGCCTGATACATTTGGAAGGGATAATACTTTTCTCTCTACATCCTAGAGTCTTACTGCTTTGTTCATGTCTCAAAACCAGCTACACAGCAATGACAAAGGGTGTGTTGGATCACACCAGCTGTCCAAACTACACTTCAATCTTCAGAATTCAGTAATAGTGTATTAAAAATGAGAGTGCATTACACCTATTTTTGCACTCAATTTATAGCAGGTGCAAACAAACTTTGGTGACTTCTAATGGGAATTAGATACCTAATTCCTTGAAACACATCTTCATTAATTACATTCACAAACTATGAAATCAAGTTATTGTTCTTCTGGAGCATAGCCATGTCTATCTAAACTTTTTTAAAGGCTTGCTTTATTAAAAATGTGATATATTCATCTGTGATATACTCAAATCCTCTGGATTTAACAAGATTTCTAATGAAGAAGTCAGAATATAATGTTATAAGGTAAACACCATACAAAGGAACGTCTTTGTTTAATCCCCAAATTGTCTATATTAATATCAAACCTGATGAAATATCTAAATTAGAAGCATATTCTTAGAGATATTACTTTCTCAGCATATGTCTTTTTCAGGATGCTGAAGTAGGTTCTAATTTAGTCAAACTTCCATCTACCGCAACTGCTGTAAAACAGAAAGATGGCAGCATCTATTGCCAGCCTGAAACCCTGTGTGAAGGTGAGACATACCCATTATACAAATCTCAAATATGTTATTTTAAACACACATAGATGCGTTCTAATAATGCCTAACAGCTCTTTATATATGTAAGATCTTTACAAAGGTAAAAGAAATAAAACTTTTAATTAATGCGTTTAGTGTAGCTATTGACAATCTTTTTCTTCTTTACTTCCCTCCTAAGGGGCTATCCAGTAATGTATGACCATGAACCTCTTATATATGCATTTACCAAGAGTGAAATCCTTTAAATGTCTGAAGTTACATCATTTTAATACTAACACAGGATCCCAACTCTGATCTTACAACTGTTAATATGGCTTGCAAATCTACTTGTTGCAAGAGTAATTTTAATTAAATAGGTCTGTTGTAAATAGTAACTTCAGCTGTTGTTGTATTTTATAAAGATTTCCTTTGAAAGTGATTTTTTTACACTTTTTTTCAGGGGATAGTAACAGGAATATATAAAGAATGTATATTTACCTAAAGTGAAAGTAATTGCTTAGAATGGTAGTCTCCAATTATAACTCAGATGTTGACATCTCATGTATTTCTGAAGAAAGAAAAAAAGAAAAAAACCTAAACAAACAAAACCCCCACATCCTCATAAATTCTAGTATAATGAATCCCTAAGAATAAAAACAATCCTGGCTTAATTTTGTTATGTTACTGTCCATCTTCAGCTTTTTAAAAGTTCAGATATACAAAATCTATTCAACATACTGTCAAAGTTTTTCACAGGGAATAACATCCTGAAGTTTAGCATACGTAAATGTATACTTGAGTAATTTTTCTTCACTTGTTCCTAAGTCTTTAACTTTATTTTACCCAGGGATAGAACTGCCTCGCATCAACTATGACTATAATGGCAAAAAATATAAGTATGTCTACGCAACAGAAGTCAAATGGAGTCCGGTTCCTACAAAGGTATAATTAACATTTACAAAGTCATAAACTGTATTTGTAGACAACAAATCAAATTAAAGCAGTTATAAGTAGACCATGCTTTCCCAGTTTGGCC
This sequence comes from Pezoporus flaviventris, assembly GCF_033815535.1. Taxonomy (NCBI): domain Eukaryota; kingdom Metazoa; phylum Chordata; class Aves; order Psittaciformes; family Psittacidae; genus Pezoporus; species Pezoporus flaviventris. Next base: position 2,008,587 of record NW_026892630.1, on the reverse strand, counting down.
CCAAAAAAACAGCCTAATCTCATTCATACATGCTAATTCAAAGTGTGTGGCTCTGAGGCCAGAAACTGAACTCTTGTTTTCAACATCAAGTTAAAGCTTCTAAACACTGCAGTTAGGTATGGACAAACGCTGTATAATGTGGACAGACTTTTTATAATTCTTATTCTCTGACTGTAAGGCAGTGCAAATTGAGGTCACTGTTGGTTCTTGTATATAATTACCACAACTGATTACAAAATAAATCTGGATTCCTGCATGATGCAAGGAAATCTATTGCAGTAATTCTGAGAGTAGCTCAAACAAATATGCAAGTTTGTGATTTTCAATGTAGATAATTGGTGCTTGACTCAAATGTAATAAAAAATGCTGCTGGAAGGTTTTTTTCATATCATTTGTTTTTTCACAATAAAGAACAACATGTCAGTTGCTCTTTATTGAATGGAGGCACAACAACCACGCACAATCCTTAGGTAAGTTCTGATAGCAAAATTGCTGTAATCTTGGTTAGAAGGGAGAATTCTTCCAAATCATTCCTCCAGTAATTTGGATAGATTCATTTTTGTGTAAACATATCTTTTGACTAAAAAGGTCAAAAGGGAAAAGAATATAACTGCATCTGTATGGGTAAAGAAAAGGCCTTAACAGAATTGAACTGAAAATGCCATGCAACCCCACTGGTGATTAGTTTGGTCAGGCACTTACCCATTAGTATTGAGATGAAAATCTTCAGTAAATACCAGTATCTGTGTGGAATTCTTGCCCCATTGGTTTAATCTTTACACATCACTATTAATAGCCATTGTTCTGGCATATATATTCTCTCTAATAATAAGAAAGACTTGAGAAATACTGAGGTCCCAATGAAAAGAAAATCATTCACACAATTAGAAACCAGAAGGTTTAAATCCTGTTTCCTGAATTACTACAGAATTGCAGTGATTTGGTGCATGTCACTTAAATGTCTGGGCCCTTGACTCTTCCTCTTTATAGTAAGGGCATTAATTATACTTAAGTTCTCCCATGATGTCTAAGTATTTGTAAAATACTTAAAGCCCATAAATGAAAGGTGTAATTGTAATCTAATGAAATGGCATTAAAAGAACATTGTTAGATTTTGCAGCCGCTAAATGTAACTCCAAAGTTTAACATTTTCCAGGTGTTTCCCTCTTGTTACAGCACATGCCTTGATGCTCTTTAGCTCTTAGCTAATCCTCCACATTGTATTTTTGGAATAAACCACTGTCTGGGTCACTGACATTTTTCTTTTCTGGTCACAACAATTTAGATCGCAAAATTCAATGTCCAGACAAAGGAAATGCTCCACTGGGAAGAGGACCACTGCTGGCCTTCTGAGCCCGTTTTTGTGCCCAACCCTGATGCAAAAGAAGAGGATGATGGTAAAATGATGACAACATTCTGAAAGATGGGGTTACATGAGTTTTGCATTAAATCTCACAAGTTTCATTGTTCTTAGTCGAGGAAGCTGGGCTGTTGCTTGCACTGTGAGGTTAAAATTAGCACCAGCCATTTTACTCCCACAGAGAAAAGAAACCCAAAGCAATATTAGACTAAAATCAGCTTGTGTAATGTCCCAGGACAAACATAAACAATCAAACCAATGCTTAGGACTTTTCAGAGAGCCTTGGACCTGGAGTTATCAATAGTTTGGAATTGTTGAAGCTGTGGGAAGTCAGTGTTGTTACAGATGAGAACATGAAGTAGCACTACAAGTATCCCTGAAATCTTGATCCAGTTCTGTTCTCAAGTGACTCCTTGCAAAGGCAAATGTTAAATAGTTGGAAGGATGAGTCCCATAACTGCCAGGCACACAATTCAGTGTTGGTTTGCCTTTTTTCTTCCCAATAAACTGCAGGAAAGAAGGGAAGCATTCATTAGTCCTTTAGCACTCTCAGTAGACTTTCAGTTTGTCTCCTAAGATTCTTAGGAAACAAGAACTGTTTTTCTGCTTGGTGTAACTGTTACGGGCTTCTAATTCTTCATTTGTATGTCACAGGTATTGTTCTGACCTGTATTGTGGTGTCTGATCCAAAGAAAGCACCCTTCCTACTTGTCTTGGATGCTAAAACGTTCAAAGAATTGGGCCGAGCCATAATAGATGTGGAACTGCATCTGGACCTGCACGGAACTTTTATACCAGAGAAAGATTCTAAGACTGAAACTGAGTAAAATGCTACTTACCCTATCACACAAGCTTAGACAACCTTATATGGAATGGGGGATAATATTTTCCAGGAACCACTTTATCTTAGGAGAAGAAATGACTAAACATAAACTCTTCAATAACTATATATAATATGTCATAAGAGATAACTTTTATTACAAATAATTATATGCACAAATGGTACATAACTACTCCAAAAGAAGAATAATCGGTCTTAAATGCTAATGTTATATACAACTTGTGAGGCACAGAATAGGAGACAAAGGTAACAACAAATGATTTATTTGAGTAGAATATAGCTTTCTGAGCAAATAAAGTACTGTATTTATAGGGTGATGCATACCATGAGTCACATGTGTCTGCAGCTCGTGTAACTTTCATTGACTGTTTCAAAACTGCAGCTCACAATGAAAGTTGTCTCCTGCCATAAAACTTCACTATCTGCTATGATACTAATAACTCATGGCAATGCATTCTCTTGGTGCTTGATTTCCTAAACTCCACCATAACCAAAGTATTAAACTGAGGTGCTACAACTTTCTAATTTGGAACCTAACCCCCCCTCCCCAGCTTTGCTAATAAATTAATCACTGTTTTTCCCTTTTATGTTGACAAAAATGGGTAACTAGAAATAGAATATATGGGTTTATGTAGCATTCAATTATACTTTAGTGCTATTAAATCTTAAACACTTCCTATTTAAATCAGTTTTCCTTGAGGAGAATATCTGACATGGTATTTCATGTAACTAGATGATCAGATTGTGTGAAAGGTAAACAGAAATGCAGCACTTATTAGTTTTGCTCCTAGTCTCTGTTAATAACAGTACATATATAAATGACAGCAGAACTCAGATACACATGTGCAACAAATTGTTTAGGTACAAGAGTGAAAGACCCAATTTAAACCTCATCTGAACTACACAGTAGCTGAAACAACATGCTATTGTTCCTATAGCCAAGCATTTGCTTTATTGTATGCTTAGAAGCATCCATATTCAGACATGGATTTATCATTGCCTGTAACAGATGCTTCCTAATAAAAGCACACAACTTTCATTCATAGTCACAATTAAAAAGCACATCTCAACAGAGTTCAAATGCCAAGTATACCACGACTGGCTTTTGTTACAGGAATGCCATTTCCTAATCCCCTGAACATATTTTTGTTTTCTGATTTGGGACATTGATTTTTCTTTAAATGAGAGCTTTTTAAATTTTAATTGTATTTTCCTATTACAGCTACCTTTACTGTTAGAGGCATTTTTACTGATGGAGAAAACCAGGTGTACATCCATGCATTTTAGGTGTTCATCTGGTCTGTATGCATCAACATACTACTCAGGTACCTCTCTTTTTATATGCACTCTGATCACGTCTCTGCTGCTCAGTGTTTTACACAGGTAGGAAACAGGATGAAATTAGTGTCATTTATCATCTCCCCATCACATGGGAATCTGGGCTTTGGTGACTGGTTTGTCATTATGTAAGATGTTTACAGCAGAGCAGGAACTGAACCAACATCATCCACAGTTCTTGTTTGCTCTGTAACAAATGTACCTCCCTTTCTCTGCTTGAGCCTCTGCCGTTTGACGTTATAAAGAATATACAGGCTATTTTTCATTTAATAAGAGTTCACTGTGGACAGCTGTACAGTTAAAAGATGCAGTTTTGGACATTCAGATGTTTATACATTCCATGAAGTGGAAATAGACAATTTCAGTAAGGTGTGTCTGCATAAATAGTTATCTTCAGTGTTTTCAAGGTATATTAATCCTACTATTTAAGAGAACTTTATCTTCTGAAGAAACTGAGTTTTATTCTTGTAAGTAGTATGGAACAAGCACTGGAATAGAAAACTGACTTCTCATGTTGGCAAAGGACACCAGCTCTGGGGCTGCTTTTTCTAGTTCAAAAAAGTTTCAATTTAATAAGTCTCTACAAATACTTCTGGCATTATAAGGTGGTAATGAATCAGAAGTCTAACAGTTACTATAGATTTCCTTTTGAGAGTTTGTCTCCAGAATTTCTTGTGTAGAATTCATAATGTTATGCTTTCAGATGATAATGAGTTTGGATACAGGAGTTACTTGATATCTGAGAAGCTAATTCTAGATGATCACATGATGGGAATATTCATCATAAAAACAAATCAGATTTTTTCTCTTCAGTCCAAGAAAGCAAATGTGTTGCTTATATTCATGCATATCGCAGACCACAGAAAATAAATTATAAGAACTTGTCTTGGATGATTTTTTTAAAAAGTATGCTGTATTCCTGTAATGAATGGGAACCTAGCTGAGAGTTGATTCCCCCTCATGACTGAAAGACATAACAAAATAGGTTTTTTTGCCAAAGTGTATTCAGTAGAGTCTATATGTTTATGCTTCCTGTTTGTTGGAAAGACGCAGGAAAACATAGAGGTGCAGCTGTCCTATGACCTTCATACTTGGCCATGCTGCGGCAGCTGGTCAGTGCTCTCAGCGCAGCCACCAGTGAGATCAGAAGAAACTGCACAGTCCCATGAGTAAACAATTACAGATCTGGCATAAACCCTGTTGTTTTTCTAAGGGTATAAAAGTGGGACCCTCTTGTAGCCAAATCCAGAGCCTCACCTATAGGTGGATGCACTGCACAGGAACTTCCCAGTCCCTGAGACTCCTGGCATTGGCTGCAGTGGGGCTATCCAGCTTGAAGATGGGCCTGGATGATGATTAGTGGTGATTGGTAATGTATTTCTTCTTAATCTTTGTTCTGTCTATGTAGTAATGATTTGATAGGACAAGGGGTAACAGGTTAAAACTTAAACAGGGGAAGTTTAGACTGGATATAAGGAGGAAATTCTTTACTATTAGGGTGATGAGGCACTGGAATGGGTTGCCCAGGGAGGTTATGAATGCTCCATCCCTGGCAGTGCTCAAGACCAGGTTGGACAAGGCCTTGGGTGGCATGGTTTAGTGTGAGGTGTCCGTGCCCATGGCAGGGGGGTTGGAACGAGATGATCTTAAGGTCCTTTCCAGCCCTAACTATTCTATGATTCTATGAGGCACTGCTAATTTTCCTCTGTGCTTTACTTACATATATATATATATATATATATATATATATATATATATATATATATATATATATATATGATTTGCTTTATTGTAGTTATTCCCTATACAGATACATACCTGATTCGCATTAATGCGCTTTTTTTGCTTTAGTATGCTTATTTGCTTTAGTGTGCTTGTTTAATAAACTGTGCATGTTATACAGCTAATGTGTGGTCATTTTGTTGTGCACCTTGCCTGTGAGCAGAACAAGTCCCTTGGTGAGTATTACACAGGATTTGATTAGCATCAAGTCTGTAGTCAACCTGAAGAGAAAAACAGTGATGTAAATCTGTGTTTGCCAATCCCTGTATCCTCCTATGGGAGGGACAATATGGATAAAAAACATATGGCTAAACACAGATTTGTTCAAGAATGCTTTTAGCAGTTGCAACAGTAATCTGATGAAACATTTATCCTGAATAGGGTAATACACTATCATTTATGGGCTGACAATAGCAAGGGGGAATGCATATAGGCTTTGCCAAATGGCTGCAAAGCTTGTGGTTTTTTTGTGGTAACTTGGCACAAGGCAGTGAGCCTGTCATTTGATTTGCTTCCCTGACACCCTTCACTGTGAATGAAACCTTGAGGGACTGATAGGTTTGATTCTTCTTTTGCACCAATTTAAGTCGTAAATCAGCCGAATGAAACTACAGAAATTACTGTAATGGCATAAAAACAAAATCTAAATTTAGTGACTACACATAAAGACTGTAAGGATAGATAGCTCTGTTAAAGGAAAAAAAAACATAGTTGAGCAAGAGAATCAGGCCATGGGTTTGCATACATATTATTACTTCAAGGATGTTACAAATGGCCCTTTGGTTGGTAGAGTGCTTTGGTTTCTCCTTTTTTTTTTTTATCAGCATGTTTCATTAAATACAACAAATAACAAAGCATAATAATTAATTTGTTCCCTTGAAGTGGATATTATCTGTTACACCTTGTCCCATTGCCCCACATAGGCAGCAGGAGGAAGCAGGAGCCCTGTTTACTAGGATGAGTTAAAAACCAGAAATACAACTATGTTTTCCTACATTACAACCCATGCAGGAGGCACAGAAACAAACCAGTGTTTTTCTTTTTAAATAACCAGGCCACTCAATGACAGCTTTCGCAATAATTTAAACCACTGTTCCTTTGAGTATGCAATTACCCAAGTATTAATAACAAGCAAAACACATCTTTCAGCCGCAGTCAAGAGGCAGAGTGCTCTCTGCTTTCATTACCCTCAAAGAGAGCTGGGGATGCGTCCTCTGGATCTGTTGTGCTCTTCCTCATTCTACACTTGGCATCCTGCATAATTATACCCTAGCCAGAAGTGACCTTCTAATATTTTTAAATGGGTATGTTATAACAAGAAGTGATGCAAAAAGTTGCTGGTGTTTCATGCAGATTAATTTTAGACCTTCCATCATATCAGGATGTGAAATTCATCGTCTGCTGCTCCTAAAACCCCTGTTCAAAGCTGCACAATAAACCCAGAGCATGGTATGCTTTCAATGACCCCTCTTCAGTCAGAAAGCGCCTGAACAAGGGTTGAACTGTAAACACAGGCTTAAACAGGGCTATTCACACTCCACATGGGCAGGACTTGGTGCAGTGCTTCATCTGCTTCATCTGCACATGCACATGTCCCAGCTGAGATCTCCATTCGGAGAACAAAACACCTTTGTGTCTCGCTTGGGAAGGACAACGTTGCCTTTGTGAAGTCATTCATTTATTTTCCCCATGGGGACATTTCCAGATACCTTTTATTCTTTTTCCTAGTGTTTCATTCACTTTGAGATACCATTGGATTGGATTAGGATGAATTATACAATAAAGTTTTCCACATTACAAAGATAGGCATTTTTACATCACTGAGTTAAAGAAATGCAAATAATAAATACGTGTGACCCACCATAGCTTTGCTAGGTCAGGACGGCTGAAAATCTTATTCTCCCAATGGAGGAACAGAACGTGTGATGGCCTTTGGGGTATTTCATAATTTGAGAAACCCATTTCTGCTCTTGACTGTGGGAGCAAAGGCTGCAGAGCCATTTGCTCTCCTTGGAAAAGCCCATTTTTGAAACACTTCCCCTCAGTGTAAATGGTGTCGCTACTTGAACACTGGATGCTGCTAAAGAAAGCAGCAGCAGATGGAATCAAGTCGTCTTTTAATGTGCAATTAAGCACGTTAAATATACGGCCTAAACCCCTGTGCACCGACCTGAAGATCCTCTTTTTGCCGGCCGAGGCTGTTTCCAGCGGGCAGCTGTGGAAAGCAGCGCTATCCCAACTGGTCTCACTGTATTTAATTCTCACTCTCTCAAGCTAACGCCTGTCATGTTCACCTCAGGAAGGGGGGAAAGACATAAATAAAGGCGGGTTCAGACACATTATAAACCTGTCCGTCAGTCGGTCCCTCAGCCGATCAGGCCACCGCCCAGTCAGCCGCTCGCTCTCCCTCCCTGTCGCTCAGGCTGTCGGCCGCTAAGCCCGCAGCCCGCCCGTCCCCGCCCTCCGCCATCCCCTCAGCCCGCCCCGGGCATCCGAGGCCGCCTCCGCCTCGCCTCTCCCCGCCCCGCAGAGGTAGGCCGGCGGGGCGGCGCAGGGGGATGATGTCAGCGGCGGGCTGGAAGCCATGGTGTGAGGGCAGTGATTGAGGTGGCCGGCCCGGCGCGGCACGGTTTCGCTCGGTAACATGTCTGGGCCGAGCGCCGTGTCGGACCCCCAGCACCCGGCGAGGCTGCTGCGGGCCCTCAGCTCCTTCCGCGAGGAGAGCCGCTTCTGCGACGCGCACCTGGTGCTGGAGGGGGAGGAGATCCCGGTGCAGAAGAACATCCTGGCGGCTGCCAGCCCCTACATCAGGTACGGCCGGGGGAGGAGGGCTGCAGCCGGGCCCGCGCCCTGCCCGGGCGGTGAGTCGGCGGGAGGCCGCGCTCCGGGGGGCGGCCGGTTATGTAAGGAGCAGGCTCGGCTTCGTCTGAGGGCGGAGGAGCCGGGGCGGGCCGGGCGCAGCGGGCCTGCGGAGCCCGGAGTTTGCTTGAGCACCCCGGTGGCAGCGGCGGCCCGGCCGTACCCGCCCTGCGGAGCTTCCCCCCCGGCCCGAGTGCCCGTGGAGGAGCCGCCTGCTCATTGAACTGTGGCTTCGTGCAGGTGCGAGAGGCGGCGTGGTTAACTACCGGGTAAAACCGCCCTGAACAAGTTAAGTGCTGCCAAGTGCCTGGTGTAAACAACCGACCCAGAAACAAGGAACTTTGAGGGGCCGGTGCCTGTGCCCGCTGTGCCCGCTGCCAGGGCTTCCCCCGCCTGCTCCTCAGCCTCGTTTGTCTTCTCCTTGGCAGCGCTTAGCACGACAGAGCTCCGGGTGGTGGTGGTGGATTCTGAAGTACATCCGATTCTAAATTTAAGAGAAGATTGCTTTGTCTCCCCATCTCCTGTTCCCATGTGCCCTCACAGTATCCAGGAACAGAACTTGGAAGCTGCCAAAGGTGCCAGAGCTGGGAGAGCCGGTGACTCCTGGCAGCGAGTGCCAGCAGTGTGTGCAGCCAAACCAAGCCGTTTGACAGTGAGCTGTATTAGCACAGTCACGGTTTCCAAGGTGGCCCGGCAAACATCTTATCCTGGCCTGTGTTTTCAGTGAAACCCAGTTAATGAAAGGTCCTGCTGCAGCTGTCAGCAGCAGCTTGAACTTGTCACACTCAGTGGTGATCCGCCCTGACACCAAGTCAGGATATACCCACCGTAGGAGATCTTCACAGCATGTAGCTACGTGTCAGGAAGCGTGAACAAAAGGTACAGGTGGTTAATTCTAAAGGGTTTTTATTTTACGTCCCATAATTTGCAGCTAATGAAGACATTAATTTTGTCTAAGTCTGTAAAGTAGGAGAAGACTTTTTGGTATCATTTAAACACAGGATTATCATGAGTCTGTAGCAGACTTTTGGTAATGGCTGGACATTCTTTCCAGCTGTAGCTTCCTCTGAAGTTGTAATAAGATCTGAATATTTGCTCAAGGTGGGGATGGGGAGTCTGTCTGCTACTCTCAGAATAAGATGGAGCCTACTTCAGTGTCACATTGGCATCTGTTGTTAGGCAATGCAGTATTTTGGGTGACTGCTGCAGTACAACTTTTGACTTTCTCAAGTACAGAAATAAACTAAAAATAAATAGAATATTAAGTTGGTGACTAAATTTTAAATGAGTGCTGACTGTGGACAGAGCAGCAGTTCTCCTCAGCAGTTTGAGCTAGTCAGTCTACCTACCCAGCTAGAGCTGAGTGTAAAATGAAATAAAATTCACAGAGAAGGAAGATCAGCAAGAAGTTGCAAAATTTGCAGAGCCTGTGTACTACCAATAACTTTTTTCGCTGCTTAAGAAGCAGTTTTGTACACTGTGGTGAAAGACAAATGGAAGACATGAAATTGGAATGAACCATTGATCCAATACTCTTCAAAATGCTTGAATACTTTTCAGGTTGTTGGTCATCTTATTTTAGATGATTGTATGTCATATCTGAAATTAAGGTTCAGAAGGGTTGCTGTAGGTAGAAAAAGGCCATATTCTTGGAAAAACTGCTGTTCTGCTGTAACAGAAAGATGAGTTTAGAATCATAGAATCAACTAGATTAGAAAAGAGCTTTATCAAGTCCAACCATTGCCCCAGGACTATCAAGACCACCAGTAAACCATATCACCGAGTGCCTCATCTACACAGTCTGTGAACACTTCCAAGGGATGCTGATTTGCCCAGGAAGCCTCTTCCAATGCCTGAGCACTTCTCCATGAAAAAATTTTTCCTAATATCCAGTCTAAACCTCTCCTGGCACAGCTTGAGGCTGTTACCTCTTGTTATATCCCTTGTAACTTGGGAAAAGAGATCGACCCCCACCTCACAACAGCCTCCTCTCAGGTAGTTGTGGAGAGTCATAACATCCCCTCTGAGCCTTCTCTTCTCCAGACTAAGCTCCTTCAGTTCCCTCAGCCATTCCTGGTAAGACTTATTCTCCAGACCCTTCACCAGCTTTGGTGCCCTTCTCCGCACCTGCTCCAGCACCTCAGTATCTTTCCTGTAGTGTTTACAGAAAATATGCTGTTTTTTACCGTGGAGAAAGACTGCTTAATTAAAACATACTGTAAATTATTCCATGGAGAAGTACATGTTCACAGATTTTAATCTTTAAGTACTGCATTTTGTTCATCTCTGAAAAAGGGACTGGGGAGACATGAGTTAAGCATGTATGAGGAGTAAGAGCCCCAGACATAACTACAGTAGCAATAAAGCTTGTAGTCATTAGAGTTGTGGGTTTTTTAAACTCGGAATTGTTCAGGGTCACATCCCATGAAGGAATTTATTAACTATGTGTGAAAGTAGGTTACATGCATTAAAATATAAATATGGTTAAGTGTTTTTTTTTTTTGTTTTGTTTTTAAGCTTACTCATCCTTTCTCCTCGGGCTTGCAAGATGTATAGTACCAAAGATACGTTCACCTAGCTCTTGCATGGCACATTAAGAAGCAGATTTGTATTACCTGCCTTTGCAGAGCCTAATTTTTACCTGCTGCCTGTCTCTCTCCTGTTTATTGCTCCAGGATCTATCTCTTAGTCCATCTGGTCTCCACATGGAGTAGAATTAGTCAGGTAGGTTACTAGTGTTGGAGCATGATGTTTCCAGCCAAAAGTAATGTTTCAGTGGCTCTTTTTGGAGATGAATTTTATCTCCAGCCTGTGCAAATCCCATGTATTTTGAGTGCTGACTTTTAAATAAAACAGTTGGCCTAGGTTTTGATATAAAGAGTTATTGCAGGAGATGCAAGACTTTTAAGTCCTTGTATTTTACGGGTAGATGATTCCAAGGCATGCTCTGGTACCATAGGCTGTTACAGTCTCCAACTGCCAATTGATTTGGGGTGGTCTCGCTTGAAAAATTCCAATACAAACCTCAGAAAAGTCCAGAAACTAAATTCAGAAGTGAAACTTGGAAGAAACATGAGTGGATATGTCAAATGTACTCAGCAGTGAAGCAGTGGAAGTATGAGCTGGCATGGTGTTTTCTGTATCTGGCTGTGTTGTTATGTTTTGTGGCTGTGGGCAAGTTGGTGGACGAGTTCAGAATCTGTAGGGTTTGCATGAGTGCTTAGTTTAGGGTGTGAGTAGGAAAGTAAGGCATGGGCTCAGGGGGTGGTTGGGTGTGAGCAGAGTCGGTGTGTGCTGAAGGATTTGTGAAGCCGCAGAGAGAGGAGCGTTACCTGTTTTTAGTTTTGCATGGAAGCTGTTTGGCTGACTGGTTATGAGTAGGACACTTGTAAATTATAGTGATGAGGCTTTCCTCTAGTTATTTGGCAACTGAATTATCCATGCAGCTAAAAAACGGCAGCTTCAGTGGAGAGAGGACAGGTGGTATGAAGGGGACGCAGAAACACACAGAAGTGTTACTGGTGTTGCAGGTCCCATCTGGCTTTCTTGCCCATAAGGTAGCTTCTGCATGTACAGAAGAAAATAAGTGCCTCTTTCATGAATACATTTTCAGCCTGTGGAAGCAGTAGGACTTTAAATTTTTGTGGTAATTTGATTCTTGAGGTCTTGCCTCAACTGCCTAATGCCAAGTTGTTTGTAGCTCTCTGAGTTCAGTGAGGTTTGGGGTAGTCGTGAGAATTCCTACAGAACTGCAGGATATGTGAAGTTTTATCTAATCCCTCTGCCCCTGAAGCAAATCCTGTCGTTTGCAAAACAGGGAAGTCTTCCTGCCTATCTCTAACATCTTGTGGTGTGTTCCTGAGCCTGAGAACAGGAGGTTTCTTCAGGAAGAAACTGCCATAGGACAGAGAGTGCTTTGACTCAAAGTGATGCTGTTGTGCGTCCCAGAGAAGTTAAGTTCGAGCCAGGTTACCTCTTGATTTTCTCTTCTGTAACAAATCTACCAGAAGCCTGTGCTTCTTTCCAGCAGTTTGTATCCTGGCAATTGCCCTAATGTAGATATAATTCTATTGCCCTGATTTAATTCATTTAGTGTAAGTTATGGTGGCATAGGAGTGCTTTCACCAGAATAAACCATGCTTGCACTAGTAAGTTTGGCGTAAGCTGTTAGCGTGTATCTGTGAACCTTTTATAGGATAGATTTGGTCCAAGTATTCCTGGTATCCTCAGTAGCAGCAGATGTTCTCATCTACACAGATCTGTCATTGCCTGGCATGAGTTGTTCCTGGCCAGCTGAAACTTGCAGCTCTTCATACTTGCTAGTTTACAGTCTGCTTGCCTGTATCATAGGGAGCATTTGGGAGCCACCTTAACAAGAAGGATATTTAAGCTCAAATTCTTAGATGCACTTAATGTCATTATGCAGAGAATATGGTGCAGTATTAGAAATTACAGTAAGATGTTTTTGTTATCTGAGCAAGTTTTGTCTTTGGTTTTCATGCGTCTGTGTGAACAGATTACAGGTGGAGGTATGTAGTCTATACTGTTCACTAAGGCTTTTCTAGCTTATTGATGGACCAGTGACCATAGTTTCGTCTTTTTCCAGATGAGCATAATTTAGCTAAACAAAATGAAAATGTAAAATTAAGTTCATATTATTTTCCATTTACTTGTAAATAGCTGTACTACTTGTAAATAGTTTTTGGCCAGAAGTAACCTGATGGCATTTGCATATTCTCACTTGTGCTGTTCAGCATTCTGACATCCCTAAAACATTGCAGGCCTTGTAAGACTCTTGCACAGCCCCAAAACTCTGCCAGTGGCAAAACAGACTTCCACAGACATGTGATGGGACATGTCCCCATCATTGATCTCCTTTCCTTTCCTCTGTATGCTGGCACGTGGAACACTTTTGAGTTGCTGTGAAACCATGAGAAGACAGCCTGCCTTGTGTAAGGGTGTCTGGGAGCACCCCTAAGTGCTAGTATGAAAGGTGGGACAGGGTGTCCATTCTGCAGCACACCAAAAAGGTGAGACATCCAGTTTTTGTTACACTTGTTAATAAATATTCTAGAGCAAGGCAAGGTGGAAGCCAAGGCATGCCAGTAGCTTCTGCTGCTCGTTTCCTGGTACCTGCTTGTTTTTTACTGACATTTATAGAGACTTTTTGTAGAGTTTTAGAGCCTTTTTCTGTTTGGGACTAGTACTGAAGTCACAAATACAAACCATTGCTGAAGCTGGCAGGTATTTGCTTGTCAAGACCCTGTGCTCTCACGTTCTTCTGTGGCTGAATCGTGCTGTGCCTGTGCCAGGGCTTGTTCTGTCTTCACTGGGCATGCAGGGCAGGGCTGTGGTTACTGCCCTATCAAGAAGGGCTCTAAAGTCATGTTGTCTTCAAGGTTTCTTATAAGGAGTCTGTTTCTGACAGCCTCCTGGGGACTTTACAGGCTGTCCTGGCTGTAGGAAGTCAGGAAGAAATGGGGCCAGAATTTGCTTCCAGATTCCTAAAGCCTAGTTTTGTTTTGGATTTGTTTTTAAAAGAAAAAAGTAACTAAATTTCACCTGTGATGCTTTAGTGATAACTGAGTTGTAAAGTCTCTGTAACTTTGAGACACAATAAATCAAAATAGTGCCTTGTCCAGAAATTCTCTAGCTGGTATAACTCGTAAGTGCCTAAATGTGTGTTATGTTTGCATAAGTAGTTGGGGGGCAACAGTGATAAAGGTGTGTTAAAAACTTATGGCTTAAAAAGGGATTTAAAAATCACTATACCAGGCTTGAATGGGGAGTTGTTAATTATATTCCTGCTGGAACAAGCCCCTAAAGATGGCCTGAAGGGAGGAAGCAATAAGGCTCTTAGCTCAAAATAGTAAGAAAATACAGTTGGGCTGCTCCTACACGTCAGACAAAGGGAGAACTGGAAATCAGAGCATCTGTTTACGCAGGAGAACTTGAGATGAAATTGCTTGTCCTTTCTTTGTATCTGCAGACATGTGGTTCATCTGCTTGCCTGATGTAAGAGGCAAGTTGGGGTGGAAGGAGGTGTGGCAGGATGGAGCTGCTTGGGATGTCTGGGTAATTTATACTCTGTAGGTTGCCTTTACACACCTGCATTAATTGCCCTGTTTGGCAAAACTTCTGTTATTAAAAGAATCTTTTTTTTATTAATGACTTTTCTTACAAGCTTTAAAACATATTTTGTGGCTGGAGCGAGGCTGCTCTGAAGGTGCTTCTGTGTCTGGAAAAAGATCTGGAATTGATGAGTCTGAATTTCTTGATTTGTGTTTTGGGTTTTGTGTTTGTTTTTATTCCTTGAACCTGTTTTGTTTGCATTGGTCTCAGCTGTAGTTATAAAAGGAACTTTTTCCTCATATGGACTGACACGTGGAAAATAACTGGTGGACTTAATGAATTTGTTTTTTCCCCTCTCTGTTTAGGCCTGTTATATACTGTGCAAAGCTTTCTCCCTGTGCTGGTACTGAGTACCAGTGTAGCGTTACCCATACATAGGGGAGTCACCAGTCTCCTCCTCATCTGCCATATTATAGCTGTGCCACTGCTTAATATTTCTGAGAAAACTAAGAAAAAAATCACTGTTATGGTCAGCTCAGAATTGCTTGTTGCCTATGAAGGAAATACCTTCTTAATACCATGTAGTTAGTGGCAGTTTTATGTCCTCAGGCATTGGTTTACATCCCCTGAATGACTTTAAGCTGCCTCGTACAACGCATGCTGTTGTTTATGGACACGGTTAGTGCTCTGAATTGCAGACTCTTGGCTCTTCCTTCTTGTGCTAGTGAAATCCACACTCCTGCTTCCTCTTTCCTCTTGGCTGTGTCATCACTTTCTGTGATAGTCTCACATATGTGTTTTCCAGCTCCCACCATGCCCAGAGCTGATGCCTCCCTCAGTTGGATTCCCAAAGAAATACAGCATTTGTTGCATCTTCCAGCTGTCCCATGGCATTACTCATGCACTTGTAACGTCCACTTGACTTCGGATTTACCAGCAGTGATGAAAATCTGACTCTGATGCTTATTTCTCCCATAGGAGAAGTGAGATATAAAATCCTGGTTAAACCATGTTTTCTCTGCAGCTTCATTGGTGTTTTCCAAATAATGATCTTAGTCAGTCACAAGAATGTTTAGATTATTGTTGTTAGAGATGATCTACACGGCACTGCATTTCTTAAATGTATTTAATGGTAAATTTAACAGCATGGGCATGGTATTGTACCTGTTCCTTCTAAAAGAGCATTTGTAGCAAGATCAAAAGTGGACTTAATTTGAAAGAAGACATATCTCTAAGTAAGATACAGTTAATTTCTTGGCTTAAAATTGCATTCCAGGAATGTCTTCCTTTGCTTTTCTGATGAATTCCTAGTTCCGAACTGCTACCTACTGGGTGTAATAGTGCTGTTTAGAAGAAAGCTGTTTAGAAGACATATCTTTAAGTAAGATACAGTTAATTTCTTGGTTTAAAATTGCATTCCAGGAATGTATTCCTTTGCTTTTCTGATGAAGTCCTAGTTCCAAACTGCTGCCTACTGGGTGTAAGAGTACTGTTTAGAAGAAAGCTAAATTTTCAGTTGATGTGGAATGGAAATCTCAGGAATTGTCTATTTAGTGAATATACTCAAGTGTTGTGTGTAGCACAAAAAGGGTATAAATATGATACAGATTTAATTCCTTAAGGAGATGCTGTGATGAGTGTTTCATGCCAGATAGTCTGCTGCCTGTAGAGAAACAGAGATTAGATAATTTTTTCCCACCTTTTAAAAACCAAGAAAAAAAACCCACCCCAAACCACCTTTCTAAGTCCAGTGTCAGGTATTTCTAATAGAGGCTGGTAGGTACATAATAGATCTGCGCTTCATGTGAGAAGAGCTGAACAGCCAAATGCTGAACCAGGCCTACTCAGCTGCACACATAGGTGAGGCCAAGCTGTGTACGAGGTGCATGGCACGAGCTGCCTGTACCCGGCAGCCAGCTCATCTGCATTGTTTGTGTTTGACTTGTTTGTAAGCTCAGCTTGGTTGTTTTCAAAGTTGTCTAAAAAACTCCAAAGTAAAATGAGATGGGAGGTTCTTACTGCTGCAGAGAGGCTGAAGGGTCCATTCTTGGGGACTGTGTTTGTCAAGTGTGTGTTCTGTCTACTTAGGGCTAACTTGCATGTTTAGGCAAGACGTGCTGGTTGAGGGTAGATTTCCAATTTAGATTGTGTCTAGGTCTGAATGAGCTAAGTGTAGTCAGAGTCACTTCAGATTTTCAGGGTAAACAAAAAAACTGTGTGAAGCCCACAAGGTGTTTACTGCTCTGTTGCTGTCCCCTCTGCTGCTGTTGCTGAAGGAATTTGTTCTTTTTCTGTTTGGGGAGAAGCCTGAAATTTTTGCCTGATTTAAACTTTCCGACAGATAAAAAAATGAAGTTATTCCTTATTGTTGTTTTTCTTACACCAAGCAAAGCAACTTCTGCACGTTTTTGTGCTATTAGGTGGACTACTTCTGCTTTGAGACCTGAAGGTGCACTTAACAGATAATCTTAAGAAGAGAGACATACGAGAGGCATAGCCAAATCCTGAGAGCTGGCACCCTTGCAGGGTGTGGTGAAGATTGTCTTTAATGTGTGGTGCTAAAGGCCAGGGTGCGACCTCAAAGAAAACCTTCTGATTTGGTTGTAAAATATCTTTTTGGAGGATGGCAGTGGGTGGAGTGAACTGCTGCATCATGTTTTTGTGCCTGACCGGTTTAATAATGTGATTATTAAGGGTTTTTTTTGCATGCAAAAAAAACGAGCCTGCATGGGGGAAAATGTTGCAGGGGTAAAGGCAGACAGATGAAAAAACTTCACCATTAAAATGGTCAATCCTAAATTTGACTTAATGAGATTTCGCATGGAAAGCTTGTACTTGAAGACTCAAGCCTGCATAAGGAAGCCTAGGTCAGGAGGAAACTGCATCAAAAGTAGAGTCTTTCACATTTTCTCCTTGATGATGCAAAATCTCAAAGTACTTGCTTGTCATTTTTGGGACTGAGTCATTTTTGTGAGCATGTTTTGGGTTTGGTGCATGTCTTTGCTGGAAACATTTGTTGGAGGCATAACTTCATTTTAAATTGGTAATGCTCTCTGGAGAAGACCCAAACAGTGGTGCAGGTAAAGGATATATTACCAAACCCCAATTTTATTACTCTTTGGATTGGAAGGATGGCTTTGCTACTGTAATACTAAGGTTTGCTGGTGTGGCAATCCTGGCAAAGCTTGTGTAGACTAGTCCTTATGGTTAATCTGGAGCAAAATCACTAATTTGGAAAGAGCTCCTTTCCAAGTGTTTCCCTCTTGTCTCCAGCAGTTTGGTTCCTGGCACCCTCCTACAGCTGTGTAAGTAGGTCAGTAAAGAGCATTGTTTGCAGTGCCATGACGTGGGAGCAGGTAAAAAGTATTGTGTTGCAAAGCATCAAAAGCAAAGTGTTTGTCTTTTGTTTCCCAGATTTTTCAGTTGTTGTTCACTCTAAATATCATAAACCTGCCTGAGGTGAACGTGGTCTAGAGCATTCTCATGTACAAAGGCACAGTCTTTGCAGACAGATGTTTTCTTTACCTGTTTAAGTACCAATACACCAGGGCTTTAAGGATTAAAGCATTCCAAAAGTTCATAAAGGGAACAGTATAACTCATGTCACTGTTGCAGAAACACATCTGTTGTCTTTTCGTAACAGTTTACAAATAAGGCGAAGGTTTTAAAGGTAAAAATATTCCCACAAGAATATGTTTGAATCAGGTAAGCAAGTGTTATTGGTGGTGGCTGAACATTTTGTTTTGATATTCATTTTGTTTGTTGTTTTGTCTGGGGTTTTGTAAATTACTTCCCCTCCTATAAACTGTCAACTGTAAAAGGTAGGGAAAATGAGTATTCAGCCACATGAATCCTTTCTCTATGTGCTCCTTGTGCATCTTAACTGTCCCACCACAGTGCTCTTGAAGGGAACTTGACTGCAAGGTTGCAAGTATGACTGTTTTTCTTTTTTTCCCTCTCCTAAAGTTAGGAATATGTTGGAAGATCCATCTTAACTTAAACAAGAACTGCAGAAAGTCTTAAATTTATCTGTTTGGGTATTTTTTAAATTATTTGAATCTGGTTTATGCCATTAGATATGCATTTTCACTCCTAGCAGCAGCAGTGCTCGTTCTTAAGCCCTTGCTTTCATTTTAATGATTTACCTTGCTTATATTGTTGCTTACATAGACAGAAGAGGTATTGAATTTTTCTTCCTCATTCTACCTCATGTAGTGCCATTTGAGATGACTCATTAGGATTGTATTCCTTAAGTGATGTGGAAGAGCAGATTCTAAATTTGTCACAGGCACACAACATCAAAACACAATATAAACCCAGTTGTTCTTATGCCACTTATTGAAGGTGCAGTATGTGCCAAGCAGTTCTGACCAGCTACAAGAGGATGTTGGTGTGGATGTTATCCATTTATAGAACACTGTGTTACTGGAAGCAGTTTCAACTTGCAGTGATGATCTTCTTAATAAAAAAAATGGAAAACATTGTTTTAAAACATGGATGGAGTCAAGCTGCTCAAAATTAAATTACTTAAGGGAACAGGATGAAGAAGCTGCCTTGGTTTGTTTCCCTCAGCTCTGCATGTGTCGGCTCTCTCCTAGCTAACAGGTTTTCTCATTGGCTGTGGGAACTTTATTTGCTTCTGAATCTTGATGTTCTGCTCTTGCATCTGAATTAAGGAAGACTAAGGCAGCCTTTTCTACTGTGGTTTGGCAGCTTTGGCAGCTTAGAGTGCTTTTAAAGTAATAAATGCTGTCCGGAGTAGGAAGCTCTCACGTGCATGTGTTAGAAGCAGTCATGCTGCAGCTGAGTACCTCTCTGCAGCTTGGCTCGCTGATTGCTGCTTGTAGCCGCACAAATCACAGGCTGTGGGGAGGGAAGAGCATGGTGGAAAGAAAGCATCCTCCCTCGTGGGATATTGGCAGGTTGGAAACTATCTGCTTAAGCCCAGCTAGAAACTGTTTTTATAAAGTTAAATTTAAGAGAGGACCAGGACCACTGTGAGCTGTCTGCTCTGAACTGGGAACAAATGTGTTTTGAAACTTCATTGTTCTGTCTGTTGCAAAGATGCCCAGATCCCAGTTTGTGAGCAAGGTGTGGTTGCTCATAACAGCTGATGCTGTGTGATGCAAGAGGACGTGTGGCTCCTTGCCCTCCACTTACACACCTCCTACTTTATTCTCCTCCTCCAGCTTTCCACACTGGACTAACAATTTTCTGTCTTAAACTTTTCCAGCCCCAAACCTGCTTATAATAAGTTCTTGCATCATTTTATTCCTCCCGTCTTACCAACAGCCAGTAGCTGTCCTGCAGTACTAGACGTGAGGGACAAAAAGTACCTTCAGCTGCTGTTTGGAAATGGTTCTAATGTCAGAAATCCGTACTGAAATAAATAACCTAGTAGTTTATTAACTAACAAATTAAAGTGATGGGACAGATGTTTACCTACTGCTTCTCAGGACAGACAAAGCTTTTTATATTTCTGCTTCGGGTTTGTGTTGTGGTGGCTGGTTTGTTTCTTTCAGGTTAACAACTGTTGATGCCTGAAAAAGTAGCCAGTAATTAGAACACCTAGCCTGATAAGACCCAAAACCTCTGAACAACACTTTCTTGTTACCAGGAGGCGTCAGCGTAAAGTCCGTGCAATGAGGTGATTTAGGTTGGGTGTGTACAGGTGATGCTAAGATGGAAGATGGTGATAAATAATAGCACCAGTCCTTTCCATAATCTCCTGATTAGTGCTGGCATGAAACATGTTTGTTATATGCTTTGCATCCATTATGAGCTCCACCATGTGTTGGACTACCCAGGTTCTGTGTAGGTACCACTGTGTAGTTAACCGTACCAGCTACTCATGAGTACCTGATACGTATAAGGCCCCGATACCACCTGACTGGCTCTCTTGTGAAGGAAGCCAGATGCTGCAAGCCTTGATACATGCTGTGTTAAATTAAAACACAATTTCATCCCAGATGCAGCTTTCATTAAAAAACAAGAAACCCAAAACTTGAGTCTAGTTGATACAAAACTGATCTAGTTTGAATAGTTTTGAAAATGCACATAAAGAAGCCTTTTCACTCTCTTAGAGTGAAATGTGTGTTAACTCTGTATGTACATGCTCTTTCATTCCTTTGGAGGTTGTAGGCATGAAAAGTGCACATTCCGTATGTGCAAGGATGGTGTGAGTTGAGCTACATGTTGTATAGTACTGCTTGTGATGTACATTCTGTTTAGGAGTTCTTAGCTGACAAGTTGCAAATCAATGTCAGCTATTGCAGCATGTACTTTATTGGAGGTCATGTAGACTTTAGAGAACAGGCTTAACTTTTCTAATTTCATTCCAAGTGTTAGGAAATAAACAATTTCTTCACCCATATTATATCATTATTATTTGTATTATGACTTGTGCTAGGTGCTGTACAAACGTAGTGAGGCAGTTTAACTTCAGAACTCATACAGTTCTACGCACTCATCAGAGTAGCGTTATCTCCTGGAGGTTCTGCTCACTGGTGATAGGTCTCTTGCAGCATAGAAGAGCCATGTGAGACCAGTGCCACAAATACGATTCACTTCAGGGCTAAAATTGCCATCCTTATTCACACTCTAAAATAACTCTGTATAGTCTATGATTTTGTTTGATGCGAGTTATATCTTACTTTGAGAGAAACTTATTTATTCTGATATGAAAAAATGAAGCAGAATCTGTCCTTAGCTAAGTCCTGTTTATATATTTACTCAGTATGAGTGCGGACAGCAGAAGACTGTGCTGAACTGACGCTTCCATCCTACAAAAGCTACAGCTTTTCACATTAAGAAATTTACTTTGTCTAGGAATATATTCAAATGAATACAATTTTTTTTTTAAGGCTTTAATGTGCTGTGATAGAGATGTGAAGGTAGTAAAAGAAGTTTTCTGTTCTTTATATAATGTATTCTTCATTGCCTAAAGCATGAAAAAAAGGTGTTCAAAATGATCTTTTATTAGCTCTTGTAGCTGTGTTCATTAGACTGGTGGAGACTGCTCCCTTTTGAGCACCTGGAGTTGTCTTTCCTGCAAAAAGTGTTTGCTCTAATGGAATGGTTTGCTCTAAGATGGAAAATGATGCTGTCTGCTGTATTATTTTTTTATTTCCTCTTTTCCCCCAGCTCCCCTCCATACTATTCAAAGGTACATCAAACTCTCCCTGGTATTTCTAAAGAAATTGCTCATAAGTGAAGCGTCCACTGATGCAAATGAATATTTAAAGCTCAGCTGAGCAGCACATGGGCTGTTTCCTACAGCTGTGAGCTCAGCTTAGTTTAGTTACAGCCAGGCATAGCATTAGGCTGATAACTTCATAAACTATACAAAAATGGTAATTCAATCCAAATATTTGTGCTGCCAGTGTATATTCTGGTCACATCTGCTCATTGAAAATATTTTTTGTTGTTAAAGTGTTTTTTTTTGTTTTAGTTTGTTTTGTTTTTTTTTTTCCCACCTTTATTAAAGCAAATTCTTGTGTTTCATCTGTCAGCAGAGCTGCTGTTCTGTTTGAAGTTCTGAGTGAAATTTTTGAGTGCTTGTGATGAGTGAGCTGGGAAAAATTAACTTTGGCTCTCTGATGCCATGGGTAGCTTAGAATGCTGATGTATTTGTTGAATTTGGAAATGTGATGAGTGATACTAAGACAATACATACATCTTTTTTGTGCTAATTTGAGAGACAATTTTCACGTCATATTGTAAGGTTTTAACGTACCTGTTACCACTCACATGATCCACAGCTAGCATTTGTTTCTTCAGGAAACCAAGAGCAACAAATGTCCAAGTTGTGAGGTTTTTCTTTTTTTCTTTTTTTTCTTCTCTCTTAGAACAAAATTGAATTATAATCCTCCAAAGGATGATGGCTCAACGTACAAGATTGAACTTGAAGGGATATCTGTTGATATCATGAAAGAGATACTAGACTACATCTTCAGTGGGCAGGTATGGTATTCAAATAAACTAGACAGAAATTGAATATTTGGTAAAGTAACCTGGGTTTTAACACTGCTGTCCTGAAAGATAAACCTATTGACTTTTAAAGCTTTGTCATAAAACTTCCATAGAGTGGTATGTCATGCTGGGGCTGTGCATGTGAAGTAGAGGGAATAGGCTCTGCAGGAGTTGTCTCTGCTCTTCTAGTGCAGCCAGGAAGGGCTGTAAATGAGTAAATGTCACATGCAATGTCAGATGTACTGAAATTTGTGGCTGTATTCAGTAACCTGCTTTAAAACATGCAGTCTTTGATAGCTGTAAAAAAGAACTGGTTTGAGAGCAAAAGAGATTGATACTCTGGCACTGAACATTGCAGTACATCAGGCATCTTCCCTTACTGACCCTCATGCCCACCTCTCTGGCCTCTGGTTGCATGTCCCTTCAGATCTCTGTGCCCGTAGCCTTAGCTGGTGCGTCCAGTTTATTTGGAGGTGGAGGTTGCTGAATGAGTTTAGTTTTCATCAGAAAAAGAAAAGGGAGATGTGGTTTGACATTATCTTCTGGATATGCATTTTAAATAATTATTTCTTTATTGAGGCAAAAGTAATTTTATGTTCTCAGTTTAGATGAGCAATTTTATGGTTACTTCAGGCACAAAATTCCTGTCAAGCAAATGCCTTTCAGTCCCTGTGTTAATTTATGAATGTGTTCTATCATACAAATTTCTCTTAAGTTTTACCTTGGCATTAATACATTTTTGTAGCCGCTGAGAATGACTGTAATGAATGTGGACATGTCATTAAACTAATGAGTGAGATAGTAGTATAACTTCTAAATTAATTCTTTCAGATCAGGCTAAATGAAGAAACTATCCAAGATGTGGTACAAGCAGCTGATCTCCTGCTGCTTACAGACTTAAAAACTCTCTGCTGTGAGTTTTTAGAAGGTTGCATAGCTGCTGAGAACTGTATTGGTATTCGGGACTTTGCACTGCACTATTGTTTGCATCATGTTCACTACCTTGCCTCAGAGTATCTGGAAACTCACTTTCGAGATGTCAGCAGCACAGAGGAATTCTTGGAACTGACTCCTCAAAAACTGAAAGAAGTGCTGTCGATGGAAAAGCTCAATGTTGGAAATGAAAAATACGTCTTTGAAGCAGTGATTAGGTGGATTTCTCATGATTCTGAATCAAGAAAGGTCAGGACATCCAAATGTTTATATTTTGAATGTGGCCCAAATGGGAGCATTTATTTTCGTTGGTAGGAATTTGAAATAGAGACACTTAGTTCAGGGATAATCTTGCATTTATAGAACTAGTTGAATTTTTCCCGAAATGCAGACAGCGGATGCACCCAGTAACAGGGTGAGGGCTGTGTTCATGATGTATTATCTGCTGCCTTTATTATTTAATAAGTAGTAAATAAGAAGGCAACTTTCTGGCATTTGATATAATCTTGATTTTGTGGGGAGAAAGCACGTCTGTAGTGAAACTATGAAGATGATGTATTTTCTTAATAACACTATGTTGTAAGTTTTGTTATTACTTCCAAATATCAAAAAACGTAAGTTTTTAATGAGTATAGATGCTTCTGTATATAGGAGTGCCTTAGAGGTGTTCTGTAAAGCTTCGGGGATTTTCTGACATTTCTCTCTTCCTGTAGGTTCACATGAAGGATGTCATGTCAGCAGTGTGGGTTTCAGGCTTAGATTCAGCATATTTACGTGAGCAGATGATGAGTGAACCGCTGGTAAGGGAGATCGTCAAAGAGTGCAACAACATTCCCCTCACACCACCGCAGCAGGGAGAGGCGATGCTGGCCTCCTTCAAGCCCCGGGGCTACTCGGAGTGTATAGTGACTGTTGGTGGAGAAGAACGAGTGTAAGTATGAAGTGGTACCACAGGTTGTCACACCTGGTAAAGAGGCAGGTGTCTAGTATTTGTGGCATGTCTGAAAACACAGTGTGGAGAGAATATGTCCACCTAATGGGCTTATTACTCTGTCACTTGAGTTTGGTTTTAAGTTGGTCAGACACACCTAAAATACCTTTGTGAGTGATTCAGCAATAAATAGTTATTTTGTGATAATTTTCTAACATGCAGCGTGTACAAGAGAGTAGGACATGGTGTTTGTTCGGTAGGTGTTGACTGGTTTTTATTTAACTGAAGAGGCTGTACTCAAAATAAGCACAAATCATTGGAGAAGCTCTTTTCTGATGATCTGAAAAACATCTATAACAAATCTTAAAAATAATGAACGTGCTTTAACTGTTTCGTTTATAGTATCTGTGGTCTCCAAAAAAAGTTATTACTGGTGCATCTGAGATGCCAGGTGAAAATCCCTGTTCCTCACAATAATCCCTTTTTGTTTTTTTGGGTGCCTCCTGTACTGGAGGGGAGGTTTTTGTCCTGTTTAAATACATTCAGCACTTAGATGTTTGGTTTTTATAGAAGTGTAATGAAGTAGTCCAATAACAGTTTGCATGTCAGTTTGTCATTGGTTTGCTCAGACATTACTAGTACTCTCTATCAGTTCTTTTTAGTTTGCTTAAAGTTCCTTCATAAAAGATATTACAGGCAGATAGAGTTCAAATGAAGTACATCTGGTTTCATGTCTGTACAAAACTCGGTTTGCACACGTCTGGTTTGGGGGTCTTCTCCCTACCAGAAAATGCCAGATTCGGCACTTTATGAAAGCCAGATACACTAGAAAATGAACAAGCAATCTTTGGACACAAGTTGTTAATGGTAAACTCGTAAAACTGTCTTGTCTTTCTGTTTTTGTTTGTTCCCTCCCCACCACTGTGTTCAGATCACGGAAACCAACCTCAGTGATGCGATGTATGTGTCCTCTTTATGATCCCAATAGACAGCTCTGGATTGAACTTGCTCCTATGAGTATTCCAAGGATCAATCATGGAGTATTGTCAGCAGGTAAAGGGGAACTTTGTATTTGTAAAGTCAATATTATAAAAACTTACCAGTGCCTCAAAATACAGCTTATGTTTTTTCTTTAAGATTGACTGCACTGGGGTTATTTCATGCTTCCCCTTTGTCTGCCCAAAACATTACTTAATTCTGTGAAAATCCCTGTCATCTGAGTGTCTTATTCCCCCAACGTTTTGTGGGAATCTGCTACATCTGTGTCTCCAGGAGTATTCCATGTTTTAAGGAAATTCTAGTTGCTGCATCACTGAATATCTTGAGGAGTATATACAAGGGTAGACTTTAGTCGAGATGTAAGTATATGCTTTACCTTCTCCAGGCCAGAGTTTGACCTGTGACTGATCTGAATCTCATAGTGAATTCCAGGATAGAGCTCACCAGTCACCTTGTCTCACTCAGTGTACAAGTGTGAGTGTTGCTTTTAAGATCATGTTGCATTTTGTTTTACAGAAGGGTTTTTATTCGTGCTTGGTGGTCAGGATGAAAACAAGGGAACGCTAAGCTCTGGAGAGAAATACGACCCAGATACCAATTCATGGAGCTCCTTACCGCCAATGAATGAGGCAAGATCTCTATCTAGCTGTTGGGATTTAAGTTTTTGTTATGGCAAGATGTTCCTTTTCTTCTGGGAATTTTACTGTGAATCTCCAGTCACTTGCAACTTACACATTCAAAATCATGCTACAGACTGACTTGTGTTTACAACCTGTTATACTTCTGGTCCGATACTGACTGCTGGATCTGGAAAAACTAAACAATTAGTGAAGACCTAGCTGTAAAAATGAACTACAAAATTTCAGGAATTTCATAAGCAAACAGTCATATAGTATACTTAATGTTCTGCCAGTACTGGCCTTCTAAAACAAGAAAACTGTTAAATGGACAAAGGAATTGGACTGTGTAGAAAAGGTGGAGAGAGGACTGGCCAATATACAGAACTTGGCTTGCACAGACCCGTTTAGGTTTGGTTTGAGTTAATGCTTCCTTCTTCAAATTTGCATTCCATCAAAAAGTACAGTTTATTATTTGTAAACATACATCCTTAATACACCTGTGTTTTTATCTTCTTATATCAGCATAGGGTGTTTATTCAGAAATTGTTGTTTGCCACAGGATTTTCCTCATTAGTCTCTGGTTGGCAAAGACGTGTAGTTTTGGCTACATTTGTAGTTACGATGCATTGTTTCCTGCTTACTGGGAGTAAGACTTTACAATATATTGTGTTTTCTGTTTGCTGTGGGACTGAGGGTAGCTATTCTCCTACGTAAAAGATAGAAGAGCTGCCTTTTCACAGATAATGGGTCTGAGTTTTGCTGCTTTTGAGACCTTAAAGCAACAGCTTCATCATGGAGACCGCTACTGTGCAAACTGAAATAGGGCCAAGCCCTTTTCTTAGATTTCTGTGTGGTCTTTTTTGGCTTTTGCTGCTCTGTATTTTTTGAATACTCTTTATTTTGTTTAGTTGAATAAATTAATAATCTTATTCTGGAGTTTAGGACTTCATCATTAAAAATCCCAAATCAAACCTAAACTCAGGCATAATAGCAATAACCCTTTGCAGACAGATATACGGAAAAAAGGTCATACTGATTTATTCCCAGTGGTGCTTATGTTTTACAGTCTTGACTTTATTGATATTCCTTAGGCACGACATAATTTTGGTGTGGTAGAAATTGATGGAATTCTGTATATCCTGGGAGGTGAGGACGGTGAAAGGGAGCTCATCTCTATGGAGAGCTACGATATTTATAGCCGGACCTGGACCAAGCAGCCAGACTTGACCATGGTTAGAAAGGTAAAAACTGCATTGTATGTTATCACATTGCTTATGTTTAATAGTTAATGCCAACATATATGTATATATTCCAACCTTTTGCTTCAAGTAGAAGTTATAACAGTCTCGAAATAAGAGAGAGCAGCTGCTTTTTTCATATACCAGAACAAAACTGTGGCTGAATATTTTTGTGTGGCATTGTTTGACATGTGGTGCAGGCAACTAAATACATGTGTGTATGTGCATATAGTTTTGAGCTCTCAATATGGTACATTTGCGTGTCATTTTAGATCTGCTTTTTCTTTTTTTCTACAAGATTGGCTGCTATGCAGCTATGAAGAAGAAAATCTATGCAATGGGTGGAGGCTCCTATGGGAAACTCTTTGAATCTGTTGAGTGTTATGACCCTAGGACTCAGCAGTGGACAGCAATCTGTCCTCTGAAAGAGAGAAGGTGAGTGAAAATGGAAGGGGACAGCTAGGCTGCTGTGTACAAACTTCTTCCTTTAACACTCTGGTGAGAAGGAGTTGTCTTTTCCTTGATGAATCCCTGAAGATGACCTGTCAATTTCATCATGTCTTTCTGGTGGCCTGTAGTTAACTCGGCTGAGTAAAGATGAGCATCTTGGCAATAAATATGAATTTTGTAGAAACACACTCCTGATGTTACAAGGAATACTTCCCTAATGCAAAATGAAAACTAGAGATTGTAGTTCAACTAGAACTTGAGAATTTTTCCAGAGATTAATACTCTGCTATTTTGTTCTTTTACATGGTCTGAATTAGGTGTTTATAATTTATATTATGACTCATCTAGTTAAACATTTATGTATGTGTGTATATAAATTTAGAAAATGAAGAAAGTTCAGAAGGATATAAGAAATTGTTTTGGTATATTGCATTTACTTATTTTTCTCATTTGGATTCTCAGGTTTGGGGCAGTGGCCTGTGGAGTTGCCTCTGAGCTTTATGTATTTGGCGGCGTCAGGAGTCGTGATGACAGTCAAGCCAGTGAGATGGTGACGTGCAAATCTGAATTTTATCATGATGAGTTTAAAAGGTAACTAGCTGCAACTATAAAGATAAAAAATACATGCCTTACACACTTACCTGTCTGCTCCCCCCGCCCTTGCTCCAGCACTTCAAAGCATCTTACATTTGTGCTGTGTACCTATGTTGTTCAATTTCCCTTTTATGATACAATATGGCTGTTACAAAGGGCTGTCTGCTTCAGTGGCGTGTCTCTCTAAGATACCACTCCTAAAGCCCTGAGCCACCATGTCTTGAGTGTGCTTAAGCAGGAGAAACTCCTTGAATATGCAGGTAGTTTGCCTCGTTCTTCCCTTGCACCCTGCAGTTCGCCTAAGTGCTAGAGTACCGCTGCCCTCTACCGGTACTCATGCTTTAGGCTCCTTATGAGTGCGTCTGGAGGAGTGGAAGTATGTACAGGGATGCTGCTCCATGATCCAATCCTATCTCCAGGGATTCGCATCTTGGGAATTCCTAAGCTAGAGGTAAGAAATTCCAAGCATTTATAGCTGATCGATGTTTGAACCTGTGTAGGTTGTTTCAGATAGAGCTCCCACAAAGTGGAGTTTGAAAAAATCTTTGGTGCCACCTGCTGGCTGCAGCGCGGCAGTGCTTCTGATGTTGGCATCTTAGAGGTGTTA
Source organism: Pezoporus flaviventris (assembly GCF_033815535.1). Taxonomy (NCBI): domain Eukaryota; kingdom Metazoa; phylum Chordata; class Aves; order Psittaciformes; family Psittacidae; genus Pezoporus; species Pezoporus flaviventris. Next base: position 1,979,992 of record NW_026892630.1, on the reverse strand, counting down.
CAGGATTCAAGTAAAATCATCATAATCATCCAGTTGCTTCATATCTTGTTCTTACACCCCATACGTAGTGTGGCATCAGCGCTGTGCTGGTGCAGAGGGAGGGCTGACAGTAGCAGCAGGTAATCTGGATCTTGAGTTGCTGCAGGAGGCACGTGTTGAGGGCTGCTGAGATACTCAGACTTTGCCTTTCTGTTCTGCCACTGCATAGAATTTGAGCTTAGACGTTTAACTCTGACCGCAGGTGTGCTTGCGCTGCAGGTAGTACACAGGTTTTGTGTCCTCCTTTGGAAATAGGAGGCAGCAAAGACTGGGACAATGGCCCAGCTTCTGCAGTGGGTGCTGCTATCAGGGGTTTGTGCTCTGTGGCTTTGGAAGGCCCCCAGTTTCAGCCCTGGGAGGCAGGAGTCCTGTTGCTGGCCAGGAGGGAGTGTAGTGTTACTGCAGTATCTCATACTGCTCCACCTCCTGGAGTCGAACAGTTACCCTGATTTCAGTACCCTGGTGCCTTCGGAGGGTTGTGGGGTTGGATTCTTTGATACAAGTACCTTCAGACTCTTCAGCACATATTCTTTTTGTGGTCACAGTGGAGGAGTAATACTGAAATACTGCATTGACGGTGTATGTGTGTATTGCGCAGAGAAGTCTAAAAGTGTTGGATTAAGAGATCTCTGGGAAGGAGGAACGTGTTTGCAAGATCATTTAGCAGCAGTGAGTCAGAAAGCTCAGTGTATAAATCCTAGCAGTCTCAAACTAAAACTCAACGCTTTTTTACATCTCTGTACTACATGCTTTGTAATGAGCTACAGATTTCTCCAGCTGTTTTTAAGTAAGTGCAGAACTCCACCATACTCACTTTCTTTTTGAATAGAAGGAATGTTTTGTACTGTGAGTTCAGCCATTAGATGTTGTTGGCTTGCAGGTACGTGCAGCAAGGCACACGTGTGTGATCGGCATCATCTTTCATACGTGCCTTGGCTCTCGTTACCTGAGAACACAGGGCCTGGCATCATCCAGAGTCCATGAGGATCTGAGTTTGACTCAGTGTACATGTCTAAGTGTGTACTTAGATCAGTATATAAACATACTAATTCATATAAACTGGCATAATTCTGGCTTGACTTGGATTAAAGGACTAGACTTGTTTAATATTGCTTACATTGACAGTAACTTACTCCAGAATAACTCGCAGTGCACAGTCTTCCAAAATTGTTATTCTTGACCATGACGCAGACTTCTGTAAAGACTGGAGATGTGCTGAAATCTTCATGGTGGCAGAAGAGTAAACACTGAGGCTCCTCTTAAGATACGCAGTATAAGCAAATCATAAAATAAATGAAGTGAGTGTGGGTAGTAGCATATATATGAAATGTGGACAGGATAATGTAGAAAACAAATCTTACGTTTGAAGTACTTCTGGAAGTGAGTTTTTTGTTAATTTCAATTAATAAATGTTTTGTCAGTCTATTTTTTGAGTCATGACCATGAATAAATTTAGATGACCAAAGGATAGCAAATAGCAAATGTCATAGTGCAGGTCTGCAGGATGTAGATTTTTTTTTTTTTTCTTATCTTCAAAGGCTATGGATTGAGCTCTTTGTGCTCAATGTGCTTTATTGTACCCTGCTTAAAATACCAATTGAGCTAAAAATCGATTAACATCTCCATCTCCTCTTTCATGGGTATTTAAGGGTATCCTTCACTCAATGTTCCAGCATTGCTTTACTCTGTAAACAGCAGGAAATCTTATTAATCTTAAGGACCTTCATGGGTCAGTCAGTCCTTCTGCCAGAGTTCCTAATTTATAATATATCATTTAGTGTTGCATAAGTGTGTGGAGAGTTGGATGCTGTCTGTAAACACTGTGGTGTTTTGGGTTTCTTGTTTTTGATGTGAATATTTTGAAATATTTAATAGAGCACAGATTGGCTTTAGGATTCTTTGCAAGACCTGCTGATGGATCTCTGTCCTGGGGTATAGCCACTGGTGGTCTGTAAGTGGGGTAGGCATTCTTCTCTTCATGAGCTTCTGGTTCAGAAGCATTATGAAAGTTTGCAGATATTGAGGGAGATAAGGGAGAGATACTTGTTCAGAAGCAATACGAATTACTTGGTAAAAACTCCCTAGAAGTATTATTTTTGTTCCTGAAACATCACAAAAATAAGGGAATGCTTCCAACAGTATCTTAAGTAGTCAACTAAATCTAGTAACACAGTATTGTAGAATAATACACTCATATAATAGTTAAGAGTTGGAAAGGACCTTAAGATCATCAAGGTCCAACCCCCCTGCCATGGGCAGGGACACCTCACACTAAACCATGTCACCCAGGACCTTTTCCAGCCTGGCCCTGAACACCACCAGGGATGGAGCATTCACAACTTCCCTGGGCAGCCCATTCCAGGGCCTCACCACCCTCACAGTAAAGAACTTCTTCCTTATATCCAGTCTAAACTTCCCCTGTGTAAGTTTTAACCCCTTATCCCTTGTCCTATCTCTACAGTCCCTAACAAAGAGTCCCTCCCCAGCATCCCTATAGGCCCCCTTCAGATACTGGAAGGCTGCTATGAGGTCTCCATGCAGCCTTCTCTTCAGGCTGAACAGCCCCAACTTTCTCAGCCTGTCTTCATACAGGAGGTGCTCCAGTCCCCTGATCATCCTCGTGGCCTTCTCTGGACTTGTTCCAACAGTTCCATGTCCTTTTTATGTTGAGGACACCAGAACTGCACACTATGCTCCAAGTGAGGTCTCACAAGAGCAGAGCAGAGGGGCAGGATCACCTCCTTCGACCTGCTGGTCACGCTCCTTTTGATGCAGCCCAGGATATGGTTGCTTTCTGGGCTGCGAGCGCACACTGAAGCCGGCTCATGTTCATTTTCTCATCAACCAACACCCCCGAGTCCTTCTCCGCAGGGCTGCTCTGAATCTCTTCTCTGCCCAACCTGTAGCTGTGCCTGGGATTGCTCTGACCCAGGTGTAGGACCTTGCACTCGGCATGGTTAAACTTCATGAGGTTGGCATCAGCCCACCTCACAAGCGTGTCAGGGTCCCTCTGGATGGCATTCCTTCCCTCCAGCGTATCAACCGAACCACACAGCTTGGTGTCATCGGCAAACTTGCTGAGGGCGCACTCAATCCCACTGTCCATGTCAGCAAAAAGATGTTAAACAAGACCGGTCCCAAGGCCAATCCCTGAGGGACACCACTCGTTACTGGTCTCCAGCCGGACATTGCGCCATTGACCACAACTCTTTGTGTGCGGCCATCCAGCCAGTTCTTTATCCACCGAGTCGTCCATCCATCAGATTTGATAGTATGTGTAATTAGGAAGATTCTCCCATTCAGTGTGCAGGAATTTCATTAGAAGAATGCTTATGCAAATGTGATGAGAAAACAAAGTGACTGACAGCACTGTCAGAGGAGAGGAACATGGAGAAGATTCTCATTCATTTGTAGGCTTCCTTTCACAGCTGGTGTAAGCTTTAGGTGACATGTGTGGAATACATTGATTCTGTATCACTTTTTTATTTACTTCTCACTTGGAAACAAAACACTTGCCATCCTGCTTGTTAATCACAGCAGTGTGGATGGATTATTTTGTTTAAGACTGAAAAAAAGAATCAGGATTCCTTCCTTTTTTTTAACACTAGTGGAAGCATATTTCAGGTTCAGAGTAATCACTGCTGTCTGTGCAATGTGGTTACGGAGGTACATGCCTTCCCTCCACTGCTACTCTCTGATTTGGGTTGAGTAAAGCCCTCCCAGGGAAAAACACAAGAGCTATGTCCCAAGGAGTGTCTTCAGATTCCTGAAGACTGTGAATTTCTTGCCATGGTGTTTTTTCCATGGTGTTCAAACAGCAGGCACAACCCACATGGAGCTGGAACTTAGTCAAATTCTGAAGAAATGTGACCCTTTGCCCTTCCTGTCTTTGTTCCTTCCTAGTTTTAACTGCTAAAGCCTCTGTTCCTGAAAAGTTCTGCCTGATTTTTAAAGTATATGTGTTGAGAAAGGGTGACAGTGATTTTTCATAGGCAACTGCACACACTTTAATGTCATCCTTCCGTGATACACAGTAGGAAGATGCTTAGGCCTCATATGTTTAGGGTACTTTTATTTGAACTTTGATGCCCTGAGTATCTAGTGCAGATAAGCCCATGAAATTCACATATTTTCCAAGCCTAAACTTCGTCAGTAGCTAGACTAAACTTGTCTAATTGTGTTGTTTTTTTCTTCCTTAATGTGGGCCTGTATTTACTATTTTAAAAAGAAAAAAGAAAGGAATTACAGTAGTCATCCTGCATTTTTCTGCCACTTAATCAGTTTTCATAATTTCTAGGTCGCTTAGTAGCTAAAAGCCAGTGTCCTGGGCTTAAACCACAACAACCAGTGAAAATATTGTGTCCTCTTGCACAGTCAGGAAAAGAAGCTAATGTAACATGGTGTGAGATGTTTTGCTCTTTAACAGGGGCTCTGAACCAGTGTAGAGGGCTTTTTGTTTCTGCTGCTGTTAGTTCCTCTGTGACTGCTACAATACGTTCCCTTGCTTTCTACAGAATCAGAATACTTGCGTGTACAGCACAGACAGTACTGGACAGCTGAGCCTTTCATTTGGCCTTTAAAATTTGATCTCTTTCCCCAAGATAATTAGTAAGTAGCAGCATATCCTTCAGTGCCGGAAAAGAGGTTTGCTCCTGAATCATGGGTTAAGATAACGCAGAATTTTCAAAGGTCAACAGTATCTGTCAAGATTTTTTCCTAATGTTAATTTCTCTCAAATTAACCAGGTATGGCCATGAAAATATATGGGATGCTTTTCAAAAGTTTTTCAAGCTTTTGTGTTCTCTGTAAATTATTTGATAAAATATCTAGGAGTAGTAACTAAAACTGCTGAATAGCATTGCTGTGTTAAAATAGCATTGATTTGTATGTTTTTAGGGTTTTCTAAACAGTAACTGTGAGAGCATCTGCAGAAGTGCAGCAGCATTTTGTACAAAATTGTTTCAGACCCACAGAAAGGATGCTAACAGCTCTAGATAAATGGGACATCTTTACAAGTCAGTGTCCCACTGGGTGAGGAAACTACTTACTTGGTCTCCAAAGGCTTCAACATTGAAAATTGCTTTTCCCTTGATAGAAAGGTCAGGCTGATTTCAGTGTTGAAATGAGAATACACTTGAAATGAACACTGAGGTTACAGTAGGAGCAAGAAAATGATTCAAAAAGAGTCTGGTGGGTGATCAGGAAAGTCTATTTCAATTCCAGGTAATAGACATTTATTTTTTTTCCTCCAAATCCATTGCAGTTTTAATTGCCAGTCTTCTATCTATTGTTGTAGAAAAGGCTCCCTTATATGCCTGTTCCCTTCCAGAAAGTCATATTGGATGGCTGCAAGAACTCATTATGGGTTGGTTATACAGATAAGTGGAGTGATTCTGAAAGGAAGCAACTTCAGGATCAAGTATTATGAGCTTCACATACAGCAGTACCAATTGCTTTTCCTGGTTAGGAAGTGCCAGAATGTCCTGAACTAGGCAGTCTTTACATAAAAAAATGAACTTGTACACTCTGCTTTTGAGTCAGAAGATCATACACCATTCCCCTAGGACTGCCAAGGCCACCACTAAACCGTATCACTGGGGGCTTCATCTACTTTGTTTTTGAACACTTACAAGGGACAGTGATTCCACCTCTGCCCTGGGCAGCCTGTTCCAATACCTAATCACCCTCTCTGTGAAGAAACTGTTCCTAATATACACTCTGAACCTCCCCTGGCACAGCTTGAGGCTGCTACCTCTTGTCCTATCACTTATTTGGGAGAAGAGACTGATCCCCACCTCACCACAACTTCCTTTCAGATAGCTGTAGGGAGCGATAAGGCCCCTCTCAGAATCCTTTCCTCCAGACTAAACAACCCCAGGTACCTCAGTCATTCCTATCAGTCTCGCGATCCAGACCCTTTGCCAGCTTCACTGCCCTTCTCTGGACTCAGTCCGGCACCTCAATGTCTCTCTCATAGTGAGGGGCCCAGAACTGAACACAGGATTCGAGGTGCAGCCTCACCAGTGCCCAGTACAGAGGGACAATCACTGCCCTGATCCTGCTGCCACACTTGCTGATACAGGGCAGGATGTTCGCTTCTTGGCTGCCTGGGCACAAGCTGCTCATGTTCAGCTCGGTCAGTCAGCAACCCCAGACCTTTTCAACCAAGCAGCTTTCCAGCCACTCTTCACCAAGCTTGGAGCATTGCATGGGGTTGTTGTGACCCAAATGAAGGACCCTCACTTTGCCTTGTTGAGCCTCATACATTGACCATAGCCCATCGATCCAGCCTATCCAGATCCCTCTGCAGAGCCTCCCTATGCTTCAGCTGATCAACCCTCCCAGCCAGCTTGGTGTTGTCTGCAAATTTACCGAGGGTGCACTCAATCCCCTCATCCAGATCATCAACGAAGATGTTAACACTGGCACTGACACCGAGCCCTGAAGGACACCACTAGTGACCGCTCGCCAATGAGATGTGATACCATTTACCAACAATCTTTGGGCTCGGTCATCCAGACAGTTTCCAACCCAGTGAAAAATCCTCCTATCCAGGCCATGAACAGTCAGTTTGTCCAGGAGAATGCTGTGGGACACAGTATCAAAGGCTTTACTTAAGTACAAATAGACAATGTCCACAGCCTTTTCCTCATCAACCAGGAGGGTCACCTTGTTGTAGAAGGAGATCAGGTTGGTCAGGCAGGACCTGGCCTTCATGAACCCATGCTGACTGGTTCTGATCCCTCCATTTTCCTGCTGGTGCTTTATTATCTCACTTAGGATGATCTGCTCCTTGACCTTCCCCAGCACTAAACTCAGGCTGACAGGCCTGGAGTTTTGGGGTCTTCCTTCCTGCCCTTTTTGTAGAGAGGCGTCACGCTGGCCAGCCTCCAATCCTCAGGGACCTGCCCACTAGACCAGGACTGCTGATAGATGATGGAGAGTGGCTTAGCAAGCTACCTCTGCCAGCTCCTTCAGCACTCTTGGGTGGAACCCATCCAGCTCCCTAGACTTGTATACATCTAAGTGGAGCAGGAGGTCACTGTCTGTTCCTGGATTATGGGGATTTCAGTCAGCTCCCCATCTGTGCCATCAAGCTCAGGGAACTGAGTACCCTGAGGATGGCTGGTTTGTCTATTAAAAACCAAGGCAAAAGCAGCATTAAGTACCTCAGCCTTTCCCTCATCCTCAGTCACTATGTTTCCCCTATTATCCAGCAGAGGATAGAGGTTCTCCTTGGCCCTCCTTTAATTGCTAATATATTTGAAAAAGTACTTTTTACTGATTACAGTTGCAAAAATAATCCAGATGTTTTAATGTGCTCAATAAAAATCACCATTTTTTAATTACTATTTTTACAGGTGGATTTATCTAAATGACCAGAACCTATGTATCCCAACTAGTTCTTCTTTCGTGTATGGAGCTGTGCCCATCGGAGCCAGCATATATGTGATTGGAGATCTTGATACAGGTCAGAATTAGAACTAATAACCTTCTGCGTATCTTTTTCCAGTCTTGGCATTATTCCAGTCTGTTTGGCACTAATGAGACTGCATTTTGTTAGAATAAAAGGCTGGGACTATGTTCTGATAAAGTACTGTGGTTAATTATGTTGGACACACAGAAACATACAGTTTGGTTTTGTACACTGGAGCTCTTCAGAAACTGATTCAGCACTAAAGCATTTGGTTGCTTAGCAGTTTGAAGATCATAAGAGATCAAGACGAGGAGTATGTTATGCACTTGTATAAATATAATTAAAAATGTTAGTGCCTGTAGGTGCTTCTCCCGCCTTTGTGGTGGTAAGCAGGTGGTTCTGTGTTTTGGTAACATGATCCAGTGGTTCATATGGATGCGATCGTGACTCTAGGCTCTAAATCCCAACTGAATAAATGTGTACTAGTAAGCATATTCATATTCAATATTCAGCTTTCAACATCTGGCCACATACTGTAAAAGGTGCTTGAAAGACAACGTGCTTTCATGGCCATATATAGGTATATGAATGTGTAACGTGGCTTTCTACAAGATGTAAAAGAGCAGAATTCCAAATGTGGTGGATTTAAGTAGATAAAAATGTCATAGTAGTTTCCTTTTAACAATAATTTCAATCATGCATCCAGAAACTGATTTGCGTTTCTGTACACTCTCTTATCCATGTGTTTGCATTATTACAGGTTAAATGTGACAGTAGCTACATTATATTTTAAGCATTTTATCTCTTTTTTTGTGTGTGCATGTGTGACTTTAGGTACAAATTATGACTATGTTAGAGAATTTAAGAGAAGCACGGGAACCTGGCAGCGCACTAAACCACTGTTCCCATCAGACCTCCGCCGCACCGGCTGCGCGGCTTTGCGGATCGCAAACTGCAAGCTCTTTCGCCTGCAGCTTCAACAGGGGTTATTCCGCATCCGCGTACCTTCTCCGTGAGCCGTATGCTGACAGAGGAGGAGACTGGAAGAATTCTGCGCAGTCCACCATAATATAGCTCTATATAAAGGAAAAGCTGAGAAATTACAGCTGAAACTTACACTGTATGCTGTGCTTTGGTATGGTAACTGTTTTTGTTTTAAATGCTTAAAAAGCTTGAGTCTCAGTTCTTGTTTCGGGAGCAAATAACTTAAGTATACATTAAAAAGAAGAGAGGGGGGGAAATTAAAAGGGGATTAATGAAACACCTTCAGTTGTAGCCATTTGGAAGATTAGAACTGTGTTATCGAAGGAGGATTTTTTTTATGTCTGAAATAGGTGGGAATTGGTATTCCTTTGGCGAAGTTTATTGACAGTAAGATTTCAGATGTGTTTCCCCTGAGGGGAACTGATAAGACTTAATGTGCTATCTTGGACTGGATAGCTGTAATACACAGAAGCTATATGATAACCAACCTCTGTGGTATACTGGTTTGACCATAATGCCATAGGAGATGTTGGTTGTTGCACCTTTGATTTCTAGTCCTTTCTCAAAAGTTAAGGTCTGTGCCTAAAAATGTTGGAGGTGTGTACATACGGTTTTTTTCATTCATTTGCAATGGTTTCATTCCTACAAATATTTTTAATATATTTAAAATGGACTAATCTGAAATGGATACAGTATACTACAGAGAAGTAAACCGTGTTTTTCTACGCTGTCATTTGGATAGCCTGATGAACTGGTGTACAGGTGGGTGGGATGTGTTCCTGTGTTGGCTCTGGTGGCTGTTTCCTTGAAGTAAAAAGGAAATAGTGTTTGCAGTGGTTAATAATGATTGCAACTTTTGTTTAAAATCAGCAAAACTTGACAAATTAAAGAAAACAGGTGTGTTCCTTTGTACTTCAGATCACTTGCTGACTAAAAATGGTTTTAAAACTGGGGATTATAGAAAAGTGCAGTTTATTTCTGATAGAACAAAGGTGAAATCTGACAAGCCTGTATTTTTTTTTTTCAGAAAACATGATTTTTGGACTAAAAGTTAAGAAAAATTTCTACAGTGACTTTAAATTGTGATCAAAAGTTGGTTTACTCATGATTTCTATGCTAAGGTATAGTCTTGTTTACTGCTGTCTGACTTTGAAAGCTGGGTTTTATGGTATGGTTATAGTGAAGAATTTAGTGTCTTGCATTGTTTTTCTTACTAAGTCTTGTTCACATCAGTAGTGGTATTTTTCTGAGTTTTGTTCATAGTCAAGATCAGTTGGTAGAACACTTTTACCTCAATTTTTAATTTCATTATTGTTGTGATGGGTGGGGCATAACCTGTATTTATTTAAAACAAATAAAAAGAGGGAGATGGAAATAGAAATAAGACCTCCTGCCCTTCAGAAGAAAAGATGTTGTATAACCAGTATTATAACTACATACAATACTTTCCACTCTGCAACTCTGTGGACCTCAGACAAACCAATCTCTGCCCTCAGTTGCTAGTGTAAACCTTCATCTTTGTGGGATCATCTTAGATATGCTGAAATACAATCCCAGAGTAGTACAAAATAGTTATATTTCATTAAATATTCCTTGAAGAGACATTCTTAAACTTACTTCTGCTCAGTCCCTCCATAGCGCTGGTGTGTAGTTGGAATTACTGGGACTCTGAGCAAAAGAATGGGGGATAAAAAGAGGGCAGCAGCCAAACCCTTGACCATTATTTATTTTATTTTTTATTTTTTACAATGCTGAAGTGCTGCAAAACTTGAACTATATACATCAATTTTCTGACCGATATTAGTTGGCATATTAGAAAGTTTATATATTTATGCATTGCAGTAAACTTGGTGTATGTGTATATATATATATGTCTTCAGATTTTAAATTTATATATAATGCTTTACTACAGAAATGTGAACTATTTCCATCCTTGGCTGTCTTGTGAAATAAATCAAGTGCTGTTAGTTTATCTGTAAAACTTCCCTTTTTTGAAAAATCTTACATTGTTCCATTTTTTTTTCTTAGACAAGTGCCAAGATCCCATGTTGAAAAGTGATGTTTCCTAAGTATCTGTTTCACTTTTGAGCTGTTTTCCAAGTGGCTTACAAAATGTTTGAAAAACGTTATTCAGAATATCGCAGGCTGCTATCTCTTGAGTCCCTGTAGCTTCCCAGTACGTTTGAAGTCATTCAGCATCCAGAAACCCCAAGTAATAAATGCACATAATAAATCCAAATTGTATATGCTGTAGCAGTGTTTTGCAGTTAAAGTTATTGAACGAAATGTTTACACTTAAAGTAGGATTAACAATAAGTAGTCCTACTTTTTAATTTTAACATAAATGCAACAAATCTAGTAATTGGAGTGTGTTGCAAATGCACTCGGTGAGATTTGACTAAGAAATTTAAGCCTCTTCACCTCAAACAGGCACAAACTTAATTCCTTAAGCCATGTATGTTGGTGGCCAGGGATCAAGTCTGTAGAGACACTGTGTCCTGGAGTTCCGGGTGCGTGCTCAAGCAGAAGATTAAAGCACTCCCTAGATCTCACAGTTGGCTTCCTCGGCCTTGCTTTAAGGGAGTGTGGATTATTGCCAATCTCTGCTGTCCGTGGGGCTGACCCTGGAAATGCTCTAGTCCCTGTGCGTGCATCTTTCAGGGTCTCTGACTTGTGTCTGTCCAGTTCTGATCTGCAAGCCCACTGATGAATGCATTTCTTGAGACGTGCAGTAACCAGGTTCTGCTGCCTCCCGGTCTGGAGCAAGGCTTTGAAGCCGAGGCTCTCCTTTCCTCAGGGGGAGCCTGATTGTACAGCTGATGATGTATGGGGAACTGACCTGACTTTTCCCAAGAGAGAAGAAACAGTTGACTGCAGTAGAGGAGAGAGGCTTTGATACCAGAAGTGCTGTGTGGAGGAAAGTCACCAGTTTCCTGAGCATGTGCAGACAGCTATAGATTGAACTGAGTTCACTGATGCATGCCACCACCCCAGCTGTCCTGGTGGCTGTGTACCCCCTTTATGTGATGGCTGAACCATACGGGAAGCAACTCCGTGCATTTTGTGAGTTTGCACTCTGGGGATTGGAACTGGGTGATCTTTAAGATCCCTTCCAACCCAAACCATTCTAGGATTCTATGACTGTAATCAGAAAATCACCAAATATGGGGTAGGGGTTGTGGAAGATGGGAGTAGCAGTGGCTCAATCCCCACTTCAGCTCTTAACCCCTCCAAAAGTTTCCTCTTCTTTTTTCTGTGTGCCAGAGGCAATTTTTTGAAAACCTCTGGAATTGCTAATTTAAGGGTAAAATCCAAAGTTTGAGAGTGCAAATGGGGAGAAAAAGAGACAGTACCATAAGCACACAGCAGTGTTCTCCGTGCATGTCCTATGTGTGCAGTCTTCTGGCTGCTCTCCACAGCAGGAGTAGTGATTACAGACATAAAGGAGTAAAGTGCTGTTCTTCTCGAAGTAAATCTCTTGGGTTTCTTAGGGAGGCACAGGCTTGGCCTGGTCTCTGTTACTTATCTGGCTTTGTGAGATGCTCGTATTCCTGAAGAGTCAGTGTTGGATTTCAAATTCTCATCCTTTCTGTTTTAATAACTTTAAAAAGAGGCATTCTGGCGAGTCTTCTGTTGAGTTTTACCTGTTCTCGTATATTTTATCAGCTACTCCTTGCAGCATTTCCACAATAACTAAAACCTATCAGCTCGGCTGCTCCCGGTCAGGTGACTTTCTGTAGCTTTGAGGGTACTTCATCTTTAAATGGAAGGCAAATTTAGATGAGGTTGCGCAAAAGAACAGGAGTGAATCTTAAACAAAAGCTAATTGACAAAATGCACTCACTGGTAACTGTGGGCAAGCTCTATTCCTTTTGCTTTTGACTCTATATTCCTTGCACATGGTACAGCCTGCCTTCTGAAGCAGAGTTCTTAGTGTAAACAGGAGATTTTTCATCAAAGCTTCTGAAGCACCTGGCTTGTATTAAAAACCCCTTCCAGAAAGCAGCTTAATTTCTTTTTTTTTCTGTATTTCTTGTGCCTGATTGATTTGGTAAATGCAGGAGTACAAAAGTGAGGGGTTTAGGGAGAGCTGTTCCCTGGTTCAAGTGCAGTTTCTTTGCCTGGCTCTGTATCTCTTGTGGCTGTACAGCCTGTGTGGGTTCTGGTAACACGCATACACCATGCAAAGAGTAGGATGCAATAACAAATGCAAGTTGTTACAAGTGCCAAACTTTTGGGTTCCTCTGTGTATAAAAATTCAACTGTTTGGCTAAAATATAGAAGATGCCTAAAATTCACTGTCTTCCAAAAGAAGACCAGTGGTTCTGTTATGTTTGGGTTTGTTGTTGTTTTGTTTTTTTTTTAATGAATGTTATTTAAAACACTGTAAATCTTTTATTTTAATACTGTTCTGCAGGTTTGTGTTGCTCTTCACAGCTGCCTTGAGACATCACTCTCTGTGATGCATATGAACACTTTGTTAGAGCACTAGTGCCATGCAAGTCCATTAACAAATGGCAGCTGACAACAGGTTTTACTATTTAAAATTATAAATATTTAGGTAAAATGCAGTTTGCTTGCATTAATCTTATCAGCAGAAGGAATGCTGTGTCTCGGGATGTATGACTGCACCCAGGGGCACAGGCATACTGAGGTATGTTTTGGTGCCACTCACAGCGATGTTTTCCAGCAAGTTCTGTTTGATTTAGGATGTGGATCCTTTCTGTTTCTGGTGTTAGCATTAAAGCTTTGGTGTTTGTGTTCTCTTAACTCTTTGGTATACTTAAACAGCTTCTTCAGGTGGTTGGGCCAGGTGCTAATTGTATACATGTTTGTTTTGCAGTTAAAGCTACTATTTCCATCTTCACATGGAGTATTTCCTTTTACCATTAAGGATCAAGTGCAGGCCGGTGTTGTAGCTGTCAGTGCTGCGGCCTTTTGACATTTGCCATTTTCTGTTGCTCTTCCTTGTCTGCTGTTGGAGTTGAGAGCTGTGTCAGCAGGGCGTGTGTTTCTGTGGCACACTGCTTGGGAAAGAGAAGGGAGATCTGTCTGGTCAGTTGGGATTGGGAAGGTGAGTCAGTAAAGGCTGACTTGGAGACGTGGCTGTGAAGCCAGTGAGGTTTGGGTAAGCCCTGTTTCTTTTCTGCAGGGGTCAGAGCTGTGTGCTCTAAAGCTTGCTGACAGGCTGGTCACCTCCTCTCCAGAATCCCTATGGGTTTTGGTGGTTTTATTTTCTGGGAAATTCCTTAATGTGGGAAGAAAAGGTTGCAGCCAGGCTTTAAGGTGGCATCTCTGATCAGCCATGTCCTGTGTGACTCTGAAATCCAACTGCTGTTATCCTCCAGTAATCAGTTCTCTCAAAGGTAAGCTGTTAGAATAGACTAAAACCATGCAAAGTGCCTACCTAGCTAAAATCATCTGCTAAAAGGAGTGAGGTGATAGGAGAATTAAACTATAAACTGCTACCAACAGGTGATTATGTTGTAACTTTGTTAGTGATGCAAAATCTTAAAGGTGTTTTTTAAGCAGCTTATTCTAGGTAGCTGCTTATTAATCATTAAAATACACAAAGGAGTTATTTGAAGGTTATTTGACGTAATCTACTGAAATGTCTTGAAAAGTGAGACAAAGATTGGAACTTTCCAGTGCAAAAGGCTAAACCTCTTTGCAGGGGTTCCTGTAAACAGTGAACATCTGTCAGAGTATCAGGAACTGAACGAGCTCAATGCCATTGCCTACTTGCGCCCTTGAATTTTCATAATTAGATGAGAGTATACTGAGCCCTTGTGAAAGCTGATGGATCTGGTTACAATAATAGGATAAAAAGAGACCTCCTCTCTGTAATTTACCTTATTTTAAAGATAAAACATGAGAATGTAATTTTACTTCATTTTAATACCAGGTGCTTTGAATAATCACATAATGCCCTTGATTTATTTTTCGTTTTCTTTGCCTTTCTATGTCCTATTCTTCTCAATTAATCCTAACACATCCTCTGCTTTTGTCAAGGCAACTTATGCTCATCCATAGTTCTAAACCCAGTCAAAGTCTGATACCATGTTAGCAGGCTGCACAGTGGGCTGCTTTCCCAAGTATAATTCCTGTGCATTCTGTTAGCACGCTGCCACCTCTGCTCATTTCAGAATAGAATAAGAACTAGAATATTATTGGACCTGATGAAAGCAAAAGTGATTTTGGAAATTCCAAATTCCATATTGTAGCATGTGGTATGTGGTAGGCATATATGCTGTAGAAACCTCTGCTGTTCTTGGGATTTGCACCTTAATGATCTCACGTGCTAAAGCTTTGGCTCGGCAGCATCTGTTTTATTAATATACATGATAGCAGGAAAGCTTTGTCATCCTTGTCACTTGCTTTGTTTTTTTTAGGTCTTTAAAAAGTAAGTCTGCTTAATTATTAAGAGTATGTAAACCAGAACACCAGGGGAGCTGACAAGGTGCTCAAATTGAACAGAGCTGGCATTCTTTAAAGCTCTTGTTAAGGTTTCTTTCTGAAGGGAAGCCAAGGAGTACCCTCTTAAGAAATATTTTCAATTTCAGACTCTTTCAGAACTGGTCTTAAAGCATTTGAAAGGACTCTTCTAGATGGCTTAGAGAAACCAAGATCTGTTCTAGCTTGTGTTTGCTTGGGGAAACAGCTGCTAAGGCAACTTTAAGCATTTTTTCCTCCCTGACTTCCAAAACCTAATGATTTACAGTTGAATTTTTTTTCTGTTTAAGGGTCTGAAATTGTATTTTGCAATGTATGTTGACTATTCTGTATCTTAGTTTAGTTGATAGAAAC
Organism: Pezoporus flaviventris; assembly: GCF_033815535.1. Classification (NCBI taxonomy): domain Eukaryota; kingdom Metazoa; phylum Chordata; class Aves; order Psittaciformes; family Psittacidae; genus Pezoporus; species Pezoporus flaviventris. Next base: position 1,964,745 of record NW_026892630.1, on the reverse strand, counting down.
ATCAAGATGTATTCTGGTTCTGTCCAGGGGGAAGAAAGTATCAGCAAAACAAGCTTCTCCTTTTACTGCACATGGCCTTGGTGTGCATCTAATGGGGTAACAGCCTTGTTTTTGTACAGGGCTTATGTCATTGCTACCCCTTGTTGCCTTTGGTGTATGGAACATGTCTGGGTTGTTGCTGGGAGTCGAGGCTGTGGTTGGCTGAGAATTGATCCTCAAAGCCTTGTCCAGACCAAACATGCAGATTACTGACACCATGAATAACACTGCTTGCTGGTGTCGGGTGTTTTGCCCGTCACTTTTATTAACAAGATTTTGCCTTCACTCTTGCCCCAAATGTACGTCTGAATGCATTGCTTTTGCTAAAAATCACTGGGAAGAGCTGCTAGGGGTTGGGGGGCATCCACACACCCCTCACCTCTCTGTGCACTGGCTTTTTGCATACCTCTGCATCCTCTAACTCCACTTGGTGTATGTGGGGAGATGATGAAATGATTAAATGAGTTTTCATCAAGCTGGTAAAACTAATGTTAGTAGAACAGAGATCACCTGAACATCTGTGAGCAATCCTGTACGTAGAGCATCTGTAGCCCACTCCCCTCTATGAGTGCTACTTGTGGTTGGAAGTCTGCTGCCTTCTCCCTGGGGAAAAACCCTTATTCCCACCTACCTCATTTGTTTTCACTTTGTCAGATCTTTTGTTTTGCTTTCTTTTGTTCTGTTTTGTTTCAAATTGCATATTGTCCTTCCAACAAAAAGCTAAAAGCACACTAGAAGTGGGGCAGAATGATGCCATTGTCCAAGGATAGTTTACTTTAACTGCATTGTCTGTACAAAAAGACCAAGGTTGACCTGCAGCTGCTGTAAAAAGTAAATAAAAAATTAAATTACTTGAAAGTAACTATTATACTTGTAAATGAGAGAAGTAATTGAATGACTGTCCTGGCAACTTGTGAAGAGGGAGAAAATCTGTCTAAGAAAGTAGAAGTCTCTGCTCTCTTAAGGAGAGATCATATGGTTATCTCTCTGCCTCTACTCTGCACTGCTTTGCCTGTGAACTTGATCAGTTATCTCAATAGAGATTCACTGGTTTTTCTGTAATGTCTAATTTGGATTTTTTTTCCATAAAGTTTCCCATTTACTCACCTACAGAGGAGGAACTGTCCAAATAAATACCCACCTTCTGTACCCGTCATGATGTGCTTGCCCATCTGTTTAGGATCTTCAGGTGTGCAGGGTTTTGCTTAGCTTGAAGAATTAGAAAAAAAAAGTGTTTTCTGCTTCTAAAGGTGCTATTTTGACATATTTTTAAATTCCTTACACTGTGCTTGACTTTAAGGTAGGCTGATAATCGGCTCGTGTTTGGTTCCTGGGTTGGTCTTTTCTTTTTGGAGTATTCATCCCTCTTCATACGGACAGGTTCTGAACTATCAAAGGCCTTAAGAATACAAAATGTAATGGGAAAAATTTGCCTTTTTCTCCTTCTTTATAAAGGCAAACCTGAATGCTTTATGGGAAACATTGTCCTATACAATTTTTAAGTAGCAGCTCATGTTAACTTGGACTTAGGTGTAGCAATCATCTTACTGGCCAATGCACAAACAGTAGGGATGAAACAAAGAGCTATTCAAGGCTCCCTACCAATTACCTGCTAATTCCAGAGCCTTCTGTTGGGATCACTGTGTCTCTTCTGTAAATACCAGTCTTCATGGTGTTGCTCTCAAGGTCTTGGCGGTGTGTTGTTTCCTCCCTGCCTGGGACACTGTGACCCATGTGGCTGTTTCCATCAGGGGGCCAGGTGTGGGTTGTGGCTTAGGCTCAAGATTGTGCCTCAGTTGAGCCTGTTCCGGAGCCATCTGGCTGCCAAGGTCTGTTTGGCTCACCCCCTGGTTCCAGTGGTTGGGAGACAGGAGGGAGGGATGGTACCGAGTGCTGCCATCACTGCAGTGGAATCAGCTTGATGGGACTGATGAGGAGGCTCTTATGCGTGCAGCTGCGGAGTAGAGAGCTGAACCTCAGTCCTGGGTAGGAACTCTGTTGTCATCCTTATTGCCCTGTATTTTTGTTTAATCCATACCATCAGTTTGGTTTGTGGATTTGGTGATTAATCACTGCTAGAACTTTTTTCTTTCTGTGGGGACAAAAAGTGGTATTCCTGCCCTGTGTGGAGCAGTAGGAAGGAGCTGGGGGTGATGTTTGAACTTGTCCCATCTCCAGACACCAGGTTAGAGCCTGAAAAGGCCTCACAGTCCTGGTTTAGTGTTTCTCAGTCTTGTTAATCTAAGAGCCCTTTAGCCTTTTGAAGAGGCCACAGATTGCCTTGTCGTTCTGCTGCACAGAGGTGCTGAGTGGAGGGAAGTCACCAGTTTCCTGAGTGTGCTGAACCTGCAGAAAGGGTTGGAACTAAATGAGCTTTAAGATCCTTTCCAACCCAAACCGCTCTAGGATTGTAGGACATGCTGGGTGCTGTTCTCTGCACCATCCTAACTCGCCCAGACTGCCGGGAACCTTGGGCTGGTGGCCTTTATGAGGAGTATCTGCATTACGTGCAGCATGCTTTGAAAAACAGCCACTAAATGGGGGACCCCGAAATCCTCGATCCTCTTGTTTTAAGGAAGGCTGAAGAGCAGCTCCATTCATTGGCAGGCTTGTGCACAGAGTCTGAACCTTGCAGCTGTGCCTTGGCAGGGTGGGTAAAGATGGGTTCACCCTGTCCCTTACATAAGACATACAGGTTTTTGGGCTGAGTGCTATAGGAGATCTAACATTTTGCATTTGTTCTGTTGAAACCTGAAATTACTGGAGGCTTTGGAACTGTTTCTACAGGGTGGAACAGCAACTATGGCCCTAAATAACTGGTGAGCTCCTGGCCAGTCCCCTGGTTTTCCCCTCCACTTTTTGGGGATTTTTTGAGAAAACAGAAATGTATGATCTTGTCCCAGTTTGTAGGCTAACTGCAGAATAATCTGAAGTGGGGCCTGACAAGCTGAGACTGTTCTAATTTTGCCTTCAAAAGGCAAAAGCAGAACTTTATATTACATGCTCTACCTTCGGAGTTTTCCCTCTGTAAACCGTCTTTACTGAGTACCATAAATCTTGTAGGATTGGGCTAAAGAATTGAAATATATATTACATGAATGATGACTAGTACACTTAGTTTGACTTTGCACTGTAAAAATGTGGTTTTTTTAGAGTAAGAATGAAATAACTGATTAATCCAACTATGTTATCTGTACTCCATGAACTGAGTAATAGGAGGGTGTTGGTACATAATGCCTGCCACATTGGTGCTGCTCTCATAAAGGTTCAGCATTCTGTCAAATCTGAGATCTTGATAAGTACCAGGGTATTGTGAGAATATATTGCTGTTTTTTCTACAGAAAATACATCAGTGTGTTGTGGTAGAAACACTCACCTGGTCTTGTTGACCATCGCTGGCATGCAGCTTGGCAGCGAGGTTTATTCCCATCATCCAGCTGTTGTGCTTGGACTTCTATATTACAGATGTGTTTGCTGTTACAGGCTTTTTATGGGCTACCTTTTCTGTGGGTCTTTGTGCTTTTTGTGGGAATGGAGTTTTTGCTTGCATCCGTTTGTGTGCCCACCCCAAAAATCTTCCTGAACTGCTCTAGGAATTAATCCATTAATTGCTTGGGGCCAGGCTTTGGAATCCTCAGACATGAGTATGCTGAGTTATTTCTGTTAAAACCAAGGAAAAATAAGACGTAAATGCTCTTTGGCCTCAGTCAAACTATGCAATATAGCACAACAAAGAGCTGAATTCCTTGTGATACAGAAGTTGCACAGCTCTTGTGTCCTTCCAAAGCCAGTCCTTGGTCCAAGGTTGGGAGAACTTGAACACATTGGCTGCCCAGCAGTCTTGCAGCCAAATAACTCTTGTTCGATGATTTTCCTACTTCTCCCTGCCTCACCGGTCAGTTTATAGGTGTTTTGACCCTGAATTATGTGCTGTCAAAATGTATCCCTCCTGTCAGTCTCGTATTGTTGTCAATTGGACATTGTCTTGCAAACCCACCAGTGTGGGCTACCCTCTGGATCGAGTTAGGGGCCACTTTGTAATGTTTGCATCTCTGCTGGAGAGCATGTCAGGCATTCTGGCTTTGCTGTGCCCCTCCAGGTAGCTGTAGGTCTAGCTTTAGTGCATCCTGTCTTGTTCAGGTGCGGGTGTGGTGCTTACAGTAAAGAATACCTGTGACTTGATCTGCAATCCACCCCAACTGAGCTTTCGTTTCCACCGCTTGTATGTGAGTTTTGCTGCTTCCATAGCAATTTGGGGATAAATGGCCGTGTGGTCAGGACTGCTGGTAAAGGTTCTTTATTCTCCCGTTGCTTCATTTATCCAGTTAAGTTTGTGTTCCTGTTCTTCCCCCTGTTAAGTACTAGTGAAACGGGTACACTGTTTTCCCCTAGTTCTACATCCCGTGAATGGGTCTTCGCTACTAGTTGATCACCTCTTGTCACCTTTACATGCTTTCTGAGTAGTATTTGTTATTTACTTAATCCACGTCGTACATCACACTGCTTCTCCCTCCTCACACCATTCGCTATTTGGTCTTCTTTGATTCAGGTTAGGCTTGATTTGCTTCTCTGACTTCAAAAGGGGATTTCAGTGCATGCACAACATGGGAGACACGCAGAAAATCTCTGCAGTCGCCTGTGTGTTCATTCCCTCCCCAGCACATGCAGTGCAAGGGGTTCAGCCTATTCCAGCCCCCAAACCAGGTTTTCCCTAGTGCTAGGCAGAGCAAAGTCTGAAGCTGTTTTTCCTTTCTTTTGATGATTGAAACTATTTGGAGATTTTCTGTGGAAGTTGCCACTGCGGACAAGCAGCTGGCATCAAGGGCGTTGTTAGGTTTCCATATTCAGTATTTTTAATTGAGGAACAAATAATTTATTTTGGGGGGGGGAATTATGTAAATTCTTTTGTATTTGTATGTCAAAGTGGCCTTTATAGGAAAAGCACATAAACTATTTAGATTAAAATTGCTTAATTGTGTAACTCCAGTGGGGATTTTTGTATTGACAGGGTTTCTATGCATTTTTCAAAATATACTTGTGTTTTGTGTTAGAATTATTGGAAATATTTTTTAAAAATGTGTATTACCACATTTTCCATGGTTGATCCCTTTACTACCATTCCTTTTGAATACTACAAAGATTTTAATTAACCCTGTAAATTAATTTTCCCCCACAGGTATTTGCATTAAGTCAATATAATGAGTTGTAGCATGGGTATGTAGCTTTAAGGGAATAAGCCTAGTCGTGTAGCTTAATTATGGAGAGATCTTTTGGGAGAAGGGCAGTGTTTTAATTGCACTTAAAAGACTAAATTAGGAAATTAAGGTTTTGCTGGGATTTTTTAAGCTGTTTCCATCCTGTATTGTTTACACTTGAGCATTATTTAAGTGTACTATTTGTGCAGTGTAATTCTCCTTCTGCATTCTGTTGGGATAATACTAATGTTAACAGACCTGAAAGGTTTTGGAAAGTGTGGTATCCCAGCAGAGAAGACATAAGTTTAGGGGAGGGAGAAGAAAGAAAAATAGTGTACTTTTACATTTAATTACATGCACATTTTTACATTAGCTAAGAATACAGGAACTGAACTTACAATTGAATTATAAGTAAAATTAGTGGTCTGGGGGGAAATAAAGAAGGGGTTTGCAGAACTGCAGGTAAAAATACCCTTCAGTTGCCCTGCAGTGCAATTGCCCTGACTGCCTATGCAAAGTATAACCCAAGTTTGATGTATCAGACCCTTCTGTTACTGCTCTGGTTTTAGTTCTCTTCTCGCGGTGTTATTATAAGGCTTCCTCGGAACATTTGTCAACTGACACCTCCATTTTATAGTTTTATGTCTGTATTTTTGTTCCTGTTTTGTAAGGGATCCCGCCTCGTTCATAGGTTAGTGCAAGTGCAAGCTTTAGGCATAATAGCAAATGAACATTGCATGCTACCGTGGGTTCTCATAATGGAAGAAAAAATGTGCAGTTTCAATGGCACTTTGACCTACAGCTGGAACATTGAGTTTTGCAATGGAACAAACTCTCAACAATTGAAAACACTCTGAGTCTATAGTATATGTCCTGAAAGCGCAGAAAAAGTCAGTTACTCCAGTTGTACCCACAGATAATTTGGTATTTATTTAATTTTTTTTTCCCAATAGTTTTATGATCTGATTTTAGGAAAATACACTTTCCTTGGTTTACTTTGGTTGCCATAAATTGCCCAGTGCAGAGTCTGGTCCACCTCCATCCATTTACTTTCATGGAGCAGTTGCACATAACGTGTGTAAGAAGAGCAGAGCAGGGAAGCTGTGTGGTTACTTACCAGTAACCTCCCTTGCAGCATTGCTTTGTGGCTCACGAGACGAAAAGGGAGACGAGAATTTCCCTGGATTAAGTAGCACTCGCTTCGTTTACGTGTTCAGTATAATGTTGGGTGACAAAAGGGAGGTTCCCTTTCTAAAGTGTTTGACTTGTGCTTTGGGGACTTAGTTGCCACTGTGCAAATTGTGCTGTAATATTGTACCAAGGATCAGTGAAAGTGTTTTATCTTTTTTAATGTCGTTTGTATTTGACCGGGTTTTATAAATGTAAGAAATCAGAGTGTTGTATTTTGATCTGAAATTTGCATATGGTAAAAGTAACTTTGCTTTATGTATCGGAGGTTTGTTCAGAACTTGAATTATTTTATAGAAGGGTACAGACCAAAATTAATTGTCTTAAAAGGTGTTTAATAAACTAACCAAATAAAACATTGATGGTTTGAAAAACCTGTTGACTGCTCCTTAATGCTTTTTCTCTCTCATTTCAAAAGGAAGGAAGGACATACTTCTAGATTTTCTCTCAAGGTCTTATGAAAAATGAAGAGGAATTAAAAAAAAGAAAGCAGTAGATTTTATAAATACCATCTCCCATGAGTTATCTGCTTTATTATTTAACATTTCTACATGCCAGGAGTTTAATGAAAGGGGAAAACCCAAAGGAAATAAATGGAGGAGGAAAGGCTAAGGAAATCAGGGGAGGCTTGAACGGTCCCTCTCTGACTCTGTCGGGGCAGTGAATGTTATGGCTGTGGACCCATGGGTGTTTGGTGGCCACTCCATGAGATGTGGGAATGGGAAGGAGCTTTAGCTTATCCTCATTGTTCTCTGTGTCTTTGTTCTTCCCTGCATCACCTTCACTTGCCCCCTTCACAAGTCCTGGTGCTTCCACATCACTTCAAAAGAAGAGGAGAAAAAAGATGTGAAGCACAAGCACTCCCAGGGGTGGGTACAAACGCCTCCTTACGGGGCTGCCCTGTCTATGGCAATCCTCAGTTGCACCACGGCATGCATACACGGCCTCTGTGAGTTCAGAGCTCAGGGCTTTCTTAAGATGCCAAGCAGCTGCAACCCAGATTAAACAATCTGCCTCCTTCATGCTGCACTTCTCCCCTTACTGATGCACCAGCCACTGCTTCTGCTACTGCTGCCTCTGCCAAGGCACAAGAACCAGACTATTAATGGGAGGGATACTGTCTGTGGTGAGAGGTGGGAGTGCAGTGACTGCAAAAAACTGACTCTGCAGCAGTCCTGCGCTTCTGGGCTTCAGGAAATTACATTATTTCACCCAGAGCTCTGAATACCTTTTCTTAAATGAAAGGATATTGAGGCAAGGCCAGATGTAAGGCAAGGTCAAGGGGAAGGTTAGGGGTAGCTTGTGCAAGGGCAGCGGAGTGGAAGGCAGCGCCACAGCAGAGTGCTGGGTGCTCTGAACAGTATTTTAACAGGGATGATGGGTGTTAGGACAGAAGGGTGGATATTTGCTCAGTAACAACCTTTTCCTGCTTAGTTCAACAGCCATACCAAGCAGAGCACAGGCCCTGAACCACGAGCCAGTTTGGTGCAGACAGCCCGAGGCCTCCAGTGTAAATATGGGCTGATGATAGGGAATCTCTTGTTGGTTTACCCTTGTTGCTGGTGTTCCCATGGTTATGACTGCGTAGATGGGCTCTGCCGTATCTCCCCTGTCTTACTGAGTCCTGGGAAACAAAGACAGGAGGGTGAACTTGAGATTTATCTTTATTCCACAGCCTGGAATGCTAACAGAAAGGGAAGAGGGCTGCTGCCTGGTTTTCCTTTACCTTTTATGCACGGAGGAGATAAAAGTTCAAGTTTCCATTTCTTCACCTTTTTACCTCCTCAGTTTTCTTCTAAAATATTGCAGAAGAAATCCAGGAATGGTTCCTTGAGCAGGATTTTCAGCCAAGGCTTTCAATGGCCTGGAGCAAAGCCTCCCTCTGCCATCCCACATGCACCGTGCTGGGCCAACCAAGGCAGCTGGGTGCTGCATTTACACAGCAGGGCTTGGCATGTTAGTGCCACAGGGAATCACAAAGGACCACTTCTATCCCAACGTGCAAGAAGAGCATCCCACCACCTCTGTCCTAACAGGAACAATAATGCTGCTGCTGTGGAGGTGCTGGGGTGTGGGAGCAGCCCCGGCTCTGCTGAGCCAGGTTCTTCCCAGGGCTGGTGCCTCCTTGGTAAGAGGTGGTGTCTGTGTCCTCTGCAGAGCCGAGGTCTCAGAGCAGGCTTTCCCAGGCTGGGCTCTCCAGGTAAGGAGGTGATGTGGGAAGGACGAGAAGCTTTGCAGAGGAGGTAAGTGGCTCCTGGCTTCTGGAATCACAAATCCATCAGCAAGCCCTGCTGTTGGCTGAGCTCTGTGTTGCTCAGTCAGCCCTTTGATCACTGCGAACATAAGATTAACAGAATTAATTGCTGCTCAGAATTCAACACAACCCTTTGCTCTCTGTCTGGAAGCTGCTGTGAAGGTGGAGTCTAAAGGTAGTGCAGGGTCCTGCGAAAGGTGCAAGTTGGGATGAGTGGTTGCCACTCACCAGCTCCTGCTGCTCCGGGCAATGCCAGCAGCACCAGTGACATTATTCCTGCCTCTTCAGCGCATCTGGATGTGCCACAGGCCAAGCTCTGTCACGTGTGGCCTCTAAGGGACTGTGAACTCCAGCACCGTGGGCTGGGCTGAATGAGTTGACTAATGGAGAATTTACGGTAAGAGCTAAAGGTATTTTTAACCACCAGGATATGCTTATCGCCAGGAAAGGCCAAGCAGCGCTCCTATCTCTGCAGGGAAGGGGAAGTGCGGAGCGTGACTTTAGTTTCTTTCCAGCTCCCTTCCAAACTCCTGACAGGGATTTTTTTCTCCCTGAGGCATGTCATCGGATTAAAATGAGGGAGTTAAATGGACATCAATCCCGGGTCACAGGTGAAAAATGCTAACTGCCAGGCGTGCCGTCCTTTTCCATTGCATGTGATGTGCGTTCAGGAAGGACCTCTGGGAAGAGGGCTTTGAAATCAGTCTGGTTTGCTTTTCTAAATGCACTAACAGCCTGTTCATTCTTAAGGGCAACTTTGATGTTTTCTGTCTTGAGGAGGAAAGCAGATCCCCCTTGCGGTACCCACCCTGCTGCCTCTGCAACACGTCAGGTCCTTACCACTGTGGGCTGCTTTTTGGCTTGGGTGCTTTGCTCAGGAAGAGGCTGAATCCATCCATCCCTTGCTGTTCCTGGTGCCTGCGTGAGCGCTGCCACCCCAGGGACACGGTGAGTGCAGGGTTCACCTTGCAGGCAGCATGGCCCTGACATTCTGCACAGCCTATTGCTACTCTCCCGTGCCTTATTCCTGCCTCGGGAATAGAAAAGCAATTAAAGGTAAGAGCACACTGAAGCACTTTCAAGCACAGTGAGATTTGCTTCAGGACAGACAATAAGGACGCCTTTCAGGGCCCTGTGCAGCAGGGGTTTTGCTGACCCCATAAACATCTGCTCGCCTGTTCCAGTCAGGGGGAGGAGTCCCAAACAACAGAAGCGCTTTGAAATGACAAAAGCTGCCTGACCAAAGCAACAGGGTGATGTGTTACCATGATGCCTCCTTCGAGCAGTGCTGCCCATCTCCTCAAATCCAGGAGAGCATCTCCTGCCTGTGTCCTCATCAGCAGCAAGACCTCCCTCTTCTCCCTCTCCATGCCCTTCCCTAGAGCCCCCTTCCCCAAGTATGGTTGAGTCCCTAATGTTCCTGCTCATCCTCTTTATTGCAGGCTCAGATGTAAGAGCTGTGGCCCATACACTGCAGTAACTGCACAGTGCACAAGCAATGAGGCACTGGGTTAGGTATGGCCCCGTGGCCTCCAATCAGTGCCTGCTCGCAGTTCACCTTGGTTTTGCTTGCGTCGTTGGATGTGGTGACCTCGCAGGGATGGGGAGGGCTGTGCTGTGATTTCCTTAGCTTGTCCTAGATCTCGAGATGCTCATGGCTGAAGTGACTCACCCAGTGCTGAGGAGAGAGAGGTGCTCCTCCAAGGGCTGTTGGGTCTGAGACTGGAATGTCTCCTTGAAAAGGGCCTATGAAATCTGAATGTGTCCTTGGAAAGTGCCTATGAGATCTGAGTATCTCCTTGGAAAGGGTCTATCTATTCACATCAGCTGGCCATGGAGCTAAGAACTATGCTCTCCTCTGTGAAGGGCATCAGATGGGGTGATTCTTTGCTTCTTGCTATCTGTGCTTCAGCAAGTTTTGCTGATTTGCAATTACATCTTCTTTCATGTTGGTTTCAATTGCCTGCTCGGTTCCATGTACTACAGATTAAGGCTGAAGAATCCATTTTCAGCCTTTCAGTTCATCTCCTCCTCATTTCAGCTGCGTCTGTGCTGTTCTCTGTGCTGTCATAGTGTGAAATATTCAGGAAGAAACATGAAATTCCCTCATCTGAAAGTCATGTACCACATCTTAGAGCTTGCCATGAGGCATGAGAACATTCCTCACTCTACCTGCTTTGAAGAGCAACAAAGGGAAGCTGCAAGCACTGTGCTGTCTGCTCTTGGCAGATGCTTTGGAGACCAGCCCGTTTTCATGAAAATTAGATTGTTACTATTAGTTTATTTTTTGTCAGGACCTGACTGATTCCTCACTCATTTTTCCATTTTCATAAAGCAGTTTGTGAATGACATGCACATAAAACGAAGGAGTTAGCAAACGCTGCGTCCCTTTGGTGTGCGGCATTCTAGCCTTCTCATTTTTCCAACTGCTCCCTGGGATTTTCCATCTTACTACAAATATTTCACTGGAAGTTGGAAAAGAGAACCCCCCACTACCTATACATGTCTAAAGGGAGCAGGAAGGTTGGGCAAGCTAAAACGAAAACAAAACTGGTTTTCAGCCGGGTGGTTGTGAAACCCACGTGTTAAGAAATGAGACCAGAAAAGGGCTGAGGAGGAACAGTCTGAAACAAACCCCTCAGGTGTGGGGCGGTGGCTGAGGTTAAACAGGCCCTGCTCAGAGAAATAGGCTGGACTCACTACTTGGTACAGGAGTAGCATTATGCCATTGTAGTATTTTCCCAAGTTGGAATCTTGGGGAACGCAGACACATTCCGTTTCTCTCTGCTCAGAGGTGTCATGTCAGCGTCAGAACCAATGCACCACTACTTGGTTCAGTGTGTGCAGCATTTCCTGACTTTTTTACTCCATGCTGAATGACATTTTATGTTCTCCAGGTATTAGCTGTGTGACTGACATAAGCCAAAATCTAATAAGTTTCTTGCTACTTGTTATTGACTGCTCACTCCAGCTTTCTGGAGTTCCTTTATTATCCTAGCTTAACCTGTTCCTTGAAGCTGTTGTAATTAAAATGGCACAAAGTTCTGACCCTATTCTGAGATGACAGATGCTCCATGGATTTGCACTTTATTGTACAAACGCATTTTTCTAAAGGTCCTAAAAGTGAACATTTTCTTTGCCTAAATAGATAAATAAATAGATGCCAAGAATTATTTGGAGTAGCATAGCTGTTGCCTACTTTATCCTTGAGTTTTAAAAGGAAGGTATAATACGATTCCAAATTGTTTTGTATCTATAGAAGTGAATTTCAACTAGACGTCTCCTCTGTTTCCACTCTTTCGTTGTCATTGGCAGTATTGCAAGAGAACATCTTCCTACAATATTTCTTTGTGATGTTCAGTTCTGGATTTGTGGTTAAATGAACAGAGAAATGCCCTGTCTTTCTTTATGACTGCATGTAACCATTTGGAAAAGACAGTTATGTGAGTCAGAGAACACTAGAACAACATAGTTACATAGAGGAAATAGACATCATCGCAGCCACAGGCATCTATACTCCTGCGAACCAACACCCTGTTTCCAACATGCCATGTCAGTGTTGCCCTTGGGGTTGATCCTGGGGTATAAGCAGCATTAAGACTGCAAAGTAAGACCCCAGTCCAACAAACTATGCTTAGGTTTTGTATTTGGTCTGACTTTGCAAGGGCTCTTTGCAGGAGGCTGCCAGACAGGGAAGCCTTGCTTGGACCTGGAATGACACATGGTTGAAAGCAGAACAGATCAGGGAATCTGGAGGACCAAGTGAGTGTGTTCTAAGCAGAGCTTCTCACAGATTCTTCCCCCACTACACCAGTTTATTAAAGAGACTTCAATAAAACCCCTAGCTCTTGCTAGGCTGGGTGACTCTTATCACAGCTATGACAGGTTTATTCCATTTGCAAGTCAAAACAAGTTTCTCCTCTCTCTTGAAGGTACGTAATTGCCAAGTTCATCCTTATTGCTACACCCATCCCCATTGCCTATAATCTTTGGGTATTTGTGCTTCCCTGGCACAGTCCTGATTGGCAAAACAAAGCTTGCATGTGTGATAAGTTTAGCATAGGAGACTCTTCTCATTAGCACTGGATGCCATGAATCAGAATGATTAAGTGGTTTGTCCAAAGCACACAGTAGATTTAGTGTTTCTGCACTGCACTCCTACTAAATTATGGGTGTCACCAAATTCACAAATATTGCCCACAAATATTAAACCCTAATCTCATAAATACAATCTGGTTTTGTTTATACTGAGGCCCTCAAATCTTAACCATTTATTTTTTCCTATGAACAAAAAGCTCCTAGAAACTTGAAATTATGGTAGTTTAAATTTGCTCCATGCCAAAAAAAAAGCCATGAAGGTAGTAGCTCAGTTTAGACAATATATTGTTTGGAGCCAGGATCTAAAATCTTACCTGCTTCTTTCGGTTAATTGCTGTTCTTGCTTTGGCTAACTGTAAGTGCCCTATGTGTTGCTTATCAGCAGATGAACTGCAGGTAGCAGTTAGGTGAACTGTTACAAGAAACTCAGTGGAGATGAGGGCAAATGATCCAGCATTGAGGATGGAGGACAGCTCCCTGATGGCCTCAGTTCTGGTCCTTGTCCTCCTTTGCACCCCATCTGTGTGACTGGCAGAAAGGCTGACCTTTGAACATGCCAGAAAGTCATTCAAGGTCATCCTCTGATCTCCTTGGAGAAGATGCTTCTGTCTTGTTCCTTGTTTTGAAATAGGAAAGAACAGAGCTGAACCGGTGTGCAGCACTAATCTGTGATGACAAAAGGCTCTCACCCCTCCTTGAATAGGGGCTGTTGAAGCACCTGCAGTAGCTCCAGATGCTATCTGGGGAGCAGAGCTACCACAACAGGGTGCAGACTAGGGCACGAGGTGGGAAGGCTGCCCACACAGCATCCAATACCACCACAACTGGAAGGACTTTGCTTAGAGCTTCTGACACACAGAAAAGCCTGCTGTCAGCTGACTTCTTCTGTAAGATATGTAGTTTATTGCCATACTCTTGCCCTGAAACTGTCCTGTAGTTATAGATGGGTACCTCCTTTTGCCATAGGGCCCACCAAGATGCACAGAGATCTCACCTGTAATGCTTCAGTGCACAGAGATGCTGCTGGAAGGAGGAAGTCTGAACAAGATGAAACTGCTCCACCTTTAGCCCTCCCTGCTCACTTTGCTTTTCTGGTCGCCTTAACCCTCTTCTGCTGCCCAGCAGCAATGTGCCATAATCTCCAAGATGAACCTCAGGTGAGTGTCTCTGCACTTCTGATGGCAGGAGGAACGAGGCTGAGTCCCTTCCCTCAGAGATTTAAGCAAGCCTCTTTAGTAGATTCACACATCTCAATCTGCTTTCACAAGGCAATTTGGTGACAAGTGACACCCTTACCTCCTCTGAGACTTCTCACCCAAAGCATTATGCAAACGGTATGTAAACTTACTCTCAGCATGCAAGAGATAAGCCTGAATTCCTGGGGCTCAGAGTGCCACAGCCTACCAGGGGTCCCCCAATACCTGCACCAAATCTGGAGCATTCCCAAAGGACAGAGAATTTAGGAGCAGGGGTGGCTCATGGAATTTGCTGGGCTCAAGTCCTCCTGCTGCAGCATCCATCCCTCCCATGTGGCAGCAGGGTTGTTCTGCCACATCAGCATCATCGTGGCTCTGTTCAGAAAGAAGCTGCTCTCACCCAGGCCACAGGGAAACCCACAACAGCCTCTCAGTGGGAAAAGCTCTGTATGTGGCTCTGTTGCAGGCAGAGATGGCCTTGCTCCCAAAAATGGGAATGGAGAGGTGGTGAGCAGTTCATCACAACACCATGTGTCTTTCCTCTCTGGTGCTGCACACCAGAGCTAACACAGCCAAGGCCAGAGGTTGCTGGAGAGAGACACTGTGGTGTTGTAGACACTCATGGCCTCAGTCTTGCACTATGGACTGAATGCATCTGTCTCCCTGTGCTGGCACACTGTGCCAAATCCCACTTCCTCTGATGCTCTTTCAGTATTAGCATGCCAGGTCATATGTCTGATGGGCGCATGAACAGGGAAGTCTGATCAGAGCCTCTTGGCTTTGGGCACATCTGCCTGGGGCTTGCTCCCTTTCTGTTGCTCCTCCTTAGCCCTATTCTGGTCTTTTCTTCCTTTTTTTTCTCCCTTAAAAGGGCTCAGCAAAACCATACCTACAAGTCACCATCAGTAAGCATCAGTAAGGACTGCCTCTCTTTTTCCTTCCCTGAAGGTCATTGCTGTTTGTGTTGCCATTCTGAAGAAGGAGACTGCAGGTCACCCACACCGCTGACTTTTGGGAGTAGGGAGTGGTTGGTTGCAATTTTAGCCTGAGCCCTACATAACAGGACCTGAATCCAGGCTTCATTTGTGCCCATTCACAGCCTGGTGGCTCACACTGAGATTCTGCGCTGCTTTTGTCTTGCTTTTTCATCCCAAATTTGGTGTAGCTTTCACACTGCTTCATTTGCACTGCTTCAATTGCACCAGTAAAGAAAGGCCTGAGGGGCTTGAAGAGATGAAGGTTTGCTTCTCCGGTTCCTGTTATGGGGGCAGTAACTTCTGCCCTGCAATGGATGAGGGAACAGGCAACATCTGCAGCTGCTGCACATCAGGCTATGGGCAGAGTTAGGAAGTGCTGTTCCAGCTCTCTGATTGTTGGGGGCCTTCACTCTAGTACAGCCAGAAAAGCCACAGGCAATTTTCATCCACTGCTCTGAGAACAACCAGACTGTTGACACCACCTTTATCTGGAGTGGATTTACACACCCTGCTTCAAACCTCAGTTTACCCTGTACCAACCTCCCTGCGCAGGCAATCCCCAAGGAACCATCTTGCCCAAAGTGACTTCCCTACTTGAATCTAGATAGGTACGTACTTTCCCGGGTGGTTCGTTGTTCTGCCACTAAATATTGCTCAGTTACCCTAGCCATGCCTGATTTCTATCTGTGAATTCTGCAAGCTGTGGAATGCAAATCATTCCAGTGTATTTACAGGCCTGTGCTGAGGAGATCCCTGGAGCTTGATCCTTCTCTTTCCCAATGACTCATTACTGTTATGTAGGTTGTATTGCCCCACCACTTTGAGATATGAAATGATGGGGTTTTGCAGGTCACTCTTCTTTTGTAAAGGAACACAGGGTCACAAAATCAGTGTGTGTGTCTAGCAGGAAAACAGCATTCCAGCGGTGATCAAACGCTACTTGTATGCAAACCTTTCTTCCAAAATCTCACCCAAAATCTATCCCTAGGCAAAGGCGGTGTCCCATCAAGCGCTTTATAGTGCTCAACTGCTTAGAGAAGGAACTCTGACTGCAGACAGCAACTGTTAGCATAGCAAAGTCTAATGTAGCTTTCTGCAGGCTCTTTTATCTCAGGTGTGCAGTGCAATCCTTCGCTTTCACTTAATAACCCCAACAACCTAGAAGAGGTGGGTGAATCGTTTGATAATTGCATGTTCATTCAGTAGAGCGCACATAAATGACTGCAACTGCTTGCAGATTTTAATAACTCTTGAAGTTACTTGCCAGTTAAATGTCCTTTCTGCTCTACTGCTGAACAAAGGAGGGGATTTTTTCAGCTGCCTCAGTGAGAGAGGTTTTGTGGCTTCCTCACATGGAATAAGGCAAGAATAGGTTAAAAACTCTACCCCCACAGGGTTGCTCTTTCCCAAACAGCCAGCTATCTCATTGCAGTCAGGCTGGGTGGATTAGGGGCTGTGCCAGGAAAGAATGATGATCCTCCAGCAGCACCCACTTGCCCCGTGGGGAGGGATGGCCCAGAAGGGAGCTGTGAAGAGGGTAGGGTTTCCTTGGTGAAATGAGGTACTTCTCCCTTGTGAGTGAATTGAAGTGTGTTTGATCATTGGATGGATCTAGGGCATCTCCTCAAAGCTCAGCCCCGCATGTAAAGTGTTAGGGATTAAACGAATGTCTGGATCCAGGGGTATGAATGTTTATGGCTGCCTCATCTCTGCTTTGAATTTGTTCCTGAGCTAATACACACTGCCACACTGATGTCTGGGCAAATTTTATCACAGACTTGGGTTTTGGTAAGGAAACTTATCTGCAGGTTTGCTCCGTTTGCCCCTGCTCCATCCAGACTGCACTATGCACATTTGTTGTGATGGGGAATGATGTCCACACTTGGCCTTGGTAAGGTATGGAAGGATGGGTGTGGCAGGACAAGGGACATGGGTTTTGTGTTTGTCATTAACAGCCCTATGTGTAGTGAGAGGGTTTTTCAGACAGTTCTGGAGATCCAAACCAGCAGTTTAGGTGACTTCAGCCGAATGCAGGCCAGCATTTGACATTAGGTCCCTTTCCTTCATTCACAATTAGGTTTTAAAAATGCTGGCAATAAACAGAAAAGCATTGCTCACTTTAGCATATACAAGACCTATCTTGAATATGTGCTCTTCTGTTTTCTTTGTTTTCGTGCTTTATTCGACAGTGGTTTCTGAATGAGTTTCAGTAAGGCAATGGTCAACCTGACCAATATTTGTCACCTCCTTTGAGCTAAATATAAACTGGATTTTATTTACCTCATAGTATTTCTTTAATAACCTCTCAGATATGAATTCTTCCTGGAAAAAAAGAATTCCCCACACTGCTGCCCTTATGCAAAATAAATAAAATCTTTCTGTTTTCTTGCCACGTTTAGATCTATATATATCCTTGGTACACAGAGGAGATATCAGCTTGGGAATTGGCACATGAAGGGTAAATAAATGAATTTACAGTAAAGCCTGGTTATTGTTTTTAAAGACCTATTGAAAGGAAAAGACTGTTCTTAATTTTCTCTCATAATCTCATTTCAAGATGTGGAGCTTGTAAAGGTCTGTCAGAACATGGGGGCCTGGACTTTTATCTTCACTCACCAGTTGAAAAGTCAGGAGGACGCTGGTTGTTCACTCCTGGCTGTGGTCAGGAGGAGAAGCCCTAGCCAATATGGGACAGGATCCTGTGGGCCACCACCATACTGATTCCTTAACCAGAAGTGAAAAGAGCTGTTAATCCTGCCTTGTTTGCTTTGCACACCACACCCCTGCTTATTGCCCACAATCTCAATTACAGAGGCGGCCAAACTTGCTTCCTGTTAAAAACAATAGCCCTGGCTGACAACATCCCCTCTTACTGAACGGAGCTAAGTGCTGGTGAACAGCCTGATGGGCTTTAGGGGCAGATGGACCCCGTGGCTCCTAGCACTGGGGGTCTCTGCAGAGGGGTCACTGCTGGCATCCCAGGTGGGCAGCAGGCTGGAGAAACACAGGGCGCTGGGTAAAGATGTACGGGTGGAAAGAAGTGACTTCATGGAGGATGTTAATTAGGGGAAATGTGTCTGGGAACATGGGGAAAGCTTCCTGCAAAGAACCGGCATGAACAGGATCATCAAAGGCTTATGAATTTAGTGTAAACTTCTATAGGAAAGATAGCTTGTAAGTGTCCAACTCTTTCAAAATCTGAGTCATGCTTTTCTCTCTAAGAAAGAGAGTATTTCGTTGCAGAAAAACGTTTAATTAGTTTTCACTTGAAGGATTGTATGTGGGGACATAAGTCCCAGTTTCCTCAGTTTGTTTTACCTCTTGTAGGAAATGCATGCAAAAATCAGAGCTGATGTTATTCCCGTCTAATAGCACTACTGGGAAGAGTTGTGCTGTGTAGGAGTCCCTCTGCAAACAGAGGATATATAGGAAATGTCCTAGGTATTTCTCAGGAACTGTGCTGGATGGCAGCCAAAATGACGGAGGATGTAAGTAATATACCCAGCACTTCCATATACAAACATTTTTGTGTTTGTAGTGTCTGTCTAACAAAGCACAATACAAGCTGGTGTGAGCAGATTTGCTGTCCTCTGAATACCCAGCCACCAATGCCAAAAATCTCTGATTCTGGTATATCAAGACATGAGCAGTGACTGTATCTGTGGTCTTAGGATGTGTACCAGCTTCCAAAACGGGAATTGTCTTTCTCTTGCTTGAAATGGAGGATGTCACTGTCTTGCACACAGGACCACTGCTGTTTACCCTGGTGAGGTGCCACTGGGTTCAGTTGCTTATGCTGCAGCGAAGGGGTTGTGAGTGAGACCCATGATTGTTTAAGTGCAGGAAAATGAGCTGCGTGGGCAAAGTGATCTGGGCACAAGCTGGAAAATCCATCTGAACCCTTTAGCAGTTGGTTTGAGGAGACTCATGTTATGATAATGTTAATGGGCCATTGTTAAGGGTTATTTTTCAAGGGATTCTGTCATGTTGGGAAATTTTGCATTTACTTTGATTTTAATGTTTGGGGTTTTTTTTTGTTCTGCATTCTAATTCAGAATAATATCTTTCCCTGTGAGCTGGAATTGCAGCTGGAAGCAGGTTATAGGTTCAAAATTAATCTGGTATCCCAGAGATCTACCTCACTGATAGCAGTTAGGAATAATTTTCTCTATTTCTGCTTACAGTTTCTAAGGGAATCCTGGGCATACCTTGGTTTTGCTTTGGGGTCAGTTGACATCTGGCTCTATTGCTTTGTGAGCCTCCAGATAATTTAGTGTTTCTATTTCTCTTTCAGCATAATCTATATGATCCTCCCCTGAGATGTTTCAATGTCTGTAATGAACTCCCCCATCTTCTCCAGTGAACACTGAGGCAGACGATTAACTGTAGCCAAACCTACCCCTTTTTCTCTCTAAATTATCCTTTATTGTCTCCTCCTTATTTTCCTTTTTTTTTTGTTTTGTTTTTTTTTAAGTAACAAAGAACCTCATGAAACGTGTGACTCTTTGGTTTTTCTAGGGGAAGATTTGAAACACAGTCACATTCAGACACACAGACACAGACACACAAAGCGTGAACAATAGGCGCTCACAATCAACCAAGAGCATGCTCACAGAGGCATGCTTATATAGAGATACAATGACGTAAATCAACACCCAGAAGCGTTCATTAAATTACCCAGATATATACACACAGGGCAGGCAGATGGGTTAAAACCCCAAAGCTGGGGTTTTACTGGTTGATAAATGAAATCATCACTTAAGGTGCACAGGAGACTATTTTTGAAAAGCAGTGGCAGTAGCAGCACCAGATATTAAAGGTGATAATATCTCTTTATTCAATCTTGCAGACTAATTGGCTTATCCAAGGACATGGCAACTCCTGCTGCATTGCAAGTGTGAACCCATATGCTTTCATAATCAAGGTCAGTATGATAACAGCATAGCAGTCTTGCCTGATCCCCTGTTCCCAGGCAAGGTATGATTCCTGGAACCTTCATCCCTGAACTCCTTCTTTGGATTGCTCTTCAGCCTTCTTTTCCTTTTTCCTTTATAAAAGACATGAAAGCAGTCTGAATTCCCTGTGTACAATCATGGAAAGAAGTATTCCCAGAACCCAGCTACACAGCTCCCAATGTGTTAAATAGACTTTTTCTCAAATGCTCATTGTCCTCAGAATACAAGGCATTAGAAAATACTGCAGTACATTAACACCTGGTACTTGATTACCCTCACACCCACTTCAGGAGGCATTTCATTTTAGCTACATGTAGAAGCTGACTGAAACAGCTGCATGAAGCAAATCAGCTGAACGTCTTTCTTTTCTGTCCCACATAAAGGTTTTCTCATTAAAAACTACTGCTAAGCTAACTGTAATCTCTTTAGATGACCTAAAACCACGGGATTCAATAGTATCTTCAATATGCTTATACTTAGGTATAAGTTCAATAGTATGAGGCCTCTAAACATGGTAAATCAGCCCCATAATCCCTATTTGCACCTTTCCACCCAGTGCCCCAGTCCTGCTAAACCCACCCAACATTTTATTTCTCGTTTCACTGTTAAAATTTGGGTAGTGTTTAGGACTCTAATGACCTCTGTCCTTGACTGCAGGACAAACAAGAGGCCAAACCCCAGCTGTCTGTACTCACAAACATGACCCAGTACACATAGAATGCCCTTGTTCTACTCCTGTTGACAATGGTAACCTAGTCCAGGTGTTACATCCACTACTCCTGCAGCTCCTCCCTTTCCTCCCATCACCTGTGTGGATGTGGTAAACATGTAAATGGATACCTGCATCGGTGCAATTTGCTGATGGCGTTAACCAATTAACAAGTTGTCTTGCAGTAACACCTGTACCATCCCTAATATGCTTCAGGTTTTACTAAAGGCTCCAAGAGTGGTGCTAGATAGGTGATGTTTTCCCAGAGTGTCTTATTCTGCATTTGTGTCTGAAAGCTTTCCACAGCACTAGTGAAAAGCTCAGTCAAGGTGTACACTTTTTAGCCTTTTTTTTTTCATTTAATGTATTTTTATTAAAAAAAAAAATCCTTATCTACTGGAAGCCAAATGTACAGATCATATAAAATGCTTCCATTTTGCAATACTGTACTAACTCAGAAACTCTGATTTCTGTGAGTCAGCTGCAGCCTGGGGAATTATCAAAGTTATAGATATATTTTTTTCTTTTCTATGCTTTTCCCCCCCCCCCCCCCCCCCCCCCGTTATGATGCATGAAGCATTTATTCTAGGTATATGGTACAGCCTGTCCATTACTGACTATCTGTTCTTTTCAGAGAATTCTCTCAATTTGTCATCTTCTTCCTCTGTGGCACATCATTCCCCACCTGATGTGCCACAGAGTGATTTGTCCTGCGCAAAGCACTGCCCTTCTTTTATTCTGTGTCTCCCCTTAAATTGTGAAGTCCCCAAACACATTATATTTCCAAGAAATCAGCTATAGCCAGCTAATGGACAGGTAAAAATTACAAAGCATATAATTATCACAGTATAGCCCGACAGCCGATCCTTTTAGTTTGCATCTGGGAATCTGTAAGTCATGAAGGATAAATTAAATTGATGATTCTCTCTGCCCTTTGTATTGGTGTTCTTAGACCTCTTAGTCCAAGGACTGTATTAGATATATTTACAAGGAGCTTAGCACAACAAAGCCACAGCAAGCCTGTACCATCATCAGATTGTAGTTTGTACTTTGCTTTATAACCCTGCTCATACTAAGGTAAGAACTGAGGTCAAGTATGAGACTTTCGGCCACCTTTTGTGAACTTTGGTTTGAAACTTTTCTAACACAGAAATTCAGTAATAAACACAGTAACTAAGGATAATAATTTATCTTCTCTTTTTCGACTCTGTGACACCTCTTCACCAGAGGAAGTATCTGTGAATACTAATCCTGCTATTACTTGATGCTCTTTCCTATTCTGCCTTTTTTTCTTCCTTTGGTCTGTCAGAAAAGAATCCGAGTCCGTCAGCATTTTGTCCAATTCTAATTTCACTTCCCCAGCACGTTGGTTCAGTGAGTGAAGATACACTTCTCTGATGTGTTGACTACCTTTTTCTTTTTTAGTTGTTCTTCATCTGTTTTGGGGAAATGTCATCACACTGTGACAAGCACTCAGCTCTGCATCATATCCCATTTCCCTTTGACTTTTAATGCGTATTTGTGTTATGGTGATGTTTTATATGTAAGAGATAATAAGAGCATTTTGGACTGATGAGCACTCACAACTTGGAATGGCTGGTAGGATGTGACCTATTGATGAAATAGGAAATATTAGCTAGGGGTGGGAACAACAATGCAGACAGTCTAAGGGAAATGGTGACTTTTCACTATGTCCTGCCAAATGGCAGGTTTTTGCATACATCTTGATGGCAGTAAGAACTGAAGGAAAAAGGGATGGCAGCCTGATGAATTTTGTTGGGAGCTCTTCTTTTTTTTTCCATTTTTTTTTTCCATGCCTGGGTGCATGTGTGGCTCTGGAAGAAGGCAGATGCTCTTAGGGAAGAAGTTCAACACTTAGGGCTGCTGTCACTCAGAAGGGTGAATACAGGGGAAAGACAGCCGATACCTTAGTTACCCTATCTGATCAGGTGCAGTAAAGCAGAAAAGACATTTCAGGCTCTTCCCCCTCTTCCTTGCATCTTCTGCTAATTTCCTTCCTATCTAGTTGTTTTAGTTGCCACTCTGTTTCTGTTTGTCCAATTCAGACTTAGATCTGAGGTTATAGACTTGGCCCTTCCTCTTTTCACTTCACCGCAGCAGGTCTGTTGATGCTGCTTCTGTTTAGATGTATTTTATGTGCTTTGTATAGTGCTCCATCCTACTAATACCAGATCAGGTGAAAGTCAGACTGGAGCACTGTTCAGATCAGCAGATGGCAGGCTCCTTCTAGCAACTGCTACCACCAGCTCCATCCTACATCCCCCTACATGAGAACATCTGATGGTGACAGGCAGAAAAAAGTAGGATTTCTGCATCATGCACTCACAAGTGTGCATTATGTCAGTGAGGAATCAAAGATATATTTGTCATCAGAGTCTGTGCAGCATGTAGTTAGCCCCATAGTGTAATGTGCATGAGCTGGGAAAAAAAGAACACAGCTGCTACTGACTGAAACAGAGGACTAGAAATGTGGATGTCAGAGATGTCAGAGAATTACAAGTTCGCATTAGAGTCTGATTCCTTACTTACTCCACCTGTGAGCTGCCCTCCAAAATTAGTGTTAGGCTCAGAGGTGGGTGATGAGAAACTTGAGGAAAAGAAGGAGATGCTTATAAATGTAATCTCTATGTGTATGTGATAAATGGTACCCCAATCAAGTCCTTCCTTCCCTTAGGGGCAACTAAGAACTCTTCCTTGCAGGGTGGTTTCTTTAATCTTTATCTAGTTAGGTTTTAAATGTCCATCACCCCTTTTAGGGAAACAATTCTGTTTGGGAAATAATTCTGTTTCCCAAAGTTTTACAACTTACTGAATCCCCTTAACACCACCATGCTGATTAATTTAAACAAACTTCAAATGCAAGCCGCTTAGCATTACTAAGACAGCATCTCTTTTATGTTTTATATGTTTGCTTGAATGTGTTGGATTCCCCAGTTTCACTAAAGAATGATTTAAAAGTATTTTTTTATCAATACAGCATTGTTATGAAAATGAGCTGACTAGTGAATCTTATAGCAGGAATTTGCTCTGAGTCAACAGTGGCAATTTGCAAGCATTGACTAATGAATTCCATAATCCACACAGCACCTCTGTGTGGTGAAAGGAAGAAAGCTCCATTACCTGTAATTTGCATCGAGGATTCAAACGTGAGAAGGGACAGCTGCTGTGTGAGAGTCTGAATGGATATTGAATACAAGCTGGGAATTCCTAGTGCCTGCTTCTCTGCCTGGAAAAACTGTACACGCACCTCTGTACAGACAATTCCCAAGGACAGAGTAACCAGACAAGAGCAGCAATGTTTTTTGACAGAAAGTGTGAATGTGGTAGGCCATCACAGCCTCTGACAGAAAACTTCAGTGAGAGACAATAAAAGGATTGACCTGGGGAAAGAGTATGCCAAAACATCTGTTAATATAGTAACATTCTGTAAAATAAATCAGGAATAATTAAAAGGTGTAGTAAGGGTGTACTTTATTCCTTTTTCTTGTTTTCTCTTTTAAAGTATACAACAAATCCAGCAAAGCCCCTCTGGGGCAGTGCTCTCTCCCCTGATAAGCACATCGCCTTTTGAGGCATCTCAGCGTTTGTATCTGGCCCATGCCACTGTGTGGATTTACTCTCAAGTAAGGTGCCTTCAGGCAGTATATTCTTCCTGCATAGGTTTTGGCATCTCAAGTTTTCTCATGTGTCTTCTAAGCCCCCTACTGTTACACAAGCTGTATTACTGGCACCGAGCACTACTCAAAAATTGCCGTTTTCCTTTCCTTCAGAATGTCACATCATTTTAACACGTTTATAAGTTGGTGTTATCAAGCTTAAGAAGCTATGTCAGGACAGTGCTTCTGTTTTGCTGCCCAGCAATGGCCTCTGCAAAACACCTGGTGGACTTGGGTGTACACAGACAAGAGACCAAATGCTGAAATGTGTTTTTTTATTAAGACTGGACCTGGTACTTGCAAATTTTTTTCCAGGCTATGATGTCTTTCAGGAAGTGATTCTCTTTACAAGGCCTATTATGAAAAGGCAGTGAATAATAAATACAGAGCAAGATACAAAGAAAGGCAAATGAAAAGGCAGAGCTCAGGAGGGTTGCACAGGACTGGCACGCAGATCTGAACTGTCCTTCTGTCACTTACCTCTCTTCTTTACCTCTGCCTGCTTCCCCACCAGCCCTACTCTCATTTTGGTCCAACTGCACTGATATTTCTGCAAAGCAGACGAAGTCTCTATCTCTTTCCTCCTTCAAATTTATCTAGAGGCCTTGACTTCAAAGGACTACTTGATAGCAATATCAATGACAGTAAACTACTCAGTTTTCATTTCCAAAGACCGTGCTTCCTTTCCAGCACAGAAATGAAGTATTTTGTAGAAAACCTCACAGATTCTTGAATTACTCAAAACCAATAGCACACCCATAAGCACCTTGTGAGTAACTAGAGGTACGTTTCCACTGATTTACTATTTATTATGATTTAGTTGCTCAGGTTTTATTATATGAATATCTCCTACTTTCACAATAAACTTCTGGTTTGATTTGCACACAAAAATGAGGTTCTGAGGAGAAAACCAAACCATATAGCAATCCCCAAAACCCACTCTGAAATACTGCCAAGCATGTATACCTGAGATATTGGGCCACATGGAGCCAGAAGAGGAAAAACACAAAGCCAGGAATGCACTTCATCCAACTTGTGTTGGTGTAATTTATAAGAGATACGAGGAGGGGCGTTAATTTTCATGTGCTTAGCCTTGGGTCATACACCAGCTATTTAGGGCAGGTTGGATGCACGTTTTGGCAAGCTGTGCAGGAAGCAGTGTGTTTAAATTTCACTTGCCTAGACAGGGCTTTCAGTTGCCCCAT
The DNA here is from genome assembly GCF_033815535.1 of Pezoporus flaviventris. NCBI lineage: Eukaryota > Metazoa > Chordata > Aves > Psittaciformes > Psittacidae > Pezoporus > Pezoporus flaviventris. Next base: position 1,939,252 of record NW_026892630.1, on the reverse strand, counting down.
TCTGGCAGGCAGTGTGAGATTTAATACCTTGATCTTAGCGTGCTGTGCCAAGCTCACTTGAGAGAGAACACCTGCAGCCTGAGAGCATGGGTTCAGTGGGAGCTGCAAGTGCAGAGCCCCTCTGAGGTCTTGGACCTCCGTCATGCACAGGAGCAGCACTGCCTGATGCACTGGGCTTCTGCAGTATCTCAGTGGATTTCAATACTTTGGAATGGTGGATTTCCAGTTGACACTTGGATCCTTTTAGGTGTTTTGCGGGTTGCCCCTATAGACTAGCCTTGCTTTTTTCTTTTGCTACCTTCTATGGAACATGAGTAGAAAACATCTGCTCTAATTTGCCAGGATTTTCACTTAAGAACACCGGCCTCTTCACAAATCTTTCTCCTTCTGGCAAGCAGACCTCAGAAATTACAATTATGGTAAATTTAAAGCAGTGGTGAGCAGGTGGCTAGTCTGCACAAACTTTCACCTAAATAGTCACTCTGGTTGCAGTTATTGCTGAGGGAAGTGTTCTTGCTGAGGGAAGATATGTTTCTGCAGATGAGTGTATGCGCACAGTTCTACTATTGATACATTACTGTTTGTACCACAACAGTGCGCTGGGTCAAACAAGAACAGGTGTCCCTTGTACTGGGTATCCTACAAATTCTTAGAAGACAGTTGCTGCAGTGAACAGCTTACACCTAAATAGAGCTGTCCTTTTCAAGTTCAGTTTGCAAGTCATCTCTTTTGCAGATACACATACAGCTACAATTAGATCTACTTTTACTTCAGGGTAAATACAGGCATCATTTACCCCTTGCAGTATATGGTATCCAAAACTCCGTGGGAACTGCCTCTACTGTTTACTGCACAATACCTAGTGGGTTGGTTTAGGTTTGGGAGGTAAGCAATTACCAGGGCTAAAAGATACTGACAATCTGAACCTCTGTAAGAGATTTTTGTCTTCCTGTTGGTTGTGTTATTCATTAAATGAGCATCTTTCTGCTCACCTTTGCCAAATTGTGTACTTCTGCATCCTTCTATCACCTGGTACTTAGGAGTACTCCAGAAACATCCTAGTTTTTTACAGTTTTGTAGCTAACATACAACAAAAATGTCCCTCAAATTTGCTAGTAATCGATAGATGACAAAGCCTTCCCTCCTGAAAATGTTTAAACAGCAATTCTCCTGTCAAATGCAAGCCTGTTTCAACTCTGTAACAACACAACTGATGGACATGCTTGCGCCAATTGTGGTACAGCAGGTCATGCATTTTCTTTGACAGCAGTCACTACAAAAGGCTTTATGGCAACAGCTCCCAAACCTTTCTAGCTGCAGCTTGCCTCTCTCACAGATAATCTGTGTGACTCGTGATATGAACATATCAGATGAAAGAGCTTTCTCTTTGGTAGGCTCATGGCTTCCCTCGTACCTGCTGGCACCTTTCGTTTGAGATCTATTGCACTAGGAGATGCCACGAGAGACCCAGCCACATGTACATGTTGTGAAGTAACTGGCTTGTCAGAAAGATCATCCCTTTCCCAACCTCCCTCAGCTAGAAATGAGCTTAATCTTTTAAACTTGCTATCTCCAAGTATTTTTCTAGCATTAAATAAACCAGCCTTGTAAACTCCTTCTGAATTCTGGACCTTTGCAATACCCACTATGATGAGTTCCACAGCCCAGTGGCAAGTGCATGTACTATATGAAGCGCACAGAGTCCTAACCTCGTCGTTCAAATGAGGAAATTGGAAAGGGAATCCAAGTTCTACAGCTACCTTTTAAATAGTCGAGAGTTAGGCAAGTATAAACGGTGCCATTCCTCTTTACGCGGCACACACACTGCACACAGGTGAGCTGTTAAGCAGTTAGAGGTCTTAGTAAGGGAGTTCAGCATTCTTTTCTGGGTAAACGCCTGCTCTAGCTCACAGACCATCAGAGGACACTCACCACTGCACTAGCGAGGTGCCTCTCTCCCGTACCTGCGCTCCGATCCCTGCCCTTCCCTGGCTAGCGCTTCAGCGGAGCGCAGCGGCTCCCAGTCCCGCCGTGCATCCAACGGAACACCTGAAGCGGCGCCCACTGACAACGGGGCTTCCCTCGCCTTTTGCACAACCCCCTACCGCCGGAGCGCGTACCCCGAAACTCAACCTGTAGCGCACAGGCACCTCACGCTTCCCTCCTCCCCGCGGCACAGACGACCACCCCCGGGGCTCCCGTCAGCGCGGGGGACGAACCCAAGCGAGATTTACCTCACTAATCTCCCTCACCATCCCCGCCGCCTTCCCCTCACATCTTCCCCCGCTGCGCTGGGGGCTCCCCTCACGGGAGAGGGGTAGCGGCGGAGCCGCCCCTCTCGGGGATGCGGAGCGCGGCACGCGTGTGTCCGCCAACCTCCCGCCCGCTGCTCCAGCCGCGCCCCACCGAGGAGAGGCGGAGGGCGGGGAACGGGACGGGACCGAACGGAACGGAAAGGAACGGGACGCGCCCCCCCTGAGGGGCAGGGACGGGGGGAGGGGGAGGAGGAGGGAGGGGAAGGGGAGGGGCGGGAGGGACACGCGCGCGCCGCTTCCCGCGCACCTCGCGCGGCCGCTGCCCTCGGCGGCTCCGCCGCCATTGACGTCAGGGAGGGCGGCACATGACCCCGCAGCAGCCAATCGGGTGAGCCCGGCGCGGCTCCGGCTGGAGGCTGTCGGCAGCGCTCGCTGCTCTCGCCGCCTCCTTCTCCTCCCGCGGCGGCGGCGGCGCGCGTGGACACACACATTCTCCCCCCTTTCCCCCCCCTCCCGCTCCCCCCCACCCCCCGCTCCTCCCGCACCCCTCCCGCACACCCGCACCCACGTATATGCAGACCGCGACCGCCGCCGCCGTTCAGTCCCGCGGACACAGCCTGCGGGGAAGGACGGACCCGTGGCCGGACTCTCCGCAGCCTCCGCTGGGAGCCACAGCCGCCGGCTTTTGTCCGCAGCCCTCGCCGGGAGCCGACCCTTTTTGCTCGGCCGGCGCCTGGCCGCGAGCATGGACGCGGCGCTCTGAAGGCGAAGGAGACCCGCCGGAGGGCGGATTGGGAAGTTCGAATAACGATTTTTATCGCTTCCCTTTCCCCCTGCCCTCTCCGGTGCGGTTCACTCCCTTCCCCCATCTTCCTTTAGCATTTTTTTCTTTTTCCCGTCACATTTTTTCCCTTTTTTTTTTTTTTTAAATCCACACAGTGTGGTTTGATTTTCTTTTTTTTCTTTTTTTTTTTTTAATTTTTATTTTATCTTGATTTTACTTGGTTACACCCGTCTCTACCGCCCGTAGAGACCGGTGTCCCCAAGCGGCTGCCACCGAGCGCCACCCGGACCCGAGGGGCTCTGCCATGGATCGCACTGGCTGCTCCAGCGGGGCCAGTGACCGCAGGCAGACCGAGGAGAGCAAGCCGCTGCTGGGCGAGATGTCCGCTCCCGAGGGGAATAAAATGGGTGCCGCGCCGTGCCGGAGAGCCCCGCTCCACTGCAACGGCATGAGGTACAAGCTGCTGCAGGAGGGGGACATCCAGGTGTGTGTCATCCGGCACCCCCGGACGTTTCTGAGCAAGATCCTCACCTCCAAGTTCCTGCGGCGGTGGGAACCGCACCACTTGACCCTGGCGGACAACAACGTCGCCTCGGCCACGGTAAGAGCCTGGACGGGCCCGGCTGGGGGCGGCCACAACGCGGCCCCGGCGGCTTCCCCGCCCTGCGGGGCATCCACGGGGACGGGGCCGCCTGTGCCGATGTGTGCGGCGGGGCCGCGCCGGGACCCCCGGGCTCTGTGTGTGTGAGGGGGGGGGGGCCTCCCGGAATGCCTGCGGGGGTTTGGTTCCCTCTTCGTAATGCTGCGGATGTTTAATCCTGCAGTTTCGGTGGGGGTTCCCAGTCAAGTCCATTAACCTCCTTCTTGCCACCTTTTCTATCAGTATCGCTGGGGCTTTCGCCCCTTCCCCCCCGTTTTCCTTCTAATTCCTCCCATCTCAACGTAACACTGACACGAAATCGCTACACCGAGACACTCCAGCCCAAAGCCGGCGGATCCCTGCTGGCATGTTGGCCAGTTCAGAGGTGAGAGATGCTTTTAATTCGAGAGCAAAGGCTCGCGGTTTGCACCGTCTGGATGGTTTAGGCCTCGTTTTGGGGCTCTGATTTGACAGTCATATCATACCCTGCCCAGACACTGGTAATGTGATCGTAAAACATGGAGATTCCTTCAGGGTTTCTTCCTACTGAAAAATGATGCTAGAGAAGAATGCAAGGTGGTGATATCACCAGTACAAAAGCTGTACAATAGAATGGAATAAAGTCGTTAAGAATCTGATTCACGTTTACACATGCAACTTAAAATTTCACGGCCAGTGTTATTTGAACATGCACATAGAATGTGATGTGATTACACCCGTATTATGCCTAACAGTGATTAAAACCGCACACAAAACATGCTTTGCACTGATTTTTAATCATTCAGCACTAAGATGCTGTCGTTTCTTGATTTATATGTGAATGTCTCATTTTTCTCAATGGCTTCATTCTGGCCTTCCTATAGGACACTGGTGGTATGAGAGAGTGGATTGGCTTTTGTGTGGATTTCTGTCAATGGTGTGTTGAAATGGGTTTCATGCAGCCGGGGTTGTGCTCCGAGGGTGGATTTTTTTCACCCTTTGGCACACAGGGGCATGTATAAATGTCTCCCCTTCATCATGCTCCCGTGTGGAGTATTCAAAGCAGGTTTTTGGTGGGAGCCTCTTTAACCTTCAGGTAGGCCAGCTGCCTGTTCTAACAGGGCAATTCTGCGTGCCACAATGACATCCCTGCTTGCTGTTTCCACCGGGCTGTCGAGGATGTTTCCAAGGTAATGTTTCCTTTCTTTGACGGAACTATGGTATAAGGGGAGAAGGAAAAACTTGGTCAAGTATTGATAAAACCCCCAAAAGACATGAGGCCAATGAGTTTCTGCGCTTCTTCATTGTATTAAGATACCATCAGCACAGAGGAGAAGGTGAGTATCAGTGGAGGCATTTTCCAGGCAGTATGCATAGTCGATTATTTCTGAGCAGAAGGATGCCGGTAGAGAGAGGCATGATCATGCTTCAGATGTTAATCTCTGCGATGTGGCAATACGGGGCATGAAGTTGTGTTTGTACAGGTGACTCCAAACTCTAGCTGCTGGCAAACCTGTCACCAAAGAAACCATCTCTCAAAAAATGTATGAAGTCCTCTGGGGTCGTGATTTAATTAACACTGAGGTGTTCTCATTCCTTATTATTTTGTGTATATAAACAACAAGAAGATACTAAAACATTATACATACCATTGCAGGCTCCATTTTGTTAAGCAGTGCTCTTTGTGCTTGGTCTTGCTCCTTATCATTTTGCTCCAGCGCTAACTCACCAAGTAAATACCATTAGTCACAGAAATATCTGTGCTTTATTATTTCAAATAGTGTCTTTGGTTTCCACAAAGTAATTGGGGCACTGGGATAAGGTCCGTGTTCACTTGTTGCCTGAATGCGTGGGTACGTTTATCAGGTATCTTTCAGATATTGGTTCTGTGATATCTTGATTTAACTTCTTTTGAGCTGAAAAGATAGGGTTTAAGCAAAATCCGTGGCAGTTTAACCCCCAGCCCTTGCAGAAGTGAGGTACAGAAACAATGCCAAAACTTCCTGAAACTGTAGGTGGGTATTTAAACACAACTGATTTGGTTTTCAGGAGCTGTGGAAAAATATCCATACCGTTCACTGAAAGCGAGCACTGGGAGCACTCAACAACTTTGATAACAGGGTCATTTTTACACATAGGGCTTTCCACAGGCAGGGTGCTTTATGAGCAGCTAGTAATTAATCTTCACATCATCCCTTTGCAAATCCTCTGGCATGACTAGTTTTACTGCATTCTATGTAACGTGAATAAAATTGAACAGGAAAATAACATCACTTTGTTTTGCATTTGAAAGCAAAAGTTGTAATGACAGCTAAATCCAGATCTGGCAAATTATGTCTGTGACTACAGTGGGTAAGTTATGTGTTGATTCTGTCCTTTTTGTTGTCACTTGAGACACGTATTTGAATTCAAGTCTACTCCACACAAGCTCTTACTTGTCAATGCCTGAGCTGTAAAGTAGGAGTTCGCAGTAGTTTGTGTACGGGTGGTTCATCTGCAGCTTTTTCCATGAGTAGACACTGTATGTGACCATATATGAGTCTGAATAATGAGACCTTACCTAATTTTTTTTTTTTCTGTGAGAGGTAATTACTCCTGTTTTTTAATTAGACAGTTATATGTTTTGTGCTGACAAGATAGCAGAAGCGCCATGTAACAATGTGATGGAACAAGTATTAGGACTTTATTTTATCTAAATTTAGGGAGGAAGAAAATAATGTTCTCTACAAAGTGCTTTTCCTGAGATGTTATTGCAAACACCTGTTACAATCAAAGTTAGTCCATGTTAAAATAATCGGTATATGCACTGGAAAAGTATTTGCTTGTGGAGTGGAGAGCTCCGTAACTGTAGGTGTTAGGAGTTTTATCTATTCATGTGTTGTTTCCATTATTTGCTTCACATTTCTCATTTGTGAAAGAATGGGTAAAATACAGTGCAGATTCACAGTTACAGTTTCACTGTTACAGTTTCACTCCCATCTTGGCCCGGCTTTCATTCTGGTTAAGATTTATTTGGTGAAAGTAAATACATATCTGTAACTCCATTTATTTATTTATTTAAAAATGTAAATGCTAAAGTCCCTGTAGGAAATTTTGATACTCAGAAACTCTGTTTGCCAGACATCAGCTTGCCTGGGGATGAATCCGACTTTCCCCCCATGGGACAGATAATGTTTATTCTATAAACACCTACCAAACTCAGATGTAGTTCTCTTACTAATTTTTGTTTTCCTAGCGAGATCTGTCCTTGCACAGCTTGAAGGGCAGCGATTGTAAAAACAAAGACAGTAATAAAACCCAATTCAGTATTCCTTGTGTGACTCTCTTTCTGTGTGTGTGAAGAATAACCCTGTGGCTATCTTCAGCAGCCATGTTAAAATTTAATTTTCAGTAGTTTAAAGGTAGCTGTCATAACTGAACTTCCATGCTTTTAATATCCTTCTGCCTTGTCCCTTTCATGTCTCTGCCCTGCTTTTTTCTTTCCTGCTTTTTCTTGCACCGCTTGGGAGAAGATGTTTCGGACAATGAGTTTTAGAGTACTGGCTTGCGAGAAAGACTTGTGATACATATGTATGCGCAGCAGACAGGGGAAGAATAAACAAGCGATTCGTTTTCCCCGGCTAGGGTTGACCTCTCTAATTCCCATCTGGGAAGATAAGACATAATTGAAGCCATGAAGTTACTCATTAATACCCCTCAAGGAGGTGGAAACTTTGGCTTTTCATGCCCATTTTATGTTTCTTTGGCTTTGCCTTGGCAGGTAAGTTAAGTTTAAGGTAATGTTATATTCGGAGCTGGTGACAGTCCTGAAAAGATGTGTCTTTTACACTCTTTTTCTGTACAAAAGTGGCATGTGAGGACAGGAGTTTGTTGACAAGATCAGAAGTATATTTGAAACAAGAAAGTAAGTGGATTAGGGAACTGCATTTATATTTTCTTCTACAGACAGGAACATAACCAATTAATATTAAATGAGGCAGGGCAGGATGATCTGTCTCAAGTAGAAATGGAATAGAAAATTGTCTTCTAATTGTTATTTGAAATTCAACAGTTCTGCTACTGCATGTGTTTCAGCATGCTATTGCATGTCTTTCCTTCCTACTTTTGGTAAAGATAGAGCAAAAACTCCTATCAGGGTGGACTCATTGTTTACTTTAGCACAGGTTCCCATTAGTTAGAAAAACATACTTTTTAAAATTAAATTTCCCTTCAAAAACAATTAGCTCAAGTGGGAAGTATTATGCACAGCTCAGAAGTTTCAAAACAATCTTAAAAGATTCTTTTTTTAAAGCTTTCCTTGAAAAGAAATATTGTAGCATTAGCCAGATGCCAAATAGAATTATTATGAATTAGCTATAATAATAAAAAGTAAACTAAACTGTCTTTTCGGTAAACCAGGTGCTGTCCTTGAGCCCTGTGTTATTGATGGGGCTCTAAAAATGTGAGTAAAACTAGCTTGATACACCTGCCATCATGGCATGTATAAATAAGTATGAACACATAAATAACAAAACAATTTAAGATTTTTTTATCTGAATGATAAGTTACTATTTAAATTTAATATTTCTCATTCTTTACTGTTGCAGATGACTGCTTTCATTTGACAAGAAGTTTTTGGTGTAAATGATTTGCCTGCTCCTGTTTCTGTCTATCAGGTATTTTCTTCAGGCACATCAGAGAGAACACTGCATCTTGTAATTGGCGTATAACCATGATAATTTAGAATTCTCTGCAAATCGAGACCAAATTGCGCTGTGTTATCTATGCTGGTGAAATTGAGATTGTGTTTCAGAAGTAAAGGTAGGCATGTGCCTGCAGTAATGAAACCCAAACTTTCCTGAAGATCTGGCTGTTTAATGGAACATTACTCTGTTGTGACAGACTTATTTTATTGCTGTATTACTTAGTAGCTCTGCATAAGAAAACCTGAAATGGTATTTCTTTAAAGTTGTTTAATGCCTATCAAACATACCTTTGGAAATATAGTTCCTACAGTGGTTAAAAAGGATATTTATAAGTCTGTAGTGTTAAGGTATGTGTTTATATATCACAGAACTTATATAAAATATGAAAACAGAAGCTGTATTCATTGATAGAGTGAGAAATCTCAAGGCTATTAGTGTTAACGCCCAGGCAGTAAATTTTACATGCAAAAAGGATACTCACAAATACTTCTGCCTCATTTTTCGTTTTGGCTGGGGAGTAAAGATGTGGTGATAGCCACAGCATGGTGGTAATAGCCCCCCTGAGGAAGCTTCTAAATTGCCTCTGTCCTCAGCGGAGACCTGATCCTGTATCAAAGCAGGGACTGGAGGAGCTCAGCATCCCTCCTGGGGCTGGGCCTTTGTGGAACTGTGAGATCATCTTTCTTTCTGTAGTAGAACATTCTAACTGGTGATGCTGGATCATCAGATCATTGAAGTCGGGGTGTGGTCCTTCTAGGAAAGGAAGTACTGCCCTGAGAAGCTGTGGATGCCCCATCATTGGCAGTGTTCAAGGTCTGGTTAGACAGGACTTTGAGCAACCTTATCTAGTGAAAGATGTCCCTGCCCAGGTCAGGGGGGTTGGATGAGGCGATCCTTAAAGGTCCCTTCCAACACAACCCTTTTTACGATTCTGTAAACCACAAAAAGGATCTTCAGTTTTTCAGAGTTGAAAGGCCAGGTTGAGAGTCCTATTTGCACTGACAAACCTCAACTGCAAGTTTGTGTTGTTAGTGAGAGTGGGAGAACAGGCTGAAGCCTTAGTCCCACCAGAATCACTGCCAGAACAGTGTATGCTGACGGACATTTCAGAGGAGAACGGTGGTAGGTTTAGTACATAAAGAGGAGTGATTTTTTTTTTTTTAATTTTCATTTTTTAGCTATTTATTGCATATAATTGCTTTATACCTTTGAAGCTCCTAAATAACAGGTGAGTTTTAACGTACAATAAAAAGGGTACTTTCATTTCCTTCTGTGTTAGAAAGCATGTGTGGATTACTAGGTGTTTACTTATGTCCCTGTATAGGATTTACGAAAGAAGAGACTTACCTCAAATATTTCAGTCTTTACAAGTAATTAGGTTGTGGGTTGCATGGGTAGGTTGTGGCTTGTTTAGTAGTGTTTTGAACAGTGCTAGTTGTATCAGTTTGTTCTGTGTCTGCATGTGTTTATAGATATGTAGTGCTTCATTCCATAAACAATTGTGTACTTGAAGATGATTGATACTTTAGCATGTGAAATCCATATACAGTGCTTGTGCAGGTATGTGCACTCAATAACTTCATTGCACAGTCTGATGATGAAGTGTCATTAGCAGTAACGTTGTCTTGGCCTGTGCTGTTCATTTCTTCATCTGTGCCATACTGTGTCAATATGTCTTCTCTATGTGCTTAACAGTTTCCAGGGTCACATTGGGAAAATCTCTGTGAACGGGTTGGGAAACACTTTCTCTGTTTGAACCTTTCGCAGATATTTTGTCTTTTAACTGGATCAAGGAACTGATCTGTTTCAGTGTATAGTCCGCCAGACTGTTGAGGAAGAGGAGAGAGGGAAACATGGTAGGCTGGAATTGCTGCCAAAAACAATGTATTATTAAATCATTGCGTAAAATTTTCCTGTTTTGCACAATATTTAAGAATGCAGGGGCAATACCAGGAAAGGGAAAAGACAATTGAAAAGCATACATTATAGCCAAACACGTCAACAGTGAGTGAAGTTTCAGCTCTTGTGATTGTGGAGAGAAAACATGAAGGAGTCAGAAACATGCTAAATTAAAAGGCCTTCACTACTAGGCTTAGAAATCAGGATAATTTAACAATACTTTTTAGGTTTTGGTGGAAGGGGGTCTTGTTTCGGGGTTTGTGGACATCTGATGTTACTGTCATTTCCATTAATTAAAGTTATTTCTTGCCTTTGCCACTTGGGCTGTCCGATGTCTAATGGGACAGGACCGATAGGGTGGGAAATACAAAAGCAGGTTAACATGCCAGTCCACAGACTGTAGTGTCCAGGGAATGAGTTCATGGTGCAGGCTGTGTCCTTCTGCTTTCATCTCGGATTTCAGTATGTTTTAAAATAATTTTAAGTGGTTTTTTTTTTGTGTGTGTGTGTTTTTGAGAATCTTAGGAAAAAAGGCACATTTTTCCTCTGGATTTGAACATGTCTGCTAGATGTGTGCCATTACTAATTGAGCTCAAGAAGCCCGTCAAGTTGCAATGAATAAAATCTGAACTGGAAGTACACTTGGTCACGTACATTCTTGGTCTCGCTCTGTTGAAATCAGTAGGGTAATATGAGGAGAGGGATTACCACTCATTGCCTGTAACGTGAATGGCAGGATGTGCTGTTCAGAGAGCCAGAAAGGTTCAGGGAAAGATCACTGTGCAGCTTTCAGGTTGGCTGCTGGCTGCGGGGGATGGCTGGCTCTGCTGCCAGGCTTCTGCAGAATAGAGCCCTGCTTTTTTCCTTTGGTTGGCTGTTTCATGAGCAAGAGGCTTAGAAACATCACTGTTAGACAGAATTGGTGTAGAAGCTGTTGCTGTTTCACCCCTTTTTATGTCAATATTCAGACAGGTGCTGTCCTGATGGAAAGTGAGTTTGTGACTTTACTTTCCTCTGTGGGGAATATGGAGGCTGAGGACAGAGAAACTAATGAGCACTGCTCACCACAGTCTGACAGCCCTGGCATGGACAGCAGCAAACCTCATAAAAGCATGACAGACCATGGGACCAAGTGCTTTCTCTGTGCATTCATGCACTGCAAAGCTGGGGAAGATACATGGTTTGCTGCAGTGTATTAATGCTTAATTATACAGTAGAGTTGTGGTGGGTCAGCAAATGTACTTACGGACGTCATCCCCATAGCTGAAAAGTGAAGGTACTGTGGGAGGAGTGTGAGCCCATGCCAGTGATGCAGGGAAATGTGATTTGGCTTGGCCCTGGGTCACACTCACTGGGTTGCATGCCTTTCTCATTCAGGATTCCCAGAAAGGTCCTGCCAGCCACTGCTGCTGCCCTATGGGACATGTGCCAGCTGCCCCCCTGCCTCTCTTCCCCAGGCAATAGAGGTTTATTAAGAAAAAATTGCTGCTTGCTGCAAGTTGATGTCTTTTCTTTTTCCCCTCATTTTGGTCTTGAAATTTGCTGAAATACTGCTGTGGAATGTGGTCCTGGCTGAAGTCTGCATGGGGGTGTATCCTCTATAGGGGATACCCCCAATTTCTCGCTGCTTCTGCTGTTATCTTTCCTGATATTTACACTTACAGCCATTTTCACTTTGTAGGCAGTGGCAGAATCTGAGGTTGAGAGTGGAATGAGCCTTTTATGGCCCTTGAAGTGTGTCTCTCCGTTGTCTGCTCAGAATTACCACTTGTTTCAGGGGTGAGAGCTCTTGTGCTTTTCAAAGTATGTTGCAGTTTCTCTAAAGCTCTTGTTCCTGTGACTGAGAGACTACATGATTTTCTCATCGGAAGGAAAATTTAAAAGGAGAAATTGCTTTCACTCTCATTGAGAAGAGTCATAACCAGGGCTTTAAAAAGAATGAAATAAAAACAACTATCCAATGCTTCTAAAATTTCAGACCTCTAATTCCATGATATTAAGAATGGGGATGTCAAGAGCTTGGAACTGTCACTAAAGGGCTTTTGCTTCTTGGATTTCCAGTGCTTAGAGAAATGCTGAATAAAATAAAGTCTTTTTCCCCTTTTGAAGAAAAAACCTAAACCTCAAACCCTAAAAGCCACACAGAAATGGATTTAGGTTTGTAGGATTTTGAGTACAAAGGTGCACATGTGGCACAATAAACATTGCCTGAAGAACGTTGAGATTAAGCTAAATCAGAGGTAGGTTTTTTTTTTTTTGAGAATACATAATTGTATTCAGAAATATAATTATTTCATGTTTATTTTTTGCATAATGTTTTCCTTAGGCCTAAAGAGAAACTGTTTGAAAGGGATAATCATAAATAATATCTGTTTTCTCTTAGAAGTTACCATATTTTTGATGCGTACATTTGTCTATGCAGATTTTATAGATGAGGTTTCTGGTGGTGTTAACCCAAAAGTAAGGCAGAAATTCTGAAACCAAAAAGTTACCAAGTTACCTCATTGTTTATTTGTGTATAGACAATTAACATCTAACTGAGCTAAATCAGGTAGACAGTTTGGGTAATTTTGAGAAGAAAACTCTTTTTTTTTTTTTTTTTTTTTTCCCACTAAACCTCCTGAAGATGCCAATGGTGTGTTCGCAAAGTACGGCTCAGACAGTACAGAGCAGGTATTTCTTAATGGTAAAGCTGTGATATTGCCATTTTTCACATGGCAGTGGCCATTTCCTGCCAGTCTTTGTCTTTTTTAGCTTTTTGAATGTAAGCTTTAGGGATCAGCAGGTGTCAGTTGCCCCATCTGGTTCCTGGTGTAATGGGGTTCTGTTGTACCACAGAGTTTTTTGTTTGCTGCTGTAATACAGTCATTGCGTATTGTGAGCAGGCCATGGTTTTACTCTTTCTGAGCCAGCACCTAACATAAGACTGGGTGACTTCGTTATCCATTTTCAGGGGTAGGCATTTTTAATAGTAGAATAAAAACTGCTTTAAAAAAACAAGTTTATGAAACTTGCCAAGGGGAATCCAACTTTAAAATCAAAATACTGAGGGTGTGTGTGTTTTTTCTGTAAATATGAATGTCTGTTTGACCTGTGAATGAAATAAAAAAAAAAAAAAATCTTTGGCCTTTACAGTAATCAGAAAAAATGTTTTTTTGGATCACAGTATGATGACTTAATTCTACAAGTCACTGGGTTTCAGTTTCACTGTTACTTCAGTTATCACAAAGTGCTTTATTGTCAGTGTTTTTATACATGGGGAAAACAAAGAGACAAATGTAGATGAGACTTTTCAGACAGGTCTGGTACTGTTAGTTCATGGTTAGTTTGTAGTTGGTGTGTGCATCTGTGGTTCACTGTTGGAGTTGACCCATAGGTTGGATATCAAGAACCAGTAGCATGTCATGCCTTGCTCTTATGTTCACAATAAATTACTGGTAGGGGTTGGAGCAGAAATCAAGTTGCCTTTGCTTTGGCTGGCAGGTTGCATCTTCCCTCCTGAGTTTGATGGCTATTTGTTTTCTTAATGGCTGTAAACCTCCTTTAAAATCAGTGGAAGTGTGGGAGAGTGACTGACAGCGGAATGTAGTCCAGGGTGTTGTGTTCTTTTTGCTACCCTTCCATCTTCCTGCAAAGAAAATACCTGTCGTGGAGCCAGGTGCCAATCACTTCAAGTCTCTTGCTTTCTGAGGCGTGCATGCTTTGTATGTTCCCCTAATAGTCACTTCTGACAGCCTACCACTTAGCTTTTGATTTAGAGGCTGTTAAGATTGAATTCAGCAGTAAAGAGTAAGTCAGGGAAACCTTGACTGCACTGAAATTTTCAGTATGAGAATGATGTTTCAAAATTACTATAGAAGCAGGGTGTTGAGAGTTGTTTTTGAGAAGATCAGCAATTCTCTTTCCCTTCTCATACCTTGGATTTACCATACAAACTTTTTGATGTTAAGCTCTTAAATTTAGGAATCACTTGAGAAGAATAGGGTTGCAGAGGCATACCAAAACACCAGATTTCTATTTGCTACAGTGTAAGCTGTAAAAAAAGTAGGAAATTGAAAGTAAAAAGATGTGGGCTCTTAAATAGTAGATCTCTGAGCCATCATCATTAGCTAATGTAACTCTGCAGACTTTTTCTGGTATCTGCAGTTATTCTGGTTGGGGATCTCAGTGTTGAGTTGTTCCCGTCAGCTTGAAAGGTAGTTGCACAATGAGAGGTTTCTTTGCCCATTGGATATCAGAGATTGACAGAGTTGTGAGTGTGAGCCTGCTTTGAATGCTCTGGCTCCGTGATGCTGTGACTATAGTTAATAGTGTTCTGTCATCTGAGTATTTTGGCACTGAGAAAAAGTGGGAGGAGGGGACCAAAACTGTGGAAGTCCCAGTGATTCTTTGAAGAACAGCATTTACTTTTGCAGCAGAGGAGATTTCCATCTACTTGGATGGACTGTGTTGAACAAGATCTGTCTGTGTCCTTGTTTTACCACTGAGTTGTGAAATGCCCATAGTTTAAGTACCTGTTAATTCCTTGTGGAAGATGAATCATGTTCAATGAAGGGTTCCTTATCCAGCAGTAACACAGAACAGAGAGAGGTTTATTTGAATGTCTGGAGAAAGAGGAAACAATGTCAGGTTACAGATGTTCAGTCGTTGTTTGAAGAAGACAAAAATCGGTGCAACTGCTGTAAACTTCTGCCTTTATTATATAGCTAATAGTGGCATGATTATAGTATTGGCAAAAGAGCTTCAGCTTATTCTTTCAGTGCAGCAATTCTGATACTACTTCATACATTCCTTACAAAAGGAGTAGCAGCTCCAGCTGTGTTGTAAGGGCTTGAAGTAGTATTCCTGATCATTTTTGTTATGAAACACAGCCATTTTTTTTTCCTGGCATATGAAGGTGAGGAACATTGATGAAATAGATTACACAAGTACAAGTTATTAGTCATTACTTTCAGTACTTCTTTCAACTCCTTTTTTTTTTATTTTATTTTTATTTTATTTTGCCTCTGCTAATAATTTTATGTTTTTTTTTAACTAAAAAGTATCTTGACATCCAGAGGCACAGAACAGGCTCTTCCTCTTCTCCCAGAGGAGCAAGCGGCTTGAGTGGATTCCTGGCACTGACAATCCCATCTGCTTTGCAACCAAATAATGTGGACGTTGAAGAAAACGTAGAATGTGCTGGCAAAAAACTTTGTTGCTGAAGGTGAAAGGACGGACACAGTTAACATGTCTTGTCTGACTGAAAACACATTTTCTAAGGTTAGATAATCCATCTTTTCTGGTTGCTGTGAATGAAACAGGAAATAAAGCTGGAAGAGCTTGAAATTAAATGAAATGTGCAGGATCAGACATGCACTTTGGTATTAAATATTGACATACTCCTTCTAGGTAACCGTTTTGCCTTTGGAGCCAAGCGTTTGCCCCAAGACTGTAACATCTTCTTGCTGTACTGTTTGTGGTGAAAAAATTACCGGCATTGAGAAATACTGCTAATGGCTTCTCTCCTAACACTAGTGTACACTTCTTTTGGTGGTGTGTCAATGCCTCCTTTGAAATTAATCCTCTCTTGATTTATTTTAAGTTATTTCAGATGTCCCCAGTGACTTGGGTTGACTAATGTACTTTAAATCTGGTGAAATCAAATCTATCGTGGGAGTTGACTGTGTATAAAGCTGTTTCTTCATGGAGATAGATGAGATGGGAAAGCACTGAGTCCTCCTTGGTGCTTGCCCAAATACAGAATCAGTCCTCTGTTGCTTTAAACCTGTGCTGAGCCAGGATTGAGGCAGCACCAACTGCATGCATTATCTATATATTGTGCAGGCTGTAAGCACTTAATGGTACTACAGCATGGGCTGAGTGGACTTGAGGGGGAAGGGGAAGAAAAGAGGTGATGATATGAAAAAATTTAAACAAAGCAGCCTCAGCTCACAGATCGGATCTGTGTGTTCCAGCTGAAAGGGGAAGTCTCTGACTTGGTGACCGCAGCGTGCTTGTGACTGGAGCTTTTTGACTCATCTTGAAGGGATGTAGTGCACAGTGCAGCCTCTTCATATGAGGTGAAGGTGGCCTTCTGGGGCAGCCCACGGTGTGTGAAGCTTGTGCCATTGTATCTTCCCTTTGAATGCAGTTTAAAAATCATAGAAATACTTAAATATGATAGTATTAAAAATATTACTGTATTTAAAAAATCATGGAAGTACTTGGCATTGTTCTACAATTAGGATTATGTGTTTCCTAATGCCTCTTCGTGTATCATACCCACT
Source organism: Pezoporus flaviventris (assembly GCF_033815535.1). Lineage (NCBI taxonomy): Eukaryota > Metazoa > Chordata > Aves > Psittaciformes > Psittacidae > Pezoporus > Pezoporus flaviventris. The sequence goes on along the minus strand of NW_026892630.1, from coordinate 1,922,741 downwards.
CTAACTGAGGTAAAGGTGCAGTGCTGTGTTACATTATCTAGCCTTAATGTCAAGGGTTTGGGAGGTTGTCTGTCTTTGCCAGATTTTCTTAGCAGAGATAAAGAGGACCCCCCCCCCCCCCCCGTGCATCTTCTTGCCTGTATAGTCTGAACCTGGAGATCTTTAGGGAGCCGCTGTCTTGAGACTTTTGTGCTGTGCTCCGATTTCATGTTACCCATTTTATTTTCTGTTGCATTTGCTAGAAAAGCCTGTACAAACAATGCTCTGCTGTTTCCAAACGCTGTGAAGTTTTCCCCTTTGCTTCCTGTTTTTGTAGTGTGCTCGTGAAAAGACCTTGTCATCTTTACACTGGAGTTAGTGTTAATGTAAGTGCATTCACCACGAGCTACTGTGTGTTCCAGCATGTAGGGACCCAACAGTATTATCAGCAAGTCTTATTACTCTTTATTTATGGTAAGACTAGATTAAAAGACTTGTGCATATAAAAGTGAAAGCGCAGGCAGTGTGAAATTATGCAGTCATGAGCTTGTTATTTTCCCCTGCCCTCAAGTATGCAAGCCAGTTAGTAACCTAGTGATCTATACATGAGGCTTTAATTGGATATATGCCCAGAGTGTGGATTAATATGGAAAAGCTATAAAGGCACGGGTTCACAAACTTTATTTGACCACATGAGGACCCGTCTGCATGATCCCATGTGGAATGTGTGAGGGTTTCTCGAAACAAAGGAATACCTTCATGTATTTAGGCAGATCTGCATGTAAAGCACAGGATACAGCAGTGATGTCTCTGTGCTACGGTCAATAGACTCGATTAAATAGGACTTCCTCAGGCTAGTTTTCACTTCATGTTCTTTGGAGTGCTTTAGGTGGGGCAGAGGTGCATCTGTGGCCTCTGCAATTTACCCAGTTTCTCAAGTTTTAGTTCTGAAATTGTTAAAAGTTTTCCTTTTACAATTGGATGTAATCTTGGCTGCCTTTGGAGGTATGGAGGGGGGTGAAGCTCCCTGTAGTAAAATGAAAACAAGCAGATGTCTTGACTGCAGCTGGCTGGAGATCAATCATTTCATATAAACTTGCCTGGAGAGCATGATCTTATTCTTCTATAAACCTATACTCCAGAGGGAAGGGAGAATCCCCATTAGTCAATGACATCTTCCTGGCCTAAAATTCCAGTGTTTCTAGTTTGCAAATCACATGAAACACATACAGACTACTAGCTGTATTCAGCAAAGGCTTTCTCAAGCTTTAAAACACTTCTAACACAGATTCTGTGTCTTTTCTGGCAAGGTTTTTTCTAAATGAAAATTAACAGTATCCAGAAATGTGCAAAACCAGCCACTGTCAAACTCCTATATCCCTGGAACCAATTTGATAAAGATAAAATATCTTTTAAATTGGCATTATTTAATTTAAATGCAATTTATTTTTTTTAAATGAAAAGTTATTTAAAGTAAATAATATGTTTTGAGTCTTTTAAATATTGCAATAGTTTGGTGGCTTAGGAGAGCCACTTTGCAGGCTTAGCAGACCTTCTTGACCCTTGGTATGACGGAGGGCAGTAAGGCATACCTCCTATCTCAAAACTCTCTTCTTCCCCCTTCTACTTCCCATGACTTACTAGAAGGGGCTGACCTATTCAGAAATGAGAGTGGTGCCCTTGGGTCTCACTGTGGAATGGTACTGAGCTTGGTCATGTATTTGGGTCCCAGAGTGATGTACCCATGTTGGCTTCAGCCATTGCTGTCCTGTTTCCTCCTGCAACTTGGGTCCTGTGCCAGGATAGCTTTGCAGTTGATTTGTAATATAGCTCAGCATTGGAGATGTGCAGCTTGCAAGCCTCCTGCTATCTTGGTACTGTTTATAAACTTATGCAGTTGTTCCCTGAAGATGGTGGGATGGAATGTTGTCTCCTGTAGCGTAAGTTCTAGGCAGCGCGAAGAGTGGAGAGCTGACGGTAACTATGCTTTCCATAGTTGCAGAAAATAAGGTAACCCTAATTAAAGTTTTGTGCAAGTAGTTTCAGCATTTGATTCCAACCAGACTTAACGAAGACACAGGGCTCTGTCTCTGCCTGCAACAAGAACATGGGAATTGCAGTGACTCATTCTCAGGGACACGGCAGTGGGAATGAGGCAGTGCTGTGGTTGCAGATAATTCCCTGGAAGTCTCCGTTGTGCAGAATGCATTAATTGAAGAGATTCATGAGCTGCTTAATGTCACATCACTTCATTTCCTCATCAGGGAACTGGAAGTCTCATCCGTATAGGGAGAAAACAGGAACTCTGTGGTTGTGAGTAAATCTTAACAGTTGCATTGCCCGTATTGAAGTGCTTGCCATGTAGGTTGAATTTTTTCTTGCCACTCTTATTTGCTGTGGAGACAGAGACAGCAGTGTGAAGATGTGCATTTCTGAGTGCACAGAAGTGAGCAGTGGAGATGAGGGAACTGTTTGCTGCTGGTTTCTTCTGTGAAATACAGCAGAAGGACGGATGCTTCCTGTTTGTAACTGATCACCATCTGTGATGATTGCATTGGTCTCAGAAGTGGTGTATCTTTATACTGGAGAGAGAGGACGTGGCATAGGATACCGCTGGAGAGAGCTGGAAACACAACGTGATACTGCGTGGTCTTTGCCTGTTCCGGAGTGGATGGGAGTATACATATCTCAGGGGAACATACTCCTGCAGATAGTAACGTATTCCTGGTAGGCAGATCTGATGCATTGTGTAGGCAGCAGAAAATAAACAGTGCAGCCCACCGTTTGCAGATTTAAACTGGAGAAGGGAATGTGCTGCACTTATGGAAATCAGTCTTACCATGTGCAATATCTCAGTTTTCAGAATCAGAAGTACCTTAATTCTCTTTTTCATCAGAGTGCCTGTATTTCCAGCTGTCTTGTCCATTGCAAGTCCAGGTGAGAGCTAGTACAGAATCAGTCCCATGGCATTTGCTATAGTTTATCACATGGCCTCTTAAGGCACTTGAGCCTGAGTCTTTATCCCTGTGTTAGTTTTATGACGTGGGAAACATTGCACAGAAAAATACAGTTTAACAGTGTAATAGCTACTGCTTAAAAATATGGGATACACTTTTTTTTTTTTTTTTTTTACTAGAAATTGGTCAAAATCAAAATGTGGCTGCCCCATCCCTGGCAGCGTTCAAAGCCAGGTTGGACGGGGCTTGGAGCAGCCTGGTCTAGTGGAAGGTGTCCCTGCTTGGGTTGGGTTGGAGCTGGATGAGCTTTAATCCCTTCCAACCCAAACCATTCTGTGGTTCTATGAAGATTTCTGCCATTGATTGAATTTATAAGTGTAAAGCCCTTCTGAAGATCATTGTATCTTACAGCTTTTGATCTGATCCTTGAGCAAGGAGAGCTGGAGTGAAAGGAGATGCTCTTTCTTGTGGCTTTATGTACCACTGCTATCCTCAATTATGAGAGAATCAGTGAGACCTTAGGGCTGGACTTTGATGCCTTTTGTCTTTCTAGCATCTGATTCTGCCAGGAGGTTGTAGTGGTTTCTGTTGCATGACTCAAACTCACATCTACTGCGAACAGTAATGTGCTACCTACACTCTTTGTGGCAAGCTGGTTAAGTAATAAGAAGTACCTTTTAGATCCACTAATAACAGAGTTTTCCTTCATCTATGCCTTTGGGAACATTTCAGTACTTTGCCTGGCGGTGTATCACTGCTCTGAATCGTGTGTGGAAAAATGTCTGAAGCAAATTAAACAAAATGACTTGTGAGTAAAAGATCAAGTCAAAACACTGTCGAGATGAAAATCATTGACTTGATGGGTGCAGTCTGTATGTAACTGGGAAACCTTTAATGACAGCAGGAGAAAATTTGGCCATAACAAAGTTGCGCTTGAGGTTTCTGTGACTTAAAAAAATAATCTCTTTATTCCTGTGGTTTATTATTCCTGTGGTCACATGGCACGAGCTATTACAAGTAAGAAGGAGTCTTAGTGGAAGATCCATCAGGCTGCCTGTTCAGCAGAGTCTGGCTTGAGACTAAATCTCAAAAAATTAAGATGGGAGTGAAAAAAAAAAACCCTCTTCTGGCACTATATTTGTGGCTTGGCTTATGTAGATCCTGCGAGTCCATTCCATTGTTTTTACTCATACCATCCTCTCTTGTTGGGAATCAATAAGAGTGATTTGGCATCTGTACCATAGTACTAAAAACAATCTTAACTACTTACAATTAATGAATCGTGTAAGCTGGCAGTCACTGATCTGAGGGGATGGAATAACAAACATAAGGACAATGTGAATTCTGCATTGACTGGCAACATATGTCAGAGAAAGAGCTGCTTTATTTTTCTGGTGCTAAATTGCTTTAGTGTGTGAACTTTTAAATAAGCAGTGCTTTAAGGAAGTGTACAAGCTGCTTGAGCTGAAGCCTATATCTTGGCTGAAATATGGCATAATTTTATGTCATCCTGTGTATAGTGGCATGAGATCCTTGTGAAGAGAAGGAAGAAGATACTGTCATGTTTTCCCTGTTGTATCTGTCTGGTTTTAGTAGGTGGAAAAAGAAACCATTGTACTGGTTATATTGTACCTGTTGCTTCCTCCCTACCTTTTATTTCTTTTTTAAATTAGGATGTCATAGTGTAAAAATAAAAACCCAGATCGAGATCCAGCAAGGGAAGGAAAGATGGTTTTCGAATGGTGAAACTTGTTTTTGAGTTTTGTTGGTTTTAATTGAGGAAAAATGATAATTTTGCTTTTTCTTATTGGGTTAATCCACAGCAAGATCATTAAACAAAACAAGCTATTGGGACTTAATCATAGGAAAGGACCTTAAGATCATATAGTTCCAATCCTCTTCCTAGGGGCAGGAATGCCTCACACTAGACCATGTCACCCAAGGCTCTGTACAGCCCAGCCTGGCCTTGAACACTGCCAGGAATGGAGCATTTACCACTTCTTTGGTCAGCTTGTTCCTGGACCTCACCACCCTTGCAGTAAAGAACTTCCTCATTTTTAAAGAGAGGCTTTTTTGGGGAACACTTTATTAATTCAGACTTCTATGATCCCTTTTGGGCTGTCTCCTTAGGTTGTATATGCAAGTCTCATTCAGTCAGACTGGGTAGGGCAGTACGTCCTTCGATTCTTTTAGTTTTTGAATCTAAATATTACAAAAATCCCTGTTTCCCAACGAAAAGAGAACCGGTTCAGGGAGAGCTGATGTTCTGGGCAGTATATCCAAGATAACTATACATGCTAGAGGAAGAGAAAGCAGCCTTGGGAACAATAGGGAGGCTTTAAAAAGCCGTTTAAATTGTGCCAAGCTGCTATTTTTTTTTCTTTTTGGTTGTCATAGAAATGTGCCAGTCCGTGTCTCTCACAGATGAGCTCAGTAATGAATGGCTGTGCAGGATGAGTCTCTTTTCAATGAAGATGTTTATACTTGAGGAACACAGATGGACTTAAACTGCAAGTCAGAATCTAAGCACCCCTGAGCTCCTAGGGGAGGGAACTGTAGTCTGGGGTTTATAGCTCCGGCCTGCATCTGTGCTTCTTGGTTTGGCTTTCTGAGTTCTTATGGGAAAGTAGAAGAGGAATACTGTCTGCAGTAAAGATGGTTGGTTTGTTGCTGGGCTTTGATTTGATTTGATTGATCAACTCCATTGGGTTGATTTGATTTGGGCGAACTCCATTGGTTTGGAAGAACTTTACTTCCTAGATGTCTCTGCAGGAGCATCATGGCTGAAGCTAGTTGGGTACAGAGGTGTCACTAAAAGGTGCAGTCTTTAGCAGGTAATCTTTTCTGTCATTTCTGTACTGCTGTTGCTTTTTGCCTTTTGAAACAATTTTAGATTTAGATAAATATTTTGAATGAGAGCTGACAGTCTTACCTCCTGTGCAGCAGGCAAAACACTGTGATATATGCTTGGTAGAAGTTCACACTTAAATTTTGCTGCTGCAAATGACTGCAGGTTGTAGAAGCAGCATCAGACCTGTGAGATACTAAAGAATTTGCAGATGGCACAACTAGTAATCTTCAGTGAGGTGTGTCATTGAGCGCTGGACAAATCTGGTGCAGTCAACAAACACTATACTGTGTTGGACGGGGCAGTGTTCAGTGCACGCAAAAATGTCCTGTGCAGGATTTAGTATCTGGATTGTTTGCTTAAGAGCATGATTCTGTGAATTCTTTTTCACTTCCAAGAAGCCCATTAATTATTTTCATCTACATTTGGCACTGTCAGAATGTCTCAGAGGAGCTTAGGTGTAAAATGACAATAGCTGCAGTATCTCCAGGGTTTTTAGGTATCCGAATGATTTGTTTATCTGGCTGTCTTGCCTTCCCTTGGTTTTCTATTCCTGGAGCTGGACTGCCGGAAATGTTGCATGTTGCTGAATGCAGAATAGCCCTTGCTGTGCCAAGGCGTGTACTTGGAAGAATGGGATACGGTGTCCTATTAATTAATATAAATAATCAAAGATACGGAATAAATGAAATACGGGCTGAGTTTTTTTATCGTTTATTTTAAGAAAGTATTCCCAACAATCGGAAGGATGGAAAGTAGCTTATTTTAAAATTAAATCCACTTTTATCAGAAGCTTTCACTGTTGGTGAACACCGTGAAGACTTTCCGCTCAAACCTGTTTGCATATATTTGAGCCTTGTCTTTGGTCAAAGTGTTGAATTTGACTGCTCAGACTCTTCTCTTAATAGTCTGTTTTTTCTTGTAATTCACTTTAAAGTGTCCTGCTTGAACTTGTATTGGAAGACAGCTCGGGCTAGAATTACCTTGCCTTTTATTAAAAAACACTTATTTTTGAGGTAAGATGAATTCTTCATATGCAACAAGCTTCAGGAAATGCAGTATTTGTGCAGAGAAATTCCTCTTATGCTGGCTTGACCCATGTTTTGTGTGATCTTAAAATGTCCCAGCACTCTGTTACAAACCTTGCACAGTCAACTGATTTCATCCCTGGAGGGGGAAGAGGTACTCATTCACTACAGTTTGTGGAGGTGCAGTCTCTTACAGATGAGAATGCTACTACATGTGTTATGTGTTGTGCATCTCAGCACTTCTCTGTCATTTTCACTTCTCTGCATTCTCAGCACTTCACTTCTGTCAGGCAGCTGCAGCCAGATAGGAAAGCTGCAGGTGAGGAAAGTGTTGAATAAGAACAAAATGGTTGTTTTACCTGAGCTAAAATGCCAAAGTTAAGGTGTCTGTTTTCCTGCTTCTCGTCAAGGGATGGTCAGTGTGCTCCTATAAGCTCCAGGAGCTCCTGTGTTCCTCCAGCTCTACCACTGACTCATATAGCCCATAGCAAAGTGCTTGGGAGCCCTGCCTGCTTTCCCACTGGAGAGGTGGTGTTAAAAGGCTTGCTTACTGTATGTTTTTATTTTAAAGGTTAATCAATTAGACTTCATCAACTGGAATTTTTGAGGAATTAATTTATAAAATGCTCTGTTTTGTGCTAGAGTGCTCTGAATAATTAATCTTGTATTTATTCTAGTTTTATAATAAATATCAAAATCTTATAGTAACTTTTTCTGTTCCCAAATCCATCTTTAATTAATTTTTTGAAGGGCCTTCACAGAACGGGTATGCACAAATCCCATTGTACTCCCATTGTATTTAAGAAGCTGTAGTGATCAGCGTGACTGCTGCCAGATGCGTGAAATCCTAGAATGGTTTGGGTTGGAGGAAACCTTAAAGATACTTAGTTCCAACCCTCCTGCCATGGGTGATGACAATTAAAATAGAATTAAGATGGAAACAGTTAAAAGGTCATTTTTAAATGTTTTTTTTTTTTTTTTTTCCAGTTATATCCTAGAACCCAGACCACAGTATTTTAGACATAAAGAAGAGTTTTATGTGGGTAATTCCACTCTTTTCAGTACTTGCTGGATAGGTTAAAACGGTGTCTCAGAGCAGGAATCCTAAATGATCAGAGGTTTTCATAGGACACATTTGCTGTCCTACTTGTGTGAGAAGTTTGCAGTGATGTAATAGTATTGAAAATGATGCTTCAGGAGCATTTATTCAGTGCTATTGGAAGTTACCACTTTCACTGTAGGAGTGTTCACTTTTCATCTGCCATCATAAAGTAATCTTTTTACTTTTTAATTGGCTTAGGTTGTCCTTCTTGGGGGAGAGGAAGCCTTGTTGGTTGGGTTTTGGTTTTTGATTTTTTTTTTTAATTTTTAATTTGAAACACAGTTTTAACATTTGGATTGTTCGAAACAAAAACAAGAGAAGTCCCAACATGAGCAAGAGAATATTTTTAAAGGGCTTTGAGGCTCTAAGTTCCTAACACAGTCCAGATGTCTCCTATCTCTGCTCTTTCTGTAGCATTTTCTGGCTCAGTGTCATTGGATTTTGAACTGGGTCCAAGCTGTGTGCCAAGTCCTGAAATAAAGTAAATCAGTGAGTTGTTCTTGGACGTTTCTCCTTAGTCCAAACCAACCCAAATCAAACTTTAGCTCTGACCTCAGGACTGCACATTCAGATATTTTCCTTTGCCTCCTCAAAGTAGCAAAAGCAGGAGATTACCACTTTGCAGTATTTAAACAGAGGCTTGTGCGACATCCGTGCAGCTGAAGCAACTGTGTTACTTGGGACCCAGTGCCTGGTAAAACACCAGTGATGTTTGCAAGGGCTGTGATTCTTCATCATGATTCCTATTGTTGGGTCAGGATTCACATTACGGCCACACTGGAGTAGAATTTATTTGGAGGTGTGTGTCATGTCTACAATTAGACGGCAACCAAAGGAAAGATTCTGTAGTACAAATGTTTCTGCCTGAGTGGCTTAGAAACTGTTGATGGGGAAAACATAACCCCCAAAGCATCAGAATTAAGTTCTAGGATAAAGTGACTGACTGTACTTTATCTTTCCTTAGGCAAGAACTTGTCTCCATTGTATTTAAGCACTCCATTGAAATTTGCCTTGCATGCAAATAAACTGTGACTGAATGGGTGACCTATTGTTCGACATTCTAGTGACTGCACAGCAGCTTATGTGGGGATAAAAGCATTGGAAAGGTAGTGTTATGTTGAACAAGTGTAGTTGCTGGAGGGAAGTAGACTTAACAGTATGCAGCACAAACTCTCTGCAGGACATCAGCGGGTTTGAGATCTGTTGGTTTAAACCTTAAGCTTTATCTTCCGATTGGCCAGGTTCAGATAAGTTTAATTCAACCACATCTGTTATCGACCTTTTGTTAGACCCAGCTTTCACTGAAATTGATGTGGAGCTTTCCTTCGGCTCAGCAGGCTTTGCACTGTATCCTTGTGTGTGTGTGGTCTGCGGGTGTTCCGGTGCAGCTGATCATTTTTGGTATGGAAAGTTGTCAAAACAGGTAGGACACAGGAGCCTGACAGTGCTGTCAGGGAATGAGAGTTTCCAGTAATGCTCTGTGTTGGCCACATTTTGTGTTTTTTGGGAGTCTCACTACAATTGTATATGCATATTTGGCTGCTCAGGGAATACTAATGCAAAGCTTTTCTGTAGAGTAAAAGAAGGCTCCTTTTTAAACAAGGGGATAGCAGTGACCTTGTTTGACAGAAATGCATCTAGGAAAGTTCACTTGCCTGACTGCATTACATATTATCTGGGCTAGTAGGATTACTTTATTAATCAGTTTTGTTCTCTCTGGTCTTCAAGCCAGTGTGTGTCTTTCTGGCTGGATTCTGTATAAAAATGAAATGGGTAACTAACAGCTCCTGCTCAAAATTTACCTTTCAGAAGCAGCCAGAACAGCCATGTGGATTAAAATATCTAATGGCTTTCATGATGAATTTTCTAACGTGAGTTAAATGTTGGCCAGCACGTTCGCACACTACGTGGTAGCAGTTCGACGTGCTATTACAAAGTTATTGTGCAACGATGAATACCAGGGCCAGCAGTAAATGAGCTCTTTTACAGAGAAATGCCATAAAAAAAGGAAACATTTCAGCCCTGGCATGTCTTGTAATTCTTTCATCACTTACCGGAGCTTTTGTATACACACGACTTTGTTTCCTGTGAGATGCCGTGTTTGGCACTCATCTCTTGGGTGTTGAGGACTGTTTTGCTTTCTATGTGGAACATCAGGCGTGGATTGACCAGTTGCCATAAGCTTCCCTTGCTTGTGCACTGTGTGGGGCTTTTCGCCTCGAGTGTGGACCTCATTTGAACTCCTTGTCAGAGCCTGTCTGCTCTGTCTGTGGCTCCTTGCACAGGGACTGGACCTGGTTGTTTTGGAGAGTGACCTTTCCATCAGGGCTGACCTGCTGAGCTCGCTGGCGTGGGATCAGGAAACCAGTTCCTGACTCAGTCTGGTCTTCTGCTGCTGGTAAATTGGTGTAGCACACTGATCTGCATGATACACCCCACATCAGAAGTTACCTGGGTATGTAAAACCAGGTTCCATTCTTTGTCACATCAGGAAAGATGTAAAGGTGAATTTTGTGCTTTGCCCTGGAGGAACTGGGAATCAGCCTGACAGAGCAGGAGGTATATATTAGAGTCACAGGAAGTTTTCTTTGGTGCTGCTCAGAGCTTCTCTTTGGAAACAGTGAAGATGCTGGGAGAAGGGCTGTGGCAGGCACAACGGTTGTATGTGTGTTTGCAGATAGATTAAAAACTGCTCAGGAGATCCTCTGGCCTTCGAAAAAGGGATTGTTGGAGATAAAACTGTCAGGGGACAATGATAAAAGAACTGGGGCTGAAAATGAAAGAGCTGCTGGGTGATAAGAGGAAGCTCCTGTGTTTTGAGAGCTGGACTTCAGCTAGATAGAAATCTTAAAAGCCCTGTGCAGATCAGTGCCATAATGTGCTTGCCCAGGTTTCGCTTCATTTTCCCGCTGCCACCCAGCCTGTAGGAAGCAGTTTTCATGCTTCCCTGGCAGCAAGATTCTTTGAATGTGGGAAACCCGATAGCGTGTCTGCTTAACTACCAGACTTTGGCCTGGTGCCCTTTCTGGCTTCCTTATGGAGTAAGTGCAGTGATGGGAAGAATGTGCTTCTTACACATGTAGTCGTCTCGGTGATAGTAAACTGTAACACTGATACCCTGTTTAGCCTACCTCTGCCTGCAGAGCCATTGCCATGGTACGTGGGGGTCAGTGACAGGGTAACAAGAAGTCTGTTTTAGGTTTTGAATGCAAAGGAGAAACTAGACGTGAAATTAATGTGGTTTTTTTTTAATCTGACTTTTTTTGTTTGTTTTTTGGAAACTGTAGATGTTTGTTCTAAACTGTCAACCTAATGCATGTTAATTAATTTAAACCATTGAGACTTTTGCAGTGACATGCCAACAGAAAGCTTCCATTAGATGCTAGCAGGAGTTTTCACAAATTGCAGAATATAAAGAGGATTTGCTTGGGTGTTTAAAAGCTGTGCTGCAACCATTTGAATGACTTATAGTAGATGTATATGAAGAAAACCCCATGAATTTTGGAGGATTCCTCTTAAAATTTTACATTTGTAAAACGGCTTTAGTATCATTTCGCGTACTGTCCAGGTCAATGGGAAGGAATTTAAATCATATAAATAAGAAGAGCTACCCACTAGGAAGCCCCAGTCTGTGTATGCGACTGATGGCTTACTGAATTGGATTTGTAAAGCCTGCCAACCAAAAGCAAAATGTTTTGAATTACAGAAATGTAAACTGCAAATATTACAGCAATGAACTTGTACTGGAGACAAAAGGCTTTTCTGAAATTATGACAAAATGGGTTTATTTTATTTGAATTTTAATGTCTGGTTTGTTTCTATTTGGGGTATGTGTTTAGGAAACCAGCTTGCTGGAATTGTGTGCTAATTTCAGACTGCTTTCTAGCAGTCCCAAATGGAAGTGAAACTAGGTGTCAACCACAGTGAGTTAAAGATCCTGAGGAATCAACAACTGGGACTCATAGGTCTTGATCGTGCAAAATACTGCATGCTGTCAAATCCTGTCGGAAATTGAGTGCTCCGCAGTGTGCAGAATCAGAGCCAAGAAGCTATCAAGCCAGGTAGAGGTGCACTAGGAAGTGATTTGGCAAACACTTATTTCATTATGACAGAGCTGTTTGTGATGGTAAATGTGTAAAGCATCCTCATGCCTTAGTCCTGAGCTACAACCTCGCACAACTGCAGTGTAGGAACCTGAGGCAATAAACTGGGGGATGTTTGAATTGGCTATGCTGGCCCTTGGATTAGATCTTGAGACTTCAGTTCTGAAGAAGACTTTTACTTAGTGTATAAACCACTATATAATATATATATAATATATATATTAAACAGGGGAAGTTTAGATTGGATATAAGGAAGAAGTTCTTTACTGTGAGGGTGGTGAGGCACTGGAATGGGTTGCCCAGGGAAGCTGTGAATGCTCCATCCCTGGCGATGCTCAAGGCCAGGCTGGACAGAGCCTTGGGTGACATGGTTTAGTGTGAGGTGTTCCTGCCCATGGCAGGGGGGTTGGAACTGGATGATCTTAAGGTCCTTTCCAACCCTAACTATTCTATGATTCTATAAGTAACGTATACACTAAGGATCATGATTTCTAACAGGTGTTATTATGGGAAAGTGCTTTGTTTTTTTTCTGGGAAACTTCATTTACAAGGAAGGATATTAGTAAATTATTTTGGGTTTGTATATAGTAGGTGTCAAGTGGCAAACTCCTTACTGGTGTGAAGTCGTACAAAGGGGTGTTTGTTAGTATGCATTAAGATTGTTTGGTGTAGTTCTACCACTTTGTGGACTGTTACCCCAGTGAATCTGATAAATCATGATGTGCATTGTCATGATAGGCTTTATAATTGGCCAGTGTTTTCTGTGTATCTTTGGTGGGAAGGGGAGCCATGGACTCTTGTACCAAGCCATATCCAAAGTCTGAGTCAGAGCAAGAAGCGGAACAAGAACTTCAGAAGCCCAAGTTGAACAATGGAAATGAATATTAAAAAAAGAATTGTTTTGTATACAGGCACTTGTAACCCTGATAGAGCCTTCTCTTGACATGCAAACCAGTTGTTACTAGACATGTTTGGTGATTAAGGTTTTACAAGTCAGATTGTGTTCAAATTGTACAAATAATAATAATGAAGAAACCTGAAGAGCTGTTCTTAAAAGAATGCACCCTCTTGAAAATACTAAAAAATATGTACAGAATTGTTTCAGCAGTCCTCTCATCATGTAGGGTTTGTTATTTGAGAGATGATGTTTCTAATACTTGGTGACAGGTTTATATCTTAAAATCCTTGTACAAACATGAAATAAAGCATTTATATGGTACTGGAAAATAAGGTTCAACGTTCAGCCTCATTCAGCCTTTTCTCTTTCATTCACCAAAGAATTCTGAATAAAACGTCGTTTCTTAGTCATGGGTGACTTGTTCTGCAGTGCTGAAGATATTTTCTGATCCTCTGTGTCTTATGTGGCATTATTAATCTGTTTTCCCAGTCACATGTATGAATGTGTAATAAAGGCCAGGAAAATAGGTCAGCATCAGCCAGTATCTCTATCTCCAGTACTACTAAAAACACCTCGCTTGTTGGTTCCTGTGTTTCATAACTTTCTTGTTGCTGTTTGTTCATTATTTCTTTACCTCTGGGAGTCAGAGATGAATTTTAGAAAGCAGGTTATCAGCTTGCCTGGCAAATACGTTGTTACTAATTTCCATATGGTACCAGACAAGTGTTTCTTCCATTTCATTAGCATTGGTTTTGACTGTTTTGTAAGGAATTTCTGTCCCTTGGGGAATTGGAAACCCCCTGGTACCAACAAAGGGGAAATTACTGTATCTTCCCAATGTTGAAGGTGGAGAGCAAGAAAGCAAGTGTTGCAGATTTACCTGAAATTGCTAAGTTAGGAAGGAGTGAAAGCAAAGGGAGTAATTCTGGTTGGAAGAGTTGCCTTAACTCACAGGATGAACGTGATGTTTTCTCCATTGCAGTGAGTCAGATTTCTGTTCTGTTTGTCTGGGTCTTTCAACGAGCAGCAGAGGAATGATAAACACTGGGACTGAAACCTCCTGCAAAAGAAAGACATTTTTTTCCTCAGGAAGAGTTTTACTGCACATGGGAAGCTTGCTTTGACCAGAATTGCAGACATTCAGTGGTGCTGTATTATTTAAAGAATTGAGGGCATTCATTCTTTTTCACCCTAAACAGGGTTTTGCTCTGCTTGTGGTCATCCTGAGCAAATCCCTGTGTCTGTGTTTTTTTTACTGCATTAGGCCAGCAGCATTCAATAAACAATGTTAACTTTATGTAGCTGTTAAATACACTGACCTTTAGTATTGGTTTGCACAAGCCATGCACAATGTGAGTACCGCTGAAATACCATGGTTGATTTAAGCAAGTTTCTCTGCTGCAATCAAAATATGACATTTCTATTACAGACTAGATGCTTCATCTGCAAGTGTGACACTATTTCCCAGACCTGGTTCTCTCTTCTCATCTTTTGATGTTTTGGTGTGACACCATTTCGCTTTCAGTCTCTGCTTCCTCACCTGAAAAATAGAAATGGGAATTCCGTGTCTTTGGGAATAACCAGGTTAATATTTGCTGAGTGCTCTGAAGCTGTATGGTCCCATGATACGCTGCACCGGGTCAACGTGACTATTGCTAAATCACACTCTAGCAAGAATTACAGTCATTAATAGCTCTGAGTCTGGGGAAAGAGTCACTGCAAATACTGTAACAGCTACTTTAACTGTTTCCTTTTAAGCAAACAAAACCTCTTGACGTTTCTGCTGAGCAAGTTATAATGGCTTAACTTATTAAAATGCTGCAGAGTGTGTTGTTCCTTACTGGCCCCAGTAGCCTTTTTTCTTTTCATTGAACCAAGTGATCATTGAAATTCCACCAAAAACGATGGCAGTTCTTCAGCTCAGTGGGTTGGGTGAATGGCTTTCCTTTTGTTACTCAAGTTTATGCCCTTGAGAACATGCAAGCTACAGTAGTTCAGCAACAGGAGAAAAGGGGAACCTAGAAGCAGTGACGCACATTCAGTAATTCTACTTCCTATTCCCAGTGTGTTGGCTTTGGGTTTTCAGCACATTAACCAGCTTTAAGGAGGGTAATGCCCTGTTTTGCCAAAATTTAACTCTGCATTTCCCAGTGGCCTGATGCAGCTATCCTCTAATTGATCAGGAGCAGGGAGAGATAGATTTCTGTTTGGGTCCATTCAGACAGCTGTACTAGGGGCTCACAATTTCATCATGACAAATACAATGGAAGAGGTAATTCTCACCATGAGATTCCCTGTGCAGTATGCATCGTGCCTCTTTGAGATGGGAAGAGTGAGACTGCGTGTGCATGAACATTCTGCAAGGAGAATGGGAAAGATGGGAGAGGGGGCAGGCACAAAATCTGATGAGTACTTGCCTATAAAAATTACTTAAACTTCTGATATCTTAGATTTGCCATCTGCAAGATGCAGGCGATTTCTCCATGTTTAATCACTTATTAGTGATCAGATAATGGAACGCCAAAGGCATAAACCAGACCCAGAAAGATATAGTAGAGCCAAGCGAGGTTGAAGAAGCTATTGAGCTTTTTCTCAGGTATGAATTAATTAGAAATTCGTCAATCAATCCTTCCCTTTGTGTTTTTCACGAACCAGAAAGTATTTCCATAGGGAAAATGGGTGAAAATATTGTGAATCAAAATACAGCACTAGACCAGAGAAGTGAAGTATTCTAATTTAGTTAAAATCTGTGTGAAAGTGTGGGTTTACACTCTACTCTGTGGACAACTAAGAAAACAAGACTGGTTACCAGTTGAATGTATATTTGGATAAGTATGTGCTTGCAAGTGAGAGATGTCAGGAGGGATGAAGTGGGGTAGTCCTTTCATATAATTCCCATTTTGTAGGACTTAGCTTTATGCTTTGTGATCTGTTGTGAGAGATGTGCAAAGCGAAAGGTCTGTTAGTCAAAAGATTCAGGAAGTAGATTCAAATTGAGAGATCAAATTGGGAAAGCCAGCTGCATCCTGGGCTGCGTCAAAAGGAGCGTGACCAGCAGGTCGAAGGAGGTGATCCTGCCCCTCTACTCTGCTTTCGTGAGACCTCACCTGGAGCATTGTGTGCAGTTCTGGTGTCCTCAACATAAAAAGGGCATGGAACTGTTGGAACAAGTCCAGAGGAGGCCACGAGGATGGTCAGGGGACTGGAGCACCTCCTGTATGAAGACAGGCTGAGGAAGTTGGGGCTGTTCAGCCTGGAGAAGAGAAGGCTGTGTGGAGACCTCATAGCAGCCTTCCAGCATCTGAAGGGGGTCTATAGGGATGCTGGGGAGGGACTCTTCATTAGGGACTGTAGTGATAGGACAAGGGGTAATGGGTTAAAACTTAAACAGGGGAAGTTTAGATTGGATATAAGGAGGAAGTTCTTTACTTCTAAGGGTGGTGAGGCCCTGGAGTGGGTTGCCCAGGGAAGTTGTGAATGCTCCATCCCTGGTGGTGTTTCAGGCCGGTTGGACAGAGCCTTGGGTGATATGGTTTAGTGTGAGGTGTCCCTGCCGATGGCAGGGGGGGTTGGAACTGGATGATCTTAAGGTCCTTTCCAACCCTAACTATTCTGTGATTCTCTGATTCTAATTTGTGATTACCATCTGCAATCGTATTCACAGCCTTCTCTTTTTCACTGACTAGGAAGGAAGGAAGAAAGCAAAACCCACAACCAAGCCTCTTCATTAGTCGTAGCTAGAATGAACCACAATAGGCAGCTCCATTTTTGTTTTGCTTCTCCTCTGAATTGGAGCTCTCATGTTGCTCAGGCCTTCATCTGTGAGGACTCGGGGCTGGGATGAAGAGCTGCAGAGTTGGATTAAAGATGTGATCAACCTGCAGATTTCTTTATTGTAGCATTAATTTTTAACCTTCAGGTTTCAGTTTAAACTGCAAAATATATGTCTCTAATTCCCTTGTGAGCAGGTAGGAGTTGAGGGTTTTCAGCCCTTGCAGGAGGATCTTGGTGATTAGACCACAAAGTCCTGGGGTGCTTTGCACAGTTGTCCATATTTAGATCCGCCTGTGATATTTTGGGTAGATTATTTGGGGAAAAGTGGGGGAGTTCCTGCTTTTCTGGTACAGAGCAAGAATTCAGATAGTTTTTCTTGTAACTTCAGGCTCTGAAGTTTTTGGTTTACAGTTTGCATGTAATGGGTGTAACCTGGGAGGAAAGAAATGGTGTTTATCTGAGATGAATGGCAGTGAATGACAGGACAAAGGTTAGGTGTGTGTGGAGAAGGCTGGGTATTGATTTCCTAAAGATGTTTCTTGTTGAAAGCTGTAGCTATTGGAGAGCAGAGACCTCCCTCTACACAATTAGGTATGTTTTGATCAAAAGTCACTGGAAAAGCTATGTCAGTCTGACTCTTAATCTCTTAGATGGTGATGATAATACCGTCAGCTTTCTCATACTCCACTGACATAGCATATTGTGTTAAAGTCTGGCTCAGTGGTTCTGCATGGACTTCACCCTGTGTTTAAGATAATTGCCGCAATACATTTCTGCCCAAGAATAAATTGATTTCTCAATGGCATAATTATTTTTTCGCTGCTTATCAAACTGGTCTCTCCAGGCAGTTTGTTTAAAGATCAGATGCTTTACGCTTATGGGAGCACTGCGGGAAGGTTTGTTGATGGCTTGGTAAACAATTAAAAAGTCTGAAATCAGAAAACAGTGGGCTTCATGCAGAAGAGGATGGTAAGTATTTATTTTGACTGCCAGGTTTAACTGCGCCGTCTTAAGTGGTAACTTAAGAGCATTTAGCATACCTTTAACAGTCCTGTCCTCAGCACCTGCATGAGGTAGTCATTGCTCACCACAGCAAAAACCCTATGCTTCTTTCCTGCTAGAAAGGCCCACTGTCCCTGTGCTTTGTTTGTGCATGTTTCATTCCAGGCTTACTGAGCTGACTTGGATGAAAACAAAAGCAAGGGAGAAGCAAGAAGTGGATCTGTTGACAGCTATGGCAGAGATCGAATTCCAAACCAGGCCATGGGATTCCTGAGAAGGGGCTACTTAAACAGGACTCTCCTTTGATTAATTGGAGATAGGGTGACACCTTGGACGTCAGAACTGTATTTGAGCTTGGAATCAGACAGAGGGTCAAAGACATGAGATGCTTGAGGGCTGAAATGTGATGCCTGTTGCTTCCCTCCCTCTCTTCTCTGCTTTCTGGCTGTTGTACAGACCTTCAGGTCCCGCTCATGTGGCTTCGCTTTACTAGTTCTGTTCATCATGAGTTCAGAAGCATACAGCAGAATTGGCTGCTTTTTCTGCACTACCCAGTGCTTTTTAGCGTTGCCACCCTAGAAATCAAACTGCCTTAAAACCTTGCAGTCCCCTAAGCTTAGGCTTTGGAAACTGCCTCCCATTGCCAAACTAGCCTTTGAGGACTTGCTGACTTGCTTCTTTTTTTCCCCAAGTAAGTTTCTCATCATTTTCCTTATCTTCCCTGATAGCAAATCTTTTATATTATTTTTGGTTTTAATATTATTTAAAACAAATGCAGATTGGCATCATTAAAAAAAGAAGGAATGGAAGGTTTATGGAAATCAAGATTTACTACCTTCAGTGGCTTGTTAGTGGATGCTGTGGAGAAATGCAGAGAAATAGCCTACAGCATAAATGTAAATAAAAAAATAAAAATAGTTTAAAAATAAATCTCTGTGTATTTGCTTGATATCTCTAGGCAAAGATGATTTGGTCTCTTCTCCTTCACCCTTTCCTTGGGCTCTGGACAGGTTTACTTTAGCCAGGCTGCTGACCCAAGATAAAAGACTTGGGATGGAATTCAGCTTACTTGACTTAAACAGCATAAAGCTTCTTATAAAGGTGTCTAAACCAGTCTGCTAAAATCCTTTTGTGTCAGCTGAATTCAGTGGTTGCTGAGAGTGATTCATACTCTGAAGGTTTAGTCATTTGATGTCATGTAATTGGGACTCAAGTCAGGCATTTATGGAGCATACTCTCCATATCCTTACTATCCATTATTGATACTCTTGGGCAGTGCAGGTTATGGTGAGGTCTGGGTCTTGATGATAGTCCTGTGTGTATATAACCTATAGATCTAGATGCTACGGGGCTTCTTTAATTGTACCTGTATGTTGGGTTCTCTGTCTGCGGTGCACACACATCACTCGTGTGGTTACAGGTTTGAAATCACTCGACTGTCTTTAAATGCTGACATGGCTAAGGTTTTTAAACGTGCAGGGCCATTCTTTATACGGCAAGAACACTTCAGAAGTATTTAAAAAGGCAGTTTGAACCTGTATGAAAACCTCCAGAGGCAAAGAAAATACTAATTACCAAAGCTTTTAAACTGTATTCCATTTTGAATCTGGCCTACTTTGATAGTGACCAGAACCTTTCAGCAAGTAAAGACTTGCTCAGCTGTCACCAACACCGTTGTTTGGGAGTGCTTTTCCAATTTTTGATACTTTGGTTATAGGGATGCCCCAAAAGCATTGACTTTCCTTGAGCTCCTCGGCAGTCTGGTAACGTGCCTCTCCTGGGCAGGGAAATTTGAACAGGGACGCTGTGAGATGATGACAGTCCTTTGGCAGGCTCCTTTTTTGATGTTGGTTTTCTGAGTTCAAATTAGGAGCACCTAAAACATCCTATAGAATTTCTCTTGCGCAAACACTTGAGCAGAAATTGTTGCCTGTTGCTGTTCTGGAGCAGTGTCTTGGGAGTCTTGGCTGTGCTTCTGTTAACAGAAGAATTACAAATCCAATTCTGTGCTGAACTTGGTTAAAATGCTGGGAGGTGATTTAGAATAGTGAATGGTGCTGCTACCTTAACTTGGGGTCATTAAATGATGGGGTGCTTTGTAAGTTCAAGTGATCTTGCTTTTAAAGCTTGCTTTGTAACTGAGGTAATTCTGCATTGAAAACCGTCAAAGGTGAAACATCTCTTTGGAAGAAAGGCAGGCAGTGTTTATGCTGCATCCAGAAGTGCTCTCTGTGGTAGCCTGCTCTTTACAAAAGAAATAATTATGCAAAAACACATTCTAAGAACAACATGGTTGAGGAATTTCATTCATTACCTAATCGTAATGACCAAAATTTGAAGCTAACCTGCAACCAAGAGGCCATTTAAAACAATTATGTGTTTTAAATTGGGAGGCATAAAAGGCAGCAGAAGCGTAACTTCCCTTGTAGTTTACCCGTGGCCAAAGGCCTTTTCACTTGTTTGCGTGCTGTAAATGAAATGCCATGGAAGCTTCATAGGGTTCTCCTGGTCACCGGTCTTTAAAATCCCATCCCAAAACGTCAGACTTTATCAGCTTGTTTACAGCCCTTGTTAAGGTAGTGTTTGCATCTGACCAGCAAAAGGATGAGGTCCTGCCTGTTACGTGATACGACTCTTCTGCTGCTACCGCTGTTCTTAGATGTATGGCAGATAACCAAGGACCTTAGCAGGAGGCTGTGTTTGTATGTGCTGACCGTGGGAAGAGATTATTAACTCTATAATGTTTCTTTGTTGTATTTTGAAGGAGCGTTTGAGTTTTCACTGATTATGCTGGACAATATAAAGTTGTCTGGTTCTGGACTTGGTCGATTCTTTCTTTTTTTTCCTTCATGGCTTTTGAGACTGTCCTTAGAATAAGCCTCAAGTGGCTGGATCATTATTTATAAAAATGAGCAGTTACCAGGGATGCTATGCAGATGGCATTTCTGGAGCACAAGTTCCAATGACAGAGAGGGCTTTTTTAATAGACGTGTGGTTTTGCTGACATGAATGGTCTGCATACATTATCCATTTATGTATGTTCTGGACATTGAGCAATCTGTTTTACAGACAGTTAAAAATCTAACATTCATTAAATGCCTCTTATTTTTGTGACTGCTGGGAAGACCTCGAATCTCGAGTTGTTTCTCAGCCTCCCACAGTACTATTTTGTGAAAGCTTTGGCTTTCTCTAACGCATGGTTTTCCGGTTTGGCAGCGCAGCAGTACTTTTGTTGTTTAACTCGTGCAACAATAGATGAACATGAAGCAGAGCTGTGTGCTAGGAAAAACTAGCTTAGTTGTCTCTGGAGGCTTGGAGGTTTTCATATACATCTGAGGTCTGGTCACTAGTCTTCACTGCAGTAAACGAGAATGTTTCATCAGTTTCTGCTTGTATTCCCTATATCATGGTATGGTAGTGGGTTGGAACTGGATGATCTTAAGATCCTTTCCAGTCCTAACTGTTCTGTGATTCTCTGTCTGTTAACCCCTACCTTGGGGCTGATGGCCGTACAGATGCACAGAAACGGCCGCTGTCAGGAGCCTTGCAGTCAAGGGATAAGAGATACCTTGGTCAGTTCAGGCCAGAGGATCTCAATGAGTTTTCTTCCTTAATCCCTTATGGTGGATCAGTCTGATATAATGGCCTCATAGTATTTTCACTGTTATTTTAATCTTGCTTCTCCTTCTCACTACATTTTTTGACACCACTGAAAGCAGCTTTTCCATCAGCCTCTCATACTCATTCTCAGGGTCTAGTCTGGATGCTCACCATTTCTTTCAGATGTTTATTTCTTACCATTTGTTTATGGTAGGACACAGAAAAACCTTGAAGAATGTGCTTGCCCTTTTCTTCCCTTCATCTTGGAACAGCAATAGACTTGGGTGGGCGTCTTCCCATTTTTAGGTGAGTTACTGTGGTAATTGCACAATTTAGGTGTATCCTAGATGAAAATAGTGTATTACCTAATATAGAACAGTTCAGGAAACAGTATGATGCTGACATTGCATTTTTTCCATTTGTTTTTTGAGGTTGGTTATTTCCTTCTAGAAGAATAAGTGTCCTTGGCTAAAGTTGTTTGTGCCACATAAATAACCAAGTGTTTCAACTGCTTGGGTAAATCTCTGATCAGAACAGAAGATAGTTCAGTTATAGTTAGTAAGCCAGCCTGTGAGATGAAAACAGAGTAAATTTTTGTATTGAGGAGTAAACACAAGACTGCTAAATCTGTTTCAAGCATACCATCTTCCTGTATTGTATTGATTACTAGCATATCTCAGAATGTGATTCATGCATATTGACCTGCACGGGAGCTTAGGAGGTGGTTGGAAACTGAGCGAACAGTATTGCCTGGGCCCCCACCCTTACTGTGTCATTTGTCCCTCTGCCATCCAAATCCTGATGACTTCTTGGGGCAGGCACTCACTGAGCAGTGCGGTTTCCTCTTAAATGAGCCTTTTGTACAAGTGATGCTTACACAGAGTGGAACTGGGTTCTGAAAAGCTCCAACATTAGTGATTTTTTTTTTAGCTCCAGCTCATACTCCTCAGGTGTTGAAGGGTCTGTAACAGACACACATGTTCATTATTTCCTGTTTGATGTAATCTCAGATGAACCAGAAATGGGGTATGATTTCAATGGAAATGCCAGAGGGGTGAAGAGTTGTTGAGATGCATGAGGAAAAACAAGGTTGTATCAAGTCCTCAATACCTAAGAAGAATTAGTTATGTTCCTCAAAAATAGACAGTGACTCTGGTCACCCTTTTAATTAATAAATTTTAGGTTAATCAGTTATTAATTCGGCTTGAACATGAAACTTTTAAGTTGGTGTTTGCTTTTGGTCACTTTCAGTTGATCTCTTTGCACTTATTATCATAACTGTATGTGTTTAGCTGAGTGATACCCTAGGAATTTTTGATTTGCAGCTGATCCTGCACATAGTCTCCAGAATGGTATTTATTTGCTCTTTCCACCTTGGTTTCCCTCCCTGTGAAACAGTATTAATCTTTAACTCTTTGCACAATAGATTATAAAAGTATTAATCATCTGATGCAGTGGGCTTGTCTTCAGTGCAGTAGTCACTTAAATGAGTACACTCATGTCGTAGGACTCGAATGGAGAAAGGAGTGACTGGGGTGTGAGACATCAGGAGCCATGCAAGGCAACTGGCCAAGCAGAGAGGCTGGCTCAGCAGGAAGTGGTTGATGGTTGATGAGTTACTAGTGTTAACGGCCTGAAGATAAAACCTGCGTTACAGTCTGAGCTTGTGAACATGATAAAAGCCTTTACAGGTGGAACTGTAGCATTATTTTGTTTATATTTACTCTGCAGAGCTTGGCTTGTTCCTGTGCTCATAACAGAGTCCTAACTTGAAATGTAATAACTCACTCAGCTGTTCACAAGTTAATTTCAAGGAGGAAAATGCAATTAAAAAAAAAAAAGAAAAA
The DNA here is from genome assembly GCF_033815535.1 of Pezoporus flaviventris. Classification (NCBI taxonomy): domain Eukaryota; kingdom Metazoa; phylum Chordata; class Aves; order Psittaciformes; family Psittacidae; genus Pezoporus; species Pezoporus flaviventris. The sequence continues at coordinate 1,899,603 of NW_026892630.1, read as the reverse complement.
AAAACCAACCAGCAATTAATGGTAACTTCTATTAAAACCAGCTTCTCTTGGTCAATATTGACATACACTTGAAACGTGCCACTCCAAACAAGAAGCTCCTTGAGTAGAAGCACAAAAGCAAAATGATCGCTTTCCATGTGCTCTCTAAGCTCTTTTAATAGCTGTGGCCTTTTCCTTTGTCTGTGTGGTACACAATTTCCAGGTTGTGCTGGGGTTATTGTACTTCTGTCCTTGAAGATGGTTTTACTGTAGAAGGGGGAATAAGGACCTTACAATTGGAGTATGGTGGAAGTCTGGTAAAACCTGAAAACTTGCTTTTTGGAACTTGGTTTTTATTTCCTTTTTTTTTTTTTTTAGGTATCTTTATTTATTTCTATTTTAATGTAGTTTAAGGGATTTTTTGCAGTGGAATTGATCTGTATGGGTTTTTTTTTTTGTCTGTTCAGAGGAGTCATGAATTGCTGGAGGCCGGAAAAGCATTACAGGGGAAGTCACTGCATTTCCCTGTTCTTAGATTCTTCAGTAGAGGTATGTTGATGGACAATGGTAGAGGAAGAGGATGAGATGGGATGTTTTAGCTCATCAGTAAGGCTTTTTTATGTTCCCCTTCTGCCAGGGGAGTAATTCTGTCAGTGAATGCTGGAAAAGCTGTAATCTAAAAGAGTATTTAGTTTGGCCTGTGTATTTTTGTTGACTGAGGGAGAGTGGGTTTTGGGTCTCTGCTCTGAGGACATTTCTATGTAGATGAGATATTTCAAGGTAAGCAGTAGTGAGAAAGTACAGTTAATTACCTCCTCCTGCATGATCTCATTTATGCACTAAGAGCTTTCTAAAAGGCAGGAAATTGGGCAGAACAAAGCTTTAACCTGAATCGCTCTGTTTTCACCTGAAAACCCTAGCTTCACAGCTGTGCAGGGCTTGTTTCTGCTCTTTTCATCAGAGTCTTATTAGGGTCTCTCAGAGAGGGAAACCTAGATAGCATGTTTGTTTGCTTTTCATCTTATATATATTTATTGGGAAGGCAAGGGTGCCACAGAATAGTTTGAAAGTGAAAAGTGGGTTTGTTTGCAGTGACAATAATACTGTGTGTATCTTCAGTTAAAATTTCTTGAGTGAATCAAAGTTCTCCGTCAGGATAAGAACTAGAAACAACAGCAACAACAAAATCCTTAGATAAATGCTGTGGTTGTACAGGAAGGAGGTACTGGCTTATAGCTCAAAATTTGGTTTTAACTTGGAGATACTCCTTCTAGTAAAATAGTCGCCAAACTTTTGATCCAGATGGAATCCTGACAGTAATTACTTGTTCATATGGTACAATCATTGCTACTGCTTTCACAGCTATTCTTGAAGAGAGTAGGGTGTTTTTGTGTTAGTATTTGTTACTGCTCCCTCTGCTTTCTAGGCACAGCATAACACCATTTTGTGGGAGTATTGATCTTTACTGGCATTGATATTGCCTGCCTGGATTGTAGTGCAACTTGGTTGTGATTTTTGACAACTGAATTACATCTTTTTCTATTTTATACTGCCTCACTGTAACTGCCCAGAAGATGATAAAGCACCAAGGGTGTGAGTGAATAAACTGATTTCAAAGGAAAACTCAGGTCACATCTGATGCAAGTGGTGTTCTCTCTAGGAATGCCCCTTCTGCACACAGGCATGTTGGTTAGAGGTGACTGTGCTATGACCAGGCAGCAAAGACCTGGGCTGATGCTGTGGGCATTACATAGAGAGATTCTGTGCACGGTTGCATCACCTCTTTATGAGTGTCTCCTGAGTATGTATGCCATCTAAAAATTCAAACAGAATGCCAGACAACCGTGGTTCCACAGCAGCTATCAATATTCTCGTTGGAGGACTTAGGTCAGAGGCCAAAGAACAAACCAGCGACGGAGCTGTATTGCTATGTAGGGGCTGCTCTGTGGTGAGATTGGGTGGTGGCCTCATCGTGATGCCTTTCACCTGCTCATATCTGTTGTTAAGTTCACCTTTGAAACCAAGTCACTAGTCTAAATTCTGTTGTGACAACAGGAGCACAAACACGCTGTGTTAATCTGTGTTCGGCATGGAGGCTCGGCGGCTCTGATGTCGAAAGTGACTTGTGCCACACTAAAAAAGTAAAGAGAGAAGCTGTTATACAATCCAACGCAGCAAAGTTAATAAGTAGTTCAGCAGCTGAAGAGGCCAGAGGGACAGCCTACGTGACAAGTGCTTCAGATGCCCTCCCCATCCGGTATTACTAGTGGAGCCTGTCCTACGGAGTGAGTACCAACAGTTTGCCTTGGACTGCTTGGGTGAGCAGTTGGGCCAAGACCTGCTGATGCTCTGGGGCCGTGTCTAATAGGTGGGGATGTAGCAGTGTAAGTCAAAGAAAGTGGGTGAAAAGCAGAAATTAGGAAAACAAATGCTCTAGAAACTGATCTGAGCGCTCTCGCCCTTTTCCCCCCTTCCCTGCCCTCACAGAAGAAACTTAAAAGAGGGTTATATACAATCTAAGGGGAAAATAGTTGCATGGAAAGGCAGCTAAAAAAGCCTTGTCACTAATTTTAAATGTATTTAATTAAATGCTGTGTTAATTAATGTGCTGTAATTGATCCATTTTAAGCAGAAACACGGAATACCAGGGTTGCACGTAGACCTACAAAAAGCTGGTTGGGTTGTACATATTCATGCCAAAGCATGGCAGTCTGTCACTTGTGCCTGCCACTGAAATTGATTTCAGAAAGTCCCTTTAAAACTGATTGCACATCCTAATACATGAAGTTTTATGGGTAACCTACCCTTGCAGATTGTGGGCTACAAGGGCTTTTACCACCTTGAACGTGAAACATTATATTTGAGCTGATTTTGCAGCTGGGGCTAAAGCAAAAAGAACTCTAAATCCATTGCCAGTTTGTCTTGATCATCATAAACAGTAAAATGTGTGCATATTGTGCCCTCTGACAGCCCTTTGTATAGCTGACTGGAATTTATACATGTAAGTGTTGTCACTGAAGTCAAGAAGAGCATTCTTATAATAACCTGAGTCCTCATTTCTTTAGTTTGACTTGTCCAGCATAACCACTAGAAAGTTTTGTTCTTTAGTTTCTTTGCGTTTTAGGCTTGGAGTACATATCAGATTTCTAATATTTGGGCATCATTGTGGAGATACGGTCATCTTCTGTTACCACATGTTTAATCTTCCATTGTTGGATATAAAACCACAAAACTGATAATTGCAGTAGCAACCAATCTATTAGTTCAGATTTAGAATAACATTTTAAAACTCTCCTAATCTCCTCTAACCCCTGTTTATCTTTCTTTTGGGGAGATACTTCTAAGTATCAAGCTCTGGTTTATGTAGTCGAGAGGTTACTTGATTTAAATCCAAACACTAAAATGAGTTTGTAGATTTATGTGCCAGCAGAAATTGAAACACTGTTTTGCTGCTGGTGTGGTATTTGCAGCTAATTGAGTTGTGGATGCTAAGAAATGAGGAGCTCAGCTTGACTCCTTGGCACCACAGAATTTTTGCCCTGGTTAGCAATTTTGAAGACCCGATTGCAAACAGTGGTTCAATGGGCACACTCACTAAATTGTGCGGGTAGTGATGTCAGAAAAATTTACCTTCTGCATGTTACCCAGAAGCCTGAGTCTTCTGCCTCGCAAGTGTAAGGAGAATGGGAATGAGAACTCATCTATGGGAGAAGCAGAAAGCTAATGGTAGAAAATAGAGTGATTGGATGTATTTTCAGTTGTTCTCTAAATATTGGCTGTTGCATTATATTCTATGAAACGGACATTTGAAATAATTCGAAATGGTTTGGCTTGCCATTACATTCTATACATCTGAGTAAGAATGATAGCAGTTAGCTAACTAAAAAAAGGGGATAATACAGGAGTATAGGCTAGCAAAAGCATTGACAAAGGTAAAAAAAAAGAAAATGGGAAAAAACTGGAAGGAAATATCTTTAAAGGTGCCGGGAGATATTACCTTCAAACCTCATTAACTGCTTTCTTTTTCCCCCTATTTAGAAGTGCCTTACCTCAAAGGTAATTGGTTTCATGCTCATCCAACATTAATGGTATTAATTTTTGATTAATTTAACAGTAGCATTGTCCATCTGTCAGTGCAAACCTCATCTGTTAGAGAGATAAGATCAACATGTCTGCAAGTTCATTGTAGATCGGCAGGCAGCGGTTGCGTGTATGTGTTCAGGGTTCTCTGTTAAATAATGGAGAGGCTTTTATACCAGTACACCAGTGCATAGACTTCTGAAACCAGATGTGCCTGGATGTACTAATGCAGGATGGCAGATGAAGTGTCCTAGCTCATGTTTAGAGCCTACCTAAAGCTGGTGATATTCTTAGCCAAAACCTGAAGTTAGTCTCTTCGATGAATGCCCAGTTTTCCAGCAGAGTGGAGCCCTTTGGAGATGCTGATGGAGAACACTACAGAATGCTCAGTGTTTCTCAAATTTGGCCTTTAGTTGAACATCCTTATTTGGAAACCCCATCTCCTCTGTTTGCACCACCCCCCGAGTTTGGCTTACAAAAGGCATTTTGAATGGAAACAATTGCTGGATGTGCTTTGCTTCTGCACTTTATAAAGTTGGCTGTGCAGCTGTGAGTAGAGGAGCTTGTATGTGTATGGTCAGGAACGCTCAGCTTCTCATGAAAACGTTACTGGTGGTGCTACCAGAGGTTGAGAACTGCTGTCTGCTAAAATAGTTTGAAGTGAGACAAGCGGTGTAAAACTATTCCAGTTTCCTGTTTGGATGCTAAAATGTGCTTTTGAACAACAGTTAAGTTTAACACTGTGTTTTTGGTTTGGACAGAGATGAGCATTGGCACCATAAGGAGAGCAGTTTCCTTTGCTACACTTGAGACAGTGTCTAAATGCTCTTTAGGAAACACCAGATAGTGATTCTGTCTTGTACCTGACTGGTGGGAGCTAGAGCAGCGCTCTTTCTAACAAGTGGGCATATACATTCTTAGATTCATTAGAAATTCTTACTTTTGTAATAACCTCCTCCAGCAGCAGCTTAAAGCAGGCTCTTACATCTCACCATGCTGCTCCAGATTTGAACTGCATTGGCTAACCCAGTGATACTTGGATAGAGAGTTTACTCATCTTTATCACTTGAGCAGCCCAGGTCCTGTGTTCTCAGCTGTTGAGCTTGGAAAGGATAAAACATTGAAATAGGTCATTGCTGCTTGAAATTCTATCACAGCCAGCCTCTATTTCACAGCCAGGGCTGACTGTAGAGAAAAGCAACAGCTTTTCCACATCTGGTATGAACTCTGTGCTCTGGTTTTGGGTTTGACTTACTTTTCATCATTTACCTGAGCAAAGCTCTTTAGAGCTGTGGGATGCACCAGGCTGCCAGTGCTGAATGGTGTGGGAGACCCTGATGCTAATTCCTTCCTCTCGTTCTGCATGTAGCTGAGCTTGGTGTGTTGGCATTTCTTCCCAGTCTTTGAATTCGGATTCTTTTTTAAAAAATACAAATTTTGGTGGAATTGTGGCGTAATTCAGTATTTTGAGTAGTGTGAATTGTGAAGCTGAAATGGCTTATTGACCTCATTGCCTTGGATTCTTCAGTTTGGGCAAGTGGTAAAAGTTTTCATTATTTTTCAACCAGCTTTCAGTGGAAGCTGTAAATATGAAGGTAGTCGTAATAATTGTTGTCCAAAGTACTTGTTTTATATTTATCAGAGCTGCTGATCAGTTAGTGGAAACCCATGCACGCATCTATGAAGTAGGTGACTGCATTTTCAGTATGGTCTGCAATGCTGCCTCTAGCATTGATGCCATCAGGAGTTGATAGCTGCTCAGTGCTTTTGGTCCTGCACATGTAGGAATCCTTTATATGTATTTAGCTGTGTATTCTTTCCTAAATCTGTGCTCAAGGTAAAATACTCTTGGTCATTCTTAACACAGTGCAAGGGTGGGTGCTGGAGGATGCAGACCATCAATTCTCTCTTGGCTAACCAGCTGAGTGTGTCTTGTGAAGCCAAATCAAATACTTGAAAATGCTTTATAAGAAAATACTAGACTACAAATAGAAACAAGTTGCCTATAAATCTGTGCAAAAAACTGAGATTGAGTTTAAAAGCAAAGCAGAATTTAGTTTTAGAAAAGTGTGAATCTGGGGGATCTGTACAGGAGGGTGCCGTTATAGGAGCTGGTGGAAAAGGCCATTGCTGCACTGACAAAAGCTGTCAGCTGAAAAGCTGTGTCTATGTAAGTGCTGGCTGAAGCTCCTCAGGCCTCCTGTCCCATCATTCCCACCCCACATTACCCTTTGCTTGGGTGGTCCAGCTGTTTACAGGCAGCCTGTGAGTGAGGTCAAGAGATTCATCAGTGCTCAAAGAAAGGAGTGGGGATTATTTTTGACCTCCCAGGCCTGCAGATGGTTGAACCAGCCCGGTTGAGGGGGCAATCAGTGGGAAAGCAGAAATGGAATGCAGAAGGAGGGAAAGGGTTAGATCACGACTCTGCCCAAGACAAACTGTCCCTTTTCACTGACTGTAGGTTAAATAAAGAGCTGTGAAGTTGGCTTCTCAGCTAGAGGTTTATTCTATGTTGTTCTGGCTCACATAAGCTATAGAAGTGGCTCCATCATATTCATTTTCCAAGCACCAGATCTTTTCCAAAAAGAAAACCAATTTGCAGCTCAGTGCATTTCAGTGCTAAGCTTTTCATAACGGGTAGGGCTGTGTTTACCTAGCATTCATCCAGTTCTGGCTGCATTATGATAAATTCAACCTTATAAACTTTAGTATAGGTATATGTTTTTTTGCCACAGTGCTCCTGTAAAGTTTACAGATTAACTAGAGTTCTTTTGTAGCTATGGTTTTATAATTGGGAATTTTTAGAACTAAAATATTGCGTGAATTTTCCCTTAAAAACAAAACAAAAGAAAAAGAAAAAGCCTAACCATGAACGACTGAAAACTGAAGCAGGGAGTTTGTGCTCTTTGCTCTGTCTCTATCTTCAGCTGTTTCCCACTGGGACCTGAATAGCAGTGCAGGACATGGAACTGGCAAGCCACATACCAGTGTGCTCCAGGAAGGCATGACTCTTCAGATGCATGCTGAAACACCAGGTACATTAAAATGCACATCTCCTCCCAGCATCACATTGCTGGGAAAGGTGTGGTGCAATCTGTGTCTGTGTGAGAATGTGTTCCCTCCCCCCCCTTTATCAAGTAATATATTAAATTTTGGAGGCCACACTGCAGTTAGGGAGGATTAACTTGATGTCAAATTCGGCTTTCAGGGTCCTGTTTTATCAAGCCTTGAGTTATGAAAGTAGAATGTAAAGGTGGGTCGATGACCTTGTATCCCAGGGGAACAATCTTACTGAGCTCATGTCAGGCTATAGATTCCTCTCTGGACTGCAGAGAAGAAAAGCAGATTCTGTTGGCCTCTGTGGCTACAAGTCATAGCTGCAGCTGTAAATTCATCCTAATACCCCACACAGTGCCCAAGACCAGCTGGCATGTTGTAGTAGCTTTTTAGCTAAAAAAACTAAAATTTTGGTTTTAAAATCTCAGACACTGCTAAGTTGTATTTCTCTTTCAAAAGTGGAATGTCCTTCCAGTTTCTGGAGTGTTGGCAATTGTTAAAGAGCTAACTTCATTGGGAGGAGTTGCTTTCCACCATTCATTGTTTGGGAGCTAATTGCTCATTGTTTTAAACTCCACTGAGAGTACCTGCAACTGAGACCAGCAAAGTTTTGCTAATATGCAAGTCTGACACAAATAATACCACATTTGAGCTCACTGACTTGCTAACATGGATGATGTGTTGCCTTTCCAAGCCTGGTACCATGAACCACACAAAGATTTGGAAGTTTTTACCATAAAATGTTTGGTCAGTAAAAGCATATTGAGAAGGAAGGTTTTTACTGTTGCCTTTCCTTAAACAGCTGTTCTTAGCCAGTTAGGGAAGGTTCTACAGATGTTTATGGATCCCAAGTGTATATTTGTGGACCCAGATCATTGGTCCCCAAACTGACCCACAGTCTTTATTGGCCAGTATAAATATCTGCAGTCGTGTGAAAAGAGAATGTGTGGTGGATCAATTCCTAGCCCAGTGTCTGTGATGAGGCAACACTGTAAAGTTTGGTCCACAGAGAAGTGATTTTCATTGTTTTCTGCAAGTGCTCTGCTAAGGTGAGATGGTTTGCTTGGTGGCAATAGACCTGTGTTGGGAAGAGACCTCACACGGGAGATTTCAGAGAAAGACAGCTCAGTTTATCTGCCTTTACTCTCACTGTCTTTCACTGAGCTGAGAAATTGGCATCTGTATGTTTTGCTTTCAGTGCCAGCACTGGCTGCCAGGAACTGCTGCCTCCCTGGGCAGGGCTTTCAAAATGGAAAACCAAGGGAGCACAGAGGAGTTGTTAATTACTGCAGATAGACAAATTGGCTTCTGAAGGACCACCCATGGCCTAAGTGCACTAGTACTGCTTGGGTAGGAAGTACCAGGGGGATATGCACAGGCTGGATCCATGGGCTGTGAGCAATTGCGTGAGGTTCTGCAAGGCTCATTGCTGTGTTCTGCACTTGGGCCACAGCAACCCCATGCAGTGCTATAGACTTGGTGAAGAGTGGCTGGAAAGCTGCTCAGTGGAAAAAGACCTGGGGGTGTTGGTCAACAGCCAGATGAACAGGATCCAGCTTGTGCCCAGGCAGCCAAGAAAGGCAACAGCATCCTGGCCTATATCAACGATAGTGTGGCCAGCAGGACCAGGACAGTGATTGTCCCTCTGTACTGGGCACTGGTGAGGCTGCACCTCAAATCCTGTGTTCAGTTCTGGGCCCCTCACTATAAGAGAGACATTGAGGTGCTGGATTTGGTCCAGAGAAGGGCAGTGAAGCTGGCAAAGGGTCTGGAGTACAAGACTGATAGGAGTGACTGAGGTACTTGGGGTTGTTTAGTCTGGAGGAAAGGATGCTGAGGATAGAAGACCTTACTAGTCTCTATCTGTAAGGAGGCTGGGGTGAGGTGGGGATGAGTCTCTTCTGACAAATAACAAGTGATAGGACAAGTGATAAGATTTGAACTAGATGATCTTTAAGGTCCCTTCCAACCCTAACCATGCTTGATTCTATGACAAAGAGAAATTTGCACCAGATATTGTACTGGATATTAGGAAAAATATACTCACTGCAAGGGTTGTCAAGCACTGGAACAGGCTGCCTAGAGAAGCGCTTAAATCACTATCTCCGGAGGTATTCAAAAGACATATGTGACACTTAAGAGCATGGTTTAGTGGTGGACTTGGCAGTGCCAGGTTAATGGTTGGACTTGGTGATCTTAAAGGTCTTTTCCAACCTAAATGATTTTATGATTCTATCTCCTGAGAAATCTGGGGATCCTTTCTCTTGAAATACGAGCAGAAAAATAGTTTTCTGTATTCCATACCTGCTGGTATACGGATGTATTCACAATCACTTCAGCACTGTGTGGAATTTTCAGTTTTCGAGAATGTGAGAGAAGCAAAGAGAACAGACTTGATGTGAATGCTACAATGTGGTGTGGCATTCTAACATTCTCATAGAACAGCTTTTGATAAAAGTCTGGGCTGATGAAGGTCAACACCTGCGTAATAGATTTCCCAGTAAACTCAGGTACTGGGATTATTAAACTCCTCCATCAGATACATTCAGAACACCACTCTGCATTGGTTTTGGTCCAGTCCCTTACTTTTGCTCTGCTCTTTTCACTTCACACACCATTTGCCTGTTGAGGGCAGGTGAAGATGAGTTCAGCCGTTGCACTGTGCGTCTGCCCATGTTTAGGAATGGTTCTTGCAGTTACACAAAAATTGCACGTGGACAACAAGTTATGGGTTTTTTTTTTAAAATGCTACTTCTGTTTTAATGTGTGGGTTATGTTTAACTCCAGCTAATAACTGACGTGAACAAGTGCAAAGTATCCGGCAGAGAGCAGAGGATGTTGAAGGGCATGAACAGAAAGGCATGGTGGTTACTGAAGACATGATTTGCTCAAGTTGGTCTGGAAACTTGGTGATTGTAATTTTTGTTGGTCATTAAGTGTTAGCATTTTAGAAGTAGGCAGGTGATCCAGCAAATATAATGATAAAGTACATTTGCTGAGGGAGAAAAAAGTACTTTTATGATAGTTGGGAGCATACTGAACTCAGTCCTTTGACTGAACTCAGTTCTTACTTGACAATACGTTGTCATGAGGTGTTGTTTTAAAATGTTAGATCTATTTAATATTTTCAGATGACTGGTGGTGATTTTTTCAGATTCTACTTTGTAAAGTACACTTGTGATTCAAAAGAATGTCCATATCGATACCATTTCCACCAACGTTTATCCGGTTATGAATGTTGTCTCTGGATGAAGTACACTAGAAATAAATTTGGGAAGATTTACCTACTGTTTCACACACACTTGGGGTGTGTGGCTTATATTATGGTGTGTGTGTTGCTAATACAGGAGTTCAGTGTATCATCATTTTACTGTTTAGTGTATAAATAGTAATTACAAGTAGAACTTGAACATCTAGTAATTTCTAACAATATTTGACTGAGAGTGATCTGTGCTTTTATGATTATAAGGATGCAGTTGTGCTGAAGATCCTCTCTTCTTCCAGAATCCTTTGTGCATGTCTGTATGTGTGCATATATATGCATGAGTACTTGGCCTGTGTAAGTAGGAGAGAAAATCGCTTGTTGAGATCTAATCTTTTATTCTTGGTGTAAATACTCTTGTACTCGTGCTTCCTTTATTGTTTTGCTAACAGCTGCCATCCTCTGAAAAGGGAGCGCTGGAGCATGAAGGGAGATGGGAGGAGCGGGAATCTCCCATGCTGTGTGCAAATGTACCATAATTGTTTATGTTCATTTTTGGTCTGGTTGTGAGTTACAAATCTTGTAACTCTTCACATCTGTTTTGGGCATTTTCATCCAAGAATGTGACAAAACTTTAATGAATAGCTCCTTTTGCAGTTAAGTTTTAATAGCCAGGTTTAATTGAGGGGAAACTGATAGGCTGGAAGATAAGCTCTGAAAGAGACCGGCTGGTTGGGTGATTCCAGTTTTGTGTGAGTGGGTTAAGATACTTGTGAGCTAGTTTCAGAGGAGCTGCGTTGCTTCTAAGCCTGCTTGTGGTGGGATTTCAGAAGTCCGTATCCTAGATGCCTAGGTCCTGTTGGCTGGAATGAGTGCAAATGTCTAGTCACGAAGAATTGATGGGAAATCAGTGTTCGGTTGTAGGAAACTTGGTCATATCTCAAGTATTTGATGGATCAGAGTAGAACATGGCTCTGTGCACTAAACACAAATGAGCCTTTCTGCTTTGTTTTTGAGGTTTTAATCTTTATTTTAGCAGATTGAATGAACAAGGTAATTGATTTAACTAGCTGTTTACCCTGAGGTATTTTCTGTATTCTTTATATGCATACAAGATCTACTTCCTTTTTTATCCCCCTTTTCTTCTTTACAAGCTAAGGGTATTTTTTCTGACCAAAGTTAATTCAGGAGTTGTGAGGAGGTTTTTGTTAATTGCAGGCCTAGAAATCTGATGTCCTGAGATGTCTAATTTGCCTGTCACACTTACTGTTCATTTGATTGTCCTTTGTCAATGCCTCGCAGTTCCTACTGGGATTTTTTGACACATGGAATTTGAACTCGTTTATCTTACACACAGAAAACTTCATTAACATTTTGCTAGGGGCTGACAGCAAGGACAACACCACAAATGATCTCCAATCAACAACTTTTACGACAAGTTGTACTGGAAGCAACACCCATGCTGTGCGTTTACCGACCGGCCCTCAGGCCAGGCATGCAGCCCATTTCCAATCATCCAGCAATCGATTTTTGTTAGAGGCAGCAGCTGTGTGCAAGTGGGAACCCTTATACGTGTGTCTGCCTCCTGGCTTGGGTCTCTCTTCTCTGTTTACATAGCACTGGCAGTGCTGACCTTCAACTCATTTCTCTCCTCTTGACGCTGAGCTCTTAGGACAACAGCAGTTCACAGTAGAAGCATCCCAAAAATGTTGAGCTAGAGGTAAAAGTGTTTCAGGCCTGACTCTTTTTCTGGGGTAAGGGGTCATTGCTGAGGATGATCAGTGGCATTTGACCTGCAGACCTCTGCTCCGCGCACACTGTGGTGCCTGTTTTCATAGGTGAGTTGGTGAAGTCTTTGCCTCCTTGGCGAGCATTTCTTTAGGTTTCTCTTTATTTATTTAATATATCTTCGCTGTGGTGCTCCTGCCTGTGGGTACTTTGTACTTTTAAAACCCGAAGCAAACACACCGTGTTAGCTACAGTAGATAAAGCAACTGTGTAAATATACAGTGACCACACTTTTGAGCTTGTTTGTTGGAACAGCCGCGTTCATGAATGATTCCCATATTCCTCAGCAACCAGCCTTGCTGCGGGAGGTCCCGGCCACGGTGAAGGAGGAGAGGTCTCCTTTCTCCTTTCTTAGATAAAAGGATGTCTCTTGGATAGCCTGTTGGTGGCTGATCTTTGTAAATCAGAATTGGGTAGTGGGAGAGTGCACCATCCTTGTAGTGTGGCCCATGGCATCTGCTGGTTTGAGGCATGCATGGGGATGGTCAGAGTTGGTTCACCGCTGTAGCTGTAGGCTCAGGTGCTGGTCCTTCGCAGTTTTGTAGTTTTGCTTTTCAGGCTTGTCTGTCTGGTACAGAAGTAAAGGTCTAGCAGAGACAGGAGTCCTGGGTGTAGGCTCTGCTGTAAGGATTTGCATGAGTGTATTTTTGTATGAATGCAAAATGTCTTTTTTGCATGAATGGCCTTTTGGATGGCTCCTTTTCCTTGAGTTAAAATCAATGTTTATAACATAAGGTGCCTTTCTTAAAGTAAGTAATAAGGCATGAACACAGAGTTGCTGCAAAAATCCCTGATAGTGTGCTGATGCCGTGCCTCCATCCAGGTCAGCCAGTCACTGGCGTAAATCACAGCACGTCAGTGTGTCCCTTGCCTTGTCCTGCCCTGAGTCAGAAGGAAATGCTGAGAAAGAGTACTCGTTTGGCTCTGTATAAAGCAGAGTACCACCTTCACTGCCTGCAGACTCCTGGGACCAAGCCACAGTGAGCACTGCAGCTCCAGCATGCATAGGGAAGCTGCTGAGCTCTTATGGAACAGCAGAGTCTTCTTGAAGTTTGGGCACTTTGGAGTAGCTGTTCTTGTGTGGTGCTTTCAGATTGCAGCCTGGTTATGCCTTTTCATCTCCTCCGCAAGGAATGTGTAAGTGCACCACAGCCACACACATGATAATGTGTTGGTTACCCATGTTTGCAAGAGCTGCAAATTTTTTGTTGCTCTTTCTCGTATAAATGCTAGCAGATGTAACTAGTGGATGTCATGAAAGATCAGCATGAGGAAGGGAGCATTTGCATTTAAACCCCATCTAAATATATCAATACAAATAAACATTTTAACAAGAGGCAAGCCATAAACAGCCTTGGGAGAGTTGCTCTGTCCTTTAAAGCCTCTGCTTTCTTATTTTCCCTAGTTTGTTCTTTGACAGATGCCAAATGGAGAAAAGGAGGATTTCAGTGGTGGCTTGTGCAGCTGGTGTATACGACTACATCTCTAACAGGTTATTTCTCATTTCCCCAGTGCCAGCACTTCAAGGGAAGCCTTGTTCTGTCACCTTCGTTTTACTTTAATGTTCTTTAGAGTTTACTGGTGTTGAAACAGGGAGGAGAAGGTGCAGTCTTACACAGTCAGTCACTTTTTGTGGAACGGTAGTTACAAAGGATGAGATTCAGTTGCCTCCATATAAGAATAAGAGGCCATCTATATACTTAAAGATATCTAGGGCATACAGAGTGGCATATGTGACAACCTGCAGTAGATCTGAGCCCTTATACAAAGGCCACTGGTCCTGCCCTGTCCCAAATGGCAGTAGGTATCTGGGCTGCCGGGGAAGAAAGTTTGGGGAAAAGTTCCTGCAGCACCTTGGGTGTCTGTGCGCAAGGCATCCTTTTATCCTTCTCATGCTGTGTAAGAAGAGATGACTGTTTTGTGCCCTAGTTTTCATGTCAAAAAAGCAAGGGTGATAACCATAACTTGTCGGAGTTGCCACGAGGACAGTTCATGAGGATCAGAAATGAGACAGACCTTTTTTCTGTTTCTCCTGGATTTATATTCTCTCTGTCCTTCCAGTGAGAGGAAATTAGGTTTGCTCTGATTATTTAAAGTAGTTGGCAGGATTTGGACCTTGTTGCAAATCATAAAATAAATTTCCTTGTGGTTGTATTGCTTCTTTTTACTTGAATGGTCCTCTGCTGCCATTTAACCAATAAATTCCAGTAACAGCTGACTTATTTGAGGTAGAGGAGAAAAAAAAACAAACCTTAACATTTAGAGCTCCAACAGAGCCTTTTACATAGCCTTTTCATTTTGAGTATATCATCTTGATGCAATTGGAGATCATCCAGACTAGCATTAACCGTTTGGGTAGTAGGAAAGATAACGTACTTACCTGTGGCCTTTTTCGTATGTTTTCACTGGCCTGTAAAATGTTTTTACCTATGGTTTTGTCTGAATAACAGACAAGTAAAAGAGCTCAGGGCAAGTGTTCCTTCACTGTTTGTTGTCATTTGTTGTCCCCCCGTAATTCAGCCCACTGAAACCAGTAACTTCTGGGGAGATTCACTGAGATTTGCTTATTTTCTTTGTGGTCTGAACTATTGTTTAGAAACATAGTTTGTACTATGCTGCCAGTGCTAAAGACCAGCTTTTATAAAAAGGAAGGTGGTATCAGCAGTCTCTGCTCCATTTGTTCTGTCTTGTCATTCTGCAGTCTGGGGAGCTGGTGGGGATGTCTTGTCTATAGAAATAGGTGGTGGGTGAAGAAACCCATGCCACTCTGAGCGCCTGTGTTTCTGGGTCACAGAAGCTGCCATTCCCTATGATACCTCCACCCCTTTACAAACATCCCAGCTCCCCCTGTGCAAAGATATGCAGTTAGAGGAGGCCGAGTGCTGAGCTGAATCAAGCATCAGACCTCACCAGCCATGCACTGCTTCCCTCACTCCTGTCCTTTCTTCCAGGAAACCAAGGCAGACTCTTGTTTATCTGCACCCTTCTCACACAGTAAAAGCCCTGGGCTTCGGTTTCCACTTCAAAGGCAGTGTTGGCTGCTGTGTTGGAGATGGAGCCTGATAATTTTGGTTATGAGTGGCTGGTACGTTCCTCTGGCTGAAATTACTGCTGGTGGAGCAGCCTGGCCAAGTGATGTCATGTGCCCGCAGCAAGGGCAGAGGGCTGGAAAAACAGTGTCCTTGCGGTGCTCTGCCCTTGTGGTGAGACCACCTCTAAGGGATCCCGTGCCAGTCATTGCTGGGCTTCTCCACAGATGCTCTTTGAAAGGGTGCCAGCTCCTGCCAACTGCCGTGGTGGTTTTTGTGCTGTGTCTATGGGGTTTTGTGCTGTGTCTACTAGTAATTGAGATCTGGGAAACCTGTGGGCTTTGGTTCTATAAGAAGATAAAGGAAGAAATGCGCCTGCTGTGTTATCACTGCATGTCACTGTAAAGCCAATAGCTTGTGTATGTCTTTCAAGAGGAGCCATGTAGCCCAGTCTGGCTGGTATGCGTGGCCCTTATTTTTAGATTTATGGTGAGGTAGCACAGGAGGAAACCGACAGCTTGGGATTTGGGTTTGGGTGTTGTGTGCAGTGGCTTGTGCAATCGTACAGCTACTGAGAGGATCTCTTGAAGTGTAACTGTGCTTGCTCATTCAGTGGTTAGAGTACAGGAAGTTTGTGTCGGTGTGTGTGTGGTGGTGTTTTTTTTTTTTGTTAAAGGTTTTGGTAAAGTAATAGATAGGTCATAGGAAATGACGCAGCTGCTAATCCCTAGATGTGTTCTCTGCTTTCTTCTAAACTGCAGCATTTACTTAAAAAAGTCGTTATGCAACTATACAAAACGAAGTGCAAATGTATGCCTTATATTTTGGAATCAAAACCGTCCTGTCTTATTCTGAACCTTTGAGAAAAGTGATCGAGAGTTTTAATTACACTTTCCAGCCACGTAAATTGCAGAGATAATTGTATACATCAGCATTGTCTGACCTAGTTCTGCTGCCGTGCCTTTCATCTGTGGATCTCAAAGTGCCTTACAAAGAAAATTCCTTCATATTAGAGGATGGGGAACCCAGGGCATAGGGAAGCAAAGTGAATATCCAGCCTGCCAGGGACTGAACCCCAAAGGGAAGCAAGGTCTGCTGAGTCCCAGTGGACTAAGTGGCATTTGCTCTTTATACAAGTGGCCACCGTTACTGACTACTTACATCCTTGTGCTCTGTGCTGTGTAACTGCATGCCCATCTCTTTCTAGAAGGTTTGTCTTGCATTTCTTCTCCTAACTGGATGAATGTCATATGTAATTTCCTTCTAAACCTCTCAGATTTCGTTATAATTTGTGGTTCTGGAGATTGCTGTTGCATGTAAGTTAGGTGTGTGTGTTTTCTGTTGGGTTTAGTATTTCCTTTCATGCCTGTGACACCTCCCATTTTCTCTCCAGTTGGCAGTAGGATAGTAGGGGAACAAAGAGACGTGTTGCACTTTATTTTCTGATGCCTTTTTTTCAGAAGGAGGCTGGTGAAATAGGGGTTTCACTGGCATACACATACGTGACATAGATAAATAATCCCACATATGGTTAGCCACGGCTTTGCTTGTGTAAGTGGAGAGTTGTTTTTAGCTGCAGCACTGTTTTGCAGTGTGTAAGCTGATCTTTTTCTGAAATTGAAATCAAAAGGGGACTCTGTGATAAGGATCAGTGGCAGTTACACACTGCTCTGAAATGTATCTGTTTTAGTTCCGATGAAAGAGATTTGTTTATCTGCTTCCAGAATCAAATCTTTCTGTTTATCTACAGAGCTGGAGTATCAACAGTACAGCCTCCCACTAATGCACATCTCATCCCTTGGTCACTGGGGACATCGTGTGAGGTCAGAGGTGCTTTAACACTCCTGACCCAATTTTTCCTTTGGCCTTCATTCTGACTCTGCTCATCACTGACAGTCCATGCCAAGCACAGTTGTGCTAGACAGTGGTTATTACCAGCTTCTTCCCTACAGAGCCGAATACACAGTGGCTTTGTATTTGCTGTGTTCGAAGATTTTAGCACAAAGAAATTAAGTGGGATAGACAAAGAGATTTCGAGGCTGAATGACGTTGATTTCCGTCTGTTCATTGACAGCCAGCTGTCACTTTGCAAAGCCCCAGTGTTGCGTTCATAACAACAGCATTCAGATCAAGAGCAGGAATGCGAACGCTGTCCCCTGTCCTAGAGGGTATGTTTCTCCTTTATTTCTCCACCACTTAATGTAATTTACAGTGAAACATCCCTCGTTCTCTTGCTGTGTGAAGCACTCATGGTCAGTACTGCCCACATTGTGGTGGTTGGGATGTGCATCTTCTATGGTCCAAGGATGCAGTAGCCCATACTTCATCAAAAGCTGACACCAGTACAATTTATGGACTGATTGCCATTTAATTAAATGAGCTATTAACATTGTTTGAACTCGTTCTCTTTGCCGATAAGTGAATAGTGTTAGTTGAGGAGGTTAGGGTTAGCTGTGCCTGTGAGGATGTGGAACTTGCAGGCTGTGACTGGTTGCTTTGTAGAAATGGCACGTAGTGTAAGTTTGTGTGATGCCGTGTTGTGAGTGGTACTGTCCTAACTTTTGCCAAGTTCATTTAGGCAGTTTAAGAAAACAAACTGCTGCTGCTTCACAATAAGGCATCTTACGTGTGAAATGATTATGTTTTGACAGATTCGTCAAAACTGGGGCCGTGCCTTTGTCTTTATTTTATATAAAATAGTGAAAAAGTGGCCATCTCTGTGTGACAGCAAATGGGTTTGTGTTGTTCGTTTTTTGTATTTGACATACTTGGTTTCCTTCAGCTGAAAACTGAAGTTTCAGAATGAGCTAAGCAAGAAAGTCTGAGGGTGATACAGTCTAAGGCATGGCCTAAATGAAAGCATATGGAGCTTAGAAACCCTCAAGAGCCTTAAAGGTCAAAGCTACCTGTTAAAATCTGCAGCATAGATTGCTGGAAGCTGGGGCAAAGCTGCCAGAAATGCAGCAACATGCTGGTCAAACTAAACAGCTGAGGCTCCTCTCCGTTGTCATGCAATTAAAATGCTTCTGATTTTCCAGGTTTGGTTGTTTGAAAGGTCTGCCTCTCCTCATGGGATGTGTTTAGCTGAAGATGTTTGTGCAATTACAGTAGCACTCTCGGTACATTCACTGACATTGTGCTTGCTGGAGTAACCCTTGCTGTGCCCCGGTCAGGCAGCACACCTTGCTGCATGCAGGGTCATCTTTATCTTGCTTCCATGGCTGGCCAAAGATCAAGGTGCTTTTAACACCAAACCTGGAATTGGAGGCTTCCTCTCCGCAGATTTGTCTTTGATTTGTCAGGGAATAAGGAGTAGAAAGTCCAGTCGCTGACGTCTTCCAGCTTCTGCTGAAGCAATTAGGGTGTGCTAGTGCAGGGTTCAGCTCTCCTCTTGCTAGTCCTGGAGGGCTGTGTGAGGGAGGAAGCTCTTTGGTTGACAGTGTTTTCATAATCTGTGGTGGGGAAGACAGACCACATCACTGCAGAGAAGCATCTTCAGAAGTCTCGCCTCACGACACTGATGCAGTGCTCAAGGCCAGGCTGGACAGAGCCTTGGGTGAGATAGTCTAGGGTGAGGCATCCTTATCCTTGGCAGGGAGTTGGAACTAGACAGTACTAAGGTCCTTTCCAGCCTAAACCATTCTGTTATTCTGTGATACGGAGTAGTAAAACAAAGTCTGCCTCCAGCCTCTGCTGCTTTGTTGGTGGCAGGAGCTGATATTGCTGATATTGACTTGGTGGGCATGTAGAACACAGCGAACGTCTTGCTGGAGTGGAACTGGTGTGTTGTTGGAGCTGTCTCTGTTGTGTTGTGTGTTGGTACCTGATGGCCTTTGGCTTGCTTGCTTAGGAGGTCAAAAGCAGATGCTGCTGTGAGCACCCAAAGTGTGTAGAGAAATTATCTGACTTGTTTTTCTCCACTCAACATCAGCATTTTCAAGAAAGTGGTTCTGTTTGTGTTACATGTTCTTTACCTAAGCTTTTTTCTCTGTAGCTCAGAGCCTCAAGAACCAAAATATATGTGTTGTCAGAGCCTAATGCCCAGAAAGTCAACATTATGATACCTGCTGTGATTGCTTTTATGGAACACAGCACAAAAAGTTGAGGAATAGCACAAATGAAAGTTAGTGAATCAAAGTGGTAAAGAAAAAATACTACTCCTAGCAATCACTGGTGTCATTTATACAAACGATTTTTCCTTCCTATTGAAAAAGAGAAATAGATGTCAGAATTCAGAAAAAAAAAGCTTTTATTTAACAAAAATAAAGCTACTGTTTAAGTGTTAGTTTTAAATGGGAAGCAAAGCATGAAACCACAGGCTGTTTGTGTGTGCAGAGTGTTGCAAAAGACACAAAAGTGACTGCCAAGCACAGCAAACCCAAGCTTAAGAAGCGAGTGTTCAGAAAGACTGTCCAAAAATGTACAGTGAAATCTGAAAGGTATGCTGTGTTTTTTCCCCCTATTCTTTTTAAGCATGTGGAGAGTAGATGTTAAACTCCCCTTGTGTGTACTTAAGGTCACTATCTCAAGCTTACACCCTCGTGTATGGGCACATTCTGGTTAGAAGTGGAAGCATTCACTGGAATGCACTCAGGGAGCCCAGATCCTCACCGGGTGCTGCTGAAATTCTTGCTGATTTTTAAACAGTTGTTCGTCTGCACACATTAAGTTCTGTAGTTACTTGTCTTTTGACACTGTAGACATCAAACTTCAAAGGTTTGCTTGACTGCCAGATAAAATATTGGCATCCTTTTATTTCTAATAGTCCCTAAAATGAAAGAGTGTTACAGGTTCTGAGCTGTAAGGAGTGAGTCTTGATCACGTTGAAATACAACTGGAATGAGGAATCTTATTTGCTCTTTAAGAATAATTTATGAAGAAGTTGAGTGAAACAGTAGACACAACTCGGGTTTTTTGTTTTGTTGTATAGAAATAATTAGCTCATAATTGAAAAGGGATTCTGCAGACATGTAATTTGTTATTTAGCATAATACAAACACACTGTTTTAACAGAAGAGGATTAAAACATCTAGCAAGGGACTATTTTAAATTCTGCTCTTTGTCACCGTATGGTGGTTTTACTCTTCAGTTTTCTATGAATATGAGTTATGCATGAGTTACAAAGTGCAGTGTTGAAGAATAGGAGCACGAAAGACCTGCCACTGTGTTTGCTAGATGAGTGGTTTCACTTTTTCAGTATTCTTGCCCTGTTCAGGAATTTAAGGCTTATATTTGAACAATGGCCACAGAAAGTTGTTCTAAATTACATTCTTCTGGTAGAAGAGGTCTTGTTGTGTGGTTTTGGTGAATTCTTGCCAATATCTGAGAGGGCATCATTCCTGATCAGTGCTACTGGATTTGCAAATTCACTATTCCATTTGCTGGAGGTGTGTGTTGCTAGAAAAAAGGAGTAACGTGGCAGATGTTTTATTTGGTTTATTTTCATTTGATTGGGGTTTTTGCTCTTTTTGCAGTCTGCTTTCTGATGGCTGGTGCTAAACTCATCTCTCCATACTCATCTCTTAATATTGCATCCGATACAAGAGACTTGTAAATCTGATGGGTTCGCTTGGTAAGGTTTTGTATTTTGTGAATGCAGAATCTTGGTGAGGGCAATAAAGTGACTGTGTGTCCTCAGCCGTGATTGCCATTAGCTTTGGGTTTGGTGCATTATGTAGCACTAATATTAAAAACCAAAACAAAACCACAAAGAAACTTCTATAAGAAAACCCTGTAATATTTCATGGGGTCTTTCTGAGAATTTTTTAAAGCACAGACTTCTTTAGCCAAGGCAATGCTTCTTTTAGAGTTAGTTTTGTCTTGAGCACTCCAGTGAGCAGCTATGATGTTTTCCTTTGTGAAGAGCATTAGACTTGGTTATAGCTCAACACAAAAGTGTCGCCCAAGTCAGCTCCATCCTCAGACTTGTTCAGTCTCAGCCTTCTTAAAGCTGTGCTGAGGGCTGATCTGCTAATTTCTGTCTCCAAATAATGCCAGTGTATATTAATGAATGTCTTTAATTGATTAAAGGGCGATCTCAAGGAGTCCAAACTTCAAGTATAATGATGTGTAAACTGCTGATCCTCTGTGTCTGACTTGGGTAGTGACTGGAGTCATCTCTGGGAGTGGTCTGATAATTTTACATTCAAGATTCCTGTAGGACTGTCATTTCAAAGGTATTTTAATTAGGTGGTATGGAGAGCAATTGTGTGATGTAGGTTATTAGGGAAAAAACAAATCCCATAAAGCTTCAGTCACTGTGAGGTTTCTTTTATTCTCGTAGACCTTCAGCAACTGTGGACTGTATCAGGATGCTCAGAACAGGATTGAATGCTGTTGACAGGACGAGCAAAACCAGCTGTAGCGTTCATCCTGCAGCCACTAGTGAAATGTATGATTTTTTGTGTGTGTGTATGCCTGAAACACTGGTATTTTTGGCAGTAAAAGTGTCATCTTAAGCCCTTCTCATCCAACATTTTAATGGTCTGACATGGCTCATTATGCTTCCTGTCTGGTAATGCTGATGGACAATTCTCATAACAGGCCTTGTCAATAGCTTTGTGTATTTGCTGTGGCAGTGTCGAGAGCCTGTGGTACTCAGTTCTCAGGAAGGACAGTACAGTTGCGATTCCTCTTTGACCTAGTCTGTTTTTTTCCTGATAGGAAAACAAAATGGGTGCAGCATTAGTCAGGAACTGCAGTTTTAACATCTGAGAAGAAACGTTGTGACTTTCTAGTCTGATGTCCTCAAAACCTCATCCAGTGAGTTTTGCATTGACTTGCATTTGGCAATTCACTAGCTTTTCATTCTGTTCACGAAAGAGTAAGGGAATAGATGACGAGGTTAGGAGCTGAAACGCAGTTCTTTATTTGTGTAATGAATGTTGTTGCAACCACTGGTTGCTTGTCTCAGAATGCATTTGCAGGATCTGGACTTCTAAATGAAGTACAGCAACAGTTCCTCTAATGTCTTGCCCTCGCTACTCTTAGTTACTGAAGGACAGAGTTATTTTTCACTCTCTTCTCATGAGTAAAGCCTGTCACAGCTACTGAAATAACTAATTTGGTGCTTCATGATGCAGCCGTCGTTCTTAAAAGTGGCAAGGCTTATATTCATCCTGAAGAGAGTACTTCCTATGAGATGTTGTTGAATCTTGTGTGCATCTGCAGCTGTATATTTAAAGTCGGATATGCCATTTCTAGACTCACAAAGATGTATTTAATCTAGTGCTAGATCACTGCCAGGATTACCTGTGCGGGCTGTGCTTTAAGAGGTGCTGTTAGAGCTCAGTGACATCTCCAGCACGTATGCTGCCACTGAGGCATTCCTGGTGCATCGCTGCCTCTTGCAGGGGTCACAGCAGCAGGCTGGAACATTAAGTTTCCAGCTCTGTGTAATAACCTCCCAAATGAAGGATATATGGAAATTAAGTGAAAATATTGATGAAAATGTTAATGAAAATAGAAGCATAGAGGGGGTGATGACTACATGGATCTTCCTCGTAACTGGGCATGTAGAGACTCTGCTTAGATGAGATAAAAAGAAAATGGGAGACAGGACAAGAATTTCAGAGGTGTGGTTTGTCTGGCACTGGTGTTTGTGGCTGGGCTTGTAATGCTCCGATATGCACAAGATATGCTCATAGGCATTTGCACCTTTGAAAATATGACTCTTTCTTCATACCTAATCCTTACATCATAAGAATGGCTCTGAATGTGCAGTAAAGACTTTGATCTGTACTCTGAGAGAGGTATTGGCAGGGAATTACTGGGATTGGCTGTGGAGGTGTTAGGATGTGGGTCAAAATCAAACTTCATATCAGTACTTTGGATCTGAGTCTGATTTTCTTACTTTGCCAAGAGTGGGATTTGATGTTAAGGTTCTCATCTTAAATCTGAAGCAAAGAATCATATTCCTTAGTTGTTCTCTGAACTTTTGAGTTGGGTTTAGTGATCCAACATATTACAAAACATTGTCATATTTGGAAGTAATCTTCTACAGAGTTCATAGTGTTGAATTTGGGTTTAGTTTCCTTTTCATTCGTTTCCAATGAGAACTGGTAATTTGTTGCAAGGAAGCAGGAATAAAGTCTGATTTGGTGTTCAGATATACGTATTTTTAAATTATGTATTTTTCAGAAAGAGAAAGCAAAAAGGTCTTTCTCAGCAGGGTGCAAGCTAGAGAAAAAGGCAGAGGTTGCTGTATTATGCAAGCTTTCTATTTCCTTTCCAATAACAATACTTCCCTAAAATGCCTTTATAATGTCTAGTTGAAGCCTGCTTATCTCTTGGGCCTTCTTCAGAGGTTAACACGGATGCTGTGCTTTCTATTTAACTTCTTTCTTTGTCTCTGGGGAAATGATTGATAAACAGTCTCTATATTAAGTATTCTTCTTTAAATGTTTCCTACATACATCTGGGAAGATGTATGAATTAAAATGAAGTAGTTATATTCTTGATGCTTAACCTTTCCTACTGAACTCTGCTTTGGTTGTTTTTCTCTGTGTTTGCAAACATAACAGTGCCATGAGATTCTGTTAATGCTGTAAGAACATGTAGCCAAAGTAATTAGAAGGAAGAAAGCCGGTATCAACAGTAAGTTCATACATACATACCCTTTTGTTCAGTCATGGTTACTGAGAGTTGAGTTTATCAAATGAAATGTTAAGGAACTGGAAGAAACAAATCTATTCTGTTCAGTGCAAGTAGCTGGTTGTGCTTTTGGGCTGTCCTATTGTCACTGATGCTCTGCTGTCCAGGGAAGCAGCATAGGTGTGTAACGCAGGACTGGTCTTAGGTCTGCAGAACACCTACCTTGTGGATTAGAGGCAGCAGGGCTCCACCTCCATCACCATTACGCTTTGTGCGGCAGTGGTGAAATACAGATATGTGATGGTATTTGAGGATTTTCATTGCACAGAGGAGGGCAGGAATGGTTATCCTTTTTTTGCATTCCTGCCTTGGGTAAAGCTGATAAAAGCAGAAGTGAGCAAAACCCATTAATGTGAGCTCAGGTATAGAGTTCAAACATATATCTAATTTGGAAGCTTTTGTATTCTGCTAAAACCAAAATGCCACAGGGGGGAAGCAACTCGTGTTTGCATCAATGTTTAGAGGCCACATTGTAACACTCAGTGGTAGCTGTAAGTCCTTGGTGGTTTGGATTAAGATTTACCGTTAAGTGTTCATGTACTAACTAGTACTAACTTTTGGATAGTTTTCCATTGGAAAATCTATGGCTAGATAAACTTTGTGCAAACAGTTCACCAAGGATTGTTCAGATTTCCTTGTTAATAACTGGTTGTTGAGGTCAAAGCTCTGAAATGGTACATTTCTCTTGCCCTTTCCTCCCTAAGTGGAAGACTCAGTCTGCAAAGTTGTTTAAGGTTTATAGAAGCCAGCTATTTCCTTTAGAGATAGTAAATAGATTAATAAAATAATTTTGACAGAGGGCAGGGATGTTGCTGCAGAATTATGCACAGGAAAGCTGACTTGACGATGTAATTGAGCTTGAAAACCAAAATATAATTGCCAAGGGTGGGAGTGAAACCTGCAGACATTGTGCTTATACAACCTGAAGTTCTAGCTTGTCTGAAAGGCTGGAATTATTTTAAAGCAGATTTTGATATGAAGCTGGAAAGGAGTCGGGAAGTCAGCCTCATCTAATGTGAAAAGCTGTTTTGTTGGGAGAGGTTTATTTCACTGAATGTTTAATTCTCAAGTGATACTATATAAGCCATCTCTGTGTTGATATTGTGCAGCATTGTGTATCTATTCTTATGGTCAAGTAAACAGGCAGAGGAAATCCAGAAAGCTGTCTGATCTCTCCCATAGCCTGGGAAGTGCTTGTTGCCTCTCATCTTCAGATGTGTATCATTAGCTGATGGCTGGGTAAGTAGCTGTTTTCCCCCCCAAACTGCATCACCTAGAGACACATCTGCATAAACTGATGTGTTGTGAGCCCCAGCCTGATCTCTTGAAACGGAAGCTGTGAGGACATTTAGCTGTTTCACTGCCCATGTGTGAACCCTGTATCAGAGGATACAGAGGAGATAAGTGTGCCTTGTTGAGGGCTGAATCATCCAATTGGAACAGAAAATATTGTTGGAGGACTCAAGTGGTTTAGGATTCCGAAAAACAGTGCGAAAGAGAAGAGCAGTGCATTAGTATCTGATAAAGTGGAGATGCACCTCTTTAGAGCCACATGCGTTGTGATCCCTGGAGGGACTATTGCAATTCTTTGGAATTCTTCTCCAGCCTTTCAGGAGCCACACAGATAAAAGGGTTTGCCAGTTTCACAGTGCAAGATTGCAGGGTTGCTGTCACTTTGGAAGCTCTTTGCTTTTCAGAGGATGTGTGGTGGGATGGTGATAATGGCACCTTTCATAAGCAGGTGCTTATGCTTCACTTCAGGCACTCATATTTACCTATCTTGAAAAACAACTTACTAGGCTAGTAATTGTATTGGAACAAAATGTTTTCTATTTGGGTATGCCAGTTTCATAACCACTTCATTCTTTGTGAGCACAGTGCCTTTATGGTTTTAATGAAATACTCAATTTTTTAAACCAAAGAGTACCACTTTCTGTACTTCAGTGTATCCTTCTGCATAGTAGTGGAGCTTACAAAGGTAATTTAGGTTCTAACTGGTGCTCTGTGTTCTCTCCATTATGCATTTACCAGTCAAGTGACACTTTTCTCAAATATTTACTCTGATATTTCACTGCAGTTGCCCTCTCCTTCTCCATTCCCCTTCCATCTCCCTTCCATCGAGGTATCACACATACTTCAGTTACCCTCTATTTAAATAGCAACACTCCCTCCCAGTACAAACACTGGGTCAGTCATTAAACAATGAGGAAGACCAGTGCTGGAGGAGGTTATGGGTAGGGCCAGGAGTGTGCAAGCACAGTTCTGCAAAAGACTTCCTGCTGACAAGAGGGACACTTTCCGTTAGTGTCAGAGTGTCATTGTGTGATGCTGAAGGAGAGACAGAATCAAGAGGGAATCACGGCAGCAGATGTCAGAGCTGGATCTCACTTAAAGCTCTGTAGGACCATCCAAATTAGTGTTGATGATAAGACATGTGAAGCAGAATATTGGCACTTTAACTGTGTTTTCTCACCTCGGCCCATAGCAGAAGGTGATTCCAAGTGGCTGTGACTCATCCTGAGGAGGTCACTGGGGTTTTTTGCCTAATAACAGCAGGAGTTTAGTGAGACTATCATTAACAGACAAAAAGCTTTTTTGAAGGCTCAGCTACACGTCCTTTCTTCTAACTAATGTACACCAGGGAGCTGTATTAATATTTTGCTGGGAACTCAAGACCTACTTGTCTTTTCTCCAAAAAAGGTCAGAATAGAACATTCCCTGTTGGGAATTCAGAAGCGTAGTTGGGTTACTGCATTCCCTATGCTGTTCTTGTTCATCGGATTGAGATTGGATGTGGCATTCTGCAAATTAAAAATGAATTAAATAAAAGGAAAAAATTGTTTATGGAAACCATTTGACTCTTACAGCGTCTAGGGTTTTCATGGCTCTGCAGGTAAAAGGTATGGGCGTGATAAGTGAATACTTGTTTAAACAAAAAACTCAATATATATCATATTTATGCTATGTTTAGTTTTGCAACGATTTCATTTCCAGATCTTGCAAAGAAAATGTAGTAAGAAATGAGCTGGTGTGTGCATTAAAAAGGTGATGAGAACTGTCAGTATCGCAGAGACCATGAGTCTGATTTTGTATTTCTAAAGGGCATGGGGTCATACATAGCTCAGCTTCTTCCCAGTTCTGTACTTTATACTTGGATCACCTTTCAGGTTAAACTTCATATGCACAGGTGACAGAGGTGAATATATTTCTTCCCTTGCAGCTGCCTTCAGCCCTCTTGCTTTGTAAAACCCTGCATTTTTCCATGGGAGGTGCAGATCCCTGCACAGCATATGTGACCCTACTGATAACAGATGTGGTTTCCTTCTTAACCTTCTGTTGACCTATGAGAGATAATGAGAGACAGGCCTTCAGAGATCTGTAAACCAGAAGTAAAAGCTGCTGTAAGTGCAAGGACAGTATGCAGCAGGACCAAGCTACTGCAATTACCTAAATGAGTTCTGAGAAACACAGCTGGACAGCAGTCTCCTGCTTGTGGTACATGTCAGTTTGTCCACATTTCCAGTTATTTAGCATGCTGATTATTTTCCATGTGACAGATTTTATTTGGAATCTGGGGAGATGTGATCAGTGTGCTTAAGCATCTGAAGGGAGGGTGTCAAGAGGTTGGGGCCAGTCTCTTCTTAGTGGTGCCAAGCATTAGGACCAGAGGCAATGGGCATAAACTAGGTTCCACCTGAACATGAGGAAGAACTTTACTGTGAGGGTGACTGAGCATTGGAATAGGTTGCTCAGAGAGGTTGTTGAGTCTCATTGCCTGGAGAGGTTCAAGAGCCATCTGGACACAATCCTGAGTCATGTTGTTAAGGGTGACCTGACTTGAGTAGGGAGCTTGGACTTCCTGACCTCTGATGGACCCTTCCAACCTCAACCATTATGCAATTCTGTGAAGGCAGCTTTCATTTCCAGCTCTCAGGGCCGCCCCTGTGAAAGTACTCGTTAAAGGGTGGCATTTTAGTATAGCATACATTATGTCTGTCTGTGTGGTGTGAAATCCTTACACACAACCCTTTCTGCTCTGGTTTATCAGCATTTGATGCATTTCATGGCATGTGATATGGCTGGTTTATTGAAAGGGAATTGAAAATAGAGAGCAGCCTTGACTAAAGAACAGTTTGTGGATGTGGTTTTGTTTTCTGTCACATCATCGTTGCTATGGTGACTTAGCAAAGATCTGTTTAGCAGTCAGTAGATGTTTCGTGTTCTGGGCAAAAGTTAGGGATTTTATAATATTCCTCTGTCAGTCATTTCAGAGAAGTACATGTGTGTATAGTCTTAGGCAGTAAGTCCCTGCTGCTCTTGTTACTTATTGCTGCTTCTGAAGAAAGTGTGTACCTACTGTATTTTGGCTCGTGGAGTCCCTTCCTTCCTGAATTAATTTAAAAGATGGATAAGTAACCTACCTGTCTCATCAAGGTTAACAAGTATTTCTTCCCCAGAGGGGATGTCGTGTAGTGCAGTGATAGACACAAAGGGATGGAGAGCATGAACCCTGCTAAGGAATGGTCCTTATGGTCATGCAGTTTTGGAGGAGGAGGAGGATGCTTTTGGAGCTGATTCATAGTTGGAGTCAGGAAGTCTGAGCTCTTTCCCACATCCCTCAGGCTTCTCATGTCACCTAGGGCATGATCAAGAGGATGATGCAGCTGCAACCTTAACTGAGGTTTTCTTCCTCTGGGTTGGTGAGGGGATAGGAATTCTTCTGTTCGAGTTCCTGTGTTCACTGGGAGGGGTTGAGGGCTGCAGCTCATGTTTTTATCAGCATGTTTGCAGTGCGTGCTTGGGGAATTGCTGCCTCAAGCAGAGGCTCTCCACCTTGGCAGGCAAGTTGGGCCAGTGCCTGAAAGTCTCTTGTATGGCAGGTTGTGTCAAACACAGCTCCCTCCTCTTCCTGCTCCTGATCACTGGTCTGGGAGCAGCCTTCCTGCCCATTGACAGTAACCTGGTCGATTTGGCCCCCATCTTGATGGTGAGCTGGGGTCAGCCTCCATCTCTGCACTGGGTGCACCTTGCAGCACATTCTCATCCCTGCCAGCAGAGGCTTGAAAGTGGGAGGCAAGGTTTCCCGTATAGGTTTGACCTCAGAGAGAGGTTTTTGGACATCAGCACTGCAACTGATAAAGTGTTCAGTGCTCCTGGAAGTCCCAGTGAGATTCCTTTTGTCATGCAGAGGTAGCCAGAGAGAAGGGATTGATTTCTTATGGGCTGCTTAATGGGATCATCTTGATGATGAGCATCTTCAGGAAGTCAAGATACATGTTTTATTTAACACCAGAAATTAAAATAGCTCCATGGGTAAAATAAACTGAACACTCAGAAGCGCCCCTTCAGCTGGCTTTGACAATAGAAGAGAAGGATTTCCTAATTAAAATGAAACAAAACAAAACCCCAATGAAAACTATATGCATTTCAGCTAAATAATGACATTTTCCGTATGTCATGGTACATATCCCATAATATGACATTATTTTCCCTTCCTTCTTCTTAATGATGAACTTCTGTGCTTTAAACTTATTTTAGATCTGAATCAATTTGAAGTCCTTCCCTCTGCTGGTGTCTGCTGTGCCGATTTCACAGATTTTATAGCTCGTATGTCTTAATGTTGAGACCAGAGTTTTTTTTTTTATCAGCTATTTGAGGAACAGTTTTGGCCTGTCCATTTTCTGTAGCTCCACAGTATTGGTAATTCAGGACCACTGCAGATTAGAAGGGTTTTTTTTTTTGCCCTGCACAATTTGGGGTAGTCTGTTTCTTACTAGTAGCTCTTACATTTTTATCAGTTTGGTAAAGTTAGTTAATGCAACAGCCTCTGGTCTTACTTCGCTTAAATATTTAGAGGAATGAGTTTTATGAGTATTTTTGCGACAAAGCTAGATTTGGTCGAATTTCTCTTGAATTTCTGAACTGGATTCCCAGCTGGTATAAATCAGTGAAGTTCCACCGAAGCCTCTTGCATGATCAGCACAGGTGGGGATCTGGCTTTTCTCAATTAAGTTGTGTCACAAGCTACTTTGCGCTGAGCATATGACAGTTGCTGATGTATTTTTGTGTAGAAGAATATGGGATATATTTCTACTATCTTTTATCTGTGTGTAGCCATAAAGACAGGTGTGTGTGTACATGTGTACAGACACATACAGGCATGGATGTTTGTAGACACAGTCACTGCACACAAACAAATGTCGTAGGAAAACCACTCCCTCTTTTTCCTGTCATTAATTATGCACTAGTACATTGCAGGCTGCAACTAACATGGATGGGCAGAGCCTGGAGATTTGGGCTTCTGTGTCCGAATTTGTTTCTGTGCATCAAAAAGCTCCGAAACCAACCAGAACCCCACCAAGCGGCGCTACCAAACTTGGAAGCACTTGGGAGCACAGCAGCTCCAAGCAGAAATAATTCAGGTTCGCCCCATGGAGAGATCCGTTCTCCACAGTTTCCCTGGATTAAGCATCTGTTTCACCTAATGTAGTCATACTCACAATGAATAGAGCAAATGAGGTTTGCTGTGCTTCAGCACATGAAATCTCCTACGTATTGTGTGGAGTGGGAAGGGAATGGTGATGATGGGCAGGCTGGGGGTCTAGGAAGTGTGATGGATTAGATGCAGTGTTGTTCCAAGGAAGCTCAGAAATTCCTTTGTGCAGCTTTGGGGCAGAGTTGGGTGTCTCCCAGCCATTAGTCTTTCAGCCTTTTTTCTTATCACATCAATCTCTGGGAGATTAACGTTGACTTTACACTCTTTCAAGTCATTCTGACAAGTGTGCATGGCAGTAAATTCTTCCATATCAAGAGTGAGACAAATTGTGCTGCGCTGCATGTTATGGCGTAGTATTACTAATTGTTTAACTTGATAAATGTTGCCTGGTAGGTTATGGAGTTAATGAACAAAGATGTTAATTGCCCTTATCTGAACTAGCTGTGTTTGCAGGGGCTTCGTCTGGAGCCATGGATGTCTCTTAACAGAGATTTATTTGAAATTGCCCATTGTTTTCAGCAGTTTCAGAGTCCATTGCCCTTCATTGTGCTGACTGAATAGTCTCCACCCCCGTCAAAGTTTTGAGACCAATCAGCTCTTCGTACATGCTCTTCATCAGGACTGAATCTTATTTAGGTATGGAAAACTTCTATGTAATACAATATGCTCATCATCCTGGGCTACAGCAGCGTGGCTCATTCTTAAGAGCAGCCGAGGAAGAAATAAGCACCTGTCAGTAGAAGAACAAGGGTCTGGAATAGCCCCATTTTCCCCCACCATCTGGAGTATTTAATTGGGAAAATCATTCTTCATTGTTGCTGTGTTGGTGGGAGTTGTCAGACTAAATATGTTTTAATGCAAATAACCATCTATGCTTGTAGAATCCATCTTTCCTAGATACTTTCTTTGGAAAATACACAGCTGAGGATTTAGTGCATTATTATATGAGTAAGTGCATACAAGCCCTGTATTAACAATAGACATCATGTTTATTCTTTCCCTTTTAGAATTTCCCATGAAAGCAAGTAGGCAGATTTTTGCATTATTGAGTAGTCTGCTGCTGCTGACTTTTTCCCAGAAACACTAAGGGAAAACTATCCTTTCGTGTGAGCCCACATGTTCTTGAAGTTTTGGGAGCACTGGATTCCCCTAAGATTTGATTTATAGTAGGTTTTGGTTTGTGACTATTCTGGTACAAAGTTGTTTCAAATCTGTATGATTAATAAATCTTTATGGAACTGAAGAAAGACAAAGTTCTCACTGAGGTTAAAACATACCTGATTTCCCAACGGAGAAGTTGCATGTTTCGTTAGGAGGCTAAAGGCTAATGTGAGGAGAAAAATGTTTCCTTGACTTAGGGTTTTTGTTTGTTGTAATAAATTTCATTTTCATTTATGAGTCTCTTGCAGAACATGTTCAACAGCAAACAGCCAGAAGTTAAAACTGCAACTGTAAATCTGTAAGCTGACATATGTAGATACTCCAGCCAAAGTTTCCAAAGTCAGGATTAATTTTGTAGAGTGAATGAGAACAGTGCATTATCTTGTTTCATTTGATAAATTTCAGACTTTGCCAAGAAAGATAAATATCTATTCAAAACTGACAGCTATAAAAATAAAAATTATTATCTTTTTTGAATAAAGGCATTTTCAGGAGAACTTGATGTATTACCGCTGAAAGATGCAGTGGCTTTTGACTGTCTCATATCATTAATTAGACTGAAATATTCAGGTCCTCACTGCTCGCTCCCTTCCCACTGCTGCCCCCTAATTTATGTTAGCATACTAGTTTCTGGTTCCCATTGGAACTGGGGCCCGAGGAGCTCAAGTAATCTGTCAAAAGCTGAATGGGGGTTCCCTGATGTACCTGATGCCGCAGCCAGGCAAATACTTGTGTGGGCAGAGAGAAGTGGCTGCATGGAGTTGGGAATGCTGCTTAAGACTAGTATTGATGCCGGATGCTTTGTGGTGACCCACTGAGGATCTGTCTCATTTTTGGTGTTCTCAAGTCTCTGAATCCACATTTCTGGTCTTGTGTTTTGTTTTAATTTCAATTTCCCATGGAGCAACCTGGGGGTGAGGATGAAGCTCTGGGGGGATGTGTGTGCAAGCAGGACCAACAGGAATATGAGAAGGTCCAGCACTTGCACTGCTTATTTATCGACCACAATGATTCACCGTGAGCTACGTTTGCATACCTGAATGTCAAAATAGCCTGTGTTTTAAGAGGAGCCAGTGACTCAGGCTGTGGTTTTACCTCAGGCCATTTCCTGATAAATGGCTGAACTGTGCTTGGTCTTGAGAAAACACAGCTGGGGAACACCGCTCTGTCCTGCCTCCATATGTGTGCAGCAGTTAGGGAAAGGACACTGTTGTGTGGGGCTGACCTTCACCTCCTTGGTGCTGTGGTCTCTCTGTGAGGACCACCATGGCTCTGTGGGGACAGGGAGGTCTCAGGTCTGAGGGCAGCTGTTTCAGCTCTGTACAACTCTGGTGTGTGTGATTGTCAGTGTTTGACACCATCTAGAGGAGGAGCCTTCAAGGAGCTCCACGCAGTGATAAATCACTTTGCTTTAGACTCTTGATTGCAATACCGAGGTGAAGCTGCCTATAGCTGCTGTTTTCAGAATTGAAAACACTTCCTAGAACATGGTATTTCTAATGAAAACAGAAATAGTGCATATGACGGTGCTTATAGCGATTGAAGTAGAGTTGAGCTATTAATTTTTGGAATAAGATGTCAAACAACTTTATTAAAGCTTTGCGCATGTTATGGCTAGATGAAAGGTATGGAAGTGGAATCATATGAATGCCGTATCAACTACCCCATTGGCATAATGCTTTTATTTGGAGAGATGGACCACCTGTGTAATTCCATGTAGTCTTCCCACCCTTTGCTAACTGCAGAACTCTGTTTCTCCATTCCCCTTAATGAAAAGGACTGTCCTCTGAGCAAGAGGTTTATGCCTGGGATGAAATAACTTGTGTATGGCTGTGATTGAACTGGATCAGTTGTCCTTACTGCTGTTTAAATGGATGGTTTAAGGTATAGAAGAGGCTTCTCTTGGGAACAGATTCTGTGAGAATTCTTCAGATCCTCTTTGAAGTTAATGGAAGGTATTAAGGGCAGTCAGCACCTTAAGAGAGAAATTTAAATTGCTTTGATTCATTTCATTCCATATTTGCGTAGGCTGGTTCTGGATTTCTCCCTTCTCCAGTTTTTCAGAGCATGTTTTTGATAACTTTTCCTCCTGAGCATACTAGATTTTATGCTGGCTGTTTTCATATTTTCCCTGAGTGTTATAATGCTGATTACCAAAGGATCTTGGGCCTTTGGCTTCCTGTGAAAACGAGATAATTACTCTCCAGTAGGCAGTGCATGACGTAGAGTATCAGCGTTAAGCCACTGGGATTCCAGTCACTAGTGTAGAACAATATTGTGGGTAAATGAATAAGCAGAAGTTTATCATACTTCCTGCATAACAAGGTTTTCGTTAAAGAGACAGTGAATGTTGTTTTCGGTGAGGGCTAGTGTAGAACGAACACCGCCACTACAAACATTACTGAGAAAGGTATTAAAGTTCAGTTCCCTGCCTTGCTGGGGTTTTCTTACTGAAAAAAAACAACTGACTTTGTGTAGCAGCAAAGGTGGATGACAGGCCCTCCACTGCATTTTGGCAGATGACGTTATGGCCTTGTGAACATGTATGAAGTGTATAACTTCAAAGTACGATTCCCAGATGCACCACCTACTTAACTTATGGAAGAAAACCGTACCAATTAGAAGCAGAGACGTTCTAAATGCAACTTGCTTGTTTCACACTCGCCCCCAGGAATCCTGTGTTGTGATTTTAAAGAGTTGGCCCCGTTTGACCCTGAAATAGATGTGGTTTCTCCCTTGCCTTCTTTATTTCAAGGCTGTCGGTTAAAAATACTAATGTATTGGGCACAGTGGGAGTAAGTTTGAGAAGTTTAACTTATATGTAAACTAGTAATAGTGAGAAAATAATTCATAAACGTGATGAGCTTTGTTCTTTTTCAAGTCATGTCCAATGCAAAGGGTTTCCACATTGTGGGATTAATCATTTTTTGTAAAAAAAGAGTGTCTCTGCCATAGCAATACTGATGAGTTTGCTTATGCTGTAGCAAAGCGACATAAATGACATCTTTGAGGACCTCTGGTAAATACATTACTTAAGCAACATGAAGACTTGCGTAAAGTATGGTGTGTGTACGCATACTCAATAGATATACAGCTATATCTCTATGTACTTACGTTTAGGACATAAGTTTACATATGTTTGTGTACATTTATATTTCAGGTTATCTCAGAGATAGTTGTACTTCTGTAATGACTAAGAATTTAGGGGGTACTAATAAAGAGTTTCAGGTTTGTTTCCTTGCTACCACCAATATATGTTGTACATGTGATTGCAAAGTTACTTATTTATCTTTTAATTGTGACTTTCACTTTAAACTGGGCATCAGTAGTCTGTGAAGGAAACCAGTACTTACATACAGGCTGAGTAGGTTGGTTGCTCTGCATTTGCTTGAGTCCAAAAGCTGAAGGTTGAATCTTTAGAGCCCCAAGAACCACTTTTAAATTTAGCAGTCTAGGTCTTGATGATGTGCTTGATCAACCGTGCAGGAAGAGAGAAGAACAATTGGAATAAAACTACTTTAATATAGTACACTGCTATTCTGTATGTGTGATTGAGGTGCTTCTTCGTGCACTGGTAGCACATGCATGGCGAGACCCCTTCATTCTTCCTTCAACTTGAAATTAGGTTCCATTGATTTTGGGTCCAGAATAAATGCAGTTTGACATTTTTGTATTTCAGGCACCTTGGTCTAACCTGGTTTTGGTTTTGTGTGAGTAATCTTAACACTTGAATGAGTTGAATGAAGGTGTCTGGATGAATCTGTCCGCTGAATGGCCTGTACAGGAATTTTGCTTTCCAATTAGGTATCTTGGAGACATTTTCAACACCAAGAATAACTTTGACAGTGCTGTTCTTACCTTGAAATTGTGAAACTTCTGATGACTAATTAAGCATTTTTTTCCCCTCTCTTATGTTTTCTTGTAGCCAACTGGGTACATGGAAAACTCCATTTCCTACAGTGCTATTGAAGACGTTCAGCTGCTCTCCTGGGAGAATGCCCCTAAGTACTGTTTACAGCTCACGATCCCGGGGGGTACTGTCTTACTGCAGGTACAGTAAACATTGAAGTGCAATTTTCTTTCTCTCTTACTATGAATCTCCTTTAACTTCTGTTTGCTATGCATGAAATCTAATTAAATGGACTCAGAAAAGGCAGAGAACTTGATGCTCTCAAATTATCTAACCACCAGAAAATTTGCTCAGGGTGATAAGTCTGAAACTCTTCATGTTGTTTGACAGTTAGAATGGAAATTTTGGGCCACAGCGATTAAATCTTCTTGCTGATTTTGTGCATAAATACTCTGTGGAAAGGCACACTGATGCGAGCCTGGAACGATTGTATTTTTACATATAGTCCTATTACTGCACGAAACAAGTTAAAAATGTCATCTTTCAATTCATATAGGAAACCCATAATTTGCACTGATTCTGACAGGTATCTTTTTAAAACAGGTACCTGATCTTCACTGGAAGATACAGTACATTTGTATGGATGTCTACTTATGCTGGTTCTCTAAGTGTGGTTTTCAAACAGAACACGTTGTGTTTATGTTACTCCAGATTTCCTTGTCGACTTGTGAGGCTTTGTAAGACTCCTTAGGTCACTGCAAGTTTTAGAGACAGAAAAGCACTCCACAGCACTGAATTTTGGAGCTGCTTTCAAGTAGGAAAAGAAAAGCGATTGAAAACCCAGCTGCAGTGCCCCCAGAGGACTTTGAACAGCCATAACGTAGGCTGAGTTGACTCCAACTTAACTCTTACCATAGTTCTTCACATTGTTTCAAAGACAATTTTACATGTTACCCTTTGGGAATTTACTTTTTCACTTAAATATACAGCCATGACTATTGCAGGTAGGACTGTCAAGAGATGGGTGAGCGATTTCTGCAGAAAATGGAAAGATCAGTCTAAGCTGTGGATAACTCATGAAAAATCAAATGGGATATTTTTTTTTCTTGAAAAAGTAAGAATCACTTCAAAGGTTTGATCGTAATAGAGCTTGTGTATTGGGATGTGTACACTCAAACATTGACTATATATATATATATAAAACTTCTGCACAAAATGTAGTCCAGTAGGTGAAAAGGCAGGAGCATAGTGAATGATACCCTAATGATTGTGACAACCATGCCTGCTGTATCCTTTGTCCAAGAGAATCATGGTACACACTGCACTGATCCATGGGGCACAGTTCAGTGTTTAATCATTTCTTATTGGTGAATTGTTTGCTGGAGCCCCTGAAGGGCCACAAAGTATGTGACACCATCTGTATTTAGAGAGGATTTAGTTAAAGCTCTTCTGAAGTGACTTTCTTCATAACCTGCAGATCGTGAGAAAAATAACCCAAGTGGTGTCAATTCAGTAACCCAGGGGTAGGTGCCAAGCTGGTGTATGTTTTCCATACTGTAGACTTCCGTAGAGACATAGAACAGCAAACTTGACTCTGAGTTGGGAAGCCAATATGACTAGCACTAAGTCATGCTAATATTAGGTCCAGCTCTCCTTCGCTTTCATTTCAGACAGGCTGATGGGTCTGTCTGTACACGGAGCTGTTTAGCAGCAGCCCAGTCAACACAACACTTCAGCACTTCACATGGATCCTGTGCCTGGGGTTTGGAATGTCATGAGGTTTTGATGATTTTCAGCATAGCAAATTTCACTCTGAAATGCTTAGAGGTGTGCATGGAAACATTTGTGGACACTTCCTTTGTGAAGTGTATTTCCAGAGCTCTGCTTCTTTTTTCTTCACTGGTGTAATCCTGTGGCTTTCCAGCCCTGTAAAAGGATGCTGCAGCCATTCCCCCATTCTAATCCAAAAATGGTTTAGTAAAGTATGTTTGGGATGACATGAGAACTCTCCTGATCTATAGGTGGCATTTATGTGTCTTTCCACATGTCCTTGAAGCACAGGCATGTGCCTCATTGCACGTGGAGCCATATATAAACACCTCTGCTTGGTGCTTATTGAGTTTCTGTGGCTCAAAATGACTTACCAATTTTAAGCATGGCTCGGGGGGGGGGGGTGGGGTGGGGTATAGGGAGTCTGAATTTCAGACAGGCTGCTGCAAGTCCACCTATGTCCTGATTCTGTGGTGTGAAAAGCCTTTACTGTGTGTGACATTGGGGAACACGTGAAGATGAGCCATGGTTTCCCAACAGCTAGATTAGAGTCCTCATTGATGAAATCTTCTTTCCCCTATCCATTAATTTAATTAATAACAAACTCATTTGTCAAGTTGATGGGTGATTTTAATATTTTTCGTGTGATAATGTTGACTGGTTTTTCCATAGATTTCCTTAGTGGCTAGCATTTATATCTGTATCTGTTTCAACAGCTGGAATAGTTAGACCTGTCTTTACAAACACCCTTTCTAAGTATTCTCTAGTCTGTGGTAGCTGCCTTTATGGCCTTGCTTAATAGGAAACAAGATAAAAGTTGGAACCCAGAGCTCCCTGCTGAGTTTAAAGGAAATTGGTAGGGTGTGTGGACTTTAATCCGGAGCAGCCTGACATTTGTTTCTTTAAATAAAAGCCAACAAACGGAACACACAAATAGTTGCATTTGTGAGAAAGCAACATTTTAGCATGGAAGCTTTGGTATTTTCTTGGAAAAGATCTGTGTCTTTATGTAACCTCATAGGACTGGCGAAAGAAGTGGAGTGAGCTGGGCTTCTGTTATGTTTATTGCTGACTGGCGAAGCAGACTGGATCAGGTTACATTAGAACTCTAAGGGAATTTCAGCATAATTGAAAATGCAAACGTTGAAATTGTTTTTGGTATGACTTGGTCTTCGGTAGTGTCTCGATTCATCAAATGTGGTCAGATTAAGGGAATATAAAAATAGTTTCCCCTTATACAGTTGTAATGCGTATTCAGAAATCCAAACCAGTACTAAAAGTTGTGTTTAGTATACTTAAGAGATCAAGATCCAAAAAACTTGATTTACCAAGTAGCTGATGCTCTCCAGTACATGTAATAGAGTCTAAGCATCCAAAAGATGAGCTGAGGAGCTGGGGAACAGAGATGCCAAGAAATCAGTGCTTACATACTTCAGTTATTTCCAGTGTTCCAAAAGACTTCAACATGTTTATGGGAAATGGGGACTTCCGATCTTTTACAAAGTCATTCTGCCCTGCTAGCTGGAGCAGCGGCATTCTCTGATGTAATGTCCAACTCTGGTATGAGGAAGTGTATGATAGTGGAACAAGTCGAACTGGTCCAAAACACGTACTGTTTCTGAAGTGTGCTTTTGGTAAAATCTGTTTGTTTTGTTAGTTTGTTTGTTTGTTCCCAAGGTCTTGATCTAAATGAAGTTCAGATATAGAAAAACATTTAAATGAACTGTTTGGACTTCCCCCAATTTATTTAATATTTCTGATTAATATCAGTTTCATATTATGACATATGTTTTGCACATGCTGCATCATAAATTCTTTAATAGCAGGGGATACTGTTGGTGTGGTTTGACATCTAGGGAACTTATAGGCCAGTCAGCCAGACCTTGGGAAGGTTTTGGAGCAAATCATCTTCAGTGCAATCATGGGGCATGTGCAGGACAGCAAGGTGACCATGCCCAGTTCACATAGGTTTATAAAAGGCAGGTCCTGCTTGACTAACCTGATCTCATTCTATGACAAGGTGGCCCACTTCGTGGATGAGGGAAAGGCTTTGGATGTTGTCAGCATATACTTTAATAGAGCCTTTGATACCATTTCCCACAGCATTCTGCTAGAGAAACTGCCTTCACATGGCTTGTGCATCTGCTGTTCACTGGGTAAAACCCGGCTGGTGGCTGAGGCCAAAGCATGGTGGTGAATGGAGTTAAATCCAGGTGGTGGCCTGTCACAAGTGGTGTTGCGCAGGGCTCAGTTCTGTTTAAAAACTTGAACAGTGATCTGGATGAGGGGATGAAGTTGGGTCACAACAACCCCTTGAAACGCTCCAGGCTTAGGGAAGAGTGGCTGTAAAACTGCTCTGTGGGAAAGGACCTAGGGTTGCTGATTGATGGAGCTGGACATGAGCAGCTTGTGCCCAGGCAGGCAAGCCAACAGCATCCTGGTCTGCGTCCAGACACCAGTGTGTCAGCAGGGCCAGGGCAGTGGTTGTGCCCCTGCAATGGGCACTGGTGAGGCTGCACCTCGAATCCTGTGTTCAGTTCTGGGCCCCTCACTACAAGAGAGACATTGAGGTGCTGGAGTGGGGACAGAGAAGGGCAGCGGAGCTGGAGCACAAGTGTGTTGGGGAGTGGCTGAGGGACTGGGGAAGGGTTAGTATGGAGAAGGTTCGGGGGGACCTTATCGCTCCCTATAGCTGCTGAAAGGAGGATGGAGTAAGGTGGGGTCAGTCCAAGTAAGAAGTGATAGGTTAAAAGCAGATGGCCCCAGGTTACGCCAGGGGAGGTTTAGGTTGGATACTAGGAATAATTTCTTCATGGAAAGCGTTGTCAAGCATTGGAATAGGCTGCCCAGAGAAGTGGTTGAGTCACCATCCCTGGAGGTACTTAGAAGCCCTGTAGATGTGGTGCTTAGGGACATGGTTTAATGGACTTGGAGGTGTTATGTTAACAATTGGACCTGCTGATACTAAAGGTCTTTTCCAACCTAAGTGATTCTATGATTCCATGATTCTGTGACAAACACAAGAGTCTATGTTCAAGTTCTCATTCCCCCTGTCTGCTGTCACCAAGCTCTATTTCTGGCTTATTACTGCACAGTAATGAGTCAGAGAAGGAAGGGTGCCATTACCTTTCCTTACATCATCCTGATGTCCTCCCATAGCAATACTGACCCATGCCAACCTATTTTAACACATGAAACCTGACAAGCAGCACCGGAGGTGATGCAGCTCCTCCTAGGAAATCGGATCGTGATCAACAGGATGTGTCTACCTGGGTTTCAGAGGAGGATTTGGTTCTCATGCAGCAGTAGCTTAATCTGGGCTGGGATTGCATCGAAAAGGCATTTTTGTGCCTGTGCTTCCCACTCGGTATTAGTTGCTACAGCTCAACTATCTGAGCACAGCCATGTTTCACTGCCTGGTGTTTGGGGATGCCCATTGTCCCTTGTGGGAGTCACAGTCAGTTTTTGGGGAGTCATGGACAGTTTTCTAGGCATGCTAGGGACTTGTGTTTTCTTTCCTCCTGCCAAATGAGATGTTCCCTGGTCCTTCTGATAAGAGGCAGTCTCTCAGCTCTCACAGGGTGTTAGTCTCTTCCCCGCAATTGTTATAGCAGGTGTGAAGAAAGGTGTTGCTGAAGCTGGCTTGTAGGCCACAAACTCTAAGGCCAGGAAACAGGAGCTAAATTTAGCCTTTGAAGAAGTGTGTGAGCTCTTTAGTAATAGCGGGGCTGAACTTCTGCTCTTCTGTCTTCCATTTTTAAAGCACAGTGTTGATGATGGTATTGGGTGGATGATTGTGGAGAGGATGCTGCTACTGATAGTGAAATAATCGAAATGACCTTTTGAAAGACATTGGGGAAAACTTCCAGGGTGTCATTTCATGACCTGCTTAGCACCACATGTAGAGAGGGTCCCAGGAAAGGGATTTTGGTGTCTCAGGCATGACAGTACTGCCTGCTTTCCCATGGTGTCCTTTCTTTTGGATGGGTCCTAAATGCCTCGAAGCCACCACTTCCATCCGTATGGCTGGCGTTGCTTTATTCATTTGTTGGCAGTCAAGTGTAGTCAGAAGGAAAAACAAACAGAGCAGGAAGCCTTGACAAGCACAGCAGTCACACGTTCGGCTCGGTGCTCCAGCACACTGTTTTTGCCAGGGAGTCCCCACAGTAAGTGTTTCCACTGGCTTTTTTAGTGACGTTTTATTTCATTCTCCTTGAAGAAACCTGGCTTTTGTTTTAAGCGCAAGTCCAGCCGATGTTGCTGGTGTGGAGGGATCATGCCAGGACCAGAATCCAGCAGAGATGGATATTATTTTCACGAGGAAAATAGCATTTTTAGCAATTACCAGCAGCTCTCTCTGTACCTTAAGCCAGGAGAGTGGCAGATTTCACAGGCCTGCCTGTGTTGTGGGGGTGCAGCTGGGGTTTGCATCAGCAATACAAAGGTTTTGTAGTCTGCATGAAGCAGCAGTGCCATCAGGGTTTGACTTCCTGCAGCCCTGAGCTGCTCTGCTGTTCCTGTAGCTGATAATAAATTGGTACAGAGAAGCCTGCAATATTTTTTGGGTCCCAGTAATGAGTATCAGCTGGAGGAAAGCATAACAAAACCCTATCCTGCTAACCAGAAAGCAAACGAGGGAAACATAGAATGAAAACAGGATGAGTTAAAAACAAAACAAAATCTGGATCATCAAATCCCATTTATTGCTACATCTTTTCAGATGGCAAAATCCCTTAAAGGGTATGTGTGAAGGACGCTGTTGTAAGGGAAAATCTGGGAACTTTTTGCTACGTGGACAAGCCTGTTCTTGTATCTTTCTGAGTAACACACATGCCAGTAAAAAGGGATGGTGTAGCGCTAACTTACTGTTAAAGGAACTTGATAGCATGGCATGTGTGGTAGAAATTTTCTGCTGATGCTTGTTGCTGTAGAAGTATTATAACCAGTGGAGCTGTGAGCATGTTAGCTAAAGGTCTTCACCATCATTTCTGGAGTGGTTGGTTTCTTGCAGAGTTTCAAGTGTTCTGTTTCTCAGCAGCACACAGGTTCCTATTTTGCCTCCCCCTTGCCTGGGTGGAAATCACTGCAGGGGCTGTAATGCTGGCGTGAAACAAAGTGTTCAGTTTCCTACTTATGTGAACAAGAAGAAAATCTGCTTTTAAAAAGTTTGCTGCTTATTAGTGAAGAAGTGTATTTGTACTTGTTGACTAAGAAATGAAGTAGTTTGGGTGCAGAGAAAAATACTTCCCCCTTTTGAGCAGAGATGTAAATTTACTCATGTTGACCAAAGCTCCGTGTATGCTGACATTTAATCTTTTCCACAGTTTTGCTCCCCTGAGCAGTCTTTTTGAAGCTGATTAAATTAATCCTATGAGTAAACTTGGTACTGGAGCTGATCCCAGGTGGCTTTTCCTTTCTGACTGAACATTTACACCCCCAAAATTAGCCTATAAAATCCTTCAGAACACAATTCCAAGAAAAAAAGGGTATTACCTACAGTAGGCATTCTTAAATAAATATTCTTCATCATTAGAATAATAATAAGTAAGCTACAAGTAGTCTGAATCTTCTTGCACTTCTAAGAGTTTTACTGCCACGTTTTCCTGTACTCTCTACAGTACTTTCTGCGGTGTTGTCATTGTGCAAAAGCAACCAGAGGGCTTGACTGTGCAAGAAGCTCCTATCAGTTTGTACCAGGTGCCTCCCTCTACCCTTCTAAACCCATTGCATTTGAGAACAAAATACTTAGCAGAATCGTGGCCTGAACAAACAGAAGGTCCACGTTATTATTTTATATAGATATGCTGTAAAATCTCCATGGTGATTCATTCCTATCTCGTTGACTGCTTGTGGTAACAACAGGTAAAACATTTCTAGGTTGAATCTTTTTGTAAGTTGAAAAGGTAGCAGTAAGATCAGTGGCGTAGAACTGGACACACTGCGTGGGCAAGGCTGAGAATAAGAACAACTTTCCCTGTGTGGTCAGGATCCCTAAGGAAAGCCTGTTTTAAAGTCTTGTGTCTCATTTTCTCCTTTTTATTGTACCCTAGAGCTGAATAAATATAGCAGGCTGTGCCCTCAGCTGGAGTACAAAAATGTAAGTGTCAGTTCCTAGGAAGTGATGAGTTCAGTGCAGAAGTGCTGGGTTCCAGGAGTGCACATCGGATAAGATTGTAAATGTGTGTGCAGCCCCTATAAATGAATTGTAGTTTCCTCCACTGTTTTACACTTTGGTGCTCATTGCTCCAAAATGTTCTATGCACAATAACGTGTATGCTTGAGTAAGTCACTGTGTGCAGAGGTGGCCATCAGCTGGGCAGATGTCTGAATGAGCACTGACAAGAGCCTGGTGGCTCTTCTGTCATACTAGCATGCTTTGAAGCTCATGGTTCTCTGGGTAAGAAAGAAATACTCCCTGTGGTCCCTTTCTCTATGTAAGCCTGAACAAGAGGAGGGAGGAACAAGAGATGCTGTGCAAGAATGAGCTCCTTGTCCTCTGCAAAAGATGCAGCGTTTCCTGCACATTGCTGTGGTTTTGCAGCATGATGGAATCAGTCAGGCGGAAGCGTGCACTGGAAGGATTAGTCTCTGCTGCCTGGGAGGAGCAGGGAATGATGATGTCAGACAGCTCCATGCAGATAATAGTGGTTGGGTTAAATGCATTCAGTCTATCTCTAGTGAACCCTGTGGAAAGAACGCTGGTGAAATGATGCCAAGGGCCTCGGACTGTTGAGTTCTAACCATTAATAGAAGTGTGGGGATTCCTTAAAGGTTTGGTTCTCGGCTTCTGTGTTTACTCTGTTGTCTTGTCTTTGTTTTCATTGGAAGTGATCTTGAATGACAACCCA
This sequence comes from Pezoporus flaviventris, assembly GCF_033815535.1. NCBI lineage: Eukaryota > Metazoa > Chordata > Aves > Psittaciformes > Psittacidae > Pezoporus > Pezoporus flaviventris. The sequence continues at coordinate 1,855,691 of NW_026892630.1, read as the reverse complement.
CATTCTGAGGGGTTCTAGTTTGAGAGTGGCTCAAACTCCTAACCTAGATCCAGATACAAGTTTGCTTGGTCACTTTTCATTTACGGTAGCTAACACTGTATGTAGACAATGCTTGGTCCCACTCCTCAATCCTGATCACTTTGCTAATTTTACTTTTTGAATGCTTTTCATATACTGCTGCTGTCAAGCTAAACAAGTCTTTCCTCTGCTGGTTTTGGTTTTGCCTTTTACAGCATTCTTTTGTTTCTTTTCTTGTCCAGACCGCTTGTGGTTCTACCTCTGCCTGATGCTGTTGTCCTCATTAAAGTTTCTTGTCATCAGTCTCTGTAAGGCTCCAGTTGGTTGCACTATTTGTCTAAACATAGTGTTTGCTAATTATTTGTAGTGGTCTTACAATCTGTAGCTACTGACATCCAGTATCATAGAATCACAGAATGGTTTGGGTTGGAAAGGACCTTCTTCCTTATATCTAACCTGAACTTCCCATTTCAGTTTAAACCCATCACCCCATATTCTGTCACTACAGTCCCTAATGAAGAGTCCCTTCCCAGCATCCTTGTAGCCCCTTTCAGACACTGGAAGGCTGCTATGAGGTTTCCATGCAGCCTTCTCTTCTCCAGGCTGAACAGCCCCAACTTTCTCAGCCTGTCTTCATACAGGAGGTGCTGCAGCCCCTGCTCATCCTCTTGGCCTTCTCTGGACTTGCTCCAACAGCTCTGTGTCCTCCTTATGCTGAGGGCACCAGAACTGCGCACAATGGTCTAAGTGGGGTCTCGGAGAAGTAGCAGAATAATTAACAGTTCTCAGCAGTTCCCATTTAGGGCTTTAGCTTTTGCTCTTACTTTAGACTTCAGTGCATTTTTGGTTCAAATCATGTAGTGGTCAGACCAGGGACTAAATCAGATGGATATTTTGCCTGTTTGAGACAAATACTTCATCTCCCTAGAATATTTTGGATTTCATATTTTAAATAGCAGTATCTTAATTTGCATAGGTCATATATACTCAATCTGCACATGGGGTTTTTTAAGAAATTACTGGATGCGTAAATTGCACTATTATTCATGCTATTTCTTTGTATACATATTCAAGCCTACAAAAGCTTTCAGCTTTACTTATTCTTTAAAGGGCTTTGAGGCTGGCATTTGAAGTGAAGGGTTTTTTGTTTCCGTGCATGAAACAATTTTCTTAAAAAAAGAAAAATAATTCCATTCCAAATTGATTTTTTCGAGGAAGTGTGGAGGTTTTTAAAAGAATTTTGTCTGGACAACGATAGAAATTGTCTAAGCGTATTTACTTCATGCATTCTGATTATGTTAAAAATGTTCTTCAGGCATTTTGTGGCAAATTATTTTTGACCTTTATTATATTAAAATATAGTATGAAGTATATTGAATGGAAATGAAATTCTGTAATATGTAGATGAAAGATCTGTTTTATCATAGAATGGTTTGGGTTGTAAAGGACCTTAAGATCATCTAGTTTCAATCCCGCTGCCATTACCTGTTATAATGCACACATATACAGAAAATACTGTGTAAATAATGGGAAGAAAATGATTGAATTTTGGCAAACCAATATGTCATGAGCATCTGTACTCTGAAAGTTTTCATAATTTTTCATTCCATGCAAAGAGGGAAAAAAAAGAAAAGGAAGTTATGGATTGTTTTTCTATTTGTAGCAAATTCATATTCTGATAAGTCAGCATTCTTTATGAAATGGGAAGTTTGTTTTTGATAAACTCTGTGGTCAGCCAAGATTATTTATCATAGATTTACTCTGCTTTACTGCCTAGAGATCTGCTGGAGGAGCAATAGAATCTCATTATTTCATAAATAAATAATATGTAATACATATCTAAATGAGCATTATTCCATTTAATTCAGAGGAACCAGTCCAAATTTATGTCACCAAGATGTCAATATATGAGCTTGAGATTAAACATGGTTTTGGTAACCATTCATCATTTATACTTCCAGCATTCTTGCCATTATCAATGAACTGAGCCAGTGTCAGGAAATGAAATGCATTCTATAGTGTGGATTTCGAATACTTACCTGAAAAGGTGTTGGGCAGTGCAATTTCATGAATGATGCTGTAATTTACTGGAAATATGTGGCTTTTAGCTGGTGAGGTACCTCACTATTTATTTTTCTTTGGGTTTTTAATGGGAATTTACAGGCTATCCTGTAATTTTCACTGGTTGTGTGAAGTGTTTTGAGTTGTGAATAGAAATTGCCCATTGGCAGCGGCAAGGTAGAGTTGGAAGAGCCAAAGGGCATCTGTACCCACTCAAATACTTCAAGCTTATGTCACCTTGTTAAGGCATGCATATTTACGTCACTGTAGATGCTTTTATATTTTTTGATACTGAGCCTTTTGACCTTTGGGAGTGTTGAACTATTCCTTCATTGGCCACGAACCTGGCTTCACACTGAGGGTTTTTGGCAGCTGTGCTCAATACGGACAAAAACGGGCGATCACTGGGAGTGATTATTGCAACATCTGTGCCATTGCTGCAAGCAGTCTGTGCATGTAGCTGCGAGTCTCTGTGTGTGCTACACTTTTCACTCTGTTTTAATACCACTGAAAGCTAAGATGTTGTTTGAATTGCCTTGGAGGCCAGCTGAGGAACAGGACTAGAAGGGAAAATAGTGTATGGATGCCTTGCTCCCTGTGTAAAATGTCAACCCATCTTCTTACTCTGCTCCCGGTGATAAATAGCAAAGGCAAATGTCCTACAGACATTAAAGATCTGACCAAAACCTGCTTGAAACCAGGGAGGATTTTTCACAGTCTTCAGGTTGGACACTGTTTTATAGGTGGTTACTGTTTTGTAAGGTTTTGGTTCAGTGTTTTACATGTGCAGCAAGATCTTCAATGCTTTCTGTGGAAGTAAACTGGTTATAATGTAAAGTTCTAGCTTTGAGTGAAGATTTTCCCTCACTCTGAGGCTGGGGGTGAAGTTAAACAGGGTCATAAAGTTCAGAAGAATACGGTGAGTCCAGCCTCATTTGTTTTAGGGCACACACATGAGTGATTTGCTTAGTTTTGGCTGGGTGATCTGAAACGCTGGTAGAAACTAATGATTCTGTAACTTTTGTTTGTTACAGGCTGCAAACAGTTACCTGAGGGATCAGTGGTTCCATTCTTTGCAGTGGAAGGTAAGTTCTGCGCTTCACTGTATTTCTTGTCTGCCTCTACCTTTTAGCATTACCTATTCCTTCATTATAAGAGCCCAGTATGGATAAAGTCCTTGTCTTTCAGAAACCCTAAATCAGGACATGTATGCAGTTTCAGCTTGTTTATAACATGAATGAAGTGTACAAATTAACTTGTTATGTAGCCCAGCTTATCAACATGATTGGCTTCAGAACCTAGATAGCCAGTAAGTTCACATTTAAACAGTATAGAGGATGGATTTGGTTTTGCACTATGAAGTATAATACATTACAGAATGCCCACAGCCCGATCACATGCTCTGGACTCTGGAGATAGTTGGGGGTTTTGTTTGTTTTTCTCTTTTCCTGAGAAACTAGGGAGAAAGGGTGTCTTTGAGAGTTGCTTACTGCAAGTAGGATCAATCTGTTACGCATCAGTCTGTGTTTATGCTTTAGGATGATTTTGGTTTAAAGGCAGTTTTGATTTCAGATGTCTTGAGCCCTTTTTTATTTTCAGTGGGAACAATGGGTTGATTGCCCTCAGTAGGGGAAGTGGATCACAGTGACAACATTGTGTCTCAAAAACAGTGCATTCCTCATTGAGAACTGTAGCTGCTGACCTTTGGATGGAATCTGTATACATCTTTGATGCAGCTGGAAACAAGTTTTGGCCAGATGTTGCATACGGTTGTCCTCTCCTGTCTTGTGGTGGGAAACACAAGCAGTAGCTTTTCAGCTCAAGACTTGTCCTTGGCAGGGCTCCGGTGGAGTCAGCCAGGTTGGCTGTGTAGCGTATCAAGATTCCAGCCTGCTGACAGCAGCCACATGTGAGATAGAGGTAAATCCCTCCCACCAAACTGGTTTTGTTGTAGGTGTGTTTGATAGTTGCAAAACAGTTGTGTGGCAAAACTACAGCATTGGTGTGCTTTGTATAGCCATCAGCATGTGGCAGGATCGTGCTCTGAGCGAATCCAGGTTCTTATCAGGAAAAGCCAAGTGTCAAGATCTTTTCCAGACTACTGGGATATTCTCCAGCCTGTTACCCTGATTGCCTAAATGAGTGTGGGACCCGAGTGCTGATAGCAGAAGGCTGGGCTGTGGTGTGGCACTTTATTTTGGCCTCTTGACAGTATCATTAACACAATGCCCAGCCAGTCTTGCTTTCTTTGCAACTCCTGAGGATAACAAAGAGCTTAAAGCACGCAGAGACAGTATCTCCATGTGGCCGTTATTTTCCCTCCTGCTTTGGCAGGCAGGGATGATCAGAGAAAGCATAGACAGAAATGATGCTGGAATGTCTTTTTCTGCCTCGGCCCTGGCAAGGATTGTACAATGATGTGCTGATGGCATGTGCCAGCTTTGCTCCTGCAGTGAGGGGAAAATTGGGGTCGGAGCTGCAGATCTGTAAAAAGAGGTAAGGAGTGGTAAAAAAGCAACCTGGCCACACACCCCATCAATTAAACTGTGGAAAGAAAGGAAAAAAGAAAAAGCAAGCCTAGACAGAATGACCTGGCTTGCTCACATGCCTTTCAGTCATGGAGAGGGAGCTTTGCTTTGTGGGAGTTGTTTTTAAAGGAGTATTTCTTAAACTTTCCAATGCTCCTGACCAAGCCGCTCATTTTGGGAAACTCTGAGTAATTCAGCTTGTTGCAAAGTAGAATTTATTTTTGCTTCCTTGCTTCCCTCCCCACCCCCATTAAGTTTGTTTCTTAAAAACAAGTGAAACATTATCTTGATTTGAAAGACCTTCCCTTTACCAAGAATAGCAAGTAGCTTTTTCCCATAAGAACAGTGACAGGGTTTAGTCACTGCCCAGGTACTTTACACTAATGAATTCCTCTTTGCTATAATGGAGATAGTTTTGATGGGTTTTGTTGCTTAACAGTTCAGAGGAAGAGCACCTGGTAGCTTTCTGCTCTTTACTTTGGCTGACATTTGCCAGGTTTAAGTGAGATCACAACAAAACTAAGAGGCAAGATAAGCAGTGTACCTAAGAAGAGGATCAGGGTGCAGTTATGTGGTCTACCTTAGTGAGGCTTATCGCTTTACTAATACCATAGCCTATGACTTTAAGAGCCAGGTGCCAAGGTTCATCTCACTCCGTAATTTGTATGGTTTGATGATTAAGCAGGTAGTGAGAGAACCCACAACAAAAAAACCCAGGAAGCCTATTCTTCTGGAATGGGTCATTTACACAAAGCACCAGCTGGCAGGAACATCACCGCAGCTGTATTGTAATTGGGTGGTTGTGCTGATGAATGGTATATTTGTCCAGTGGTCTCACAAATAATAGGTCAAAACATTTCTGTGGGCATGTAAAACACAGATGCAAACTGGTGCAGATAGCTGGAGCAGTGATTCGGGGGAAAACATTCAACAGAGATGCACTGCCTAATTTCATACTTGTGTGGTGGAAGCACTGAGGGTCTCCAGCTGAACCCAGAGCCCCACTGTAGTAGTAGTACAGATGTAGGTGGAGCCGGAGACCTTCACTCCCGCTGCCCTGCCCAAACAAGGCTGGAGGAACCCATTTGACAGATAGCAAACTAATATTGTGAGAGTTCCCAGCAGTGGGAATTGCCTCTCCACAGATCACAGTTGTGGGAGCCGGTTCTTACTCCATCAGTGTCCTTCTGGCTCCTTTTCCTGTGCTTCAGGCCTTTGGGAGTCAGATGCTGCATATAATCTGTGCTACCTGGAAAATGGCTGGGTGAATAGAAGTGTTGTTAAGTATCTGGGGAAGCATTTAGGTTCAGGCATGTACTGGTTATCCTTTGGTCCTGTATGAAGGTGCTAAGGTCTGTGAGAGGGCTTTTATGTAGTGCAGTTTTAAGGACTAACATGCTGTGGGAATTAAATTTGTCACCCACTACCCTGGAAATATTTTTCTGTTCTAGAGGCAAACACTGAAACAAAAATCAAGAATAATTTCTTTCTACAATCCTGAGAATAATAAAAGAGATGCTACAGATAAACAGAAATAAAAGAAAACCAAGCACATAATTAGCCATGTTTTAGATCCAGCTCCAAGTGGTTTTATGTGTCATCCAACTAACTAGTTGGATGACAGGATGCTTATACAGCTTTTTAGATGTGACTTTCTCCTTGAATGCTGGGCTCATTGAAGAAAACATGGATATAAGGACAGATTGTTCCTTATGTAGTTATTTTCTCTTTGGGTTTTCCATTTAAACTCTCTCATGAAGGGTTACTCATAATTCCTCATTTAATCTGGATATCCGTGTGTATCACAACTCCTCAAGGATTATTGGCCACCTTAGCCAATTTTTAGAAATCCTGATTTCCTTCAGGTTAGGGCTAAGCCAAACTATCATTGTCTAGAGAATAAACAGAGCATGTTAACAACTCCAGATTCTCACCCATAAACAAATCATTAATCCATTGTGTAAGGAATGTTCCTTTCAACCAAGGAGGTTGGATTGAAACCATGATACGTAGTCTTTGGTATTTGGAAGCTGCTAAGTCGTAACAGTTTATCAGTAAAGATAACAACACTTTCTGTGAATATACAAAATAAAGTAACACATGCATTTCATTGCTCTTTGTGGATCTAGGCTAGATACACTGGTAACCAACTACTTCTGTAGGGGTTGAATGCAGCTAAGCTTGGCTTTGTGGGGTACTGTGACTAGTCATTTTAGGACACGCACAAGAAAATACCTACCTACCCTTAGCATTTCCCCAGAAAACATCTATCTGTGTTGTATCTTGCCATCTTTGGGCTTAGAATGTTCTGTGTTCATATAGTACTGAGCATATAGAGATACCATTCTCTGCAAAAACTTGGAGCCCTGTTAACACCCCATGCTTGAAATATTAGTCATTACAAGATCCACTTGTAATACAGTACCATGTTGATTGTTGTCAGTCAAAAAGACATCAGGTCTTCTCCAGGGGTGTTTAGGTCTTCTGTTCTGATGCAGAGTACAGGTATTGATTTACATTTTGAGGAAGAGGGAATACACCTAAAGGTTACACAGGGCATGTTGGTTTTTAGCATGCTTGACAGTAAACCCTGAATGCCGCCCTCATCGTGCGATGTGGGTTGCTTGTGTTTTCTAGTTAGCTGAATGATGTAGCAATGAAATGTGTCAGTTGACAGCCTTTGGGGGAATGTCCTGAATTGACACAATATGGAAAGAACAGACCTGATGTAAAGCATGAAGCATGACTCAGGCTGAGCTTTGTACACCTCTGACCTGGATCTTGAATAAGGGATTGCCTATACCTTGTCTTTCCTACTGGTGCTGTTAGCCAGCTCTCGACTGTCCCCTAATGAGTAGTGCAGCTTGGTGAGGGGTTTTACCCATCTGTTAGCATGGACGATGCAAATGTGTTAATTGTAGAATTGCTTAGATTGGAAGGGACCTTTGAACACACCTGGTCCTCTCCCCGTCCATCTCATCCTCTTCCTCACTCAGTGCAGAGTATACTTTGAAGCTGTACAGGGTTGATAAGAGCCTGTACAGCAGAGCTGTGTGTGAAGCTATGTGTGAAGCCCCAAACTGCGCACAGTATTCATGTGTGGTCACACAAGTGCTGAGCAGAGGGCAGCAGTCACCTCCCTCATCCTGCTGCCTGTGCTCATGCTCTTGCAGCCCAGCATGAATGCATGCCCCTGACTTTCAGTCAGTAATCATATTACCTTTGTTTTAAACTTCCATGTTTTGGTTCCCATGAATTGGGGACCTGGAGCAACGCTGTCATTTGGGATTTGCAAACATTTTGCATTTGAATGCTACAACAAGTAATGTTGGCCTTCATTCAGAAACTTAACTTTGGATTAATACTTCCCTGGTTCTCATAGGGACTGTTGTATCTGTGTCTTCAGGAAATAGATACTTCCGTGCACAAGCAGCCCTATTAATTGCAAGGGGATTGGCTGTCATGTAAAGTCATACTTGACCCGAATGTCATTATGCTCTCTGGTCTTTACTATGTCCAGGTTATGAATTCTTTGGCTTTTAGAACTGAATATTTTTATACAATAGCTGTGGGTGACTATTGGTTTTTGTATCTAATGGTGAAAGTTCAGAGAGAATTATTTTTCTGTGCTTTACAATTGCAAAAAAACCTAAGTTAACAGAAACTGTTCTTGAAAGGGTGGTAAAGCCTTCCTTGTGTAAAAAAGCACCTTTATGGTTTTGTCACCATGGTAATGATTAAAAATAGTGCTGATACAGGAGTGGGGTTTATAGAATTTAAATGATGACATTAAAGAAATTTATAGCCTTATATCTCGGTAAATTATGGCTTAAAACTATGAGATCAGGTAAAAAGCACATTGGTTATGCTTGAAAGGGCCCATGTCTGTCATTTGTATTTGATCACCTAATTTATGATCTGAGAGAGGAAGCTTTGATACTCTATGACAATTGTATAGCCTTTTGCTGTACTGCATAGTGAAAATATTACTCGAAGAGCTCAGTAGTTCTTTGGAGTGGTAGTGTCTGGACTTCAGATCCTCTCTTTGGTGGTTACACAGCACACACAACTGTAATTGTCTTGGCAGTTTCTTTGCTTTCTTTAGCTGAAAAGCTGTGGTACTTTCACAGAACATTAGTTCTCGTTTTCTGTTATTTTGTGGTGAAATAATAAATAATTATCATACAGTTAGGCGAATGACAGCTTTTCTTTTTTCCTTTTTTTTTTCCTTTTTTGTCTGTATACAAGTCAATAGTATTTTGATTACCATATCGATGGAAAGCTAAGCCTTGGGGCTTTGAAAGTATTGCAGGTCGTGATGACACACGAGTTTTGGAAGAGCAGCTTTCTTGCTTTAATGAATAAAAGGCAGCCCACAGGTTTTTGGCTGGTGATTTTACTCTTCCTGTGGAATGCACAAGTACCAGCTGTGGGACACCACGAGCAGGTTTTTAAGATAGCCAGGGCCTCTCTCCTGCTGGACTTTAAGCATCCTGATGGAGTTTCATACTGGACTTAAGGGGCTAGGGGATGGGTGGAAGGTCCAAGTAGAGTGTTAATGCATCTGTGCTGCTGAGAAGCCGGTACCAGTTAGAGCTTTCCAGTGAACTAAATACATATTTTGGCATTTTTCAGTTCTCGATGCCCCCTCTCATAGTTAGGTTGATGTTTACTGCCAAGATTCATTCTTCTGTATTTGGAAGATAACATGAGAGGCAGCTGTGTCTGCATGGATGGGGCTCTGCGGTGACATCCCCTTGCTCTTCATGCGGCAACTGAAAATACTGACCAGTCTGTAGACTAAACAACCTCATTCCAAACTCAGGAGGAATGTTATGGAAATCTTGTCATACAGCCATTTACATCCCCAATGTTGGCTTTTTTTTTGTAGTTAAGTATTCTCCCCTACTACTTCTGTGTGTGTGTGTAGGGCTTCACATGAAGAACATCCTAGGCCATCTTCATAGCACATGGAGTCCATTAGTTCTCATTTTCCCATGCAAGCTTTAGTAGTCTTGGGCCATCTGTTATCAGAAGTTACTTGAAAAATCTTGGCCTTGTTTTGTGTTTCTGGGATCTCAGTTTGCAAGAGGCAACAGTGCTGTTGCAGCAGAAGGGCATTGACCTCGCTTTGGGAGAGTGGGAATGAACAGGTGAAGAACAGACAAGATGCTGACAGAAAGTTTTCTTTCATTTTTTTCATGACACGCTGGTGGTGTTTTAAGAACTGGTAGAGCGGTTAGGGGATTTTTAACCTTTCACTGCCTTTGCATTAGGAAATCCCTCACTCTCTGTGGGGGACTTTGGAGCAGGTTCCTCCCATAAGGCACGTCTGCAGCAGTGGCAGCTGATCATCGTCCGTGCTTTGCATTGGCTCAACATGAATCACTTTAAATCTGGGAGCTGCATATCTGTGTCAGCACAGCACTTTGTCCAACCGAAAGAGGCTCTCGGCAACGTGCTGAGATGCCAGCCTGGATCTGAGCTGGTGCTTGGAGCTGCTCTGGCCTCATGCAGCCATATGTACACATGGTTTTGTATACCCGTAGATGCCTTTTGCATTGCCAAAACAGGCTTTTTTAAGCAGACAGAAAAGCCAGTTTGTGGCCTAGTGGTGAAATTTGAGTAGAAACTAGATAGTTATTTTCTATCTTGCTTTAGCTTAGTTGGGACCAGCTCTTGATTTTTCCCTCTAGACTTGGATGCTATCCTATTCAAACTAATAGTAGGTCTGAAGGCAGAGGGATGTCAAAACCAGCTAAAAAAACAGGTCAGCTTGTTATTGTGTACTTAGATTTCTGAAGAGGAGCAAGTACAATTGCTGGAGTAGATTGCTTCTCAGGAATGCTGAGAAGCATTCTGCTGGCCAAGAGGTTGGGTTTTGTGCTGGTAAATTGTTCCTCTGCACTGTTATGGGGCTAAAATTAAGACCAGTACTTTGCGTGTTAGGACTTCCAGGTCATGGTGACCACTAGTTCCACCAAATCACAACTTCCCATCTACAGAGCTGTCACAATACAGAGTGGCACCAAAATCAGTCTCTAGCTGCAGAAAAATCTGGTTTAGGAGCTCTCTGATGAAGACAGGACAAGACTGGTAATCTTTCCCAGGAGTGTAATTATCCTCCTCTCATGATGCTTTGGGTGTGAAAACCTAACTCTCTGTGTTGACACATGCTATGTGCCTTGTTAAACTGCTGTCATGGGGCCCAGTTCTGCATTATGGATGTTGAGGACTCTTGGTGTCAGAAGACCTAAGTAAGCCTGAAGGAGCAAAAGTGATATAGGTGTTGTTTTAAAATTTTCTTTTCGTTTCTTGCACAGTTTTGTCTGTGCATTTCTTTCTTCCAATGTAATTACTGCATTGAGTGCATCACAGTATACATAATCATAGAACCATAGAATAGTTACGGTTGGAAAGGACCTTAAGATCATCAGGTTCCAACCCCCCCCTGCTATAGGCACGGACAGCTCCCACTAAACCATGTCACGCAAGGCTCTGTCCAACCCAGCGTTGAACACCGCCAGGGATGGAGCATTCACAACTTCCCCGGGCAACCCATTCCAGTGCCTCACCACCCTCACAGTAAAGAACTTCTTCCTTATATCCAATCTAAACTTCCCCTGTTTAAGTTTTAACCCATTACCCCTTGTCCTGTCACTACAGTCCCTAATGAAGAGTCCCTCCCCAGCACCATTATAGGCCCCCTTCAGACACTGGAAGGCTGCTATGAGGTCTCCACGCAGCCTTCTCTTCTCCAGGCTGAACAGCCCCAACTTTCTCAGCCTGTCTTCATACGGGAGGTGCTCCAGTCCCCTGATCATCCTCGTGGCCTCCTCTGGACTTGTTCCAACAGTTCCATGTCTTTTTTATGTTGAGGACACCAGAACTGCACACAATGCTCCAGGTGAGGTCTCACAAGAGCGGAGCAGAGGAGCAGGATCACCTCCTTCGACCTGCTGGTCACGCTCCTTTTGATGCAGCCCAGGATACGGTTGCTTTCTGGGCTGCGAGCGCACACTGAAGCCGGCTCATGTTCATTTTCTCATCAACCAACACCCCCAAGGCCTTCTCCACAGGGCTGCTCTGAATCTCTTCTCTGCCCAACCTGTAGCTGTGCCTGGGATTGCTCCGACCCAGGTGTAGGACCTTGCACTTGGCATGGTTAAACTTCATGAGGTTGGCATCAGCCCACCTCACAAGCGTGTCGACTTCCCTCTGGATGGCATTCCTTCCCTCCAGGGTATCAACCGAACCACACAGCTTGGTGTCATCGGCAAACTTGCTGAGGGCACACTCAATCCCACTGTCCATGTCAGCAAAAAGATGTTAAACAAGACCGGTCCCAACCCCGATCCCTGAGGGACACCACTCGTTACTGGTCTCCAGCCGGACATTGAGCCATTGACCACAACTCTTTGTGTGCAGCCATCCGGCCAGTTCTTTATCCACCGAGTGGTCCATCCATCAAATTGATGTCTCTCCAATTTAGAGACAAGGATGTCGTGCGGGACAGTGTCGAACGCTTTGCACAAGTCCAGGTAGATGACATCAACTGCTCTGCCCCTGTCCATCAGTTCCGTAGCCCCATCATAGAAGGCCACCAAATTGGTCAGGCAGGATTTCCCCTTAATGAAGCCATGCTGGCTGTCACCAAGCACCTTGTTGTTTTTCATGTGCCTTAGCATGCCTTCCAGGAGAATCTGCTCCAGGATTTTGCCATGCACAGAGGTGAGACTGACTGGTCTGTAGTTCCCTGGGTCATCCATTTTCCCTTTCTTGAAAATGGGGGTTATATTTCCCTTTTTCCAGTTGCCAGGAACTTCACCTGACTGCCATGATTTTTCAAGTATGATGGACAGTGGCTTCGCAACTTCATTTGCCATCTCCTTCAGGACCCGTGGATGGATTTCATCAGGTCCCATGGACTTGTGCACGTTCAGATTTTTAAGACGGTGTCGAACCAGATCATCTCCTACCATGGGCCCAAGGTCTTCATTCTCACAGTCCCTGCCTCTGCCTTCCAAGAGTTGGGTGGTGTGGTCAGAGACTCTTCCAGTGAAGACTGAGGCAAAGAAGTCATTCAGAACCTCAGCCTTCTCCAAATCCAGGGTAGCCAGTTCTCCTGAGAGCTTCCTGAGGGGGCCTACGTTGCCCCTAGTCTGTTTTTTAGTAGCAATCTACCTATAGAAAAAATAAAAACCAAAATAAAAACCCTTCCTGTTATCTTTCACATCCCTAGCCAAATTTACTTCTAACTGGGCCTTAGCTTTCCTAACCTGGTCCCTAGCTTCCCGGACAACATCCCTGTATTCTTCCCAGGCTGCCTCTCCTTGCTTCCACTTATTATAAGTGGAAGCACTTCACCTCTAAATTACCTCAGCGTCTCCTTATCCATCCAAGGAGGTCTCCTGGCCCTCCTGCTGCACCTCCTTCTAGTTGGGACGCAACACTCCTGAGCTTGTAGTGGGTGATCCTTGAATCTCAACCAACAGTGTCAGGGCCCCCCTGCCCTCTAGGGCTATATCCCATGGAACCTTACTGAGCAGGTTCCTGAAGAGGCCAAAGTCTGCTCTCTTGCGGTCCAGGGCAGTGAGCTTGCTGCACGCTCTTCTCACTGTCCTGAGGATCTCAAATTCAACCATCTCGTGATCACTGCAACCAAGGCTGCCCTGGAGCGTCACATTTCCAACGAGCCCTTCCCTGTTGGTGAGCACGAGGTCAAGCACGGCACCTCTCCTTGTTGGCTCCTCTATTACTTGCAGAAGGAAGTTGTCTTCCACACAACCAAGAAACCTCCTGGACTGCTTGTGCCGGGCCGTACCGTCCTTCCAACAGAGAGCAGGGTGGTTGAAGTCCCCCATGAGAACAAGGGCCTGGGAGTGTGAGGCTGTTCCTATCTGTCTGTAGAGTGCTTCATCCAGAGTCCTCTTGGTCAGGTGGTCTGTAACAGATCCCCACAGTAACTTCCCTCATCGCTGTTCTCCCTTTAACCCTGACCCACAAACTCTCTAATGTGGTAGAGGGTTATAAAACTGCTGCTAATATCCACAAAAATCCCTTATACAGTGTGTTGTGTCACAGCCTGTTTCACTTGCCCTAGCTCTTGCAGTAAGTCACATGCTCATCTTGTCTGTCACACCCCCTTGTCTTTTTTTTTACCCAGAATAGCAAATGTTTCAAAATCAGAAGAAAAAAACCAAAAACAACCAACCAGCAGTAAGCAATGCTAGTAAAAGTATGTCCTTCATTCAGAAGCCATTGCATCACAGCTGTTTATCATCGACTCGTCTCTGTGGCACTTCACTGTAGTATTTAGCATGAAAATACTAGTTTAGGCTGTGTGACCAGAGGCAAGATCCATCAAGGATAACGGGGTTGTTGTGAGTGGCTGACTTGACTTGGCTGGTCCCTGAAGGTGAGGTGGGCAATGGTTTTGGTACCACCCCAAAGGCCTCTGATCCTCTGTGAGGAAGCTAGCCTGGGGATGAGAGAGCTGAACGTCACGAGACTTGATTCAGTCTTGGATGTCATGCACCATTTATACACAGGAGCGAGACAGCAAATTGAAGAGATGCAGTGGCATTTTGGTTGAGTAAAGAGTTGCAGGAACTTTGGGGTTTTGTGATGATGTGGTGCAATAAGATGTGATATAAAAACATGGAACAAAGTGGTGGTTTCAGGTGCAAATGCTGCTCTGAAATCTGGTATCTCCCAGTGAGAAATAGGACAACTCAGAGTGCCAAAGCCCAGCGATGCAAAGACAGAAATACCCTTATTTCTGAAGTCCCTTTTAAGATGCTTGCAAGCATCACATCAGTATCCAGTATCTATGCTCTCCCTAAGGCTCTGAAGCAGCTTTCTGACACAAACATGTTCCTCGAGCTGTGCACATCTCTCTTGCTGACGACATTGATGATGCAGGTGCACAAGAGAGAGAAGCCATTTTCAAAGCCATTTATGGTGTTGCCAGTGCTAGAAACTCAGAAAAATACTACATTTGCCAAGGAGGAGAGAGTGAAACAGGTGGGTAAGAGTCCATTTGGAAGGTTCTGCTGACTGGTGAGAGGGGAGGCGGGCAGGAAAAGCCAAGGGTGTCCACTGCTAGCCATGGAAAGTAATAAGGAAAAGGGATGACGTGGCTTTCTAATCCGGTTTGCATATCTGGGAAGAAATAATTGCTTTGTGTGCTACCCAGTGCTACCTAAGCTTAGTGGCATTTCCGGGAAAATAGAAGGGGGATGGATTATCATGCAGAGATTATCTTCTGTTAGCAGTTTGTACGATGTGTTAGTAGCTGCTTAATCCCAATTTGAGGTGATTTCTCAGGTGGCAAGTTCTGAGCAGAGTTTGTGCGTGCCTGGAGTGACTGGCACACGTTTTGCAGCCTTGCAGATGAAGCAACGTCCTGTTTTCCTGGTGATGGCCAGCTCTCTCCTGCCTGAGTGGGATCTGAAGGGTGTAGTGCCAGAGTGTGGGGGTTTTTGCACAGCAGGTATGCTGCCTGGCTGCTCTCCACGGTAGCCTTGCACACGGCTTTTTATTTGGCAGACCTGGTCAAAGTTCAGTGGCGATAAGATTGTGCCTGTTCTTTTTTTTCCTACACACGTATCTCTTCTCTGCAGTGGCAAAGTCATTTATTCCCACCACAGGCTGAGAGCTGGCGGATGTCAAGGGCTAGGCTCCACAGGCACACTCGTCGTGTGTGGAATATAAAGTGCATGAATGTAAAGCCTGGGTCAGTTCAGCTTGATGTCAGAAGAATTGTGTAATGTGGTCAGTAAATGTAGGTCTCCACACAAAGAAGCACTCAGCAAGGACTGCGTTTAGGTGGCAGTTAATGTCACAGTGCTTTGTGTTTTCTGCTTTCTGTTTGATACATGCTGAACTCCACAGTCATACAGTGCCTGCTATAGTTAATTTAACACTATTTTTTTTCCTCCCCCATGCACTGCAATGCAGTTGGTCCACTGAAGTTTTTAGAAAGTATGGATTGTATATTGTACATACAGTCTTGCTTTTCATCTAGTAGTCTTTTCTATTATTACTTATTTAAATGGAACGTGATTTTGCTGACTCCAGCTCATACTGCATAATCTCAAATACAGGAGCATGTCAAGCTCACACCCCTCTGGAAACTGTGGGTTGTGCCAGAACATCAAGATCCCGGCATGCAGACAGTGTTGAGTATTTGCTGCTCTGGTGAGAAGGGCCAGAAATGCTGCAGCAGGCAGCAGTGAGGTCCTGCAAGAGGAGGAGGCAGTTGTGCCTAAACATGTTTGAAATCTTCCCTCTGATGATGAGTCAGAGGCTGTTACAGTGCTGTACATCAAGCAGTGTGTCTGGATCCTGTCCTATTTATGTGACTCCAGCAACCTCTATGTGAAGCTTTTTCTCACTCATTCTATATGAGAGTTTAAAGCAACCAGAAGGGCTTGTAAATACCCACCAGCCTTCAGCTAGGGCAGATCTTCCCTGTACGTGTGGGACAACTGCGTTCTTGAACTGTATTGAAGCTGATGAAGTGTTTCCTCCTGCTCAGGATCAGGAGGAAAAGGTGTTTTGTGACTTTTGCTTTAAAACCCAAGCTGAAACATCCAAATACCCAGGAAAGTATCTTTTAAAGTAGTTCTTCTTTGGAGGAGAGATGTTACATGGGATTTGCAACCCAAAATAGCAGCTGCATCTCTACCATTGCTTTTTGCAAGTAGGGAGTGGTTTGTGTTTCTGTTAGGAACGTATCTACAGTCGTAGTAGAATTCCGCATAGCCAAAGCAACATTAAAAACAAACCCCAGCTTGGCTTCGACATGAAAAATACGGAACAGCAGTTGCTGTGTGCAGGATGAAAGCTGATGTTTTGCCAGCCTGAAGTGTAAAGCTGGTGCTGGAACTGGGGCTTGAAGAATGGGAGTGTTTGCCAAAAGGAAATGGAAGCAGGGATGGAGGGTTTCGGGGAATGCATCGATGTCGGCCATGCCAAAAACCGTCTTCCCTGTGGACAGGTCTGATTACGATAGTGACCACATTAGCCCATGCAGAGTGCAGCTGGAGCCACAGTTGGCCTTTCGCATTTTCTAGCAGGGGAAACAGCATCTCGAATAAAGGTAAAGCTGGCTAAAGGTAGAGCTGCGTCTGCATCAGCCAGCTGTTCTCCTGCATCATAGTGGCTGACCAGCTCAGTGCAGGGAGTTCAGAGAAAGACAACACCAGCAAAAACGCCTAGTTTCTCTGCTTAGTAGTAGGAAGGTCTGCCAAAGACACCCTCTTCCCTTCTCTGTTGGGGGGGTACACATTTTGCATGCAGATTTGTCTTCAGTGCAGCCTCCAAATCTCAGGTCTTCTAAAATTCAGTGAATAACACTGCCCAGTGTTATTAGTTTCCTTTTTTCCCTTGGATAGAATATCCTTCCATTCCCGTCCCCTCATCCCACTTTGTTGCTGAATGGTATCTTTGCAATAGTCATTACATGGGACAGCAGAAGCCCAGAGGGATGGTCAGTTAGGTGACACCTGTGTGCAAAGGAAATGGAGATATATATATATATAGATATATACAGATATATAGTGAGTTTTGGGAGCGAGTTGTTCAGTGCATTATTATGGCAACTGTACAGTGTCATGCTGGGAGGCAAGTGAGGAGGCTGCCCTGTGAGCCCTCTGCTCCCACACCACTTTGCACTTGGTCCAGGCAGAAATGTGTTTCATCCGTGTTCCATCCTTTTAAATTTATGTTTGTTTCAGCATTCCTTTACTTTGCAGTGGTACTGTCCAAGTGGCATCTGAGCAAAGGACAAACTCCATGCCTGTGGGAAGTATCTGTTCCAGTTGTGCATTAGTAACAGCTGAACCCACTGAACTCTGATGGCTTTGAAACACTGCAATCTGAGTGTTTGGGGTCTCTTCCTGGATAGTAGTGAGGTCTGGATCAAGGTGCTAGAGACTGCTGGGAAAAAATAGGTGGATGATTGTAGGCTGAAAAAGGGGGTCAGGGAAGATGATGTTAATGGGGAAGCACAGCAACAGAGTAGGTATCAACATTCAGATTGCTTGCTAAGGCCCCAGTGCATGTTGGTGGTGCTTTACCTTAGGAGCTAGCCATTAATATGGAGGTGTGAGAATCAGAATACCTCAGTTCTGCTGTGGTCCTGAATTCCCATACATCCTCAAGGAAAACAGCCTGGTTTTCTTGCTCTGTCTCTCTTTGCTTTAAATCATCAAGACCATGAGCTGTTCAGGGCACAGATTGTCATTTGATATGTTTATTCAGGGCGTAATTCATGGGTGCCAATCTCAGTGCAGTAGATAATGGTGGTTTCATCGGGATATTTATTTACATGAATTGGCAAAAAATGAAGTGTTATGTAGACCTTAACTGAGTGAGAATCAGGACATGTCTAGCTTATAACATTTCTCTCCAGTTTTCTGGCCTGTGGCAAGGAGTTTGCAGGCATGTGAGCTTTGACCTGGCTGGTTGTGTTTAGAGAAGCCACCAAAGCAGAGGAGGTGATGTACTTCAGCATTTAGCACTGGCTAAAATGAAAAATACAGCAAATGCCTTGATTTGAAAACATGGTACAGTGCAAAAGTTTGCTGCTGCTGTTTTGAAACTGTTTTAGAGAGCAGCACGAGTCTTTCTGTGCAAAACCTTGAGAAGGTCATGAAGAGTACAAATACAGCAGCATGAGCAGTCTGGATTCCCTGATTGGGAAAAGTTTCTATAAGCTCATCCTGGCCCCAGGCCTGTGCATGGAATGAGACTTTTTATAGACCTAGTCTCTTCAGGTGAGATGCTTTTTTTCTTCATATTGGTAAACGTTGCAGGTAGGAGCTTAATTCAGAAGGCTTTCAGTGGATGTACCTAGTGATTTAAGCCAGTCTCTTGCTATCAGGGAAACTCCTCCTAGCAACAAGTTATTCTTGCATATTTCTCAGAATACTGGGAAAGAAGTGATGCCTGCTAATGTCAAAAGCAGAACATGGGTGTAGCATGCCATGCCGTCTATGTTTCCATGAAGGTAAGGAGTTAATGGACAGAATACCAGCAGGTGGTGCTCAAGAATACATGGTGCATCTCCTGGGCTTTATAGGACGAGCCAAGCATGTGTGTTGAACATCACAAGCAAGTCTTCCTGTTGTGGTGCAGCATTTTAACATACGTCCTGCTACAGTGAAGAGGACCCTTCTGGTGTTGCTCTTTGTGGCTTTTTTCCCCCCTCCGTATGTTCGCATCTATCAAGAGGCACCTCCATTTAACACAAGCGCCATCAACACGAAGCTGTAACACTACCTTGGCTCAGCCATCGCCGCGATGAGCTGGGGACGACCTCTGTGCAGGAGGCTGACCTTTTCCCTTTGCTGGAACTGCCCTCGTTGCTCAGCAAGAAATAAACAATTGCTGGCACACGCAGCCCTCCGAGTCAGCGTATGCGCCTGCAGTAGCTCCGGCTTCTCCAGTGAAGAAGCGATGAGTTGCGTGCTGCTGTGTGGTAAAGGGCTGAAGAGCAGTGAGCTAGTTTAATACACTGCTCTGGGATAGGGTTGGCGATTAATTCTTTCTTCTAATGTAATGAAGATATTATTTGCTGACAGGCAAATAGGTTCCCGAGAGCACAGAACATTTCCTGACCACCAGTAGCAAAGCAGAGATGAAATTTGGTCATAAAGAGGACTAAATTTCTTGCCCGTTTTGTATCAGGTGCTTGGAGATGTGCCTAACCTGAAAGGTCTTGCTAGGGCTGAAAAAGGCAGTTGTTCCATGTCATCCAATTTTGTGCATTAGAGTCCATTTTTTCCTAGATGTCAACTACATCGGTGTTATCATCTTGTCCATGGAAGTGGTGTTTGAGCAAGGGCTACAGAATGAGGCTATTATGGGATTGAGAAACATGTAACGATGTTACTTTAAAAAGCTGAAAGTTTCCTAGCCTCTCCTAAACTTTCTGTTCACAGTGGTCTTAGAATCATAGAATAGTTAGGGTTGGAAAGGACCTTAAGATCATGAAGTTCCAGCCCCCCTGCCATGGGCAGGGACACCTCACACTAAAGCATTTCACCCAAGGCCTTGTCCATCCTGGCCTTGAACACTGCCAGGGATGGAGCATTCACAACTTCCCTGGGCAACCCATTCCAGTGCCTCACCACCCTCACAGTAAAGAATTTCCTCCTTATATCCAATCTAAACTTCTCCTGTTTAAGTTTTAACCCATTACCCCCTGTCCTTTCACTACAGCCCCTAATGAAGAGTCCCTCCCCAGCATCCCTATAGCCCCCCTTCAGGAGCTCTTGAGCACTGTTGGCAAAGACCACTGCTTACAGAGTTTTGTCACATTTGCTGGCTTAATAACACTGGAAAAGTAATTCTTCACATGTGGACTCCTCCTCTAAAAGAGGCTTGACACTTCAGTCTTTGGGTTTCTGCAAGACTTAATTAATTAGAGTGATTTGAGAATGAAGGATGCCCTGTCAGTGTCACTCAATTCCCCATGCTGTTTCTTTTGGGTACTTAACTAAATTCAGTGGTTTTGCTTTTAAAGTCAGCATAGCAAGATTTTGGAATGACACTAGCTATGTGGTTCTGGCCAGTCAGTAACTAGGAGGGTCAAATTCCAAGTTGGCATGTGTTATTTTCACTCACATAAATTGTCACAGGAGCTGCTGCTCTTAGTGAAATCCCAGAGAAACTGGATTCCTACCCCAGTATTTGTCTAGTATATGCTATTAATTATGAATGTTGTGTGAGTATTTTCAGCAACTGAAGGCATCTTTTACACCTACATCCAGGGGGAACGAACTCCTCACACATGTTGACATGCCTCTTCTCAGATACGGGTCTTTACCAGGCAGCTTTGCTTTTAAGCCTGTGAGTGATTATTGTTTCTGCTCACTCTGGAGTAAGCACAGGTAGAATAGAGCAGATGGCTTGGTGCTGGCTAAGTGCTTGCTGATACACAGCAAATCGCTTCTGTAGCCGACTGATAGGTTTCAAGCTTTAATTGAGGCTTTCAGCAAGGCGCTCAACAGTGAAAACCATTCTGCTGAGAAAAACAGCAGCGTAACCATGGGCAAAGGTTCAGGACAGCAGAGTTCAACCCTCTTGGGGATGGCTCCTCATTTATTTATTTGTTTTCTGCTGCTTTCCCACCATCATTCCAGACTTCTGCAATGCCATTCGCAGATTACAGCTCAGTACCTCGGTAAGGCACAGCCCTTCGTACTGAAAGCATGAAGCAGAGGCTGATTAGTTTGGATTTCCTGCTTGCAGTGGTCTGCAAAGGTAGCTGCCCCCGATACTCAATTGAAGTCACCGTCTGCCGGGTCTGAGCAGCAGCTTACTTAGGTCTCTCATGTGTAGCAGGGAGCACAGCTCCTGCTGTCTCTTCTTTTATGTATGTCATTATCATCATAACTTTATTTGTTAATGGACGTATCTAAAAGGGAAAGGAAACCTCCTCTACTGCTCCCTCCCCGCCAGGCAAGAGTGGATTTGACAGTGGAAGAAAGATATTTGTGGTAGGGTTGTCTGAGCAGCGTCCTGTTGGGCAAGAGGGTTTCCTTCACCAGTAAGAGGCAGCCCATAGCGGGCAGGGGTGCAATAACCCAGTCCTCCAGCTCTTGTACCCCCCCAGCTCCTGCTTCTCATCCAGCTTTGAATTCTGCTTTGAGTTTGATTTCTTCATGGTACAGGACCAAGGAATAAATTTCAGCATTGAAAAGGAGTTAGCTTGCTTTGGTGTCCTCAATTAGTCAGAAAGGAGTTGCTTCAAGTTACAAAGCTGGTTGGCTTTGAAGTTTAGATTTTACTTAGTGCTGGGGCAGCTCTAAAAAAGACCCTAAAAAAAGGCACTATATGAATAATAGAAATTCAACTGTGATTCAAGATTCTAAGAAAATCTGTGATTATGGTAGAAGTAATGCCGGTGGCTTCAAAACATTGGTGACCCTCACTGCCCCAAGGAGCTCAGTACAAAGTATCTGAAATCCCAAACACATTTGATAGTGTCTGCAGCATGTGTTTTTATGTTCCTCTAGCTTTTCGGTGGCTTAAAATGCACTGAAAGTGTGAACTTCTGCCAGCATGCTTTTGTACTTGCATGAATTTAATTAAAAAGATAATTGGATTGCTTTATCAGCCTGTACATGTCAGCCCAGTGCCACTCTCTTCTCCCATCCTCTAACAACATTGACAAATGCAAGGCATCTGAAATCTTTGTTTTTCCGTATTGTTCTCTCATGTTTCAGGTAGGGTACAGAGGTGGCTGTGTTCTGTATTGAGCATTAAATCTGCTGCCATGGTGGGAAGGAAGTAGCTGATAAACAGTGAGCCAGTCTGTTCGTATGGCTCCTGCTGGGGCTGCCCTCTGGAAGAGGGAGAAGCAACAAAGCGCCAAAACAAAACAGAGCAGGCTGACCCTTTGCAAAGTGTAATAAGCACTGGCTATTGAAAGCCCAAAATGCACAGCTATGTCTGCAAGCTTCAATCTGCACCACATGGGCAGTTTTTGTGATTTTCCTAGAAGTGCTGCCTAGGAATTTAAGGTCCAATTTAGCGCTAAACGCTTAATAGTTTCATGTCATATAGAAGTGCCCAGACTTTGTAGTTTCATAAACTGGATCTTTCCAGGCTTCTTGACTGCGTTTTGGCCAGAGGGCCATATTCACACATAGCAGTGAGTGGAAGGGTATGTGAACTGAACCAAGTGCTGTGGTCCTGGCAGTTGTTGTCCTCGAACAGCAGAGCTCCTTCCCTACCAGTCCCAGGGGCCGCTGACTGCTTTGGCAACCTTTCCTGGTTCCAGTGTACCCTTCGGGCTGGTTTTGGGAGTGGCCTCGTAACGCTCGTCATGGTTTCCTTGAACTTAAAGAGTTGCATCAAGCCCCCTCTGGGGATTTGGGAGGGTGGGTTTTTGCTAAAGAGCACTATTTATAATACACAGCAACCTCTGCTCCAGTCATTTGTGGAAACATGGCTGCTGAGGAGGTAAGAATTGTTTTCTGCTGGTCTGTGGACAGGGCAATCAGTGGAATAGCTTGGGCATGACTAGATGTAAAGCAGGGGCTTGCAGAGAAGTGGGGCAGATAGGATCAGGCAGCCGGGAATGCTTCAGAGTACCAGTGTTGTTGCATGGAAAACTTGGAGAGTTTACAAGTTTGTTGTTGAGGATGACAGTGTGACTTTTCAGGATCAAAGCAGGAAAAAAAGCCCTGTGGGTTTACTGGGATTTTGCACTTTGATAACATTGATTTTAATTCATTCTGAATGTGAATTCACCAATTAGCAGTGCAGAATAAAGTGTCTATAGAATGATGCTTTGATGGCCTTTCTCTCTCCTGCTTTCTTTATGACTACCTCCCTTTAAGAGGACCAGCAGCTTTGGAAACAGTGCACTAGCTGGTATCTGTTATAATCCTGAGGAATGAAGTGTTTACAAGAGGAAATGATGGAGAAAAAGTGCTTTGGAGTTAAAATTTACATTAAAGTATAAAAAGGGAATCACGGTTTTTCATTGCTTCCACAAAGCAAGTTGGTATTGACATATAGAGTTTTCTTTTCCATTTAATGTTTCAAGTACAGCTTTTCGGCAATCAGAAGAGACAAAACTCGAAAAGCAGCCCCCTTGACAGTTGCATGTAGGAAGCACATATCCAGTCAGTTGTTTCAAGGGGTTGATGGTGTTGTCAGAGTGACCCTTTCACTTTTCTTGCAGAAAAAGATTTACAAGTACAAGAAAGTGCTCGATAACCCAGGCCGCTGGGAGGTGGTGTTGAAGGAGATCAGGACACTGGTGGACATGGCGCTGTCGTCTCCCCTTCAGGATGAGTCCATTCACCAGGCACCACTGGAGATTGTCTCAAAGCTGCTCTCAGAGGTATGAACCTCAGTAGTGCTCCTGGAAGACACTGCTGCATTTAGAATCATAGAATGGTTTGGGTTGGAAAGGACCTTAAGATCATCTGTTCCAACCCCTTGGTGTGCAGGGACACCTCACACTAGACCATGTCACCCAAGGCCCTGTCCAACCTGGCCTTGAACCCTGCCAGGGATGGAGCATTTACCACTTCCTTGGGCAGCCTGTTGCAGCGCCTTACCACCATCACATTAAAGAACTTCTTCCTTATATCTAACCTGACCTTCCCCTGTGTAAGTTTGAACCTGTTATGCCTCATCCTATCACTACAGTCACTGATTTAGAGGGGAGACAAAAAGTTAGAAGTTTGTGGTGAGTTTTATTTTAGCATGGGCTGTCCAAATTCTACCTTTGAGTCTCCTTCTGACTTTTACTGATTTGAGTGGAAATTGTGCTTGCTGAGAAGGAGGAGATTTTGACCTATGTTAGGTAGATTTCTAGAAACAAGACAAAACACTTCTCTCTCGAGGCTTTTTGTTTGGCTGTGTTTCTTTCTTGGTTATTTATGATAAATTTATCATGGGTCTGATTCATGTCTTAAGTGAGTGACAAATCTCCCTTGGACTTCCATTGTCTTCGTTTCCACAGGTGGTAATTCGTGTAGCAATAATGTATATACTAGGAATTTCACGAGAAATGCAGCAGTTAGTCTGCCACGAACATAATGGTGTACAGCACCACAACAATCCTTCTGTTATTTTTCTTAGAAATATACAGCTGGTCTTAAGAAAACATTTCTTAGAAATGTATTCTAGCTTCAGTTTTCCAACTGATTAAGACCTCCTCTGGCATCCTGGTGTTTGTGCGCAGCTTTCGTGGCTCTGGTGACTTGAATCTTAATGTTCTGAGGGAAAAACGGAAGCTTTCAGAAGCCCTCATAACAGATAATATGCGACCTCCTTTTAAGAGAATGATTTCAAGGTGATGATTTTTATTCTGAAAATAAGCAATTTACGTCTTTAGCATTTTTCTTTTAGCTGTTGGTAGTTAAGAAGACAGTGTACGCAGATATGCCAACTGAGAGTACTCTTTGCTCATTTATTTCTTCTATTCAACTCTTTCAGAACAACAACTTAACCACTCAAGACCACGAGAGCATTATTGTGGTGAGTATCTTTCTGACAAAATCCAAGGACAGATCTGTATGGTTTGTTGACACTTCTGTTAATGCTTGCTTCTGCCCCGGTGAAGCAAGCAAACACAAAAGCATTTCCACCGATGCTGGTAAAGTGAGGCAGGATCAAACCAATTTGTTCTACTGGGATTTGTGTGGTTTTGTCATTTCTGTTGTTTCATAACTGGCTAACAACAGTGTATCCTTGTCAAGCACAGTGCCTTCAGGGTTAATTATCTCCCAGAATGATGTCCTTACTAGGCTACACTGTGCAATGTTCACTTCTATATATGTACTTCACGTAGTCAAAAAACGTAATTTCCAGATATGCCCTCTAAAACCTTCAGGCTTAGGAGTTTCCTGAGGGGTTAACACTACTGTATACAGAATGTCTCCACTGCTGATGGTATGTGAGCAAGTGATTGTTTTTGTAGTGTGGGTATGTGTATGTGCCACTGCGGTTTAACCCCCTGCTTACTTGATTTATACAAATACCTTCCTCAACTCTTTTCTGTAGTTTGCAGTTTTTTAGAGATAGAAATAAGTGAATCGAATGGCATCTTTTTGTGCATCAAAATACAGAATCTCAACGATTGATCAGAAAGTTGGAGCTTGGTTCCCCATCACTGTAATTTAATCTCAGCCACTGGCAAGTTCCAGGAGATTTTCCTGGTCATCTAATCTAAAACCTCACCAGCACCCGATCCTGTCACATTGCCATGACTCTTTCTGCAGAATGACAAGGTGGCATGTAGCTGCCAGTATATGTGACTGCATAAGGTACCATTAAGCTTTAATAAGCATAAGGTTATTATTTTAGCCGGAAACAGCTACTGAGATGAGTTTCTGAAGTGGCTTTTACTTTTCTTCAAGATCTGCTGCAGCTTTCGTTTCACTCTAGTGCCAAGGGAAATTCAGGCCCCAGTTACAACTGGTTGTTTTTGGGGAAGGATTTGTTAATGAAAGACGCAAGGTGACCCTGTTGTGAGCAGGGAGGTTGGACCAGGGGGCTTCCAAAGGACCTGTCTGCCTACATTATTTCTCAGTTCTAAGTGATGGCTTCAAGTCCTGCCCTACTGTAGGTTGTGCCTGAACCATTAAGGACATGGCAGTTTATGGGCATTCAGAGTTCACTGCTGTTACACAGCTAATCTGTGCTATTCTCAGGAAGTATTGCTAGTACTATGTATTTATGTAGTGTCTTGAAAGTACACAGTGATTTGCCATGCAGATGGAACCAGATTTCCTTCTCTAGATGGTGCTGGAATAGATCAATATTACAATCGATCCTTTCCTGGTAAGGAAGGGGAAGCATATGTTGCCGTGACTGGGCAATGCAGGACAGCAAGTTTCTGATTTCACTCAGAGCACACATAAGAAAATACAGTGTGCTTTCATGCTGTCGCTGTTCAACACTGACCTTACAGGCAGAGTCATGACCCACTTGCCTGTGTCTGTTGTAGTTATTCCCTACATTCAGAAAAGACTGGGCTGAAACAATGAAGCTCATTTCCTTAGGCTGACAGCCACCCAGTTGCATCCCTAATGCGGTGATCCTCTGGCAGATACCAGACTGGTGTGAACACTTGGGTGGTTTTGCAGCACACGACTCCTGTGATTTGGCAGGCCCTACAGCAAACAGTCCAAAAGGCAGATTGAAGGGAGATCTTTACCTCAGGTGTTGTTGGATGGGCAGCAAGTGTATTCTAGTCTCACTGAATAGTGTCCCACTCTCCCATCAGACCACTGTTGCTGGACCACCTCCAGAGGAAGAGTGAATGGCTGCAGAAGTACAGCACATGATAATGAGCAGAAACTTCACAAATGTTGTGTGTAACCAAAACAGATCTTTGAAGATGCACTTGGGTTTCCTATTAATCTTGACCTATTTGTGCATGAAAGTGGCTTTTGTGAAACAGGGTCATTGTGAGCAGAGTCGCTGGGGCTGAAACCCTTAAGGAGACAGGAGGGAGCACAAAAAACCAAAGCAGGCTGCCTTAGTAAAACTCCAGATGCCATCCAGATAAAATATCTGGTGTTCACTTGCTTAATACAAAATGTCCTAGGTGCTGTGTTTAGAGTCTTATTTTTAAATGGGTCCTGGGAATCCCTTTAGCTCAAGACTGGAAGAGCCCGAAGGGACTAGCACATAGAGAGAATACATTATTCTAGTGCCATTTTCTAATTTTCCAAGGAAGTAACAACAGCATAAGCTCATTACAACCTCAGTGGCAGGTATGACCTCTAATGTATTTACCAAGCATAAGCACATTGGTTTGCGTAGCAACAGAGAAGGAATGGTTAATCTCAACTTGCAAAGTTAGGTGCTTGATTTTGATGAGTCCACCAAGGCAAGAACAGTGCTATGGTGCTTGTAGGGACTTACTTCTCACAAAAAGAGCTTGAACTCTTTCATAAAGGATGTAAGGATGTGTGTGGGGTTTATTTTTTGTCTTTTGGAGAGATGTTGTACTGAAACAGGGAGCCTGATTCATCCTTGTTGTATTACATCCTGAAGCAATTGGCCTGCTCCTGTTTTCATTTAAACCATTATAAAAACTGTGCTGCTTTTGTGACGTGTTATATATTTGCACTGACACAGTTAAAGGCAAGATTTTACAGAGGATGCATAGCAAAGGTGTGCTTGAGCTTATGTGTAAAATAAACACACATGTAAAACAAACCCACCCATCTTTAATTTCTCTGATACTCTTGTCCTTCCTTTTAAAAAGTGATCTTTTCCCCCCAAGAAAAACATTTCTCTGCAAAATGCTAACTCCAGTCGCTAATCCTCTAATTAAATTGTTTTCTGTTTCTGTCTTTCTTTCTAAAGGCAATTGCACCTTTGCTGGAAAACAACCATCCTCCTCCTGACCTCTGTGAATTCTTCTGCAAGGTACCAGAACAGCTCTGCTTTCTGAAATCTCATAGTTGTCTATGAGTGTAGCTCTTTGAGGGGCTGGTTGTTTTTTTCCTATAGTGCCTTACCTCATGCCCAAATTGATTTTAGTTTTTGGTCAACAACCAAATATTTAACAGCACCATTATGATAAATAGATCCATACTCTTCGTGCATCAGACTGCATCGTTGTGATGCTCTGTGAGAGTAAAAAGCTTCAGACTCCCACACCTCAGTCTGGGTACCACAGATGTCCTACTGCATGTTGTATGTAGCTAATGCAAAAATCATTGGAGTCATTGTGTTCAGATGAGTTGGTAATATGATGCATAACTCAGCCCTAATGGTATTATGTCATTGGTTAATGGCAGTGGGAAAACTATAAGGACTCTTTTCTGGTAAATCCATGCTTGTATTGTATTTTGCATTCGTTTCCATAAACTTCTGAGTACTTTGGATTGCAGATCTTTTGGATTTGAAAACACTACTTTTCTTCTAGGCCTGTTAGTGTGTCAGCTTAAATTTGCTTACTGATGACTGGGTACATTTTGGATGCTATTTATAATTCCCATCCAGAGTTACTAATCAGGAGCTGCTTCTTACAGAGTCTAAGTCAAGTTTCAGAAACTCCTCTGACTGTTGCATTTTATTAAGCCAGTCTTAGGGTCATATCTAACCTCAGACTCAAGGCAAGGGATTGCAGGGGGTTGGACCAGATGACCTCAAAAGGTCCATCCCAACCTAAATTACTCTGATTGATACATTAAGATTGTATGTTTTAGCCTGTGATGGGGGACTGGCTTGTTGGTACCCTCCACAGGTTTTTAGCATGGATACCAAGGAAAGGAGGTCTGTGCCATTATGCTCCCCGTGTCTACATATCTTTTTCTTCCCAACCCGTTTACTTTTAAAACTGCTGGCAAGTTTTAAAATGGGTAAAAGTCCACAGAATACTGCATCCAGTGAGTTTTGTGGAGAGTGGGCAGCAGGGAAAGGGACTCACGTTGATGAGCTCCCACGGTAATCTTCCATTAGATGCCAGCAAATATATAGGAAGGAGCAGTGTTACAAGTACCTTAATCCCAGGAAAGATTAATTTAGCCCTTGGATCTTGTTAATCTTGGGGTAATCCATGCATAGGGTGTGAAGAGGAGACCCCTTTCCACGATTTCCACAGCTCACAAAATGATTGTTGCTCATTACAGCACTGCCGGGAGCGCCCGCGGTCCATGGTTGTGATTGAAGTGTTCACACCAGTGGTACAGAGGATTCTCAAACACAACATGGTGAGTGCATGTTACAGGAGTTCTCCAGTTTGGGGAAGTTTTACTGTGATACCTTTTGTAATTAGAAGTTGTATTGCCTGTAATGAGCAAAACACTGTGATATCAAAATCTAACCCCTCAAAGTGTGAATTCTGCATGCAATCATGTGTTGCGTTGTAAAGGCAGAACTAATAAGCAATCAGTGGGACTTGTAAAAGCATCTAAGCAAAGCCATGATTTGAGGAATGTTTCTTTTGGCAGCACTGCCAGTATATGCAGTCCCAGCTCTCTCCCACGTGGCTCTTTGCTCCTTATTTACTCCCTGCATGGCATCCTTGTAGTTACAGTGGTTTAAAATCCATTAAATAATAAAATGGGAATAGGGACTTTGTTGATTTTGACCTGAGGCCCTCAACATTTTTTCTTTAAGACACTCCCAGCTCTCTGCATTTCCATTTTCCTTTAGGCTCATGTCCAGTGAGTTCTTACCTAGGCTTCTTGAATGTCCTCATGCTTTTCTGCTATTCTTCTTCCTTAGTCCAGGAATTGTGTACTCTGTTGTTTTATGATTACTCTCTCCAAGGCTTTCTCTCTTCTCATTGCCAGTTTCTTGCTAGTGATTGAAATAAATGCAGGAGACTGCCCTGGCAACATTGTGTTCTTCACCTAACTCTGAAGATGTTCTTACATGATCTATATTCCTTTCCTAAGAAGGTCTGAGTGTTTACCAGCCCTCAATCTTTTGTGGATGAGGATATGTTTCCTGGCATAGCTTTTAAGTTACAGAAATTTCACTCCACAATGCTGTAGCAAAGAATAACAAATAAAATATTAAAGGCAGTTGACTTGGCTGTGATCTCAAGGATGGATCTTAAACCTCTGTAACTACAGAATCAACTTCTTTTCAGTAACTGATAGGTAATTTTAGAGACCACCTGCTGTCCTGCTGTGTATAGTATGACCCCAGCAGAAAGCAGTTCGTATTTCTTACTTTTGTAACAGTATTATGATTTAATTCCTTGTGTTTACACAACTAGGTAGAAAGCCCAAGATGGCAAACAGGTCACAGTCCTGGCTCTGTGCCTGCACTCTGCAGACATGTAAACATTTTTGAATATTCTGTAGTGTTCAATGAAATACTCTGTAAATGTTATTCTTGGATTCCAGACTGACTTTTATTTTTTTTTTTTTTTAAAGCATCCAGAGATCTTGAGGGGTCTCAAATAAAAAGTAAATGCATAGCGTAATGCTTGTATTTGGTTAGCTTCAGAGAATTGGGTATATTTACCATACTTAACATTTGCAGATTGAAAATCAACATGTCTATACCGCAGTGTGCAGTCAGAGAATTTACTGTGTCATGTATTAATTGGAGTGGATTTGGGCACTTTACTGCTCTTCAGGGACTTCTGTACTGAATAGCCCTTTAGAGAATGTGTGTGTGCACATAAATGTTATCCTTTAGGGGGACAGTACTGTTGGCAGTAAACTTCATAACCTTAGGAGGCCCCATGCAATTCAGTGTACTTAGAGCAGGAGACCTAGCTGTCTGTTCCCACCTTTGGTGCTGATTTGCTCTGGGGTCTTTGATAAGTTTACAGCATGTTTTGTTCCACAGCCAGCCAGCCATTCAGTGCTAGCAAAGAGTGAGACTTAGACTTGAAGATGTTGTTCTGCCAAGGCTTGTATTCACATCTAGGCTTGTACTCACATTTTTGGTCATTTTCTGTAGCTGCAAAACCTTTGAAATGTTAGTATAGGGTGTGCTATAGAAATGCCTGAAATTAAATAAGGAACAGAAGGTTTCAGTGCTTTGAGAGTGTATCCTCCCTTTTACAGACCTCCAGTGTTACCACTTGTGGCATTTCCGTAAGTTTCAGTTAGAATCATAGAATGGTTAGGGTTGGAAGGGACCTGCCATTTATTTTCCCAGGATGGCTCTTCTTCAACAGTCGGCTGCTTGAGGGATAACTGGGAGGGCTCGTTTGTCCTCAGTGGGCCTTGTTGACTGCTTTATATACATCTTTGTAGTTAAGTAACAGCTGTATAATAAGGTTACACCTGTGTAACCGTGAAGAATGTGCTGGAACAGTCGCCAGACAGTAGATTCTAGTCCTTTCTATCCTAAAAATAGCAAGTGATATGTGGAGATGAGGGATTTTGGATAGCAGGTGCTTTTCTGACTGCAGGATTAGGAGAAAGTCAGCTCATCTGTCAAAATCACATTGTACCTGGAGTAAGACCACTGGAGAAAGAGCTGGTCTCTGGTTTTATACTTGATCACTTACTGATTGCATGTCAGAAATGTTTTCTCAAAATCCCAAATAGACAGAATATGAAAAATGGAAGTAAAAAAATTACTTTTGAGTTGCATTTCAAAAAAATTTTGGAGTTATGTAAGGAAAAATGCAAAACAACAAAAAAATACATTTCAAACTGAAGGTGTAAAGTGAAGTGTACAAAAGAAATGTAAGTGTAGGTAGGGCTTTGTTCCACTAACCATGTCTTTTTGTTTCAAGGTGGGTATGGGGGAAAGAGGAGGCTTGGTAAGCACACTGTTATTAGCGAGAAGAACACTACTTCAGCATGGAGTGACACAGTGCTCTTGAAGCTGTCAGCATAATTGTTGTGGTTCTGAGTTACTGGCTGGGCTTAACCCACGGCAACAGCACAAAGTGAATTTTGTTGTGTTTTGAGTTCATTCCTTTTGAAAGCCCAGTTTTGACGTCCATTGCAGGCATGTTTCACCATCTTCACTGAGTCTCTCCTTTTTGGACAGGATTTTGGGAAGTGCCCTCGTTTGCGGCTCTTTACTCAGGAGTATATTCTGGCTTTGAATGAGCTGAATGCTGGAATGGAGGTGGTGAAGAAGTTTATTCATAGGTTAGTTACATTTAATGTGTGGTATATTTCAAGTTCTGTGTATGTGCTTACCTGTGTTACTTCTCACAGCCCTGCTCATCTCTTTTCTGGCTGTTAAGAGTAGCTGGTGCTTTTTGGTACTGACAAACAGCAAATAAATCAGAAGAGTCCTTGAGGCAATGTTGCTGAAGTATCTTTTTCGTTATTTTTTTATTTTAAAACTAATTCTCAAATAAGGCTGGGGTCTTCTGCTTAGCTGCACACTGGAAGCACATGGACTTGGCTGTGTGTGCATTCTTCTTATGCATTTAGACTCAGAGCTTTCCAGAGAGATTCCCCTTAACTTGAGACCACATAATGCTCAGTCATGGTGAAATTGCGGGGGGGGGACGACGGGGGGGGGGGCTGTGGAGATACATTTCATAAACAAGGGATTTAGAGGGTTAAAATTACGCTCTCCTGTTGCCCTTATGAAGTTTCCCCAAGGCAGTGCATCCAGTTCTGGCACCCCATTCTGTCTGACTGGTTTTGCCCACAGAAGTCTTCACAATGATGTCACCTTGGTGTTTGT
This sequence comes from Pezoporus flaviventris, assembly GCF_033815535.1. Lineage (NCBI taxonomy): Eukaryota > Metazoa > Chordata > Aves > Psittaciformes > Psittacidae > Pezoporus > Pezoporus flaviventris. The sequence goes on along the minus strand of NW_026892630.1, from coordinate 1,823,466 downwards.
TTTTCAGCATGCATGGTCCAACTGGACAATGCCCCCACCCCAGGGTCCTGCCAAATCTTGTAGCTGTCTGCTTAGCAGCCATTTATTCGTGTTACGAGGAATTTATCAACAGGTCAGTATGAATTCCCAGCTGACTGCACATTACTTCCAAGCGCATGGCATCTGTAAACACGACCGGTGTGGGTATGTGAGAGCGTGTCTCCTCATTGCTAGCGTTACGTCTGGGGGTTCTGGTCAATCACATGCGTGGTTTTGGAGATACGTGATTGTATTTCAAGCTCTTTGCTTGAAAACCTGAAAGATGCTGAGCCTTTATTCACTTGTACTCAACTGTGGCATGTTTGGGGGCAGCGAACATGGCAATCTGTTACTGCACATCTTTAGCTCCCATGCTTGCAAGTGGGGACAGTAGTGTTGCTGCAAGGAGCTCGTCACTTCCCGGTACAGAAGTACTGCAGTAACTTCCTGGATGAAGTTCAACAGCCAGCTGCCTGCTGAGCTTGGCCACTCTTGAGATATTCCTCTAAGGCAGGCTGCAGCCATAGCCATAACCAGCCTTTTCAGGCCTGCAGCAGATGAAAGTGCTCAACGTAAGCACTACCCAGAGCAGTGGCTTTTTTGCTCCGTTTCTGGCATATGAAGTGCATGTTACACCTAAAGCAAAGAGAAGGCTGAGGTCTTGAAGGAGGGGTGGTGTGTAAATCCCTGTGTATCTACAGCTCTGAGCATGAGCTTTTTTCACAATGCTGTCTCCATTATTCTGGAAAACTTGATTCCTGACTAACCACAAAATAGATGCCACAGCTCTTGGCACACGAGCCAGTTTCCAGTAGACACTGAGGGTTCCCCTCTGCTGTGTTTCCTGTTTGTTTATGCCTATCTGACTTCCCTCATGGTAGAGCACGGACAGGAGCTGCTTAGTGTCCAACAGGAATTCCAGACGTGAGGGCTGCAGACAAATGTCTGGGCATGTGCTGTAGCCAGATACATAGTTGGGCATGGATTCTGTTACAGCTTTGCACAACTTGGATAGGAAAGTTCACCTTTATACTAAACTGACATGCCAATTAGAGTAATGAAAAGCTTGAATCTTTATAGAATAGGGACTGCCGAGCAGTCCTATTGGAGCTTTTTAATGTTTTGAATTGATTGCAGTAATCCAATTACATGGAAGAAAGCAATCCAGTGGGCTGGGGTGAAATGCAGTGGGAAATTGCCAAAGATCTTGTTTTCTCAGTGTTGAACGCTCTCTCCTGCTCTGCTATTGTTTGTACATTGAAATTATTTGTTTGTTCTTAAAATTCAGCCGAGACAATTCACCGAGCCTGAAGGAAATCAGGAATGGATGCCAGCAGCAGTGTGACCGAAAGCCTAATCTGCCTCTCCGCCTTCTTCATACAAGTCCTGATCTGGTCTCTCAAGAGGCCACCGTGACTGAATCTCGCACCAAACCACCTATTGTTACTTCAAATGAGATCCACGTGGAAATGGAGCGCACCAACACAGCTAATCAGAAGATGACAGCCAATGCTGGCAATGACAGCGAGCCCAACCTGATTGACTGCTTGATGGTCAGTCCTACCTGCAGCACCATGAGCATTGAGCTGAGTGCCCAGGCAGACAGGATCCTTGGCTGTTATGTTGAAATACTCAAGATGCTGTGAGTAACTATTCTAAACAGCTTTTCAAACAATGTCATCTTAACAATGGGGGGCTTTTCCCACAGGCCTGTCATCTTCAACATCTTTGGCCAGCAAATGCATGGTTATAAATCTTAACTCCAGCTCTGAAGAGTCCAGCCTTTCAAAGAGACATCTGGCACTGCCAATATGCTCTAAAAATAGCATTGGGAAGATGAAAACGGAAAGCTTATTTGTACAGTGAGCCTCAGGCATGTTACAGAAGATGGGATGTTGTTGTCAGTGGTTTCTGTTTTGTTCTTGCCCACCAAAAAAATCATCCACTGGCCTCCTCCAGGGCTCTTGGGGTTGCCCAAGACAGAGCTAGAAAAAGGCAGGTCTGTGCTAGGCACAGTGCTTGTGCAGTGATAGGCAGCACTGCTCCCCTGCCTTCAACAGGAGTTGGTTGAGGTCAGCATCTTGTCTTCCACTTAGGTGTTTTCCCTTCACTTTTTTGTAGAGGTTTTATGACTTGTTTGGATTTACTTGTATTGGAGTGGAGCCTGTGTTTGTCAACCAGTTGCTTTGGTGCGGCAGACCTCTATTAGTGAACAAATGCTCAAATAGCCTTTACAAACTGATGGCTCTGTGGTTTCCTGGGCAGCAAATCCTCTCAGTATCTTCAGAAGGAACATAAAATAAGGAGTTCTTCAGGAAAAGCTTGTTTTTCTCCTGGATAAATAAATTCAGAGGAGAAAAACAAAAGGTGGACTGCAGAATGGAAGCCTGTAATAAAGTTGCACTAAAACAACCCCAAAAAAACTCTCTTTGCTTTGACAGCCAGCTCTGCTACTGAGTTGCAGTATGCCTTTGGGCAAAACTGTTGTATGTCTACATTAATTATTTTTAAGCAATCAAGGATTCCATGCTTCCATTTTTTTTCAACATATATACTACGAATCTGCAACACAGTTCTTTAAATCACTGCAAATGCATCCATAAGCACACATACAGAACTGGAGGTAGAACAGGTGAATCCAAGATACTGTTCCCATTAGATTCTTGAGCAGGAAGTTGCTGAAGGCTAATTGGTTTTGTTAATTTATTTTCCCTGGCCTAGTCTCCTCTGTCTTTAGAGAACCTTGCATTGAAATAGCACAGCATCTGATTTCACTTCATCTGGTGGCTTCACACGCCCAGGTGCTACATTAAACACATCATGTATTTACTCCTGTCCCCTTGACTCTAGATGTTTTCTATAAACACTATGAACTCTCTCAGTCCTGATGCTGGCTTGCATGCTGACTCACTAAGCATTGACGGTTTTGGTTTCATCACGCAGCTGACACACACTTACAAATTCACGAATGGGCATGTTCTTCTGCACAGTCTCTCCACATTTTAAACAGTTGATATGCCAGGTGTCAATTCCCATGTAATTTCCTGCACTAAGAACTTTTATTTCACTCTGTACCTTAAAATAAGGTATTTTTTGGCTGTGTTTGGTGTCTTTTTAAAAGTCAAGCTCTTCAATACCAACAGTGAAAAACAACACAAACAGTGTTGTTGTTACAGGTTGTAGGTAGGGAGCAACTTTGTGCCATTTTCTGGCTTGTACAAGGGTAATTCTGTACACACAGGTTGTGTATACAGAATACCTGTGTATAGTGAAGGACCAGAGATACTACAAAATTGGTGCAGCTTTCCTCAGCTGGCTTGCCAGAGTCCACCTTCTGCTTGAGAAGTCACAACCTATGAGAATACAGCATGGGTTTCTAAGGTAGAGCCACTGATTTAGGTTCCCTTCCATTCTTGTTCATCCCTTGGGTTTTTTCAGACCTGAAAGCATTAATGCAGAAGTTAGTCCTGCTCCTGATTCTGCTACTGGTTTGCTGGGAGGCTTTAAATAAGTTGCTTCTTTTTGTACCTTAGTTTCCTTACTATTAAAATACAAGTAAAGGTTTTGAATGTTGATTTTTAAACTCTTAAACCAGTGATAAAAAAGCATTGTAGAAGGGCTGGTAGTTACTAACAAAAATATAAGATGATGCTGTTGTGATGCTTATTCCTTGCATGCTCAGATTCTTCTTGAACGATGGCTTTCTGATGCTCTAAATACTATTACTGTACTTAGAAAAACTGAGACTATAAAGAGAGTCGCAGAACATGCCAGTAGGAAGAAAACATTAATTACAAGACCACTGCTATCCACTAGCTGAGCTCTCAGCAGGCAGTCACTAAAATAATGTTGTAATTAATAACAGTGGTAAGCCAAACATAAATAAGTTGTTTAGCATTGAATTTAATTGTTCTTTTAGGTGTCTGACTCAATATTATCATCAAAACAAGAGAGTCACCAACAATGATATCTTTTTTACATAATTAACTTAGGACAGCAGGGAGTAATTTATTTAGGCAGATTTTAATTATTGAAAGTCTAGTAAATAAGGATTCTTAAGAGTACCTTCAGCAGAGGACATCTTACTGTTCACCGGACTCCTACACAATACTTACTTTTTTTGGGGGGAAAAAAAAGCTCTTCTAATATTGATAAAAATGTAGCAGCAGTTATTTAATAATCACTGCAATACCTCACTTTTTGCACAGAAGGATAATCGTACAGATTATCAAGTTCATTTTTGTGGCTGTTACCAGTTCACCAAGAACGTCTTTGACCCTTTTCTAATGTAGCTGAGTAACAGAACATAGCTATTGCATACTAAAGGAGACCAGAAAATGATGGCTTTAAGGATGCTGGCAGATGACGCAAAGTCAGGGCAGATTTTAAAGGGGAGACAGTCTCTAGTAGAACATGGTATTTTTGTCCTGCGCTCAAAAGTTAATCAAACTTCTGTGTCAATATTCTCTAATGCATCTGGACTCTGATAGTGTTACTGATGCCAGTCAGTGCCTCCTGAATGCTGCAAGTCTTAAACTAGTCTGTAGAAAATACAGTAAATTAATTGAAATCTTTTGTTTCATCACATTAAATTAGAGGATCTGAGAGATGCTCAGTGTTGTCCAGCGCCTACTTGCATGTTAATGTTTCCATGCATTAGAGAATTCCTTGTACAGCCAAACTTGTGCTTGAACAGCTGTACTGACATTTGCAGTAAAAGGGGCTGTGGATCCTCTTCCTTGGACTAGGACAGACCTACACTGCTCACAGTGTAATCGCATCAGGAAACAGCAATGCAAGTTTGCCCAAGGAGCCAACTTTACCCTGGTCCCAAAGACCCAAGAGGGGGGTACAAGTGTTTGGGCATCTGGAAGAGCACTTTTCTGTTCTCAGCAGCCAGGACAGGACCTGTCTAGGGCCTTTCTATGGTTCTACGTTTTCTTCTTTTGAAAAACAAGGAAGTCCTGCTCAGAGAAGGCTGGACATAAAAAGAAGCCTCACTGTTTTGCAGATAGCAGGTTTATGCCTTATATGACAGGGGGTCTGGTAGGGAATTTGGTACAGAGCAAGGGAAAGAAGGGACAAGGTACATGTCTGGAGGGCTTGGTCATCTTACTATTTGCTGATAACAGAGGAGTTACCTGAAAGATTTTTGATTGTGCCAAGCTGGAAAAACAAGCTGCTTCCACGTAGTTACTCTTTGTGTCTTTATTGCCCTCTAAAAACAGAGGGCTCTGGGCATGCAATCTCTTGGTGTTAAGACTGACAGCTTTCCAAATGCAAGCACCCACTGGAGCTTCCCCTGCCTTCCCCGCATTCCCCGATAGGTCAGTGGCATGCTCTGAATATCCCAAGTGGATTCTCTTATGTCATGTTTATCAGGGTTGCCCCGGGTTGCTAGTGTGTTTTGGATTGTTTGTGCCTCACAGGACACATGGGCAGGTTTTCATTTTGGTGAAAGGTGATCCCGGGGAAGGAAAATGTATTATGTTGGCAGGCCAATAGCGACGATGGCCTAGAGGCGAAGTCACTGCAGTTGGGGCTTAATTATTATGGTTAAGCCAGTGTTCTGGCCAGCGTAGGTTTCTGGGTAAGTAAAGCTGTGTGCAGCAGCAGGTGACTGCTCTGACAGCCTTCACCCACTTGGCACCCTGACCTACCAGCACATGGTGCTTCTCACCTTAAAAGAGCAAATCAGACCAGGTGAATACATCAGGGAGTCCTTCTCCCCCCCTTATAAGGCCAGTTTGGGATTTCAGCTGTATATTAGTGTGAGTGTTAAGCCCAGCACCCTTTGAAGAGCTCCAAAAGGAGTTTGTCACAGGTGCTCCCTACTCTTCCTGGCATGGCCTCTTTGTCTAGCTCGTAGCAGTGGTTGTTAACTGCAGCCAGAGCTAATCTATCTCCCTTTCTTTCCCCGCTTCAAAACACTTTTTCTTGTGCTAGAGCTTTGAATGGGTTGAAAAAAAAGAGAAAAGAAAAAAAGCGACTGTCTGAAGTGAAAGAAGAGTGCAAATGAGATGAGCACAGACAGAAGGAAGATGTTTTTGAAAAGGGAATAGGTGGGAGGAGGAGAAACACCGTAGGCTTTTAATAAGTAGTTTAGTTTTATTCTTGTGCTATGTTTGTTTCATGTTTCCTGGCTCAGATTGAAGGGATTACAGGCTGTGTATGTGTTATGTTCGGGTCCCATTCATGTGACCAAGTTCTGCGTGCTTCACAGGACACAGTTTTCTTCCTTTCTTCTCCTCCTGGGAAAATGAGCTATAGTTTATTATCACTGTCCTCTCACAGACCTACTCTGCAAATAGGTGCCACACATAACTCCCAGCTTCAAGAAAAGTCAGGGTGTGATGCTGTCCAATTCTGTCTGCAGTTTCACTTGGTCTTAGTCTATTACAAAGCAGCTTTTTAATTCCTCTTGCAATTTCCTTTGAAGATCATCCATGAAAAACTGATTGGTTCACATTATTACTGATCAGAACTCCACATATTGCTCAAGGAGGAATGTTAGTGGTGGAGCACTAATCTGAGATGTCACAGGACCTAAGCTTCCAGGTGGCTCTTAGGCTTCTTAGAGGCAAGATTTGTAGGTACTGTATCGCATGTGATGTGAAACACCTTTAACACCTTTGAATTTCCTAACTCAGCCTTTTCTCTCCTTAAAGAACAATAACCTGTTCTGAAAGTTGTTTGCATCTATCAATAAAAATGTGTTGGTTTTAGAGTAAAATTGGCCACAAGTTTAGTAGGAATTTCCAGAGGTATGTTTATTGAAAGTCATTAGACTTGTCAGTTCTTTGAGGACTCAAGAGCCAGCACTGATGTTGCTCCTTAAGAATACTCTACTCATGCACATAGGTTTTCTTTATGTCCATGAACATGCCTTTGTGGACTGTCCAACATAATGTGTATTATTAATTTATAGAAACTTCTGGTTTCTGTGGTTCTATAAATGGATGAGACTTTTGGAAATGCATCCATCTTCTGTTTCTCTGGGATAGAACCTTTTCTTTGCAAAAAAAAAAAAAGCATTATTTTGGAATGGTTCCTGTGCATATGTTGTCTGTTTCTAATGCTATCAGTAGTTACTGTCCATTTGAGGACATTACACTTCGTTCTATCCTAAAGAAACACCATACTTTTGAGCCAAGTTTTCCATAAGTTGCAGCCAATAATCTGACTTTTCAAACTGAAATCTAAAGGGTAGCAGCAGTAAGAGGAGGTGGTAGGCTTTGTACATTGCCTTCTACAGACATCCCAAAGTGTTTCACCCTATATGAGATTTACTGCTCTTACTTCAGTGTGTACTCATTAGTATAAATTGGAGTGAGAATGGCCTCACAAGGCAGTGCCGGGATCTGGGCTTTGGCTGGCCCTGTTTTGGTGCTGACTTTTCCAGTTCTCTTACCTTCTGTATCCTTCATCCATCCTGCAATGATTGTACTTTTCATGCAGTGCATCGGTAGGGCAGTTAGTAAGTGCTGACTAACCCCTAAATGCTTGAGATCATTTGGAGGAGAGGGATGGCAGTATGCAAAGTGTTACTGCTGCACGAGAGGCCATACCTGCTCTACCAGGTGTGCTCAAGCAGCTGGTATTTTGCAGATAGGTTGAGATGATATGCTGCCCAGATTAGTTTGCAGTGGCCAGTGCATGCAAAACATTCTCTTTATCCTAGTTTACATGAACATGCCCTTATGGATGGCTCCTCAGAGCCATACAGACCTTGCCTGCATGTATACTGGTCTGTATACTGTACACTGTCTGCAGTATGCAGTGTACTGTATACTGTCTGTATACTGACAGCAGAGATGAAAACAAAACGCATTAGCTGGGAGCTGTGGTGCTAACAGACACTTCATACTGGGTCCACTGGCCTTTGCTCTCTGCTCTGGTTATCTTCATTTATCCTCTTATACTCCTCATCACAGCGTTCCCTTCACTTGTCCCTCTCCTCTTAAGCTAAAGATTCTGTGCTGTTTGAATTGACCCATTTCTTTGTGCCAAGGTCAAAATGGATTTGGGGGGTATGTTTGTTTCTACAAATGAGCTTATGTTTTATAGCAAAAAAAACCACTCCAAAATAAAAAAACTCCAATTAAATGCAGAGCAGAGCTGTAAATAGCAATGGCCTGGTAATTGCTGTACGAACTTAGATGAAAGTATTACTTAGTGATTAATTGTCAACAGGTTTCATGAACTCTTTAAGTTGACATAAAATCAACATGAAGTCACAGTGACTCTCTGGAAGTCATTGTGAATACCAGATGTATTGTGCCTCACTCGAGAATGTGCTGGAAATTCAAAGGGAAATGTCACTGGGGATCTTTTGAGTGTCTCAGTAAAACAGAAGGGTTTTGGTGCCTGCACCAACTTTAGCTTCAAACTTTCTGAACTAACTGTTGACACACCATGTTTAAAACTTGCTAACCTGTTAACAGAATGTTCATTTTTCAGGTCAGACTATGATGACTGGAGACCAGCCCTTGCCAGCTTGCTTCAACCTATCCCATTTCCAAAGGAGTAAGTTTGCACTCTCTTAGTATTTACTGAGATATTCTTATTACTGTTGTTTTATGGTGAAATATAACGTCAAGTAAAAACTGATGGTAATAGGAGCTTCGTGCCTCTAGTGTTGATTTAAAATGAAGAGTTACTTCGAGGCAGAAGGACATCTTCATCTTCCCTTCCCATGTCTCTAAGATGATGTGGAAGAGAAAAATGGTTAACTGCAGACAGGCAGACAGGAAAGGAAAGAAAGCTGGTGCAGAGAAGAGCAGAGTGAGAGATTCAGTGGAGGAGGTGGCTTTACTGGCGTCACAGAGACCTGTATCGTTTGTATTTTGCATTAAATGAAGAAGCTACCCTACGGATCAGCCAAGCTTCCTCGGAAACCTATTAATGAGCAGTAGTGTTTATAAAATGCAGACCTCCACGGACAAACATTACAACCTGTAATTGTACAATTTGCTAGCTTATCACATCCCCTAATGACCTGATGTCTTGAATCAGAGAGGTCTAATCCTCCGTGCCAGGTTACCTGGGCTACAGCGAGAGCTTGGAGATAGGCAACAGAGGCATCATTTGCCTAAGTCAAACATGTGTCCTGGGGGAGGTGTAAACCATACCACAATGCAAGGCACTTCACAGAATGACCGCTAATTGCTTTATTGATGCATGGTGTTAATTAGTTGTGACCATACTATAATTGCACTGCAATTAAAGAATTCACTTGACCCTTCTAGGTAGCCAAAATTCTGTAATGATACAGCCTTATTGTAAGTCTTCTACTAGCTTTCTTCTGACTCAAAGCTTTCACTGCCATTAGTCTAAGTCCTTAGACAGGACTCAGGAAAAGCGACAAGATTTGTTCCAAGTAATATTTTGGTTTTCGTTCGTTTTCTCCCCTAGATTAATGAAGAAGACTTTACCTGATCTGTTTGGAAAGATTATTCTTTTTGTCTTGTGTGCTGCAGTATCTTAGCAAATCCTTTATTATGTGGAAAGAGCTGAGTAGTGGTTGTGGTTTGGTTTGGTTTGTTTTTTCTTCTTTTTCTTTTTTCTGTTTTCCCTTCCTTCCATCCTTCTTTCCATTTGTTTCTTTGTTTTTTTCCTTCCTTCCTTCTCTCAAATCCTCATAATTTTCTGTTTTAAATTTCAGGGCTCTTGCACATGAGAAATTTACAAAGTAAGTTTTGGGGGCTTGCTTGTTTTATTGAAGGGGGGTAGTTACTTAAAATACTTGTACTGGTCAATAATAGCAATGGTTCATTATTCAGTACTGTGTCTCTAATGTTTTTACCTGTGAGGGGCCGTAAGCATGTTCTGCTGATAATAAAAAGATGTAGTTTTCTTTGTAATTTACTGTGGCAGCAGTATCCCAAGGGCTAAAGGCACTGAGTGCTGATAGGGTTTACAAACGTGTTTGTCACTGCATGTCTCTGAAACCTTTTCTAGGCTATTGTGAACAGACAGTGTCCTTGGTAATCACTTTTAGCCCTCACATTTCCTTCCTGTGGAAGCAGTTCAACTTGTTTCTCTGTAAAGTGCATGAATATATATAGTTTAAAGTGTAATTGAAGAGAAATGTGACACTCACGTGAATACTGCAACCAGCAACTGCTTATTCTTGTCCTTTTACCTTTTCTTTCCCCCAGGGAACTGAAATACGTGATTCAGAGATTTGCAGAAGACCTGAGGCAAGAAGTGAGTCTATTGACAGGTTACACAGAGTATTAACAGGGGGAGCTGAAAGAATGCTTGCTCTGAAGATCTCTCCTTAAGTAGTTTGTTTCAAAAGATGGTGTGGTTTTGCTGTGCTTATGTTGCTTAGGGAGTAATAGCCGGTCAAGGCACGCGGCGTTAATATGAATGGTTTCTGGCTTTATGTATAAATGTGTTGTGACCTCCTTGTCTGGTATCAGTTGCTGTCCTTGCTCTGCAGTAAACTGCAACCAGTAAGATCTTCCCACTCTTAACCTCTGAGGGCTTTTCTTCCGTACAAAAGAAAAAAAAAAAGGAAAGCAAAATCCAGGGACCCTTACAGCTTGTGAAATGACAGGTTTTATGTGGCTGCTTTTCAGTTACATTGTGTGCAAATGACCGTAATTCCCATGAATTAGCAGGAGAAAGGGGGTGGGAGGTGTGTTACTGGAAGGAGTGCATAGCTGTAGCCTCATGGTGGCTGACTGCTGCACGTGTAGCTTGTTCAACATCATCAGCTGGAGAAAACCTTAATTAAGACTCCTCTATTAAGCTGTGGGAACAGATACAGTAATCTCTACAGTGGGCCAAATTTAGACTAATGGTAGCTTGCTAGTGCCAGTTCTTCAGTGCAGCTTCTTACGTATTCCTGTTAATTTGTGGATTTCCTTCACCCTGACTCTGGTCACATTTTATTATAGCAGGAGTAATAAGATTTTTTTAATGATTGGAAGGAGCAAGCCATTAGCCAACTGCATTTGGTGTGTAGATCACATCAGAAGTGTAGACACACATGGCGGTACAATGGGGGGAAAATGGCAGAAGCTCAGAAATTGCAGTCTTTTTGTTTCATTTTCATTTGTGGTTTTGTTTTATTTCTTTTGGGGATGGGGTTTTTGTTTTGGTTTTTCAAGTGAAAGGAGTTGTTCTAGATCAGAGCAAATTTGTGTAAAGGGAATGAAAGAAGCCATGCAATGAGTGATGATACAGCTTCCTTCCTTGCTTGTGCTGCAGAAATGATTCTGTGAGTGGAGACTTGCCTGTAGCTCTGTAGATTGGAATATTAACCGTGGATTTCCAGCAGACCCTGGTTTTATAGTGACTTCTTTTGGCCAAGCGTGGGAGACACCCGTGCTTACTGGCAGGAACTGTAACCTTCCCAATGTCTTCACTTTTTGGCAGGTCCACTCATGCTTGCTGAGTGTGCGGGCTGGCAAGGACGGCTGGTTCCAGCTCTACAGCCCTGGTGGAGTGGCATGTGATGATGATGGGGAGCTGTTTGCCAGTATGGTACGTGTCTGCCATAATGTGAGTTTAGTAACTTCTTTGCAGTAAGTAATGCGGTTTTGTCATGGTTCTGTAAACTACAAGTACGCACCAGGCTAAATCTTTATATCACCAAAGCGATTGAAATTCCTTGCAATCACAATTTGGCTAATATGTCAGCTTTCTCTTCTTGAACTTTGGTTGTTTTTGCACTGTGTAGTGCACAGAACCATGTGTATATGTATGTGTGTGTGCATATGTATTTTTGTATTTATAAATACATGTGTTTGTCTGTATAAAGAACTCTTTCAGAATATGGAATACTGGGAGGCAGGTGCAACAGACTGTTCCACACATCCACACCTATATTTTTCATTTATAGGCTACCTTGGAATTTAAAGCCAGCAGTAATATTGAATTTATCAAAGGGTGGATATATAGATATAAAAATATGTTAGCAGTTTCTCTGCCCAATTACATTGTTGTGGGGACGTATAATTAGAAACCAGCATTCTATTTCTTAGTAGTTATTTCTTTTGTAACTCTCAGAAAGACTAGACAGAAAATAATAAGTTTTAATCGCTGATGCTGCCACTGGCTTCCTGTGCAGCCTGGGTCAAGTCACGTAAGTCTCGATGTTTATTAATTCTCCATATACCAAATAAGATGGAAATGGTATTACTTCCTTTCCCTGGTAAGGGGAGTAATGTTTGTTGAAGTTGGGTGTACAGTGGAGTGACTTTCAGGGGGATCTATACGTTGTGCATCTCCCTCATGCTGAACATGCACGTCTGTTTCTGCACTTAAAACTTATTATACGCTTTAATCCAGATGGATCAGATACCTTTAAAACAGGTAATGGACAAAGACTGTTCACAAAAGGTTTCATCCCTCTTTACTGATTCTGTCTTTTATGTTTGGAAAGAAAATTTCAGAATTATATAATTTCTCCTGAGAGCTTTTGTGGTCCGCGATATTTATGAGCATCAGGAGATGGCGTGCATGAGAGCACAGTGCTAACATACATCAATACGCAGTACTCTGTGCCCTTTGCAAGGATGTTGATAAATACTTAAAGAGCTGCTAACAACTAAAGTATGGAAAACATCCTGATCACAGATGGACCTTGCGTTAAGTGGTAGCATCAGTATTTTCTATCACTGAAGAAAACCTCCTAAAAAGTTTAATGATAACTGCATGAAATTAAATCCTTCTTGGCGTTAAGCTTACTGTTTTTAAAGGATACCTTTAAAAACATGGATGCTTAAGAAAATATTTTGTGTTTTTTCTAAAGGCCTTGCTGGTAATGAAGCCACGAGGAAGAAGAATTGCATGGTAGCACATGATCTGCATAGAACTGACCCCACCATGGCGTGGTTGTGATATTTTCAGCAGTGTTGAACATAGTCCAGGCAATACTATGAACCAGGGGAACCACAGAACGTATTTACAAGTTTATTGTAATGTAGACTTAACTGTAGTTAATGGAGCTCTTACTGCCCAGGTCACTGGAAACTACAAATTGTCACACAGTGCTCTGCCAGCAAACTGGTGAATCAGCTGTCTGGGCCATAAAATAGGACTTTAGCTGGGAAACTGAAATTGTCTGCAGCTAATCTCTAGGGCTTTTCAATGGGAGAGAATATTGCCAGTATCTTTTGTGAGAAGAGACTCTTTAACGTTTCATTTGTAAAAGTGGCTTTGCATTTCTGCCATAGGTGTTACTATGTGATATCATCCGATGCTCTCTGGAGGTAGAAGTCTGCGGGACAGTGTTGTCAACTAGTGGACTCAAGAGAGTTTTACTCAGGCAGTGTTCTCAGCATTTCTTTCCTTTCAGAGAAAACTGAGCAAGAGAGAAAGCAAGATAATGACACAAGAGCATGTGAAAGCACATGAAGTCATCTCTGACTTAGGGCTCAGGACTGCTTTCTTAAGGCATTCCTTCCTTTCCCAGTCAGTTCCTGTCTGCTCATTCCAAACAGGTGATTTTGTCTGTCACCACCCTTGAACCAAGGCTAGTGTTCAGCCAGCACCAGTGCCTTTTACCTAGGCATCCAGCCCACACAACCCTTGCTCACCAGCTGCCACTTCCAGAGAAACTGGACTGCAAACAGATGTGAAGGAAGAGTCTCCTGTGGTTCCCCTGGGGCTGGGTTCATTGTGTTACTAGGGATGGGGACAATTGCACAGCTGCTTTGATGTTTCCTGGGGAGCCTGTATCAGGCCTCTGTCAGCTGCGCTCCTTCATGGAGGAAAACTACCCACTCCCTCAGATCTCACTAGGTATCACTTCCAATCAGCAATAAAGCTGTTGAGAGATTGCAACCATAATGGTAATGAGGGACCCCTTTTCTTTAGATTTGTCTACGTTTTGTGTGACTGTCTAACAATGTCGCTTCCAGAGGTACATATGTTTCTTAGGCTAACGCCTCTAATTTAACTCTGTTTCTCAAATAGGTGCATATTTTAATGGGATCCTGCTATAAAACAAAGAAGTTTCTGCTTTCGCTGGCTGAAAATAAACTGGGACCTTGCATGCTGCTGGCCTTAAGGGGTAACCAGACAATGGTTGAGGTAAGCCCTAAACATATGTGGTTATGGTTTATGAGCAGTGTTCAGGTTTCACACTGCCTTTCCCAGAATTAGGTCTAGTGGAACTGTAGAAACCAAGCATAATGGAATATTGTTGTTCTGCAGTGCAAATTATATGAACAGTGAGTGCAAGAATATTTGGAGAGAGATTGTTTGCTCTAAGTCAATTGGAGAGGCTAAGTTGGGAAATAAATGGCAATCCATGATAATGTAGTCTGTGGTGAGGGGTCAGAACTCAGAACCGCAAGGCTTTTCCATGACTAAAATCCTGATGTTTGTCTTGCCACGTGCAAAATGAACAATGCGTAAGTACTGCATTTACAAAACCTTATTTACTTGCATTAATAAACTGATTTTTGGGTGCCTATGATTGGTTATTTTTGTTGCACTAATAGTTTAAACATATTTTTCTGGATTGCTTTGAAGATCTTTCTTGATAAATGCCATCATGCATTTTAAATGGAAATAGAGCATGGTTAAATAGGTGGAAGAAATTACAGTTTTTCCTTGAGCTAGATCTGTGTGTGTGCTAATTTAATCCAGTAAATAACAGAGTGCACTGTGTGAATTTGAATATAATTTTGCTTGATTTTTTTTTATTAAAGGTAATTAGAATGATGCAGGGAATAAAAGCTTTGCATTCTAATTGCAATGGCATGATGTGTGGCTGGAAACGCAGGGCAGCATGAGGGGTGCAGCTTGTGTCCTAAGCCCATGCAACCCATTGGAATCATTCCCTGGTGTCTAACTTGCTCCTGTGCAGCACCTATGGCAGCCTCTTGCCCAGGGGGGAGTGAGGCATATTCCCAGTGAGATGTAAGGTGTTCTGGCCACAGCAGCAAGCTCCCAGCATCACCATTTCTTGGAGCCTCCCTGACCTTTCCTTAACCTGCCTTGCAGACAGGATACACTGGACCTGCATTCTGCTCGCGCTTAGGGACAGAAAATCCAGCACTTAGGGAGCTGCTTTGCTCTGCTACTGATGTGCTGATGCTGATATCCCAAGTGTGCCAATCTGCAGTCTAGCCAGTGTACCTGGGAAATACTGGATCGATTGTACCTGTTCTGAATCAGGCTGTGGCATGGATCCATCTTCCAGGACTGATGCAAAGTAATTGCGCCTCTCAGTCAGAAGGAATGAGCACTAATGGAAGACAGGGTAGATAGTCTGACTTTCAGACATTAGAGTTCATTCTTTACGAATAAAAATTGGTTTCTTGTGTTGGAAGGTCAGCAAAGGTTGCTGTGATCCTCTCATCTAGCCTGAATAATGCGTGCTCTCAGAACTTACCCAAGTAATTTAAACTACATGGACAATGTAATTAGGATATTTGGAACCAGCTGAATATAAATACTGCGGTGACCACTCTTCTTTCTTTCTGCTGCTAGATTTTATGTCTGATGCTGGAATACAACATCATTGAAAATAATGACACCCAGCTCCAGATCATCTCTACCCTGGAAAGCACAGACGTGGGAAAGAGAATGTATGAACAGCTGTGTGACAGGCAGAGGGAGTTAAAAGAGCTGGTATGTCACCGGGCATGCAGTATTGCCATAGCACATTGTGGTCTGTCCTCTCCAGAAATGGAGGTACAAAAGAAAGACAAGCAGGGTGTGAAATTCCCAGTTAACAACAGGATGGGAGCAGTATTTGGAGGATTTTACTGTGAATATATATACTGTGTGATATTTACTGATGTGTCTAATCCCATACTATGTTTATGAATGATATTCAATAACCTGCTTAGAATCTGTGTGAAAGAAGGTGAAATCCTGATGTCTCAAGATCTTGCAAGTCAGCTTGTCGAATTCTGCCACCTTTTGACGTATGAATAGCAAACGGTTCTAGTGCTGGCCAGCATTTCTTAATGCTGTGACATTCATAACATTTCATGAGATGGTCTTTAGGTCTAGTTCTCAGAGCAAGAGCCTATGAGAAAAAGATTCCCCCCCTCTTCCCCCCCCCCCCCCCCCCCCCCAGTTTTAAAGATGGGATCTACAATTTGAGTGCTCTCATTACCACTTTTTCACCTATGCAGACATACCCACAATCTTCCCTCTTTCACACTTGTATTTGTTGTCTTTAACCCCTGCCTGAAATGCATATGCTTTTTTTAAAGCCAGACAAATGATTTTATCAGCTGTGCAGCCTCAACCCCTTTGTTATCTTAGCCCAGCATTTTAAGGCAGTTTTCTTTAAAGTGAAAGTAACCAAGTAATGGAAGGCTGAATCAGACAAAATGCTGACCCACAGCATGAAGCTGTATTTAGTGGACGTCCCCTGGGTAGCAACAGGCCTGCATCTAGCACGCTCAGGAAAGAATCTGTCAGTGCAGAAAGAGCAGGGACAGAGTGGAAGGGCTGGCAGGGAGCTTTGAAATTGGAGTAGGGTTTGCCCTAGTGTTGAGCCTGATAGACTTCAGATGGTCTGAAATGTAGAATGGCAGCTTGTTTGACCAAAATATCTTCTGTCTTACAGCAAAGAAAAGGTGGTCCCACAAGATTAACACTGCCATCCAAGTCCACCGTAAGTTAATCACGTCAATAGAGAAACAAGCTTTATCTTAACATATTTAGACACTTGGTTTATATTTGCCATGTGGCACAGGGGTTTTGGTGAGTTGAGAGGGGAGTCATGCACTCTCTCTGTCAACACAACTGGAGTTTACACAAGTAAGGGTGTATTTCCATTCTTGGGCCTGTGCAGCAGTTTCCAATAGAAGTCGAAGCCTCAGTCTGTCAGGTTTATACTGGCATGCAGATTTGGAATGGTAGATTTTGGGGAAGAATTTTGCATTAAAAAAAAAAAAGGAGATTTCACAATATCCAGTTCTGGATCTTAGACATGTAGGTCTGCAAGAGACCCATCACTGTTGCAGTTAAGGCTGGTGTAAACCCAGACTAACTTCACTGAGGCCAAGTGATGGTCCTGGGTATGGTTTGGATCTAGAACCTGCAGTGAAACATTAAGTTAAAAGGCCCACTGAAGCCTTTGTGTCTCATAAGGATACACACACAAAGAACACTTCAGTCCTTGTGTCTGGATAAGTTTTTCCCAGGGTATATAAAGCAACACTGCCACAAGAGCCCAGCTGCCTGCCAAACAAACCGAAACTTCTCTGTGTGGTTCTCTATTACTGTAAACAAGTCTTATAATTGTGCAGCTCCTGCTGGTTAACAGTATCCGTGATACCGCTGCACGTTGCAGGCTGAGGAGTCGATAGTCTTGCTCATCCATCTCTGGTTTGCTTTC
The DNA here is from genome assembly GCF_033815535.1 of Pezoporus flaviventris. Lineage (NCBI taxonomy): Eukaryota > Metazoa > Chordata > Aves > Psittaciformes > Psittacidae > Pezoporus > Pezoporus flaviventris. The sequence continues at coordinate 1,806,125 of NW_026892630.1, read as the reverse complement.
AGGATGCAGACCTGGCCCGCTTACTAAGCTCAGGATCTTTTGGGAATCTGGAAAACCTCAGCCTGGCCTTTACCAATGTGACAAGTGCTTGTGCTGAGCACCTCATTAAACTGCCTTCTCTCAAGCAGCTGAACCTGTGGTCAACTCAGGTAAGTGCTTTGCAGACTGAAACTCAGAGCAGGAACCAGTGCTGACTAGTTCTGAAATTTCACATTACATCAGCAGGAGAAGAGAGTGTGAAGAGGCTTGTTTAGAATGAGTTTGTCTTTGTGCTATTTTTACAGGGCCTGTCTATGGTCTAGTTCATCTTGGAGGCTGGTTTTTCTTTGCCACCTTTTTTTTTTAATTATTTCTTCCATTTTATTTTCAGTTATAAAGGAGCTGCTGCTTGGGTTGGATGTTCCAGTTGGCTGTTGTTGATACTGTGTATTTTGCTGTGCTGCTTTTTATCTGAGAAGCACTTATGCTTTCACCCATTTGGGGTGACAAAAAGGAGTCTGTGCAGCTCATCTGGTCAAGTGAAGCAGAGTCTTTACAGTGCAGGCAGTGAACTGCTCTGAATGCTGATCAACCAGAATTTGTTTAAAAACAACAGCAACAAAAAGAAACTCAAATAATGAATAAATGGAAGGAAACTATAAATGAGAATGTGGGAAGGAAACTATAAATGAGAATGTGGTTATTCCCTGCCCATGGCAGGGGGTTTGGAACTGGATGATCTTAAGGTCCTTTCCAACCCTAACTATTCTATGGTTCCATGATTCTATTTTGTAAGCAGAAAGAAGCCAAGTTAACTGAATAAATTATTCAGTTGTTAATTGAAAGAGCTTTTTAAGTTAAATTTTTCTTCTACATTTCCCTGCTGGTTTTGGTCTCTGAGGTTCTCCATTGAACAGGTTTTCCCCATTTTCTGTTAGCACCTATTTGCAGTGCTCACTGAAAATAGTTTATTCTCAGTGCAACCACAAAAGCAGCATTTTTTTTCCCCACCCAAATGTCATGTAAATAATCTTGTTTTGTTTTCCTAACTACTTTTGTATCCCAGAAATTTCCTCTTTTTTTTGTGGGGAATATGAAGTCCAATCTGATTGCTTGCTTGTTTTAACACTGCCTTGTGTCTCCTCCAGATTTGTTCTAACAATGTAACTTTGGGATTTGAAAACTTTGATGCTTCTTGCTCGAAATGGGTTTGATTTTACTGGACAAAGAGCCTGCTTTTTGTATCATCTTTTTTTTTAATTATTAAAAAAAAAAGTTTAAATTCCATTTATTTTGTGATATCCTGGTTTCCATTAATCTAGGATTTAGCAACAACAGAAACCAAGTGGGTCAGTAGAACAATTACCAATCAATAGTGCATTGTTCTTGAGACCAAAATAGCTAATTAATACCACTTGCATTATGCTCTTGTTTTGTGATGTGGTTGGGAACTGACTGAGCCTGCCATAACCATCTTGTATAGCCCTGGTGGGAACGCCCTCATACAAAGTCCAGACTTCAAAGGCACCATTCTGATTAAATGATGGCCTGTGGTTAAGTGTGCACAAGTCACTTAATTTTTCTGTTCCCCATCTGCAAAAGCAGGGATAGATCTATTTGCTTTCTCTCCTGTCACTTGAGACACTGGTAAACAATCAGAGTGTGGCTTTGAGGACTGATCTGCAAACCTCGTTTCAATGTGCCGTGTTTGCACCGAGCAGCTCGCACGTGATGTTCATGCACTGTTTGAAAGCAGTTCTGCTTTTGCCCCACAGTTTGGAGACGCAGGGCTGCGGCTTCTCTCTGAACACCTCACGATGCTGCAAGTGCTCAACCTCTGCGAGACGCCTGTCACAGATGCTGGGCTGCTGGCACTTAGTTGTAAGTGACCAAAATAAGCTACAGAGGAAAATGACATGGGTTCGGAGGAATTCACGTGGGTTCAGACAGAAGATTGATTTCTCGGCTGCCACGGCGCTGCTTCCGCAGGGATTTAGGACAGGCTTTGGTTGTGTTTGGGTTTAAACTTCCCTCCTCCCTGCCTGCTCAAGTGGCTGGGCTGTTAAGCTGCAGGCAGGGGAAGCAGGATGATGATCTGAGCCCAGTGCTCAGCGGGCTTTGCTGTCCAAGACTCTACTCTGGCTCTGCCTCTGACTTTACCAGCGGCACTTGTCTCAATCTCACGTGGTGACCTGTTGCCCTGAGACTTCTCAGCTTTGTTTTGTGTGCGGTGTCCCCTCAGGTGGCAGTCTGACCTTGTGATGCAGGAGGGGAAGATTGCAAAACCACGTAGCAAGTTATTAGTGAGTTTTGCAACTGTGAGCAGCAGGTTTCGTACCCTCTCTGGCCCTTTTTTGTTTCTTCTTTCTGGGGAGGTGAAACTCTTGCTATTTAAATAGGGTGAGGCAGAGCAGGGCCATCTAAGCAGCATTCAGGATTCCCCCGTGCACTGCGAGCTGCTCGATGTGCCAGAATGAAACCCTTTCCTACATAGTGTATTATAAACCTCGCCTGTTGGGTTTAAAGGGCTCCTTTAATAGGCTTGATCCTACACAGACATGCCAGACAGGCCAGTAGTTATGGCTCATCTTAGGAAACTATTCTGCTAAGTACTGGAGCCTAAAATGGAAATGGGGGGAGGGAGGACTGCTGGATCAGCATGGCCTCTGCGTGCACCGTGCACTGAGAACGGGCACTGTGCAGAATAATGTGCAGGAAACTGATTATGAGAAGTTGCCTGAACTCCTTTGAAGTCAGCAAACTTAAGCATATGCTTAATGGCCCTTCCTAAATAGGGACTTTTTCCTGGATGAGGGCCCAAACAGCTGTTTATCCATTTGTACTTCTATATTTTACACTATTCAGCTTTTTCCTGAGTGCACCGCACACAGTCGTGTCTTGTTTATTCTTTGACCTACCGTAAGCTTGATATTTTAAGAAAATGCAGCATGATCATAAATATCTGTGTGTTTTCTGTTTTAGCCATGAAGAGCCTGTGTAGCCTGAATATGAACAGCACCAAACTTTCAGCAGATACCTACGAAGATCTCAAGGTATTTCTGAATTGCACCCACGAAAGATGAAAAGTAGCTGGACCACAAGGACTTGCACATTTTGCAAGTGCCTGGTAGTAGTGCCTAGGGCAGAGAGAACTGGTCCTGTGGAGTGGATAGCATGAGAGCCATCTGAAGAGGGGGAACTGGATTGTTTTGGGGAGGTGATGACTGAAAACAGCATTGTGAGGTTGCTGGCTTTGACTGACTCAGGAAACAGTTAATATGCTGAATAGATGAGTATGAGATGAAATCAGAAACTGAGTCTTTTCACCAGTGCTATCAACAGTAAAGATTTCAGAAACAGGAGCATATTGTTTGTTTCTGGTGAGGGTACAGTAGAATCTAGTTCACACCACCAGAGCTGTGTCCTGTACTCTTAACAGGATCAAAAGTAATGTGGGTGAACAGCATTACGGAGCCTTGATGCAGAATGCAAAGGGAGAATTAAAAGCATTGGAAAAGGTACAGGTTTATCTTTGATACCTTTTGGACTGGACCTGGGCTTTAAACAGAAATGCCTGCACAAATGCCCAGCTCCTGAGTTTGACCTGTGAGATATGTACTATGAATTTACAGCTGCCCTAACAAAATGGTGTCAAGAACTAGAATGTAGCTGTGGGAGGGGAATAGCCCAGGTGGTTTCAGGCAAAGACTGCCTGAGATGTGTTGGCTTTCATGACTTTAGGTGGACTTCAGCTTCACTCTGATGTTGCTTGAGTTGCATCTCCCAAAGTCTTACCCTATAAACTCAAGGGCTGAAGAAGATACTCAACATTATGTTGTCTTGTGTGTTGAAACCTTCGATTGTGCCAGGCTTACAAACTTGGGTTGAGTTTCGAACTTGAGGCAAGTCCTGAAGCTGCTCTGCTTTCTAACTGCAGCATCTCTCTTTGGTTCTGGCTGTGGAGCCAGGGCTACCCTGGGGACTTGGTTGCAATGCTGCTAGGGTGGATTTTTCAAGATCAGGTTTTCAAAGCTTGTGTCACAATTGTATATGCAAAGAAGTCGCCCTTGGAATTAACAGCTGGTTTGCAGATGGGTTCACACAATGGAGCCTCAAGCGTTTACAGACAATCGAGGTCAATGCTGCATTTGGCCTAGGGCTCTGAAATCAAGTCTCTTGAAATGCTCCCCTAGTCCTACCCCTGCTTCTGAGCCCCTTTGCCGCTAAGTTCGTACCGAAACTCATGTTTTCCTAACCAGTTCCCTCTGCTCTGGTATTGCATTAACAGTCCTTAGCAGCAACTGAGAAAGTGACTTGCCAGGGCAAACAGCAAAACTGGCTGTGAGCAAAGGCCTGATGATTGCAGAGAATTAAAAAAGCTGAGGAAACTTGTGCGTCACTTTTTCCCCCCTCTCACCTCTTTCATTGAGATTTATCTAAGTGGCCATTTTTGTCAGAGCTCTGTGTGTTCAAAGGGAGGGTAATAGTTTCTTCCCCTGGGGCACATGGTTGTAGGTCTGTTGGGAACAGCTCAGACTTCAAAGAACACGTTTTTGATACAAATCTTTCCTTCTTCTGCCCTTGGTCTGCGAGAGCACTTGGGGCACATGCCAGTGATGACATTTCCTCTCCCTTCTCCATCCCTCACCCCACTAAACACGCTTGCACACACACAGACGCCCACATATGTACCAGGCAGGCTGAACCAGACAATAAATAAACACCCACTACTGAAGTCATTATTGCCTAACTGAAAAATTATTTGCTGGCAGTGTCTGTAGGATTATGACTAGCTCTTATCAAAATATGCATGCACATAAATCAAGGAGTGAGGTAATAATGACTCCTAGAAACTTCCAACTCCTCAATTATGCCCTAGCCTAATTAAATGTGTTTGTTTGTTTTGAGAGAATTAGCTATACGATTATGGTCAGGGAGCACGGAAACAGGATCGGCAAGTGGGAACCCTCCAAACACCAGATTTGCCTCTGCCTCGCGCAGGGTAATTGAGGAACAATACGATCAACAGCAGTGAGTTATGGAAAGGAGACTACAAAGACACCAGAAGTTGATAAAACACACTCAGATGGTTTTAATACATGGAGGGAAAAATCGAGCAGTGACTGAGTGGAGGCTGAAGAAGTAGCGTGTGGCTGTTTGCTGCAGTTTGACAGACAGGTTTTCATAGAATCATGGAATGGTTTGGGTTGGAAGGAATTAAAGCTCACCCAGTTCCAACCCCCTGCCATGGGCAGGGACACCTTCCACTAGAGCAGGTTGCACCAAGCCCCGTTTTGCTAAGCCTGTATATAATGAAGGAGACCTGATCTGGACCTGGTGACTGATGCATGGATGCTACCAAAGCCACTAGTTGGACTTGGTCCTGTGTGTCCATGAAGGCTCTGCACTGTGTCCCTTCATTAACACCTGTGTGCTCCACCTGTACTCTGCTGGGTGTAGTGCATCTCCCTGCACTTTGTGGCCTATAGAGCCACCCTCCCAGGATCCTGATGGTATGGATTTGCCAGGAACTTTATCCCCGAGTCCTAAACACATGTCATTAATTCTGCCTTTTCCCTACCCTCCCGCACAGGCGAAACTACCCAATTTGAAGGAAGTGGATGTCCGCTACACCGAAGCGTGGTGAAATCTCTGCCTCCGACTCTTCTCTTTTGCTTCTTGCGAGGAGGAAAGGATTTTTAAAACAAACAGAGAAAAAACAAACTAAGAAATAACTTTTGTCTAATCCCTGTAGAGCAGTGAGTTTTGGGGATTTGGTGTCAGGAGTTGTGGTTGTGGGGGAGAGGAGTGGTGTTGTGTGTGTGTGTGTGTTGGGGGGGGGACAGGGCAAGCCTGGACCCAGATGGATTCTTTCAGCTTTGTGATTTCACGAATCTACATAAATTTAAATAGAAAAGTAAAAAAAAAAAAAAAAAAAAAAAAAGAAAAAAGAAAAAAAAACAACTTTGTAGCAGCAAGAGGATTATAAAGAAGAAAAAAAAGACAAAACAAAAAAAAAACCTTTGTGGGTTTTATTTGCCTTTGTGTTTTATGCGGTGTGGAGAAAAAAAAAGAATAATTCGTTTGTTGTTATTTGCCTGGGTTTTCTTGGCTGGCGCCCAGGTAGTCAGAACTCTGCCACCAGTTCTGCTCCAGAAAATCCAACTTACAGAAATCTCAAGAGGAGAAAACCAAAACCAGTATGATTTTCACCTCCCCCCCCTTGTCCTGCAGTTGTTACACAAAGTAGTTGTTTTTCTTTTTTGTACATAAGATTTACATTATGCACCTATTTAAGAAAATGGTTCACAAATAACAGGTCTGGGACCTGTCTTTTATTTATGAGTTGTTAATTCTTTTACCTTTTCTTTCTTTTTTTTGTGTTTAGAACTGTATAAACTAGTTTGCTGTCTTGTTACTAGTATTTCTTTTTTTTAAAGGATTTGTCCTCTTTGAAGAATTGCCTTTCAGTAATGCATACTGTATTATACTCTCTCTCTGTCACGACATTCATCACATTGTCCTTTCTGACTTCGAAATGCCTCTACTGTTATAAGATATTTCCTTCCTGTTACCAAGTAGGAAGGAAAATATCTCTCATGGGGTTATAGCTGTAGGGGGAAGGGTGCAGAGATTAATACAAGCCACATTTCCTTCTGAAGCCTATAAGCTTTTTCTAGTCTTTTAAACTGTGTCAGGTTTAAATGTGGGGATAGGAACGAGATACCGTGTATTTTGCCAATGGGGTATTCGCCAAACTCTGTAGCTTTTACAAGTTGCCTCTGTTGTTTTCTGTGTACGTCCAATATTTCAGAAAGAGAAAAAAAAGCTCTCCCTCCATGTTGTGCATCAGTTTGTTCTGTTCCCCCCCCTCCCCTTCCCTTTCCCTCACTACCTGTTCTGTGCACGCATTGTTCTGCATGTTCCTCTGGGGAGACTGAAGAAATAGCGTTGTTGCTGATCTGATAGCTCTGACCTGTCTGTAATGTGACTGCTACATTTTTCAAACTCCACAATTGCTTAGAAGGTGATTTTTTTAATAATTGTGGTTTCTTTTATATCTGCGCTGTCGACTCCTTTTTTTCATAATGAGCCTTTGTTGTACAGACCTGCTTATTTAAAAAAAGCAAACCAAAACAAAATGATGTTTTCTTTCTTCTGTTTTAACACCTTCATTTCTTTATTTTATTCTTCAGCACCTCAAGGTTTCACATGCAGCCATTTTTTTTTTAATATATAAAAATATATTATATTTAATCTTATTCAGTGGAAGCCAAGCTTTTGGGTTTTGTTGTTTTGGTTTTGTTTTCTATAGGTTTTTTGTGTGTTTTTTGTTTTTGCTTGTTTGTTCTCTTTTTTGTTTTGTTTTGTTTCAGTTTTATTTTATTTTATATTTTATTTTTAACCTCTGTTGCTGCCCAAATCATGAGGTTTCCATCTTTTTTTTTCTTTTTTTTCTTTTTTTTTTTTAATGAGTGAAAGGGGAATTGAATTTTAACTCAAGTAACGTGCCAGGTTTCCCCCCCTTCAAATCCCAAGCTGTATGAAGATGCAGTACGGGAAGAAAGAATAAAACAAATTAGAAGAAAAATTAAGCCAACATTTTCCTTAGCACTGTTGCTTTTACCAATGGTTTACTACTACTGTTCTGTAGCTGTGTACAAAGAGATGTGAAATAATTTCAGGCAAAAATAAACTGTAAGTGAGTATCTTTTAGCTGCGTGCTTTGTGTTTTCTTTCTCTGGCCCAGTGATGTGGGGATGCTGTGGGAGGTACGGAGCTGGAGGGTCATGGCTTCATGAGGATGGGGCCTCAAGGAGCCATGGGCTTTCACAGCTTGCTCCATGCTGCTTTCATAGAAGCATAGAATCACAGAATGGTTTGGGTTGGAAAGGACCTGAAGATTATCTAGTTCCAACTCCCGCTGCCATGAGAAGGGATGCCTCCCACTAGACCATGTAGCCCAAGGCTCCATGTAGCCTGGCCTTGAACGCTGCCAGGGATGGAGCATTTGCCACTTCTTTGGGCAGCCTGTGCCAGTTCCTCACCACCCTCACAGTAAAGAACTTTCTGCTTATAAAGAACTTTATCTCTAACCTGAACTTCCCCTGTTTCAGTTTGCACCCATCACCCCTTGTCCTGTCACTACAGCCCTTGATGAACAGCCCCTCTCTGGCATCCTTATAGGCCCCCTTCAGACGCTGGAAGGCTGCTATGAGGTCTCCACGCAGCCTTCTCTTCTCCAGGCTGAACAGCACCAACTTCCTCAGCCTGTCTTCATACAAGAGGTGCTCCAGTCCCCTGATCATCCTCGTGGCCTCCTCTGGACTTGTTCCAACAGTTCCATGTCCTTTTTATGTTGAGGACACCAGAACTGCACACAATGCTCCAGGTGAGGTCTCACAAGAGCAGAGCAGAGGGGCAGGATCACCTCCTTCGACCTGCTGGTCACACTCCTTTTGATGCAGCCCAGGATACGGTTGCTTTCTGGGCTGCGAGCGCACACTGAAGCCAGCTCATGTTCATTTTCTCATCAACCAACACTCCTGCTCTGTGCACCTCGGTGTGCCTCAGTACTGCCTCTCTCCTCCCATCTGCAAAGCAGAGCACCAGGGGTTGTTTTCCACCAGTCATCAGATTTCGAGGCACCAGCACCTACAAGGAACAGTCCTTGGGCAACATGGTCTAGTGCAAGGGAGTTGGAACTAGATGATCTTAAGGTCTTTCCCAACCATAACCTATGATTCTGTGATAGGTGGAGAATCAGGACAGTTGTGCTTCTGTGCAGCCAGTTCTTGCATCCCTACCCTAGACCAGTTATCTCTGCACTGTTCCTAATCCTTCCCAGGCTCCGGGAGTCCTTGCACTGGCCATCAAAAGAGCTGCATTTGTGGTCTGGGTTTTGTTCTCACTGTTTGCCTGAAGTCTGAAGTAGTACTGGGAACACTGGGGCATACCCAGACTCGGGACGGGTTTCTGTATGTTAAGGTGTGTTTCAGGGCAGCTTCCAGTTACGAACCTGCTGCATTTGCAGTCTGCTCACTGCCCTTGATAAAACACACTGGTGTGCGGGCTGGGCTCCAGCAGAATATCCAGCTGAAGCTTCACAACCCTCCTTCAATTGTCTAGACAATTACTAAACCTCTTTAGCTTTTAAACAAATGGGACCCACTTGAAACCAATTCTGCAGATGTTCACCTTCATCATGTTACGTGGCTCCTATCCTCTTGTGTTTATCTGTATTCTGTTTATCTGTATTCTGCTTTCTATCCTATTCCACAAAACAGATCTTAGAACATGCAGTACAAGATTCATACTGTGTTTAGTACTTCTTGGAGTAGTAGCGGTCACAGGATGGCCCTTGATAAAGACAATAAACCATGTGTGTACTTTTTCCCCACTGAAACAAGACAGCTGGAGCTGTCAGGCTTTTTTTGAGTCTTTTCCCCTTGAGCAGTCACTGCTGTGTATGGGCTGTCCTTCCCTGGCAACAGTGGGTTCTTTACAAAGCCTTTCTGGGCCCTGAATAGCCAGAAATGTCCCTGAGATGTTGCATGAGGGACTGAGAAGTTGCCCAAAGAAGCAGAGCTTTAAGCCTCGGTGAAGCACAGGTTGGACACAGCTGCTCTTCCTCCTGTGGGTGATGGCTGCTGCCCTGCTGCTCTCCAGGCTCTGCCTGCTGGGAGTCGGTAACAGTGGTTGTGTTCTGCAGCCTTATGGGCAATGGAAGGAGGTTGGACATCCACAGTGCATTAGTGTTGCTGGAATACCAGCAATGACCCGGTGTGAGCAGGGAACAAGCATGTGTGAGTGAGCCCACCCAACAGCACTGGTCCTGCCTTCTGCAGTGACCTCCAACAAATCACTGCCCTGTACCTCATTCCTCTCCTGAGCCATCAAATCAGTGTTCTGATTTGAACAAAACCAGAGTGAGCTCAAAGGTGATCAATGTGTTGTTAAATAACCTGGTACCTGTGGTCTGTATCACCTTAGAGGAATCATCTCTGGGACAGGGCAGATGCCTTTGGCCTCCAGCCTATGGCAGTTATGGAGCATTATTGCTAGAGGTTCCTAATGGTTGTGTTGGACCAGGGATTCTTGTATTGGTTACAAAGGGGAGGAATAGCTGTGGCATAGGAAGAGTTGCTGCATCTCAGCTTGTGCTCAAAAAGCTTTCCCTGATTATTTTTCCTACTGTGGCACCGGGGCCCTGGTGTTTTCCCCTGTATAATGATGCCCTCTTGCCTTTCAGCTGCTGCTGGCTCATAATCAGAGCCATTAAGAAGCTTCCCTATTTCATTTAGGAGGTTACTGCAGCCCATCTTCCCAGGACTTGTGAATACCAGGGGTTTGTCTAACCTGCAGTTTTTGGCTTTCAGTCTGAACTAGTGCAATAGCTTTGATGCAAGTCTAAAGAGCATAAAGAAGAGCATAAAGCTGTAACACTGCCTGTTTCAGGAATTTTTTTTCTTATGTCCTTGTTAAAACTCAGCAGTAGTACTACCTTCCTATTGTTTCTTCCGCTGCTCACAGCTACGTTTTGAGTTTCAGAAGACAAAACACCTCAAATCACACAAAGTGTCAGTTGCCTCCAGTCTCCCACTGGGTGGACACAGCTTGTTTGTTGCTCAAAGTAAAATATATGCCTAAAATCCTTACAATTCAGAATGCATTGGCTTGTAGGGGAGTGCTGCAACAGCTGCTGACCTGAAGTCTTGTGTGGCCGTATTTGTACCTCCTAAGAACTTGGTATGTTTTGTTCATGTGGTGCTTTCACACAGGGTAGAGCCTGGGTTACCTACAAGCCTTGTCTGTGAGGAACTGAGTGATGGTTGTGGGACCTTATGGGAGATGTGGTAGATGGCACCAGGGTGTGGAGGAGCATCTGTGCAGTCCTTGCAGCATTGATCTGCCCATTGCTAGGTGCACTGCTGAGGTCTGTGGGTATCCTGATCTCCTGAGAGCTGGCTGTGTGTCCCCAGATTGGACAAGCATTGTCAATGGGTTTTGAGCAGGCTTGTCACCATGTCAGGGAACCCCTGCCGAGCAGGGGAGAGGCTGCATCTCTGAGCATCAGCACTGAGCACGGAAAGTGCCTCTGATATTCCTCACTTCTTACACTTTCCAGAGATCATCAAAGCCTCTAAAGACATCCAAAGACTCTGAAGAGGTAAAAGCCTCTTGGAAATATAAATGCATGCAGCAAAGGTATGAAATAGGAATGATGGGCTCAAAACCAAAGCATAGATGCAATGCCACCCGAGACTGCTGTCTTCTGGACAACACAGGATCTAGGATTGTTCCCTTCTTTGGGATTTCCACTCCCCTGATAACTGGGAACTATTAGGAGCAATAACCTCCTGCCTCATATGTACAAGGGTTTCTAATTCAAAAAAGAGCTCCTTGAAACTTTCTATACATCTGTGAGGAATAGGACCATAGTGCTACAACCGTTCTCACGCTGAAGGCAATGCTGACCTCTCCCAGCCCCCATAAAGCCAACCAGCTGTACCTCTTAGAACACATCAGTCAACTATATTGCCGTGTCTTGAATTTTTAATGATTTTTTCCAACTAAATAGAGTACATGTATCAAAATATTTGTTTTAAGAGGATGTTACCATGCAAGTTTTTTCCATTTTCTTTTCTATTGACTGGGGAACATCTGAAGTAAATATTTGAGATAAACCATTTTTATTAATAACAGATCTTGGAATACCCTTTTTGCCAGTAATACTAAATATTCAGGTATTTTTCCTGCTAGCCCTGTATTTTCTTTTTTTTAATTACCATTTTTTTCGGTTTAGACTTCATTTTCATGCTTTTCACCTACAGCTAGAACAAGTGCCGAAATACATTTGTAACTTTAAAATAGGGCTTATCATTTTTTATTTGTATATATTTTAAATATATTCAGACAAAACCAGCAAGTAAGTGCTTCTGTATTAAATTTTATTAAGTTCTTTTGAAAAGAATACTTTGTTTTGAATACTGGGTCCTGCTGACCTGCTGACTGTCTCACTTTAATGAAAGTGTTGCTTGTGTCTTTGGTATGCGGTATACCTTGTTATGTTTAAAATACAGAAACTTTGGCTTAGGGATACTTTTCTTTCCATATTTTACCAATTATGATGACATTAAAGATAATGAATGTACTGACTCATTTACCAGGTGCTTTGAGATCTTGGAGCTTGGTTTTGTTATTTACTGCTGCTCCAAGAGGCAGGGTTGTGACCCTTGAAGTTTGAAGAAACACATGTATCACAATGACCTGAATCTCAGTTTAAGCATCATGTTAGAAAAATGCAAGTTTTGCTTGGCTGTTGTTTTTGTAAAAGAGAAGAAGTATTTAAAAACCAGTCTATTGACTGTGATTTTGTGTTGTTCTCCAGTCCTGTTTTACCCTGTGGTGCTTTCCCTGGCCCTGATGGGTGGGATAAGCAGTGAGGCCATGTGAGCATCCCCATGCCTGTGAGCCTGGAACCGGCTGGATGAGACCCATCAAGATCTTGCTAAGGAAAAGAGCGTATCCCACTCTGCACAATGAGCTAGTGTAGAAGCAGGATTTGTTCAGTGTAACAAGAACAATGAAAATAAACCAGATCTTTATAAAAATCCTAGCTACATCTAAACCAGAAGTTCCTCATGGCTCAAGGAAAAGCGCTGTGTGTGAGTGGGTTGCCCAGGAAAGCCAAGCTGAGCTGGAGCACTACTCCTGTCCTGTCATGTAGGTGAAATTCTTGTTTTGACATTGCAATGAACTGGGTAAAATGTAGAATATTTTTGGCTAGAACAGCCTGACCCAGACATTGGCAATGATCCGTTATTAACAGCAATAGTCCTGATGCATGGAAGTTAAAGGATGTTCCATGGAAATCAAGGATTTGCTTAATGGGATTATATCCATCCCTGAGGCCAGCAGAGGTCTGAGTCCCCTTCCTTGAGCTCAGTGAAGAAGCCAGGTCCCACTGTCACAGCTGATGACACCATGCTGGATGTCATTTGAAGAGGGATTATTGATTTAGTGCTGGGTGGACACTGTGCTGGTGCATGTGGGGAGCTCATGCAAGCACCAAGGCCAGAGCTGTGCCACCACTGTGCAGCCTTTGGATGCTCTTGTTGGGCATTATGTGCCTCATAGAGATGTGGGATTTCCACTTTGGTGAGTCTGTCTGACTCCTGACAGGAAAGTGAGTGGCAGCAGCTCCACTGTCATGTGGTGTGACAGTGAGCTTGTTGCATTCATAGAATCATAGAATGGTTTGGGTTGGAAAGGACCTTAAGATCATCCAATTCCAACCCCCCTGCCATCGGCAGGGACACCTCACACTAAACCATCTCACCCAAGGCTCTGTCCAACCTGGCCTTGAACACTGCCAGGGATGGAGCATTCACAACCTCCCTGGGCAACCCATTCCAGTGCCTCACCATCCTCACAGTAAAGAACTTCTTCCTTATATCCAATCTAAACTTCCCCTGTTTAAGTTTTAACCCGTCACCCCTTGTCCTGTCACTACAGTCCCTAATGAGGAGTCCCTCCCCAGCATCCCTATAGCCCCCCCTCAGACACTGGAAGGCTGCTATGAGGTCTCCACGCAGCCTTCTCTTCTCCAGGCTGAACAGCCCCAACTTTCTCAGCCTGTCTTCACACAGTAGGTGCTCCAGTCCCCTGATCATCCTCGTGGCCTCCTCTGGACCTGCATGGTGAGAGCCGCAAGCACCGTTCAGAGCACGTCTGCCATTGTGGGCCATCTCCACAGTGCAAAGCCTCTCCCCAGGTCACCTCCTTCATGTTTTGGGAGCTTCCAAACCATCTTCCTTGGAAATACTGTCAGTTTATGAACTTGAATGATGTGAGGAAGGGTCTGGGTCCGGTGCACACTGCTGCAGGGCCTATGGAAAGGGTCAGCTCCTCGGGGGGATGAACAAGTGGGTAAGAACCAACCCCAAACTGAAGGGGGGGGGGGGGAGAAAAAGCAAAAATCTAAAGAAAGAAGAAAGTTCTTGAGGTTAAGGCACTGCAGAGCTGATGACATCAATGCTGCCATGGCAACAAAATCTTCACTTAGGTATGGTGAGTGCCCTGAGCTCCGGCTGCCAAGGAAACCCGCCTGAGCGCCGGCACACAGCACTGCGGCGGCCCCGGCCGGGCCTTCCTCCTCCTCCTCCTCATCCTCCTCACCCTGTCCCGCTGCTGAGGAGCTGCACCCCTCTCCCTGTCCCTCACTGCGGTTAGCTGCATCCCAGCAGCTCTGGCATGGCTCGGGAATGACAAGGGTGCTCTGCCATCAGCATGGCACACGGTGGCTCTGTGACAGGCCACTGCCAGCACCATGGGTCACCTCCTGTTTGCTGGTGTGGATGCCGGTGTCTTCATGAAGACCTCAACAAAGCTGTTGGCCTCCATGTGCTCATGAGTGAGGTTACTTTGGGTTTTGGGGCCCATTTTGGACTGACACTGGGCTTAAGGAGCCCGGCGTGGTGTGGAGCCCGTTCCCTTCCCAGAGGAGCACAAGCCACAGGGCTCGGTGTGCATGGTCCCATCCCCAGTGCAGTGAGTGGCTGGAGGTGATCTGTGTTGGAGCGGGAGGGTGGGACATTTCACATTCCTCCATGGCTTGAAATGCAGCACAAAGCAAACCCATCTGCAGCCATTTCTTTGCTGGGAGGCTGTGCCAGCACAACGTGGGCCAGTTCTGTGTTATTCTTTCCCACCGCTATGATTCAGGTTCATAGAATCACAGACTGGTTTGAGCTGAAAGGGATGTGTTAAAAGACTGTGAGTGCATTCAGCATCAGGGATCACCCCCCACAGAGAATTAGGGGATTTAATGAGATGAAGCAACAGTGTTTATCCTCCACCACCACGTTTCAACCCCCCTCCCCTTTCATCAGTACAAATGAGAAACTCCCCCTAAAGTCTGGTTATTCCACTGAAACACACTGATTCCAGACACGAGCTGTCATTAGTCACCAGGGTGAACCCATAGGCTAATGAGCAGTGATTGAAGTGAGGAAAGCAATTTGGCGAGAGGTTTGGAACTGAATACAGCCCTGATCTCAGTGCTACCCTCAGTTGAAGCCATGCCCTAGGCTGGACAAGTGTGAACATCCCAACCAGAGCTCTGGTAGCCAGCAGCAGCTCTGGCAGCCCAAAAGGATCCAAAAGGCCCCTCCAGCATTGCAGAAGGTCATTTGGTGGCTGCTGCTGACAAGCCTGTCCTGCTATGAATTTACCTCTGGTGAAAATGTGTAATACAAATCCTATGAAAGCTGATTGAAAAGATTCTTTTTTAGTGTATTTTAAGGCAGGCCTGAGTGACTATTAAGCAGTCTGGGGAAATTTGTTTGTTTTTTTTATAAGTGGATATTGAGTACAGGCTTAAAGGCTCCAGTGACTTATCATGGCAACTGATGCATCACTTCAAATGCAGCAGCAGCCAGCCCTGCATGACCCGGAGAGACCCTCCGGTTGCCTGTCTGTGCGCCGAGGTGCTGCTCCAGCTTTTATTGTCGAAGCTGTGGGGTGGGATCTTGGTCACGCTGTTGTTATTTCAGAAATAGAAAAGAAAGAACCAATGCATCTAAAAGAGAAACATCTGCTGGCATGCGAGGCACTGCTGGCTTTCAGGCTTCAGGGGCTGCGATTAATCAGGCTCCGAGCTGGCTGAGTTGAGCCAGTTGTTGGAAAGGAAAGGAAGAGAAAAGCTTGGCAGCAGCATGCAGGAGCCAGCCAGCAGTGGGGAACACCACCAAGGGCACGCTGTGGTGGGTGCCCGAAAGTGAGCATCATCTCACACCGGGTTTAGTTTGTCCAAGGAAAAGACACAATTTACCAGGAGGCAGAACTACAGTTGAAGGGAAGCCCAACCTGCTTCTTGAACTCTAAAAGATGCAGTAAAATGACTTGGGTTTATCATACAGCTGTGGTAGGAGTAAAGGCCATTAGCTAATAGCAAATCTGAAGGGTTTTTTCAGGCCTGAATTTTTAAGACTGATTATCAAATTATTTCAAAATAATTCAGAATTTTACACAGCACCAGGTCTCCACTACCCGATTTCTGGTCACAAGAGAGGAGTGTAGTTAAGGGGAAATGACTCATGGCTGCCTGTGGTTAAAATTAATGAGATATTTATAAGGATATATTCCTGTCAGTGTCTTTTCTTTGCAGTCCAAGTTGGGATGATAGCATGGAACTCACTGCTGAGGACAGCGGTGCCCTCACTGTGATGGTCACAGGGTCAGCTCTGGTAAGGGTAGGATCAGATGACTGATGGCTTTTAAGGCCAAAAAAAACCATTCTGATTGTTCAGGCTGCAGTATGCAGCCTGATTTGCCCCCAGATTCCATGATAACTCCATAAACAGTATTTGGGATGGAGAGAAGAGAAAAAGGAGATGATGAGGAGAAAGAGAAATCGGCTGTGGGACCTTGGAATGGGACTCTGTAAGTATGTTCTTTTGCACGTTACAGAAAGCCTGTTCACATCCTGCAATATCTTCCCTGTAAGCAAGAGCTCTTCCAGGAGGGCCCAGCTTTAAATATACACGGAAGAGAAATCCTTCCCTTGCCTTTGCCTGGAGTTACGCAGGCTGTCACCTTCCCGCAGGGAAACATCAGTGACTGCAAGCAGAATGCTGTGTTTTCTGGGCTGCTTCAAAGCCCTGCTCTGCCAACCAGATTATTGATCAAGAGGAAACGTTGGCGTTTCAGAAGCTTCCCCAAAAAGGCCTGGAGCCTGCTCACTCCCATGCGTCACTGGGGCTGTTTTTATCCATGGGTTTTCCGGCGTGTTTAGCAGAACCGGGTCGTCCAGGAGGGACCCTGGCAGAATCTCCCTGCTGAGTGACTCACACTCACACATCATGGGAATTCGGGCTGGCTTCAACATACTGCACTTTTCAACTCTGATTCATGCCACCCCAGGAGAGTAAATAAGGCAACTCCACACACATCTCAGCTGTGACAAGTTGCCTTCCCACCAGAAAGGTGTTGGGGCAAATGACAATGCCAGTGATCAGTGTCACCTATCAGTTAGCCAGCAATTTCTTACAATAGGGTAAAGTGCCTCTTAGCAAGCGTGGAGTGTGGCTTGCTGCAGCCTATTGTACCTGCCTCCTTGAATGTGGCAGCACTTCTTTATTACAGGTGATGGGTTAATTTTGGCAAGCTTTGTAGTGGGTTTGCTAAAGCCTGGGGACATTTTAGCAGTGTTGGGTTGACACTTTTAAGGCAGAGCTTTTCTCCACAGATCATTTCAGAAAGGTGATTCAAAAAGGCAAAGAGCCTCATTTATCTGGATAGTTCCCAAAAGCAGAGTAAGCAAGGTCACTGCTGCAGAAGGCGTTACTTGATATTGAAGTGTTTACTGCCATAGAGACAAAAATCAGAAGCAGACTTCTTTTATCTTTAATGGGATCTAAACTAATTATGTACCTGAAATCAGTTGTCTGGGGAAAAAACTCCAGCTATCATTACTGGTACCTGAATGGTAGTAAGTCAAGTCAACAAATTACATCCTTGGGTCAGGGAAATGGGTAGCTGGATAATTACCTGTTTAGTTGCTAGTTAAGTTAGTGAAGCAATTCAGCTAAAAAGCCTTGGGTACAGGTCACATTACTTCTTCTGTATAGTTTCATTCCAATCACGGCTTGCTGCTTTGACCAAGAAGGCCCAAGAAAATCAACCAGGTGCTCCTTACACCTGAGGCTCCACAGCCAGGGATTGCAGGCAGCAGCGGGCAGCCCCTGCCCTGGGCTAGCTCATGACACTTACAAACTCAGTGACTCAGCAGGACTATCTCTGCAGAAATCATCAAAAAAACAAAGACTTGGATGTTTCCTGAGAGAAGACTCTGTATTTGTACTTTTAATTCAGCTTGATCTGTGATTAAGAAGACCACGCAGATATTGGTCTGTTCCTGGAGGAAGTTGAATTACAGGTCATTTTTTTCTGATTGCAGGGTGCTGATGTGACAGCAGAATGTGTTCCTACGCACGTTAGTTGAACAGAGGGGCAAAAGCTATTGAAAAAGCATTACATGAATTGGGTACTTCATTCCCAATGAATGCCAGTTCGTCCAGTTCTTTGCTCCCCTGGGCTTTAATAAGAACCTCATTCTTATCCCTAGACCTGCAAGAGGGAAATATCCACAGTAGCATAATTAGTGCATGCTATGCCACCTCTTATATTGCTGTAATATTGTCTTTTGCTCAAAATAAAGAACAAACTCCCCCAACTTTTGATTACATGTTCTGTTCTTTCCTTCAGGCTTGTCAACATGAAGCACAGAGATTGCCTAATCTGTTCTTGTTATTTAATTATGTGACTATGGTACGCTGCTCTGGCTTCTGTCCATAACCTATCACAACTGGCACTACATTCCTGCCCAACCTCTAAGTACTTCAGATACTGGTGGGTAAGGAAAGCTTATCCTCACGTCTCTGCCTATCAGGTGCTGTGGGTGGTTAGCAAACACCCGAGTAAGGATGGACTCAAACCCAGCAGAGGGTTCAGTGGGTGAAGTGCTGGGTCCCCAGCATCCAGGCCAGTGGCCCCAAAGGGACTTCAGCCAAGCCCTTGAGGAGGAGGCAGGTGGAGATGCTCACACCCTCCTCAGCGTGCCTGTTCCCAGCTGCACGAGCTGGGATCTGTGCTGGCTTCTCCTGTGCTCTGGTAATCCTCCCAGCTGCGCGTGTGGGATGAGCCAGGCTGGGTGCTCTGTGGTGTGCTGGCAGCTCCCAGTGGGAGCCATGCTCCAGACCTAGCACAAGTGCTCTGCTGGCTAGCCACCATCTGCTGCCATCAGGAAGAGCTGCAGCCTGCGTGTGTCTGGGGGCAGCATCTTAATCCATCCACTTAAAGCTAAATGTATAACTCCTTCTTCTGCTAAAATGCTGTTCGAGAAAGGACAGAGAAGCTCAATTGTGTAGCTCAATAACAAGGATGAGAGTTGAGCTTCAGTGATGTTTTATTAGATGAATTTATCCTCTCAGCCGTAGTTAAGCTGCATACCTGGTCCTGAAATCATTGTCTACATTGTCCGGTTATTTATTCTGTCTCCCCCACAGAGCTATTAAAGTCCTGGGCTTAAGAACACAAAATGCCTCTCTGATACAGAGTTCGTGCCCTCTACAGTTGACAGTTTCCCCACATGTGGCCTTCAGCAGTCTAGCTGCTAGAGAAGGAAATAACAAAATAATTTGGTCCCCATTAAGCCACAAAGCTTAAGCCCTGAGACACGATGTGCTTTACTTCCTCTGCCACTTGCAAGGAAATGGATTGCCATCAAGACAGCAGACAGCTTAAAAATTAGGTCTTCTGCATAAGGTTGGTGTAGCTCTTGGAAATGGTCCCTAGCAGCGGGATGGAAGTGTGATGGGGGCTTAGAAAGAACCTCTTGGATCAATAACTGCACAAGCACTTCAGTCCTTTACAGTTTTCATTAGGTGGACACCTGCAGAGGCACAAAGCGATGTATTTTCCACCAAGTCAGTCCCATTTGCCTGTACCTAAGCAGCAGGTAACACGGACCTTGTGGGACTCCTGCATTGAGGCTACTTCTTCCAGCATCAGGACCAAAGCACATACATGGGAAAGCTTTGAAAACAAAGGGATTTCAACTAGAATTTGGTGCTTGTGTTTCTTAGGTTTTGGGCATCCCTACCTAAATTCACGGGATAGTGAAAAGATGAAGGGCCTGTTTTCCTCTGCTTTCATTTCATTTTGCTTGCCTTTTTTTAGGCCCCATCATAGTGGTTCTTGGGCCCAGGCCCAGCACTTAGCAGCAGTAGCACAGGAATTGATTTCAGCAGAAGCAGACAATTCCCTAAATTATTAATGTTAATAGTGGACAAACCACAGGGCACAAGCAAAAATATATAGAAGAAAGAGCTGAAGAAAAGCAAAAGGATGGCATCAGGATGGTAAGAGGCAGACTGGGATAGAGAGAGATGTCCCAGGTGACTGAGACCAAGACGAAATACAAACAAAGAAGGTTCTGGGTGAATTCAAAAGCAAAGAACATGTACTCATACCCTTGGAGATGTTCTCGAATGCTATCAAGGGCTTTAGAACCAGCAACAAGCATCCCACACGCAGGAATTCCTACATGGCAAATGTTGTGGGCTCCGTGCCTATATTAAAAGCCTGCTGGAGGAGGGCAGGAGGTGTGCTGTCCCCATGCCCTGCATGGAGGTGGCCCTTGAGCCTGCCCGGTCTACACGACATTGGGTGCTGGCTGGCAGCCTGCCTGGCGTGTCCTAGTTGTGTTTCTCAGAACCCTTCTGTGTTTTCAGCTGATTTGCTTTGACATCAGCAGCCGGCAAGAAGTTCTCTGTGTCGGGGTGTGTGGGAGTGCTATGTGACACCTTAATCATGCTAAACAGGAACACACATTCAGATTTCCTTGGTGTTTCAAAGAAATGTGATTTCCTTTGTGCTGCAAAGAAAGAGTTGACTTGATTGCGACTCTCTGTGGAGATCAGCTCTGGTGCCCACGAATCAGGGATCTCATTCTGGGGAAAAAAACGGGAGATTAAATGTTCCAGGCTTTTGAGCTGCAATCATCAGAGTTACGTTTCTTGCTGGTACCTAGGGGTCATTCTGAGAAGAGCTTTGATTGGCCAATATACCACGAAATCAGATGTTGTTCAAAAATAAAAATCAAAATCTGTGTCAAGTCAAAGTAGCAGCAAATATACTAAATCCCAACTTCTGAAATGGTTGTTAGTCATTTAGTGCAGGCACTAGAAAAAGTCCAAAAGAGTGATTCACTTGTTAATTTATTTCTCCTCTCTGTATGGGTGACAAACATTTAAAATCTCAGTGAAAACTTAGCTAGTGATGGCTCGGTAGAGATTCAGCTGAGCATTTGCTGGCATGGATGAGATGAAATAATGGCAGAGAAGACCTGCTAGCACAGGGCCAGGCGAAGAGTGATACCTGACATAGAGTGGGATTTTATAGCTGCTGTGGCTTGTGATATGTGGCAATGCTGTTGGAAAAGCTGGATTTGCCAGTGTGCTCATCCTGCTGACAGTCGCACTCACTCACTCTGCCTTGCTCATCCAGAGGCACAGAACTGCTTGGATGCTCAGCATGAAAATGCCTTTCACTTTTTTGTGATTTATGAAGTAACATTAAAAACCTCTACATTTGCTAAACTACCATGCATAGTAGTAAGAAAAACTCCCATTGGATCTGATTAATGAATTTGAATGATTATGCTCAATGTAGAAAATGGCTGTGCTCCTGCTAGATATGTTGTCAAAACATAGGTCTGAAATGGGGCATTGTCCAGTAACCACTGTCATGGAGCAGTGAGGTTTCCAGTGTAGTTCACAGACATGTGAGAGTTGCTGCTGCCCCACAGTTTTAGTTTTCAGCACCAAATTAACTATTGCCTCATCCTATTCACATAGCGTGCAAAAAAAGTAGGTCACTCAAGGCAGCAGGTATTGTTTGGCTTGGAAATCCACTTCTGCATGTTCACAGTTCAGCAGCTCCTCTAGGGGGAGGATTACATCTACTACCACCAGGCTCCTACCCCAGTTGCCTCTTCAAAAGAGCAGCCACCCGAGTTCTTCTCCCCAGGGCAAAGTGAGGGTGCTTTTCCTTTTCGAAGTGAACTTTTCCAAGACAGGGAATGTCCCCTTCCATCTTCAGTGGCAATGATCTTCCTGTTTTAATTTAGAGCTAATGATAAGCTCCTTTGCTCTCTGAATTGGGATCTGGACTTACAGGCTCAGAGTGGAAAACAACACCTTTGCTTAAGGGGAAGATGAAAGGAGGATGCATGTTGCTTTCCGTGTTTTGGTCTGCTGTCCCTCTGCAATGTCACAAAATCCAGGTACTGCCTAGGAGCAGGAAGCTCCTGCTAGGAG
Source organism: Pezoporus flaviventris (assembly GCF_033815535.1). Taxonomy (NCBI): domain Eukaryota; kingdom Metazoa; phylum Chordata; class Aves; order Psittaciformes; family Psittacidae; genus Pezoporus; species Pezoporus flaviventris. The sequence continues at coordinate 1,784,262 of NW_026892630.1, read as the reverse complement.
CCCTGCTCCCTGGAGTTGCTGAGGGTCACCGGGCTGCATGGTGGGGTCCAGGGCACAGGGAAAATGGGATAATCCCCATGGAGGTGGCCCAGGAGCAGGACTGCCCTGGAAAGCAGGACAGTACAGACCAGCACAAACAGGGTGGGCTTGTCCTATGATCCTCTTAAGAGGACCTCAGTGCCTGACAGTGTTGCACGTCTGTCTATGATGAGCTGCTCTTTCCCACGGTGCTCAGGCATTCTCCTTTGCCTTGCTCAGCAGGATTAAGGCAGTTTGCATGAGCAGTTCTTGGCATCCAACATACTTAATACTTTGTGCTCTGAATCCTGTTGGCTGGGCTGGGGTTACCTAGCCTGGTCATCTGCAGGAGCTTTCCACAGCTCCCTTGCAGCTGTGTTGGCACACAGTCCCATACCCAAAGGGGCTTTCTGTCACCCCTTCTTCCCTTACTTAAGCTCTTCAAGTTGTGAGCCTGGCTGCTGGCCTGTATGGCACGTTTCAGCACAATTGCAACTGGTGAAGTGGTTTTACTCCCTCAGCTGAAACCCATCTACTTGCATCTTTATATAGATTGAAGAGCAGTGCTGGCATCAGGCCAGTGTCCATCACTGCTTTTTCTCACCGGGTAGAGCAATGGGCTCTCCTGCTATACATTTGTCAAAGCTTTGGGAATCAATGCCATTTTAGAGATGTGGTTAAGCAGTCACACAAAATTACCTGTGTAAAAATACAGTGTAGGGAATGTTATCTTAGCTCCACTTAGATCACTGCAGATGTGTTATTTTGGGAGAGCATTCATACTGTGCAGTCCTTATTCAGACAAAACTGCAATTGACGTAATTTTTTCCATAATGTTTATTTGAAATCATATCTATACATCTTGTACAAATCAAACTAATAATAAGCATTTCCATGACAGACTCTACTTATGGATTAATTTTGGAATTCAGTTTATAGACATGATTTGCCTTCACTGGGATTTATGTCCCTAAAAGGACTGCAGCAACAAGGGGACAAATGCTAGAAAGTGGCTTTTTGTCTATAATTCAACATATTTGTTTGTGGAACCCTTAACAATGTTCTAATCTTCCATCTGAAAACTGCCTTATCACCTTTTGATTTAGAGCATTTTCCTTTGCCTTTCCTCTCTACAACTCATTTGGTAGCTCTTACAAGGCAGGTATTGTCAAATCTCTTTCTTCAAACATATAATAACCACCTTTTTTATTGAACAGGCATATAAATTACTCAGCTTATATGACAGAACAGAAAATAAAGAGTTGAGTATCTGGCAGAGATGCCAAGGAGTGATGTTATTATAACCCTACTGCAAAAGATTTGCCAACAGAAAGTTACAGATCAGTGAGGTAACCGACGACAATATTTCCTTTATTACACTGAATATTAGAAAACATTATTGTATGCTGTATTTCCAGAAAAATCACACCTCTCTTATCAGGATGTTCAGGAGCCTTCCTTGTGCATAACAGATGGGATTCATAGCTTAAATAGACCCCAGGCATTGAAAGACATACAATCACAGGGTTTACGCCTGTCAGTATTACAGCCTCATTATTCAGAGCTTCTTGGGAATTTTTCCAACATGCTTGTTTTTAAGTGGAAAATAGTGTTCCTGCAAAATTAAAATCTTGCAGGTTTTCAAATTTCCGTCAGGAAAATTATACCAGGAATAGAATAGCTATTTCAAGGTGGAGCGGTCCAAACGAAACCGAATCACAGTGCTTGCCTTGGACCAGTTTCAAACATCCACCCAGTCCTTGTCTGTGCTGCCGTCAGACTTATGTTGAGATGCTTTGTCCCACCAGTTTCTGCGAACAGGCTTGGCTTCCTAAGACAACTGCAGTCATCTTCTGGGTGGAGCAATGCAATCCAGCCTGGCAGCATGCACAAGTGTCCCTTGGGCACAGAGGTAAAACGAAGCACACTGGAGGCGTGCAGGCACATATGAAGCTTTCAGGTTATAGGGGACAAGATTATTACATGGTCAAGAGGCAGTTTAGAGAAAAGCACCTGTACCTGCCTCTTTGTGTTGGGGTTTATCCACTCTAAATTGTACTTGGCCCTCTCAGCCTCCGAACAAAGTGTCTTTTCCAAGAGTAATCAGGACAGCCCAACACAGCCACAGGCTTAGGATCACCCTTGCTGGAGTGGAAAGAAATCACAGCTAAAGCTCTTGGTCTCGTTTACTCGCGGTTGGGATTTGGTGGACGGCTCCACCTCATGGCAACTGCACAAATATGCAAGGAAAGAACTGAAGCTGTGGTTTGGCCTCACGGGGTGATGAATGACACGGTTTCCTTCATAAAATAATCGCTGAGTATGACCAAGTCAAACAGAGTTAACTGAGACTCTGGGAATCAGGGTCAGGTGCAGCCGAAATCTCGGTGTTGAGTTTTTTCTGTGCAAGGCATGAAAGTTACACGCAGGCTTTGGCTGCTCTGCATTGTTTCCACTCTTTGCATTATATGTGTGGAGAGTAGCACTGCCACTGCGTAGACCACCCAGTATTTCCCTTTCAAACTTTATTATTTTCCTTTTCACCTGCTTTTGTCCTCATGTTTCAGCTCAGGAATGTGACATTTGCCAAGCTGAGCTGTGCTTTGTACATGCTTCTTGACATTCCCATCAGAACTAAACAAAAAACAATAAAAGTTTAAAATATTGTGGCCCCAGTAGAGATTTATTTATCATCTGGATGGCTCATTCAGTTCCTCACAGCCTCTGCATCCCATGACACACCCGGTGCAGAGTAGGGGAGTCCCTGCAGCTTGTCTTCAGCAGCAACCAAAGCAGCCACCAAAGCAGCCAAGGATGGCCAGGGACACCCTTCAAGTCAGTGCCACCCAGCCCTGTCCACACAGAGCCCTGGCACAGCAGGTCCCCGGTTCTCAATCTCTGCTGCCCTCCCATGGCACTTCTAGGCAAGAAAATAACCATCTTCTGTTGCAAATTCAAAGGCATGGTTTGAATATGACATCTTTCATTTGTGAATGCTTATGGGCAGCTTTGCAAGTGCTGATGGAACCCTTTCCACAGTAATAATACAGAAAATTGATCATCAGTGGACTTTGGCACGTTCAGTAATAAATCTAAGCTTCTGTAAGATAGGTCTTGAAATTGAAATATCCACCTAACAAACCAAGCTATCAATCTGCGCTTGTCCCGGCAGGGAGTCGGAGTCCTTGTCTGCTCTTTGGTGGTTTTTTTATTATATAATGTCTTCACTAATGCTCTCCATCCAAAGTTATTAGGAAGCTAATCATCAAGACCTCCCAAGAGCAAGTCACCTAGGAAAACACTACTCACGCTGAAGACCTAACACAGCCTTGAGCCCTAGACAGGTATCAAAGAAGGATGCTCCAACCTGATGGCAATAGTAAAAATTTGTTTGTGTTATGGTCTTCTTCCTGCTGTTACCAGTAAACACTGTATTTAATGAAAGTATCAAATTACAGATCTAACTAACTATCAAGGAAGTCTAAATTCAGTTTGCATCTCACCTATGCAAAACTCTGGTACTTTGAATGTGTTCAGGACAGTATCCCACATCCATTTCTAGTTATAACTTAGTAGACCTTCGCTTTCATTTTATTTAAGCTTTATTTTAGCACAAGGTTGTTCCTACTGTTCACCTCCCTGTTGCTAAATCCCAATATTTGCAAAAACCAAAGAATGTACAATGGCTAGTAACGTACAGTGTGCAAGGGAGTAAAATTACCCTATCATGGGATATGTACCATACTCAAATATAGGCCACATATGCAAGAGCAGATTTTAGAAGATAAGCTGCTAAACTGGCCTATACCTGGAAGAAAGTCAAGCTAGCAACCTGCTAAGCTAATAGCTGAGTTGATCTTTAATCCATCTTTGTTGTAAACTATCTCAAAAGAGATCACTAGGCACCAAGAAGCCTGCATGGATGAGTTAAAACCTGTGAAAAATCATTGAGAAACTGAGAAAGTGAAGATTTTGAGGCCTAAAAACTACTGTAATGGCATAATTGTACGAAGTGGAAGGCAGAAGAAAGGCAACCTTCTTTTCTTCATGCCAACCAACCAAAACACAGCTGGTGTTACTCTGGATTAGTTCCTTGATCTGGTTTACCATATGTCTGTGCAAAAAGACAGCACCCTTGGGAAGAGCAGATGTAACTGGTGAAGGCGGGGTGAAGGCATTTGGTCATGTCATGCAGTTTCATTTTCTACGATGGATGAAGGGCTGTGGCACAGACAGAAAGAGAGCGTCTCTTCTGGTTGTGGTAAGTAAGTTTTCATAGCTGTCAGAGGGCTGGAGTAGACCTTGTGCTGGTGGCTGTTGGGGTGTCTGGAGGTGATTTTGCTGATGCAGTTAGATTTAGCTGCTCAATTATGTTTCCCATTTGAAAGAGACCAGCCAAAAAAGATGCAGTGGGTGCACAGCATGAGGAAAGGCACTGAGGAGCCAAGCCAGGAGCTTGTGTGCTTCTGCTGAAATAGCAGCATTTCTACTAAATGACTCCCTAGCAGAAAGCCTGTTAATACTGGATGTAGGCAGTGAGTGGCATTGTGGTATCACAGAAGAAGCAGCAGCACAAAAAAATTAGATTATTAGACATAGCAGAGACGAGAGGCTGAGGAGGGGCTATTCGCAGGATGGGGATACTACCTCTGTTTCAGTGTCCTGTTCATATGCCCAAAGGTAGTGCTGCATATAGTGCAGCTTATGGAAATAAAGTCATTTGCCAGAGGAGCTTGTGTTGCTCCTTCCTCTCTGCAGTCCCCAGTGATAAGAAAAGCAGTCATGTCTTCTCTCCCCCTGTGAACTGATGTGCCTTCTTCATGGCTCATAGAAATGCACTACATAATAGGTTTGATGATGGAAACACCTGGTATGTTCAGAGTCACTGAGCCATTACTGGTTTATCATTAAAAGGAAGGCTGGTATGGATGGTACTAAAAGAGCGAGCATGAATCCTGGTTGTGTAACAAAACATGTGTCAGAGTGCTCACAAATAACACAAGTTATATTTTAGTCTCCTGGGAGAGGTAAACTTTGGGGATCTGAATAATGCAAAGATGCTCACTGGTGTTTTTGGGTCACTGGCTTGGAACCACAGTAGCCAGGAGCTCATAGAGGCTTGCTGATTTATCCCACGATAGCTCCAGGCAGGAGGAGTGGAACTGGACCTGGACCACATTTGGTGGCTGAGGCTTACAGTCTCCACACAATAGCCCTCCAACTTGAGGAAATGTAACAGAAGTGACATACAAATGTAATGTGACATATATGAATAGGAATATTACTTTGGCAGTGTTCTCCTGTATTATATTCTTAATGGCAACACTATAAATCATCTGCTCTGATATGTTTTATCATCTGTAAGTACACGATAGTGGCAGGATTGTTTTAAAATTAAATTTATCACGCTAATTTCAAACCTCAGTGCTGTAATATTGACTTTTTATTACATAATCCTTTGCCTTCGGGAAACTAGTAGTGAAGATGCTAAAGCTGCCATCAACAACTGCTGTTTTAAAACATTCTTTCTTTGCTAACATGATTCTATTGTATGCTGGCTGAGAAAAGAAGAATATAGATGAGTACAGCTTGCATATTGGCCTCAGAATCACAAATTGTTTTTTAAGTGTTACACTCACACAGATTTAATTTCTAAATAGAGCAACATAATTTTTGTTAGCATAGATTCCATTCCAATAGTAACATAATTGCCATGTCATTTGTAACGATAATACTAGCATTAGCAGGGTTGCCTTGCTGATAAGTACTGCATTTGCAAATACTGCCTCCTGTACTCCAAGCAGATCCTAGGGAAGAGAAGTATCATCTTCTCTGTTTTACAGCTGGGGAAACTGAGGCACAAAGTGGCTTGATCAAAGACATCCAAAGGTGTTTTAGAGCTGGGGAGAGAAGAGTTCAGCTGTAGCCATGATCCCAGGAGGAAGTCTGCCCCAACATGCAAAACCTGTGCTGTGCAGAGCACCTGCATCCATGCAGGTGAGATGGTTTGAGTCCCTTGAAGAAGGCTTACAGTCTTTCTGAGTGCTGCTGTTGTCTTCGGATGCCTATGCAGTGCTTTCTGCAGAAAGCTGTCCCTGTCCTCTTTGACATCTCAACCTCCATTGTATTTGTTCAAACAACTTGAGGTCAAATAAGGAAAGAATATACCAGTTGCTTTCCATAGAGTTCACTGTTTTCCCCTGGATGCTTTGCAAGAGTTTTCTTTAGCCCTGTTCTGACTTCCTCCTGTAGCGGTATGAACAAGCAAATGAGCCAGCACTGTTCTCATCTCAGTATAAGCAGCCTGACAGTGGCCACACAACGGCAGCACATCAGATGGTGGTGTCTGAAGTGTGACCTGATGCTGCAAAACCACAGTTATGTCCTTGGCCATATTATTATTATGGTCTTTGTTCTCAAGGGCCTGAAGCAAACCCTACAGAAATAAAGAGTGCCTGTGTTTGGATTTTAGGGTATTTTTTTGAACAAAATGTTGCAAATCAGCTGCTAAAAATATGTCTGTAATTTCTTAAGAAAACCCATTTCCTGTGAAATCAACTAGGATTGTACCCTGCCTGGGCCGCCTTCTCCTCCTGCAGTAACCTAGCATTTCTGTACAAGTATAGCCATATCTCCCATGTCTTTTCTCACCTAAAATATATCCAGAAAGACTGCTAGTCTTCTCCACTTTGTAGGAGGACTAATTAGAAAACATCTTCATTATGCTGGCAGAACCAGCCTATCCCCAAAACATCCACCTTTGCTTTGAACAGTAAAAAGGAGAAGAGGGTAGGGCTAAACCAGTGCGATGCAGGAGCTTTGCACATTCTGAGGAGCAACTGCAGCTTGTTTTATCTCCGCCTGATCCCAAGTTTTCTGCAGAGCCTGATTTTTGATAGAGTGCTTAAACACTATTTTTGATCAGGCCTGGGAAGGCAGCAGATCTGTTCTCAGCACACACCATATTTGAACACCGTTTTGATATAAATATTTGGATTTTGTTTTAAACTGCTAAAATTCTGTTTATTTATAAATAGATCTATCTACAGATCAATTTATAAATTAATATTACCATTTGAGTATAAATAAATCATGGAAGTTTTCACAAAGCTTGGTGATTCTTCTTCTGTTTGCAAAATGCTCTTTTTTCTAGTGTTTTAGTGCATCATTGACAAACGGCTTACTCTTTTTTTTTTGCAAATCAAATGTGATATGTCTTGATGTATTTTAAGGTGTCCATAAATGTTTTGGCACAACAGAGCTTTTCCTTTATCTCTTTGTCCTCACAAGAACCAGTTGTAGATTTTTCATTAACAAATTCTAAAACACACAATGCTTTGCTTAATTACAGAGTCACTTTTTTTCCAGTTTCCTCATCAGAAGATAGATGCAACTACCTGTGTAACATGCAGATTGAATTCTGGGTATTTCAGTCTACTCTGCTGTTTAAGGACTATTGTTGTGAGCTCCTGAGTGGTTTTGTTGCATTAATTTTTCATTAACATTTACAGCAGTAAAAACTGTCAGCTAGTTTACTGCTAATAAGTAATGATCATAGAAGGCCAGATTAAAAGCTGGTTTGTAATTTAAAAAGACATGCCTCCAGCCAATTCCTTCTTTTCCACTACTTGCAATATTCACAACATCAGTTTTGGATTTGTATTTTCAGATGCCTTAGGCCTCTTCTTTATTATCTACATTGTCCAAGTTGGGGTAGAGACAGCAAGAGGCAGGCAAAGACAGCAGAAGCAGGGACTACTTTTTTTTATTATAAGGACTTTTTTCACTGTATGTACATGAAACAGCTTTAAACAAATTATGCCTCTGCTCTTCACCTGTAGGGAGAGAGTTAATAATCTCTCAATGTTTTCCTGTCCTGTATTCTGCTGTTATCAGTGCCATGATCTAAGTATTTTAGCTCTTTGGCATTTCTATAACAATTACAGATGCACATACAATGTATTCCACCTGAAGCGGCATTCTTCAGTGTGAAACATGATGTCCATTGATAACCTAGCTAGCTATATGAACCCAAACTTTGTTGGTTTTTTTTTTGTTTTTTTTTTAGCTAAAGTAAGTTTTTCTTGTATGCTCTTGTTCCCTGAGAGAAACAAGAAACAAAATTATCTGCCTTTTAAATACCGAGCCCCACACTTCCTGACTGACCCGGTATGAACCACTGCTACTCTGCACACATTCTTTCCTCTCTTTGATAAAAATATTCAAAGGAATTAGCCACAGTGTAGCGACACTTTGCTTTCCCATTGACCTTATCTCTCACCTTTTGGGGTAGCAAGCTGCTCTCCACAAGAAGGTAAGCTAATGACAGAGCAGAGCGTATGTGCGATGCACGACGGAGAAGCATTGCAACCACTTCTGCAGATGCAGAAGACATCTGCTCCTGCAGCCCTGGTCATTTCTGATACTGTTGACTCATTTTCCTCCCTGACATCAAAGTACCTTGCTGATGTTCACTATAGAAGGAGGCTGAAAACTGTTTGTTTTTCTGCATTAGCAAGGATTTTCTTCTGCTGCTTTTTTGGTTTGGCTATTTTCTCAGCAAAATATATCCTTTCTGCAACAATACTGCTCTTGCAATGCCAAGTGCTATAGTCCAGCTATTGCTAGACTACAGAAATCATCAAAAAGCAGCTTTAGCTCTTGCCTTTGCTCCGTAACTGAGGCTCTCCTTCCACAAGAGTAGCCAAGGTCTCCTCATTCTGCTGAAGACTTCTGTTATCAACACTCCATGTCGTTACCATGTTACCTCCACCTGTACTGCCAGACCAGTGGAAGCTGCCGCCTGTCACATACGGGGAGATGGTTGCTCTTAATAGATCCTATAAAGGACCATTTCTCCAGTTATATTTCTGCATGAGGCTTTAAATTGACTTTTTAATTTTTTTTTTTGATCAAATGTCGTATTTTGTTTTGTTTTCACAAAATAACTTACAAAATGAACTCTGTTTTGCCATATTTGAACACTGTTTTGATATAAATATTTGGATTTTGTTTTAAATTGCTAAAACTATGTTTAGTTATAAATAGATTGACCTACAGATCAATTTATAAATTAATATTACCATTTGAGTATAAATAAATAGAAACCCGGGATTACTCAGCTTCAACTTTTTCATTATTTTTAAAATGGAACCTAAAATTGGTGCAAATCATCAGCTATTGACAAAGGGAACCCTCTTTTAATCTGTTTCCCTCTGAGGTAATAACCCAGGAGTTGTCTTCTGGTCTAACTTTTAAGTCCTCACATCCACATTTTTGTCCTGACAGCATGTGGCTGCTTTTACATATTACAAATACATACAGCAGAAATGAGCGCTTTCAATTCTCATGTTTTGTTTTGCTGTTGTGTTTGTTTTAGTTTGTTTCCCTAAGGATTAAAGATAATAGGTATTTTCCTTAAAGGCCAGTTGCTGGAATCGGCAGAGTCCATGAGACTCTTAGTGTTTGTTTAAAAAGTAAATTACAAACTCCCTTGGTTACTAAGAAAGCTTAAAAACAGAAAGAGAAGGCATCCCACAGGTTTAGAAAACAGAAAGCAAAGAATTGAAAATTTGCCTAGACAAACCAGAAACTGTAACGACTGTTGTGTTGATCTCAGGTGGGGACATTATTAATATATTACTGCATTATTAATGTGTGATGCAAGTGACTAAGCATGAAAAAAGCTCAGCCCATGAAGTCGACAGAAGAAGAGAGAGTTTGCTGGTTGGAAGTGGCATATTTCAGAATCAGTGTTCCACTCTCTTTCTTATGACTTCCCTTTTTCTTTTTTTACCCCTGTTAACCATAACAAAATCTGTCCTTGTGAGGGAGAAGAAAGTGATTTTTTAAATTTAAATTAACTAAAAGGCCCAGGCTGAAAACTTGATTATAGATTCCGTATGCTTAAGGGGTCTTAACAGTGTGCTTTCACCCAGGTGGAATCAGAGTACAAAGAGGAAGAAACCTTTGTTTCATACTGCCTCGCTAATCTCAGCAGTATATCGTTCATTATTCTGCACAGGATTAAAGGTAAGCTCTGTACTGCTGCCTTTGGGACTCAGCAGGGCTGGTCTCCTTTGCAGAAATGGGGTTAAATACTTCTTGATGTGTGGCAGGAAGGTTCTGGAGAGAAGACAGCTGGGTTTAAATTACTCGGCAGAGCCTTCTGCGTTCTAGCTTTTGTCTAATAAAGTATTCTGTAGCTCAGCTCCAAAATAAGAGGAATTTATTAATCATAAATGAAATCTAAAAAGCATTTTCTTTGAAAGAGGGAATGGTATCTTCAAATTACTGGTCTAGTCAAACTAAAAAAGGTGGAAAAAACAGTTTGTGTGTATGAAATTTTGAATATCATTACAAACATACACAAATAGGTGCCAGGACGCTCAGCTAAAGATAACCAAGCTATTTTTAATTCCCTCCATTTTGGAGATCAAGCTAAAAAAGCATCTGTAAATTCAATTGCTATGTTCTCTATTCTAAACATTGTCTCCTGTTAAATGACAGATATGTTACACGGTTTCCATTGAAAGAAGGTTGGTTGTTTATTCATGTTCTTCTCACTGTTGGTAAAGTTCAGATTTAGTGTTTGCTCTTAAAACAGCAAATACAGCGTGTAAGTTCAGATTTTCAGTCATATGTTACTGATTGAGGTGTTGGTAGCTGCCACTCACAAACCTATTGCGAAGCTTATGAATTTCGTAGGACAAAAATCTGTTGGGAGATGCAAAAGGCTTCTTATATGTAGTTTTTAATATGATAAGTGAAATAATATGACTCTGCCTATATGTGAACACATGAATTTGCGAAAGAGCCTGTCATGTGGTGGCTGGTACCTGCTTGAATGTCTGAAAAATGGTCCTTTGCCAACAGAGGCTCTTCTGAAGCTGCAAAGTTAAATTTGCTCTACACGGTACTCAGGAGAAATATTACTGCAGACCACGGGCCTCAGCAAATTTGCACAGGTTGCAGCACTGTGTCTTCTCCATCTGCAGGCCCCTGAGCAGAGTACCCCGCAGAGTACACAGCTACTCTGATTTGTTCTGCAAGCTAGAAGGCAGTCTGAGAGACTAGAAAACTTAACCAGCCTATACTAAATATCTAATTTATTCAGTATTTTAGTCATTAGTAGATATATTGTCTAAATTGTCTCCCCCCTCCTCCCCTTGTTAACAAATACGTTAATAAGATTGGGTTTCCATGCTGGGGTCTGTGTACCTCACTCAATACTAACTCCTACCTTGATCTGTTGACGCACAGGATCTCTAACGCTGTATATTAAAAAGATGCTTATCATAAAAAGTAGAACAGAAGGTTTTGACCCTTTAATGTGACTCATTCAGTTATGACTGCAGTGCATAAAGATAACAGCAGTTGCAATAACGATTTGCATTCTATACAACTACACTGATCCTAGAGATACACCAGATGGATGCTCTTCCAAGGCACAGGCATCTGCAATGCATATCCCAGAAGAGTATTTCTCATTCTATCCCTATTCAGAAATTACCACTCAAGTACATCATTAATTTTTCAACCGTATTTTGATTTTAGTGAGAATTTGACAGGTGTTTTTACATGATTACATGCTTATTTGTATTAAGACCAGTGCTCTCTCTCCATGCCTAGTGCTTTGATTAGCTAGAGGGCTTTTCTAAACTTTTTTGATGTAGCATGTGTTGGATTAAAGCTGATCTTTGCATGAGTGAGCACAGATGGAAGGAACTTCTCCTCCCTTCCTGTGTGCCCTGAAGGAAGGCCTTAGACAACAATAAATCCCTGCAATCAGCCACGTATAAAGTGGCTATATAAAGCCATAAGGAGAAAGTCCTGGGTTATGTCTGTTTAGTGGCCCCAGGAGAGCTTCCACCACAGTAGCAAAGTCAATGTTAAGAAGACTTCTGCAGAAGCAGAGGAAAATGGGTAATGACCAGCGAGAGAGCTCATTGCATCAGTGCTCGGTGTATGTTCTTGTCAGTGCAGCACACCGTAAGATCCCTCCAGGGCCCCCTGCGATGAGTTCAGAGCAGTGGTTAACTGCTCCAGTTTGGCCTTGCTCATTGCCGTGCCCAGCCTGACTTAAGTTACCCTTCCTTGTGCCTCTCAGAGCTTACACGGATAATGAGTGAGACTGGGAGGCTAAAGCAGATGATAGCAGAGCACTCTTCTCTCCTAAACTCACCCTGGGTGCTACTCTGTAGTGGGAAAGAATTTAAAGGCTGAAAGGTAACAAGGGGGAAGAGCTGGACTTTTGGTGAGCTGCAACTCACTCCATCCAGAACTATTGTCAAATGCTGTCTTTTCCCCCAGTGCTTCCCACTTGCAATCATACTGGCTTTAGGGGAGATTTTATTAGCTAAGAAAGCACAGGAGAGAAGTTTTCCTGGTTCCCTACACAGCCTCCTGCAGTTTACCTGTTTTGCTGAGGCCTTGCTAACATTAAATTGCTCACTGTTTATAGCTGCTGGCATTTTATCTCTGTGGATGCAGTGGCTGTAGTATTTTACATTTCATCTGAAGGTGTGACCGCAGGCCCTTTAAATAACTGGTGTTCTGTGCAGCCAGCAAAACGGGCACAAGACACTGAATAAGTAGTTAGTATGTGCATAAAAAAACACATCTTGACACTTAGTTCAGATTTCTCACGTGTTATGTTTCTATTGATCATCCCAAGTCACAGAGCAAAGTTTCTGCCCAACTGAAACTTAAAAAAAAAGAATTCTGACAAGTGAAAAGTTTTTTTCTGGCATAACTCGCTTTGCTATGAGGAAATACCATTCCTAAGTCAGGATACTAGCATAAAACCTGGAAGCCATGTTCTGCCCAAGGCATTCTACTGCTATGAGATCTCTGGCAAACCTCCTCACTCTCTGGGCCTCATGCCTTTGAAAATGTGAAATATACTTTCCTATTTTTTTTTTTAATTGTTTTGACATCTAGAAATTAAGATTAGTACAGAAATTGGAAAGGACAGTGCTGTAATTTGTGTATGAGGACAGAGAGCAGTAACTCCTCAGAAATTGTTTTAAACATACTGCTTGCAAATCAGAAGGGACAGGGGGATTGAACTGAGTAGCTGAATGTTCTAGGATTCAGACAAACATTGCAGCAGGCAACAGGCCAGGCACTTAAAAGAGCAACCTCCCTTCCTTCATGTCAGCTTTTCTGCTAGCAACTCAAGTAGTTTATCTAAATCAATATTTACTTTAAATATTATGATTAAGTGACAATAATTTACCAAGATTAAAATGAAGCTGTGATAAGAACGGAGCCAAACATACACTAGAACACTTTTAACAAGAAATACACTTTGCAAGGAGGATGGACCCCACTATGCTGAGATGTGCTGAGGGTGTCAGACCTGTCACACCATATGGTTGTGTTTGAAGGTGGGTCCCCATAAAGGTCGTGATTTAGGTTGTCCTGCTATGACTGGAAAATATTCTCAGAGGTCAGTTTTGTGCTACAAAGGCCCTTTGAGACACTAAAGATGATCCTAAAAACCCAATCAAGGCTTTCCAGCATAGCTGAAGCTATTGCTGTGAGGTGCTGGGATGATACAGGACTGTTCCACTAGTGACAACAATCACTGGAAGGGGCATCCTTTCCCTCCTCCCTCCAGACAGCAGCAATTGGTGCCATCTCAACAGTGGAACAGGGCAGTTGGGCAATGGCTGATGGGCCACCACGAGCAACCTCAAGTTAAGGACTGGCTTTATTACTATGTCTTGTACATAAGCAAATTTGTGTTCTTTGACAAGAGACGAACTTTACAAAACAATGAGTTTTTTAATAAAACATAAAAAAAATAAAGCAAGATGTCCTCTGCATTCACTGGCCCTTAGAATTCCAGCAGCCAACCAGTTCACGTGGATGTGTGTGCAAATACCCTATTATACATCCATCCAAGAAGCAGTACACAGCTCTCCCGAGGTAATAGCACTCCACTTACAGGAACTGTCTTCAGCTAGTCTTAAATGATCACAGACTTCTCTCCCACAGGTTGGCACTTGCTTTCTGATATGAAACAGGAATGACACCTAGTCCTGAGAAGGTGGCACGCAATTTCATTTGATGACCAATGTAAAATCTTCTTTAGAGTCCTGCAGGTGAAAAGTTCATAAAAGAAAAGCTTGACAGTGAAGTTTTCTCTACAAGACTTCTGCTTCTAGGTTTTGTAATGAGAAAATCTACCTGAGTTACCGTACATCCCGCTAAGGAGTGTAAATACTATGATGGTGCTAGATAACCTGTCAGTAAGAGTCTCTAAAATAGTTGTTCCCCCTGCCTAACGACTCTTTAACATTTCTTGCAACTGATGGGATAAAGCTATTCCACCTCTATCTTCTACATAAAAGCTGTATTTTCTTTATAGCTCCTGTGAGGAAGTGGCACCAGTTTTGTGATCATAATTTATTATATCCACGAGGCCACACAGCAATAGCTGTGACTCTGGTTCACGCCTTGCTTTATTCTTCAGGGGAATTAATCAAAACTGCATTACCAAATATGACAATAAGGCAAGGTTGAAGTTTCCAAGGCTGTATTTAGGAAAGTGTCAGTGCCAACACTACAAATTCAATGTTTTGAGGGATTTATAATTGAAATGTAAAAATATACTCCCAGCTGAAAGACTCTCTTTTCAGATCTTAAAATATGAACTGTGATTATATTTTTTAACAATTCAAGGAGCCTTTTAAAGTTATAAAGTTAAACTGGGAAAAAAATGAAAAAAGGAAGTAAGATTTTATTCTAGTGGCTAACCTTCCTTTTAAACACACAGGCTTTGCTGGGCCAGATTCAACTCAGAGAACTGATTTTCCCACACCTCTCCTCAGTACATGTATACAGGTTTTTTTTTGCTGAGGACTGAACCCATCACCTGATAATTATCTGTGACTGTGAGGTCCATAGTCTTTACAGGGAATTCTGTTGTCTGTGTGCTTTTGAGGTTTGACATCTGGATGACAGAGCTGCTGATTCTGACAGTAACTGGAACCTTCAGTTGTGATTGCAAGTGTCTGAGTACACTTCTGGAGTACTGGATGTGCTGAGTTACCATTTATTGGTTTGTTTTTAAGGATTGCTTGCTTCATCTCTATATGGCTGAGATTTTGTTACATCCAGCAATTCAATGTTATGATCTCCACTGCAGCTATGATATTCTTCCATAAACAAATTCTCTCTGTTTGATGACTCCTAAGAGAGAGTTTTATGAGATAACTCTAGGGTTGTGCAAGAAATGTTGGGAGGTTTTAGTCTTCCTTCCAGGACACCACTGAAGCACAACCACACTGAAATATATCTAGACCAAAGCTGGGTATACTTTGCAGTAGTGCTTCACTTCTGCAGCAAAGTCTCTGAGTATCATAAAGATGGTCAACTACATGCCTGTGTGGCTTGCGAGTTGTTCAAGGGTGGTTCCTGTGCTGAAGCTATGCCATATTAGGAGGCTGTTTGTACTTGGGCAAGTGAAGCAGAACCAGGAGAGGCTGCTGAGGTTGGTATTTGCTGTAACTCAGATTCACTGTCAACGTACCCAGATGAATTCTGGATCTGACAGCTGGAATTCAGAGCATACTGTTATCTCCTGCTTGTAAAATGCCCACGATCATGTGTACCCTTTGGCTTTCTGTGGCGTGGAGTGTGTATTTTGTGGCTTCGACCATACAAATGTTTTCGTATTAGCTTTTGCAGCTGGGGAAGTCGGCTGCTTGGTGCTAGCATTCTGTCACCCTTCATGTAATTTCAAAGGCAGCTTCAACAGGAAACATTGAAGGCTTTAAAGATGAAAGGGTAAAAACAAAGCATGGGAGAGACATCTTGGTGTGACTGATACATATTTTACTATTCCTGTTTTTTTGACTATCATGTCTCCTGTTAAGATGTTGTTCTGTGAGTTCGTAACTGCGTCACATGTTAGGAAGGGGGTCTGACTTGTGGAAAAATGTGAAGAGTCTTTAGCAAGGCAGCTCGTGAAATAACGAAGGATGATGAGCTTGTAATGGTTATTTTTTTTTTATTTTGCATTGAAAATGATCCACACCCTTCACAGGTATTAGGTTTCAGGCTTTGTTTCCTTTTGTGGTGGTGTATTTTGAATGCACTTGCCAATTCTGATCCTGATAAATCAGACTTATGTAAAACTCTCTGGTGCTTTTAACTATGATAAAGACTTGTTAGTTTGGCTTTGTGAGGAGTTTCGCAAATTGTCCCTACAGCTTTTGCTGGGTACAACTGACATTTTCTTCTCTTTCTAGGTAGCTAGGTAATAGTGCTGTTGATGTTTGCAAAACTTGTCCCTACCCCACTCCAGGTATCATTTTGTTTCAGTCATTTCTGCGTGTCTAGGGTGTGAGTATTTATAAAATATAATGTTTGGCTACTGTTTAACCATTCATAAAACTGACTGAAATTATGGGAAACATTTATTTCCTTGCAGTAGATTAGATTCTAGTCTGTTAAAAGGCGTCCTTCTCACTCCTTTGTGCCAGCTACCAGTGTTGGGAGGAGAGGAGATGAAGAGCTACCTCTGCCAGACTTCAGTGTTTGGGAACCAACATTTGGAACATGGGTTCTGCTGTTGTAACATGGAGCAGCCCTTGCAGAAATGGCCAAGAGCTTCCTCTGCACAGGGAAATGTGTTCCTTACAAACACTGTGACATTCCTAGCTTTGGCTTCTAGGCATTTGTTTTGTAGTCCTCTGAACTCTGTAGTCCAGAGGAGGACTACAAGGATGATGAGGGGACTGGAGCACCTACTGTATGAAGATAGGCTGAGAAAATTGGGGCTGTTCAGCCTGGAGAAGAGAAGGCTGCGTGGAGACCTCAGAGCAGCCTTCCAGTATCTGAAAGGGGCCTATAGGGATGCTGGGGAGGGAGTTGTCTTTAGGGACTATAGTGATAGGACAAGGGGTAACGGGTTAAAACTTAAACAGAGGTTTAAGTTTAAATTGGATATAAGGAAGAAGTTCTTTACTGTGAGGGTGCTGAGGCACTGGAATGGGTTGCCCAGGGAAGTTGTGAATGCTCCATCCCTGGGGGTGTTCAAGGCCAGGTTGGACAGAGCCTTGGGTGAGATGGTTTAGTGTGAGGTGTCCCTGCCCATGGCAGGGGGCTAGGAACTGTATGATCTTAAGGTCCTTTCAATCCCTAAGTATCCCATGAGTCTATGAACTGTTGTGACTTGTCCCGTTTTCTGCCTGTGAACACAGGAACTTTCCCCAGGTTTGTCAAATTGGTCTGGGACAAACCCCAATACCTCAAATTCTACAGCAGTATCGGGGCTTGACCTCAGAGCAGTATGACGTGTTGTCCCTGCTCTTCTGAATCCTAACCTGGTAAATACTTTCAGTACCGCCGATTGTAAGCTGAAGTGGTTGTGTTATACCGCACTTTTTAAGCGATCCACTACAAGTAAATTTTGACTTGAAAACCTTAACTCCAGTGACAGTAAAGTTCTAAAGCCTTTTCCTAAACCCGCTCTCTCAAAGTTCCGTTCAGTACGGCAATTCCCAGCCGCGCCAGAGACCTTTCCTCTCCGCACGAGCAGAACATACAAACTGCTAAGCGGCGGGGCAGCACCGCGCTGCCCGACACGGCAGGAGGGGGCACAGCGCGGCTCTCCCTCCCGCCTCACGGTGGCTGTGGGGCCCGCAGGGGACAGCGGCAGCAGGGAGCTCGCCTCGACACCCGCACCGCGGGGAGGTGGAGAAAGGGGGGGTGAAGAGCCCCATCCTGCTGAGGGGAGGTAGCACCGGCCCGGACCCGGCTGAGGGGAACGGGCACCGAGCGCCCAGCCAGCCCCGCGCGCCAGGACGTGGCCGTAGGGGGGGGTCACGTGACCCCGCCCCTTCCCGGTTGCGGCAGAAGCAGAAGCGGGAGCCCCGGGAGCGCGGCGGGACCGGTGCCGGCGGGAGGGAGCTCCCCCGCCGCTGCCAGGTGAGGGCGGTCCCCGTGGATGGGGCAGCAGGTGCCGCTGGGCTGGGGCGGAGCAGCCCCGTCCCGCGCAGGTTTCACGCGGTGGGTGCGAGGGAGGGTCGTGGGAGGGGGGTGAGGGGTGAGGCATGGGCGGGCTGCGCAGCAGCAGGTGTGAGGGAAGGCCGTGCCGGCGTGCCTGGCGCTGGCCTGAACGGGACAGGGGCTCCTTGAGGGGACCCCGCCACCCCGCACCCTGTGGCCGCTCTCCGCCGCAGGCCAGGCTGCAATAGAAAAAGGAAGGGAACCTTCAACTTGTGCCTGACAGCAGCCTTGTGCCGTGCATGGCTCTGCCCAGGGTGAGGGCCCCAGCGTGGGGCCTCCAGGCCATGACAAGTGGGCAGCCAGCCTTCCTGGTGCGGTTCCACTGCCCTGCGTTGGTCTGAGGGCCGCAGCTGCGTCTCGGGGCAATGCACAAAGATCCATGCGTTGATTGTATTTTACTAGCTCTGTGGTACTGCTGTGTTGGCGGTGGACATGAATACTGGTGGTGCTGTGCTTGGGTGAGGTGATGTCCTAAATTAATCCAAAGGCAGGAGATGCAGTGGTCCTTTTGCAGTGCTGAAAGCACAAAGAAACTTATAAATTGATGAGTCAAACTTTGAATAGCACTTCTTGGATATACTCATGAGCCTGGAAAGTACCTGCTGTGTCATGTAGGTGAAGTTTTAACAGAGTATCGATTCACCAGTGCTTATCTGTGATGTTCTTTACTAGCATGTACATTTGTAGTTAGCCTTTAGTACAGTTTTTCCTCTGTGTTATCACAAAGGGAGTTAAGAGTTGTAGACTGATCTTCAGATAAGAAGGGTTTGTTTCTGTAAAGTACTGTAATAAAGTAAAACTAACTACCCAGATTTCTGGGTAGATTAAGTAGCTTTTTTTTTCTGTGTCTGTGTTCACTTGCTTACTTGTAGTGAGTCTTTCTGACTTTTTAGTCCCAATCAGTCTGGCTTTTCAATAAAAAAAGTATCAAAACTGCTCTTATTATACAAACAGTAACAGATGGTCCCAGTTCTGTATGTGGTACAGGACACCATCAATATTTAGCTCCTATGGTGCCTGTAATCAGAAGGAAACAGTCATATATTGGTGTGTGTGTCTGAACTGGAGCTTATGATATGTTTCTGTGATTGTTAGCTCACTTGTTGAATCGTGTAAGTGAAGCGGGAGTTCTTTCTACTTTAGGCTTCAATAGCTCTTCGGCAGAAGAGCAATAATGCTTCTGTTGCTCATAAGGGTGTCTTTAGCTCATACCCTGCTGGCCTAGAGGTATCCAGAAAATGGGGCAAGGAGGCTCATTATAGAGCTCTGTCTGTGTGAATAGGTAGAAATAGCGTTGATTCAAATAGTTGTGCAGTGATGGGTATAAGAAGGCTGAGGGACACCTGTGGGTACATGTAAGAATCTTAATATTTAAAATATTAGCTCTAATATCAAGGGCTTCTGTTAGTTTTTTTTGAGGTCTAATATGTTTTACTGTCAGGCAGCTCAATGTGACATTATTCTGAAACTGGAGCAGGTTGCCAAAGCAGGAGACAAGTGGTCAGTGGTAATGAACAAATGTAACAGAACTCTTTCCACCTTTTCTGGTGAAGTAGGTATCTTCAACTACAGTATTGTTTCACAATAAGTTAAAAACTACGGCTTAGGATTTAAGTTAGTCTAAAACTGCTCTTTGCTCTGTTTTTGGAAGAAAGAGCTACTTTAAAAGGGGAAGTCCAGTATTTTATATTCAGCGGAAACTGTTTTAAGAAGCTGCCTCTGAGAGGTAGTTCCTTTGTACATAGGGACTAATTTGTCAAAAATACTGGCTGCATTGCCTTTATATTAAATAGCTATACTTAGAAACTCCTTTTCTTGTTGTTCTAAGTCATGTTTCATTTTACATCTGCACCTTGTTCTGTGAAAAGCAGAGAAGATGTATAATTTGTTATAGTCTCCTGAAAAACTATGCGCATTGAAAAGTTGAGGGGTTTATTATTGCAGTGATTTGTTACTGAAATGGTTAAACCTTGTTCCAAATCACAGCATATTCCTTTTATTACAATTCTTAATGTAAAGAGTGAAGTGAGAAGATGGGGTTTCTTTGTCAGAAAACCAGACACGCTACAAAGATTCTGTTTTTTTTTGTTTTCCCTTCCTTTCATTTCTGTTATTACAAGTCAGTGTAGCAAGACGAGTGTGGCTGTCTTGTTAGAGGCAAGCCCATGCTAATTTAAATGATCATCTGATTAGTTCCAGGGAATCAAAGAGGATCAGTTACATTCTGGCTAAAATATTCTGCTGCTTACTAAACTTAAAAGTTGTCTGCTCTCTTTCAATTGTAGGATTGGGATATATATATATATTTCAGTATTCCAAGGATATTCAATTTTCATATTAAAATAACAATTTACAGATACTAAGTACCAAATAACCTGTAAAATGTTTTGCAAAACACAGAGTGAGATGTGGTTCATGCTGTAGAGCATTTTAGGTTCACTGTGGGCAGTGCTGAAGAGACCACTCTGTAGTTAAGAAGGGACTATTGTTGTCTTCTCTGTAAAGGAAAAAGGTGTTTATTGGATTGGTAGAATTTAAAAAGGGATTGGAATGGCTGTACCAAACTGCTTCAGACAGATTGCACGGAAAGCAGCTAGTGACACTCTGTTGAAAGACAGTTTTGTGGTATTAATGGGAGCAGAAAAAAGCACTCTTTAGTGAAGAGTAGGTCAGGAGATAGTGACATGGGGGAGGAGGATCAGAAGAAGGGGAAGCGAGAAGTGTCATGGTTGAATTAGCTATCAACACGGAAACTGAAACTGCTTATGACGGAGAGTAGTGGACTGAGGAGAGAGGAACACAACCAGAGGAGATGCTGTGGCTGGTGACTGCATGTGCACAGAGATTTTTTTAAACTTTTCCTATTCAGGGTTGTGGTTAAGGGGGGTGTTTGGGAACTGTGGGGCAGCAGCGCCTGCTACTTGTGTGAAAACAATACGCTTCCTTCTTTGTGCATGGATGAAAGAGCAGGTTCCAGGGCATCCTGTTTGCAAATAATATTGCAGAGGAGTGTTTGGGCTTGTAATTAGCTTTTGATGCAGTGATGTGCGGGAGACCAAAGCACAGAAACTCATGAGAGCTGCTGCACACGCATTTCTCTTTTGCCTGTTTTATGCCAAGATGTGTCCCAAAGCGTGCATACAAATACCTGCCACGTGACATGTGAGTAAGGAGAAGTAGACTGTGTAGGAGAAACAGCCGTGAAGTTTCAAAAGGGCATAAACTGAGTCGTCTTAAACAAAGCCAGCGTTTGTTTCAGTATTTGTATTTAGTCATATTTTCCCCTCATTTTCTTTAAATCTCTGAGGAGGACCGTTAGCCGGTTTGAATTTTCATATAGCTCTCACATAGGTTTAAATTCTTACATAATGCAAGAGTTCACACAAGCTGGTGTCGTTATTTCATGTGTTATCTTGTCACTGGATTGGTAGGCTTCCATCATCAGCACTTCCTCGCTCCCGATGTAGTATCAGGAAGATGGTAGCTCTGGCCGAAGTGCCCGTGATGCTTCTCAGACTTCAGAGGTCTCTTCAGGCAGCAAGCTCATGCTTCATTAGTAATACAGGGCAAAGAAGAACAACAAATTTGCCGCTGTTCACCATGGAAACAGTATTTTGATTATCTGAAAATGGCATTGGGAATATAAAAAAAATCATGACACTAAACTGGGAGGAGTGGCTGATATGCCAGAAGGCTGTGCTGCCATCCAGCGAGACCTGGATAGGCTGGAGAGTTGGGCAGGGAGTAACTTGATGAAATATAACAAGGGAAAGTGTAGAGTCCTGCATCTGGGCAGGAACAACCCCAGGTTCCAGTATAGGTTGGGGAACGACCTGTTAGAGAGCAGTGTAGGGGAGAGGGACCTGGGGGTACTAGTGGACAACAGGATGACCATGAGCCAACACTGTGCCCTTGTGGCTAAGAAGGCCAATGGCATCCTGGGGTGTATTAGAAGGGCGGTGGTTAGTAGGTCGAGAGAGGTCCTCCTTCCCCTCTACTCTGCCCTGGTGAGACCCCATCTGGAGTATTGTGTCCAGTTCTGGGCCCCTCAGTTCAAGAAGGACAGGGAGCTGCTGGAGAGAGTCCAGCGCAGGGCAACAAAGATGATTAAGGGAGTGGAACATCTCCCTTATGAGGAAAGACTGAGGGAGCTGGGTCTCTATAGTTTGGAGAAGAGGAGACTGAGGGGTGACCTTATCAGTGTCTATAAATATATAAAGGGGGAGTGTCACGAGGACGGAGCCAGGCTCTACTCAGTGGCAAACAATGATAGGACGAGGGGTAATGGGTACAAACTGGAACACAAGAGGTTCCACTTAAACTTGAGAAGAAACTTCTTCTCAGTGAGGGTGACGGAACACTGGAACAGGCTGCCCAGGGAGGTTGTGGAGTCTCCTTCCCTGGAGACATTCAAAACCTGCCTGGACGCATTCCTGTGTAACATTATCTAGGTGTTCCTGCTCCGGCAGGGGGATTGGACTAGATGATCTTTCGAGGTCCCTTCCAATCTCTAACATACTGTGATACTGTGATGAGAGTAGAGAAAGATTTTTTTAGTATGAATCAGATCTGTTGCAGATATTTCTCGTGTTGACATGTAGGTTGTCAATATTTAGGACAAAATGAATTTCCAGATATTTCTTACAGTAATGGAAACTAAATTATGCTTAGTTTCAAGAATTTAAAAGTTCACTTCCGGCTCACAGAGAACTTGTGAGTTTTTTATGGATCATAATTTTACAAACAACCTAAAGCAATAAAGAAATTCCTATAAGAATGGTGATATCTCATAAAAGTTACTTCTGTCTCTGTGTCAGAGAGTATCTCCATGAGCAAAGACCTCTCACTATATAAATTAATAAAAGCAGATTTGATGCTTGAAAGAAGTTTGCTAGGGTTAAAGTGCACATTTTTGATGTCTTAGGAGACTCTTTGTTTGTAATAAATTTTGCTGCATTGTGTCTACCAAAGCATCACTGGTACCTCCCTCTGTGAAGACTGTTCATACTTTCAGGATAAAATGGCAAAGATGCTGTTAATGTAAGTCATGCGTCTACTGTTTTAAATACTGAATTTTCTCTGTTTTCTTTCTTTTTTTTAGACACTGAAAACCCATAAAAGTTTGACTAAAAAATATAAAAATGCCCAGAAAAAGTATAGACTATGGAGGTCTTCCAGAGTATGAGAAAAGCCAGATCAAAAGGACCTTGGAGTTGGGAACTGTTATGACAGTATTCAGTCTTAAGAAGAGTAGTCCAGAAAGGAGGACTATTCAGGTCATAATGGAAACCAGGCAGGTGGCATGGAGCAAAACAGCTGACAAGATTGAAGGTTTCTGTGAGTATTTGCCAAGTGTACCTGAACTTGGGGTTACTAATAGATTGCTATAATTGTCAAGTGTTGATTTAATGATTCTTTGTTAACAACATGAAGTTTTTGTCTGAAAGGAGTTTGATAATTTGCTGAGAATATTCTGAGTCATTGCAATGTAGATGAAGAATCTTCTGCAACTTGTTATTTAGGTATTTAACGCTACTTAAATATGATTAATGTGCTTTTGCCCTAAGCCCTGATCTTAAAGTCTTCATCTTTAAATATGATGGTGCTTGTGTTATCTGAATTGAGTTACTGAGTGACAGCTCTTTTCCATCACTAAGCATCAAGATGTCCTGTAAATTCAAACACGCAGTACTTCTTTACGCTCTCTCAAAAAAAAACCTTTCCAAATTCAAGGAAACTGAAGTGAAATTTCTGTTTTTGCTGTTTCAGTATAGAAATCATTATTTATGACCAGTATTGGAAAGTACCAATGACTTAAAAGGATGAAGCTGTGGGTTATAAGGCATAGTTTCAGGGTCCTGAGTTGATACTGTCTCTTTAGTATCTAAAGTGATTGACTAAACCCATTATTTATAACAGATTTGGGAAATGGAAGTGTAAAGATACATCGGACTGCAAAAGCTATGGTAGAAGAATAAACTGAGACTCATCTTCTGTTTTTACTGAACATGGCTGATGTCAACCAAGCTCAGCCTGTGCTTTCTGGTATTTGTACAGCTCCTGTTATTATAATATAATCACAGTGCTTTCATACGACTTCTTTTATTTATTTAGCTCTTATCATGGGCATGATTTTACTATGCAACTGCTGAATGGTGTTTATCTTCAATAACAGAATTGAACTGTTTGTCTGAATTGCAGAAACATTTATTGGCCAGCCAGCTAATATGAGAAACATAGAGTTTAGGAACTGGGGCTATTTGGGAAAAGAAATTGTGATAAGACGTTGGAGTTTGGAGTTGGAGAGCTGGGAAGGCTGAGCAGGTAGGTATACTGAAGTGCAAGAACCTGCAGAGGTGAGAATCAAAGTTACTCAGCAGACAAGGTTTTCAGTGAGGAACAAGTTAATCAAGGCCCAAGAGAAGAAAAATGGTTTATGAACACAGGAGTCTGAGGCATAGTTAAGGGAGGGGGTGCAAGACATGCACCAAGAAGCTGCATGATTTTTGAATTGTGTAGCTTGCCTTCATGCTCCTTACTTAGAAGTACTAAGTCTCTGCTACTGTTTTGATTGGTTCCTGTCTCATTCCTTGTGAAACTAGAAATACAATGTAGTGGAATGAAAGCCCAGTTGTCTGGAGGATGTTTTAATTATTGGTAGTGAAAATATGGTCATACAGAGTGTTATGGGGAAAAGCAAGCAGGTCTGGACACTGTAATTAACAAGTACTCTGGATCATAATCTTTCAGTGTCCCAGTTTCTCATGTGGAAAATGAGGGTAATTATCGCTTCCTGTAAAGACCTGTTAGAATGTGAGTACATTATTGGTTCTGATATGCTCAAATCCCAAAGTGAGGTGTGCCAAAAAAGAAGTCCTGAGAGAAGATAACAATTCAGTTATGAGAGAATTGCTTGAATATGCTCACCAAATAAAGCCTGAGGTTATGCATACAGCAATAAGATTAAAACAAAATAGAAAATGACCACTTAGTGGGTGAACAAGGCATTAGAGTCCTCTGATAGAAAGAGTTTGTGATCATGTATTTGAAGGCTTAGCATAGCCATTTGCACAGAAGGGCTGAATTAAACATTGTACAGACTGTGCATTCTGGATTTTGGGGTCAACTTTTCACTGTTTGACTTGTAATCTTCTATCAAAGCTTCCTGGGGGTGTTGTGTGTTTGTGGTAGTACATGCTGATAATTAGCTTGCTGTATGTATAGGTTTTAACCTTTTTAAAAGAAGATGAATATTGTACTTCGACTCTTACACCTGGATAATGCACCAGGGTAATGACTCACTTCCAGTTGCACAAGCAGTCATTACTAGAACGGGGAATATAGCTACAGACCTGTGACTTATCCAAAAGCCGTGTGCCTCTCTCCCTGAGAATTGTAGTACTGAAGCAGTTCTTTAGCTGATCAACATTTAAGTGACCTTTATAATGGTAGAATTTTCAGATCTGAGAATATGCCCTACTCTAAAACATGAATATGTAAAATACTGTTTTGTTGTCTAAAAAGCAATTAATCTGCCCAAAACCAAGCTGTGTTTTGCAGGCATTGTTTCAGAGTATAATATGAACAGTTGTTACAATTTACCATGAATGGTATCTGATCTGCTTGAAATGAAAGTCACTGCAGTTTTAACTTGCTGACAGTGTTTTTACTGAAGAGGAAGGAAATATGGAAATATTTATTTATTATTTAAATGCTGCTATTTCTTCTTTTAACTGGAACTCAGGCTTTCTTTTGCTTGAAAAGTGGAAAAATTATGGATTTGAAGCTTTCATATTTGGTAACTGAATGGCTGAATTTGAATACCAATGATGGGGAATTAAACTTTTATTTCTCTAGAGCTATACTGAGGACATGGTACCACCTTTGTGGTAGAGAAAGAATATTTTGACTTGTATATATAAATGTAGATATGACCGACTCCAAGTATTCAGTGGCAGATTTTGTTGACTTTGTAAAAAGTAAAAAATAAATATTTTTTAGTGGCTGAGGGCACAGAATTATCATCTCCAGTATTATATTGCTTAATATGCTTGTGCTGTACAAGAAATAGTATTTGTGATGCAATCTTAATGGTTGTCCTACACTCCAGCAAGAATTAAAATTCAGTATGAGTGGGAAAGGCAAGATGGCTTCCTGTTGAGTGTGTGCTATTTTAACTCAAGCAACTGCTCTTTACAGAAGGCAAAACCCCAAATGTTTGCATCTGTTGTGGGGTTTGTGTGTCTAAATCAGATAGTGAGGACAGTTCACTTTGAGACACACAAATAGGCTGTTAATAGATAGAGAAGATGGAGACTGACTTCTATATTTTATTTTAATGCTTGTCCTTTAGAAATTAAGAAAAAGTTTTGTGTGTTGGGAATTTTGGATGTCTTAGTGCATGTTTTCTTGCTGGTAAACTGTGAATGTCTGAAAGACACTAAAATCCTCTAATCTAGAGTTGCTCATAATTATTACAAGGTCCTTTTTCAAGTTTGGTTAATGTTATTTTGGAAGTGATTTAAGTTAAACCTCACAATAACAAAAAGGTATCTACTCTTAATTCTGGAACCCATGCAAAGGAGATACAGGATTAGGTATACTGATCTAAATGTTTAGACAACTCCATGGCCATAAATGTGGCAGTACTGTGTATTTGAAATTGCATTACTCTTGAAAGGGTCTTTTTCATTAAAATCCTGTCAGCAGTTCTGTTTAGAGTGGAAGAGTTGCTAAAGTTATGGCTGTTTCCTGCTCAGTGCAGGTGTTTTTCTCTGGATTAGTACATAAAATGGAGATCATCTGGATGAGAAAGTAAAATGGAGCCACCTTTCTTTAGATAACTCTTTCTAAACCCATCCCTTCCGTGTGGGAAGACGTAAGGATATACAAAGGCTAGGAAATCTGGTTTAAACAGTCTCTGTCTTCATTGTATGACCACACCATGACTAAGTATTGGAGATTTTACATTGACCTTCTGAAAGACTTGAGTTGCCATTTACAAAAGGAATTTTCTAACAAAAACGATCTGGGGAGAAACCTCTGTGTTTTCCTTAAATGAAAGAGGACAGGTTATTTGTGTCCTTTAGGGCAGGATGGCCTAAGATCAGAAGGCCAAATTTTAAGCTGATACGTACCAAGTAAATCCTCTCACTGTAATAGAGCAGCTGAATTTTTGGCCATGTTTTTAACTTGGCAAGTTACTGTGGTACTGAGAATGGTGCTGTATGATTTTTTTAATTCTTCAAATACAAGAGTTTATTTCAGCTTTTGGTAAGTTTTAGCTTTACAAATCGGAGACATGACATTACGTACCAGCTCTTCTAGTGGTAGTCCTCCCTGCCCGCCTGCGGGAGGGGAAGCACCAGCACAACAGTATCTGCTCACACCCTTCCTGAGTTGTCCTAACGGTGTTGATAACCTGTGCATGAGAAGTTTTCCTTTACTGTAGAGCTGTGCAGCCAAGAGTTGTGCAAGTCAAGTGAATTCTTGGATGGTGGGGCAATGTTTGTGAGATCAAGCTAGCTATTGAGCTTGTCCAAGCTAATCAGACTTGCTGGAGACAGTAGATTCTGCTCTCTGTAAGGGAACTCTGATCCTCTTGTACAGTGTGCATTTCTGCCGTTTACTGTGATTCTGCTGTTGTAAAATGTGATGCTTTGTAGGCCCAAACAAAGATTAAGTTAAGTGACTATTGGTCATCTCTCCTTGCTTTTTAGCCTGTAAACTTAGGAGGCACTACAAAACTAAGCACCTTTCAAGAAAAGTTAAATAAAATTTGTCCATGTTTTCTATCTGTTGGAGCTTCAAGTTTCCTTCTAGATGAAAGGAGAAAGATTAGCAATGGAAAAAGAGGGGCTGCCTGTCCTGAAATGTTTTTCAGGTTTAGTGGAGGCCAGAGAAGTTTTTAGTACTGCTGCTCTTTGGTCATCTGCTAAAACTGCACAGTACCTTGCATACACCTTTCCTGTGTCAGATGGATCCAACACAATCCATTGTCAAAACCAAAATGCATAGAAGGGAGCAGTGATCCTTTGAGAATGTTTTTATCATGGATGTTTGGTATGCAGGATTTCATTAGTGTATTAAAATGAATGCCAGCAACGTGCTTCCTTATGTGGGCCCGCAGAGAGCTATGCGAATGGCTGAAGGAAGCAGGTCTGAGCTAGATGTGACTGTGTTCACCTGTGCTTGGGCTTCTTTTAGTCATCTTGCTATTGTTCTGTACATAGAGACATTTAGCTCCGACATAGTCTGAGGGAAGTATTTGTAGACACTGGCTACAAAATGTCAGAGTTTTTTCTTCTGCCTCTTACTTATTAATAACATTTCCTTGTATTCTGCATTGTCCTTATTTTAAACTGTTAAAGATAACCTGAAGTTTGCTGGGTGGACTATGGGACTGCTTGTAGGGCTCAGCATCTCAGCACTGTTTATTGTAAGTTGCCTAGGTCAGCGGTGATTGGTATGACTTACGGTGACAAATGTTTTTCCCTTGAGGAGTTAGATGGGGTTTGTTTGATTATTTGTATCGTGGATTTGTTTTCCCTTTGTTGTATTTTGTATGTTGCAGAGTGGTATTAATGCTTTATCAGATCACCCATGCTTTGAAGCCCTTGTGGTTTGTTCCACTCCTCCATTTATGTTTCTTGGTATGCACGCTAGCTCTATTTTCAGTGGAGCCCCTGTCATTGGTTGCAGTAGGAGAAATCTGCTCCATTTCTTGGATGAGAAGTAAATTTTGCAATGACCTGGTGAAAGGGTAGTGACTGTCACAGAGTGCAGAATGAGGTCTTGGGGACTAAGGGTTATGCACAGGAATGGTATTTCTGACAGTGTGTATTAAGCAGATAACTTACAAGGCTAGTTCACCTGTCTGCCAGGAGACAGCTGGGAGAATGAAAGGCTCCTCCAGAGCAAAGTTTAATTCTTGCTCTGAATTAATGTCTCCTGTAGTCTCTTCCTCTGGCCACTGAATATATCAGAAGCTGTTGGTTTAAGTGTGGGAGTTCTGTTGCAAAGCATTTTAAATGTAAAAGTGTAACTTGAACTTTGGGTGGAATTTTGAGTGTAAAAGCACAAAAAAACAGGAGCACTTTTTGCAGGGCCATGGATCTAAAACCGATGGCACTAAATCTGCAGCTGGTATCAGTACCACTGCCAGGAGAAATAAGTAAATCTCTTGGAAGTTTAGGGTGGACCACAGTATGCCTCCACCACTTTTTCCTGCTAGCACAGCCTGACTTAGAAGCTGCCTGGTGCTAGCAAAGGCATTTGGCAATTTGGATAGTGTAGCAGGGGAAAGTGTGTGGTGGGGACCCGGTATGACTTGGCTATGGATTGTTTACCCATAGGTTTTATTGACCGTCGTATGTTCATGGTTTGCAGTTTAAGAACTACAAATCTTGGTAACTATAGTAGGGCCAAACTAACTTTTGTTTTACCAACACATGAGAGAAAGAAGTCTGAGATTCTTCATAGAGAGGGAACTAAATTCCTTGTTTAATTTGTAGTGGGCCTTTTTTTTTTGCAGAAGCTAATTCATGCATAGTAGATACATGACTGTGAAGCTGTGACATACCAGCATGATTTATTGCAGTGTGTTGCTCAGCAAGGCACTTCCTTATGGCTCTGCTGTGTATTTTTGTATGTTTACCCTTTGCAACTGTGCGTGGGTCTGCGTGACGGCCCCTGGGTCACACACACCCTGTGTTGTTTCTTCCCACTTCAGGCTCTCACAGGCTCGCCGTACAATGGATGTGTGTGTGTTGTGCATCACCGTGGTATCTGGGGGTCAATTCTGCCTCCACATCAGCTACACTGCTGCGCTGTTTCTTTGCTAGGATACCAAGTGGCCCACAAACAAATGTACTGTCATAGCTGAGAGAGCGGTGGAGGGAACTATGGGACAGCAGTGAAAGGCAGAAGGGAAGGAAGAGGTGGCCAAGAGTGAGAACTGCTTGTCGCTACTCTGCTAAGAGACATGTCTGTCTTGGCTGACTGAGGTTTTGCTGAGAGTACCTTTCAGTAGCAAACAGGGCCTCTCAGTTTTCCTCATATTCTGGTACACACATTTATATGCATGTGAATAAATTAGAGCCCAAAGAGGTTATGGTATTTAAGGTTGTAGAGCAAGTAGGTGACAAGGTGTAAATCTCCAGGAAGCTGATCCATAATTTCCATAATCCAGAATTCATTCTTTATCAGATGCAAAGTGGAAAATTATTAAGGGAAAGTTTGTGGTGATTAGAGTTTGATTAGTCACTGGAAAATGTATGAGTTTCTTCATACTCTTCTGTGAATCCTTGCATTAAGTGGTGATTCACAGGCAGGAGAATTTATGCTCTGAGAAATCCTTTGAATGTGCAAGTGTCTGTTTCTCTGTAATACAAGCATGGGCGTTTCAAGGAAGATTCTGTTGAGGATGCAAGATGATTTATCTCTTTTTTATTGCCTTTTATATGAAGAGGCAGTCTGCTTTTGTAAAATGATTTAAAGCATAATTTAATCCCTTAAGCTTTGGAAAAGTAAGATCACTTATCTTTTTTTTTTGATGTGTTTGATTCATTGCAGACTACTCAAGAAATAAAAAAAGCAACTAGTGACCATTTAAGCGCACAAGTAGTAGGCTTAAAGCATTGGAGGACCATGTTTAGGAAAAGTTTATATATCAGCTGTTAAAATACTTTTTGTATATGCAGAGCAAGAGGTTAGGGTATAGGTGAAGTTGAAAGAGAAAGGGGAATAGATGTGTTAGTACTAATGTAGTCTGAAAACTTTTTGTTTCCCAGAGGATGAGACACCTGTGTTTGGGAATGGCAGAGATGCAGACCTCTTGTCAATGTAATTGCAAACTTATGAAGCAGAGGAATAAAGGCTAATTAAATTGAGGCTTTGGATGCTTATGGTATGGCTAGGTATAACACACAGTAACCATTCCTATTTTCCTCACTCCATAACTTTATTAATGCATTAGAGCTGTCTTATACCCCTTTTTAAGAGAAAGATACGACTGACAATGCATAACGTTTTATTTTAGGGTTAACGTGGACTGCTAATTTCACATTGTCTCTTCTCCTGTTTGTTTTTTTTTTCTGTAATGTTTTTACTGAGTTTATAGAACAAAATGACTGTGGCCCACTTTTTAAATACATTTGCCATCTCAAAAGTCATTTGTTGTTACTGATCTTATGCCTAATCTATGAAAAAGAGTTATCATAGATGGTTAAGTTCACTTGAGATTTTTCCTCCTGCTGAAAAGAGATTTTACAGAATTTGTCCTCTAGAATGTGATTTAAAGAAAAAAAACTCCAGTATGAAACCAAGTTGAATTTTCATGTTTCACAGGTATATTAAACAAGGGAGTGAATGGAAACCAAGCACGTACCTAGTAAATGTGTAGAATTAGAGCCTGTGGGAGCTGCTCTGGTTTTTCTTGATCTGAAAGTTTGCACTGTGTTTGTGTTTTCAGATTGTGTTACGCTGCCAAGCAAAAATCACTAGTTTCTGTAAAATGTGGCACCTGGATATTTAATGATTAAAGCTCATTGGAGAAGCAGTGCATCTATAATACAGTTGTGTAGATAACATGACCTGATAAGAGGCCACATAAAATTTACAGGGCGAGGTGAAATGCAGGGATGTATAACTTAATGTAATGGCAGCCTTATGTATGTTCCCACAGGCGGTGCTGTTCCAGCTAACAAGGTTTGGGTTTTTTTAAATCTTTTTTCTTGTTGTATTTAGTGAATTTTATCCCTAAAACTAAATTTTGCTAATTTGGCTTTTAAAATCTTTTCTAAAATGACCTGCCAAAGACAGCAAATTTTGGTTCTGCACATCGTTTTGGCTGTCAGATACGTTGGGAAACTTAAAAAACTAACCTCTAACAGACTATTTATGGGAGTGGCTTGCATTCTTTAACATAGATGGGGGGGTTATTTTTTTTTTTTTCATAGGTTAAACAGCTAAGTAATTTAATTGGCATTAACAATTCTACTAATGTGAACTTCTTCTATGGGGGAAAATGAACAGCACTCCCCCACCCTCCCTTTGGATAAGATGGTATGAAGATTTATAGCATCTATACCTTTTTTGGAGAAGTGGTGCATATCTATATATTCTGCTGAGGAAAGTGAAGTGAGTGCTCCTTTTGGCTTGAATGTTAGACCTGACCTTGCGAATTTCCAGTAGTGACTTTGGTAGTTTATTTTTTCCTGGTAGTACAATTTCTGTCTGAATTACCTTATTGTTTCAGACATACAATACTAATAAATAAACTTAACTCACATTTGCTTTCTGTATTCTGAATACCATTAAAAATCGGGAGGTCATTGCACAAGTGAATCCACGTTGTGTTCTTTGTGGAGTTCTTTTGTTCAAAAGAACATTAAAACTCACCTGTTTCTGTTTTGAAATTGCTGTGCTCTGGTTGTTACCCAAGGGATCTTTGTGTAAGTCTTCTTTTGAGTATGTAGAGCTCAGTTCTGTGGTCAAATGAAAAAAATGAATGTGTGTAGCCTTTAGCTGTTTTCAAATTATTTCTTCCCTTTAGCAGCTCAGTTCTGCAATGTTTAATGCTATCTTAGAACAACCAGAATTTCTGTCAGCGAATAGGGGCAGGAATGAACTTCATGGACCTGAATGTGGTTGATATTGGGCACATATGTAAATTTTACCTATTCTAATCTCATTTTATGAAGGTGCCTTTTAATTTTTTAAATACGAAATCAATAGCTATTTGGTAAGTATGGCCCCTTGAATTCAGAGCTCAAACTGGGAAGGACTGTAGTATATTGTTGCTCTATTAAGCCGTCAGGTTCTGTTTTACTGTCTGCCTTTAGGTGTAACTGAAGGAAAAGTAACAGGAATTCAAACTTATAAGTATCTGACTAAATGCAACTGCAGCCAGCTTATTTGAATGGAGATCAGTGGAGTTGTGGAGTGCCAAATGTTTATTGTTAAGTTTATGGCAGTGAAGAGCTGTAACAGGCACTCTGGAAGTCACTGAGCAATTAATCTGTGCAGTCTCTGAAAAGTAGCTATGTAGTAATGTAATGATGCAGTGAATTAACCGATTTGCTGAACAACACAACAGCAGGAGCTCAAGTTCAGCAGCTCTGAACTACAATGAATACTGCACCTCCAGATCAGAGCCTGAAACTGAATGGTAATTCAAAGTGCCTTGGAGTCCAGTCTTGTTAAAGAGCCACTTGAGGGAGTTGTCAGAATCAACAGGTGACTGATGAGGCTGCCAAGGAGACCCTTCTAACCTGTGGAAATAACCACATGAAAGAATGGATGAAATATAAGCTGGTATTGTAGGTTTTCAGAGTGACACTAGACTTCTGAACTGTTTGTCTGGAGATGGAATGCGTTGGCAGTGTCATCCTTGTCTTGCCGGGTGTGAGTCAACTTCTCTATAGGGCATACTTTGATTTATACTTCCTTTGGAAACGCACTGTTTTACAGAAATCACACCTGAAAGCATATTGAATTTCATCTGATACTGCAAACTGCGTATGCCCAGGTCTGTGCCTTTTTTCAGGTGTATCAGGGCCCAGCAATATCTGTCTGCAAAGCCTAGTCAGGATACAGCTCTGCAATTAGCATGTGGGATTGAGAAAGAGGAAGGCTCTATTAGTGCAAGGCAGTCAGAAGATAGAGGCGATGTGCTTGTAGTTCTGGCACAGACATGAAGTTGCATTTTAACTGTTCAGTGACAGATTGTGCTATGAAAAGTTCACAGTAACTGCGTAACAGCTCAATTGGTACAGCTGATGTACTAATCTGAGTCTGAAACATGCTGTGGCCTTTCCTGGCCTGTTCCTTTCTTGGTTCAGTTGGGATCAGCCATTCTGGAGTTAGTGGGCATTGTGTGGAGGGTGCAGATGACTCCAGACTACCTGGGGAGACAGAACTGAGCGCCAGGCCAAAGTTTATGCTTGCTGTACATGTGTCTTTTCCCTCTCTGTTTTTCTGCCTTGGCTTTTCCTTCAGTAATACAGAATAATGCATCCTAAATGACACTATAAAATGTCATTAAAATATATGCAGGTAGTTTTCACTAATTTTCTGAAATTATAACATGTATTATTTTTTTTTTTCCTTTCTGTAAAAATCTAAATGTTTAATAAAACTTGTGTTTTATACATCTGTTTCATGTATTATTTGAGTAAAAGTAATGATAACTTGGCAGGACATCCATAGTATGTTGTCTCTGTTTACTGAATGTTTAACAACTGTGGTGTAGTAATCTCTTTTTCAAAGGCCAGCTGGGGAAACGATAATACTGTTACCAGTGTGAAACCTGTGCATACAAAAATGCTTGTGCCTATATTTATATACCATATGTTCACACAGGAGAATGGGATGGTAGGATTGAATGGTTGTAATGCAAGGAAAAGAACTGCAGTGAATATATATGTAACGGGGGGAAGACATTGAGTAAGTATGTTTGTTTCAGAGGTCAGTATGAGGTAAGAGCTACTTGAAATGACAGCAGCAACGCAGGTTGTGAAATCTGTTTTATTGCTGCTTATAGTTTATACTTTGAGGGAGGCTTTGTGGTGTGGTGTTCATGTGTGTGGATTTATAGGAGTCTGAAGTGAAAGGTCTGCCTTGATCTGAAGTTACAACTGTATTTTCAGCAGGGATTTGCTGAGTGAAGGGAAAGCAGAGGAGGTGACTCTTGCGCACTGTTAGAATGAGCCAGCATGGTGCACAGTTTTCTGCAGCTGTGCAGGTCCTTCCCGCTCTGTTTGGGTGCTTTCTGTCTCTACGTCCTGATTCTTCTCTACTGATATTAATGTGAATTGGTGGGCTTAGATCATAGAATCATAGATTAGTTAGGGTTGGAAAGGACCTTATGATCCTGCCATGGGCAGGGACACACCACACTAAACCATGTCACCCAAGGCTCTGTCCAACCTGGCCTTGAACACTGCCAGGGATGAAGCATTCACAACTTCCCTGGGCAACCCATTCCAGTGCCCCACCACCCTTACAGTAAAAAACTCCTTCCTTATATCCAATCTAAACTTTCCCTGTTTAAATCTTATGCCGTTACCCCTTCTCCTATCACTACAGTCCCTAATGAAGAGTCTCTCTCCAGCATCCTTATAGGCGCCCTTCAGATACTGGAAGGCTGCTATGAGGTCTCCATGCAGCTTCTCTTCTCCAAGCTGAACAGCCCCATCTTTCTCAGCCTATCATCTTTTTCAGGTGGATATTCAGACACACTGCTAGGAATCTAAGTGAGACTTTGGATGGTAAGAGGATTAGAGTTATCGGAAGGAGCTTTTGGTTTCTGATCATTTATGGTCATGTCATGAATTTATTTTAGAAGTTTGCATCTGAATTTAGGGGCCTTGACCAAGCAGATACGCAAATCTTAGGAGATATTTTCATGGTTTGAAAGGGTGGCTGAGACCTGGAGGTTGAGATGTGTAAAGGTCTATCTTGAAGATAATTACACGTGGAAAAGTAAGTTTAAGAAAAATGCTTGTGTCCTACGATTGGTTTTGGTTAACCTTTGAGGTCCCATTTTTCCAATGTAAGTTGTTTAATGACTGGGAGAAAGGAGTGTCTGGTGGAAAGTTTGGCTTGGGATACTTTGCAGAGAATAAGAAATTTCAAGATGAATCAATGTTTTATTATCAGGACTTTACTGATGAACTTCCTTGCTTGTCTGTCCCTCGTTTCCATGTTGGCATCAAAGAAACCCAGCATTACACAGGCTGGAGCTTTAACCAGTGTTGAGCTCTCACTCGTTGGTAGCAGAGCTGCTTTTTCATTATGTTATTAACTGTCTTCTGTTTCTGATGAGGTGCTTATTTAAAACGGGTTATATTGTGGCATTCTTAAATGCATAGACAGAAACCCTCAGCTATTTTCCTTGGATCTTTCTAAGTCTGATAAACACATTGCACGAGCAGCCATGAAATATTTTTTTTCATCCTGTAGCTCATAAGTCAAGGCTGTCCGAAAGTGGGAAGAGCTGTTTATTTGTCTGGTCCACAGGCAGAACAAAACCACTTCCTCAGTTTTTCTAATAAGTATCTTATCTTGAGAGTGCACATATTTCTATTTCAGTGCTGCCTCACTCCTGTTGTGTAGGCCATGTAGCAAGGGTTTGTTGAAAAGGGAGCTGCCTTGAGAAAGAATGTGCTTGTGCAGTGCTCCCAATCTGCTCTGCTCTAATACGTACTTGTGTTCTGTAGAAAGCAGCAAGTTGAAAGTGGTACAACACGTTATGTTAACGCCAAAGAGATCTCTGTCATTTATCCAGGAAAAAACTGAAATGTTTTAATTATTAGGCTGGGTTTTTCTCTTTATATTACTACTTCAAATATTTTTCTTACAAGTGCCACTGACTATACTAGCTGACTAGCTGACAAGATCTATCTAAGATCTGATGCATAATTTTTAGGTGGGTAAATTGGAAGTTGTGTCTTTTCTTTTTTGTCCCTGAAACGTTGTCATGGCAATTGGAAATCTCTTGCTTGAAGTATATGCCATTTGTGAAATCTTGTCTTCTGTAACCTGAAGGGGCCATGTGTATACACTTTGTCTGTGGATAATTGGTGACAGTGAAATGATAAAGCTGGGGTAATTTGCATTTCTTGACCAATAAAAATCTCTAAGTTTATATACAGAGGTATTTCATATATGTATGCATGCTTTGAGTTCTTCATCTTACTGTATCAGGCTCTGTTGGAATGTAAGTGCAGTTTAACTGACTGAATGTTGTTCCCTTTCAGTGGATCTGTTGGAAATAAAAGAAATTCGCCCAGGAAAGAATTCAAAGGACTTTGAGCGTTGCAAAGCGAAACAAAGAGAAGAACACTGCTTTACTATTTTTTATGGTACCCAGTTTGTCCTCAACACCTTAAGTTTAGCAGGTACTTTTTTTCTTGTTTCTTCTTTAAACCTACCAATAGAACAAATCAAGTACATTGATGGAACAATAATGCAGAGAGGGCTGTGGTTTTGACTTGTGCAGTTCAGGAGTGCACCACGTGTTTAAAGTCTGGAGATACACCTTTTACTCGGCCCTTCACATCCATGAACTGTTGCATTTCTAATGTCTTAGAATCATAGAACAGAATCATAGAATAGTCAGGGTTGGAAAGGACCTTAAGATCATCTAGTTCCAACTCCCCTGCCATGGGCAGGGAACACCACTTCCTTTCAGACAGTGTATTGTGTGAGTGTAGTTTCTGATTTGCACAGTCATTTCTAGCAAGGTAGACTTTGCTGGTTAAATATCTCCAATAAACTTGTCAACATATCAGCAATGCATTTGCTGTTGTTTTCAGTTGGCCAGAATATTGCCCTGGCGTTTTCAGTCTGGCCAAAATGGTTCTGGAAACAATAGTCATGAGTTATAATACAGCTGTATCACAGAAACTTTCCTGTCGCTTATGAACAACTGGAAACTAATTGAGAAAAATGAAGTTCTAGTTTGAGGTGTGTGCATAATACTAATCACCTAGTAATACTAAACCTCTTCTAAAAGAGGTTTACTAGGGGACCATAAGTAAAAGTGGAAGGTGATAAACTGAAAATGAAGAGTTCTCTGTGAAACAGGGAAGTTGATCCTGTATGTAGGGAAAGGGTTGGGGCACTTCTTACTTCAGGTGAGATTACCACCCCACACAACCCCAAAATTTTAATTTTGAAATTAAAAAGGATATGAGTTCTTACAGTGCAGGCTGAATACAGTTTTCTACTAATGGAGTTTACTAGAGTATCTTCTAAATAGTTGTGATGGATCCTCTATTTAGAATCATACAGCCCATTTATTTGAAGGGGCGTGTTGCTGCACAGGACAGTGGGAGCTACTTATCATTTAAATAGTTAAATTAATTGCAAAATCTTAATGGGGGAGAAAAGGGGAGTGTTTTGTAAGTGTTTTAATGCTCAAATTGCCTTTTTAAAATTGAATTAATAGATTGCAGTACTAGAAGACTTTCTTTTTGCAGTCTGATGCATTGGAAATTAAAGACTGCTCATGACTAATCCACCGTTGTAGGCTTTTCACTTTAAATAAATTTTACCATTGTTGGCTGAAGTCTGTGAAGATTTTCAGTAAGTGGCTGTGGTTAAATGCAACTGTGCCAGGTTGACTTCCCCTAACCTCCATCTCCATCCCTCTTCCATGGCTGTTCTCAAAACAGGCCTCTGACAGCGCTTTGGAAACACTTGGTGCCGTGAGACATGTTGCTGTAATGCTGAACTGCAGAACAACGTGTTATAACTTTCAACTAAGGGGGAAATCAGCAAGGAAAAGGAAGTGTTTTGTCGTGGTTTCTTAAAACAATATAAAATAATTGCTACTTAAGGGGAATGGTAGCTGTCATAAAGGGCAGAATTGTCTTGGGAGCAGAATTGGTTTGGCAGTTGTAGCGAGTGTTCTTTCCGAAATTGTAACAAACTGGAAAACATTTCCATGGGGAGCTGAGGCTAGGCTCTAGCTTCATCCTTGGGGAATAAAGCATTGTTTGAAAGTATGTTTAAATAAAATGTAACCTTCATCTTTTGAGAAACTGTTTTGCTTTGAAGGCAGTTAAAAGAATTGCACAGATTACAGTTCCTGCTGAAAATAATTTTTCAGAACTGGTTTAATTGAAAATGCCTTCATGAAATTTTAGAACCAGCATGCTAAAGAGAATGGACTTTCCCAGCTGAAGGCTGTAATGACAGCATCTCATCTAAGGGCCCAAAAGGTGGTTTCAGCTTAACTGTGGTATTCCTCAGGGAAGGCTATACCCAGCACACCAAGTTCATCATCTTGGTTGTGTTAGGTCAAAGCAGTATCAAATGTGATCACATTAAATGATGTGGAGGACTCTTCTGGTTTGGGAAATGAAAAAGCAAATTATACCTAAAAAACCCAAGGCAGTGATAAACTGATTTGTAAGGTTGGGAGGAAGATGTATCTGGCTTCCGGTGTTTGGCTGGGTAAAGAATTTTAGACCTTTTTTAAACTTGTATTAAATGTGTTCTATAAGCTACACCAGTTTTGTACATTGCTTCCTTCCTCTTCCTCTTGCCTAAGTGTAGTCTGGAACAATTTGTGTTTAAAGGCAAGGTTAGGACAGACATGAAGTGGTTGTCGATCAAAAGCCAGTACTTTACAATTTATTTGTTGGTTGCTTGGAATATAATGAACTAGCTTTATGCTACACCACACTGAGTTCTGCTGTGTGCTTCAAGCTGCTTTACATCTAGGTCCCTGGGCTTTTGGCACCTGGGAGGTAGGAGAAAAGAAAATGAATTTGACTGTGTTACTGCAGGAGCTCACCAGCACTTCTGTAGTCTCTGTGCTGAAATACTGAAACTTGCATACCCTGAGAAACAGACTTCTAAAAGAAGGTCTTTTTCTTGTCAGAGCTTCCAGAGTTAACATCCTACCCCCAAATTTATGCTGTTTTTATTAATTTTATCATTAGCGATGTGAAGCTATGCAATGAGATTTATTAAAGAGAAAGATTCATCAACCACTTTACATACTAGGGTTTGTCTAAACATCCCAAGTTTGTGCCTTGGTTTTGTGTTGATTTTGTTTCAACATTTCTCATAGCGTATTATTTTTTTCAGCTGACTCTAAAGATGATGCTGATAAATGGCTGTGTGGCTTGAATATCTTGTATCAAGAGGTCATTAGTGCTCCCACACCTGCGATCACGGAGAGGTATGTGGACATGTTTTCAATTCATGAGACTTGACGTTTCTTTGGAATTGGAAGTGGAAAATCTGAAAGAAACAACTACTCTCCAGTTACCGTACGACACAGAAAAGCTCATGTGTAAATTCATTGTCTATTTTGCTATATATGTGTTCTGGAATGCCACTCTGCTCCATCCACTAATGCAGACTTGCAATTTACTTTACTTTGTATACCTACACCAAACCAAAAGTCTCTCAATGAGATCACAAAAATAGCTGGTGTTAGTGTGCATTGACTTCTTGAAAAATTGAAGTGTCTTATGCAGTCACAGTAGGCTTGCTTTAGTAGATGTCCAAATGCATTGTATGGCAATGTGACCAGCTGACTCAGAGAGCCAGGTTGAAAATGAGCTTTTTTTTGAGGCTATCTTTTTTAGCATCCAGCCATATGATGGTGGAACTGCGCCCTTAATGCTTCATAGGAAGTTGCACGTGAAACTACTTATGCTGAGAGTGCCAGTTTTGTTGAAGGGCTCTTTAACACTATCTCTGTACCTGATCGCTTTTTATCACTGCTGACATTTTTGTTTGTGGTCACTGCTTTTACTTGTTGTGAGGATATACCCTGTTCTTGCTTGCTACTTGACCAGTTTTGGCTTTGACATTGATATTATCTTTACCTGCTTGCTGTTCCAGCTGGGGAGACAGTATTCTTATCTATTCTCATCTACTCCATGGTAATGCAGCAGGCTACTATAAAAAGTGCTAGTGGGTTCCAGGCTGTGTTTGTGTAGCAGAGTGATTCCTGTAGAGGCTGAGGATAAGCTTTACTAGTGACATTTTAGATCAAAATTGTGTATATGCATGTCTGTGTATTTACTGTTAATGCTGCTAATAGTATTTTGCTGTGCACCTAATAGGGACACACACTCTAATGAGGATTTTCTTTAGGATTCTCTAAACTCCTTCCCTCCTTATTGTTAATTTTTATTCATCTAACATATCTTTGAGCCAGCAGCCTCAGCTGGCATAAATCTTGACTTGATGGAGTTACTCTATATTAGCTGAAGTTTTGTCTTGCTTTACCACTTAGATTTTTACAGCTTCTGGTTGCTCGTTTGCTTCTATCCTGCCCACCCTTCCTGTGTTGTTTATGTGGCTTTAAAAAGTATTAAGCAGAAAAGTATATATTTACAAAGACTTGTTATAAAAGTGGCTGAATCATTAGATGCTACACTGGAAATGTTTTGCTTTATTATAGAGATGTATCTTATGACTCTTAAGTATTTCCATTGAATTTCCTCTGTGGATTTTGGTATTCATTGGCTGTGTTTTCTTTATAATTCTTAGATTAAACCTTTTTTCTTTTTTCCCTCTTTTCCACAAGCTGGCTGAGAAAGCAGATCTATTCTGTTGATCAAACTAGAAGGAACAGGTAAGAAGCTCTCTCTTTGTTCAGTATGTTTTTAGTGAACTTTTGTTGCAGGCTCTAACATGAATGAAAAGCAATAAATATTTTTTGTCTAATATGTGAAATAAGAGCCCTGAAAATAGTATTTGCTCTTGCTTTAACAACTTGAGTTTTGCCTTTTGCTAAACACAGTGTGTTCATAGCACTCACTCATGTTCATGCATGTGGTATAATGAAGCAAATGATGAAAAATATATAGTTTTGTTTTTTTGCCTAGAATTAACGTGCCAGAATGAGAGAAGGGAGTTGTCTTCTTCCAGTCTTACTGTAGAGATTAAGCTCATCTGTGCAGGCATGTTAGTTTGTTTGCTTCATAGAGGTCTTTGCCCTTTCTCAGCCAAGTTGGAGCCCAGCAGGTTGGACTGTATAACCTGCTGTGAGCATTCCTGTGCAGCTGTGCCGCCAGTTCTTCCTTCATTACTGAACCATGTGTGCATTGGAGTGACTACATTCTAATGTAGACAGATAGGAACCAGCTTTTAAAAGCTTGTTTGGGCATTCATAACAATGAAAGTGCATAAGCAACGTTCAACATGGGCTGCCAAAGATCATGGCAGATGTTTTAGTAATTAGCCTTGTTTCAGTCCTAGCATGGCCTGAACATGGCTGGTATGCATGGTATCTAGCTTGAAACTGGTCACAGCAGCAGTGTCAGATATATCCAGAGACAGGGTTGTCCCAGCAATAACTTGAATTCTTTCCTTCAGGAGTCAGAGCTTTGAGGAGAACAGAACAGAATATTAAGAGGAAGAGGAGATTGAAGAAATAACTGAGGATATTAGGGAAGAGGAGAAGGAGGCTACTGGTATACAGAAGATACATTGAGGGTACAGATAGAAGGAAGCCAAGTTAATGGTTTAGAATAAGGGCAAAATATTTATTTATTTATTTATCTTTAAGCAGTTGGCCTGGCTAAATGGGTTTGTCTCTTTCCCACATATTCAAGCACAATATTAGAATAGTCAAGTCAAAGAATCACCTCTGACCTGGTGCTTCTCATGTGAAGGAAGTCCCATGGGTTATAGCTCCCAGTGTGCTGTGCAGCTGCATATGTTTGCGTTTCAGTAGTTTGCTTCAGGTCCGTGTGTGATGTGGGTTTGTAGCTCTTCGAACAGCGAAGGAGACTTGCTTTTACCTCAGTGGATTCAGCTGCATACTTCTTAGCATTGCTATCAACCATGCGACACTGGGGAGAGTGTTAGCCCCTCCTCTCTCACATCTGTTACTTTACCATGATTCTGCTCTTTGTCTGCAACATGCATTTTATTCTAAGGTGTAATTCAGTATAGAAAAGTACATGTGTTTCCTCTCATTCAGGCCTTTTCCTAAAAGCAAAATAAAGTATGATATTTCATTGTGTGAATAGGACTGTATTACTGCAGGAAATAACACCATTCTGCAGGCAGCTTGCGGCATTGTGCACCTGGCTTTAGTGTGAGCTGAGGAGCCATTTCAAAGCAGTGTTTCCTAAACTGGCCAGAATGGTGAAGGCGCAAGTACCATCCTTTTATGGGATATTGGCTTATACCTCCTGATGTATTGGAAAACTAGCCCTGCAGTAGGGA
The DNA here is from genome assembly GCF_033815535.1 of Pezoporus flaviventris. Taxonomy (NCBI): domain Eukaryota; kingdom Metazoa; phylum Chordata; class Aves; order Psittaciformes; family Psittacidae; genus Pezoporus; species Pezoporus flaviventris. The sequence goes on along the minus strand of NW_026892630.1, from coordinate 1,741,512 downwards.
CATGTTGGTGGGGATCATGAAGCAAAAGCTAATCTTAGGGTAGAGCAGTGACTGACAGTATGGGTCTACTGAAAGGGTTTCATTTGTTGCTTTAGCATTGTTTCAGCACTACCAGGCAGTCCAGTTAGGATCAAGGGGGGCTTGCACTGTGTGGAGGGCAGTTTTCTGTTCTCTTGATAGGTGATTCATGCTTTCAGAAAAATTCAGGAAAGGAGTTTGTGCTGAGTTTCATTGTGTTTAGTGTTGCAGTTTCTAGGGAGGTTAATTGTAAAGGTTAGGCTTCCAGGCAAGTCCTGTTTCACAGGCTGAGTTTTTTCCAGTGCTGATGAAGTCCCAGTTCTTTGTTTTGGCTTACACTTGTTTTCCCTGAGGAAATTGCTTGTGCTTGGTGTTTAGGGTACAAACAGAGTGCTCTTTCTTGCTCCTAAAAGCAGTGTTTTTTTTCCAGAGGTCTGGCGACAAGGTGGAAAGCCAGGAATTTCCTGAGTTCTAATCTGGCTTTGGCATGGACTTTGGCTAAGTTCCTTCTTGCTTTGCCTCCTTCCCTCTCTACACAATGGAAATGAGAGTATTTCACAGGGTTGATAGCAGATCTTAGTAGCTGACTAGATACAGCAGGACTCTGGAGTTTTGATATACTTTTTTTCCTTCCCTTATTTTTTCCTCAGTATCAGTCTTAGAGAGCTGAAAACTGTCCTTCCCCAAGTAAACTTCAAAGTGAGCAGCATGAAGTTCTTGAAGGATAAATTTGCGGTAACTACCTGATAACTTCTATCTGTTTGGTGTTATTTCTTTTCAGGATGCAGCCTATATTCTTGCTTCTTACTGTGTATGGTTAAATAAATTATATCAGTTAATTTCTCAGCTTGGCTCTGCCTATATCCAAGGCTATAAGAAAATATAGGCATAAATGTTCCTTCTTTTCATTGTTTGGTTGACCAAAGCCAGCACTGCATTTTCAGCTGATACTGTGCAAGTGCATAGGAAAGTGTTTTATTTTTAAAATTAATATATATAAAAAAAAGAATATTTTGTTTTTTTTTTTCGCAATTTGATCATTCACTCCAACTTGTGCTAATATGAGTAACCTCTGAAAGTCATTTCCATTCCTACAGGAATTTTAAATATCCCCACCTTTTCCTGCTTTCCAACTCTCCACCCTTAAAGCATACATTCTTGCTTCTGTTGCTCCAGCTAACAATGACTAAATGGGGCACTACTTCACTGTTTTTAGTGGAAACAGAATCAGGGTACAAAATGCAAGGCTAAAGATGTGGGCTGGGAGCACTAGGTTACAAACCAACAATATGTTTACTTTTTTGTATTCTTAAAAAAATAACTAAATTAAAAAAATCCTAAGGGGTTAAGACAAATGGAGTAAAATAGAATGCATGAGAGGGTGGCAGCTGGAGTAAGAGTAACTTGTTTACTGTTTGCAAATGCAGTTCGGGGAATTCTAATTTCTCTCTGTGCTGCTTTCTATTGTAGGAAATAGGTGCTCATAAGGAAGAGCTTAGTTTTGAACAGTTTCATTTGTTCTACAAGAAAATCATGTTTGAACAACAGAAATCGGTAAGCTTTTTCATAAGTAGTCTTCAGACTATTAAAGTGCTTGATCAGAATAGAGTTAATGCTGATTATTTTTGTTTCTGTTAGTTACTGATTTCCTTTTCCCCCCATTCTTGTAATAGAAAAAGAGTATAGTCCTGTTCTTGAAGTGTGGATAAGTCACCGTCAGCAATTTGTCTTAAGATAACGACTCAGTTATTTGTGTTGCTTCTTGTGTGTTGGCAGTACAGATATGCACATGTATAATGGGGTTTTTAGGAATAACTTGAAACTGTGCGTTTGTTCAGGATGTAGAGTGTCTTTTAATTGGCTAGCCCTTCTACTGATAGGAACAAGGGTTTTCCATACTTGTGTTAATATTTTTATTGCTAAAACATTCTGTAAATCAGATTTATCCTGAGCATCAAGTAACAACAATTGTTCTCATTTTCTCTCATGCTTGGAGATTATGAGTGGTGAGTCCATTACAAGACATGCATCAGACAGGTCTTGGGAGGTGGGAATTCTGAGGAATAACATTTCAGCAACTGTCTGACTACTCTTTCCATGTATTCATTGCACAGATTCATGAAGCTGGTGGAAACTGCATACGTTTAGTGACTCTGAAAGTCAGGAAGCCTTTAAATCTATGTGAAACGCAGATTTTGAAATTACTTGCATAAATGTCTGTTGATGATGTGCTTGTTGTTGTTCAACTAGTTGTTAAAATAGAAGCTTCAGTAGTCAAAGTCAGTACTGTTTCTTTTGCATACAGCTTTGTTATGCTGTTTAAAAGCAATGCTGAAATTATTGTGAAGTAATAAAGAGTCTCCATTTACTGTCAGGGTTTTAGTTTTGGCCATGAAAGTCTAGTTAATTAGCTTAAGCAGAAAAAGCTGAAGAGTGAAACGCCAAGTAAAGAGGGTATCTGACTTCCTTAAACTCTTGTTATCATCCCTTGTGCATCGTTTCAAAGAAACTCCTCAATTTGCTCAACAACTGCTTTGGGCCAGTTGGTAAGTTTCCTGTGATCTGTAACTATGCTGTGCCAAGCTGGAAGCAATGTAGGTTTTATATTCACGTGAATAAATGTAATGGGTAATAAGTAGTTCCTTCTTTTTTTTTTTGATATCAAACAATAAAAGCTCCCAAGAAACTTAACTTGTCTGTGTATAGAAGGTGTGTTATCAACAGCAAGTTTTTGCCTCAGCATTGCATGTGTTCACACTGAAAGGCCTGAAGTGCAGTTGTCAGCCTTGGCAGTATGTTTCCTATGTGTTTAATTAAAAATGCATCTTGCCAACTTCTGTGAAGCTTCTCTAGAAGAGACAGGCATATATTTCCCCTTCTCAAACCAATGGATATTATTAGATGAAATTAGACAGAAAATTGCATATTGTTTTATTATTTATCTTTTCCCCCTTTGTTGTTTGTTTTAAGATTCTTGATGAATTCAAAAAGGATTCCTCTGTGTTCATTCTTGGGTGAGGCTCTTAATTTGTATTATTTTTCCACATTTCTCTATAACACTGCAGGATTGCCTTTTAATTACATCACTGTTTTTGTGTTCTGCTGCTTTAGTAGGTAAAATGAAATGATACAGCTTTTTGCATACAGGAAGGTGAACTTTGGTACTTAACTCTTCCCAGTTAATCACTTTCAAAAGTACATCAGGAATCCAGGAAGCTTCTTTAAAAGCTCAAAATACAGTAATTAGATAATACAATATTACAATATCCTACTGACATTGTAAAAACTTTCTTGGTGGTGGCAGCACATTTATACTGTAAACCCAAGATATAAATCTGTTGTAATTTTCTGCTATAACATCTGGTGACACTTGCTCTCTTATTTCTTTCCTTCACTTTCCTTTTGTTTTTTTTTTTGGTTTTTTTTTAAGAAATACTGACCGTCCAGATGCCTCAGCAGTTCATCTCCATGACTTCCAGAGATTCCTGCTACGTGAGCAGCAGGTGAGAATGTTGCAGTAATTCCGAGTTCTTTTTCTTGAGGTTGTTGAGCACATTCTGTGTCCATTAAAAAGAAATGTGATGTGTCATAGAATATGATTAATGTCAGCTGTGACACTGGGCCTTACAAATACTTTGTTGCCACTGAAGTTCATAAGAACTATTATTTTTCATTTATGTAAAGACTCTGAAGGTGCACAGGAGGACGAGAGGGAGGACAAAGTAAATAAGGTTTTAACTGATCTCCATTTAGTCATGTAGATAAACAGACAAGGATAGAAATGAACACTAGATGTATGTCAAAGAAGATAGCCTGGCCTAGTTACAGCTGTCATCATAGGTACATCAGGGGTAGTGCCTTGGCCATGGCCTCATTTTAGCAGCTCTTACATAAAAAGCTGAGCTGACTGCCTACTTTCCAGTCAAAGGTGATTTTCTATTGAATGGAGCCAGTTCAATGTCCCATGTCAGCAAGCAAATAAGTATGGATGGAGATTGGAACTGTGTCTTTACAGTCTTCTCTAATGTTATTTAGCATAGACACCATGGGAGAGGATTGTGCATTATTTGTTAGGTGCTGCTACCCTCCAGGTTTGCATATATAATTGAAAAGTGAGACTTACCCTTCCTGTATAAGTTTTCTACTTTCTTTTTCTCTGTATTTCGCTGTATTAAAAGAAAGTTCAGATTGCACTTAGAAATGATAGCGATTATAGTAGTGTGTATTTTGTGGGCCTCAAATCTTTATAAAGGTACTTAGGTGGAGATCTTATTTTTCTCCCTTAGACTTCGCAGAGGAAGTATATTCACGAGTATATTGGCAGTAAATTAGCTAGATAAAGGAGAAGTAAGTCACATTTGTAGGTCTCCCTGTTCCTCATACAGTTTTATATAGAATAACACCACTTCTAAAGGTTTTACTATATTATTATTGTCTGAAGGAATCTTGGGCACACGATCTCAGTAAAGTCCGAGAACGAATGACGAAGTTTATTGATGACACTATGAGAGAAACTGCTGAACCCTTTCTCTTTGTTGATGAGGTAAGATAGTGATACTTCCTAGTAGCTCCTCTTGGACTTTTCTTTCTTGTTAATAGGTTTCTTTTGCTACACTGGATTTCTTCTAGTCTTTTGAGGCAAAAACATTTAAATTCAGTATCTCTCTTTGTATTGTAGTTCCTTACTTACCTTTTTGCAAAAGAAAACAGTATTTGGGATGAGAAATATGATTCAATAGATGTGCAAGACATGAATAATCCTTTGTCTCACTACTGGATTTCTTCCTCTCATAACACGTAAGTTACCAAAAGTCCCATTCTCTATCCCTGTTCAAACAAACCTAGTGTGTGTTAGGAGAAAGTAAATTATGCCAGATATACACTATGTGGGTGTGTGAAACCTTCCAAAAGTGTGATGTAAATGTGGCAAATACAGTCTGTGGGACTTGGTTTTCCCATTTCCTTAAGATCTTAGAGGTTTTGAGATACAACTGAGCTCAGCTGCTAGAAAACCCAAACCCTGTATCCTGTTACAAAAATAAAAAGAAGTCTTGAATTGAAACTGTTCCAGCCTCTCTGCTTTCACAAAGTTACTGAAGGAGTTTCCATTTTTCCAAGCACCAACAGCCTCGTTGAGCTAGTGTCGGCTCTAATTTTACCTGAACATAACAATGCCATAAGGACTCCACTTGTCCTGTGAGAAAATCTGATACTTTTAGAGTGATCTGAAGGGCAGTGGATTTCTTGCCTTGGGAAAAGAGGCAGTCATGTGTGCATGTGTATAGATACTTTGATAGTTTACAGTGTCACAAAGTGGAAAAGATTAGGTCCTGAAAAGGAAAGGAATATGGAGACCTTAAATTAACACATCTACTGATCAGGGACTTGGTTATTTGCCAGCATAAGGATTAGAGCAGAGGTGCCTGAGGCAGAGGAAGAGTACAATTTGCTATCCATGCTCTTTGTTATTTCTAGCTTATTTTACAGTCAGAACTTCAAAGGCCTTTTTATATTGTCACTGGTTTTAGAATTTTGTGCTTAGTAACTTAGATGCTGGTTTCTGTAGTTTGTGTTTAAAGGTATGTATCTGTCCCTTTTCCTTGGCAGTCTATAGTATGCAAGCTCTTTAGCCCAAGTACAAACCTATGTGGTTATGAATTTGGACTATCTTCAGATGAAGGAGATCTGCTCATGTAACACTGTAATAAAAAGAAAGAAGGTGTAAAGAAAGGGAAGAGAGATGAACAAATAAAATATTGCAGGGAATGAAATAAAGTGTATATGGATATAGCTTATAGGTATATTTTGAAGTATAGGGTGGGTATCACTCTAAATACCCTCCACATCCCTCCAACATGATTATGCCTCAGCATGATGAGGTTTAGGTAAGTTTCAGAGCTCATGATTTCCTCTCCAGAAATGTGTCAGCACTGGTTGATGCTTAGATTGAGCCTTTAGCTGCCTATAAGTTGGTGCATTCAAAAATATGCTAGCATCAAGTTCAGCAGAGTTCAATTCTTCCATCACAAGTAAAAAAGAAAGTGATAATAATAAAGAAAAAATCAGCATGCACTGTCTATGACAAGAGAAAAAATGTTGTGAGTGAGTGAGTGGGAAATGGTTGGAATTGACTGCCTGTCTTCTACAATTTCCTTTTACTCCTTAGGTATCTGACAGGAGACCAGCTTCGAAGTGAATCCTCCACAGAAGCTTATGTCAGGTGCCTTAGAATGGGCTGTCGATGTATTGAGTGTGAGTAGAGACTTTGTGGAGTGGTTTGTAACTTGCTGCCCATACAAGCAGAGTTTCCCCTGTTTACCAAGAAAGAAAAAAGAATTGAAATCAAGAACTAGTTTGTTTTCTGAAGCTGAAGTTAGTCATATAAAAAGCACTGATTCCCTAAATTGTTTTTCATATGCCTCACTGTTGCCCCAATCATGTGCTGTGGTTCTTGTTCCCTTGGAATTTTAAGAGTGTATTTATAAATCTTATTTCACTGTACACTGAAACAGTCTTGGCTCTTGGACTTGAACTGGAATCACTTGTGTAGCTTAGATAAGTTTGTCTTCATTGTAATACAGACAAGCCTAATGCACAGAGATTGTAATTTGGTGCCATTTGCCATCGTGTTCAGCTTGCTTGTAAATCAGTTGATGTCTTGTGTATTTGTTTTCCACCAACTGTATATGCATCTTCATCCCTGTACCTTATTGAAAAGTTTTAATTTTGTGTTATTTCACAACCTACTTGCTACTGCCTGTTCAATTTGGCTAATGCAAATGTATCTCAAATTAGTTTCAGGTTTAAAAATGACAAAAGACATAAACTTTCTACTTGCCACTTTTTGAGTGTATTTATCCCTGGATAATTATTGTGAGCTAGTATGCTGACAATATAGCTACCTGAATTCCTTATTCCCAGATTCCAATATGGTAATGCTTTGGGAAAATTTTATATTGTATTTGATTTATATTGCTCTTACTTAACTGAGCTTAATTTCCTCTGTGAGAAATAGAAATTAATCTATTCGAATATTTTATTAGAACATGAAAATCTCTGACTCAGAATGTGCAACACCAAAGATTTGGGTGTTTCTATGTAGTAGAATTATTTAGGTAACTGCTTAATCTCTTCCTTTTTCAATTGCTTGTCTTTCCTAGTGGATTGCTGGGATGGTCCTGATGGAAAACCCATCATTTACCATGGATGGACACGGACAACAAAGATCAAATTTGATGATGTAGTACAGGCAATCAAAGATCATGCCTTTGTTGCATCTGAGTAAGCTTTGATTCATTTTCCTTAAGCCTGTTTTCATACACTTAGAACTTTCTGAACTTTTTCTATTCTAAAGCAAAAAAGTAATAGCAGAATAATGACATTCCAGTAGTTTTCATTATTGCCAAATGTGGGTCTTTAATAGATTCTGTTTTGAGGAAAATTCCTATTACGTAACAATTTTCTCATCAGGAAGACAGTGAGGGCCCTAAAGCTATCTCCTTGCTTGGGTCTTTTGTTAAACTGATGTGTGAAACATGCTGAAGGTTATGTCTTTTTAATGATAAAGCACTACAAGTGACAAAGTAAAGTCTGTCAGGTGATGTTTATGTTCTCAGGGAGGTCTTAGCTGAGACAATGTAGAATTCAAAGCATGCCTCCTGAACTGATAACCTGGGTTTAAATCTGCGTCTCTGCTTTGCCTGTCTATAACTTGCACTGAGATATCTTTAGCATGAAAAAAAACACTGCCTAAAAATTGGGAAAGAGATAAGGCTGTGGTGTCCTATTTTTCCACTTTACCAGCTATACATAGAGAAGTGTTATTTTGTCACATGGGACAGTGTCTGCACAGGCATATTGTGTTAATGACAGCCGTAATATATGATGCGTTATGGATTCAGACCCATCAGTATTATGAATGCTGTGTGATGCTTTCCCTACTTGCATTAAGGGATATGCTACCCAGAAGGAATATTGAAATATTTCCTGGATACAGAGACAACATTAGAAAAGCCAAAGCTCATCCAGAGATGAAATTGCTGAGGGCTATGAAGGACAGCAAGAAAGACTTCTGCAGTTACAATTGCAACAAAAGGAAGCTGAAGAAAAATGTGAGCCTGCTACTGAGTTGGACAGGAGACTTAGTGACTGGAGAAAGCTGAAGTATTTGATGCTTTCTCTGCCTCAGATTTCAGTACTGGGGCCAGAGCACATGGTAGCCAAGGGAAGTTCACAGAAGTAAGCTTGTTTAGGTTCAAGAAGAGGTTAATGAGGGAGTCTGGCTGCTGCCTTCCACTACCTAGTGGATGATTGTAGGGAAGATGGAGCCAGACTTTTCTCAGAATGCATGTGAAGGAAAACAGACACTATTTTAAGCAGAGATGAAATGAATTGTCACATAATGGTGCTTTTAGCCCTGAAACTGTGTCTGAAATGCTTGGAAAGAATCGTTGTTCTTGCAGATACTCAAATCTTGGCTGAACAAAACTCTGAGCAACCTGATCCAACCTAGTAACTGGTCCTTCCCAAAGAAAGGGTTTTGACTGGATGGCCTCCAGAGGTCCCATCTGACCTTAATAATTCTTTGATTGCACATCTGTTACTAACTGTTGTGTGTCTGTTCCTTTTGTCTTCTTGCTTGTTCTAAATATTTTCTTTGACGGGGTGAGGGAGGCTGTGTTTTTGCTTGCCTTACCAGTGGTAGCAAAAAGAAATTGTCTTCATTGACCTTTGTTTTCTCCATCAAAGATACCCACTCATTCTGTCAATTGAAGAGCACTGTAGCGTGGAGCAGCAGCGACACATGGCCAAAGTGTTCAAGGAGGTATTTGGGGATCAGCTTTTAATGAAGCCTGTTGAAGCCAGTGCAGATCAGCTACCATCACCAACCCAGCTGAAAGAAAAAATCATCATCAAGGTAGGCTCACTTTGTGTGCTTGTAGGTAAAACAAGAAAACAAGAGCAGGAGCCAGAAATACTACTTCTGGCTTCACAGCTTAGCTGTTCGTTTCTGTTGACAGACAACAAACCCCATGCTTTAGGTGTGTACTAGGAACATTCTGCAGTATTGCACAGAATTCTGTAAAACTGCATATTAAAGTGCTTGCTATTGGTTTTCTTTGAATAAGTGTTGCTAGTTCAAGTGCCAGATTGAATGTCAGCTCTTTCCTAAAGGTCTTCCAGCTCCTGAAATGTTGTTGCTAAAATTTCAGGAAGGATTCACTGCTGCAGGTGCTTGTCATGATCTTACACAGTGTGGTCTGCTTAAAGACGAGTGAACTATGTTCTTTAATAGAAAGTTAATTAGTATTATTAACTTTTTTTTTCCCCCCAAATAGTGCCTCTCATTAAAATAAAACCCATAGTACTTGCAGGTTGCACAATTAAGTTGTCAGAATTACTTGCAAGCTACAAAAGTTAATGGATGTTTACTAGCTCAGTGTGATTTGTGAATCTGATAAAGTTCAACAAGACCAATTGCAAGGTCCTGCACCTGGGTTGGGGCAGTCCCAAGCAGAAGTACAGGCTGGATTGAGAGCAGCCCTGAGGAGAAGGAATTGGGGGTGCTGATTCACAAGAAGCTCAATATAACCTAGCAGTGTGTACATGCAGCCCAGAAAGCCAAACGCGTCCTGGGCTGCATCAAAAGGAGTGTGACCAGCAGGTCCAGGGAGGGAATTCTCCCCTTCTACTCTGTTCTCACAAGACCCCACCTGGATTACAGCATTCAGCTCTGGGGTCCCCAGCATAAGAAGGACATCAACCTGTTGGTCCATGATGATGCTCAAAGGACTGGAGCATCTCTCCTGTGAAAGCAGGCTGAAGAGAGTTGGGTTGCTCAGCCTGGAGAAGGGAAAGCTTCAGGGAGACCTTAGAACATCTTCCCATACCGAAAGGGGCCTACAAGGAAGCTGGGGAGGGACTTTTTACAAGGGCCTGTAATGATAGGACAAGGGGGAATCACTTTACACTGGCACAGGGGAGATTTAGATTAGACATTAAGAAGAAGCTCTTCCCTGTGAGGGTGGTGAGGCACTGGCACAGGTTGCCCAGAGAAGCTGTGGCTGCCCCATCCCTGGCAGTGTTCAAGGCCAGGTTGGATGGGGCTTGGAGCAACCTGGGGAAGGGAAGGTGTCCCGGTCCACGGCAGGGGTTGGAACTGCGTGAGCTTTAAGCTCCCTTCCAACCCAGACCATTCTATGATTATATTTAAATACGCAATTTATGAACCACTTGTGAAACACACGGGTGCTCCTGTTAGAGGGCAGTCACTGTTAGACTGTCTAGGCAATACAGATGTTTTACTCAGTGCTGTTGTGTTGCAACATAAGGCAGATAACCAAATAAAGGTCTCTCAGTTTGAAAGCTTTAGTAGAACTTTTCACAAAGCAAAAGTCAGGTGGAATGTGTGGGCTGCTCATGATTTCTTTAGTAAAATAATAATTACTTTTGTCTCTGCTTCTGTTCCCCAGCTTTTATAACAGTACTGCATCCTGGTTATCAAACTTCTGAACAGATGAAATAAGGGTAGATATAAGCATACAGCTCTTAAAGTAGCTCTTAAATCTGCCTCTTAAAGTATGACTGGAAATAATAGCACCCCACTATAAGGTACAAAAGTTCTGTGCGTAAGGTTTTGGTTTTTTCCCCTCCAATCTGTCTGTTGTTACCTTGCAGAGCATAGAGGGGAGTTGGATAGGCACATGAATAATAACATGACAGATCTGATTTAAAGGGAATTACAAACTAATATGAGTCTTCACAAGAGAACATCCATATCATTCTGTCCTGTCTAAAATAGTGTTGAAGAGCCCTTACGTGCTTCAGCACCTGCCAGTAAGCCGATTGTATTGTTTGGCTTTAGTTTGGAAAATGTTGTCAGTAAACAGCCAGAGGCTACTCCTGCTTCAGCGGCCTGTGGGTTTTTTTTCAGATAAGCCTGTCAAGTTGAAATCTACCTAAATTAGGTTATGCAGAACTGAATGTAGTTGAGAACTACTAGATACGAGGCGATTAATCCTATCATTAACTGCAGTTAAGTGTTTGAAGTTATTCTCAGCCCCTTGAGCTGCTGTTTTTTATGAGCTCTCTCAAGAAAGCAGAATTTAGACCCTCTTTTCATAAAGTATTTCCCTTCTGCTCAGTTTTTGTGTAGAACAGTGAATTCCCCATTCAATCTGAATTCCTTATCACTTTGTTTTCGGTTTTGTTCCTTAAGTCCTGTTCTCTGCAGAGGGATTCTTGTTTTAGCCTTATTTCTTGGTATTTGTTACTTCACATTTTCTGTCCTCTGAAGAATGGTGAGCTCATTTCAAACTAGTTGTTTCTTCATTGTTTGACTGATACCTCCACTAAATTTTTAACCTTTAATTCCAGTGCTGTTGCATAAAGCCTTGTGGAACAGCTGTAGTTATGATAATCACAGAAGGTGGCTGTGAGGTGGAGAGAAACACTTCCTGTAATATTGTTGTCTGTGTATACTGAAATATTTTGACCAATTTTATATGATTCTATGTGAATGAATATGGTGTTTTGTTTTGTTTTGGTTTTTTTTTTTGGTTTGTTTGTTTTTAAGCACAAAAAACTGGGGCCAAAGGGAGATATTGACGTGAACTTGGAAGACAAGAAAGAAGAAAAAAACCAGCAAGGAGAACTTTACATGTGGGACACAATAGAACAGGTATCACTTACGTGACATTTGCTGCAGTTTGTTACTAGGTTGTGTAATCCTGGAAATTTATATTAATTTTCTCAAAATTTGTCAGTTGAATAGATGTGAATGAGGGGAAGAGGTATTCTGTTTATTGTTACACCTAGTTTTGAAATGGTGGTTGTTGAGTTTTCTTCTGTCTTGTTAATGGTTTTAATATCTCTCATTTTTAGAAATGGACTCGGCACTACTGTGCTATTGCTGATGAAAAGCTTTCATTCAGTGATGATATCGAACAGAATGCTGATGAAGATTTAACAAAGGTGATGACTATGTTTTGTTATTTAAGCATGTTCTTTTTATTTACTCAGATTATTTGAGTGTCTAGAGATGGATATTTTTTATGCCAGTGTTGAAATTGCAGAGGATGTGTGTCAGATAACAAGTGTATGTGGAGAGAAAACCCTTTTAAAAAGGTTTTTTGCCACTGTACTCCAGTTAACCCTATTTTTAATAAAAGAACATTTTCCCTTTGCTAATTTGCAAAGAGGAGTACAAATACAACTGTATTTAAATGCCAGTGCTGCTGATGCGTGTGCTGGCAATCAAAGGCTTTATATGCCTTTGGCTAGACATTATTGCGGTTCTCAAACTAGACAGAATGATGAACTAAGGTTTGTTGTGTTAGCATTACAGCACGCCTCTTGCACAATACATGTTCGTTTCACGTTTGGAAAGTGTTTGTCATAGGTAAGCATGTATTACTTGGCTGTTGTGCATGAGAAATATGAAACTCAGTAAGGTTTGCAATAGCAGTGATGTTCAGGGTCGTTTATTGTTCTGACCTTTTAGGTTTCCATGCATGTTGTTATGTTGCTAACATACATGTGCATGCTTCATAGTTCTGTGCAGATGCACAGCATTTTACCTATTCACCTAGTTGTTAATATCAGTAAAATAATTAAGGAAGGACACAGATGAATCCTGGGAAAAGCTGATTAGAAACTGTAAATAAGCAGTAGGTTTCTTTTTTCCTTGAAAATATATATTGTTATTTGCATTGCTGCATTTTTTCAATATTTGAATAACTCTAAAATTGATCACTGCTCCAAAGAAATGGCTTGTCTGGGGAGTAGAGTCAGGGGTGACTATGAAGGTGATTGGCTTGTTTGTGGAAGGGGAAAGTCCAGGGCTAGGAAGCTGAATTCTAGAAATAGTAGATTGTTATATCAGTAATAAGTACTTTGTTTCAAGATCATAAAATTAGAAATGTATTGTAAAAACTCTTATTCTCTGGTCTAGGAGGTGAAACGTACTGAACTGCACTTAAAAGAGAAATGGTTCCATGGGAAAATGAAAGAGGGGAGAACAACTGCTGAGAAACTGCTTCAGGAATATTGTGCTGAAATGGGTGGCAAGGATGGGACATTCCTAGTTAGGGAAAGTGAAGCTTTCCCTAATGATTGCACCTTGTCATTCTGGTATGGTGATTGTCATAAAAGGTTTATGTGGGTTTTGTTTGGTTTATGGCATTGTACAAAAATGTGTGTATTTTTCAAGTACATTTATAGCTTAGAGGAAATATGAATGAAGAGTTGTTAAAATTACTACGTTATTGATGATATTGTGAAAGACTACTTTCTAAATGAAACTTCAGTCTTAATATCGTGCATTTTGGCAAAGTAGGATTTATTTGAAGTGTTACAGTTGACAAGAGAGGACTAAGTTTGATTTCCCTCTCTCAATCTCCAGCTTTTCTGGTGCTCAGTCAGGATATAGGATTTGTTATTTCTTCAGGGCTAAAATTCAGTCTTTAAGTTAGGGATAAATTACTGGTTTCTGTGCTGTAAAGGTAGTCTCATGAGTGTACCTTTATTATCAGAGATTGATCTTTTTAATGAAAAGATTCTCTAGAGGGAAAATAATAAAGAATTTTGGGGTGTGTGTCTGTGGCTTTATGGTAGTCTGGGTTTGTTTTTTCTTCTGGTTTGGATAGTATGAAGAATAGTGTATCAAATTTATTTCTGACCAAGAGAGCTGTTGGAGCAAATTTTGCAGGGAATAAGTGTATGCCAAATTTAAAGCCATTGTGGGTTGGAAGTTACTGTTTTCAATTCTGTAATATTACTTGTCAGGATTTTTGTTGCTATTCTTCGGGTTTTTTATGAGATGACACAGATTTCTTCCTCTTCACAAGCTCACAAAGTAGTTGGCCAAGAACAGGTGAGGAAATGCTTCAAAAGAAGAAAACCTGTTATAAAACCTCTTTTCCTTATGCCTCTCTTCATTGCTTTAGGAGGTCAGGTAGAGTCCAGCACTGCCGGATCCGATCTTCGACTGATGGGGACACTGTGAAATACTACCTGACGGACAACCTCACTTTTGATAGCATCTATGATCTCATTCAACACTACAAGGAAGCCCACTTACGATGTGCTGAATTTGAGCTTCGCCTGACTGATGCAGTCCCTAATCCCAGCCCTCACGAGACTAAAGAGTATGTATAACAGAAGGCAAGAACCAGGGCTGTTATGTCAGGGTCCTTTGCATTGTTTTAGATGGTCTTTGATTTTTGCATAGAAAATTCCCCAGATTCAGGAGCACACTGTTGCTTGTCAGATGTCATAGGAGCAGGCTTCCCTGAAAGATGCTAAGATCACTGACTGTGAGAACCTGGTACAACAGTGAGCAGTCACTGGGAAAGCAATTGACTAGCAGCAACTAGGAAAATCAGTGAGAGCTGTAACGCCAATTCCTCCTTTCTCAACTCTGTGTTCTACAGCACCCAATTGGTTGGCTTGGACATTTAGAAGTTGGCTGTGGCCTGACAACTAAGTAGTCATGATCTGTGCCATGTGGAAACTCTACTACTGGGGCAGTGAGCCCAGTTTCGTTTTCCTATTCCCGCCCTCCACCTCACCCCTGTCGCAGTTGGTTAGGCTGAATTCGGCCCATGCTGGTAGGAAGTAGTACAGCTTAGAGTTTATTTCCAACAGGCCTTTGCCTGCTGTAGATCCTGAGCAGAGCTTGCTCTTGGTTGCTGACAGTGTAATCACTGCCCTTTGTTCTGTTTCTTTGCAATGAGAAAAAGTAAATCTCCTTTGCATGTTAAATACTGATCTGTGACTTTAAACTTATTTTTTTGCTCCCCTGCCCTGAGATTTGGGAGTCACTGACCACCTATATATAACTTTGGAAGCCATTGAGAGAGGAGAGTATTTTCAAGTTTGGCCTTTTCTGCCTTTCTGTATAAGGTTGAGATGTACTGCCAGTATAAGTGGCCATAACTTCACTAAAGACTCATTAAATCCAAGATAGGTGTATCCCTACAGTGAAAAAAAACAGAAAAATACAAATACCTGGTGTTTTCTTCTTTATCTGTGTTTGGGGTTTTCCTTAAATCTACCATGTCAAAATTGAATAAACTACTGAAAACTGAATGGCCTACTGAAAGGAAGAAATGCAGACTTATGATTTCAGACAGACAAGGTGTTCTGATATGTTCTTGATTCTTTCATCCAAAATAAGCTGCTGTGTTACAATGTCTTGTAATAAGCTGCTGTCACAGGTGGCAAGATGGAGAAAATCTAATGCATAATTTTTCTTGTAATATTTGAAGCTATTGTTAATAACACTTCCTGATATTCTTACCGAATGGCATTAGGCAAGCTTTGTCATCCTTTGTCCATTTTAACTGTTGTAGTTGGTACTATAGCAACTTGAGTCGGGGAGAGGCAGAAGACATGCTGATGCGAATTCCTCGAGATGGAGCCTTTTTAATTAGAAAGAGAGATGAACCTGATTCGTTTGCCATGACTTTCAGGTAAGAAAAGGCAGATATGACTGCATTACGTCATAGCACAATAGTGTTCTGATTTTCTTACTTAAAAAATAACGTGGGTGGGTTTTTTGTTTTGTTTTGTTTTGTTTTTTTTTTTTTTAGAGTAATAGAATTCTTGCTTTCAAACGTGCAGTAATTAGCACGGTTGGTTTATATAGTATGGGGATGTATACAAGAGTTGCTTTGTGACTGGAATAAACCTTTATGCTTTTATAAAAAATATTTGGGCATCGACTGTCCCTTTCTTCTAATACAGAACTGTGCATGGCTCTTTTTTTCTTCCTTGACGCTCCTTAGTTCAGGGTGCTATTCTGAAGTTTTCTTTGGTGCTGGTTCAGCAGTGATTCTAGGTCCTTATCCCCTGGAAATCCTAACCCATCATGTAACTGACGGAAATGAAATGTTGGAATGAAATTGTCACTTTTATTACCAGGGAATATACTTTTGAAATTGTGGTTCTTGGAATAACGGTAATAAAATGTATAGCAATGTGGTGTTCTTGATTGTGCCTTCAAATCAAATTGCGGTTCTCTGAAAATGTCTGTTTCTGCAGCATATAAAATTGGTTTTGAAAAAATAATACTTTTTCCTCTTATTTGCATGCCTTATTATGTATTGAAGGTGTCCAGAATTCCCCAGTCCCCTCTGTACTTTGGTTTGAAGCTTTCTGCTGTTACCAAGGTGGATGTTGAAGTGACTGGAGCTGCAGCATCTCAATAAAACCATTTCACAGTGGGGAAAACAAGAAGCACCAAAACTTCAGCAGCTTGAAAAGGATACAGGGGTCTTCTGTGGGTGGGATGGTTGCCAGTGTTTCTACTGTGTTACTGTTATCATCACAAGTACAAATCTTGTGTTCAAGCACAAGAATTTTTTCATTTCAAAATTGATTCCTGCAGTTATGAGAGAGATTATAGGGAAGAGACAGCAAATCGCTTTGAGGGGAGTGTGCCTGTCGCTTAGGGGCAGTGGAGCATCATCGTTATCAGGACTCTGATCATTTATGTTCATGTGAAGGTGACAGATTACCTATGTGTAGGGGGGAAAATCTAAGCAAAACATGGATATGTTTCAAGGCCATGTATATCACAGAAAAGTGAGAATGTCTTTTTGTGCATTTAATCAGGCAATTGAAACTCGAATAAAAGAGACTTTGGAAGAGGGAGAAATTATTTCATGTGATTCAGATGCACAAAGGCATTTGTTCCACTTTACAGCACTGGTGCTTTCACTGCAAGTACCAGTACCTCTTACAGCACCTGCACTTCTTTCACAGAGCGGAAGGGAAGGTGAAGCACTTCCGAATTCAGCAAGAAGGTCGTCACTTTGTGCTTGGAACCTCGGCCTATTTTGAGAGTTTAGTGGAGCTGGTAACGTACTATGAGAAGCATCCGCTGTACAGGAAGATGAAATTGCGTTACCCGGTAACTGAGGAGCTGCTGGAGCGCTACAGCGTGGTGAGTGATGGTCACGGTACAGTTGCTGTAATGTACTGAGTCTCAGATCCAGTGGTGCTGGGTTTGAGTCTAGCTGTGGCAGATGCACATAGTTTTCTTATCTCTGAAACTGAGGTGGTTATACTGACTTCTCTCAAGAAGGTTTGAGATATGTGAAGGAAAGAGCTTCATCTTTGGTTACAGGTCAACTCTTGCCTTCCTCCTGGTTCGATTAGCAAACGGTGCTCTGTGAATTGGGGAATTGTTGCTCTGCTAAAATGAGTTTTTGATAATAGCCTTGCCTGCATTTGGCCCTGCCTCTGTTGCTGCAGTGGGCAGAGATCTTAAAATGATCACGCAGAGGCCAATTGCTAAGCATTTCAGAAGAAAAGGAAGTATTCTGCTGTGCCTCTGGCTCTGGATGAGTGGTGGCATTTGCTTCACCACAGTAGAGCTATCTCACAGATGGCATCCAACTGCCTTCTGTGGTAAAAAGTGAGAGGTACTTAGAAAGCTCACTTTTTGAGATACATGTGAAGAAATCTCCCTGAGACATACTTGCCTCTGTCCATAGACTGAACTAGGAGCCTGGATAATTAGCTTAGAATAGATGCCTACTTTCTGGATGGACGTGTTTCCTGATGAGAGAGGTTTGCTGAGGTAACTGGCTTTTGAAAAGCCTGAGATGACATCTTCTATGTTCAAATATATGTCTGCAGGGACACGTTAGAAAAGCTGCAGGGAAAACACCTCTGTCATGTTTGAAGAAATTAAAATCTGGGCTTTTATTTTTTCTGGGAAGACAAAGAAGGATTGAAAATATTTTAGACCTCAGGATTTTTTATTATGTTGCCTATAGCTAAGGTTCTGCATCCTAGGATCAGGTCCAAATGGGAACTCAAGGAGAGAACAAGATTAAATATATGACTGTGTGTATTGTTTTAGAATTTTTATCTAATAGTGAAACCAGCACTGGGACTAAAGTACTGTAACACAAAAATCATAAGCATAGGTATTGTCTTCCCTGGTTGCATATAGAAGGGTACTCACAATCTCACAGCTATTTGACTGATTAAGAGACACGTTTGTGAGGTATTGCTGTTTCATCATGCTTTACTGTTCATTAAACTGAGGCATAGACAGATTAAATAACAAACTCACATTCAGCTATATGCAAGTATAAAAATGAGCGTAACAGGTGTCTTGCTTCCCTCCTCTTCTGTTTGCCTAGGTATTGTCAAAAGGTGGTTTCAGTAATGAATGCTCATTCAGTACTTCTATGATTTTTGATTCTTGTAACTTCATTTTTTTTCCCTTTCTTCCTGTTTTTAGGAAAAAGATGTTAACTCCCTTTACGATGTCAAGATGTATGTGGAACCCAGTGAAATCACCCCTACAGTGGTATGCTTAAAGAGAGATATTC
This sequence comes from Pezoporus flaviventris, assembly GCF_033815535.1. Lineage (NCBI taxonomy): Eukaryota > Metazoa > Chordata > Aves > Psittaciformes > Psittacidae > Pezoporus > Pezoporus flaviventris. Next base: position 1,723,144 of record NW_026892630.1, on the reverse strand, counting down.
ACACTTACTGTAGGCTTCTGAGATTTATGAGACTTGCTTGTTGATTTCCTGTTAGCAGTAAAGAAAAGAATTATTGAAAGCGTTAGGCTGCTTGATTTATGGGGGACAGGACAGCAGAAATTTAAAGGGTGTGACGCTTTTCTAGCATTTCTTTAAAAGTTGTACCCACATGTTCTTATTTATATACTTTCTGTATAAAAATGGTGGCTTTGGTTTATTAATGAATTATTAAGGTTTGTCCTCCTTTAGGATATATATGTTTTAAAAACAAGTGGCACAGCGAATGTCTACTTATCTCTGGGTTTTATTATGCCCTGCCAACTTGTAAATTCCCATAAAAATTTGCCTGCTTGTAAATTTTGTTGGCTGTAATTCTTTTTCGTCTTTTTGGCCAGTGAATTTGCATTGCCGCTGAAGAATTTGGGTAGTAGTAAATCCAAGATAAAGAAATTGCTTGTCCTGCTAAAACTGCATGTCTTCCTAAAGGAAATGTGACCAGCAGGATAGCTGGTGTGGTTTGGAAGTGGAGGCTTTGTAGGCACCTAAGCCTCCAGCCTCCAGCTGTGTATGAATACATGTAATGAAGATAGAGGACTGATATTTCATTATGTGGTTCTCCTTTTTCCTTTTTCCCCCCTTTTTTTTTGAGTCTGTGTGTGTCTTGCAGTAATTATGTTACAGCACTCATAAAAGAAAGATTCTTTTTTCCTTTTTTCCAAGCTGGTAACTTGGAAGAATAGCATTTAAGTACCATCACCTGCTACCACCAATAGATGTCACTCTGGAACTTTAGTATTTTAGTAGTGTGTTTTCTAAACTTCATTACTGAAAAAAAAAAAAAAATTAAAAAAAAAAGGATCCAATCCCCTTTTTTAATTTTTTGTTTGTTTGTTTTAAATAAGATTGCATTATTGATTATTTTATAACCCATCCCCCTGCATAACCCCCTTTGCTCTGTTTCTCTTAAAGCCTCAGAGAACCGTGAAAGCCTTGTATGACTACACAGCCAAAAGAAGTGATGAATTGAGCTTCTCTCGAGGAGCTTTAATTCATAATGTCACAAAGGAAACAGGAGGCTGGTAAGGACAAAGATTCCTCATAGGAGAACTCCTGTGACTTCTTAGATGGACTTAAAAATTGACCTTCCAGGAGTAGTTTTTAAAAGATTTTTATTGTCTGATTGCTCCTTTCTGACTGTGGCCTTACAAATCTTAATGCCAAAAAAAACCAAACAGTCATCCTCAAGTCTTCTTTCATGTCCTTTCCATTTTTCTATCCTGCAGCAATAACCTCAGCCTGCAGAACCTCCGTAGCCCAGTGTATCCAGTATTTCTCCTTTACTACATTAATCCTTCCTGAACACTTGTGTATTCTGGGAAGTCATGCATCTGTTACCATTGACATCATTGCTCTGTTTCTTCCCTTGATCTGTTAAGTACTTCTCGGGAATCAAACCCACCTTTTTTAGTTCTCTGTACAGTCTCCTTTCATAAGAGGTTTTCTTTCTTAGAAGGCTTGTAAATTGCTTGGAAAGCTTGGGAATCTAATGTTTCCCTGTAGTTTCTGCAGGGTAATCAACCACATAATAGTATTTTTAGTACTGGAGGGGGAAAAAGCCTCTTAAGTAATTAATTGCAGTTTACAATAACTGTAATCCCTCTGAAATAGTCTGTTACTACAGTTAATGATCACTTTGTTAGAGCTTTTAGCTACTTCATCACTTATATTTTGGTGATAGCCAGCTAGACTGTCACCAGTATGGGGTTATTAATGACCAATTTCTTGAGGATTATTGCTTCATTAATGGCCTATTGAAGCTTTTGAACTATGGGGGGTTTTGTTCGTGTCTGTATATATATATATATATATATATATATATATATATATATACACACTTTCCTTTTTAAATTCAGGTGGAAGGGGGATTATGGAGAAAAAGTCCAACATTATTTTCCATCTAATTATGTTGAAGACCTGTCATCTGAAAACTCTGCTGAGCTTGAAAACCAGGTGAGGGTTAAAGTTTGTCTGCTCTCTTACCCTAGAAGATGCTGCCTGCTGGATGTGCAAGTCTGCTTTAGAGAATTATGACTCTGCATGCTGTGTTTGAGAGAACATGAAGGAATGAATGTGCTCTTCACCATTCTCTGAATGTTATTGTCAGAACACCCCTTGTAAAAAACTACTTAAGGAGAGAGCTGGTTTGGTGCGGTGTTAGGAGGTTATAATGGTTTCCTGCTAATGTAAATCATACCAGTTCAGAATTTTCAGATACTTTGGCTAAACAATAACGTACCTGAAACTTTTAACTAGTTTGCCTGTATAATTACTGCTTTAATATTTGAAATAAGAAAACTATGTGTAAAATCACATCTTAATAGCCATTTCACACTCCAGTATTTTTATGCATAACTAACCCTATACTGTTTGTGAAAAGTAGCTAAAAATCTAGTGTTGGACAAAGTTCTCTTCAACAAAAGAAAACTCCACAGTAATCAGTTTTTGACATTTTTGAGTTTTAAAAATAAAATGTTGAATTGTGCTGTTCTGAAGCACTCCCAGTGACTTTCCAGGAGTCTCTGCAGGAAAGCACATATTAGATTTCCATCCACAATCATTGCAGGCTTAAGCAGACAAGAAAAATGACCAGTTGTCAGGACAGAAGCTGCACTCACTATAGTGATTTTCGTGTGTTTGTCAAAGTAGGAAATTCTTGAGATGGAAACAGGCTTTTAAACATTATTGTGGGCATGCTTTCAGAGAAACTGAAATTAGGTTTAATGGTGCGTGTTTATTTCTGTTAATGTCCTGTTTATATTCATTTAAGAGAAGATTTAGGGTCAGATTTACCTCGTGTTTTTCAGATTATCGAGGACAATCCATTAGGCTCTCTATGTCGCGGCATACTGGTACTCAATACTTACAATGTTGGTATGTATTTTCTGATGCTTACCTATGGACTTCTGAGCTTTCTGTGTTGAGCAGACTCTTATGTTTTGCAGGAAAGATTAAAAATAAATTAATATGATAAAACTTTATGATACTGACTGTTGCCATAAATCAACAATGACAGCTTAGAAGAACAACTGTTGGATTTCAGTATAAATCTCTTGCTCCTGTGTTGCTCAACAGTGAAAATGCCACAAGGGAAACACAAAAAGCCTTTTGTGTTCATTCTGGAACCTAAGAATCCAGAAGATCCATGTGTTGAGTTTGCAACTGATAAAGTAGAAGAACTCTTTGAGTGGTACCAAAGTATCCGTGAAATCACTTGGAAAACTACAGAAGAGGTATTGCTAAAAATCTGTCCCTTATTGTTTTTTATAATGTTCTGCTATAAATTTACAATTGGATTTGTCTTTAGCTGCCAAACCTTGCTAACACATGGTGCTTTGCTCTGTTTTGTGTTGCTCTGTCTCTTTTATTGATGCTGTAAATCTTGTTCCCCAAACTCTTTTGGGAATGTAAATTAGCATTTTGTGTAAATTTGTTAACAGGTTTTTTTCAGAGGTATACTGTCTGGGTTGCACTCTGCACCTCAGTGAAGTGCATGTAGTAGCACAAAGTAGATACCATTACAGTTTTACGTCTGGTGGCACTGGTTCAGTCCTAGAGTTAAGCAGAAAGAAGCTCAGCTATCAGGCTGTTTCTGTTCAGAGTTGTGAATCCACTAGTGAGTATATGTGAAATCCGAGCTGCCTTTACGTAAACTCTTCTTAATTGTGAGTACTAACTCTGCTTCCCGGTGAATGCAGTGGCACTGGTAGGGAATTGTTTGGGTAATTATTTATTTGTAACTAATAGGCGCATTCTGCATTTACCAGATCTTCAGTAGTAATATTTCCAAATCCTTGCCTAAAAATTAAAGGATTCTGACTAAGTTTAGCTTCTGTGTCCCTCTAACGGGACATGTGTGCCACTTAAAGACATTCTTCAGGACTTGCTTTTCGTGTTCTGATGTATTAATTTATCTCGCCATCAATCTTTTCTAGTATTTAAGAAGTCTTTGACATGACCAGAAAGCCCTTACAATGACTATGCTTAAGGATACTCTTTCCTTTGTTGCTTTTATTCGTGTTTTACTAAGTGGGTGGTATGAGTGCTAGAAGATATGTTTTGAGTATCATGCTGGCTTGGGCTGTTTATCTGTCATCTGGAGTGGTAATGCTCTGAGGGTCATCATAATCCTATTTATAGCAGGCAGGTTGGTGTCTCAAACAAAGAACTGCAAATTCAGCAACGGAAGAACCAACAGGAGGTGTTGGCCTATCGTTAGGGGAGGAGGGAGGCAGTTCTTCTGCCAGGCTTCCATTTAGAAATAAGGAGAGAAATGTGACCTAGAAGTGTCTCTAAATGGAATTTTTTTAATGTACAAGCTCTTCAGGGGCTTGGCAGCTTTTTCTCCCACTGTACAGTTAGAGGAGTGTTAAACACTATGTATTCAAAGATGCTTTAAAGCTTGTTTCTGTCAGTCGGGGCTTTTCTTACAGCCTGGCTTCTAGAAAGTTCACATGATAGACTGCTGCATGGAGCAGGGAAGAAGCTGTCAGGGAAAGGCCCTTTTTGATAGTACAGTAAACAGGCTGAATTTCATGGAAGGAGAAAGCATGGTGAGATGGCACTGTGCTGCAATACAGGTTTTAACTGACTTCATTTTTGGGCAGTGTCCATTATACACAAAAAGTAAAACTAAGCTTCACATATCTTGTCATCTCTGCTTAATACTGACACTTGCTATGCTCTTAGTAATGGTTGTTCATTGCTATCTCTCCTGCTTGGTTATCACTAGAGGGTTATGTCTAAAGATGAGCTCATAGCATCTAGAAGTATCATTTGCTATTTGGAACTCAGATCACTTGTAAGCAACGTCTGGGAAACTGTGGTGGATGACTAAGTACAATGAGGTTTGGACAGCTTTTTCCCAAGGTTATTTCCAAATCTAAATACCATATTCTTCTTTGTTTGTCTTAGATTTCAGTGTATAATCTCTGGTTCGGTGAAACATTCTGGAAGCCCGTGGCTTCCTAGGTCTGGTTTTCATTCCTCTTCAGTTTGTCTTGTTGAGGAAATTATTTTGGGAGACTTCCTAATTGCTGCTGCTTCATAACCTCTTGGACCAACGCTAATCACTGTTCTGTATGAGACTCTTCTAATATTGTGCAATTGTTTCTTATGTCTAAAAAGCCTCCAGCCCCAATGTCTTCACTCAAGACAAGTCTCAGTGATTTTAGGAGTTCCCAGTCTGTGGTTGCACAGACCATTGCTCAGCTTCCACAGAGGAGGTGCTTCCAAACATGGAAGTAGATAGTGGGTTTATTACTGGTGATAACAAGATTACATGTGATTTTCCACACGTAACATTATTGGTTTGGTGCGCAAATAGAAAGCTAAAGGAATAATGCTTACGGGGTTTGGATTTAGCTATTAGGGAGTTACTAACAAGACCTAAGTCCTGCTCAGGACTGTAAATAAACAGATGCTTCATTATCCATTCAATTTTTCTGCATACATTTGCATTTGTGTGAGTTACAGAGTGGAGAATATAACTAAAATTGAGTAGAGTCCATTAAAAGAAAAAAATAAGTAATTGTTGCCAGGTTACTGAGTAGGACTAATCAGGGAAGCACTGAAATACTTGCTTAAGGAAAAAAGCCCCAGGAACACAACCCCTTTCAAAACATACCTCCAACTACACCCCAAACCCACTTGGTTAGCCTGTTCTCTGAATTGGGTCTTTAAGTACATTGCATTTGTGCAGGTGGCTAAGGTATCAGGTAGGAATCTGAGCAACAAAGAATGCATCAACTTTGTAATTGCATTAGAGTGTACCCTGGTGTTACTCTACCATAATGCTCAGTGTATCTGTAATCTAAAACTTCATCACATTTTACAGGAGAACAGGAGGAAATACTGGGAAAAGAATCAGTTGATTGCTATTGAATTATCTGATCTGGTAATCTACTGCAAGCCAACAAGCAAAACCAAGGACAACTTAGGTATTTCCTTTGACATTACATCTGAATTTTACCCTTTCTACTGTCTTTACAGATGTTAGTTGATATTTTAGAACTGAGGATAAAATCTACCATTTCTCTGCTGGAAAACAAACTTCTGCCTCGCCCATGCAGTTTTCAGTGGGACTTCGAAATTGTGCACTAGGGACTTGATGCTATTCAACTGTCACAAAGAAACTGTCACAAAATTCTAACTAGTACTAGATACACCCTCTCCTAGGTCTTTCGTGGGGAAGTTCACTAGTTACGTGTCAACTGACTTCTTTGAGATGAGAAGCTCTGGCTGACGATGACACTTGTGATCTGTTTGTAAAACCCTCAAAATGGATGTGCTGTGCATCATGTAATTTTACTGTAAGAACCTGTTTGCTATTTGTGCAAGATATTGGAATGGTATATATAGTTTCATTGTAGAAATGAGAACTGGGGTCTCTGTAAGTGCTGTGTGGAATCCGACACTGAAATATGTACTACTTATCCCATTTTTTTTGTCATTGCTGCCTGAGGATCCAGCAAATGTGGCCTTTAAGTTTCTTTGCAAAGCTGTCAATGTGGTTAAGACATTGTAATTATAGTCATTGTTTGAGGCATTGGCTAACCCTGGATCACCCTTTCTTCTCCCCATTTAAACCCTGGAAAAGACGTCTCATTTAAATATGCTATAGTGATCAGAAGTATATTATTAGCAATGAGAAGATGAGAATGTGACTATAGACTCTTATTTGCCCTTCTGCAAAGTGTGTGGCAAGTAGGTAATTTTCACTTCCAGACTTGATGCTCACCCAGTTTGCCTGCATGAAAACTGTGCCAATTATTGCATTAAAGGACAAAACAAAGCAAAGTGAAGCAAAATATTAGTAGAAATGCAGTGTAAATGTCAACTTCTCTCTTCCTGTAGTAACCTTTTTCCTCCCTATCCTATGTAGAAAACCCTGATTTCAAAGAAATCCGTTCTTTTGTGGAAACCAAGGCGGAGAGCATTGTTAAGCAAAAGCCAGCTGAGTTGTTGAAATACAACCTGAAGGGACTGACACGTGTCTATCCTAAAGGACAGAGGGTCGACTCATCCAACTATGACCCATTTCGCCTTTGGCTTTGTGGCTCCCAGATGGTGGCTCTTAACTTCCAAACTCCAGGTAATGTTCTTGTTAAAAAGAATCTAAAATCCACCTTCTATTTTGCTATAAACAAGCAGCTTTCTGGCCCCTCTGTCATCCTCCTCACTGTGGTTGTCCTCTTTATTTGTGCTCCCCTGCAAGAAGTGATGTGCAAGAACAAAGTTTGGTTTTGAATGTGTGGATTGCTTGATAGAGCTGATCCCCCAAAATCAGCCTCCAAAAGCGCTGTTTCTGAGTTTAACTAGCTGCAAACTCTAAAAGGTTTATTTCATCTTGATTCTTACGGTAAGTAGGCAAAAATATTTCTACTGTATGTTTCAGGTGAGTGAACAGTTGTTCAGCCACAGGGAAGGCTGTACTCCACTTTCTGGTAAGGGCCAGCTAGCTTGTGACACATTGATAGGAAACTAATTGTGAATAGAGATGGGTTTATTGGGATTAAAATTGGTAAGAAATTGCCTGTTAAGGTTCAGTTACTGAAGGGAACCAAGTCTTCCAACTTACCTTTCCAGGTCTTTCTGATAAAGTGGTGAAAGAATTGCAGAGAGGAGCCATTAGTCTGGTACTTCCTTAGCTTTATTCGAATACAGATCTTCTTCTGTTATGACTGTTTAACTCTCTCCTTAGATAAATACATGCAATTGAACCATGCCCTATTTTCACTTAATGGACGCACTGGCTATGTTCTCCAGCCAGAAAGCATGCGAAATGAAGAATATGACCCAATGCCAAATGACTCGAAAAGGAAACTGCAGATGATTATGACAGTGAGGGTAAATCTCTTTTGTAAATTATGTTTTTCACAAGTCATAAGTATCTATAAAACTAAAACTAAAGCTATTATGTTTCAAAGCAAGATCTGACAGATTGTCAAAATACTGTTTTTAAATGTCAGTGTGTTTGAGAATAAAAACTTAATTCCACTGGTTTCTGAAAAGAAAGCTATATCTTTATCATGCTAATGAAGCACATACTATAGCACTGAAAACAATCCTGGGATAATTTTATATAATTGCTAATAAAAATTCCAAATGAACTAACTTGCATTTCCAATCTAATGACTTCTCAATAGCAGGGTCCTAATGGAGGTTGGTCAGCAGCAGACTAACTAGTTCAGAGATTTCTAGTGAGGAAGATAGATATTTATAATGAAATACAGAAATTAAGCAGAAGAAATAGTAAGCTGACCATCCCCTTCATCATATTTGGTTCTCTGTGACTTAATCAAAATGTCATTCTCATTTTTCATGGAGATGGGTTTATAATTAGAAAATTATGCCTTGTTGTCTTCTTGTACCAAAGAGGAATTTAACTGCTGTTCTCAGTTGCTATACAGTAGGAGATACCCTTTAAAAATATGTTTTCTGAGAAGAAACACATTGACTACATTTTATTACAGTCTAGAGAAGAGGTAAACGGGCTGTGAATGTAAAGCAGGAATGTCTTAAAATAGGTATGTCATAAAGACAGAAGAAAGATAACTTATATTACAGGCCTGGCCTGGAACCACATACTGTATGTAGTGAATGTCAGCTACAGTATCTTGCAGTGAAAATCACTGGGTTACCCGAATGGACAATATTATTAATGGTGGCACAGATAGTGAGTTTAATACATACAGATCTATTCAAGACAGGGAGGGTGGGTTTTTGCATGTTCTTCTAGATCCACCCCCCTCTAGTTCTGTAGGCTACCTTCTGTACAGAAATAATGCTGACAAGTTTCCTTTGGAGGTGGTTGTAACTCAGTTGCTTTTGCAGGTTTTAGGTGCTCGTCATCTCCCTAAACCTGGCAGAAGCATTGCTTGTCCCTTTGTAGAGGTAGAGATTTGTGGGGCTGAATATGATAACAACAAATTCAAGACAACAGTTGTGAGTGAGTATCTGCAGTTTTCTGTGTTGTAGGGATATGGCTATACCTCAGGTGTGCTTAAATAAAGTGAGTAGAGGATAACCATGAATTTATGTTGACTGTAACTGGCCTGTAACCTGTGTTGGGAGGACTAAGTTAACTGTCACCCTGCTTATTCTCTTGCTTGCCTCAGGGCCAGATAATTTGAGAAACTTCAGTGTATATCAAATTCAGAAAAAAATACTATTGCAGTTTGTAACACCCCCCCCCAAAGTCACAATTCTGTTAAGGTTTTGCCTGTGTACAAGTTTGTGTATTTGCATACTTTTAAAAACTGCTGTCTTGAAAGTGCCTCCAGTAGTGGTAGTCAGTTCTCAAAAGCCTGGCCCAAATGGGGAGTTAACTACTGTGAGAGCCGGACTGTGTTTAGTTAAACTCGAGGTCTAAGACTGGCATCCCCTTGGAGACAGCTTGGGTATATAGGGCTGTGAAATAGCATAATGTGCAACCCAACTGAAGTTTGGTCAAAGCTGAATTGGTGAATTCTGCATAAGGGATGTGTGTTTGTGTGTGCATGCACTTCATTTAAGTGCACTGAACTGGGGCAATATCTCAGGCACTTAATAGTTCACTGTTTAATATTTCTAGATACAGCAGTGTTTTTCTAGTAGACAAGGTTCTAATTATCCTAGCCACTCATCCTACTGGAAAATAAACGTGGAATCAGGAGAAGAACATGCACTGTGGCTGTTCCATACTTCAGAGAAGAGGATTATGATTTTAACTTTTTTGGGAAATGACCAAGACTTTAGAGAGCAAACCGGGCTGTGTTTCACATACCAAATTACTCAGTGTTCTATAAATGACTCGAAGACTTGGGCCATGATACATTAGTCTTCTCAGTGCTTTTTTCATGTTTTTACAGATGTGTCCAAGTATATGTTTAATTACAAATAATAGCTTTAATAATATTAGCTTTTCTTCATGTATTTCCATCCCTGCCAAGTTTCCTCCTATCTTCCCGCCCAAATAAACAAATACGAACCTTCTGAAGCAAGGTTACAAGAGGAGACAGATGGTAAACAGGATTTTTGGGTCTTTGTATCCCCAGAAAATGTCATAGAATACATACTCATATGCGAATGAAGTGAAATTATTGCCTCATACTGCAACTGTTTCCTTTCGTTACAGATGACAATGGCCTTAATCCAGTTTGGGCTCCCTGTCCAGAACAAGTGAAATTTGAAATTTATGATCCAAATCTAGCGTTCCTGCGCTTTGTTGTGTATGAGGAGGATATGTTCAGTGATCCCAATTTCTTAGCACATGCCACTTTTCCCATCAAAGGAATCAAGTCAGGTAAGATCAGTAGGTATAAAAAGGGGCTAAGTTAGAAAGATGCTGCTCAACACTGATGTATTGTGACTTTGCTCTCAGTAGCAGCTACAACATGTCAAAGGATAAATGATCTTTTGATCTGAGTTCCTTGAATCCAATGTTTTTTAGGATACTGGATGTGTAGTGTATAAATATTTAAAATGATCCTCTCACCCTACCAAAATTTCTTCTTTTTAAAGATAGGAAAGCATTATGTAGAACAATTTGCACTGTCTACCCCATACTCTATTTCAGCAACAGGGTTATGTGCTCTGAGTAAAATCTGGGAAGATTTTTTTTCTGTTCTGGTGTCAGTGCATTTGTTTTGTTAATTTTCTTAGATGTGGACATACGTACAGTAAGCTTTCTGCTTTCCTCTGCTTCTGGCTTCAGTTTTCAAGAGCAATTTTGCCACTCTTGCCTTTGTTTCCCTGTAGTTGTCATAGCAAAGCCCACTCTCAGCAGCAGAGCATTTGGGTGATGAAGAATCGGCTAGCCCTTAGCACTGTATGCACCATTCTTGTGACTGCAGGTAACCCTTTGCCTTGACTCTAATTGCCCTTTGCATGTGTTTCCTCCACTGCAGGTTTTAGATCAGTTCCTCTCAAGAACGGCTATAGTGAAGATATAGAGCTGGCCTCACTTCTAGTTCACTGTGAGATGCAACAAATTCTGGTGAGAACTGCCACTTTTTTTTATGCAGTTAGGGAATATGTTATCAGGTCTTTGTGGAAAGCAGGAAATTAGGATTTAATTTTCACTCTGTGTTTGATGTGTTGTTGTTGGGCATTTCTTCTGCAGGTACTGGGAAGGATCAGTAACGCAAAGTGATTTACTCTCCCCCTGGATGGACAGATGATATAGTTGTTACACAAGAAATAATGCACTAACAAAGCCTCATTACCTCCACTAGTTTTTACTGTAATAGCATGGTCATTGTCTTCCTATGTTAGCTGGCTGATGCCATGCAAAGCTAGCTAAATTCAGCTTTGACTTCGTAGAATAATCTTTTTTTTTACAGGTCCTGTATGAAAAGATATCACTTTAGAAGAGAAGATACTAATTTCTCTCAGTACTTCATTACAATAAACAATCCATTGTGGAAGACATTCTGTTTCCTGCAGAAGTGCTAATCTGCTTCTTTTCAGTCTTTCTAAAATAACTAATTGAAGTACCACTATTTTTAAAGGCACATGGGAGGAAATAATGATGCATCCTTGCTCATGAAGCCAGGCATTAAAGTGGCTGATCTGTGAACAGCATTTGTTGGTGTTCCAAAGGTACTGGCTGTATATATTGATTTGAAGCAGGATTATTCTCAGACTCTCTGTATCTCAGTAATTTATGTAAGTTAAAAACACTGGTGTGGAGGCCACGTGATGAACGTTTAAAGATGCTTCTGGGAAGTGGGTATTTCAGGATGCTTTCTAGTATCCTTCAGATTCAGAGAGAGAAAAACAAAAAGAGTCTAAATTCTTATTTGTGGTCTTTTACAACCATTCAGGCTTATGCTGCAGTTCACACCAGTGTATATTATTTTTCCTGATTAAAACACCCAACTTCTGCTAACTGTAAGTCAGTATGTCCCTGGAGGGATTTGTGCCTGCAGTTGCGTACAATGAAATGGAAATTACTGAATTCAGTCACATTCTTCTTCACAAAGGAGTGGCAGTCTTTTTCAAACATCTGTTGTCAAGGGTTTTTCAAAGCCACCTTATAATGCATGATGCAAAATGACTCTCTGTAGTGACAGTGTTTGGCAGCTATGTAGGTTCTTCTGTTGGCTAGCTTAAGAGTCATGACAGCAAGACAGCGCTAGACGGTGAGACCACGTGTGTGTGTAAAGAAGAGACCTGTGTCCTTTGAAGATAAAGTTTAAAATGTGCATGTTTCATGGACACAAGTCTGACAGAGGAGGCCTGAGGAAGTCCTATTTTCTGGCTTGCTGCTTTTTTGAAAACTGGTAGCAACTCACCAGTGCCTCTTATGTCGAGCATGGACATCGCTTGTAGGTATATTGTGAACTCCTTCTGCTGTGGTTTCTCTTCAGAAATTCAGATCATTACTTGCCTGGGGCAGGAGAAGCTCTTAAAGTGATGTTCATAGCAGCAGTATGTCTCCCAATCTGTCAGCACCGAGTCCTTTGACAGTAGTACATTTCACACTCTTGAAGCCCCTTCTGCTTGTTAAGCCAAATGAAGATACAACAGAGCTCTGTATTTTTACAGTGTCTGATATCTCTGGGTGCCAATGCAGAGGCAGAAGAACTTTAAAAAAATTCCCCTTTTGTTTGGCAGTCTGCAGCAGATCAAGTCTTGCTGTAGATAATCAACCTCTAGAACTTCTGCCAGATCATTCAAGAAGCATCAGAGAAGATCAAGACTGGCTCCATCTGTTCTTTTGCCCCCTTTTTTTTTAATGATGACCCTCCATAAAATGATATAATTTCGTAACAGGCCTGTTTATATACAGAACCCATCTACATACTCTTAGCGATGAAATACAGAATTATGAAGGGGAGTTACAGATGGCTGTGGAATTTCTAAGGAATAGAGAAGTAAGAATATTGTAGCTGTAAGCATGCATATTTGTGAATTATTACATGGAGCCTTGTGAAGTTTCTGTTGAAGTTAAAGAGTTTTCTTGATAGTGTAGAAATTGTACCATACTGAGGTGGTTGTTGCATTTAGAAGCTTGTCTTATTTGCTTGAAAATTTATTTACTCGCTTCAGAAAGTGTCTCTTATCATTCATCAACATTTTCTGATTACAGTCAGCCTCGATACTGTATATGGTTTTTAACATAAAGATTGAAATGGACATTCTTAAATGGGGTTTTAAAGTCTACCTTTGTGGATGTGTTTATTTACAAGAACAAATAGTAGTGTGGTATACATCTTGATGATTACACCTGCAAATTGGTAATTGTCAATCTGCTTTTCCCTTTGCAATTTGGGAATACAAAGTTTCTTTCCCCTTCTAAAAAAATACTTTAAAATCTTAATTAGTAGCATAGCAGTAAGGCCATTCCAGTTGCTTCAATCCATACCTGGGTACAAGTGTGTTTTGGGACAACACAAAGGATCTACTGAAACCCCTTGGGTATGTTTCTAACCTATCAGGTTTCCTAGATCTGGACTGAGTGCAGAAAGAGGCATTCTTATTAGTATGCTGCCTCTGAAAATGTTTGGATTTATTACATTTATTGATTGCATGTCATTTCTTGTAGGATGAGTATCTTGTTTTGCTGCTGATGTGAAAATTAAGACTTCAGTTCTGCCAGTACTATTCCCCACTAGTAACTCTATAAAGGAGACAGGTTTTGCATCCGAAGTGTTGAAGTATTAAAATAATTTGAAGTCACAAATGGAATCATAATGATTATACTTTATGCTTGTGGAATATTTGGAGACCTAATGTGGGCCGTATGCAGCAACAGAAACTGATTGCTGCACATGATTCTTCAAATACTTAGTTCCTCTGCAATTGTCATAGCTACATAGAAACACAGGATCTGTCCTTCTCTCTTGATTGTCCAAGTACTTGCTGTTCTTAGAGGTCCTGTTTACTGGTCAGTACCTAGACGTTTAGTCTAGTTTTTAGTAGGAAGACACCAGGATTTGTACTATGTTGCATAATACACAAATATGATGGAAGAGTCAAAAATAAAGTATTCTTAAAACTGCTACAATCCTGTACCCCATCATGACACCCCATTTGCTGTCCTTTCCTCAGTGGACTGACATGCTTTTTTAGGGAAAAATATTCCAGTGGAAGTGTTTAGGTATACATGTTTCATGACTTGTGCTGAAATGTCCCTTATGCTCCCATTAGAGGCTATTGTTGGCCATGCCTGGGGCTGAGGCATTTTTTTGTGCTTTCTTAGTTTGTTTCTGCAAAAACTACAGGAACATACTTCTACAAAACTTTCTTTAGAAGTTATAAATAGTACTTAAAACTACTTTTATAACATTTTATAAAGCTAATGGAATACATTTAAGAAAACAGAATAATCCCCCAAACTATGTCGATTCCATGTCATTTTGGGTATGTGTCTTAGAAGTTATGCTGATTTCCAGTGTTCTTTTGAAGGAAAGTGAAGAAGAGCTTTACTCCTCATGTCGGCAACTTCGAAAGCGCCCGGAGGAGCTTAATAACCAGCTGCTCCTTTATGACACCCATATGAATTCAAGGAATCCTAACAGAGATGCTATATTGAAAGAATTCAGTGTGAATGAGCACAAACTACAGATATATCAAGACACATGCAACCGCAGGTGGGTGGATAATCATTCTCATTTCCAAGGTACTCTATGAAGACATGATTTACAGTAAGGAAATCTCAGATTTATCAAAATGAGCATCTAAAGAGTGGTGAGGGTAGAATGAGCATATTTGTAGGAAGGAAGGGCTGCCGTGAAGCAAGGCTGGGCTGCACGCCACTAGAGGCCAGCAGATGCTGCGAAATGTCTGCTGAGTGAAATAGTGGTTTCCGTGGTCACAGTGAATTAGGTATTCCTGTGAGTTTGTATTCCTCTTTTCTCCAGCTTTCCAGTATTTGCAGCCAAATAAATAAACTGCCTTTCTCCTTCTACACTGTTATGTCCCTGGAAATGTTGTTGGGATATTAGGTATGTGGGAACAGAAGATGCTTCCAAGATACACAAACCATAAATAAGATAAAAACAGGATTGAGTTGTAACAGCACAGACTTGCTAGTTAAGTATCAGACCATTATCCAGAACTTAGAGGAAGGATCTTTCGCACAACACCCAAAGTTGGCAGCAGACGAGAGGGAGACAGACAGAGGCTTCATGTACCAGGAGGAAGTCTCGAGTAGATCTCAAGATGGGGTGGGAGGAAGACTTTTCTATAAATATTTTTACTCTTTTTTTATGTGCGCTGAACAGTACATGAATCACTGGGTTACTCCCATTTACTGAGGGGGAAAATCTGCAATGCTTGTTGTTCATGCAGTACTTGCCATTCAAATCTAAGTAAATTGATCTTGGTAGGCTGTTTTCTTCTGGGAAATTCCTAGTAGACTTGACTTTTTCCTTTTCTTTTCCCTTAAGATTAAAGGAGAAGAAAGTCAGTAACAGCAAATTCTACTCTTAAAGCAGTCATTCTTTGATGCGTCCTTTATGATGCAATTCAGGAAGAGATTTAACTTATCCTGGTCATCCTGCTTAATGGCAGTCTCATCAGACTGAATGATTGGAAGAAGAAGAAGAGGCAGAAGGACGGGTTTCCTTATCAATTTCTTGTTACAAGAAAAACTGTTTTAATTCCTAATATTCTGTACAAAGCAAACCCTCTGTGCAGGCCAGGCCTTCTGTGTATTCAAGATTTATAAAATTTGAGGGCACGTAGTTGGATAGACCTTGCTTCTCATTATCAATACCTGAAGTACAAGTATAAATCATCCACTCTATTTGTATACGCAGGCTATAGGTAAGATGTTTGTAACAATTTACATGCATGGAATCACACCACTTCAGCAATCTGGCTATTTAAGATTAACTGGTAGTCAGTTTTTTTAATTTATTAAATGCTGTAAAAGCACTTCTGCACCAGCAATGTCATGTCATGTGTGTTACTGTGCCTGAGCCAGCAGACAGTACTTCTGATACTGTATAAAATACTTCGGGCAGCTGGTAGCTCATACTCTGTTGTGTCATGTTAAAAGTTTTCTGTTACATTTTTGAGACCTAGATAATATGTAAGTTTGATTGAAATGAAATGTCCTCTGTCTGTAGTTGTGTTTTTCCTGTTGAACTCTGTGTGAAGGTTTAAGAAGGCAATGATGTGTGAACTTGTGTTCACAGCCTTAAGGCACTGGAGGGAAAAGTTTTATGGTATGCAGTAGGAAATATCACTTTGTTTGCGGAAAGGAAAGGTATTACAAATTCTGGGGAGCATTTACTTTGCAATAGCATCGTTTTGCAAATCCTTTCAGCTGCTAATGTGCTTAGAAATGAATTTTTTAATGAACTGTCAATTTTTAATCTTGCAATCCTACTTAGGTGATACTGTCCAATGATAGTGTTCTGTAAATGTAGATAATTTTCCCAAAATGTATCTAATCCAAGAATGATAGTTCTTGCAACTTTAATCAAATGAAGAACATAGACCTACAGATGAGAAAACGTTAGATTAGCTAAGTGTGTTTTCCTGCCAAAGCAGAACTAATTTCCTTGAGTGACACATTTAACATCAGTTACCATAATCTGTGTATGTGTTGATTCTTTCTGCTAGTACTATCTTGTTACTGTCAAATTCCAGCTTGCTTCGGGTGGAGTTTTGCTATCTATATGTTTGACTTTAACTTTTGAATGTGTGCAGAGGAGTTAAGTTTTTCTAAGTGATTTCCTGAGGAATCAAATGGTGCATTCACAGTGCTGTATCTCTGATCACAGAAAACTTACATGGATTTGTGATTCATGTCCTGGCGAAGCTGCCTCAGCAATTTTCAGTTGCTCTTGCTCCCCATGCTGAAATGACTTGTGTTGTTCCAAGAGGCACTTAATTGATGCCATTGTGCATTCGCAGATGATGGTTTGAGGAACCCCCTAGAGGTTTTATAGTAACTCTGTAAAGACAGTCTTGTCTCAAAGATGAAAGTGCTATAATAGTGTATCCCACAGTGGGGTGGCTTCTGTAATTTTTTTTATTATGAAGAAAATAATTACTAATCATCCAACTGAAAAAAAGAGCAAAGTTAAAGGCATTTTCTGCTTTTCTTTCTCCTGCCTGAAATGTCTTTAGTGCTCCACTGTGATTAACCTGTTTTGAGGGTTAGATGGGTACAGCCCCCCACCTAAACAAATTAAAACCCACATCAACTGTGGGTTTGGGAGGAGAAGCTGTAACCTAGACTACTTGTCTGCAGAATCCAGGTGTAATATGGGGATCTAGTTGCTGTTCCTTGAGGTGGGGATACCTTCCACATGTGTGCATTTTGTAGCATGTTCCAGGATGTGGTTAGTTTGCTGGATGATCAGGCCCTGTGCTATTTATTTCGTGCAACACCCTCCACTATTCCCATTTAATGCTATGAGAACACTGCACTGTCAGTGTTGATCAGAAAAGGTCACCCAAAGCCTTGTCTGGTAGGTCCTGAGGTTGTTGCTCCAGGTGGGACAGGATTTATAGGCAGCTGAGTCCCATCTAGGTTTGGACTGATCACAGAAGACAGGTGATTACAAGATGCTAGAGGTTAGGGAGATCAAACCCTAGAGCTTGGGGCTGTTGCTGTGTGGGGTTTTCCTTTCCTTTTGTGGGGATTTTTTGTTAAGCTCAGTTCCAGGGCAGACATAGCCAAATTGTCCACTTGTCCTGGCTTCTTTTGTTGGTATGTATATTCCTGACACAGGACAGCCACTGTGTGATGACCACAGGAGTTACTTGTGCTGCTGCTGTGCAAATACTTAAAAATTAGCACATTTTATAGTCCTTTGAAAAGTTCTGTACATGTTCTTCACCCATATGTGATGTCAAAAGTGGCACTCCCTCAGTATTTATGGAAATGCATTTTATTTTACAGTAAGGCTTTCCCCTGGAGGATGTTACACCATACTCAGAAGGAAAATACTGTGTTGACTCTTTTGTTGACTTGCAAGTGATGTGTAGTAACTCTCCTCTTGCTTCTTGCACTCTGTTTTAACTCCAAACCCTCACCCCTCAAATCTTAGGCAGGGCAGACTCCGTAGCAACTCTTGCACAGTTGCAACTGTTTTAATACGAAAGAAGGTCTGAATGTGTGTGCTAATTTTATAATCTAGCAGGAAAATCAGTTATAAATTTTTTGAAGTATGTGTTAAACTTTTTTGTTCTTATATAGTTTTAAATCCTTAAAATAACTTAATGAATAGTTTTTGAATATTGTTTGTGGATGATGCCAGGTGCTTCTTTATTTAAGCTTTGTGCATTGAATTTCATGATTTTTGCCAGTCATTCGAGGCATTTCTTACTGAAAAGTGGTCTGCTGGCATATTCTAGCGGCTGGAGGAAGGGCATTTGGGTGTTTTTAATATGAACTGACTTATTGATTGTTTCCATAGACATGGTTGCTGTTGCACTTCATCTGGCTGCAAACAAGCAGGGCAGAAGGAAAAGGTCGAAGATCATGTTTAACTTGCAACTCTGAACCGACTTTTTTTCAGTGATAGGTAGATAGAAACTTCAGCTGCGGTGAGCATCAGATTGATATCAGTTCCAACAGTAAAGCCTGAACAAGGCAAAGATTAAGTTTGTAGTAATTTCAAGAACATTAATTTTGATGTTCACCATAAATAGTCTGCCCCTACACTTTCTGCCCCAATGTTACATGGGCAGAAGGGCAGAAGCGCTGCTGGCTCAATGCACATGGTCTTCATATTGTGATTTTTTTAAATTGTTGGCAGTATTGGAAAAGAAAACAGACCAATCTTTTGATAAGAATCATACACATACTGAACAGGAATCAATATGAGGTATCTGCAGCTGAAGTCGTCTAGGAGGTCATGTTTGAATTTGTGAGTAATGGCATGAAGTCCACAAAATTGCTTCATTCTGGTGTTTTGTTGCCTATATTCTTTTTTCCACCCCTATGTATCTACCTTGTAGACGGTGAGATGGCATTAGGTATGTACCAATGATTGATTGTCCTTGAATTCTTCAGACTGGTTGTAAAGATCTGCATGCAAGCTGAAGCACTGCTGTTGAATTCTGCTGTGGTCGTGCGCTGGCATTTCCAACTGCAGTCTTCCAGACTGAAATTCCATTTATTGACATTAGAAATAGTAGTTTAATATAACAAAAATAAACCTTCAGAATCAGTTGGGAGCCAACTTTATATTCTGATCCACAACAGCATTTATACACATGCACAGCTATTAGTTTTAACAGAAGTTGAAGTGCAGTGTCATTCATTGCTAACTCTATGTTCTTAGCTGTTACTCCAGCAAAACAGGGAATTGTGAGCTTGACTAAAACAGAAGTAGACCCCTTAACATTTGTGTACTCTTGAATTGCAGTTTAATCCCCAGATCTTTTATAATGCATGTAAATTATCAGTATTCAGGACACTTTTCTCTGAAGATTACATCATAAATAAATATGCCACTATATTGTTGAAAGTATGTGGAAATTGATAAATAGGAATAAAGGGAAATACTGGTTCGGTCAGTTAGGAGGTGGCACTATAAAAACTGGTCTACTTTAAGGATGATTGGCATTTAAACATCTAAAATAAATATATTTAACTATACACTAGAAGAATCAGTTTATGTATATCTAGCAAAGTTTTACCTTAACACACTGTATGTGAGGTTAAGCAGCTGCCCAAAGACTCTTAAAACATCATCATCATTCTTTATAGAGAGGCACTTGTCAGTTGTTAAGTAATTTTGAGGACTAGGAAAAATTGAAGCTGTGCTATATTTTCAGTTCCACTTTTTCAGTTTTTAGATGACTTTCTGGTAATTCACTTTCGGGAAACAGGTAATAGATTAAAATTTGGAAGCAGACACAACACTTGAATTAATTACCTTAATCTACTCAGCTATTCGTGCAGGAGTAGCAATAAAGAATAAATAACAGGAAGAAAGAGAATTCTTGTTGTAAAATACTTAAAATAGAACAGCTGTGACTGGCTTTATACATACGGAATTTCCAAGCAATTATAAAGTATCTCCTTAAGCCACAGATTTCCTGGCTTTATTGTGGAAAGAGGAAAAGTATTCTTCACCTCTGCTGTAGTCAGGACTTTGCTTTTTTAACTAGGTGCAGCTGAATGATGGGGATTTAATGAATGTACCAGCATGCTGTGGATGGGACTGGAGTGGCCATTGCCAGGCTGCTGACTGTTTCTCTTAACAAGCACCTGATTTAGTATCCTGTGTTACAGTGGAAGTCATGGGCTGTTAGGACAAAATAAAGCCTCCTGTTCTGTTATCAGTGAAAAGTTCCGTCCTTGACTCCAGACAAATGGAAATGTTCATGTGTTGAGTCAGCTTCTGCAGAGTACTGGTATTTTGGGCTGTTTTCATTTAATTCTTTTTTTTCCAATGTGTTCTTAGAAGGATCCTCTCCTCTGTACCCAAAAAGCTGTCCAGGGCTTTGACCTCAGCTGGTATTAACAGTGTAAATTTAGGCTTCATAAGTTTAGGACCCTCTCATAGATTTTTTTCAGTAACCCCACCACTGAGCTAATTATGAATGGCAATAGCAAGAGTTTTACTTAATGAAAAGATCAGAAATAGCAGAAGAAACTCCTCTGGGGCACAGGAGTTATGTCCCATATTTTTATATGACTTAGGATGAAATACTGTTACTATGGCTCTGTGCAGCAGGCTTATGCAATTTATCGTACATTTTGTATTTGTCTCTTGCTTCTGCTGGCATTAAAATTTCTTATCTATTTCTGATAACACTGGGTCAAAACCAGAGAACTTAAAAGGGGAAAATAACCCAGTGGCTTTTGCTTGAAAAAAAAATGGGGCCTGTTGGAAAGAGAACAGCGGTCCAGTGCTTTCATGGGGTCACGACAGTCTTTTTTCTGTTTCATTAAAAAGGTTTCTTTCTTCTGCAGACTGTGATGCTGTGTATTAATGACTTCTGGAAAGTGGCCTTTCTGCCACCCACACTCTGCTGGAGGCACATAAGCTCTTTATGCAGGCATGTAAAGTATGGGGAGGGGGGGTTGGAAGTAGGGAGAAAGGGGTTCAGTTCTCTCTTGAGCTGTCCCTCAAGCTGTTATGTTTATTTTCTGTCATGGTGGTTTCTTTACATACTGGTGGGAAAATGAAGGAGGAGGAAAGTCAAATTTCGAGCAACTAAAACATGTAGTTATCAACAGTGATTTTTGTTGGTTTTGGGTTTGTTTTTTTTTAAGGTAAAATTCTCAAAAAAGTAACTATTTAAAAAACAATGCTGTCTTCATGCATCATACATACATTAACAAAAATCTCGATCTTTAAACATGGGTAGCAGCAGACTCTTAATTTGGTTTCTCTATTCAGGCCTTTTTGTTCTCTGAGAATCCTTTACCAATGTGGTAGAACTACCGTCTGTCTCTCCACTTCCCCATTTAAATCACAGAACAGCTTAACAGAAGGGAGTAACTGCAACTTAAACAAAATTCACTGAAGACTGGTATAGTTTCAGCTATTAAAATGGAAGGACTAAAGTTTGAACAGAAGTGTAAACTTCCTAAAGGACTGTCCTTTCACCAAGAGGTACTGAAACCATAATGCTCATGGATTAAGGGAAAAAATTTCATGATTTAACATTTTGAGGTGAAGTTTCTCCTACATTAAACTGACAAGGGAGTTGCTAGAGACAGTAGTGACCTGTACTTGACAAGGTCTTATTTTCTATTCTCAAAATCTCCACAAAATTATGACTATTGTCTTTTCAAGTGTTCATCACTCTACGAGAAAGGTGAAGTTCTAGTCAAATGGTGTCAGGTGTTAAAGAAGTGTTATTAAAGGCTAAAAATGCTGTATGAACAGTGGAACATGAATGTAATCACTTCCTGAATGTCTTTGATGGATTATTTGTTTAACCATTCAGTAATGCTGGGGAAAATCATAGGTCTTATTTATGAATGCACTTTAGCTGGCTCATTCATTTTAAACAGGCATATGTTATTGTTAGAAAAACCTGCAGATCTGTGCTGCTTCAAGTCCTTTAACTTAGATTAATACTTGTGCGTTTTAGAGAAGTGTCATTAGATACCACAGAGGTAACTCAGAAAACACACCAGAATGCATTCATTAAAAAACCAACCAAACAAAAAAGGCATTTATTTATTGTCTAGTTGTTTATCAGTTAATCTTGGTTAGGCACATATACATTCAAGGTGGAAAGCAGAATCTGGTTTTGGAATGTGATCAAAGAATAAGTTTATTCTCCTCTGGATCATGTAGCACAAACTCTTTAGGAATGAAGGGCATGGATCAAGGATCCTGTCAGGGAGGAAGAAGGGTCAGTCTGGGGATGTTTGTTCTATTCACTGTAGTGTGCTGTTGTACCTGGAATAAAATGCTGTTACTGTAATACTGAACTTCATGATGTTAGTGATCTGATCAATTTAACTTTGGAGAGGAATTATTTATAAAAATTACAACTTTGTATACAGCAATTCTGTTCTTTGGGGATAAAACTATTAAAGATACTTACCTGAATGACACAAATATGTGGTTGATTTTTTTTTATTCTCTTTGATTTCCTGTCAAAGCCAAAAGTACTCAGAGAACACAACTAAATTCTGTTCTCTGTGCTAAGCACCTTTCAGAGTGAAAATGCAGCCACAGACGGAAACCAGGAGGCCACCAAAGCAATCAGCAGTACAAGCAGTGCACCATCCCTCACAAGATGGATAATGGTGTATTTTCTTGGCTTTGCTCCACACCCCTGAGATCGGAACCACTCAGTCACTTCATTCAGGCTGTATTGTTGAGGCTCGTAGCCCAGCTCCTTTCTGGCCTTCTCCATGCTAAAATAATGCGTGACCCCAGTTTTGTAAACCTCTGTGCGAGTGAGGAGGGGCTGAAAATTATAAACATGGCCTACCAGAAGATGAACCACTTCAGTAAGGAATGCAAAAAAATAGACAAGGGAGAGAGGAAGACGACAGGTTGGGAACTTGTAACCCAAACCTTCCACCAGCGGGCGGAAGAATTCGAAGTTATTTACAGGCCTGCCATCTGAAATAAAATAGGCTTGGCCTGCAGCTATGTGCTTTTTGTTGGCTTTGAGGGCCTCGGAGGCAAGGATATGAGCCTGAACCAGATTGTCTACGTGTACAAACTCTACTAAACTAAAAGGATCTCCATATACAAATTTAAACAATCCCCTTTCAATGTAACTAACAATTCTTGGAAGGTGCCTTTGTTCTCCAGGCCCATAGATGCCTGCTGGTCGGAGAGCACAAGTCCTTAGTATACCTTTCCCATGTCCAAGCTCAGCACCATTTGCCTCTAGCACCTTCATTTCAGCTAAAGATTTGGTCCGGGAGTAGTGATCTGGATGAAGGTGAAGAGGTAGATAAGGCAGAGATTCATCCCCATTTTCTATGATCTGGCCTCCAAATATCACGTTGTATGTGCTTGTATAAACCAGACTTGCCACTCCTGTGCTCTTGCAGGCTTGGATGACATTTTCTGTTCCTTTTACATTAATATCTTCTATAAGTTTTCGGTTCAACTGCTCCCTGCCAGACATTCCATAGGAAGCAATATGGAATACACAGATTACGTTTCTAAGAGCCTCTTCCACTTCAGACAGGCAACGGACATCCCCCTCCATGAACTTTATTCCCTCTGGCACAGTCTGAAGTGGCTTCATGACATCAAAGAGAATCACGTCTACTCCCTTTTGGTATATGGCACAGCCTAAACTAAAACATGACAGAAACCATGTGTTAGTATATCTAGCACAATGATGCATGAAATGTTTCACCTGGAGGTGAGATTGTTAACTATTTTAATACTGATTTCTTTTTTCCCTTCTTTTTCTGATGGGAACCTTAAATATTCAGCCATCTACTACAGATTCAACTGTAATACTTCAGGTACTGAATGAACTTCTCATGATCAACAAACTCTGGAGAGAAAAGAAGGGGAAAAAAAAAAGAGAACTGCTGTAAAGGAAAAATCAGAAAAATAACTGAAGTGCTTCCAGCAGCCTTTTGGAAGAACCCAGATATTTCTCTGCTTCTGTCCCCAACAGATCAGCAACAGCAAACCTTTCAGATGTAAATCTGCAGCCAGGTACTTAAATCTTGCTGTTTTTATCTTACTGCTTTTGTGCCATCCCAATTCTGCCACAGCAATAGGTTGGTCTTTGCTGTTGTGTTTGAAACTGATGGAGAAATGAACAAGATGCTTCTATGGTGGTCTGAATACTTTGCCACACATCTAGGTTTTACTCCAAGTCACAGGTATAAACGCAGGTATTGACAAATAGGATAAAACTGGTACTCCTTTCCCACAACCTGTATTTTTATAGCACTTAAATGGGAGACAGTGGAAGAAAAAGCCAAACAGAAGTCGGATCTTGGGGGGGCTGCCACCCAAGACCCACCTTGAAATTTACTTTTTGGTCATGACTGTAATCTCTCACACCAGTGCAAGCGGCTGTAACTCTGAAAGTACTTCAGAATATAGTCTAAGGCTCAAAATAGGGTTTTTTCTTTACATGGCGTGCAGAGCCACCTGCAGTAAGGCAAAAATACATGCCTTATTAACAACTCTAACCCTAAAACATCACTGTCCATAAAAATAAATATATCCTTGACAGCAGATGGAGTATTTAATCCATATAGCTAAGCACGTGTGCAGGCCATGGCTTACTATCAAAAGAAGTGTCTGTATATAGGTGTAGCCTTGCTCAGCACAGTAGGCTGAAAGGTAGTGATTTAAATCCCCATTACAAAGGTGACCACAGAGGTAAATGTCAGCAAGTCAGTTGATGCTTGACATTTGGGAACAGAATAGCATATTTACTTAAAGCAGGTGGAAACAGTAGAACATGTTTGTTTAAAACCGCGATCACAAGAAGATAGGGTGAACTGGATCAGGCATTTTAAGCCCACAGATTTCTCTTTTACAGATGGATTTTGCTGCCTTGCAAGCCGCAATCTTTTACATTTACTCTGGAGTGTAATAATTACTTAACGTACTAACCGGAAGCCAAAATAGCCACCTCCTCCAGTGATGAGTACTGTTTGCTTGGCAGCCTTCTCTGGTTCCATCCTCTTTCCTTGTGCACTATATAAGGAAACTGACCTATAAAACACATTGTAAATATAACACATTAAAAATCAATCAGAGTTTTAATGTTGCTACACATTCTGCTCTTCACAGATCTATTTCATGTTTTATTGAATCCCTTCATTTCACCACCTTGTAGGCGAGGCAGAAATCCATTCTCAAAGGAGAGGTTATATATATGTATACATGTACTACCGATGATGCTGTGAGAAAAGCAAGTTCATATACAACTGCCGCTACAAAGAGTTAACCCTCCTCCCCGGGCCTTGTTCCACCCCCTGTACAGCGGCCGCATGCGGAGCGCTGCGGGCGGGTTGGGCCTTCCCACCGGTGACTGCAGGGCGCGCACAGCCGCGCTGAGGGGCGGAACGGAGCCCCCCGCGCTTGAGAACCGGGCTCAGGGCAGCGGCTCCGCACGGAAGCTCGGCGGCTCCCACCCGTACCTTCTGCTCCGCCGCCGCCTTCCCTCAGCGCCGCGGTGCCGCTGGGCCTCCCGGAAACGGAGTGCAAGGGGCGGGAGCCCCCGCAAGATGGCGGCTGTGCAGTGTGAGGGGGAGTTGTTATGTGGGGATGGGAGGTCTGTCCCTGCGGGCTTGCTCGGTCAGTTGAAGCTTGCCGTGTCAGTTTATGTGCCGGAAAGGTGCTGCAGTCAGCACTGCGTTGTTTTCCCACCACCAAAACCACCTCAGCCTCTGCACTAGGTTACGGGATGCTGGCGTGTGGTGGGTGCGCTATGGAGATGCTTTGTCCCTTCTCTTCCCCGAGGACACTCAACCAGGGCTTGGCTCTCAGCGTGTGGCATTTTAAAGTGGGGAATCTCTGATTGTCTTTGGAGCCTGATCCTGTTCCAGATGTGCCACATCCTGGTGTTTGTGTCCTTCATCAGTGGGTGCCTGCAAGTGTCACCTCAGGGGTGTGAGGTTGGACTGGGACACTTGGGAGAGACCTAGTGGTTACAGAGCCCTTTGAAAACACCTTGAATTGGGTGCTGCGGGTGGGTAGGGCTGTTCCTGATCTTGCTGCTGAACATGAAGGGCCGCGAGGATGATCAGGGGACTGGAGCACCTCCTGTATGAAGACAGGCTGAGGAAGTTGGGGCTGTTCAGCCTGGAGAAGAGAAGGCTGCGTGGAGACCTCATAGCAGCCTTCCAGTATCTGAAGGGGGCCTATAGGGATGCTGGGGAGGGACTCCTCATTAGGGACTGTAGTGACAGGACAAGGGGTAATGGGTTAAAACTTAAACAGGGGAAGTTTATATTGGATATAAGGAAGAAATTCTTTCCTGTGAGGGTGGTGAGGCACTGGAATGGGTTGCCCAGGGAAGCTGTGAATGCTCCATCCCTGGCGGTGTTCAAGACCAGGTTGGACGAAGCCTTGGGTGACATGGTTTAATGTGAGGTGTCCCTGCCCATGGCAGGGGGGTTGGAACGAGATGATCTTAAGGTCCTTTCCAACCCTAACTATTCTATGACTCTATGATTCTATTCTATGACAGTGTGAAGATACCAAATGACCTACCATGCATAGGAGAGCTGTGCTCTTGCAGCATCTTGGGACCATGAGTATGCACCCTTCTGGTGCACCCATCACAAGTACCATGTAACATGCTAGCAGAAATCTTCTGTGCCTCAAGCAGAGGCTGAAATATGGGTAAAATAACCCACAGTGCTGACTGACTGATGCAGAAGTGCTCCTAAGTCAAGAATCAGCAATCCACTGCAAGCTGCATGCGAGAGTGAGCCGTAATAGGAAAACAGTGAAGAATTACACTATCAAAGTCTGCTTTGTGGTATTTTCTTATTTTCTTTCACAGAAGTGTGATTTGCTTGGGGAGTGTGACTCAAAAAGTGGATTCAGTGTCAAATCTGCTTAAAAAGCACAAGTTTCTGTTTGCAAAACCTTGATGGAAGCAAGCACGGTACACAGTGGTTTTATGGTGATTGATGGCTGGCAAGAATTAAAGTGAAGCAGATTCTAAAAAGAATTCTGTGATCCATAAGGATGTTTTTTAGCAATGAATTCTTGCTGGTAAACCTCTGGTGACTCTTAAATAGCTATTTCAAGTGCAGAGCTTGTGCTGTGTAACCTGACTATGCAGAGCTGATGCATCTGTGTAGATGTGCAGGGTGTCTGGTTTGGAGGGTATCCTTCAATCACAGCTGATTTCCGTCTGTATGGGCAGAAGAGGCAGCCTTGAAGCATCCCTTGAAATGCCTTGCAGACATACAGATTGCCTTTGAATGGAACATTGCAGGATTGTGGAATAACTGAGGTTGAAAGGAAATGCTGCTCAAACGGCCTGCACAAAGCAGGTTCAGCCAGAAAGGTTACTTAGGTTGGTATTTAGTATCTCCAAGAATGGAAACTTTTCAGCCACTTTCTCCTTATAGATTATAGAGCTTTGCGCTACCTGAACAGTATCTCTAACCTTGCACTCTGTGTTGTGTAGGTGAATCATAGAATCACAGAATAGTTAGGGTTGGAAGGGACCTTAAAATCATCTAGTTCCAACCCCCCTGCCATGGGCAGGGACACCTCACACTAAACCATATCACCCAAGGCCTTGTCCGACCTGGTCTTGAACACTGCCAGGGATGGAGCATTCACAATCTCCCTGGGCAACCCATTCCAGTGCCTCACCACCCTCACAGGAAAGAATTTCCTTCTTATATCCAATCTAAACTTCCCCTTGTTTAAGTTTTAACCCATTACCCCTTGTCCTGTCACTACAGTCTCTAATGAAGAGTCCCTCCCCAGCATCCCTATGGGCCCCCTTCAGATACTGGAAGGCTGCTATGTGGTCTCCACGCAGCCTTCTCTTCTCCAGGCTGAACAGCCCCAACTTCCTCAGCCTGTCTTGAATAGGCAGATAGGCAGCTGTTAAACTCAGGATGATGTTTTGTCCTTTGTGGTTTGTGGTATGTCCATACAGGACAGTTTGCAGGATTGAGACCTCCCTCTCTTTCTCTCTGCATTCTGCTTTTTCTTGCTTTCTGCCTGGTATGTTAGCCACAGTGAGTGATTTGTGTCAGATAATGTCAGAGTAAATAATGTGAATATAATAAAGCTGTAGTTAAGATACAGTAAAGCTTCTGCTCATAAGCCACTATCAGTTTTATTTCTCATTATAGTAAATAGTCCTTTTTGTCTTCAAATTATAGTAAGGAACATTCATTCCTTCAAAGTGGTGACACCAGTGAAAGCTGTGGTTAAATAGTGTCCTCATTTTACATTGACAGATTTGATGTGAAGATGCGAAGACTTGAGACTTGACACTCTCGGATCTCATCATTCTGCACAACCCATTTGTTCGTGCTCTCTCATTTCCTGTGGGAACCTGCTTTTCCCAAGACTTTATGGACTTTCTGAATGTGTCAGAAATTCTGTATTGCCATCAAATAAGTGGACTTCCAGCTTTACTTTATATATAATAGAGCATTTGTCCTGAGTTTTGTTGTTTCAGGTTTTTTTTTTCCCAACACGGAAACCTGGTCTCTGCTACCAATTTTCACTTTAAAGAACCAGGAGTTTTGGAGGATGCCTTGCATATGTCCCAGCGTGCAGGGAATCAAACTATATTACAGCCACTTGAAGAAATCAGATTGAGACTTGTGCCCTAGGGCAAGATGTGTGAGGACAGAAGCATTTGCAGTGTAAATGGTGGGGCGGGAGTGTGTGTTTATCTTAGTTGCAATTCGCCTGAAATAGGCTGCAAATAAATCCTTAAATCAGCAACTAAAAAGCTAGGTAAGCCGCTGTAGTGAACAATGCAAGTTAGAAGCGATGAGCAATGAGGTCGTTAATTATTGTTTCATAGTATGTTAGTTCATTTGGTTCCATTTGCAGTTTAAAATACTTAGCTGGTAAAATGATTTTTGTCATCAAAATACAAAGCATGCCCAGAGTAATTTCTTGGGAAGCAGGGCAATATTTCATCTGGAGAAATACACTTCAGTCTACTGGTTTTGTATTTTTGATTGATTTCTTTTGGTATTACTTAATTGTGCTTTTCTTCATTGAGCAATGTGACAAGAGAAGGGGAAACAACTTAAACTAGGTCAGAACTAACTACATTAGTGGTCTGACTAAAATGTTTAAAACCAATTGGTGACAATAGTACTAAGAAAGTACAAACAGCAACTACATTGTGAATGGAGGTACAGAGAATTGTAATTTCTAAATTAGAATCTTCATTCAACCTAGATTAGACTAGAATATTTTTAAAGGAGGACAGGGTTATGGATAATAACATTAGTCTGAGTTTTATTCTTGGGTCTGACAGAAGTTTCCTGAGTGACCTTCAGATCATCAATTTGTGTATCAATGGTGGCATTGCACTTCTTCACTTTCCAAGGTTGTGGTGGTGCTTGATTTATTTGTGTTTCTGATGCTTGAATTGTAGGTGCTGTACAAGTATCAATAAACAAGGAAATCAGTAGTATGGGGCTTAAAGAGTTTATGCAGGTATGCAGGTTAGACCCTCTGAAAATATAACATTGACTTCTTCTTAGGACACCCATTCACTGTACAGCATTGCTTGTGTAAACTGTCACATGTTTGGTGATGCAGAGACAACAAAACAAAGTTTCTTTTTCACATGAGTTCCAGAAATGGAAAAACTTAGCCTATCTCTTCCACACTAAGAAAGAAAAAGGATTTCAGCGTTAGTTGTATTCACTGTTTAGTGAACACCGTTCACTAAGGCTGAGTCAAATTGTTCATCTGAACAGATGTTTTGTATAATTTTCCTAGTCTAATTCTTCTGTGTTTTCTCATTTTAAGAAATACGACTTTATAGGCATTTCTAGTCCTGACTAGAAGGAGGTGCATGGAGTAGTGAATTCCTTATCAAAACTGGAATTCACAAAAATGGAAGTTAGTTTCTACTCAACAGAGCTCTTGCAAAGGGCAGAGAATTTGATTGTAGAGAATTTTGAGATCATTGGGTGAAGGAAGAAGTGTGGTGTGTGTTGCATTGAGGATGTGCGGGCTTTGCTGTATCATTCTTCCAGTCTTGTTTCGTTTAGGTTTGAGATCATCTTGAATGGGGATGCAGGTTTTGGGGGGAATGTTAATGTGTTGCTAGATTTTCATACACGTCCAGAAGCAAGATCCAACTAAGATTCCATGGAGGGACTTGGATGTGACGCTGGCAGCAGCAGTTCAGGGCCCTGCTTACACGTTCTTGTCCCACCTCATTTGGTTAAGGCAGCTCTGCTCGAAGCTGTACACAGTGAGGAGCCTTCCACAGCCTCCTGTCACCAGTCAATGGCAGCATCTTGGGTCTGTGGTGCTGGGTGCAGAAGAGTGCCATCAGCTCTTCAGAAGGCACAAACTGCTCAATCTTTGGCTGTTTTCACCACAGAAGATCAGGTTGGGTGGAAATACTGAGCAGTTGCCAGCTGAACCAGCTTCTGAAAAGTGTCTGGATGATTCCTTTTGCAGTTGTGTATTCTTCAGTGTGATCTGAGAGAGGGTGCTGTTGTACCATGGTGCTGGTGGAGCACAGATACCTGACAGTTTTAGCATTATATTTGATGTTATGGTACCAGATCTTGCAGCTTAGTTATTTCATACTGTGTCTTATAGACAACAGTTTTCATTCCATGTAGCTTTTCAGAGATCAGAACAACCTGGGCTTAGTGGTCATGCCTTGCCCATCTTGAATTTTATGCACGGGTTTCACTGTGGTCATCTTTAGTGCATTAATTATGAAAAAAAATTACTATAGAAGACGCTAAAAGTGCTTTGAATTATTTTTGCAAGGATTCTTAAAGAGCAAGCTTGATTCTGAGGTGTCTATTCAGTAACATGAAGTGATGCATGCACTTTCTGAAGTCATCTGAAATGAACTTCTTTTCCATTCTGTAATGCTTCAGAAATGTAGATTAGCATATTTTCAAAAGTAACAATTACTTATCCTAAGGGAAGGGAAGAAAGAAAGTTTACATGTTTTAGGAGAAGCAAATGGTTAGAACACAGAGCTGAGATTAGCCTGTGTTCTCCCTTTTTACTTTGATAGCAAGTAGCTGTGTATGGTCTGTGCATCTCTTTGGGCAGTCAGCAGAGCACACTGATAACCCAGTTTTCAGAATGAGTGGATGTTAATCTTCATAATCTCCATAGAGTTAAACAGTCTCAAGGGACTCTTTAAAAGCCACTCCTAAGCATTTCCCTCTGTGAGTCTGAAGTAAGTGGTTGCTCCAGCAATATTGATGTTAGGCTCTCTTAAACCTAGCATGTTCCTTTTAAGTTATAATTTGACCTGATATACTACCTGATGTTCTGAAGTGCTAATACCAGTTTGTTAAAATGTGCTGCAAACATACAGACTCATAGAATCATAGAATAGTTAGGGTTGGAAGGGACCTTAAAATCGTCTAGTTCCAGCCCCCCTGCCATGGGCAGGGACACCTCACACTAAACAATATCACCCAAGGCTCTGTCCAACTTGGTCTTGAACACCGCCAGGGATGGAGCATTCACAACCTCCCTGGGCAACCCATTCCAGTGCCTCACCACCCTCACAGTAAAGAACTTCTTCCTTATATCCTATCTAAACTTCCCCTGTTTAAGTTTTAACCCATTACCCCTTGTCCTATCACTACAGTCCCTAATGAAGAGTCCCTCCCCACCATCCCTATAACCTCCCTTCAGATACTGGAAGGCTGCTATGAGGTCTCCACGCAGCCTTCTCTTCTCCAGGCTGAACAGCCCCAACTTCCTCAGCCTGTCTTCATAGCGGAGGTGCTCCAGTCCCCTGATCGTCCTCGTGGCCTCCTCTGGACTTGTTCCAACAGTTCCATGTCCTTTTTATGTTCAGGACACCAGAACTGCACACAATGCTCCAAGGGAGGTCTCATGAGAGCAGAGTAGAGGGGCAGGATCACCTCCTTCGACCTGCTGGTCACGCTCCTTTTGATGCAGCCCAGGATACGGTTGCTTTCTGGGCTGTGAGCGCACACTGAAGCCGGCTCATGTTCATTTTCTCATCGACCAACACCCCCAAGTCCTTCTCCGCAGGGCTGCTCTGAATCTCTTCTCTGCCCAACCTGTAGCTGTGCCTGGGATTGCTCCGACCCAGGTGTAGGACCTTGCACTTGGCATGGTTAATAATACTTAACAGCATAAAAAAGGTTTTATCCAATATAATTGCAGCATCATAGAGGTAAAAGCCAAATTTTAGCCCATCCTATAATTTTATGAATTGTTTCAGTAATGCAGAGGAGCACAGAAGACTGCAAGGGCTAAAGGACTGAGCCTCTTTGTACTCAAAGGGATTATATGCTTTAAAAGCGAGTAGATTAAGAAACATCTTATGAAAAGACTAGCAAAATATTCTTGAAAAGATTTTTACAGGTGGTTTTGCCCTCAAAGTGAGGGAGGACAGGTTTTAGAATGCAGTGCTGAATGTCTTTTATTCTTAAAAGCAAGTCTTCTCTTAAGTTTGAATAGGCAACAGTTTCAGCAGGTAAATATATACTTAACCTTTCAGTAATTGTCTGGTTCAGTTTCAAGGGTGATTTATGTGCATCCAGCTGTCCTTATTTACTGCACGGATAATGAGGAATGGCTTCCCTGTTGTAGTAATTTATAATTTAATTCATCGATCTATAGGTTCGCAGAAATCTTACTGTCTTAGTTAGCAAAACCTAAGTGAAGTCAGTCTGCTATGAATTGTTGACACTAATAATTGAACACCCAGTTGATGGTTGGAGTTGTACTACTTTGATCTTTTGACTGCTTCACAGGCAGAAAATCGTGCTATGCCATGTGTAGAACAAACTTGAGACATAACGTGTTCTTTAATCTGTAATTTGTACTGTGTTAATTTTCTGTGTGTGAGTAAGAGGTCTTCAGGCAATAGGGTTGAGGATGAGAAGAGATGTACCAGCAAGAACACCAAAGCCTGAATTGTAACATTTCTGTGGGTTCCTCAGTGGAAGCTGTATTTGATGAGGGGGAAAGGAAACATATTTGGTGAGGAGATGTTATCCATCTTCACACTTACTTCTGATGCTTTCATATTCACTGTATTCAAGGTCTAAGCAGTGGTCTGCCATTTTCAGGCACTTAAAACAGCAATAAAATAGAACAGACACTGGCTTAAAAATGGTGCTGCCCATTTTAGTTCTGTAATTACCTTGAAAACATTGCAAAAAATTGCATAACTTTGCACATGAAGGATTAGGTAAGAGTTTGAACACCTAAGTAGGGTAAAACAACCTCAAAAAAAGGATGCAATCTCTTTCTTGCTTCAGCCATGTTTAAATAAGATAACCCCTATAAAGCTTACTTAATAACATCTTGGTGTTTACAGTAGCACTCTGTTCGTATGTGTTTGTGATGTTGTTTGTTCTGTTCCATGACACTAATGACTGTAGAATTCAGAATTCATAATTCTGAGCTATTTCTGGTACAAACCTGAGCTTTCTTTTGAAATGATTTGTTCAGAACCAGAAATTTTGAAGGATGAAGGCACTTGGTCAAAAAAAAAATAATGCCCTAACTCTACAAAGGGGCAAAGTTACTAAAGTTACAAAGATAAGAGTTGTAACATGCATTTATCTTTGGTTTAAAAGCCTTATGTTGACATGTTTTGTCCTGGAATGATAACACAAAGAACATGTTCAAAGTAGGAGCTATTTGACTGAGAATGTGAGTGTACTGTAACCTAAAGTAGTTTACCGCAAGGGATTCTTGTTCTTCTTTTTCATTCCACTTAACAGAAGTTGTGCAGCATCTGGTTATATCTAATTTTGGATTTTTGCTACTTTTGAGAGAGAAGCAAGATCTGAATAGCTGGGGAATTCAAGTATATATGATTTTTTTTTTTTTTGTTTGATTGTTGTAGTGAAAGAATTCTGAGTTTTGCGTTTCAAATGCTGCTTCTTTATCTTTCAGAGAGTATCCAGTCCACTGAAACAGAATTTGTGTTAGTTGAAAATGCTGGATTAATTCCAGGACATGCATCAGCTTAATTCTTCCTAAGAACATATAAGAATAAAACACCAAACGCATTATGAACATGCTTTATAAACTGAAATGTTCTTTTAAATGACTTAGAAGAACAACATGTTCTAGTAACTGGATGTGTTGTGTAATGGAATTTCTCAGGTCTAATATGTAATCTTCAAGTTATAAAAAAAATTTAAAACTGTACATAAGGAGTTCTTTAGACATTAGCTGAATAAAATTATATAGAGGAAAATTGCTTAATAAATTTAGGTATTCAGCTTTAACAAATTATTATTATTATTGTTATTATAATTATCATCATCATCACAGGAATGCCTATTTTAGCTGTCATTTTACACTTTCAAAGAGAAAGCATTATCTAGTACAGTTCTTTCCCCAGGTCTGTCACTGACATTGCCTGAGCTCCTTTGCCCTTTTAAAAAACTGTGGGAAAGCCTGGGAAAGCAGTTTGAGTGGCCAGTAGGAATCCCTTGAGTGCCATATTCTTAACAATAAAGCCTAACAGACTTCACCGATTGTGTTTCTCATGTAGTTTTGTTCCTGGCTCTTGTCCCTACTATCATAAATAAAGGTAATCTCTAAAGGGGAGATTAGGCATCAACTAAACCAGTCAGTTAATTACACTTAAGCAACATGCACGTTATTAGCTTATTGAGCAGCGTCATCCAGCCTCCCATGAAGTTTTATCTGTTTACGAAGAAGATGCCTTCCATAATTGTAATTGAAACACCAAAATGACTCACAGTTTGTAAATGTTAATGAGAATATATTATGCAGCCAGACTCTCCTTATGTGTTGTTTGCAAAGGGGTCACACTTTTGGCTTTTCAGTCAGCTTTTTGTCAGTGATGTGTTTCCCATCGTGTCCTAATGTTTACTAAAGTTTACTAACTTGTAGAGAATTTCAAAATTGGAATGATCCTCATGGGAATAGAGTACAAGTGTTCCTCCCATTTAGGTATTCTCCTAATTACCTCAGGTAAGAAGTGAAGCAGCCCAACTTCACTCAGTCCAGTTCCTGTAGATTATTATACTGTAAGAAGGGATCTCAGTTAACATCTGCTGCTACTGAATCCAGTTTTTATAGGTAATCTTGGTGCAATATTACATCATTAATGTGTTCCATAATTTAGATTTCTTAAAATTAGAGTTATTAGATTGAGTTATTGAACTTCTTTAACGAGTTGACCACAGGGTGCTTCCAGCCATAACAGCCAAAGTTAATACCATGGCATGATATCTTGAGATGAAGCTGCTGTGAGTTACGAACTTTTAATTTAGTTTCTCCTTTTCTGGAATAAAAAGAGGAATGTTTACTACAAAAAATAATGCTTAACTAAACGTATGTATCTAAATACTACAGAATATATTTCATGCACAGTGGTTTTAGCTTGTTTAGTGCATCACAGAATCATGCTGGAGGGTTGGTTGTACAACAGCACTCTGAGAAACATTGTCAAAGTGATTTTATTGTTTTTTCCTTCTGATGCCTGTGTTCTGTGGCCATGTTTGCAGTCTTTGAGTTGCAGCTGTCATATTTCAGTTGCACTCTCCGGAGTCTCTGGGTGCTGGAGCTGTCCAATTTTGACTCTTTTAGTAGTTGAACTGTACTCTTGCAGGTGAGGTACCAAATGTAAACCTTTACTACCATTCAGCTAAGTCTTCATGTGCCCTTGCTATTAGTACTGATTTTATAAAAGCTTTATGTGCTCTTTGGTATTTTAGAGACTTTAGAGATTATAGAGATTTCTTTATAACAGCACAACATGCAATTCATGTAATGGCATTCAAAAGAACAGGTGAAAATAATTGTTTCCACTTCTCACCTCTTCATTATAAGTTTTTGTATTTTCTCTTAATATTCTGGCTTGCATTACTTGAACTTTTGTTTTAATGGATAATTTGTTGAATGTATCCCTCCATTTTTTGCAGGTGTGTTGCCATACAATGCTGGGCTGTGGTTTAGTCTTAAGAGATTTCAGTAGGTGTTTAATGTGCTGACAAAATTTCACAGATTCTAAAGTTCCAGTTTTAAAGATTCCAGTATTACTAATTTCTGTCACGTATTGATGATCTTAAGGGTCTTTTCCAACCTAAATGGTTCTATGATTCTTAGCCCTTAAGAATACTGAGCTGAGTCTCAGCTTTGTACTTCTTCCACTCTGTGAGATACCTCCTCTCTGACCTCTGTTGGTTAAATGCCAAGAGTTTTCCACATGGAGCATCCTTTCCCAAAAGGGACACAGTGGGTGGCAAGGGTCCTCTTCAGCTTCTCCCATTTGGACTTAGATTCAAGGAAGATGCCTGAAAGATGAATAGAAATGAGCAGGGTGCACAAAGATTCCTACCAGAATTGTGAAATAGAGGCAGTGCTCAGGACTGAACTTGTAGCTGTTCTGGAAAACAGCACCTTGTAAAGAACCTCCCCTGGCTTAGCATCTCACTGCTACTTTTTCAACAAATTCTAGCTGAACATGGCTCTGCTGCAGTGTAGATACAGTTTGTACCTGAGTGAAGATCTGGGATTTGAGTCTTGTTCTGCTGGCAAGCTGGTTCAAGTCTGAACACATTGTGCCTTCCGAACCAAAAGAGGAAGAGCCTCACATTTAGAACTTTTAGACTCCTGCAATTTAAAAAAAAAAAAAAATATTTAAGCTAGCAATTATGCTTGGATTTAGCAATACTGAAGTTTAGTTTATAACAGATGTGAACTAAGAGGGGGTGATAACATCAGAAAAGGTAAATAGGAGAAGAGGAGTATCTTGTGTGTAGAAAACCCTTCTGTGAATCAGACCAGTGAGGTGTGTCATAGTTGGCAATTGCCCATGGGCAATATCTTCATACGGTAACATTTTTTATTCAAGTTTTTGGCATAATTCCCTTGGATTAGTAATATTTTTTTTTGTTCCTTGCCCCTCTTTGTAAAAGTTTTTTTTTCCTTTTTCATTTATGTCTGTCCATTTACATATGTATGTCTCGATCTCCTACAGCTGCCTCTGATTCTTCAGGGATGCTAACACCCTCTTCCGATGACCCTGCAATTCCAATCTCCAATGCCCACGTGTTTTTTCAGCTAGGCATCATTCTGCTTTTTCCCACATTTCTCTCATTCTCCAGAGGAATTCTTTATAAGCATCTACAGTGTGATTCTCTGCTGACCTTTAAAATTGTTATGAAGTCTAAAAAACATTTGATGGTCTTTCGCTTACTTGCACTCAAAGAGTACTTCTGTCATGTTGATTGCTACACCCAGCATATTCAAGCAGCAGGGTCCAGAACTGACTGCCATGATACAGTTTTCATCTATGACTTTCTGACTAATTAGAATATAATAAGGGGGCTGGAGCACCTGCCGTATGAAGACAGGCTGAGAAAGTTGGGGCTGTTCAGCCTGAGAAGAGAAGGCTGCGTGGAGACCCCATAGCAGCCTTCCAGTATCTGAAGGGGGCCTACAAGGAAGCTGAAGAAGGACTCTTCATCAGGGATTGTAGCAACAGGACAAGGGATGATGCATTCAAACTGATACAGGGGAAGTTCAGGTTAGATATAAGGAAGAAGTTCTTTACTGTGAGGGTGGTGAGGCACTGGAACAGGTTGCGCAAAGGAGTGGTAAATGCTCCATCCCTGGTGGTGTTCAAGGCCAGGTTGGACAGGGCTTGGAGCATCCTGGTCTAGTGGAAGGTGTCCCTGCCCATGGCAGAGTGGTTGGAACTGGATGAGCTTAAGTTCCTTTCTAACCCAAAATATTCTACGATTCCATGACCTCTCTTTGCTTCAGTTTGTTCATGTGCGCTGTGGGAACAGTAATTCTATCAAATGCTCTTTAGAGCGTTTATGAAAGCTAAGTGTGAAGGAAAGGAGTGTGGTTTAAAGAGAAATCATACCAACATTATTTTTCCTCAGAATACATCTTTTTTATTTGCTGCTGTAGAGTCCAATATCCAGAGTTATTAAGGCTGCTTAATTTTTGCCCACTCTTCCAAGTACAGTTGAGTGCCTCATTTCCATTTACCAGTTTGAATGTATCTGTGGGGCTAGAAGTCTGACAGATGAACCAGTTATCCAGAAATTAACTATGGGGAGGCAAAATTGTATTCCTGAGTATGCAAAGAGATTCCATGTTTTATACTCCTTTAATTTTTAAAATTTCATTTGAATTTGACTTGTGAAGTTTGGCCAATGTCTGCTGATTTCTCTCAGTATTTCCTGTGGTCCAGTTTTCATGACTACTTTGAAAATCCCCTGCCTGTCTCTTTTCTAGAGTCATTGAATGGCTCTCTCTGGGACAGTGTTTCCTAATTTTGCACAACTCATTTTCAATCAGGTTGTTTAATCTGCATTGTTTAATCAAAAGTAATAGCAATAAATTCTTCTTTGTATCCAGTTATAAAGGTGAGAACTCTAAAACTTTCACACAATATTAAAATTCTAATTTTAATGGCACAAAGGCATATTTGACATGAGCTATTACTAAAGCCCCAGTTTGAAGGAAGCAAAAAATTGCCTCTAGGTTGGTACTTTTAAATCCTAGTTTCAGTCCATAAATTTGATTGTAAAGTTAAATTGAAAAACCAGAATATTTAACAAGAAACATAAAATTCTTAAGAATTGGAGATGCTTTCTGCTTTAAAATATTAGAACGCAGAAAAAGGGAAATTGAAAACACACATGAGCTTATTATCAAAAGTAATTGAGATCTAAAAACTG
Source organism: Pezoporus flaviventris (assembly GCF_033815535.1). Taxonomy (NCBI): domain Eukaryota; kingdom Metazoa; phylum Chordata; class Aves; order Psittaciformes; family Psittacidae; genus Pezoporus; species Pezoporus flaviventris. The sequence continues at coordinate 1,684,341 of NW_026892630.1, read as the reverse complement.
CCTTGGATACTTGCATATACCCGTTTAAAGTTAATAGAAACCATATCATATATCTGAGAACTTTCCTAAAAACACATCTGGAATAGTTGTCAGGTAGGAACTATCCAGGCGTATTCCAGCTAGTTAGACTATAACTCCTGTAACTTGGAACATCTTTATGTTGATCCAGAACACTGTCAATAAGTTTACAAAAAATGTTGCCCTTCACTTACTCACAAAAATGTGGTTCAGCATTTCATGAGTGGAAGTAGGTGCCTACTGATGGCCATTTGCATCCTATGTTTCAGTACAGTTCCCAGTGACATTTGTTTGCTATGAAGGAGATATCATGACTTGCATCTCTAAAAGAGAGAGAAAAATTATACCTAATCACAGAGTATGGGTTCCCCTAATGCTGCTGTCATTGTCGTGGGTTAAGAGTATAGGATATAGGGAGCTGTTAATTTTAATAGTTGTGTCCTGAATCTGCCCATATACGCATATATATACATATATATATATATATATAAAGAAATAAAAATAAAAATCCCAGAAATCCCAAGGACAAGACACAGAACCTGTATGCCATCTGACATTTTTTACAAGCTTTCCAGAATTAATCTGTCTAGGAGCTACTATGCTCAGCTTAATTATGGAAAGGCTGCATCTGTGTTCAAAGCTGTTGAGAGAGAAAGAAGAAAGTAAAAATGTCCACTAGGTTTGATTAACTGCTTTCAGCCTGATGAATAAAGACAGATGGTTACTAGTTATTTTTCCTTAATGGATTTTGGAGATCCATTTGGTGGATGAATTAAAGTTATAGGTCCCAAATCTGCCTTTGAAGCTATGCCTGCATAGACCTTAGTGATTCTAACAAATTTTGTATGCATCCAAGAGAGATGTTTGCCCTAAGGCTGTTAAATATGCTGTTAAAAAGCAGTTTTGAAATGAAAACTAAAAGTCAAATGATAGTTTACAATATTAATAAAACAAGTTACAAACTATGTAACTTGGGAAGGAGTTCCTTGCAAGGGATGATTAGGGTGAAGTGCCTGTGCAGACTTATTCCCATAGAATCTGTGCCTGTTCAGGTGTGACCTCTGCCTGGGGCTTGTCAATGTTTTAATACTGACTTGAAAACTTAGAGAAGTTCATTAAAGTTGTATTTGATAGTTTTGTCACACGGAAAGAGAAATAAATACTTTTATGGTGTAGGTTTGTTTGCACGTGTCAAATGTGGAGGAGGGCTTTAAGACAGGGTCTAATTCTGCAGGTGTGCACATGTTTAAATTCGTGGGTGTGAATGTTTCTGTCCTTTACTTATGTATGAATGTCTGTGTTTATTTTTAAGAATGTATTTGATTGTCTGTGGGTTCGGGCTCTCAAGGAACATTTAGTCTTGAAGGGTATTGGGACGTCATTCAGCAACCTCTTAAATGATCTGCCTAGTTTTATGTGTGAATAGTCACAGTGATTTCAGTTGGATTAGACATAACATAAACAATTAGATCTAAATCTAAACAATTTTTGAGTCAGGGGTTGAGGTTACCGTATGATATCAGATGTCTAAGATGACAATAAAGGGAAACAAAACAACAAAAAATTACACTGAGTATACTGATTTTTCCATAGTTGGTGGGTTGCCTAAAGTGAAAAACACCATTTAGCTAAAATGCTACCTGCCATAGAACCATCAAACCCCACACACATCCTGAAAGGGACCTTGAGGGGTCATCTAATTTGTCCCCAGGCACCACTCAAGGATCGTCTGTCATTAAGTAATTCCTGACAGAGAGCTGGTCTCATTGACAACATTTGAACATGATTACAGCTGTTTACAAGCAGCACAGACATTTCTGGAAAGCAAGGGGAATGCCCTTCGGATCAGCATTAAAGGAGAAATCGGTGACATTCAGTATGTAGCAAACACACGTTCAATCAAAATAATAATGTAAGTCATTGATTACACACAGAGTGAGGTCACGACTCCTCAACAGGAAAAATACATGGCTTCACCATTCAGAAGCGAGAGACTTGTCCTTCAAGTGACAGAAGACAGAATGTGTTTAGGGCAGGTGACACTTTTTCATGGTTGGTTGATCACTTAATGCTTTTTTGAATCATCACCTCATTTTTCATCTCATTTTGCTTCAGCTTTCATTTCAAAGACTAACTGATATAACAGAGAGTAAAACCTAAAAATAAGTGAATCCATTTATGAGAGGCAGAGATGTTTTTAAGAGTTTGCAGGTGGGAGGGAAGGCATATTGCAGATGTGCATAGTTAATAACCCAAGTGATGATGGCGAGATGCTACCACCCGTTTTCTTTAATCCCCTTTGCAGAATCCATGCTCAGAGTTCAGAGACATGTTCTGGGCCTCCAAGTTGCATGTGATTTTTTTTTAATGTCACTATCTACCAGGAATGACAAGTTATGTCGATGGTGTAGTAAACCTCCCCACTTTAAAGGACAAAGAGAGAGAGGTGCAGATAGACTTGGAGTTGAGGATTTATTTTTATTTTTTAAATCTTGCTTAAACAATATTGGTTTATATCTAGGTTGCACTTAAAGGTCTGATTAAAGATATGTGTTTATGCTAGCTGCAAGTTTGCAGTTTGGTTAAATATTTGTAAGGGTGCTATAGGGCCCAGATTTAAATGGGAACTAGTAATCTACCACATGTACCTGGAGTCCCTGGTGAGCTGGGATTGCTGAAGTTAGCATCTCCATCACTACTGTTACCTGTCTTAGCTACTGAGTTTGTCTACCCGTGCTTTAATCTGGCTTTTGGTCACCATGTGTGCCTCATTTTCTGTTTGCCTCCACATTCACATTGCTGTTTATGAATTTAACTATGATAAAAAATATGTGACTTTTGCATAGATATTACCTAAATATTTGAAAATGCTTTATGGTCTATTATAAACATGTGTGGAAAAGGTCAGATGTAAGGCAGATGTTTCTCCAACTTGCCATTGTTTGGAGACATGCAAGAGAAGTTACGTGAAGAAGATGCAGAAGTGCATTTTTTTTTGATGTAGATATAGAGAAACTTCTAAAAGAGTAGCAGGCAAACCAGTGGTGCATCTCAAGAATTTTAGGGAAGAGTCTGTTGCTCTCAAAGTAGTGGATTAAGATAAACTGGTATCTCTTCTTCTCTAACCCTGATTGTTCTGTGAAAGCTGTTTCATATTACCTTATGAGAGAAGGAAAGCAGGCGAGTGTAATTTCTCATGAGGATAACATCAAGATAATTCCTGGCTGACTTGCTGAGGAGTACATAATTGCCTTTAGGTTTTCTGATTCTATCCTCTTTTTGGAAAATAATGACAATTTGATTGATAAAAAATTAGTTTGGAAAGTATACAATCCGCTTTGAGCTGTTCCTGAAAGCCTAGAGAGCAATAGATGTCCATAGAGAAGAAAACCTCCCTTACAAATACACAGGAGTGCTCATAATCTTAATGATTTGTCTGATTTAAGATGTTTTGTCTATTTCAGAAAATTTAAAAGGGTGATTAGGGTTCATGGAAATACCAAGGAAGACTTACAGCCTATGGCTTTATTTCATATGGCACGTTATTACAAGACCTACTACTTCAAAGCAAAGATAGAGCTGCTGCAGGCATTGGATTCACAAGGGAAAGGCAGGCTGCAATTGTTTCTTTTGAAGACTGTATAATGCTAAGATGTATGTTGCACGGGTCCCTGCCAAAAGGATTTACAAGCCCAGTTTGGCCATGAGTACAGATGTTCCTCAGTCTGAGGTTCTTACACTTGAGAAAGTAACGAGATTTAGCTGAGGAAGTAATTACTATTAATATTACTATCTTTTGTTAAAATTATTTCTTAGAATATTGAGAAATGGTGAGCTACAGCTGTTTCTTCACTGCCAAGTGAAGATCTCCAGGAATTACTATGTTTGAATTTACAATCTTTACAATTACTGTATTTCTAAAAACAAAACCTCCTTTAGCTTGGAAGTAAAATGTATTTTTCACTTTTCTTTAATGGATACATACTTCATTTGACAAGAATTATTTCCCCAAAGGGTGTATTAAAAAAATAGTTTGAACATAAAGGAGAGGTTATACAGCTCTATTTCCAGTTACACGTAAACTTTTTTCCCTTTATTCATGCCTGTGAGTTCAGAGATCTTAATTCACAAGGTACTTGGCTACATTCCTGGCTTTAGGCAGACTAATAGTTTTGCTGCCTTTACTGGATAATTCATGTGCTTCAAGTTGAGTGCCCGAATAGATAACTGGCTGAAGGAAAAGAATTATGTCAACCTTTGTATAGCAGTTCAATAATATTTGTAAGAGCAAAGTCTGTTTGCCTAAATTAGTTTTGTGTATGCAAGTTCAATAGTTTCTGCATCCAGGATTTATAGCCTGAAAAGTGCTTGTGTAGCCATGAAGTCCATAAAAATCCGAATGTATGAAAGTGTTTATATACTCTCAGAAGTTGTAGTCAACCAAACAAATGATTTTGTATGTTTTCTGCTCATATATATATTTAATCAGGAGAATGATTTTTATCTTTTTGTTAATGACTCATTTGTTGAAGCAGATTCCAACCTATTTTCTGCTGAAATTGTTTTCTAAGAAAAGCCTTGTATCCAAGAAGAGCTCGAAATGCAAATCCTTTACCCAAGCCACAAAGCACACGAAACACACAGAGCAGGGACCCTCAGGAGTAGCTGAAAAAGCCTGAATCAGCAAACACAATAGAATAAAATGGAAAACTGAAGAGTTCTGTGGTAAATCCTAGACTGAACTGAAAAACAGATCTGTGACTGGCAGAGACAGAGGAAGCTGAGATAGAGACTGGACACGTAGAAGTAATGTTTCATGCTTCTAAAGAATGTAATTTACATTGCAACAGGGACAGAAGAATATCAACAGACAGCAAATATTGGGAATGGTATGTGGTACTTTGGGATGAAGGGAAAGTGCTGAAAGGAAGAATGTTGACTAGCAAATTAGTGGAAAGTGCAAAGGAAGCACATGAGAAATGTGGCCAAAGAGGTGAAAAACAACACAGGGAAAGGTAACAGAAACATTCTGAAGGCCTTGTGGTTCAATTGGAAGCTTCTACTATGTTGGAACATCACAGAGGCTTTAAAAAAAGTAAACAGCAGGAAAACTTCTGAACAAGAAATGAAGCTATGAAAAGACAGAAGAGTGCTTATTACCAGAGTAATACCAGAACAGAAAAAGAGCTTGGCACTGCAGTTCAAAGAAGTTGTGAACAGGCGCAGCTTCCCCACTTTAAAAAAGGAACAGGGGAACCTGAACATTTTGCCTATTTTTGTGTTAAGAACAGAAATCGGAAGCACAGCCTGTAACTATCATGTTGAAAAATACAGAGCCAGCAAAGGATGACAGCAAAAAGCTTAAAGAAATAGGAAGGAAGTAAATTAATAGCTGGGAAGAAGTGATTGTGCCTAAAGAATGAGAATGTGGTATCAAGGATCCCACACACTGGCGAGGTATTCATGCGTTTTCCTGGGGAAAATCTTCTTCAGTGATACTACGCAGGATGAAAGATGCTGTGACTGTAGAATTTTGGGGGGATAAAAGTTGGATTTGGACTCAAGAAATTCTATAGAGACTAGCTGTTCATGTTGGAGATTACCATGCAAGGCTCATTCTGCATGAAAGGCATCTTCTTTTGCCATTGCTTTAATTGACCTTCCATAGTTAGCACTTAGCATGAAGACACTTGTGTCATGGGGCACACTTGAGATCTGCGAAGTCCCAGTTAGAAACATCAGAAACAGAGATTGAAGTGAGGGTAAGTAATGGCACAATGGAACAGTTCACCCAGGAGGCTTGTCTGAATCATGTAATCCGCTGCTGTTTGGCATTGGCATGGACTATGGAAGCAATATTGAGGCTTCAGTATAGAATATATAGATTGCCAAGGCATAAAGGGACAGGGCACTTGAGTTATTGTCTGATGCCTCTGAAAAGCTGGGAAGACAGACAAATGTCCTGGCAAAGGTAGGTCAAGCTTGGCTCAAAATCAGTTAGCTCAAATCCATCCTCCTTGTAACAGATGTTATGTTGATGCAACATCCTGATAATTTAAAGAAGCCACATCTTTTCCAGCAAAACTATCAGGAAGTGTGAGATAGGGTGTATATTCATAGCATAAGAAGTCATGGCGTAGAGAAATAGGAACACAAACTCCATCACAATCTCTTGTTAATGTACAGCTGTTAGAACTGGAGACATCCCAAAGTGGTAGAAAAGGAAGTAGATGCTTTCTTAAGATGGATACTGGGCATATGGTGATAAAACTTAACTCGTTGTGAAGTTGTGCTGAAAAGTCCTCAAGCAGCAATCTGTCACCCCTGGTTCTTGAGGGAGTTCATGAAGTGGGTACTGCAAGTTAGCGTTTCTCAGCCAGCTTTAGATCATACCCATCTGACAGCAACCCATCTTGTGGTGTGTATGCACTTACATGTAATTTTATTCACACACCAGTGTGAACACATGGTCAGTTTCTCATTAAAAGAAGCCTTCACTGGTTATATTTTATATTAAAAATATTAATTCAACTTTAATTCAGACAGAGATCAGTCCCCACCAGTTCTTCCCATGATTGTTCTTCAGTGCTGTGGGTGCAGATGGGTGTTGTGTCAGTGTGTGCATATGGCATCCCCAGCAGCCCATATATTCACCCAGCCCTCCAGTGCAGTGTGTGAGGGAGAGCATGTACACGTGCACATATGCATTTCAGTGGGGGATGTGGCAGGGCTGCACAGAGCAGAGGGGAAGACTCGTGTGGAGATGCTCTGCAGGGGCACGCATGGTGGCCACAATAGTTTGGCCCCTTGACCACCTCTGTCTGCTCCCCGCAGATTAAGGGGAGCCAGGGTGGACATCAGGCTGGAGGTGGTCACTTCTGCCCCTTGTCCCATTATGCAGAAGCTGCAGCTGGCTGTAGCCTCAAGTGTGAGAGTGGATGCTTTAAATGCCGGCACATCTGTGATCATCCAAATAATGTAAATAAGGAAGAGGAAGCAAAATTCTCCAAGGAAATCTGTAAGAAGATGCCTTAACAGGGGGCAAGGCATAATTGACCTGGAGACCAGTGTGCTATTAAAAAGCAGAAGCAGCAAATGGCAGAGAAGTGAAAATAGTTTATACTTCTTGCACTAGTGGCAGGATGGATGAATGAGTGTTCACAATAGTAATGACAGCAGACCTTGAGGGTAATGTCCCTTTAAGAAACTGACCTCATCTTTTATGTAAACTACCTATAGAGGTATGCTTTCATTTTTACTGGCTCTAAAAATTCATATTCAACAGATTCATCATCCCATAAAACCCCAGAGGAATCATGGAAGGGAAATGTGCTTGTGTCTCATGTTAGGTTTGCGCCCTGTACTTCAATCTTCCAGTGCCTAAAGTAAAATAGGTCAGCACTACATTTTGTATTGGAAAACCAAAGCATGTTATCTGACTGTGTGATAACTTAGGCTCATTCCCCCAAAACAATCAGTGGGGATTTTTAAAAGAGGGTTAAATATGGCTAAATTGTATTTCAATCCCTTTCGCTGGATGAATTTCAAAATTTTCCTGCTGCTCAGGTAACTTCCAGAGTACACAACAGGAGCTGTTAAATCTTTCAAATGTATTTAACTGATTACATTTTTTAATCCAACTTGCTGTGGGTGTTGAACCAGATATTCGTGTCAAAACTAAGATGGATGTTGTCACTGGCGACAAACTGAAGATTCTACCTCATGTGTGTTACATGTATACACTTAATGAAGTGTTCTTAATGGCAAACCAGTAATCACCCTTTCTCAGCTTTTAGGCTAGCTTGATTGTCAATTAACTACAGATATTTGCTGAATGGGGAGTAGGTGACTAGCCACAGGTTTGTGCTAAAGCAAGGAATCTCATTTTGGGCTTTTTGTTGTGAGGGGAAGGTGGCACATGTGTGATAAAGCACAATTCTAACCACACAGATTGCACTACAGAGAGTAAATAACCCTGTCCTGACTCGTTTTTACCACTGCCCATCAGAAATCAGTTCCCCTGAAACTACACTAAGTTTTTAGACAGGAAATTCCAACCGTTTGCTGTAAAGGAAACTGTTATGTTTTTTTTTGTCCAACTCTATGAAAATGTACTTTAAACTTATAAAACATATAGCAGTTAATTTTTTCCTGAAGCCAGCGCTCGCTACATCATGTCTGTTCCCAGTGCTGTCAATCATTATCCAGTCAGCATAGTGTTCAGAAGGTGGAGCTGTCAGGCAGAAGGAATAAAAGGTAAGAAAAGGAAGGCTTCTGCTTTCTTTCTGATGCCAAGGGTAAGTGAGATTATGTCAAACCTTTAAACAGAGTCCCCTTTCTCTGCCCCACCCCCTGCCTGTATATAACACATGCTGCATTTAGCAATACCTGCTTTTACCCAGCCGGTGGTGGGGTGTGTGCATGCCTGCTTCTCACCCTTGCTATGGATGCTCTTGCTGACAGCCCCCTTGGATGGCTCTGTGTGGGCATCACTGCGCTTTTTGGGGTGACTGTGTTCTGCACAGCCAAGAGGAGTCCAGTGGGTAAAGAAAATGTACTGGTCTGGAGCCTCATGCCTGCCTTGCTGGGGCTGCTGTGCGTGGCCATGCTGGGCACTGGTGAGGGGCTGATGGTGTTCTGTGCCTCGTGCCTCGTTTCCTCCATGTACCTGAGTAGCACAGTGCTGCTGCCTGTGGGTGACAAAGCTGTGCTTATTACAGGTAGGGTGCTGCAGGCGTGCTTCGGGAAGCAAAACTGGCTTTTCTCACAAGTGGGCTGGAAAACTTTGTGTCCTCGGGTTAAGTATCTATGAAATGCATGCTTGTGAGGTTTTCTTTTATTGTTTGGGTTTTTTTGCTAATTTTATTTGCTTTGCCTGAGACTTTTTTTTTTTTTAAGGTAAATGAGTGTTCTGAAATTAAGTAGAAAAGCATTTTAATAGACGCTATTATTTTTTAGTGTCTCATTTAATCTTTACAAGTAGCTTTTTAGATGTAGTTGTGAAATTAACCAGTGCAAAAAGCAGAAGAATACTTATGGTGTTCTAGTTTTTTAAGAGAGACGTTAACTTCTGGGAGCCCGTAGAACATGCTATTCATACATTACTTGTGTTTACTTGAATTTATTGTACTGGATATGGATGCTTGGTTATCTTTTAGTATGTGCATTTAGACAGTGCATGCTGTGTCTATGCTGCATGTATTTCCAGACAGTGGTTTGGTGATATCTCTTGGAAATGATGTATGAAATCGTTCGACACTGAGTAATTTCCTTCATTAGCAGAGAAAGCTCAGAGCTAATTAATTGAGTCTCTGTTAACACTCTGATCTACTTAAACCTCACTTTTGTTTTGCAAGGATGGCATTTTTGTGGCTTTATGTCTTTTTTTCCGCTTCTTCTAAAACTTTAGGTGTTGTTTATTTGTGTTAATCAAGCCTTTAAACTGGAGTGCTTGCCAACTGCTTCTTGTATTGTTAACTCGCTCTCTTTTTTTTTTGTTGTTTTATTTTCTCTTTTTCTCCTCTGGAATGGTGAATTAAGTCACTTTAGTTTACATAGCTATTCCGTGCAGAATTTCGTTTGCTTTTATAGGGGCACCTGAAAATAACTTAGATTTGCTTAGCAAGCATTAATATGGGGGTTAAATGCAAAAGTTAAGAGAGAACAAGGTATGTTCTCCCCTCACAGCTGGGTTTCTCCCTGGAGGTGTATCAGATGAAGATGGATGTTGGGCAGGGGGGATCCCTCTTTTCCCACGGTTGCAGACACGGGGGTTGTGCTTGTACTTGGGCATCTCCTTGCTTTTTGTAAGACCGCAGTTCTCCAGGGAAAAGCACTCTCTGAGCTTACCTGCTGTAGAGAATATGAATTAGAGCAATACAGGGGGGTGAAGAATAGTTGGGGATATTCCAGCAAGTGATTGTGCTTTCTCTGTACCCGTGCTGTAACTGTCCTGGGGAAAGGCAAGTTTGGACACCTCTGACAGCTGACATGTCTGAGGAGGCTCTTCTTGGTCTTCCTTCGAATCCAGGCTGTTATGCAATCAATCAAGCCCTCCATCAACTGGAACAGAAGTTTTGCTCAGCACATTTCTTTGTTAAATTGTTTTGACTGTAGTGCATTTTCCCCGTACCAGCCATAGGATGTTTTGCAGGTGTAAGGTGCATTTAAATCAATTTTTGATGTCATTTTCTCCAATTTAAAAAAGACCTGAGGCAGGCACTTTGTGCAAAATGGTGATTCTATTTATTTATTTATACTGCCATCACCACCCCTTTCAGCCCTGCAGGGTTGAGGAATGCTGCTGTGTTCTGGGCAGCTACCACATATCACTAGCGAGATGGCTGCCAAAGGATGGAGTAATAATCTGTGTGCTTATCTCTCTGGGTTTTGTCAGATATTGTTCTGGCCCTCTTTAGGCGTCCCTTGTACAGATGCTGCTCTGTGTTATTTATTTAACCTGACAGTTCACCAGAGTACCATGGGAAGGGAAAACTGCATCCAGTTGTCAAAATGCTTTTTCACATGAATAACTGTGCGCATCTGAGCCGTCCTAGAGCCTTGCTTTAAGTCACTGGTGAAACATTTGTTCTGATCCTCTTCCTGGGAGACAGCACTTCAGTGTCCTAAAACAGAAGCTCCTGGACATGCAAACACTTTAGTGTAGTTTGGTAGATCCAATACCCAGTTTCTGTAAAAAATTAGTGTGATAAAAAAATTGTGAAGATACAAAGTAGCAGGAATTGTGAAATTCTTGCTTCAGTTATCTCGTGCGGATGAGTTTCTGCAGCTAATTTGTCTTTTCATTCTTGATGTGGGGCTTGTCGTTTCTGATGCCTAGTGTGAGTCTATGATAAATGCTCATGATTTAGTTGCAGTCAGTAGCGACTGCCTTTCCTATAATAAATCTTTAGATCAATTCACAAAGTTTTGGTTTTGACATACAAGTAGGGAGGAAAGAATTCTCTCTCTCTTCCCTATAGAGGATTAACAACTGTTCCAATTTCATGAGTTGAAGGGTAATGTTTCTGTGGATGTCAGAAACAGGTCTGAAATTCAAATCAGACTTGTTTTGATAAAAGTTGGGGACAAACCCAATGGCAGGCACAGATGAACACTGCTTTTTATTTCCTTCTTGGAGGAGCTACACCCATCCCTATTTGGGAAGTGGCAGCGTGATCAACAAGTTAAAGCTGTGTTGTAAAACTTAATTAATATCTGTATCTGTGGCTGTGTACTTGCTGGGAAGGATGAAAGGGGAAGGATTTGATCTAGAAATAGGGTTTTTCACTAAAAAAACAGAAAGGAAAGACACCTGGCCCCCACACGCAGAAATCTGTCTTGTCTTTGGGATATTTGCAGGCCTCTTCATGTCTCTTTAGAGAATTCCAAGAATGCAGGTTTTTTCTTCTCTTTTGGGTCAGGGCTGAAAGAAGCTAAATGTGATATACGTAGTGCTCTGGTACATCTTCAACAGACTGCAGACCTAAAAAATGCTAAAAAGCAGGTATTTTTTCTTTATCGAATTAAAAAGAGGACACGAAATTCTTTTCAACATCTTGCAGTGACTGATCCAGGCATTTAGTTTGTGTTTCTTTCACCTGAAATTAAATATTTTCACCTTTCGGGACTGAAGACCCACCTAGAAGACAGAAATTAAGATCTATCAGGATTATGGTGAGTCTCTTTGCAGTTGGGTTCTATTGACTATGGATTTTGGGTGCAGGAGCAGGCCTGTGAATAACTAAGATAGTATCTGCCTCTGTGTGTCAAAGCCAGAGATTAACCCTGGTAAGTTTATGGTAGGATTAAGTAGGGAGTATCACAGCTCTTTCACAAATGAGGAAATAGTAAAAGATCTGGTAGGAGTCCCAGCCCTTTGTCCGGCATTCACGTTTCCAGCCATGTAGGTTTGGAGGCTGAGCATTTATGTAATAAATTATTATTGCAGGAGATAGCCAAGCCCTGGGATCGCTCCATGGATCTCAGTGCACATCAGCATCCAGGAGCTTGCTTTGCCGCAGTTAGAGTGGAATGTGTGGTGCACAATCACAGCACATGCTGATGTGCCTCTGCTTTACAGTGTAAAAACTGCATTAGTTACTTAAACTCCTCATTTACCTCCTGACATTGTCCTTTGCAAAACTTCTGCAGCATAGACCCTATAAACTCCTTCCCTCTCTCTAGCAGAGCCCTATGTTGCCTCATTTGGGGTCTTGGTGGGCAGATAGGTGACACGTTTCCTCCCTTGCTGAGAAGCTTCTCTGTAGGCGAGAAGAATGGGAATCAGAGTTAAAAAAGACATCAGGAGAGAAAACACCTTCTTAACATATCTTAAAATTGCAAAACGCTGCGACAAAGGGAGAGACTTGTGAATCAGCTGAATTATTTGTTAAATATTTCTCCTTACCTGGTTGAAGGAATTGCACAGTTGTTATCGCAGCTGTCGTGTGTTTGCTCCAGTTGTGCTTCCTGCGTTTGGTAGTTCAGTGCCTTATTATAAGAAACAGTTTGGGAATAAGTTTGGATAGATGGGATAAGAGAAGTTCTAATTAGTGTTAGCATGAATTAAATAGCTGGTGCTGTTTGGCTTAACCTAAAAATGCCACTCAAGGGCTTTCTTGGGGTTTGAAATCATTGAACTCCTTTGCAGGTAAAGAAACAGTTGCTTGGCTTTGGCTTGGTTGCAGCCTGTGACAAAAAAAGTATTTATCAGAAGGATCTGGACAGTAGATGTTTGAATAGAATAATGCTGCTTCTTTGAAGTAAGAAATAAAACCCAACAATTTGAATTCCAATGTCCTGTAATTGCTTTCTCCATCTGAGATTTCAAATTAAAGCATGCATGTTTTTATTTTCCCTAGACACTTTTGTTAGAAGGTTTCAGTCTGAATAGTTGTATAAAACCAATCTATGGTTTTATTTCCGCTGTGTGTATGGAGTATGTCTTGGAATCTGTTACTGGTAGAGCATGAAGTGATGCTGTCAGCAAGAAGGCAAGAACACATGGTCTATCAAGCTTTGTGGAACATGCGAAGGTCCAGCTCCCCAAACCTTTGTATCTGAACTTCCAACTGTCATACGTATTTCAGTGACTTTATTTCATCACCCTTCTGGTTACATTTGCATGTGTTTCCATTACACATTACATTTGCATGTGTGTGCCTTTAATGATGGTATAGGACAGACCTAACTTTTCAAGTCTTTTTGATGCTTTCAGGAAGCGACACTGGGATAGGACATGCACTGGCTAAATACCTGGATAGCTTAGGCTTCGTTGTGTTTGCCGGGGTTTTGAATAAGGATGGACCTGGAGCTAAGGAACTGAGACGGACCTGTTCTCGGAGACTTTCTGTGCTGCAGCTGGATGTAACCAATGCCAAACAAGTCAAGGAAGCCTTGCTGAAAGTCTCAGAGAGGGTGCAAAATACAGGTAACTGTATTTTTCCCATTATAACAGGAGTACTAATGTAGCTGCTAATAAGCTGCATCTCTTAACTTTTGGGTGCATTGGCTTCTGTGTGTCATCTCCATTCCACTGTCTGTAGGCAGTCCAGGGTATTTATATCAATGATTCCTGCTTTCTGGGCCACATGAAAAATGGTGATGGCTGTTCATGGAGTGAGTACTGTGTGTCTGCAGCTGCAGATCATCAGTGTTTTCATCAGTTCGACCTTTGTGGAGTATGAGACAGGCTTAGAAGGTTGGGGCTGTTCAGCCTGGAGAAGAGAGGCTGCGTGGAGACCTCCTCGCAGCCTTCCAGTATCTGAAGGGGGCCTGTAAGGATGCTGGGGAGGGACTCTTCATTAGGGACTGTCGTGATAGGACAAGGGGTAACGGGTTAACACTTAAACAGGGAAAGTTTAGATTGGATATAAGGAAGAAGTTCTTTACTGTGAGGGTGGTGAGGCCCTGGAATGGGTTGCCCAGGCAAGTTGTGAATGCTCCATCCCTGGTGGTGTTCAAGGCCAGGTTGGACAGAGCCTTGGGTGACATGGTTTAGTGTGAGGTGTCCCTGCCCATAGCAGGGGGGTTGGAACTGGATGAGCTTAAGGTCTTTTCCAACTCTAACTATTCTATGATTCTATGATTTCATGCTGTTAACAGACTTATGCCTTTTCTTCTTCCCAGGACTCTGGGGAGTCGTGAACAACGCAGGCATCCTGGGCTTCCCTGCTGATGGTGAGCTGCTCCCCATGAACACATATAGGATGTGCATGGAGGTGAATTTCTTTGGGGCTGTAGAAGTGTCCAAGACCTTCTTATCATTACTCCGGAAATCCAAGGGGAGGCTGGTTAACATGTCCAGCATGGCAGGTGAGCTGAACTAAAGTGCCAAAAAACTGCTAGTGCAATGGCAAAAACACCTAACTTTCTTGGCAAAAATGTGGAGGAAGGTGTTGGTTGTTCTTGCTTGTCAATACACCAAGGGAATTAATATCTATGTAATAAGTGCAGGTTTTTCTTTTGATTGGGATGCTGTTTCCAGAAATCAGCCCTTAAAGAATCAGCTAAAGCAACTAAAAATAGGCTGTTATAGGAAAGGTGGTGAAATTTGGATCTTGTGTTACAGATGCTTTGAGTGATGGCTGTGTGAGCTTCCAGAAAGATGGGTGGTAAATCACAGATGTTCCTATAATATGTTCCAGCAGAAGTCTGTGACCATGTCTGTGTGTCATTGAACCACACTGTGGAGATGCCCAAAAGCTTTCTCTGCCTTCTGCAGAGAAAGGCTTTATTCCATTTGGGCTGGTTACATATAAAGTTTCAACCTTTTCTTAATACTTTGGGTTAACCAGAGCATAAATATCTTTTGGGTAAGTGCATGACATTTGTAACAGTCTCTAATAAATGTTAGATATTTCACTTGGGCAGCTCCACCTTTCCACCCCTGAAGGGCTCAGTTACTATAGTTAGGGTGAGAAAGCACAATAATGAATCAGCTGCTGAAGAAAAACATTAAATTCTTCAAAACAGAGTTTTAATTTTTGCTGCATCCGATGGCTCTTTTTTAGAGTACACAGTCCTAGAGCATGGTCTGCTAAAAACCTGGGAACTGAAGAGAGTGTGTGTTTGTATTTCTGTAAAAATATTTTCAATTTTTTCTTAAAAATTACTTTAGCCTAACTTATTAGGAAGATGGTATTTTTTCATGAGTGAAACAACTTTTTAAAAATTAATAGCATGTGATATGATTTCCAGTTTTGTCCCATAAATTGTACTTGCTATATATATATATATGCTTTTATAACATGACTTCTATTCTAGGAGAACAGCTGAGATTAAGATGTAGGAACTGAAGTAATACAGTATCTGGTAGCCAACAGCTGAGGAGCAAGAATGCTCCTTTGAAATGAGACCTGCTAGAAGCAGGATGTCATGATGCTGGGAAGTATTTTGGTTTAAGACCTCTTAAGGATCTACTGTATCATCTGCTTCCCAAATGTTCCTTTGCCCTGTCTGCTTGTACCCTTCTGCACAGCTGTCCACCCAAGTCCTGCTGTGCTGCTGGGGTGGCTTGCGAAGGTGTTACCTGGTGTTCATGGCTTATGCTGAGGATGTGGCTGCAGGCTAGCTCTGACACTGCAATCTTCTTTTCTCAGTTTATAATCCCAAGTATTTTTTTGTATCTGCATGCCTGTGCTTATGGTTTGTTGCTGACACTTAAAGACATCAGCACTGAACTGTCAGGACTTTTTTGGTGCTTCTCTGCCCACCAGCCCTTGCAAGCACAGACCTGTTTTCTCTGAGCACACAAGCGAAGCTTGCACTTACAGTGTTTTGGGGCAGAGGTCTTGATTCCAGGCATGAATGCCTGAGCTTGTTTGCAGGGTTAAATGGAGAGCTGAATGATTTGCCTTTACAGGAGTTGATAATGACCCTGCTTAAACTATATCTGTTTACACAGATGTTCTTGCTCACCGGCTGGTTTGAGTAAATAACTTTCTCTTAATGCCAGGTCTGAGGGTCCTTTGGTAAAACATTAACAGAGAAGTTAGTGAGGTCTCATTGTGCTGGATCTATTCCTGTCTGTGCAGAGCTAATTTAACTGAATTTGAGGTTAGCCTGACCTCAGAGGGAAAGAGTCTGTGATTCAATTGGCTCAAACCAATTGAAACGCAAACTTATTCGGATGCATACAGAAGAATAATTAACATAAAATTGGCCTGAATTCTTCAAAGGTAAGAAGGTCCAGTGATACTTTGGTTGTTGTGGTAGAAAACCCAATAAACAGCGCCAGTGGCTCACCTGAAAATTCCCCTGTATCAAAGTATTTTGTTTTAAAAGATCAAACACATTGAGATAAATATGTAATGTTTGAAACAGGCTGCACTGGAGCATGTGCCCAACTGCCTCCTCAAGAGGAAGGGCTGCCCATTCTGTTCCCTCCTCCCTGCAGTGCTAACACAGCCTCTGGTGGCTGTGATGACCCCTAAATCTGCAGTGATACTCTGTGTGGTGATAACACCACACTTGTGGAGAAAGTAAAGAGGGGGATGATGCTCAGATTAAAGCATCTTGGTATTTTTCTAAAGCTGAAGAAGTGACAGTCTACCAGTTTTTGGAACAGAGAAAATCTCTGTATTTGGAAGGTACTATTTTTTGGAAGATTTGGGTTTGTAAAAATACAGATTTATTTTAAATCCACCTAAAATACTGTCTGTTTTCTATCTTTTCCATCTGATCAACTGCTGCTGGGATTGGAGAAGATAAGATAAAACTATAGGCAGGGGTCTGCTTCTGTGATGGGTGTTGGGGAATCCTGTTGCCCTGAGGGGTGTGATTCCAGCCACAGAAGTTTTTTGCCCACTGTTGTCTCTAGTTTTCTGAAACTAACTGGAAAGAACTTATAAATTAGCTTTATAAAGCTAGAATTGAGCTTACTTACCCTGTTGTAACTGTAGTTTATAATAAGAGCTTGAAATTCATGTTACAGTAAGAAGAAGAAACAGCAGCATTAAACTGTTGCTCCACTATTTATATGAACTAAAACATCATCTGTGTTTCTGAAACCAACAGTCATGATTTTCAGCAGTTTTTATGCTTAAATGCACTAAGGTTTATTTTTTTCTGCCGCACAAGGTGTCTTGTCAGGTGTTAGTGAGCATAACTGCTATAAGCAACTGCTAATTTACGACTTTCACTTTTTTTTAACCTCTAGAAAGAAATCAATCCCCTACTGACTTGTCTTTAACCTCAGTGAGAGACGCATAATTTTGGTTGTGCTATAATCTTCCTTCTAAATCATTAAAATAAAGGCTGGAAAGATCTACCGTTGAGCTTCATTATGTTTATATTGCTCCTGCAGGAGGCATTCCACTACCAAGGTATGCTGCATATGGTGCATCAAAAGCAGCTCTGGCCATGTTTTCTGGAGTAATGAGGCAAGAGCTTTCCAAATGGGGAATTAAAGTTGCTGCAATTCATCCATCAGGCTTCCGAACAGGTTGGTATTTGACATTTTGGGTAGTTCTTTCTGCCTCGCTTCTTTCCCTGTAGTCAGCATCCCCAAACAGAGCCCTGAGTGATTCTCAGCACTTGGACTTTTTCTCCCATCCTTTATGTTGTTTATGGAAATGAAGATCTGCATTTTTTGAGATGTCCTCTCCAGTTCTGCATCTGCTTGCCTCTGCCTTGCAAGTGCAGCCTTTATCCTAGGCAGAGCTTTCCTTGCTTTGAGACAGAGCAGGGTTCATGCAATTTGTGTCTTCCTGTTGCTGCAGCTTTGCTGAAGTTAACAAACCAAGCGTCATGATGTGTTGGGTTTGAGTGTTATCCCTTGCTTGAACTGAATGAGCACTTCAGGGCTCACTGTCAGTCCTACCTTTCTTAATACCAGAGCTGTCTTTGTTGAACTCTCTCATCTTGCATTGATGTGTCTGCAGCAATACCTGTTATCCTGCCTACTTGCTGTCCATGTTACTCTGGTATTTCCTCTCCACTCCTTCTCTCTGCTGCAATCCTGCTGCTTTCTGTTCCAAACCCTTCTCTTTCCACTGCTCTGAGCACTTTGTGCAGAGCCTGTCCAGGTTACAGACTCACCTCCTGCTGCACCCAAGAGCAGGATGGGTGTCATACAGGTCCCTGCTCTAGGACACGCCTGGCAGCTACCTGAGGACATCAAATCCCACATCTCTCTACTCAGCAAGTCCTGGTGACTTCATGGAGACCTTAATTCTTAAGCTGATGAAAAGCAAAATGGCCATAAATCCCTGCTGCCCTAAATGCCTCCCCTCCAGGGCAGAGGCTCTGCAGAGCACTGGCCTCTGACGGTGCCTGTGTGGTCAGTGGTACATGACTGAGGTTTTAGTGTCACGGCCCCATTGTCAGACTTCTGGATGAAAAATTAATGCATCAAAACAAGCCCTGGTATTTGAGATTTAAGTGTTTATTTAAAGGTTTTATTTATTTACAATGCTTAATGAACGATAGATGGGCAATAAATGCACTGGAAAAGCCACTGATTTCATCCCTACATGATACTGATGGGGGGGGGGGATTAATAACTTTTAAAGAAATCTGGCCTAATACAAGCTTTATTCTTCACAAAGCTAGTTATTGAAGTACCAGTGTCACTTGTGAAAGAGGGGCTTAGGACTTGGCCAACACAAGTAAATCCTGTTCATCTCAGTTTGCCTGTCTTTCCTCAGTGACTCACACATGTTAATAAATACTGATTAGAAACACCCACAAAATGAGTAAGGGCTGAATGGTGAGGGGTAAGAGGAAGAAAAAAACACTGACGTGGCTGTGAGAGGCTTTTTAGGTGGAGCTGGTAACCAAATAGTGCATGTGCCTCATGCATTTTTTAGTAGTCTGTGCTTCATACTTTCTCCTCAGGGTAAAAGCACTCACAGCTAACTGGCACTTTTCTCTGTTCTTCACTGACCCAATTTAGAACAACTGTGAATCAGCATCATGGTGAAGAACAACTTATTGACTATTAATTATAGATAATTTTGTTTAATTCAGCCCAAACCCACTTGCTGTACTGTGATGTTGCTGTTTCAGGTATACAAGGTACATCCGACATGTGGGATAAGCAAGAAAAGGAGCTGATGGAGAACCTTCCAGCAGACACAAGGCAAGCCTATGGTGATGAATACCTCCTGGGGCTGAAGACCTACCTCCTGCGTATGCCTGCGTACTGTGACGCCAACCTCTCACCTGTGCTGAATGCTGTCCTGCATGCTTTGCTGGCCAAGAGACCACATGGCTTGTACACCCCTGGCAAAGGGGCTTACATGCCCCTCTGCATCTTTTGCTGCTTTCCTCTCTGGTTCTATGACTTTTTCATTAGTAAGATGCTGAGTTCTGAGCCTGTCCCAAGGGCGCTGAGAACATCAGAAGAAGAAAGCAAGAATCTCTGAGGTATCCATTAGCATTTGTCTTACTTGATGAGATAACTGGGGAAAACTCTATTTTAAGACACTGCTATTTATTGTACTGTCTTTGTTAAATGACATCTACACTTCCTTACAAACAGAAGTAAATCTTTGTGTTAAAAGTAATGTTCAGGAAAAGCAATGGATAATCAGAAATAGAAATCTATTCCCAGATGGGGCATTTTTGGGGGAGTTTGAATGTTTTCCGGGTGTTTTTGTATCCTGCCTTCTGTGTAAGGTATCTCATGAGGTTACATATTTCCTGTCTGCTTCAAAAGGCACCACCATCACACAAACAGATGTATAACCTATATTTTTTCAAAACAAAACAATCCTTGAAGATCAACAACCTTCTTAAACACCATGAAGAGTTACATGTATTTCTATCACTGAAGAGATTTAGAAATGCCTGATGCGAATCCTTCTCGCTGCATCTTCAGCCTAATATATCACAGGCTTTCTTGGTTCTGTTGCTGTTGAACCTGAGAAATTATTGACCTTTTCCCCATCAAGTTTTGTGAAGTATAGTTGTGATGTTTATCATGTATCCTCTTTGCTAGACTAAGCAACTTATATTAGTTGAGGGAAAATGAACGAGGACAGGTCAAGACTTTCATGAAGAAGTAGTTGATCTCCTTTCTACAGTATTAGGAAAAGTAATGATAAGAGTATCAGCTGCTAATTTTATATGACTGTCTTTGGTTATTCTGTCTCTTGCTTGTTTATGTCTGTGCTTCCTTAATTATTAGTATACTCTGATCTCGTGTCTGCTTTCTATACAGTTCCTTGCTTGGCTCTGGTGTTACGAAGAACTCATGGTTTTGCCCATTACTCCTTACACCTTCCTATGTCACCCTCTGTTTTGGGGGGAGTTTGTGCTTACTCCTCTAAGTCAGTTTTCAGGCAGGCTTTACTGGAGTCCAGTGTCTATCTTCTGCTGGATTTTGGTCACTCATTTTCCCTAAATTCATTGTAGGAGTATTAGTTACGCTCCCTGCTGTTGGTTGTCCCTGTGCCCCATACCACAAACCCCTCACCAGTGCCAAGAGACTGGGCAACTCACCTATATTTCCTCTACCCCACTCCCATTTTTCATTGCCTATCACATCCCCTGGCTTTGAAAGGCTGTGATATTTTGAAAGCAATCCTCATACTCCCCCTGCATTCCCTGGTTTGGCCATCTGTCCTGTGCCTCGCTTTGACAAGATGTATTCCTTTTCTGATGATGAAAAAGTAAAAGTTGTTACATTCTGGGTTTTAAATGTAGATAGACTTTTTTTTCTCCTTCTTTTCTGAGCAAATTCCAGTCTTCTG
Source organism: Pezoporus flaviventris (assembly GCF_033815535.1). Lineage (NCBI taxonomy): Eukaryota > Metazoa > Chordata > Aves > Psittaciformes > Psittacidae > Pezoporus > Pezoporus flaviventris. The sequence goes on along the minus strand of NW_026892630.1, from coordinate 1,663,624 downwards.
TCATAATCCTCCTCATGTGATGTACTCTTGCAGTCAACTGAACAAAATCACAGTTTAATTTGCATCTGTAGTACTTCTTCTTGTAGTACCTCCTTACATCTTTTACATTAGTGCAGAACTCTTGTTAATGCACAGAGGATGGTCAGCAGACTTGGCCCACCATTTTAGTTTGTGCCTCAGTGTGGAAATCATCCTGCCCTGTACATTTTGTTATGATTACTTTTACTACTGTTTTTACTACCGAGTCTGATGTCCTTGCAGCTTCATATCAATCTGCTGATTACAGACCTTTGTTTTCCAGTGAGAAACTGTGACCAAATGTTTTTCACTCAAAATCTGGGACTATGTCTATCTCTGCCCATTTCTTCCTTTATTTTCCAAATTTTATTATTTGTCAGCAAAAATGCCTAATAAAATATCATTTAGTAACTGTATTGTTGTGACTTCTTCTTTCTTATCTTACCCTTTGAGCTTTGTGCTCCCTCCCTGTGCTGCCCTTTGTTCCCTTAGCAGGAGAGCATCGAGGGACCTCCTCCGGGGGAAAGGGGCAGGATGACATTTGGTGCCTTGTTTTGGGCAGGACATGATCCCAAATGGCTCAAAGGTAGCTTGAGAGCTGAAAGGAAAGGCGGGTGCAATGGGATAGAGAGCCAGGGCAGCAATCTCTGAATTTTGGCTACCTTCAGGGCAAGGGAACATACTGCCAGTTAACCTATCTCTATCCCCATCTTTGATGGATGTGGTTGTTGCATTTCACACACAATTTAGGTGTAACTTAGGTGGGCTAGAATTTTGCCATCAGGTACATTATATATTGTACAACCAAAATTCCTCTTAGCAGTCAGTTGGCTGTTTTGAGTAGCAATCTTCATGCTAAACTTTAATTCATAGAATCATAGAATAGTTAGGGTTGGAAAGGAGCTTAAGATCATTCAGTTCCAAAACCCTTGCCATGGGCAGGGACACCTCACACTAAACCATGTCATCCAAGGCTCTGTCCAACCTGGCCTTGAACACCACCAGGGATGGAGCATTCACAACCTCCCTGGGCAACCCATTCCAGGGCCTCACCACCCTCACAGTAAAGAACTTCTTCCTTATATCCAATCTAAACTTCCCCTGTTTAAGTTTTAACCCATAACCCCTTGTCCTATCACTACAGTCCCTAATGAAGAGTCCCTCCCCAGCATCCCTATAGGCCCCCTTCAGATACTGGAAGGCTGCTATGAGGTCTCCACACAGCCTTCTCTTCTCCAGGCTGAACAGCCCCAACTTCCTCAGCCTGTCTTCATGCCGGAGGTGCTCCAGTCCCCTGATCGTCCTCGTGGCCTCCCCTGCACTTGTTCCAACAGTTCCATGTCCTTTTTATGTTGAGGACACCAGAACTGCACACAATGCTCCAGGTGAGGTCTCACAAGAGCAGAGCAGAGGGGCAGGATCACCTCCTTCGACCTGCTGGTCACGCTCCTTTTGATGCAGCCCAGGATACGGTTGCTTTCTGGGCTGTGAACGCACACTGAAGCCAGCTCATGTTCATTTTCTCATCAACCAAAATCCCCAAATCCTAGAATCATAGAATGGTTTGGGTTGGAAGAAGCCTTAAAGATTAAGTTGTTGCTTTGTTATTTGGCTGTGCTTGTAAGATGTAATTGCTTTTTTTCTCCCTTTTTGTAACAGGAATATTATCTTCCACATTGCAGACATATTCAACTAAGCATCTACATGGAAGATTTGACTTATTTTTTTTTTGCTTTTCCTTCGCAGGAAATTTGTGTTCTAAATAGTCATTTTGCATCTCTTCACCCAACTACAAAGGTATTTTAGCAAGCATCAATAATTGTGGTATCAAAGATTGTTATGGCTTTGTTCCTATAGGGATCTTATTTTGTCTCTCGAAGACAATTCTGTTGTAAGACATTATTGAATTATGTGCTATCTAATGGCTGTAATATTAGAGGTAAGTTTCTTTTTGCTAATGGTTTGCATTGCAAATAATCCAAACCGTGAGGCTGGAAGAACTGCAGAATAAATTGTGGGTATTTGTGGCCAACAAACCCATGCAGATATTAATGACAATGCCAGCTCATGCTCTCAAAGACCAATGCCTATGATGTGTCATGCTCCTTTGTTTACATATATACCTAATGCTATGGTTACATGTATACCTAATGTTACATATATACCTTTGGTTACATATATACCTAATGCAAAGCTATTTTAGGTGTGGGAAGAGAGGATGTTTAGTTCAAGCACTGGAAACTGATGTATTAAAACCCCCAAACTAGCGAACACGGTTTGGGTCTATTTTCAAAGGCAGCATTTCTAACAAAAAGCATATGGCATGAAGAAAAGCATCTGATAAGTTGAAGAAATTGGCTCTAACCCTAAAAAAGGTCTAATAAATAATACTCTAAAATGTAACTTAGTGCCCCACGCTAGTCAAGTGTGTATATATTAAACCCACATGTGTATGGTTTAAAAGGGGTTATAAGCTGCAGAAATCATTATTAAAGAGTAGGTTTTATACACTTTCCTCTGATCCAGCCTCTGGAATGCAGGTTGTGACTGAGATGTAAATGCTGTTGGATGCGTTTTACCAAGCAAATCCGTGACTGTTGTCCTGGGCCTCCCACTCTCCTGTGTTGCTTTTATTGCTCTGGCTGACATAATGCTCTTACTTGATGTGAACAATTGATTTTCAGATACGTAGCTTTGTGAGACAAAAGACGAATTGGAACATAGTTTGCTTCTGTAGCTGTTATTCTGGATCCATTTGCCCTCTCTACGGGGCCCCTAATGGTCACCTTATCTAATGCTTGCTTCTAGCATTGCAGGCTGGAGAAGACAGATAAAATATCAGGCCTTTTTGTGGTTATGTCAATAGCTGGCCATGGCAAGAAGCCATGGTAGGGAAGTTTTGGTGGCCGCTTGCCAGAGGACGGCCTCTGCATTTCAAGAAGAGCAGGAAGGGTCAACGTGTCCATGTGGCTGGAAGTAGGGAAAAGGCCTGGAAAATTTAAAGAATGTTCAAACAAGAGCTTTGATAGTGAATTTTGGGTTGGATATAACTGGTGGCATAGGAGAGTGGGGAGTTTTGGGTCACTGAGGGATATGGACTCATATGAGGACAGGGATTAATTGTAAAACTGCTTTCAAGGTCTGTAGAAGGTTGAGCAGACAATTTTGTGCTGGCTGTCTTGGTAATGGTTATGCACGACTTCTTTTTTTTTCAAGACAAAGCCATCAATATAGCGTCAAATACATACAGTAATCCTAACGCCCATTTTTCAGTAGCAGAGGCCAAAAATGGAAATGGGGAGAAAAGGAATAGTTGCTTTTTTTATAATTTAATGATCATGAAAAGAAGGTTAGGTATTTCTAAACTGAAGTATTTAAATTTTGACTGTGTGACCATTAAAATAACTTCTTACTGTTAGGGCATACATGAATATTAGAGAATCTCCAGATTTTGCCAGTTTGAGTCCCGGCTATACTGAGAAGAAAGGGGATAACGTCCACGTTCCTATGAGTGCATGCTCCGTATACAAGGGGTATGTTTTGTTTATAGTTGCCTAAACAAAGTCATTATAATACTTGTATGTATTTTTTGTATCTAAAGGATGATTCCAGGGAACTTTCAGATCTCAGTGATATCCAAACCCACTGCCTTTGCTGTAAATTAACTAGTCCGGGCACAGCACTGCACAGATGCAACTAAAATGGATCACGTTTTATTTGCTTGGATCAGATGGCCATGAACATCCATTTGTGCACAAGTCAGTTTTCCAGTGTGTTTCAGTCAAATACATGAGTTTGCTCATTTTTAGAATCATAGAATCATAGAATAGTGAGGGATGGAAAGGAGCTTAAGATCATTCAGTTCCAACCCCCCTGCCATGGGCAGGGACACCTCACACTAAACTATCTCACCCAAGGCCTTGTCCAACCTGGCCTTGAACACCACAGGGATGGAGCATTCACAACCTCCCTGGGCAACCCATTCCAGTGCCTCACCACCCTCACAGTAAAGAATTTCTTCCTTATATCCAATCTAAACTTCCCCTGTTTAAATTTTAACCCATTACCCCTTGTCCTATCACTACAGTCCCTAATGAAGAGTCCCTCCCCAGCATCCCTATAGGCCCCCTTCAGATACTGGAAGGCTGCTCTGAGGTCTCCACGCAGCCTTCTCTTCTCCAGGCTGGACAGCCCCAACTTCCTCAGCCTGTCTTCATACGGGAGGTGCTCCAGTCCCCTGATCATCCTCGTGGCCTCCTCTGGACTTGTTCCAACAGTTCCATGTCCTTTTTATGTTGAGGACACCAGAACTGCACACAATGCTCCAAGTGAGGTCTCACGAAAGCAGAGTAGAGGGGCAGGATCACCTCCTTCGACCTGCTGGTCACGCTCCTTTTGATGCAGCCCAGGATACGGTTGCTTTCTGGGCTGCGAGCGCACACTGAAGCTGGCTCATGTTCATTTTCTCATCAACCAACACCCCCAAGGCCTTCTCTGCTGGGCTGCTCTGAATCTCTTCTCTGCCCAACCTGTAGCTGTTCCTGGGATTCCTCCCACCCAGGTGTAGGACCTTGCCCTTGGCATGGTTAAACTTCATGAGGCTGGCATCAGCCCACCTCACAAGCGTGTCAAGGTCCCTCTGGATGGCATTCCTTCCCTCCAGCATATCAACCGAACCACACAGCTTGGTGTCATCGGCAAACTTGCTGAGGGCGCACTCAATCCCACTGTCCATGTCAGTGACAAAGATGTTGAACAAGACCGGTCCCAACCCCGATCCCTGAGGGACACCACTCGTTACTGGTCTCCAGCCGGACATTGAGCCATTGACCACAACTCTTTGTGTGTGGCCATCCAGCCAGTTCTTTATCCACCGAGTGGTCCATCCATCAAATTGATGTCTCTCCAATTTAGAGACAAGGATGTCGTGTGGGACAGTGTCGAACGCTTTACACAAGTCCAGGTAGATGACATCAACTGCTCTACCCCTGTTCATCAGTTCTGTAGCCCCATCATAGAAGGCCACCAAATTGGTCAGGCAGGATTTCCCCTTAGTGAAGCCATGCTGGCTGTCATCAAGCACCTTGTTGATTTTCATGTGCCTTAGCATGCCGTCCAGGAGAATCTGCTCCAAGATGTTGGCATGCACAGAGGTGAGACTGACTGCTGTGTAGTTCCCTGGGTCATCCATTTTCCCCTTCTTGAAAATGGGGGTTATATTTCCCTTTTTCCAGTCATTGGGAATTTCACCTGACTGCTATGATCTTTCACATATGATGGGCAGTGGCTTTGCAACTTCATTCTCCAGCTCCTTCAGGACCCGCGGATGGATTTCATCAGGTCCCATGGACTTGTGCACGTTCAGGTTCTTAAGATGGTCTCGAACCAGATCCTCTCCTACCATGGGCCCAAGGTCTTCATTCTCACAGTCCCTGCGCCTGCCTTCCAAAAGTTGGGTGGTTTGGTCAGAGCCTTTGCCAGTGAAAACTGAGGCAAAGAAGTCATTATGAACCTCAGCCTTCTCCAAATGCAGGGCAGCCAGTTCTCCTGAGAGCTTCCAGAGAGAGCGCACGTTGTCCCTAATCTGTCTTTTATTTGCAATATTTTTCCTAAAGAGACTGGTTCTGGGATCCTTTCTGGGGTAAAACATTGCCTGGCTTAGCTTTTTTATGGCTGTGTTTTGAATCAGCTGGATTCTCAAAATGATGCAACACCCAAGCGTGTTGTGGATCATGGAGTCATCATATTTCTAGGAACTCCTAAAGAAAATTCCTTTGAAATAAAAATCATGAAGACTTCAAAGGAAAAGCATTCAAACAAAAGATCTTGGCTCTTGCAAGGACATTAACAGGAGGGTGTCTTTTTTTCCCTGTTTCTTTAGAGTGTTAGGATACATAAATGGGAAGTATTGCCGCTGCCAGGAAACACCCAGCATATTGGATCCTGAGATGCCTGAGGTGCAATCATTCCTGCTGAAACTTGTCAGCTGATGTAGTGCTCCCTGGTATGCAGACACCATCCTAGGCAGTATTTCAATAAGCAATGCTTGTGTCATCCAAGCTGAACATTAAAGCTGTTGCTGTTCAATTATAGATGCATTGTGGCAATCTTGAGGCAGTGGGCTTTTACCATCGTAAGAGAGGTAATTGCTTTTGCTTTTAAAGCATGACCTAATAACAAATCAAGAATCACAGACATCTCATGACAGGAGATGAGTTTTAAATCTCTTTAATAGGATGAATGGGTTTTAAGCATGTTGTATAGGTCATTGTAATTTAAGCTAATGAATCTGGCTTTAATAACCTGCATGAAAGTAATTATGGTGATATAAACAGTCTCCACAGGTTTAATGCCTAGAATATGTAGGTTACACAATCCAAATTTATATCCTTGTTTGGAGAGAGCACTGAACAAGCTGGAAACTAATTCTGTGAGCTAAGAATTTGGATTTTGGCATCTGCCATGTGTGAGAGAACAAAGGATGGCTCAGTAAGCGAAGGATGGCTTTCAAATCCTAGTGGAGCCAGCTCAGCCTTTGCTACTAGTCTGATAAATCAGGAGAGGTCTGGGAGGTGCAGAGTGTGTAGCTCTTTCTAGAAGTGACCTCATAATTAAGCTAGTTTTCCTCCATCAGTTTTGCCTTCCAGCCGTGTTTCCACCATCTGGATTTGGGACTTTCCTCTTATGTTGTAAAAGGACATGTTTCAGACTTCGAAATAGAAGCTGAAAGATGAAGCAAAAATCAAGGGGTGTGAGAATGAAAGATCTAAATAAAACAAAATTACACTGGTTCATATAAACGGCAGATGGTGATGGAAGGAAGCACAGTGATAATCAGGACATGTGTTTGAGCTGGTTCAGCTCTGTTGGCACATCACACGTTTGGTCATGTTAACCTACCTGCTGTCTTCCACACCTCCCTCACCAGGGGAGATGACTTTAAAAAGTGCCATTTAAGAGATTGTGAACTGTGGTAAAATTATTTACTTTGAATCCTTATTTGTGCTCCTTGGTTTTGTAGCATCCCATCCCACAAAACCTTGGGATGGGGTTGCCTGTTCTGACGTCAGTGAGGACAGTGGGGGATGCTCCAAGCTTGACCTTCTCTCAGTGGCTTTGGGTGGTAATGGGAGAAGCAGATCTTTTATTTCCACATCCCCGGGAATGGGGAAGAGATGTTGGCAGTGGGACAATGCACATCAGCACTCCCACACTGAGGTCTGCACAAGTCTGGCAGTGCTGATTTCTTTGTTCTCTTTCTTTGGTGGAGAGAATATCACACTGTACTTTGTTTCATAACCGAAAACCAGCCACATTATTGCCCTTCAGCCATAACAATTTCCATAGCAGCAGTCTGATTGTAGCCATTGTTGTCTGTGCTGGGTTTCCTATGGTCATGCCTTTTCAGCAACCAGTGCTGACACCGATCCACCAGCATCTGTGGAAGTCTCTGATGTGTGTATGACACAGCGAACAAAGCAAACAAGATGAAGAAGAAGAAGATGTGCATCTGAGAATGGCCCGAGGGTGATTTATTCCCCTGCTGTGCCAGTGAATGTTACCTTTTTCAGAATAAGCATTAGGAATCACTGTTAATGGCTTCTGCATGTCTCAGAAAGCATCTTAACGCCTTTAATTTCCCTAACTCAATTCATAGAATAATAGAATGGGTTTTGTTGGAAGGGAGGTGAAAGCTCATCCAGTTCCAACCACCTGCTGTAGGCAGGGACACCATCCACTAGACCAGGTTGCCCCAAGTCCCATCCAACCTGGCCCTGAACACTGACAGGGATGGGGCATCCACAATTTGTCTGGGCAACCAGTTCTATTTGGTGCCTGAACGACAAAATCCTAAAGGCCTAATTTAGTTAAAAAGATTAATGGGGGAAAAGAGAGCAAATGTGATACAATTATGTTTTAGTGTAAGGTAAGAACAAGGTAATCTTGTTGCATGCTTGGCACAGGTGAATTAATGAAGTACAAGGTTAAAAACTTAGCAACTGAAAAAATGTTTTTATCACATAGATTTATGTTAAAATTTCATGTTGGGAGCTGGCTGTTTCATAGCCTCATTTGAATTACAGGTTCATGCAATAATATAGAGTTGTTTATATCCCTTCACCCCAAATATTGCCACTATGATTGCAAATGTGTTTAGATGCTGGAGTGGGAAGCACTGTTCTTTAAAAGAAAAAAGAAAACACACACAAAAATATTCCCAAAGTGGTACCTGTCCACCAGCGTTGGCCTGGAAACAGGAATTTGGGCCATGCCATTGCTTCCTCTGCATTTTTTCAAGTGTTCTAAAGGATAGGGAAAGGCTAACAGCGATAACAAGAAAAGATAGATGTTAAAACCAAGATAAATGATTCTGCTCATCCTACTGGTTTAACATATGGTGTGGAGAAGCAAATGGGAGGCGGTGACAGACCCATATGCACCATAATGGACGGCTGTGTCCAAGGGGCAGCAGCACAGCAGCGTCTCTCCCCTCTCCAGTGGTGTTGGCTGTATTTGAGCATCAGGCAGCAAAAGGTGCCTAAGCATGAATGAGCGCAACATGATGGATGTGCCATGTACCAGGTAGAGCTTAAGGCTAAAACTGAGCAATGGCTTTGTGCAATGGAGAGGAAAGGGAGCTCCTGGTCTGGAGAGGCTGTGTCCTCATCAGTGCTGAGGTGCAGCAGTGGGGAATGCTGCCTTGAGGGGCATGGGGTGGCCTGAAGTGTCAAGTTGATGTGGAGTCTCTTGAAAGCATTGCAAGGCATCAGAGATTTCCTCCATGAGGCAGGGAGGAAATGTGAGCTTTCCCCATAAAGTTATCCAAGACTTCTAATAGCAGTATGTGCTGTCTTCACTCCACTATCTTTTAGGGGTTAATGCCTTAAGATGTGAGCCTTTCTGCCTATGGGGAAAAGATTCTGGGTAAGTTTGTGAGCTGAGAGGCAGCTCTTGAGACCTTTTGCCTATCTTACTGCAACAACAGTACTCAGCACATGCAAAAAATACTCTGTCCCAAGCATTTTGGGGTAATTGGCTCAGAAGTGCCAGATGCCTCTGTCAGAGTTAATCTTCCTTGTAAACATTTGCACAACCTCCTGGTATCCAGTGAAAGGTATTGGTTTTGGGTTTTCTCTTCTGACTCCACAGTGCTTGATCAGCTCAAGAGGACACTCTGTCCTGGCAGCATGTGTACCTACGTAAGGAGGGAAAGCAGGGCTGATGCAATAGACTGTGCCTGCGGTTGCCTGTCTGTTGAGGCCCAATAGCCTCATGTTCATCGTGGAAACTGGTTCCCCAGAGCCTCTGGTTGGTCTTGATCTGGTCTGCTCTTGAAAGGTTCTTGCTCCTTTGCTGTTTGGTGTTTAGCATCTAGTGGAAGCAGTATTGCTATGGCTAACATGAAGGGACAGCCACTGTAAGACTGATCCTGGCTCCACTAGAGCTTGTGGATGCTTTAAGGTACCCGGCAGGGTCCTACCTGAGTGTGTGATATACCTTCAGAGGCCTTTTTCCTTCCATAGTGCCATTAGTACTGTTTGCTCAAGCAGGACAACAGTTGCACATCAGGGCTATCTTACAGCTGCCTCCATCTGACAGCTCCTGAGTGTATTTATCTCTAGGAGTGGAGTCACTGGGAGTGAAGATAGATGTTCGTGTTCCTGCAGGGAATGGGCAGTTAAGTTATGTCTGTCATTGTGTCACTGGCATGCAAGCAGCTTTACAGGAATGCTGCCAGAGCATCAGCAGTGCCTGCAGGATCCCAGGGCATCTTCACCGGGACAGCATCCAATGCATGCTGCTATTGCAGGAGCCCCTAGACATACAGCAAATACTTCCATTGAGAAATGAAAGCTCTTCAGGCTTCGTTTCTTTAACCTGTTGAAGCCCTGTTGTAACCTGGGTAGTTCTTGGTTCTTAATGGATGTTTGTAAACGTAACAAATTCCTGGTGCAGTAATTAGGTTTCCAATGCTGAAGCATTTATGTCAAGTGTCTTAATTTTTATACTAATGAACTGGGATTCCCGGTGGGTTGTCATACAAGCTGTTCACATTCACAGACATCTCTCGGTGCCAAGTATCATTGGTACCTTTTGGGAAGCAGTAGTGGCAGCAGTTTGCTCCTCCTGTGACCCCTCCATGCTGTCAAGCAGTTTGCTCTCAGCTCATGTCAGGGATGACTGACAACCCAATTCCCTTTAGGCAGTGGCGCTGGTTGCTAATTTTTCCCATGATCAGCTTTTTCTACCCACTTTTAACCTAAACTCAGCAATGCTCCTTTTTGTCCCCGGTCTGATTTATTCCAAGACTCCAGTATGACTTGGGACCAGTGGTAACTGTGTAAAGCAGGTGATGCTCAGGCACAACCTGTCTCATGTGTGCACTCTATGGAGGGATGTTGCTGGCACCCTGTAGTGCTCACAGGGACCTTGATAGCCATCACTCACTGGTAATGTGTGGCAGCAGAACATGCTGCTGCCTGCTTGGGTGCCACCACTCAGGTGATTGTGTTTAGACAGCAATCAGAGCTGGCAGCTCTTTGCCAGCATCTTAACTAAACAGTTGACTACACTTAGCTAAATATTTACAGCATATTTGCACCTGGATTTTAGCAAGAAACCCTCTTGCATACAGAGATGCTTTGAGTTGTGAGGAAAGATGCAGCGCAGTGAAGAAAAGTAATCCCAAGGGTTCCTAGAAGTCATGCTAATTTTACCAAACATAAGCATCTCCTCTGCAGCTGAGCTATGATCTCTTTAACTCCAAGAAGCTAATTCTTATAAGGGAGACAAGCAGATGATTTGGCTGTTTTTCTGTTGTAATGGTAAATGAAAAGGAAAATCAAGCTGGAATGGAGGTGGCCATCTGGAGAATTTGAAGAAAATCAGGGATTTCCATGGCTGAGCTGCATCTGAGGAGACTGGTGTTTTGAGAACGTGTCACCTTGATGTGTGCCACCAAGAGAGGCAGGCAAAACAGCTCCTGTCTCCAAATGATAGAGGTGAAAGTAATGGGAAGCAAGGGAACGCGTCCTAGTGTGTTGCAAGGAGCTGGCAGGAGAAAGCTAATGAGGCATTCTGGATGCCAGCACAGTAAAATTAGAGCTAGCTACAGTACATCTCCCATCAAACCTAATGCTGCCTTTCCAATAGGAAAGGGGGTACTGAAGGTACTGAACTGCACCTAGCCCAGACTAGTATCTATTGGATTTACTAGTCTTGCAGTTCTTACGGTTCTAGAAAGCAGAGGATGGTCTCTGACTTGTCACCTTTGAGGTCATTATGTAGGAAGGTTTCCCTGTTTTTATCAAATCATCATTGCACTCATATGCATTTTGGGACACGTGTCTGATTGCTGGTATTGCAGGGTTACACCTGAAGCAGGTAATTCTCACTGTCTGCGTCAGCCTGTAGGAAGCTGTTTGCAATGAGCAAGTTTGGGCTTCTCTGTTGTCAATAAAATATATGTTTGTACACTCCATGAATGTAAAACTAGTGATAAAAACAGTGGGAGCCAACCTGAACGAACTATGGAGGTGGTTTGCAATCAGGTTCAGGGGATACTCCCCACTTAAAGCTTTAGTTAGTTTGAGCAGAAATTAACTCTGTAAATTTTGTTTCTGGGCTAGGAAAGAAACACCAACCGTTCAACCTCCTTGCAGTCACACAGCCTCTCCTTCTTTAGCTATACTCACTGAGCTGAGGCAACGATATTCTCAACCTGAGTAAACGCTTACTGCCGAAACCACTTAGAACGGGATTCACAGGGTGTTCTGATTCAAATCCCTGTGAACAACAAAAGCCAAGGGAAGAAAAAAAATAATAATACAAGCTTGAATTTGCAAATGAAATGATGTTTCATGCATAATTCAGAGGAATAGTGAAATCTTCCCAGGCATGAGAACCGCTGAGGCTTCACGTGTGTGCAGCTGGCTGGCCGGAGCCTTGCCAAGGCTCCTAGTTTGTTTCTTCTAAGCAAAAAGCATTTTGTAGGGAGGAAGCCAAGCCCCAACATCAGCAGCCTTGTTTCTTGTAGTCAGCTAACGCTCACCCAGGAAGTACAAAAGGTTCAAAGCTGGTCAACCCTGTGGCTAGACTTAACTCTGTTCATAAGCTCTGAATAGATAACATAGGTATGAATCAGCCAAGCCCAAAATAAAACACAAAGAAATGGGGAAAACTGTCTCATCTTATTGACATTAAGGTTAAACTGGAGAGAGCTCCCTCATCCTTCTCACCTAATCCTTTCCTGACAGTGGGTTTTTGGTTTCTTTCTTTGTGCCCATAATGCACCTTAGGCTGTATCTGGGTAGAAGTCCTCATCAGACAGCATTAGCTGAAGTGCACCCCTCTCTCTGGAGCCCTTACACCCCTCTCTTTGGTCCAGCTAGGCGTCCTGAAACTGCTTTTGCTGCTGCTTCATCTGTGTGACTAGCTGTGCTTCTTAACAAGGTGACTGACTTTTATTCTTTCAAATCTTACCCAGAAGTACAATTTTTATCAGTTCTACAGAGATTCAAAGAAATATGAATGACAGCCTCTTAAACATTCCATGATTTCACAGCAGCTGCCACCAAGGGCTTGTATGATGATGGAGTTTATGCAGCCAGAAGGGCAAGTTGTTCTGCAGTTAAGTGGGAGATGCTGTAGTTGTGTCACAATCTGCCATCTGTCATGAAAATACAGCTGAAAAGGCAGGAAGGGTGGAATTTACAGCATGATTACATCCTTGCAGTGCCTTGGTGTCCTTTTTGTCCTGCAGGAATACCACTCGGCTTCAATGAGGTAAAATTGTGGTTGGACAAAAGTGATGGATGTCTGTGAAGGTAACCGTATGGTGGTCAGTGATGGATGGTTGGCCATCTGTGTGCTAATGAATGATGCTCTTCTTGGAGTTACTCCCCAGAGGGTAGAGGGAGGGGCTCAGCCCTTCTGTGTCTGTCTGTACATGATCCTGTCATGGATCGAATGGGCAGGGTGTGAAGGGAAGGGGAAACTAAAAACCTTTATTTTTCTAAAACTAAAGTTTTCTAAAACTAAAGTTTTTTAGTTTTCCCTTCCCAAGGTAATCCTGTCAGACACAGTAATTCCTGCAAAGCCAGCCTAGCCACCAATCTGAGGAAGTGCCAAGTGTCTTGGACTTCAGAGCAGCGTAATCATAGAATCATAGACTGGTTTGGGTTGGAAAGGACCTTAAGATCATCCAGTTCCAGCCACTCTGCCATGGGCAGGGACACCTCACACTAAACCATGTCATCCACTTGAACACTGACAGGCATTTACCACTTCTTTGAGCAACCTATGCCAGCTCCTCACCACCCTCACAGTACAGAACTTCTACCTTATATCAAACCCAAACTTGCCCTGTTTCAGTTTGAGCCCATCACCGCTTGTCCTGTTGCTACAGTCCCTGATAGAGTCCTTCTCCAGCATCCCTATAGGCCCCCTTCAGATACTGGGAGGCTGCTATGAGGTCTCCACGCAGCCTTCTCTTCTCCAGGCTGAACAGCCCCAACTTCCTCAGCCTCTCTTCATACGGGAGGTGCTCCAGTCCCCTGATCATCCTCATGGCCTCCTCTGGACTTGTTCCAACAGTTCCATGTCCTTTTTATGTTGAGGACACCAGAACTCTACACAGTGCTCTTTGTTTTATCTCATACAGAGACCCTCAGATGGATCGGATCAGGAGAGTGAATTAGGTGTAAATTTTAGATACCAATAGTTATTGCTTAGAAAACCCAGAAATAGCAAACCTCTTAGAAGCCGTGTCAGAGCTAAGCTATGTCCCCTATCCTGGCAGTGAGATTCACAAAAGTGAAGAGCAGCTCCAGCATTTCCCCTGCACTGTGCCAAGACTGGGACCTGTTTTCTTTCTGGGACTTTGGGCAGTGGAAGGGATGCTCTGACCATGCCACAGACATTGAAGTTATGTGGTGTGCGCTGTTTGCACTGGGGCACACTGTGCTCTTTCTACCTGACCTTCTAAATCACCTAATACTTAAAGGTCTGTGCATGCCAACATTTTGAAGTACATTAATGTGACATACAATCACAGAATAGTTTGGGTTGGAAAGGACCTTAAGATCATCCAGTTCCAACCCCGCTGCCATAGGCAGGGACACCTCACCCTGGACCACATTGCCCAAGGCTCTGTTCTGCCTCAGTTCCTTCCCATGAGTCCCATGGAGTGCTGATCTGCATCATCAGACTCATGACTCCTTCCAAAAGTGTTGTGTGCTAATGTGTCTACCACCAGAGTGTTCTCATTTCCAGCACAGCAATAACGTTGTTTTAGCAGTTGGGCTTGCCTGCATCTTCAAGCATGAAGTCAGAAGGAACCTGGATAATGCAGTCATTTTAAATGGGCTGGTTCACTTAGGAAACCTTCTGCTAATTCCTGCTGTTTTCCAAGATGCTAAAAGAATTTAAAAGACAATAATGTATGCTGTTGTAGACAAAATAGCACAATTAATTGCATTTTTTTTAACCTCTTTCATCTTGCAAAATTGCAAGAAGGTTTAAAACCAGATGAAAGGATGTGAAAGAGAATAATTAAGAATAATAAGATGTAGGATTTGCCTCATAACAGGTTTATTACTTTAGTGAGATATATCAGACATCTCTATGTAGAAACATACATACCATTTTCTTTTTTTGCTTAGAATCATAGAATCATAGAATAGTTAGGGCTGGAAAGGAGCTTAAGATCATTCAGTTCCAACCCCCTGCCATGGGCAGGGACACCTCACACTAAACCATGTCACCAAAGACTCTGTCCAACCCAGCCTTGAACACCACCAGGGATGGAGCATTCACAACTTGCCTGGGGAACCCATTCCAGTGCCTCACCACCCTCACAGCAGAGATTTTCCTTCTTATATCCAATCTAAACTTCCCCTGTTTAAGTTTTAACCCATTACCCCTTGTCCTGTCACTACAGTCCCTAATAAAGAGTCCCTCCCCAGCATCCCTATAGGCCCCCTTCAGACAATGGAAGGCTGCTATGAGGTCTCCACGCAGCCTTCTCTTCTCCAGGCTGGACAGCCCCAACTTCCTCAGCCTGTCTTCATACAGGAGGTGCTCCAGTCCCTGATCATCCTCATGGCCTCATCTGGACTTGCTCCAACAGTTCCATGTCCTTCTTAAGGGACAGCCAGTGGGCAAAGAGGGGGTAAGAAAACAAAGTTATTCTCAACTGTACAATTTATTCTGCTTAGGACTGTTATAACATTTTCCAGGAGGGAACTGAATTTAGCATCCCAAAAAGGGATAAGGAGTTCCTCCTGCCCTTGCAAAGCATGACATGAGCTCCAGGAAATGAGATGGCACCTTCTCAAAGGAGCGTGCTCACCACCCTCATCCCTTCAATAAGCTGTTGCTAGGATGAACACCCTTGCCTGTTTTTGGCCATGTGGGCTGCAGCTCCAGCAGAACACAGCTGGAGATGGCTGTAACCAGTTTCCTGCCTGTGCACTCCTCCTCACCTCCAGCTGCACAGCTGCTTGTACGGAGTGCAGATTGTCCTGACTCTGCACGATATGGATGCTTATAGAGAGTGAACCAGCCTTGCACAAATGCATTTTGCTTCTTGGCTCAGGACCCCTGCAAGGCAGTGAAGCTGCTGATGGTCTGTGGGACTGGATATGCACAGTAGTCATTCAGCTGAGTACCTTTCAGGCACTCTCCAGTGCTGCATTTATACCAGAAGTGAATGAGTCAAATTCTAACACTTTTTGTGATTTTCTATAAATCTATAGGCACTTGGATTGCTACAGATCACTAAATAGTTTAATGTGTCCTGCTGGCAGCAGCATTCATCAGTTCCTTTTTGTTGAGCCAAACGATTTGTGCTTGACAAAAACATATTCACCTCTTCTGATGTGAAGATGTCCAGAGATGGATCCTACTCTGCTGCAAGCTGCAGTCCAAGCTGTCCCCATCCTGTGTCACCTCCTGAGCCTTCTCCTCCGGGTACAGCAGTGAGGCTGTGTTTTATACAAGTGAGCTCCAGCCATGATGTGAAGGGAAAAGCAGAATGTTGTTTCAGTTGGCCATGGCTGCCCCAGTAAATCTGTCTACAGAATGCTACCAGAAATATGCTGATGAACTTCAATTATTCAGCTAATTGGGAGATGAGTTAATTTTTGGGTCAAGTAGTGCAAACTGGTCAATGGGTTTAGAGTTACCCAATCTGATAGCGTTTTCATTTTCATTTTTTCCTCTACTCTAACAGTTAATATTATTTACTCTTTCCAGAGAGAGAAAAAACAATCTCAAGTGTTCTAAAAGCTGTGACCTGAAGCCTTTCATTTTGTTGTGAAGTCAAGGGCAAGGCTTGTATTCAGAATTGCAGAGAGGTAAACAACAATGTGGATCAACATAATGAAAATTATTCAGCTGAAAGAAAAAGCTGAAAAAGCTCCACCACAAACCTGGAGACCAAATGTTTGCTGGTAAGTGTGGTGGAACATCTATAAAGAGATGGATGTGTTCAGAGTGGCAAAGACCAAATTACCCTCCCAGCAAAGGGGCCACTAAGTGAGGTTTCTATCCCAACAGCAGCTGCTTCTTGCTGATGTTGGTGGCTTTTCTGTGAAATAATGGGGCAATTATGCCTTGTTGACCTCGGGAGTGTTTGTAGGGAACAAAAGGAGAAGTGCCACAGCAGCAGAGCATCACCCGCTGGCAGGAGCTCCAGGGTGTCTCTAGGACAGGAAACTTGAGTTGTACTTTTATATAGTTCCTTGCAAATAACATCCCTGGATGCTGGAACGTCCTTAGCCCCACACAACAGCTTTGACCCCTACAAACTGTGTGAGGATGAACTGGGGCTGATGGAGGTGGTTGTTGTCCTCTCCCTGTGCTGTGGGTGCTGTCAAATTTCCCTTTCACAGCCACAAAGGGCAGTGTGATGCGGGAGCACTGCAGTAGTGTGGATGGGCTGAGTTGTGCAAGGTAACAGAGCACTCCCCCAAATTTCCTCTCTAGTGCCTTAGCTTCTGAGGCTAATGAAGCTTTGAGGGGTAATGTGAATTGCTGCGTAAATTGATATCCTTTGCTAATTGCATCAGCATTTTGCTTTGATGAAAGCGTAGGGTAAGGTGCCAGGAAACTAATAACATGCAACATCAATAGCTACTTTACAAAAAACCAAAAGTCGATGATTGATTGAATGTCTGACGATTCATGGAGCCATGAGTCAGGTCACCAGGAGTTGTTTCTGAAGGGTTCAGTGGATGATTATTTCAACATGGTGAAGAAAAAAAATCAAAGCACAAACCTTGTCTGAACATCTTTCACGTTACTGAAAGGAAGGTCACTGTGTTCTGCTCACTCACATGGGACTCATCATCGCTCACATGGGACTCATCATCACTCACAAGTTGCTTCTATCCTCTTCTAGTTTTTTCCCTTCCTTGATGGCCAGACACTTGTCTCACTCCAATTGCAGAAAATCAGGTGGCCAGAAATGCTACTGAAGGTCTTCAGGGCCAGATCACTCACAGGCCAGGGCTGCTGTGAATTGCCTCACAAGCATTTTGGTGGCCAAACTGGGATGAGGCAGATTGCCTCTCTTTAGCTTGGGGTCTGATAGAAGGAAAAGTCCTGGTATTCTTGTATGGCACTGCCAAGCACCTCTGTGTCAGATGGTTGGTAGCAAACAGATTGTTATTACCTGGCAGTTGGCTGGAAATTGAAGCTCTTCCACTCAAATTTTCCAAGGACATTAAAAAGCCTGTTGAAGCCATGCCATTCACAGAGAGTTGGGGCCTCA
This sequence comes from Pezoporus flaviventris, assembly GCF_033815535.1. Classification (NCBI taxonomy): domain Eukaryota; kingdom Metazoa; phylum Chordata; class Aves; order Psittaciformes; family Psittacidae; genus Pezoporus; species Pezoporus flaviventris. Next base: position 1,645,830 of record NW_026892630.1, on the reverse strand, counting down.
TTCTGCAAGGCTGTGACCATTCCTGCTGGATGCAGCAGTCTCCCTTGCTCCTCACTGCAGATTGTTACACAGATTTTGGACACTTTCATCTTGGCCTTGTGATGAGCTCCTGTTACTGCTGTGGTGCTGACAAATGCATTTGATACCTACAACTTCTTTGCTCCAGCCAGACTCCTCTCCATCACCACTATGTGAACCAGAAATGTTTGCATGGGCAGCAAGATCACGCCACGGTCTCAATGGAGACATGTAAGCCAAGGGCTGATTTCGCTTCCCCACTGAGGGGAAGCCTGATGTGTATTCAGCACCCTTATTTTCTTAGGCATAATTTGTTATACAAGCGCTTTGTGGTGGGCCATGAGAAAGCACTTGGTTCTCTGCTGGTGCCAGAGGCAGTGTGGGTGATCGCTCAGCCGGCAGCACAGGAACAAAAACAAACACCCTAACAGATGCTGCAAACACGTAACTCCCTGTTAACCACAGCCAAAATCACTGCTGCCTCTTGTAAATATTTAGCGATGCCAATGGAGCGTGAGAAAGTCTGAACGAGCAGAGTAGGAATGAGCCCAGAGGTGGAGGGATGCAGGATGGTGTCTTGGGGATGCACACGCACCCACCTGGTCGGAGCCAGTGGTTAGAACACGTCAGTGCTCCTGAAGGTCATGACTGAGGTGTATAAAAGCACTGCTCGTGTCTGAATGAAGCAAGAAGAATGCCATTGAATACACATAGGGAACCATGGAGGGTTGTCCACTATGGTTTCCCCACCCTTCAGCTCCTAGTTTCACCTGCATGACTTTTATTCCCATCTAGTCCTTCTTTCTGTCTTACAGGTACCAAGCATGTTACTGGAAAGCCTTACTGAACAAGATATAAATGTCTACACAAAAATACATTGCTAAACAGGTTTCTGAGGACAAATACTTTCAAGCCAATCTAATTTATTTCTAAGATGGAGCTGCAGCATGCATTGATCTGTCTTTATCTTCACAGCACTTTCGACACTGCGCCTGTGACATCCCTTTAAACCAGTAAAGGAAACACAAGCTAAAAAAAGAATTGCAATGAGGTGAATGTATTAAAACTGAAAGAGCATTTACAAAAAACAGTGAGTAATGGTGCAATCGCTGCAGTGATTTAGAGGCAAAGATGTGCCCAGTTCTTTTGCACATCACGAAGGAGGTGAATGGGGAGAAAGGGTTCTGGAAGAGAAACAGCAAAAATGATTCAAACTTTCTTAAAAAAACTAAAAATCCTTTATCAGAAGCTGTGGCTAGAACAGGGTTTGCTTAGTCCACAAGAGAGACAGGCGAGGAGGGATAACAAACTTTTTGTCTGAGATGTCTGGAGGTGAGAATGAGCTGACAAGGGGAGCAGAAGGGAGCAGGGGCTAATGGGGTGAGAGGTACAGGGGAAAGGCAGCTCACGGGGTCCTTGTGCCAAACCTGGTATTTGGCTTTGTAATATGAAGGATTCCTTTAATTCTTCACCTGTATGGTGCAGGTATGGTCTGCTTGAATCTGCCCTAGTGCAGGGGGTGGGAGCCCCACTGCTCTTGCTGCTCCTTCACATCCTGCATCCTTGGGACTCATAATCTCAGATCTCAATCTCTGAAAACCATCCAAGTCAAACTTCTGGGTATTCTGTGCAGCTGCTCAGGCTGTGATTGTACTGCAAGAAGTCAGTATTCTCTTGCAGAAAGTATAAGCTGGTTAAACTAAGTGTATTTGAAGTTACAATGATCTGGGCAGTAGCGTCTAAATCACACTGAGAATCACCATTAAGTTCTGGCAGCACAAAGGATCTGCACTTGCTTAACCTGACTCCACTTTTCACATTAATTCAGTTAAATGAATGCAACTCTGAATGTACCGAGAGGGTGTCTGATTTTAATGAATCTTAAACTGGTTTCACATCGAATGTAATAAGTCGGAGCAAGTCACAAAATGGATACAAGCGTGTCTGTACAGGGATTTCCTATTTAACTAAATGAGGTATAAGTCATGTTTTTATTTAAAACAATGCAACATTTATGTGAAAAGGCTTGACTGATTTAAGCAGTCTTAAAAATTTACTCTAGAATCTTGCAAATAATAATGAAAAAATAATCATAGAATAAAATAAGCAGAAGAAGCATAGCAGAGAAACCAAGGATGTTATTTCCATCATTCAGCTGGTTTATCCATTGAGTTTCTCTGTCCCTGCCAGCCCTGCAAGCTGCAGCACTGCAGAGTTGCACAACGTAGATGTGAAGGAGCTGAAACGTGGTCTTCAGCTCCTCATTTCCTCCACATGTCTGAAGCATAACGGGTTTCTTCTTGCTCTTTAGAACAGCGTGAGGAAACTACGACGTTGCATGTACTTGTATGGCCTGAATTTGGTCCAACTGTAGGGGTGACTTGGATGTAAGTGCATAACATTGATGCACCATCTGCTGGTACAGTGCCGGTGCTTTGTGCTCTAAGGGTGCAATTCCCAAGTGGGTGAATCCCAGCCCTTGTTCCCCCACAGCTAGTAATACAACTCATACTGATATTACATGTTTTGTGGATTTTTGTTAAATTGGAATCAAAGGGGGTGTGTATATATGGATGAAAATTGATAACAGCATCATTCATAACTCTTTTATGGCTTTATTCATCTTCCCATTTATGCCTCAACACTTGAGGTTACCCGTTATGCAGAGATCAATGTCAAAATGAGGTAGATTTACAATGAAGACAATGCTGTCTCTGATACTGGGGAAAAAAAAGTGAGATACTTTCACTGAGTTAATCAAAGGAATTCAAAGGGAGTTTAAATCTTTCAATTTTCTTTGGCTCATGAAGAAGATGAAAAGTGTTTGACCTCCAGTAAACCAACTGAATTCATATGGTGACTCTGTAAATAAATAACATGTCCACACAAACAGAATATTGATTACTTAGGTGCTAGTTGCTGAATTACAAATAAGACCATCAAAAGCAAGAAAGTACCAAAAAATACATCAGGGCATCCAAAGCACTGGGCTTAATGCAAATAGACAAGTTAAATAAGTGGTATTAAACTAACAAGGCTGAGAAGTAGCAAGATGCCATTGCTCTATTGGATTATTCATGGCAGCAGTAGGTCCTTTACATCAGCTGCTGCCCCAGCATCCATCAGTCACTTTGGCACTCGCTTTAGGGGCAGACTGTTAAAGGGACTGGGGCTGTCACGGAAAGTTTGGCCCCCAAATGCTTTTATTGTCTACCTGGCACGAGATACCAGGCTTTTTGCTGGGTGATTTACTAGAGAAAGAATTCCGCTTCTGTGGCCATTGCAGTTCATAGCAGACTGCTGAGGCAACCATCTCCTGGGGCTTCCGGTGATGCTGGCAACATCATAGCTTGAGGCAGAAGTTACCACAGTGGTGGCCGCTATCACTTCGTGGTGTTAACAGCATGTAGAGGGGATCCGTCACCTCTTGTTAGAGATAAGGAATAAAATGGTTTCCTTCCCCACCTCTTTCGAAGCCCTAGCCCTGGGAGAACGTATCTACCTAGTCAAAAAAAGAGACAAATCAGGGCATTTTGGGCAATGTCTGATTTCTAAGCAAAAACCTTGTGATTGTTTCTGTGAGGGGTTATCTGAGGTAGGAGCTGTGTCTCTGGGTGGGCAGGAAGAGCATATAGGATCAGTTTCCCTGCCTGGCAGGGGAATCTTTTATATGTTGAGCAGGGTGATGTGGGAAGCAAGAAAAGAGAAGAGGGGATCACAGGAAATGAGGCATGAAAGGCAGATATGCTCTTCTTTTGGGCTTCCTTAGGGAAGCAAGATCTGGCCAATCCCGCTGGGTATTATACATGTTTTAGTATCAGAGTGAACTGAAAATCTTTTGACAAAAAAGGTAATTTGAAATTTAAATGAATTTCTTAATCCTAACAGAGGAATACTTCCTAAGGAAAACTGTGAAATGAAAGATAACCTACATCAACTTCGTAACAAGTAGCAGGCTACAAAGGGACAAAGTTACAGACATATTTGCATGAAAAACATTAAAATAAGCAACCTTTGCTCTTTTTATATTTGTGCAAGAAGTAGTGACAAAATGCATGCTCTGTTTCACTTCACAAGCTGCAATTAATTCCAAGTGTAACAGCGCTGCTGGAAGAGGTTATCATAAACAAAATCCTAAGACTAGTAACCTGGAGAGTAGTATTTCTAAGTTGAGACAGTTTTGGACTTGTCATTATTGGCTAAAGTTCTGAGCCAGGCAGATTTTCTTTTGTATTAAATGAAAATAACCCTGGACTTCATTTAAAAAGCTGACTTCAGACAAGTCTGTAAAATCTGTTTTGTTTTGTTTGACTTCTCTTGGAAGACAGCAGGCTTCAAACTGAAAGAATATGTGCTGTAGGAGACCAAGAATGATGCTTTAAGCAGGCATGGGCACCTCCAGTAGTTATCACTGAGCTATGAGCACAGACATGGGATGTAACCGGGGCTGAAGGGAGGACAGACTAAGGGTTGACTATGGAAGGAATTTTGTTCAGAAAGTGACCCCTATTTACAGTAATTTGTGCCATTCAGGGCTTACGAAAGGCAAATGGTTTCACAGGGATCTGCTGAATTACTGCATGATTTAGGAAATGAGGTAATGACCTCAGTTCCTTTTGAAGGGTTTTTATGTTGCTGGGCTTTTGTGTAAGTAAGTGTTTTGGGGAGGTGAGCTTGCACAAACATCGTCTTGGTTGCAAAGGAGGGGAACAACAGGACAAGGATGAGCTGATTAAAGAAATGAGCTCAGTGGGGAATTTACCGGCCAAAAAACAACAGGCAGGCATTAGGGCTTGTGCCAGCATGAGGCCAGTGAGACTATCAAATATATCTATTTAAAAAAACCCAATAATTAGAGACCACGGATTTTAAGAAAAGGCAAAGAATTCTGCTCAATTCAATATCTAAAGATCTTAAAAGCAAGACCTCAAGTTCAACGTCTTATGGACAGACATGAGCTAGCACTCGCTCTTTAGTGTTAGAGAAGAAGGGAATCACTCAAAGCAAAGAGTGGTTTTGGCTTTGTCATGGCTATGGCATGGGGTGTGCTGCCACCATGGGAGGCTTCAGCATGTACCTGATAGGGTTTGAACATACAACTTGCTTTGTGCATCATGTCTAGCACATATCTGAGGAGGTTTTCTGCCTTTTACGCTGGCACCGGCGTAGAAGATGGGACACTGCAGTTGATCTGCAATGCTCACCAAGGCTGCAGTGGGTTCCCAAGGTCCACCGCTGCCTGCGGCTGTCTTTATGTGACTTTGTACCTGTGAGGTGAGAGATAAAGTAGAGCCTCTAGTGTAGGAGCACAATTCCTAATCTTTATCATCCGGATATGTATTGTATGGTTACAGGTTAATAATTCACCAGTGAAAGTTATTGGAAATGAATGTGTCAGCTGCACTGACCACTGGAGCCTTTTGTTTTCCTATGGCTTCACATGCTTTGGAAACAGGTATTCCCAGAAATGGCTTTGTTTGCATATGGAGCCATTTAGATCATCTCATCCCCAATCTTTCATTGTCCACTTTACTGCCCAGGTGATGCTGCTCTCCATTAGCTGCTTCTCTCTGGGCAGGATTACAAAGGAAAGGATATAACTTTAAAGCTAGCAGTGTTAGAGAATTAAATAGGGGCCTGATAAATGCGTTAACAACAGTAAGCTTTAGCCTGATGTCTAGGTGGAAAAACTTGGTCATTATGGTATTAAACTATCCTGCTATCAACAGACAAATTTAAAGTCATATCCATGTGTACAGCTGCTTGGGCTAAATACTTTCAGAGATGGCACACAGAAAAGCAGGAGTCTGGGTCACTTCCCCCCCCGCCCCCTTCTGAGCTCTGTATTCATTACAATAGGTAAATAATTGTTTATTATTAATGATTAATAATTTTCAAGTGTTCTTAATGGTCCCCGGCTGGGTACAAACCAGAAACCAAGTAAAATCGTGGTGACATCTAGTGGCTGATGGGAATTCGCAGTGATGCTAGAAGCCAGAGTACCTTTGCTCAGGAGATTTAAAAGACCATAGAATCATAGAATCGTAGAGTGGAATCCTAGAATGCTGTGTTAAAAACGGTGGTGGAAATATCAAAGCTTTCCAGACTTACACAACCTGGATTTAGAGACCTCCCCACCTTGCTCAAGGACAACATTGCTGGGATTTCTTTGAACAGCGCAGTCCCTGCCATCCCCATGCTCCTGATCATACCCAGCACAAGGGCTGCTTTGGAGAGACCAAAATTAGGTCTCTCCAAGGTGGTCTCTTGTGCCCCAGATCCTGCTTTCCTTTAGGGCAGCCTCCTGCGTCCCACCATCTCACTCTCTGTGGGTAATGTACTCATCAGCATCCACAGACTGGCTGTTTGCTGAAACACGACACAGGAAGATTGCTTTGCAGATGTCCAGTGAGAGAAATTTAGGCCAATCACAGAAATGTTTTGAAAAGCCAATTGCAAGGAAAGTGATATGGTATTAATGTGTTAATTAGCAAATGCACAAGGAGATATTCTGCAAAGCCAGAAGTTTTGGGGCAAGGTGCTAGAATAGAGGCTGATTTCACACCAAGTAGAACTGGTACTTAGACAAGAAACTTTGATGTGTTTTGAGTTTAAATGCAGCCTGCAAGAACAGGTTACTGACAATACGTATCAGAGGAATGTTGGTAAGCGTGGCTGAGGAAATGTTTGAAATGCACAAATGCAGAAAGGAAGCAACATCTGTGTATTGCAGGGCTCTTGGCAGCTGTTTCCCCCAGGGCAGGCCCAGGGAAGGGTTACCCACACCATGGCTGAGCACAGGTGCCAAGTTGGTCTTTTCCCATTGTTCTCCACTCTGTGCTTTGAATGGGTGAAAACAGTCTTTGATTTTTGTGGTGATGAACAAGTGAGACTCTATTTGGGTTCTGCTCAAGCAAATTCCAGAGTGGTGACTGATCTGGGGACAAGGCTGGCACGCATGGCAGCGCTGAGTTACTGATGATGTGCTCTCTATCCTTCAGTGTGCAACACTAACTAAAAGGTGTTTGACCTTTTTTAACTGGGTGCTGCCTCACACAGTCAGCGTTTCTCTGTATAAAACATAGAGTAAGCACACACAAGAGCTAGCATCAGTTCAATGCAATGAAATAAACAGCTGTCAGAGGTGTCTCTGCAGCCAGGTCATTCCTCCCCATGCACCATCTGCCTCTGCAGTCACACACCTCCATGTGCTCCGTGGCCATCCAGCCGGCTTGGCTGCAGGTGGCTGGCAGCAGGTCAGCAGCCCATGTGCATCCTGCACTCACAGTTTGCTGGGGCAGTTTGGAAGTGAGAACATTTGGGAAATTCTAAGGGAAAACGAAGGTTGCGATGATGCCGTTGGGGGGCTTCAGCATGGCCAGTCAGTGCAACTTGTTGTGGCCCATTGTGCATAATTCATAAGGAAATGAGAGTTGCATTTACTATGTGTTTGCACAGCAATATGACTGTAATTGCTGGGTATATTTACAACCACTACCACTCAGTGGAGAGAGAAGTGAACCCCTTCCTCCTTTCTGTCTGGGACACAGCGCTTAGAGCCACCACACACATCCTCTGGTACATCAGGACTCAGACCACCAGCATGTTCCCAGGGGGAGAAAGCAAATCACGTTCTTTTAACAAGAACCCAGGTTAAAAGTGATGATTTAGTTGTCATCAAGCATGGGAATACAGGAAGCCCATAAATCAAGAGGATGAAAGGAAATCCCTAAAAGGAGGCGGGCTGCAGAGGTGGGAATGCAGCACACCCAAGGCAGCAGCAGAAGATGTGGCTGGAAAAGGCTGTTGCCTGCCTTCCCCCATCTCTGCACTGCATGTCAAGGATAGCATCTCCCAACAGGAATTTGTCCCCTTCCTCTGCTGCAAAGCATGTGAAAATTGAAACTGCTGGAGGTGAGGGATATCCCCTCCCGTGCCCAGCATTAGTCTAGTTGGTGCAAAACACTTTGATAAGTGAGATCCTGTTTATGGGCAGCATCATTTCATTCAGGGCCACTTGCATAAACTGCTAGCCAGAATGAATTATGGAGGAAAGATCTAATCATGAATAAAGGTTTTAAGACTTGGGTTTCACTTTCATTTATAAGCACCTATGTTATTTTTGCATTTAAGTCCAATTTTCAAAATAGAGTTGAGAGCAGCTCCCTGAAAGCCCTAACCTCAGGGCTTGTCTGCATGAGGAACTTTACCAGCATTTGTCCTGTAGGCAAAGTATAAGCGAATTAAAATAAATCCAATTATGGCCACATTTTGTCTGATGGAGCACATCCACACAGGCTCACCATCTGCTTTAACTTATCTGTGCTAAGAATTCATAGCCCTGTGTTGTTCAAGTTAGTCGTTATGGGGTATTTCTGGGTAAACAAAGATTAAATCTGTTTAAAAATATGATTTGCAATAATGCTTATGGAAGGGTTTTCCACATAACTTATATCTCATTTTTAACTTTTTTAGCATGTAATAATAATCTGGTTTTTGACTGATTAAATTAAACGTACCCTAACTCTAAAGATGCAATCCCTTACTTTGGATTCACCTGTTTATGCTGGGTTTGGTTTAAAGGGTTCCTGTTTGAGTTATGTTGAAATAAGTCAATGACCTGGAGAGAGATTCTATATGTAGGGAAATGCCTATATTTAAACAGGGCTTAAAGTTGTCACACCTGTAACTGAACTGTTTCAACACTTCTTATGTATGTGCAATCAAGCTCATGGGTAATTTATAACCCTTTAAAACAAATACGAAAATTCAAGCAGTTCCTTAAGAAGAGTTTGCTGTATATACACAAACAGATCCAGGATGTCATTTTCATTTGTTAGTCACTTTAGTCTTTTGGTTTCCCTCTCTCTATTTACCTTTTTTACCAGTTATCTTGATGAAAGACCTGTTCAATGCTTGTCCCCAGCAGAGGAAGACAACGAGAGAGCTGATGTGATTGCAAATGTCCATCATGGACACTGCCCCTAAGGGCTGCGAGCTTGACAAATGAGTACCTGCAAAGTTGGGGTGCTGCACCCAACACACCCCAAAAGCCCTCCTCCTGCCCTATATTAGCTTGAACCCAGGACTAAGGGGTCTCCAATTAAGTAGGAGATCTTTCTGTCTGCTGGGCACTAATCTAACATAGATGTGATCGTACTAACAAGGTTCCCAGTAATCTTTTAGGATTAGCAGCGTAGCCCTAAAATTTGTCTAAGAAGTTCAGAGACAAAACCTTTAAGTCTCTTTATCTTCTGATTTGTTTGTTGCTGTTACTCATTAGGGAAAAGGTGGTGTGTATTGTTAGGTGAGATGTGGAGGAGAGTTTCTATGCAGAGGACTGTGTCTCTTCAACTAATCAACAGAACTCAAAGGAAATTCAGGACTTACTTTTTAGGCCATGGCTGGCTCAGAAGATGAAAGGCTTTTGACCTCATGGGAACCAACAAAGCTCCTTTGGTGGCTCCACAGAAAACTGAAATGCTTGTCCAGAAGCGTTATTGCTTATTTAGGCCCTCTTTAATGAACCCTGGATAAAAAGGCTCATCAAAAGCGAGGTGGTGTCAATACTGGAATGCAGTGTATTAGAGCAGGGGAGATGTTGGGATTAATAGAGGTGGACAGGTTATATAATTTTGATGAATGTAGCAAATCAGAAGCTGCCTTTCCTTTGGGGCATTACCCCCTCCCCAGACATCCCACCTCTTGCTGCTCCTTGCAGGAGCAGATCTCATTTCCCTACTGCAAAGCTCTCATAGATATGCCCAGGCTCTGGCATCCATCCTTTGCCATTGTCAGGACAGCTGTGGCCCTTGGTCTTTTCTTCTTGCTCACCAAAAGATGCCAGCAAAGAGCTTTAGTTCCTCAGGCTCAGCTGCCAGTGCTGCATTAGGAACCCCTGTGCTGCACACCCAATAACTGATTTGTCTTGAAAGACCTGCTTTTGGCATTTTGGCAGCAGGTCCCAGAGTTCAGAGTGAAGGCATTCTGCTGATCTCGATAATGCTGTCAGATGGAGACAAATGATTTTTAAGCATTGACCACTAATTTCAGTGTTCAATTTTTTTCCAATTAGTGAAAAAAAAAAATCCCATGTGTGGCATTGCAGGAGCGTGTTCTGTAATATTTAAATTTTCATATCCCAAAGGCTGAGTACAATGGAGAAATCAACAATTCAGGAAACAGGGGATGTGGATTTGAGTTGGCCTTGAAGAAATATATTCTGTAAAACCATTTAAGGCCAGTGAAAGAGGCAGGATACTTCTATAGAGATTTTGGGGTCCTAAAATCTCTGTGATTAACTGAAGTTATGGGATGATTGAATGAAAAAGAAGGAGTGCTCAGATTCCCATGAAGGAATTTGGGCTATGTGTTTGGGAGAGAAGTGGGATTGTTATTAAAGGACAATAATTTCCTACCACAGGAAACTCTCCATCAGGGTAGCAGCTCAGTATTCCTCTCATCACTGATAAATTCTTCAAAAGGATTTTAAAGAATCACCTTGGTTTAGCAGGGCTGGAGAGAGAGTAAAATTACAGTGACATCTAGTGATCATAAACATATCACAGTGCTGCTACCAGTGAAAAAATAAAACATTTATTGTTAGACGGTGTTTTAAATCCGAACACACAAAATTAGATCATTAACTGAGGCCAGGCAATGAGGTGGGTTACAAATGAGGGTGGATGATGTGAATTAGAGTGCTGCGGGGATGGGAGCAAAGCGCCAGCTCTAGGGAAGGGCTGTGGGTGGGTTTCTGCAGGGATCTTTGCTAGCTCTGTATTTCTCACTACTTCAGCAGAGTTTGCTGCTGGTACTAAATTGCAGCATATTCATATAAAAGAAGCTTCAACGTTTTGGGGACTGGGAATAGAACTAATAAAAAGATGTGCCGCTTCGAAAAGTACGTGCTAGTCCCCAGGGGAAAGAAAGGAAAATGAACCCTATTCCGTGGTAGGAGTATGCGGTGCTGCAGCAGCTCTGCATGAGCACAGATCAACACAGAAGGAAAAACCAAATAAAGAGGGAATACCAACTGGCCAGCAAAGCTACAAGTCAGGTTCGCATCTTGAATGAAAGTTGGATTTGGTTTTGCATTTGGCAGCAGTAGGAGCTCACAGGTTTTGTGATGTTTAGATTGAGTGTTTTCCACTACAGATTACTGGTTTTTAGCTAAAAAAAAAAAAAAAAGAAAAGAAAAAGAAAGAAAAAAGGTATTTTTCTTCTGGTTTTCAATATCAGATGGGCAGTCTGACCACAGTCATGACCACTTGGTCAAGCTGGGTTTAAATTCAGCTGTCCAGATCCTGCTGTTGCCTATTCATGTCTTCATCACTCAAAGTGATGGAAACTGAATCAGCCAGGTTAGCTGGTGTAACAACAAAGGCAGGTAGCTGATGCAGATGGTGAACTGATTTTGTGGTTTTAAAGCAGGTATCTTTGTGGTCATATAAATATGCAGTCAAATTTTCTTATGATGAAACATTCAGGAGCTGCTTCAATAAAAGTTGAGAAGGAAGCTCCCAGGCAATTTCTGAGCCCTTCCCTTGAGTCCCTAGCAGCCAGGCAGGTTTAGTCTCTCAATTATTAGCTGAAAGCAGAATATACATTCCCACTGTCTGGTTTCAGATGCCGCTAGAGAATATGCCTCAGATACATGCATAAGGGAGAGACAGATTCAGGCACATCAGATGCTCTGGCTGCCTCTGACTGTTGTGAGCAATAACAGCAGAATGGAAGTTTACTAAAAATGGGATCTCAAAATAACTATTGGGTTTCTATGATTAGGTAAGCGATTTTCTAGAAGGAAGGAATGTGTAGTGGGATTTCAGGTGCTGCATTTCAGGAAAGCTTTTGGTACAGCACTATTTGGAAAATCATTAGCTATGCCGGTCTAGGCAGGAATGGGAAGAATAATTGCAAACTGGGTAAGGACCTGGTGCAAGACAGAGGACCAGCTTTTGGTGAGGTTGCTCAGTGTTTCTACAGGTGATGAAGGGGATGGGGTTTGCTTGCTGAAGGGTTCAGAGACCTGCTCATGCCATCTTCCCTGCAGGGTTGGGGCACACCTCATGCCTTTTGTGGAAGCTGGAGATTGGAGAAAAAAGGCATTGCAGCCATTATACTGCAACGACTCCTGCTATGTCTCAGGAATTTCCCCAAGGGTTTGCATTATTTTAACAGAAAGCTATCCTGAGTCGAAGGCACTTACCTCCACTGCCTGCTGGGTCCTGTTCTGGTCCTGTTCTCCAGCTCCAGCGACACTAGATTTGTCAATATTATATGTGTCTTCATTTGCTCTGGCCAGGGGGGATCACGAGCTGCGATGAGACATGAGGTGCAGCACCCAATGCTAGGGGAGGCTTGGAGCACAACTGCCAAGAAAGCAATTAAAAATAACATTAGTGTGAATCGACAAATTTAATGTTGGGTTTCATCTCAGCGGGACTTCACAGTGTGTGGTCAAACCACAGGCTTGTTTCCATGACAGGTCTATTTATTTAACTAGGGGAGCAGTGGAGATGTCTCTCCGGCTGCTTAAAAAGCAGGTGGCTACTTTTCAAGGACTCTTTCACCAGGATTTCATACTACAGCTCCCATTAAATAAAGGCAGATCTTCCAGCATGACGGCATCCTCAGCACCTGCCTGAGAGGAGACACTGGCTGGGAAGTGACATCAATTTGTAACAGCGTCATGAGGAAAAGGAAGTACTATTGTTGTCACATGGAATTAGTTCCCTTTTACCGTATGGGGTGAAAATGGATTTGGTCTGTGTCACTTCAGTCAGGTTCATCACCCCACGGCAAAGGCCGTTCACCAGTTCAGATGGTCAAGGATCAAACTGGTCCTTGCTAGAAAAAGGATTATTACGGGTATCAGCCCTGGGGCCGCACGGCATGCATGGAACTGGATTTTGGGAAAGGGCTGCCTCTTGGCAGAGCTTGATTCTGGAAGACGATTTGATTCAGTAACTTGAAATTACTTTTAAAAGATTCACTCAGCTCCCAGATGAGTAATGCAGAAGTGGATGTGATTTTAGATCCCACCAGCTATGACAATTTACCTTGTCAGTGGAGAGTTTCTTTCCCCTCTCTGCTCTCCAGAATACAACCCACTGCACAGACTGTATCTAAAAGCTGCTTCCCAGCTTTCAGTTCATCCCTTAGCCCCGGAGGGCTGCATTCCTCCTTCCATCCCTCCTTGGGTGCAGCAGAGCACAGGGTGCCAGCTAGCAAAATCATGGGCAGTTTCTCCCAGCTCTGTTTGCTCCCCTCCTTCTCCAGATGTAAATACTTTGCTTTTCTTCTTTCCATAGACCTGTATGTGGTGTGCAGTACTTCGTGCTGTATGTACTCACTGTGGGGGCATGGAGAGGCAGAAAAATCATGTGAAAAAGGTTTCTACCTGTCCATGAATCCCTGCAGCGCCACTTAGAAGCCACAGCAATGTCCCTGTGTGTAGCAGGGAGGAAAACCAAGAGCTCCAGAGTCCGGGTTGCCACAGTAACCTTTGCTCTACCGCCTTTGGCTTTTACACTGGGAAAAGCCTTTCATTCTGTAAACACCAGCTCCATGGACATGCCTGACATTGGTAATGTTTGGGGGTGGTGGGCTATTTATTGCCAAGATTCAGTGAAGAGCCCCACACATCCATCTTCTTGCTTCTGAATCTTCCCATAACTCTCCTTGACACAGCCATAAACACCCCAATAAAGGTAAGTCTGGGGGAGCATTTTGAACCCAGTGCATTTCTCCTTTCTTTTTCTGGGATGTGTGTTAGTGCATTGTAATTAATATGTGTTTTCTGAAGATGCAGTTGCTCTTTTTTTTCCCTTTGCTGTCACTGTAACTCTTTTCTACTCTTTCACTGAGATACAAGGTTTTCCCTCAAAAAAAAAAAAAAAAAAAGAAGTAAAAAATCTAACTAACGGGAATGACAGAACTTGTGTAATTGTTCTTCTTTTTGCCTGTTTCCGGGCTGATTGCCTGAATTAGGGCTGATACAAATTCCCACAGGAATCTATGAGAGTCTTTTCACTGAAGCAACAGTTTGGTTTTGTAGGAGCAGCCTCAAAGCTAGGTGAATGGAAGCAGCATTGCTTCAAGGGTACGGTGGAATTAGGACAAGTTAACCCTGCTAAGGATGGGGCTTGGTAATTTCACTGCTCAGAAGCAGTCAGAAATGGTGTCTGCTGCTGCATTTAGGCACATGCACAAAGATATTTATAATTCAGAGCTAATATATCTGTGTATATATAAAAATATATGTTCACTAATATGAATTAGATCTCCATATGGAAAACATATGAATTATAAAGCCAAGATCTCTTCCATTTAGGAAAATAAAGGAATATTTCCTTTTGCAGTGTTCTTTCTGTTGTTTCATAACCCAGATGCAGGAAAACATCATTCACAACTGTTTCATCACTACCTCTCTGCTACCCCAAATGTGAGCTCACCTAAGGAATTCTGGAGGGCTGAGTGAATGCTCTTCTGTCCCCCATGTATTCCTACACATACATACTCCTTCAGTCAGATCACCTGCTCATTAACTGGGAATTATTTTCCTCTTCAAATATATTGCAACAATATTTTTTCTGCTATAGTATAGGTTTGGATAACCAGCCATTTATGTGCCTGATAATGACCGACAGAGATTGTTGACTTGTGGATCCTCTTCGAGCAAGCAGGTCGTACCTAAGCGGGTGGAATTACATTACCTGTGCCCAGGTCACAGGCTGCTTTATGTATTTGTTTAGCAACTGTACAGAGTTTTTGCAGATGATCAGCTAATTAAATTTAATAGGATGTCATATGCTGACTTCTGGACTAGACTAACATAACATTTTCAAATAAGGCCTTTCTGTCCCTGCACAGGAAAATTCATTGCCCTGCAATTACCAAGCAATGGTGAAAACATGGTGAAATTAAAGAGAATGATGAACTAGTCTTTAGCAACTGAGTATTTCCCCATAGACCATCTGCTTCACTTGCAGGCCCTGACGTGGATGCCCATTTTGCCTGGCTGAATCTCTGTAACAGCACTTCCCCAAATTCTTCCTGATTTCGCCATTTAGGAAACGTCCAAAGAAGGCCTTTGACAGTGTGATGGACATCTCTCATTAGAAAGCATGAAATGAAGCTGTCTCAGGGTTCAGCCAGCAATGCTGATGCCCCATTACATATTACACTGTCGTGCTTCCCTTCGGCAATGACAGCGTAACATGATGACAATTATTAACTAGTTAATCATGGGAGCATTTATCTGTACAAAAAATCAGTAAAACAGAATAGATCAAATTCCTAGATAGGGCACTGAAATGAAGAGAGAAAGATTAAAACCCTGGGTCTCCAAAGGTGCCCTGGGGGCACGCTACATACTGATTTGGGAAGCACTGGCATGTTTTTGCAGCAGTGTGTGCAATGGTCGGCCTCAGAGTGCGAGGGAGGTCATGCTGTTATTGCAGAGTTAGGCTGCAAAAGTAGAACCTCAGCCACAGGCAAATGCTGGGTGTCCGAGCTTCTTTGGGAGGCTGCTGAGAGGCAATCCCTCCCTCCCCAGTGATTACAGGAGGGAGCCAAAGCCCTGTGCCCCACGGCAGGGTGGATCCGCTCTGCCAAGCAGTGCAGGAAGCAGTGGTGCTGTGTGATAACACGGTGGTGGTTTGACCCTTCAGGAAGGGTGAAAAAGCCCCACCATTTGCTGACATCCATGCTGAGGACCAATTACACATCAACCTCCTGCTCACGGGGATGCTGCCCGTAGCTGGGGCAGCACCATGGCTGCAGGCAGAGGTACCCTGGGATGGGAATGGAGCTGCTGGCTCTGCCATTGGCCCCCAGGAAGGAGAGCTGGTTTCAGATGCTGCTGCTGCCGAGATGCATTTCATGTTTGAAACCACTTTACATGTGATGCTGCTGGGGCTGCCTTGGCTCTGGTTTGTTAAGGAGCATTTTTGGCAGCACTTGTGGGAGCTGAGAAGCGGGGAAATCAGTGCAAAAAAGAAATGCAAACTGCAGCTGTGTCTTACAGATGTGCTCCGAGCCAAACATTCAGCATGGAAAGGGTTGGGCTCTGCTGACCCTGTGCATGAGATCTCTTCTCTGCCCAGGATGGGGGCCCCCTCCATGCCCAACCATACACGTTGCAATCCCAGTGCTGCCTTATTGGTGCATCCGAGTGCTGCATGAATGAGTTTTGGGTTATTTTGCTTCCAGGACCGGTACCTGCACACCCCAGAACCCAGAGGAGACCACTGATCATTCTGTCTTGAACCGGATCTTTCTGAAGGAAAAACCGGAGGAGTCTGTCTGTGGTTATGAGGATTGTGGATGTAGCAGGTTGGCAACAGGAAGAGTAGGTGAACCCAGGTAGGACAGCATTTCTCTCATGAAGGAGCTAATGGGGATGGGGCAAAGCTGGCCAAAGAGCTGTTGAGAAAGCCTCAGTTACCCCAAATATTTGGTAGGGTTTACTGGCTGCATTAGTGAGTGGGCAAGGTGGGCAAGCAGATACAGAAAGCTGTTAAACAAGCTGCTGGCTTCTCTAGCTCCTCCTCCAGTTACCAGGATAGCTACCTTTATCTCCTTGTCTTCTTCATCCTCCTCCTCAGTGCTCTACATCACTCCTCCTCTCCAGATGCCAGCAAAGCCAAAACTATGGCTTGAAGCCTCCCCAGCCACAGACCCAGCCCTTGCAGACCTCAGCTACTGGCACGTTCAGAGAAGCCAGCACAGCTCTCTGCTTTCCAACCTGAAGGACTTTCTCCTCAGTGTTTTCATAGTTTGACAACACTGCTGGCACCTCCAGGGGAAGTGGCCCACAAGATGGAGACAGTGACAGCACAGTAAGGATGTGATTATCACTTGTGAAATGGAAGACAACTTCTCCTTCCCAATATGCACCATGAACGCTCTCAGTGGAGTGGCAGATGCGGCTATAGTGTGCCTCCATGCACTGTGACCATGCTTCAGTGAGGACCCCACTCTGACATGTCCCATCACAACTGTCACGATTCATGGGAAAGCAGCAGCCACATATATAGTCATATTTTTCAGTGAAGCAGTTATCTCATTTTTTTCTTTTCTTCAAACCCTCTATGAGATAAAGGCATTCATGTAGAAAAGCCGATTGCTCCCCTCGCAGAATCAATGATGGAATCATAGAATATTTTTTCATGTAATTAACTAACTGAATTATGACCATTTACATGTAAGAGATTTACACTGAAACCCTCAGGTCTGGAAAGCCCTACAGACCAATGTGTTCTCTCAGTCTGCATCAACCCTTGGTGTTGGCTTGTGTAAGAAACCTCATATTGGCAAGGTGAAGATAAGCAGAGGGGATTATTTTTGACACTCACCAGCCCTCAGAAAGATGCATCAGATATAGATCTGGTGTGCTCTTCACCAAAAAACCAAAAGCGACGCAACGCCCAGCACTGCTACTCCCTTCTCATGAGCAAAAGTTGCTGTAGTTGCAGGCTCCTCCTTTGGCTGGTGGAGTGGACTCCACCAAGTTGCACATGATAGATGCCACAGATACAAATCCAGGAAGATATGTAGCCACAGGTATTTGATATCTAGAATTACATAAGGTAATTAGTATAAAGCATGAGGGAGTTCTGCAGTTATGAATATGTTTATAGATCGTGAATATCTTTTACCAGTCCTGTATTGGAACAGCCTACACCTATTAAATCCCCTTTTAAATGAAAGGCTAAAGCTAGTCACTTGGCTCAGGGTGTGCATGTTTCCTTTTCCAGCAACTCTTTGCTCAGCAGGATGGGGGAATCTGACCTTGTGTAAGAATTCAAGATTTTACACTAATTCTGTTTAAAACACTAGATTGTTTAATTACTTTAAGTCTTTCTCCTCTCTAGTTATGTAGAATACCATGCAGTTTGTATGTTAAGCATCCAGCCAATATAATTAATAATATAACATGGTATAACACAATATGATAATACGATATTATATAATATAATATGATAGGATATATACTATGCTGTGCCATGCTATGCTATGGATGCTATGCTACAATATAATGTAATGTTATATAATGTAATGTAATGTAACAATGATATAATGAAATAAGAATATAATAATATATAACGTAATGTAACATAATTATATCCTTGGTTTGTTTTACAGCCCATCACAGAGGTCATTATAGAGGGGACCCTATGCTTTTATTTCCTCAGGCAAATATTTCAGCATATAATAATCTATTAATACAGGGAGGAAGGGATATTTGACACAGCTTCTTGGGAAAGTTAGGATGAGAGAATAATTTCAGTAATAAATCAAATGCTGTCCACAGTTTAAATTCATAAATACATAAAGGTGAGTGTGATTACATTGAGGATCTTCTGGATAAAGCTCAGTGAGCTTCAGTTCCTGCCAAGGTTGGGAAACTGCAGTACAACATCTGGATAGACAGCCATAGCCTTTCTAAGGACATTCCCATTTCTGCCTTCACCCTGCAGTCACGCTCCCCAAAACCCATCCTGCCCAAGCTGGACTTTGCACTTTGCTCCTTCTGGGGACAGGCACATGAGTGTCACAGCTGCATTACCCAGCAGTTGTGATTGCAGTTTATTGCCCACCAAGCCTGAGATTAGCCGCAGTGATCTGGCACAGAGCTGAAATGCTATCAGACCCCAGCAAGGCTCCTGGGTCAAGATCAGCCTTTTCTTACCTTTCGTGCTCACTGAGTGAACTTTTCCCTCTGATGGCCTTTGGCATATGTGGGTGGGGATGAGAATTTGTGGATTTAATGGCTTAAGGAGCAAAATGTGCAGGGTGGGAAAAAAATGGAAAGTGAGGAAGGAATGACATCATAGGATGGTGAGTTGGGATGACAATTTGAAAGACAGAGGAAGAAAATACTTAATATCAGAGCTGTGTTTTAGAGAGAGGAGTTGAGAAAAGCTGAATATTGAAGTATCAGGAGGAGCATGTTTTGGTTAGGAAACACTTGTGGTTTAATGAGGCCCTAAAATTAGTTAGAACAGATCTCCAACCACTTCTTATGTTTGTCCAAGGAAGAGCAGCAAGTGTCCACTTCTGGCATCATCTGTGGTCCCAAATGTCTCTGGGCAAGGAGTATGGCTAGGTCTGCTCTCACACCACACAGTGATGTGTCCATGGGCTACTTTTCAGTATGGTTTCTTTTCAGTCTTCGTTCCCACCAGGACTGCAGGTTTGCCATCTTTTGGCTTCTCTTTCTCAAAATGAAGGGCTTTAGACTGTGGGAAGAGAAGGGTTTATTCCATGTACAGAAATATCCATCCAGGAATATGAACTTTGTACTGAATTGTATTTGCCCAGAGGAATTTGATGAGGCCAGGTAATCCATTCCCTTCAGCACCTCTTGGCTTGGGCATCAGCTCTCACTTGTGGGGTCAAGCACCAGCCACTGATGGGATGACAAAGAGATAGATTTTGATATGGGAGTGGAGCTGTGTAATAGGTTACCACAGACATCTCTGTTCAGTTTGATTTATTACCTCTGCTAATTACTCTGATAAATCAGTGTTTGAATAAAAATTGCATTATTACTGTGAAAAACTGGAACTACCATTACAGAGCTAACAGGAAAGAAACTATCTGTGTGTGAGAGAGAATTAGTAAGACTTAGCTTGGCAAGATACAAGCAAAATTGGTAGATAAAAAAGCCGTATGAAGCACACCAAAAGGATGGAGCCCCCTATGTATTAGCACTCCATAGTCATTACTTTGCCAATAGCATCCTCACCACCACGATATGCTCAGGAGTTACCTGTGGGCAAAAAAAAAAACCAAATAAGACACGCTGCTGTCCCCACATATAACGAATTCTATGTGAAATTCACCATAATAAAAAATGCATGTAAATCACAGAGAGCAAATTAAGCAAAGGCAGTGCTGAAGTTCTTGCATGTGCTGGTTGAGGCAAGGGGGCTTCACGTGCAAATTGCTGTGCTGAATCTCACAGGTTTTTAGAAACAGTGCAAAAACCTCCTGCAATTGAACACGTGCAAGATTTCTTCCCCAGGTTTTAAAACAAATAGCAACCTAATACCTGGGGGAAAATACACATATATTACCTGGGTGCATTCCGCTAGCTACTGAAACAAAGAAATACAGTTTTCCTCACACCCTGAGCTAGCCCCTGCAGAAAGCATGAAATGAATGGCAATGCGAAGCGGCTTCTGCTGTAATAACAACCAGGTTTTGCATGTGTGGAGCCAGTGCTGTTGGTTTTGCTTGCTCTTTACAGCTCTCATGCTCCACCCTTCTGCTTTTCTTCTGTTTTTTTTTCCCCCAGCTTTTGCAGTCTGACAGAGGCAAGTGAAAGGGACTTGAAGGAAAAGACATTTCCCTGAAAAGGAGTTGGAGAAGAGTCCTCAAGCCCTGTCTGCACTAGGTAAAGGACAGCCGGCCACGCCACTGTAGCTTAAAACCATAGCCCTCAAGCCCCGGGAAGTACACTGGTGATTGAACCGATTCTCCAGGTAAGTCTGCTTTTTGAAACTCTGAATCTTGGTAGCTGAGTGCTCCCTAACCAGGAAGTTAAATCTGTTTGAAGACAAAGCACGGCAGAAAATGATGTAACATCAGAGTGGGGAATGCTCAGCTGCTCGGTGTAATAGATATGCTGGTTTATTTACTCAGTTATCAGCCCCAGGCAGATTGGGCATTTTTGCCATCTGACTTATTTCAGATACCACTGTTGAAAGGGCCTTATAAATACCCGCAAGAGATGGACAGACAGATAAAAACCCCACACCAACATTTTCCCTTTAAGGAAAAGTATCTGTATGTGTTTTGCCTGAAATGGCAAAGTGAAAGGATGGAAGAAAGAAAGGGAAAACCAACTCATTTGCTGGGGAAGCTGGTTTAAAGTTCACATGGCAAGAACTAGGTTTCTGCTGAGTTTTCAAAAATGAATAGAGTTGTGGAGATGTGGGGGAAAGCTTGGGAATGAGCCAAAAGCTGAAGAAATACAATCCCCTGAATAATCATCTGATAATGGATCATTTAGGCCTTCTTGTTGGGTGTCAGAGACATGGAGGTGGCCATAATGCAATAGTTACAGATTTCTGTAATGCTTCTATCCAAAAGGTTACAATCATAGATGAATTGAATGGTTTGGGTTGGAAGGGACTTAAAAGCTCATCCCTTCCAATCCCCTGCCATGAACAGGGACACCTTCCGCTAGACCAGGATGCTCCAAGCCCTGTTCAACCTGGCCTTGAACACTGCCAGGGAAGAAAAAGCCACAGGTTCCCTGTACAATAAGGACACAAGTAGCCAACCCAGGGCACCCTCTGCTTCTGCCAGGATTTTCACTGCTTTCTTTATATGTTGAAAATATCTGTCCAAAATCTCCATACAATTTGGGGTGTGTGATTTTCCATCAGATTAAGAATTTAATCCTGTTGGAGCAGTTGGGCTTTTTCATACAATTTTACCTTAAGAATCATATACAGGAACATGAGAACATTTTGGGACCTCTCAGGTCAATAACCTGAACAACATCGCTCCATATTGAGAGACGTCTGAAGATTAGCAGTGCTTGGGGAGGAATACCGAAAGTACTTGGCTATATCAGTATCCCTTTCTTGTTTCCCTATCATCACGGGGTGGGAGGGTTCGAGCTGCTTTCCACCTCCTGTGCTCATGACACACAGCCTCCCACTGAGCCCTTCTCTTGTGCTGGGAAGGGTGATGCCTGGCCCCTTACCCATGTGCAGCCACCTCTGCAGGGAAGACTATGAGTTGAAGGAGCAAATGCATCCCCAAAACATGACGTTAGAAAATGTAAAGCTCCCTGAAACTTGTAGTTTTGGCTCAGACCTTGGTTTCCTCCTGCTGCTGGTGTAGGGTTGTGATTAGCGGAGCTAGGGAGCTAAGCTGTGCTGTGGGGAGACAGCTCACAACAGATGAAGCAAAACACCTCCCTCTGTGCTGCGTTTCTGCCCTAAAAATCACCCCAACTCTGTGCTCCAGGGCACATCTGCTACTACCAGCATGGAGAGCAGGAGCAAGTGAGACCAGCTCGTGCCAGGCTGCCTAAATAATGAAGGAAATACCACTTCAGGACAGATTTATTTCAGATCTGGCTGCAGAGGAGGCTCTGGATTGCTCTGCAAGAGTGGGAGGGTTTGTTTTCTGCTTCTGCTTTGCTGAGTCAAACAGAGAGTAAGGCAGTTCAGATCTGGAGAGGCTCAGTTCCTGTCATTTCTAGTGTGGAAACAGTGCTGCTACTGTTTTTGTTCCTTCCTACAGAGATTTGTAGCTTTGCTGGGCAGGAACTGTACTGAAATGTGCTTAGCACAGCTGGAGCCTTTCATCACAGCTGTAAAAGAAACAATTAAAAATAACAGTTGTGCTCATCAGCAGTGTCCCATTGGCTTCCCTCACTGCTAATACTCACTCAGCTGCCTTTGATGGGGCCATTAGTCAAATCCCGCTCATCTTCTGAGCAGGTCACCCACAATAATGACTGCCCCATTACAAGAGATGGGGAAGATCCTTCCATCACTTCTGACACAACCTATTATTTTTTTTCCACCATTCTCTCAGCAGCAGCATGGACATCAAGGAATATTTCACCAGGATTTCTTACCAGGGCTCTTATGATAAGCCAGACCTGGCTACCTTGACTGATATATTCCAGCATCACATCCGAGCGGTCCCTTTTGAGAACCTCAGCATCCACTGCGGGGAAAGCATTGAGCTGGACCTGGAAGCGACTTACAACAAGATAGTGAGGAAAAACCGTGGGGGCTGGTGCATGGAAAACAACCACCTTTTATCTTGGGTCCTGAAAACCCTTGGCTACAATGTCACCCTCCTGGGATCAAAAGTTTATGTCCCAGAGTACGATGCATATGCAGATGAAATCGATCATCTGCTGCTAAAAGTGGTGCTTGATGAGAAACCTTTCATCGTGGATGGTGGGTTTGGGATGGCTTACCAGATGTGGCAGCCAATGGAGCTGATTTCAGGGACAGACCAGCCACAGACTCCTGGTGTCTTTCGCTTCCTGGAGGAGACTGGGGTCTGGTACCTTGAGAAGGTGAAGAGGAAGCAGTGGGTTCCCAACCAAAGCACCTCCGCTTCCCATAACATAGAAAAGGAAGTTTGCCGTCGGGTTTATCTCTTCACCCTTCAGCCGCGGGACATTGAAGAGTTCCGAGCCTGTAATGCCCACCTGCAGACAGCGCCTGACTCGCTGTTTGTGAAAAAGTCTATCTGCAGCCTGCAGACCTCGAACGGCATCAGGGCTCTGGTGGGATGGAAATTCACTGAGATAAAGTACAATTATAGGGATAATATGGATCTGGTGGAAATCAGAATCCTCACAGATGAAGAAATGGAGAAAACACTGAAAGATAAATTCAATGTAACACTAGACAAGAAATTTGTACCCATCAATACAAGCAGGTTGTCTCTATTTTAACTCACTGTCTGAATTATAATTCAACTCAATGGCATTACATGCAATCCCCCCCTGTTTCTGAGAAGCATTTAAATGTTAAGCTTTCTCTTTCCATCTACACCAGTGTAAGGCAGAACATGTTAGCACGAATCTGGAAATATATTTTTACAACTGCCCCTGCCTCTGTTTTTGGTTTGGGCACAAATAATTTCTTCCCAGCTCAATCAAATCACTCCCTTTCTGTTTGTGCTTATCTGCAAGCAGACTCTGCTCACCCCCCTATTCCTTTCATCTCGTAAAA
Source organism: Pezoporus flaviventris (assembly GCF_033815535.1). Classification (NCBI taxonomy): domain Eukaryota; kingdom Metazoa; phylum Chordata; class Aves; order Psittaciformes; family Psittacidae; genus Pezoporus; species Pezoporus flaviventris. The sequence goes on along the minus strand of NW_026892630.1, from coordinate 1,622,080 downwards.
GCTTTTCTAAATACATGCAGAGTAGCAGGGCAGAGCAATGGAGCTGTTATGTCTCTTTTTTTATTACTTTGTGCTGCCACCTGGGGAAACCATACCCACCTCTTTAAATGAATACCATATTACTTTTGGAATTTAATAGCCAGGAAAACAAAGACATCCAGTGCCAAGTCTGCTACACTTAAGCCATAAGCCAGTCCTTTTTGCTCTTGCATTCACAACACCCTCTCACACACCAGTTGGACAGTCCCATGCCTCTGCCACACTGTGTGAATACCTACGGACAGGCTGTTTATGTCCTAAAACTGATGAGAACCATGAGCAGACAATTGTCTGGTGTCAGACTTTACATGACTCCTGCTCCCTCAGCGTCATAACTGAAAAGCAGTATTTCTTTGAACTGAAAGCCACTCCCATGCGTTCTGTTTGCTGTCACCCAGCAGCAGCCTGCCGGGAGTAGATGCTCCTCTCAAAAGACTCCACTCTGAGTGTCATTGCACATTAATTATCATAGCTCAACATATTTTTCTGAATTATTTTTCCTGAATTATTTTCCTGAAACTCATCTGTTCTACTGAGGATGTGTTTGCAGTGATACCAATTATATTGATATGAGGAGAAATGATGAATCTTAATCAGATACCCAACAGCTAAGATTTTTAGCATGAGAAATCGCTCAGATGTGATCAGTGATCACTTTGACCTTTGAGAAGATGCTTGAAGTTCCTTTTAGTACAAATTGTGGAAGCGTTACAACTATGCAGTCATGATTAAGAAAATTATATAAGTAAATTACAATTAAATAAAAAAAATCAAGAATTATGTAGTAGAACTATTAAGTTGTTTTTTCCCCAAAATACAACATGTATTCCATAAAGTAAAAAATGTCATTAATCACCACAGTTGTCCTGATTATTTGTATGTGCTAATATTTTGAAGCTATGACTTTTAAAATACAGTAACTCACTGCTTCTTTTTACTTCTTATGCAATGTGTGATGCTTTCTATAACCAGCAGTTTATAGTTAATAAAAGCTGCTGCTATTCTGCATGTGCCTTGGGTGGCATGGTTTAGTGGGAGGTGTCCCTGCCCATGGCAGAGGGTTTGACCTAGATGATCTTAAGGTCCTTTCCAACCCTAATTATTCTGTGATTCTATGTCCAAAACCTACTTCATAGAGTCATGGTGAGCTCCCAAATCTCTGCCTTCCCAGAGGCAAACACATCCATGTGTGCAATAGTCCCCTATAGCAAGTGAGACTCCCCTATCCTATAGGGAAATGAAATGTTAGCTACTGACCCTGTAGTAGACTGCAGAAGAAAAGGGACTTCTTATAGTGTAGACCAGCAACTTGCAACAGATTGTTAGAGGAAACCAGGATCTGTCTTGTTTGCAATCCCCATATTAGTCAAAGAGGTAAAGGAGTTAAACTCAGTGGGTTTATCCTTGCATTAGCTTGGGGAAGAGCATCAGGAAGGAAGTAAAAGCCCAGCAGGGTCTCACAGAGGTGCAGGGCAGGAAAAAGCCTGTGCAGAACCAAAAATGTCCGTTGTTTGTGGGAACAGACATGGGAAACACCTAGAAAGGGCTGCACCCGTTCTTCTCCCTGTGCCTGGGTGTTTCTCATGCTTTGGGTTGTTTCATGGGCTCAGGGAAACGGTATAGAATCACAGAATTGTTTAGGTTGGAAAAGACCTTTAAGATCAGAGTAGGGTGTTATGTCCATCGCCCCAGATACTCAGCATGTGAAGGGCAAACAACAATGGGAAAACCCACTTTCCTTTCAGCTGGCTTATCTGGAGCCTCTGTGCCTGCTCTGGTTGCTCTGGCTGTTGCCTGCTTCATGGCACAGCTAAATGCCTCTGGCCCTCCTGCTCAGCACACCCACGGAAGCAGATTTTATTGCTGAGTAATTGAATGAAGCTCTCTGTTGGACATTAAAAACAAGAGGCTTTTCATCTCAGAGTGCAGTGGTTTGCTTTTTCCCTATCACTAACTTTGGAGACAAACACTTAAAGGCATAGGAGGCTCAGGGAGCACAGGGTTCTCCAGGAGCAGCATCCCTGCTGCCAAAGGACAGGGCCTCTCTGAACCCAAAGGAACATAGCTAAATGACTTGGCAAATCTGACCTTGTTGTTTTGGGGGTCTGGTGTCATTCACAAAGAATAGCTCAGTGCAGTGTGATTAACTCAACGGTTGCCATCTCCCACCAGTAAATCAGTGACATCCTGGCTTGGATGACTGTCTTCCTATCTAAGTCACTTCCTACAGGTTTCCAGGCCACACGAGTGTCAACAATGTAAAATCTGCATCAAAATTCGCACTATTGTTTTGCTGCTTCAGCGTGGGGTCAACCATTGAGGTGCCCCAGAGATTGACGCACCTGGTTGACCTGTGGGGTTGAGGATGGGGTTATAATTGCTTACAGAAGTTGCTGGATAGACCCATACTGTATTTCTCCTTTGCACTCCTGAAGGGCTTCAATTCTTAATCAGTAACATGGGAGGTTAAAATTTGCTCAATACTGTAAGCAATTTGGGGACTGGGTAATTTTTAGGATCTGTGTACAGCACCTAACTCAATGAATTGCATGACAGGGCTTTCTAGGCATATGCCAAAACAAATAAATCAATTAAATCATCACAATATAAACTATTAGGAAAGAAGAAACCCTTCCTCCTATTTTCCTGCTCTGCTAGAGGATAGGGCTGTCCTTGCAGGCAATAAAGGCAGCCTGGACCTTTAAAAGCAGCAGCTCCAGGAACAACTCTTCCTGGGAACTTTGGAGCAAACCAGGGCAGCAAGGCTGAGCTCGCTGGCAGAGAGGTAAGTGCTCGGGTGTCTGATCTTTAACTTTATCCTCCAGCTGCAGGTCAGCCTGTTTGGAAAAGCCCACCCCTGTGGGTCTGCATACCATGTGCTTAGCACTGGAGGCATATTAGCAAAGTATAAATTACAGCAACTCTAGGGCTGACAAGCATGCGTTGCATTATAAGGACGGTGTCCAAGTGCAAAGATCAGTTCCTGGAGACTTAAACTAACCCCTTTATGCTGAGCCACAGTGTATGAAAAACCCAGCTGCGGGCTCACAGAGTAGCTTAAAATCAGATGAATGGTATAGGCATGTGCAAGAGGATCCAACCTTGGAAGGCTCTCATGAATTTTAGCAGGGAACTGTTCCTGATATTCAGCCTAATTCTGAAAGGAAAGTACTCCCCAGCTATGCTTGCAGACAGGCAGAACCCACGCCTGAATGTTACTACCCACCAACCTGCACGAATGCTGAGTGAAGCTTGGCTGTTGCAGGAGCAAAAGCAAACAAGGCTGAGAGCCGGAATGAGGCTTAAGATATTTGGCAGCTTGGTTTTGGAATACAAACTGTCCTGAGTGAGGGCTTGCTCGCTGCTGCAGCCCTATCACTACCAAGACAGGAATGATTGTGCAGAGAGGAAAAGCTGCCTGTGGCAAGGCAAGGGAGTAAAGAGATTTATGTGAATGCTCCCCAACACCAATAGTTTTGTACTGCAGGCTTATTATACTTCAACCTCTGTTAGTATTCATTGAAATCAGAGCCCATTTTGTCAGCCACCACGAGGCTGTCTCTGCTATACAGGCTTTAAATAGATGAGGCCAGATAAGGGACAGATGGGGAAACTGAGGCATGGGCTGAGCATTTCCCAAAGTATGTTTTCCCAAAGCCTCATTGACAGTGCCCTGTGGAAGCTCTTGATGGGGAGGTTGTGATGGCTGGAAGTGGGGAGCTGGTTATTCACTGCTGGGGCGATGGGGACACTCAACCCCAGGAGACATGTTGCAGGGAAGGCATCAGGTCTTCTGCTGCTGGCCCAGAGCAGGGACAGCGTATCAGACCCACCAGGCTAACGGACTCACTTGAGCTCCTCCTGGTCAGAGGCTCAGCTTGACACTATCTCAGGGAACAGATGTTTCTATCAGGCTATTCAAAATGGCTAGAAGTGGGAATAGAAAAGAAAATGGGGACCACATGATGAGCTTGCTACTGTACATGTTTGCTGTCTGTTGGGGAGGGAATGGCTTTGTACAACCAATGTTTCCAAGGAGAGCCTGCCCTTGTAAAAAAAGTATGGAAAAAAAACATAAACTGCACTATCAAAGACATATTGTTGTTTTTCTGTGTAAACTGTTTGCGTTCTTTTGAAGAGATGATGTTTATTTCTTATTGTTTTATCAGGATTGTCTTCTATTCTGTTACTTTTTCCCATGATTTTGCATCAGCCAGTCTGAGTTCTGTACCAGTGCAGGTCTGGAGCAATACAACTAAGTCAAGTGAGTTGTGCTGATGGCATTAAAACTGGGGTTAAAGTCTAGAGGTTAGGTCATTTGATGTGCTTATCTGCTGGGTTGGAGGTATTTCCACCTATGTATTTGAGATAGGATTTTTAAGAGCTCCTGGAACTTGCTTGAGTGCTGGCATGGACATCAGGTCAAACTGCTGGTCACTCCTAGGGGAGCAGTTGGACCAAAGCTGAGAACAGTTTCTGGAAATCTCCCATCTTATCTACATCAAATGATTTTTGGAAAATCCTCCCAGGGAACGTATCACAAATTTCAAGGAGCGAGAAATCATAGAATCATAGAATGGTTTGGGTTGGAAAGCACTTTTAGTTCCACCTCCCTTGCCGTAGGCAGGGACACCTCACACTAAACCATATCACCCAAGGATCTGTCCAACCTGGCCTTGAACACTGCCAGGGATGGAGCATTCACAACTTCCTTGGGCAACCCATTCCAGCGTCTCACCACCCTTACAGTAAAGAACTTCTTCCTTATGACTAACCTAAATCTCCCCTGTTTAAGTTTAAGCCCATCACCGCTTGTCCTATCGCTACAGTCGCTGATGGAGAGTCCCTCTCTGGCACCCTTGTAGGAAGCCTGCTATGAGGTCTCAGACTTTCTGGAAATTAATACAGTCCTTAGCAAATTATGAATGATTCTGGAAAACAAATATGCTTGCATGGAAAAAAAGCAATATTAAATCTAAATTAAAGGCAAAAGAAATCCTTGCACATACCGGGTGAGTCAGAGGATTAGAAGTGTTACAGGGAACCTTTTGCATCTTGGCCTTGGAGCCTGTATGTAGCCAATGACAATCTCTTTTGGCTAATAAAAGAAAAGGGGTTCAGAGACATGAAGACATAAAACATATCTAATAAATTGAACTGAAACTAGGGGGTTTGGTTTGTAAAACATGGCAAAAGAAACCAAAAGCTGATGAATATACCTTGAATGTGTTCTTAGTAATTATCAATTCATCTGACCCCTAGGTTAGGAAAATTAACAATTCCTTCCTTTCAACAGCCAGGGTCAAAGCTCTGTCTGAACTCCACAGGGTAACTAAAGAGATTAAGAAAACAACAGTCTGCTTCACATAGAAGCCTGTCTAAAATGGTGACACACTGAGATGTTAATCCCAGCTAGCTGAAGCCATGAACGTAAAACTTCCAAACTAAATTACCTGTGGGATAAACAAAGAATTGCTTACCTATTACAGTAAAAGAAACAGCAAGAAATTGCTGTGACTTTCGTGCTGTTATGGTCCAGCAGTTTTTCTGCAAAGCTGTTTTTTATCCTTTTTATATTTTTTTTTGTCATGTGGGACCCCCATCCAGGGCCAGAGATTCTATTGTGCCATGTGCCATGTCTTCCCATAGGAAAGACATCCACCTGTGTTGAAGACAACATCTGAGAGAGAGAAAGCATTATTGTCACCTGCTCCTATGCTCATCTCTTTTTTAATACAGATGACACAGGCAGATCCAGCCTGCTTTCATCTATCAAGGGCACAGGTTTCTTTCAAATCCTCAATGAAACAGCCTAGACTGCATTTGCAGACTGGTTAACCTATGCTACGGTAATAGGAGTGAGCCCCTTGACAGCCACACAACAGTAATTGCCTATTTTTCTACTCACACAGGCAAAATGAACATTCAAGAGTATTTTGCAAGGATTTCTTACAATGAGTCCCATAAGGATGCAGACTTGCAAACCTTAACAGTCATTTTCCAGCATCACATCCGGGCAATTCCTTTCGAAAACCTCAGCATGCATTGTGGGGAGACCGTCGAACTGGATTTACAAGCTATTTACAATAAGATTGTGAGAAAGAAACGTGGTGGATGGTGCCTGGAAACCAATTACCTTTTATTCTGGGCCTTGGAAGAACTAGGGTTTGATGTCTGTATTCTCGGAGGAAATAGTTACGAACCAGCAGAGAGAGCATATACTGCTGAGATAAATCATATCCTACTGAAGGTGGTGATCAAGGGAAACTCCTACATAGTAGATGCTGGTTTTGGTGGTGCCTACCAGTCATGGCAGCCCTTGATACTGATTTCCGGGAAAGATCAGCCCCAGACCCCTGGCATCTTCCGCTTCACTGAAGACAATGGCACCTGGTACTTTGAGAAAGTCAAAAGGAAGCATTATATTCCTGAGCAAAGTGAGCCTGCCACTGGTACTCCAGAACCAGGAAATATCAGAAAAATGTATACATTCACGCTTCAGCCACGAGATATAAATGACTTTCAGGAGCTAAACACTAATCTACAAGTGTCTCTAGATAACATACTTCGGAAGAAGTCAATCTGCAGTCTCCAGACCCCTGAAGGGGTTTATGCCTTAGTTGGATGGACCTTCACTGAGGTGAAGTATAACTACATGGAGGATATGGACCTGGTGCAGATCACAACTCATACAGATGAAGAGGTTGACAAGATACTGAAAGACAAATTCAGTATAGTGCTGGAGAACAAACTCGCACCAGTAAATGTTCGTGGCTTGCCACCTAATTTAGTGGATACAATTTAATCCTAATGCTGTTCTAGATGGATCTTTATGTAGCCAATATAAAAAGTTCCAAATTAACATTAATGGCGTTTAATCTGATTCTAAAGTTGAGCTAGTCAGGTGGACACAAAGCTTGGTAAATTCAAGTATATTGCTAATTAACTGCATACACAAATCGCATGTTTTATCTTAAGCTACTCCTTTAGAAACTGAGATACCTTACTACCTCTAATTTTCCCATATGGAAATAGACTTTTGACTCCGTAACATTTTGTTCCACCTCTCTGGATTTGCTTTTATTTCAGACGTGTTTTGTGGCAAAGAAAACCGAAACGATACAGAAGGAACAGCTGTGTTACCATTTTACACAAAAGACCTCTAATCTTTTCTTGGTATTATTTCCAATCTTCTTCTCAGCAGAGTTTTAAGAATTGTTCACTTCCTTTAATAGGCTGAAATGAAACTTGAGCTGAATTTGGCTTTCAGAGACTTCATAAAAAAAAAAAAAGAAGGATTAAGACCTTCTCAAAACAAGCCACTATTAGGTGCTGATTAGCTTGTGATGAAATAAGTTGAAAGACTTGAGTCCTATTCCCTTACCAGAAATTGACTTAAAGTGAGCTGTTTATGTGAGTGCACTTAAAAAATCCCAAAAGCTCTCTAATTTTTCTGATTCTGATTTTTCTGTGTCTCTGAAACAAAATCAATAGAAGATGAGATGATTCAACAGTTCTTAAAAAACAGGCTTTTGGTAGCCAAAATGGAAATAATCAAAGTTAGATCAACCTTTGTAAACTATAATCTAAACTTCTGGGGCCTAACCTTCCTATTATGTCAAGCAGAGATGACAGCACTACAGATAAAACTCTTCATATTTATTCTAAACATCATTCTGCACAAAAGCTACCTGAATTAAGTAATACTGCAGATGAAAAACAAAACAATGGTAAGTCAGAACATGCCACTGGTGTGGTTTCACAAAAAACTTTTTACCTTTACGAGACTTGTGGCAGGTACCGTATGGGATGTATTATTGAAGAGGGTGACAGGAGAGCATCAGTCCTTGGCCAAGAAAAAGACTTTGACGCTTGTATTAGTCAACCACACAGACTCATGGGGCACCTGATGTGCCTAGATTGCTCGTGCTTTCCCAGATAAAGTCTGATGCGCTCTCTGACTTTCCGAAAGGGACCTCTGACTTCCCACCACCATCAGATGGAGAGCAGACATGTTCGACAGGAAGAGAACTAAATAAACAGCTCTGCAGCACTTTGAAGATGCAGAAGACCAAGTTTCAGAGAGGAAAGGCATTACTTTGTGCAAATTAGTATTTGCCATGGAATTTGTTACACGTGGCAGCTCCAAAATAACTCCCTGCTGCAGCTGAAGCTTTGAGCAGATAGCAAAAATTCCTTTGTGGGCAAAGAAGGGTCATTTTGTGCATCTGTGGAGCATGGGAACATGCAGCCTGCAACACCATGGCAGTGTACTTGCAAGGAAGCAGATGATTGTCCTCCACCACAATGTGCTGGCTTCTGAAACAACAATAATTTAATTTAAAAAAGTTACAGACCCATTTGCAACTATCTATTGCAGTTAGTTTACATGGAAAACAAGTTCATTCTGGTCTTCACTGGGGGAAACATAAACATCTATTAAGAGGAAAGAAACAAAGTTTAATTTGCTCATGGATCAGTGAAGTCCAAAAATGCACTTTCTCAGCATTTACGATTCAGGAGTAAGGGCCAGCGGAGCTTAGAAGAAGACAACCCTCTCAATTTGTACCCACTCCTGGCTTTACTGACTGCTGCTTCAGCAATAAACAACACAGAAGCTGAAGACCTTGATAAATAAATAAGGCTATCTTAAGAGGTAAGTTTATTTTCTTAAAGAAACCTCCAATAAAAAGAAAACCTAGTTTCTTTATGATAGTAAAGGTTGTGGGCAATAAGATAAGTAATATTCTCTTTAGGAAAAATACATAGAAATGTGTGCATATAGAGTGAAAATATTATCTGCTAAGCATGGGCTCTTAAAGAGGGTAAATCAGTTATAACGCAGTTTCAATTCCTTCATTTCTCGCTCTTCAGGAGGAGATTCATTTGACTGAGATTCTTTTGTTTAGATACAATAGTAGATACAAATTTAGAAATAGAACCTTTTGTTGGAAGTTATTATTTTAGATTTCTAACTTTTTCTAATTATTGCGCATGCAAAGGAAGCAAAAGAGCAATCTAATAGTAGATACTTTATTTGGAATAAAATCACAGTCCTCTAAAAACAACTTAAAAACAATTACAAACTGGTTGCTGTACCCCAGAAAATCCATGTGCTGATGTATTAGGATAAAGGTAGACAGATAATGTATTTTAACAGTGGAGTTGCTGATAGTGTGCATAGTACTGGTAAGGAATATTTTTACAAGAGTACCTTCATTTGCACATTTAGAAATAGTTCTTTAAAGTTCTTCTGCTGATGTTTTTCTCTGCATAAATCACAGCCACATTTGTGGGATTACCTTTTCAGTATCTAGTTTTTCATCTGCTCAAAATTCAAAAGAATAGTAGCTCTTATTTCGTACCGTCAAGATCTACAGCTGATCAATCCTATTACGGAACCACAGAGAGAAATTATAAATAAGATAAACTTGAAAACCAGCCTTATGTTGGTGTGATTTATTCAGCATTCACAATTTGAGCAGGCAGAATTGGATAGACTTGGATTCTGCAAATCAAAAGAAAAAAGTGCCATGAGTCTTACATTATGCTTAAGAAATATTACACTGAGAATATCCTCCAACAATACACTTAAGTTTCAGTGTAAGCTCAATTCCTCTCTGTAGAAAGGTTTTTGATGGGGCTTTCTATCACCTTTGTACAGCTGCTTCTATACCGTGCATATGCATATCATGAATCTGACCCTGAAAATCATCTTGAGAAATTCAAGCTTGCAGTAAACGTTCAGCAGCTCACTACTGAATTTATCCAAATACAAGTCTTCCTGAGTTGCTAATATTAAGTGTCTAAATCTCAGCTTACTTTATGCACAAAAGATTTCCAAGTAGCTTTGTGGGTTGTCTAGAAGTTAAGTATTTGTAGTAACTCTAGACTGTTGAAACACTTAGTGCCATCTTTGTGAAGGTTCAAGCCTTCAAAACTTTTTTGTGCCCAGCTCCATATCCAAGCAGACAACCCACAGTGTGTTGTACAAAGAGCATCAGGTACCTACAAAGCATCCTGCTCATAACTTTGGCCAGCAGTGATGGGCCATTGCGAAAGCCAGATGACTATATGTGACTTGCTAGGGTATTAGAAGGCAAAAAGTACTTTCTCATGCAGCGATCTTGCTCATGAGGAGTCCTATCGAGACAGTGCATTGCTGGAGGCAGGACAGACGGGATGCACTGTATGAGGCTCCGGCAATTCTCACGCCTGAAAAGGAAGGAGTTTTGAGAAAGGCCAGGGCTAGAGAGATGTAAAGCAGCTCCTGTTCATTTTCAGGACACCCTGCGAGACGCAGGGCACAGCGGAGAATAGAGATGTGCTCTTTGTCTTTTAGGTCAGTCACCTCCTTTCAGATTAATTATTCCAACACCAAAATGAGTTTGTGCAACACTCAGAGCAGAAAAGAGACTCGGTGGTCTGTGGCTTTTGTGAAGGCCAGAGGTTTTTTTCAGTTATAATTATCTGAATAAAACTCGACACTTTACAAAATGTGCAGGGAGTATCATTCTCGCTTCTTGTAATTGGAGAAAGAGTGACATGTACCGAATGAGCAATTCATTTACCATCAGTGAATCAGTGGCAGACTCATGAAAAGAACATGTGAATCCTGGCTCAAATTATCCTCCCTCCGACTGGCAGGTAACACTGCTTCCCCCATTGACACTCCTTTCACTGAACAATGGATTTAGACTGATTTTCATGAACCTTCCTGAACACTCCCTAGTGTGATCTTACCTTTCTTCTCAACCCCTCTGTTACAATGCAAATGCAGCAAATCCCCATTTTGTAGCATATCAAGCTGAAACTGCATTGGCTCCTTGCCATAGGAATGACTCAAAGACAAACAGAAAACCCTCATATGTGCTGCTTTTCTTGCTGGGGGAACCTTTTGATATGAATACTTGTTACCCTTAAAAACCGCTCCATTGAGGTTCAGTACATTAAAGCATCTTTGCTGGCAGCAGCTTGGGCAGTTTTTCACAGCATCATACGTCACTGATGTAAAGAAACAAACCCAAAAAAACAATTCCTTCTTTTACAGGTGACATGAACCTTGAAGAGTATTTTGCAAGAACTGGCTATAAAGGTTCTCTTGAAAAACAAGATTTGGAAACCTTAACCGATATATTCCAGCATCACATCCGTGCTGTTCCCTTTGAAAACCTCAGCATCCACTGTGGGGAGAAAATTACTTTGGAGTTGGAGCATGTGTATAACAAACTTGTGCGGAGGAAGAGGGGTGGCTGGTGCATGGAAAACAACCAGCTATTGGGCTGGGTCCTGAAACATCTGGGGTATGACACCAGCTTTCTGGGAGCATATGTGTTCAATCCACACCAAAACGCGTATGCCACCCTCATGACCCATCTCCTTGTAAAAGTAGTTATTGATGGCAAAGCCTATATTGTTGATGGAGGCTTCGGTGTATCCTATCAGATGTGGCAGCCGATGGAGCTGGTTTCGGGAAAAGACCAGCCCCAGGCTCCCGGCGTCTTTCGCTTCACAGAGAAAAATGCCATCTGGTACCTCGAGAAAATGAGACGGAAACAATATATCCCAAATCAAAGCTTCTCTAACTCCGATCTTCTGGAGAAAAAAGACTGTCGGAAAGTTTACATGTTCAGCCTCGAGCCACGGACAGTGGAAGATTTCCGTTTCCAGTGCACGTACCTTCAGACCTCTCCAGACTCCCTCTTTACGAAGAAGTCCATCTGCACCCTCCAGACCACTGATGGCTTTCGAGCGCTAATTGGGTGGACACTCACTGAGACCACATACAACTACAAGGAAAACATGGATCTGGTGGAATTTGTAACTCTTGAAGGTGAAGAAGTGGAAAAAACCCTCAAGGAGAAATTCAACATAACCCTCGATAGGAAACTTGTCCCAGTTAATGTCAAAGGATTTTACACAATCTAGGTGACCAGGAAAACCTACGCTAATGCTATGTATATACAATACCTCCCACTGTCTGCGCAATCACTACTGAAAATCATGGGATTCTTTGCAGGCAATTGAAGGAAAAATACATTAATATGAGATTAAAGTGAATTTTGCTCTGGGAAAAATCAGTCAGGTAGATAAAAAAATAATCTTAAATCAGGTAGATAGAATTATCTGTTGTGAGATGACTGCATTCAATTTTAGGCACAAACGTAGGATCTCATTTGAATTTGCTTATAAACTTGAGTGAGAAATATGTCTGGGGAATTTTGGAGTGCCTATAGCACATAAATAGAACTATGGATTATTAATTGTGATATGCTGCCAACACATTTTCTATGGTTATTATAGGGAGAAAAGTAATCTGTGACCATTTAGACAATGAAGTACACATTTAGAACTTCATTTTTCACAGGATGTAACCACTTGCAGTTCATCTCACTTCTCTACCTTTAATATAAGTAAAACAATGTCATCCTTGAAAGGAGCATTAGGAGCCATAATTCTTTCACCATCACCCTTAGACAAAACATAGTACAAAATGAAAATTACCATCATGTGCATTCCTTTTGCCATTACTGCAGTAAACTGCTCAAAGTAATTTTTGGTATGTATGTATTTTTCTGGTGATGAAAACTGAATATACTGCAGCATTATTGTGGCTGATGGGCTCTGAGGAGATGCCTATAAGCTCTGCTTCTGACAAGTAATCATCCTTTAAAAGGTGAACAAGGCTTAAATGTCACAACTGGCTTAGATTTACTTCTGCCTTGAAGGGTTGGAAAATTGGTATTTTTAGCATTGCAAATTATTTGTACAGTGAAAGTAGAACAATGAAGCTAACTCCACTATACTGTTAATTCTGCCCCTCTTGTGTATAAAAAACAGGGGAGTTCATACAGGTATCCTGAATGAGTACCACTTGGCACAGATGTATTCATGTCACAAGTGAGTTAATTCAGCTGTATCAAAGTGAAAAAAAAAGTCAAGACAACCAAATCTAAAGGAACTTCCTTCTTTAGAATCATTTCACAATCACGTTTCCCCATTTATAAAAACCTGTTGTTCCCCCTACCCTGCTGCTCTGCAAAAAGCCTAATCAAGGGAAACATTCTCAAATGCATCAAAAATTAGCAGAAAACCTGAAAAACACTCTTTCTCCCTAATCTACAATAATCCTTCGTATTGGTCAAATGTTAATTTGTCCTACTGATATGTTTATGCTCAAAGACATCATGTGATCATGAATCTCACAAATGCTGTAATTTCATACCTGAAAACAAATAAAGAGAAGTAAAAACATAAAGGAGTTGCTTTAAGTACAGAGTCCCTAACTGCTTGACTGCTGCACACACCTTTTGCCAAGTAAATGAGGTCTGTTCAATCATGCTATCGATCTACTGGCCAACACTTCCCACCACAAACTTCTTGAGCCAAACAGGCCAATATTGAACAAATCTGACAGTAGTGTTGGAGAAGGTAAGTTCCTACAGGTTCCTGGATAAAGAGCTCATAGGCTGAGGAAGAAGATGATCACCAAAGAGGAGGCCCAGTGGTGGGCTTGGAAACCAGCAGCTCTGGGCTTGTCATAGTGAGTGTCAGCTCTTTCCTGTTACCGGCTGTGGTGGCAGCTAATGGCCTGAGTGCTCATGTACTTGCACAGTGACAAGGATCCAAGGGCTAAGCAAGAGGTAACAGGGGACAATGAAAGCTCTCAGGTGTGAGCATAGCTTTCGTATGGAGCTAAGGACTTCAATCTATAATTTATGTTCATATTATCGTCGTACTCATACTAAGGTCCAGTTTTACCCCCTTCTAAATGATTGATCAAAACAAGGTGGCCCCTGAGATCCCAAGGAACATTACAAGCTTCAAAACACTCGCCACCTCTGTTCTAGCTGATGGCAATTCACCCAGGTAACCAAACCATACAAAATCATAGAACAGAATCATAGAGAATGGTCAGGGTTGGAAAGGACCTTAAGACCATCAAGTTGCAACCCCCCTGCCATGGGCAGGGACACCTCACACTAAACCATATCACCCAAGGCTCTGTCAAACCTGGCCTTGAACACCACCAGGGATGGAGCATTCACAGCTTCCCTGGGCAACCCATTTCAGTGCCTCACCACCCAAACAGGAAAGAATTTCTTCCTTATATCCTATCTAAACTTCCCCTGTTTAAGTTTTAACCCATTACCCCTTGTCCTGTCACTACAGTCCCTAATGAAGAGTCCCTCCCCAGCATCCCTATAACCTCCCTTCAGACATGGAAGGCTGCTCTGAGGTCTCCACGCAGCCTTCTCTTCTCCAGGCTGAACAGCCCCAACTTCCTCAGCTTGTCTTCATACGGGAGGTGCTCCAGTCCCCTGATCATCCTAGTGGCCTCCTCTGGACTTGTTCCAACAGTTCCATGTCGGATCACCTCCTTCGACCTGCTGGTCACGCTCCTTTTGATGCAGCCCAGGATACGGTTGCTTTCTGGGCTGCGAGCGGACACCGAAGCCGGCTCATGTTCATTTTCTCATCCACCCAACACCCCCAAGTCCTTCTCCGCAGGGCTGCTCTGAATCTCTTCTCTGCCCAACCTGTAGCTGTGCCTGGGATTGCTCCGACCCAGGTGTAGGACCTTGCACTTGGCATGGTTAAACTTCATGAGGTTGGCATCAGCCCACCTCACAAGTGTGTCAAGGTCCCTCTGGATGGCATTCCTTCCCTCCAGGGTATCAACCGAACCACACAGCTTGGTGTCATCGGCAAACTTGCTGAGGGCGCACTCAATCCCATGTCCATGTCACCGACAAAGATGTTGAACAAGACCGGTCCCAACCCCGATCCCTGAGGGACACCACTCGTTACTGGTCTCCAGCCGGACATTGAGCCATTGACCACAACTCTTTGTGCGCGGCCATCCAGCCAGTTCTTTATCCACCGAGTGGTCCATCCATCAAATTGATGTCTCTCCAATTTAGAGACAATATTTGTCTATGCAACAAACTGCAGTTTTCTCATGCTCCTGCCTCTTTTCATGAGGACAGCCGTGAACAGGCTGGTTATTTTGCCTCCCAACTTGCCTAAAGATGTTCCTGCTGTTGCTCCTGGGTAACTGATCAGGTTATGGTATGCAAGGGTTTCTTGGGCAGAGGTCTGTGGACTCGTATCAGCATTTTTAACTGTGCCTGCAATAATGGAGCGACTCAAGCCAGATTCCCCTCTTCTGCTATTCAGCTCTTAACTAAAGATCTACAGGGCTTCAAACCTCTCCCTGTCTCCATCTGTTTACAACTACTCTCTTGACTGGGATTTTTCCTCTTGAGATTACAATTATAAACAGGTCCTCACTGTGCAATATCAAATCTCACAAAGAAATGTCAACACATACAGCTGAGGAGTAGTTTCACAGTTTAACTAGAGCTCCCCAAAAGCTGACAAAAGCAGGTTATCTAGGTGTGAACGCCAGACCTCAAAATGCCTCAAAGGTTCATGTTGAGAAAGGCGTAAAAACAAAACCAAACAAACCCTGACGCCTCATGCTGGGGTTCCAATAGCAAGGCATTACTGTTGGAGGCAGATGCCTTCCCACCCAGAAAGAAAAGTCATGACCAAGTCCTCAAAGCATCAGCTGAGAGAAATCTGCACTTGAATGAAAAGGGGAAACATGGGATATTTGACGTCCTTCACCACCACTATGCTTTATTAACACTGAGAAAGGTTTAACAAAAGCCTAATAGATTGTGCAGTTTTAGTTGCTGTTGTTGGAATGAATGAGAACAAACGCTTAAGAGCCCCACAACCAGGACTTGTCTAATTCCAAATACAATTTAAACTTACAATATTTCAATTAACAGAAAGACAACTTCTTTTTAAGTCTGAATGCTGGATTAAATCCCAGCCCAGCTGCCCATTAGACACACATGCAATGCCCAATAGCAATGACAGCCACCCTCGACTGTAGAATTGCATAATAAGAATGTCTTACTAGAAAGCAGGACACAGAACAGAAGAAAGATAGTTCAAATTCCATGGCACCACTGAACATCTTCCCCCCTATCCAAAGAATCAAAGTTTAATCAGCTCATGCATTACTAAAGGGAGGACACAGGACGGCTCACTTCAGTTGGACTCTGGTCCTGGACTTCTCAAGATCTAATACTAAGCAAAATAAAAGCAACAAAACCAGAAACATGAGCAAGGAAGATGAAGTTGTATGATACTTCATGT
The DNA here is from genome assembly GCF_033815535.1 of Pezoporus flaviventris. NCBI lineage: Eukaryota > Metazoa > Chordata > Aves > Psittaciformes > Psittacidae > Pezoporus > Pezoporus flaviventris. The sequence continues at coordinate 1,605,868 of NW_026892630.1, read as the reverse complement.
TCCAAAATGAATATTTATTACAACAAACACTGTCAGCCTGTCAAAGAGAGGGACAAAATTTTACCTGAGAAGACACACACTTAAACTCAACACTGTGTGAGCTGTCACTGAGCACAAACTACAATGCACGCTTTGCTTTGTTTGCTTTAACAGGTGCCTTGGTGTAACAGGCACAAACTCTCCTGGTGTCTGGTAACTTTTTCCACTGAATTTTGCATGTAGCCATTTTAACAAAAAATGCTTACTACTTACCCAACTTGCTTTTGTTCTCAAAGAAGAAATGCTTTTAGAAACAAGTAGGAAAATTCTACAGCACAGGAAGCTGCACATGAAAATGCATCTGAGACTTTCACAGCCAAAAAAGCTTGAATTAATGTAGGTTCATGAGGAGTATTTCACTGCTAAACTTACGTCTCTGTCAAGAGTAGCTCAAGCACAGATTCTATACAGCCAAATGTTTCTACCCTGGCTAGGAAGCTACAGCCAGGCTTAAAATACATACATATACATATTTATAACATTGGAAATACAGATGGGTATTTCAGAAGATCCCATCATAAAATGAATGCTTGTAACTTTGCACACTGAAAACACATTTAAAAGTCAGGTAGAGATATTTTTAGTTTTGTCTTGCTTATAATAATGCACGATGAATGGTGCTTTTAAAGGTGCATTGAATAACTCCCTATGAATAAGATTATGCTCAGAATTAGTAGTTGTCTCACTGCAGCACTTCAAAAGCTCACCTAGCCACCAGCTAAACGTCAATGCTGAGCACCCAGATTTGAAGACAATAAACCAAAATCTGTAATTTCTTCACAGTCAGTGTTGGGCATGTTTAGGAAACAGAAGAACCACCATTTTCCCCCCAACCAAATTCAAAATCATAGATTTTCTAGGAAGCTATTTTAGAGTTCACTCACACTCTTACCATGCCATGGCACTCACACTTCCAACTCCTTTACATGACACCACTGGAACCTTCTCCAATCCACTGTCTCTCAGCCTGTGCAATTACAGTGACATGTCCTGGTTGCTGGTGGTTCACTGGAACACACTTTTACCCCCCTCAACTATAAGCTACACAGAAATTCTCTCTCCATTGAAGGCATGTGTCCAGACAGAGAGCAGTAATTTTCCTACTAACAAGCAGGAAAGAATAATAGGATACATTTTGAGTTTTTCTTGGGATGACCAACAATAAATCATTTCCGAGCTCAAGTCACATCTTCCATGGGAAGAAAAACGTTTTGCCATCATTAACTTCTTTTCAGCTAGCAATAATATTTGATGAGGTTTTAAGTAATCCAACCACTAGAGTTTAATTAGCTCTGAAATGCATCTCAGATCATGAATCACACCCTTTCCACCTGCACAAGGTCCCCTGGCTAAGTTAAACGCGTATTTCACCTTCCATGCATGATCCATCTTCAATACCTAGTAAGATGCCCTTGCTATACAGATAGTTCATGTATCACAGGCATAGAACAGCAGACACACAGTCTCCCTCTTCAGATAACTGAGTTTCATGTCTTGCTTCACAGAACTGTTAAGAAAAACACCCAAAAAGCCTCTTGTGCCCATAACAGAATGGCCACTCCTTGCTTCATCTTAAAGGATTTCTCTTTGTCCAGAGAATCAGCATTAAGTAATTCAAGGCATCTTGCTGGGGAAATGAAGTAGCAGAAGTATTTCCTGTTGAAAGGCAGGGTACAGAGAATTGCTACAATTTTAGGCAAGACCACACTGACATTTTTCAGAGCACTGACTGATCAAAGAGCAGAATGTTTCTGTACTAACATTACATCAGATGGCTTCATCACACGCTGAGCAGGAAGAGTTATGCAGTCAACTAACATTTAGGGACATCCGTGACCAGCGTAAACCAGGATCTCTTCGAATTTATTAAGCATCATTTTTTTACATCAAATTACCTAAACCACAAGCATTAAACATACACAAAAAAAACCAGTTATTATTCAGCTGTCAAATATTTCTAAGTCATTATTATGCTTTTATCACAAGATCTCAATAATTATGATTGCATATTTTTCTTTTGCTGAAAAAGAGACAAGATTAGCAAACTCTTTGCTGAAGACAGAAATTCAGACACACAATCTACTAACGTGTCAAACTGTCAATGTTGCCTAATATTTGGCTTGCTCTATATATTTATTATTAAAAAAAGTTTTAGTACAAGCCCCTCTGTTTTTAAATAAGCTTTATAAAAAATAAACAAAACTGATTTTATTTCTCTTCTTCTCCCATCTTATTTATAGCATAGTAAAAAAAAAAAAAGGAAGACACATGTTCACGTGTTTCTGAGGTCTTCTTTCAATTTGAAGACAGCAAAGGTTTCATTTTCATAATAAATAAAGCAGTGAAAACTGAACTGCCCTACTGGATTGGACATCGCTTTACTCCAAATACTTCTTTTGGATGTTACCATAAATTGTAAATAATGTTGCTCTCAATTCAATGTGACACTTATCTAGTTATGCACATTTAAAAAGAATGGTGGGACTAGTGCACAGTAGAAGCTGCTGAGTGGTAAGTATGTACGGCATCTATTAAATACACATCCACTCTGAAAAATGTTTATTCATGCAGATGGTAAAAGTTTCAGTGAGAACTGACTCAGATTCACAAATCTATCCTTTACACTAAACAGCAAGTACTTCAAACAATCTCAGTTTGTGGTACTGTATTTGGTAGAAAACGTTTTTATTGGCTCCAGTTGTGCAGCTGGTATCAGTCACGAGGTTTTAAGAACTTTTTCTTAGCTTTTTTGCTAGGCCTTATCTCAATATTCTCACAATTTTCTTCATCCATTAATACACGCTGGTCTCTTCTTCTCATGAATTTCTTCCCTATTGTCCCCACTAATGTTTCGTATCTGTGAAGTTAATAAAAAAATTACAGCTTTTACTACAAACAGACAAAATTTCAATGGAGCAAATAATAAATCTAATCACCAGCTTAAGTGGTGTAAAAAAGCTGGTCATCAGAATTTTAAGAAGCACAAGTACTACATGATCACTTACTATACTATTAATTTTGGTAACATGGTTTTGTTAGTAATTTGGAACAAGCAGGAAACTAGCACAAAATACCTGGATAACAAAGGGCAGAAAACCCCTTTTAAGATATTTTACCCCCAAATATCTTGTATGGGGTTGGAGATTCTGTGGGTGGAGATTCCACTGAATACACACCAAAATTCCTTGAAAATCAGTCCTGTAAAGTACCATATCTGCTGGTAGTTTTTCTGTTTTACTTGTTTGCTCGCTTTTTGGGTTTGTTTTCCCCACATGTAATGCAGTAATATATCATATTCCTAGCTAATATTGATTATGTCCTAAAATATAACTTACCTTCTGGCCATTTCTGCATCTGACACATCAGCCTCCATTTTATCATCCACTTCAATTTCTTCTTTCTTATTCTTACAGTTCATTTGGATCATTAACTTCTGAGAATGAAGAAAGAAATAGCTTAACCACACAAGAAATAACTTGACACAATGGCAACTATGCTGAAATTCACTGGTAGGAGAAATGAGAAATGCATTAAAGATAAGAATCAAATTTAATAACTCTTTTGTTCCCAGTCAGGCTAGAGCATACTGCTAGGAAAACTCAAGAAGAAAAGGCAGCATGTCTGCCTGTTATTCTGCTTAGCTTAGAGTCTGCCTTTGGGAAAAGGGGCAACATAGAGACAGGGTATTAAGTATACTGCACTATTCAAACGTCCTAAAGGGGATGCCAGGCATCTTTGGGAGACCAGAGAATTAGATCATAATTAATTTTTCATTGTTATGTTAGCATACAGTCCTTGGTTTTGTTAGAGAAGGAAAAATATCTGCAAGCATACACAGTAAAAACCATGCAGCAATAATATGCCAAGTTACAGTGAGAGCAAGTTCAAAGTAACTAAAAACCTCCCAGTAATTCACTTTACATAGCCTTTTGCCCATCTCAGTCTTTACACCTCCATTCTCCTGCTTCAGTCCTGTGTTAATATTTTTGTTACTACCTCAGTGTAGTTCTACCAGCATGAATTATGAGAGAAAATCTCTTGCTCAGAACTTTTACTTTGGAACTTTAAGCCCTTACTTACACAAGTAAGTGCTGAATGTTTTTAGATTAGACTCTAATTAAATAGCAGAGGGAAAAGTGATCTATTGTTATGGTGAGCAGCATGTGGGACAGCTTCCTCACTTCGGGGAAGGAAAATCTGCAGGAGCCATGCAATTACTGGCCATCAATGCAAGGAGATAAAAAGCTTTTATTTACCAGATGCTGCACTGATCAACATTTTGGTTTCAATCACGGAGTTTCTGTACACGGGATGATTTATGGAAGGGGCTAAAATGGCCAAACAGCATGCAGTCTGAAAACTCAAATCCTCATCCCCAAGAGCTTCAATCCTAATGCAAGATCACCTCAAAACATTTAAATGGTACCTCAATTTCTGGATTGAATCCGTTGAAGGACATCCTGCCATAAAGTAGTTCCTCGCATACTACAAAGCTTCGCTCTTCTACGATAAAGCTCCTGCATGAAACCCCAAACCCAGCATTTTGTCAAACAGTGCGCCTCAAAATGATCAATTTAAATAAATGTAAAAAGGCAAAAATAAAAAGCTTCCCCCAATAAACAAAAAGCTTCCCCCAATAAACAAAAAGCTTCCCCCAATAAACAAACAAACAAAAAGCTTCCCCCCAGTAAACAAAACCACAGTGTATTTTAAACCATCAGCTACTTTCTGAAGCTTAATTGCTCTGATATATCTTCCAATGCAACGATCTTGGAGTGCAAAGGAAGAGTTCTTGCCAGTAAAGCTGTGCCAGTTCCACAAGCAAAATTAACTCTCTTGACAAAAAGCACTCTTTGCTGGTATGATTCCACCTACATGAATGTTTTTGCCAGAATAAAAATACCACATAAATATCACTCTCCAGGTGGCATTACTATACCGGCAAACGCTTCTAATTAATTTTTCATTGTGATGTTAGACTTGGCATTACTGAGTCTGTCAGGATATAAAACATCAATTCTCTGTTCAGCAGAGAAAGATTTCCCCTTTCTCCATCCTTTTTTCTTCTTTTGATGAGCACAGAGTGAGAAAAGAAACATAACCCTGAGGTGTTCATAAAACACATTAGGTAAAAGTACTTCTGTGAATTTTCCTTCCTTCTTTTCCTCACACATATATGCTTCTCTTTCTTCATCCTCTTCATCTTCCATGTAAAACAAAATCCTACAGGCACAGGAAGTGAGGCTAAAGTAATCAAGCTCATTCTCCCACCTCAGGTAGGATCAGTTCAACATGTACCATGAACAGCAGAGATCCATCTAAGCTGTCCAGTGATGAAGACTCCAGTGTCTCCTATGGCAATCTACTGCAATGCCTCAACAGCCTTACTGTTAGAAAAATTCTCCCAATGTACAGCTTGAACCTTCCTTACTGCAACTGAAGCTCAAATACCTATTTTATCAATGCCCTTGTTCAACCGCAGACCCTTGGATCTGAGCTTTTTAAAAATGATGTATGCTCTCCCTCAGTGGCATTTTTGTCCTCTTCTGAATGGACAAAAATTGAGCAATTTTAAAAGTAGTTCTCTTGCTATTTAAAGCACCTTTCATAAATAGCAGGAATGGACATTTTCTTCCTTATTAGTTAAGCCTTCCTTTATTTTTTGCCATGCTCTCTTCTATTTCAAAGCAGGATTTAAAGTGAGTTGGACTAAAGAAAACAGAACTGTCCTGAATGAACCCAACCGTGGGACTAGAGCTGAATTTACTAACACAGGGGTTTCAAACTTCCTTTTGCAAATCAAGGGAAAAAGCAGCAATAAATGAGTTGCTCCTTGCCTGAAAGAAACTAATTACATGCATCTAGAAGAATGTGCAAGTGAAAAAACACAACACACACAAGAAATGAAAGTAGGTCAAACTTCCCTAGACAACCTTGAGAACGTCCCTGAAAACAGGTAATAAAAAAAGCTGTAATGCCAGTCTGCCACTATTTTTACTTCAATTAATTGGTTATTAATAATACTACTATTATAGAAAAAATACGTATATTCTATTCCTACTCCACAACAATCTAATGATAAGAACTACAAAAGGGTACAAGCTTACTCTTTTGCCTTTTTAACTGGCACATCAAGATACCAGTGCTCGTCACTAATGACCTTCTTTTCTTCTTCTTCTAGTTCTTTTTTAGTTTGTGCATCCAAACCCTTTTGCATGAACTACAAAGACAGACACAAAAACACAGTTTCAATTTTTTGCATTATGAATATGTTCAAACATCCAACAATTCCATGACAACCATTATCCACTATATTATATTTAGCAGCTGATAAAAAGTAAAGGTTTTTTGTGATTTTTCCCTGGGTTTTGTCTAAGTTTGGGCAAAGAGGTAATGGAAAAGTAAGTAACAACTAATCACAGCTATCGGCTGGAAGTCAACAGTCATCTACAGACCTTTCCTGGTTAGTTTTGATTCTACAAGCTACTGAAATTCTCTAACTTTGCTAAGAGAGAACATACTGATGTTAGTTATTGCTGCATATCAGACACCAACATCACTCATACAAACGGCACTGGAGCTCAGAGTCAGAGGTAGGTTATCCCAGCTTGCCCATTTTTGGAATCATCTGCATTTTCAACCATCCTCTTATTTTCTACAATTTAATTTAATAAACTCGCTTGTGTTTGTAGCTCTGAAGGCTGGAATGTGCCTTTGGAAGTAGAAAAAGAAACAGAGGCTATGAAATGAAGTCTTCTGCATTGAGTTGTACTAAAGGAAGATGTAACCAGCTCTTAACTTCTCACTGATGACCTACCAAAGTATGAGTCAAGCAGTTATGTGTAAGCACCTTAACTCACTGCAGAAACAGTGCCAAATTAGCTGAGACTAGTAATTTAGTTGAGTGTAAGACTGCTATTTTTGCCTAATACAAGGATATTCCTGTAAATTGCTTCCTCAGTGACAACCACTGGCAGAGGATGGAAACAGGCAGATAGCAACAGCAATCTCTCTCACAGCTGCAAGTAAAAGAGGACATCTGTCACAACCTATGTAAAATCGCTGAGTGCAAAACGACTGACCTATGTGAAACATCCCTTTTACTTCCAGTTGTCTCAAGTCAGGTGCCTGAACTGAGTGACAATTAGGTATTACCAGTGTTAACCAAATAGGATAAAAAGCGCAGAAATCTCCAGAATCGTATGGTAATAACTCCCATATTCTCACATCCCTAGGAGGCAGGGCCTCCCTTAGGGTCTATAGAAAGTGTCTAAATAACTGCATCTGTCAGAGGTGTACCTTTATACCAATGTAATTCCCAGCTAGAGGCAAATCTACCAGTACAGTTTATATGCACTCCTGCAGAAAAATTGCTTTGCGGGTATCAAAACATACCTGTATGTTCAACACTGCAGAGGAATTCTACACCAGCTAATTTCACCCCTCTCATTTAGAGCAGCACCATTTTTTGTGTTTAGATAAGCCTGAAGGCTGATACGTAATGTGCCAGTGGGGAACACAAGGCTTGGCCACAGTTTAGGTCCCAACTAAAACAGGCTTGGCTGGGGATAGATCCCAAGAAGGTGTCACAGAACACTTCCCTCCCACAAAAAAAAAAACTAATGTATTGCTGACCTTGTTTGAAATATAATGGCAATACAGATCTGTAATATATGTATTACGTATACCCCACACATCTTTTCAGTCTTTGCAAAATGCCCCAGTAAACCAAATCAAACTCAAAGGTAAAAGCCAATACAAAGCTCCTGTGATTGTGAAACAGAAAATAAATATTTTCCATTTCTATTTGCATCCAGTGTACAAGATCTTTAATGAAATAAAAATTGACTTTCGTTTTCTGAGTCAATTCAAATCCATCAAAGCTTTCCAATTAAAATTACACTATCTTCTCGGGGAAAATAAGTGAATCTATCATGTGGAAAACCACACTGCTCAAGGAAATTGGTTAGCCAGTCAGAAAACTCAACAGAAGAAATTCTGTTACAAGCACCCAATTAAATAATCGTTTCACATTACGTTTTAAAGATTATGTTCCTAAAGATTAGTACATGAATAACTAGATAAAAAATATGTGATCACATTTATCTAAAATGTAAACACACACGGATGGATTAAAAATTAGACCCATTGTGGTCTACAGAGTATGTATATCAGCAACAGAGTGGTTATTTGGATTAAGTTTCCCCAAGCAATGGCACCTGAATCAAATGGTGCAAGACCTAAAGGCAGGATCCATCTTTTCATATCAAGCAGTGAGCACACATAGCCTAGCACTTAGTGCAAATGGTCTTCACAAGGCTACCACTGACCACATATCACCTTTGGATTCCACTTCACCAGCCTGCTGAATTGTGATAATACATCTTATCAGCACCTGTGGAGGCAGCTGCTAAAGGATTAATTAAAGCATTTGTAAACAAGAAGATCTGCAGAAGGGAAGTGCTAAATACAAGATCTGTGTATGACCTTTTTCGAACCTTTTCATCTCTTCAAAGCTGGTTACTACTGCCTGGACTGTAAACCTCCAAATGTCACGGCAGCACATCCACAAGCTGATTCTCCACAGGCTTTTATAGAAGAAAATCTAAGATCTGGGCTGTGAAATCTCCAGGGGGGTTAATTAACTGGCAAACAGCAGAGGAGTGGAAATTTAATTTTAAAACAGTGTTACAAAAAAAAAAAAAAGAAAGAAAAAATAATGATGCTGCAATCCAGAACTCTTATTCTATCATACACTGATGGCTAATTAAGCTCTACATCTACTCCCTTTTGACAGTTAGGCAAGCTGTGTTCCATTCCCTCTGTGCACAAGTTTTAGCCTTTCATTAGCAGCATCTGTTAACTGGGGTAAACATTCCACCATCTTACTGTGGCAGAGTATATTTTATGTGAAATATTGAACTGAAGTCAGCTGAACTCTTTCCAGACAGTGTCTGAAACACAGTCCAGTATAAATATGTGGAGGGAAAAATGGGTGAATAAAACATCACAAGCAAGAAGCCACAAAAGCCCTGTCATACTCAGCTATAAAAAAAATTAATGGATATTAACGTTTTAAAAGAACTTAATGGCAACTCAATTTTTACTGGTTGTTTTCCAGCAATAAAGAACCACCAATCACAGCAGCATGTACTCTACTGAATTAAGGTGTTGTGGTGCACAGTGTGAAGCAGAATCCATTAGCCAGTAAGTGTGGACTGATTTCACACTGGTTTTGACACCACAGTCACAATTCCAAGGGTAACAGGCACATCACAATGTTACTAACAGCCCTCGCATTTACAGCTTGGGAAAGGCGGTTAACACTGCCATTCAGGCTGGGTATTTTATTAGCCAGCAACATACACAGTCAAAAAATGGACACTGTAAGAAAAAATAAACCTTTTATTTCCCCTCAAGATTAAAACCCCTCCCAAGCAAGGTAAACAACATTAATATTTTAATTTCAACGTGTGTGCACGGTATGGGAAGAATTCTCACAACTTCTGTATTCACAGTAAGCTCTAAATAAGCTGGGTGAAATGAAAAGTTTCTCAAATGGTGCCCTGGAGCTGGCTCTTGCAGGGCAAGAGCTTTTACGGATATCTCGAAGTTGCTTTCCTGTCTTGAGACCCTCCAGCACCATACAGTTTATAACCGAGACCTCTGCCCAGCGTTTAAGCAGCCCGGAATTACGCGACAGCCCTCTGAAACTGGCCAAGTTGGAAGGGAGCAGCCTGCACTGCAGGCCTGAGTGAGCGGGCAAGCGAAAATACCCGGGGATGTACTTTAAAGCGTGGCGATGGGAGGCACGAAACAGGCCAGGACACAGGCTCAAGATGGCTGTCGCCAGGGCCGGGGCTGGGTCCGGGCCTCCCCTCGCCGCTCACAGCACGGCTCGGGCCTGCTGCACGCACCGGGCACCGCCGCGGCCTAGGCAGACGGTGCTGCCGCCAGCCCTATCCCTGTGTCCCTGCGGCCGCCTCACGGAGCCGGGCAGCTCCCCGCAGCAGCGACCGCACACCGGGCCCGGCAGCCCTCTCCGCACTCTACACCGCGGACCAGACGCCGGAGCCCCGCCGCCGCCGCCGCCCTCCACCTCACCTTCATGCGCAGCAGGTTCCTGGATAGCTTCGTCTTCGTCTCTCCGGTCATTGCGACAGGCATTGTCACCAGGCCGCGCTGGATCCCCAAGCTCGCGTAATGCGGAGGCCTCACACACCGGAAAAGGAGCGGGAGGAGGAGGCGGTGGCGGCGGCTCGGCTCCACCCTCCGTGCCCGGCCGCAGTGACAGGCCTCTGCGCACGCCGCGGAGGAGTGGCGGGGCGGGAGGCGTGTGTGGCAACAACGTCAAAGCACCCCGAATTCCGTTTGTCGAGCCGGTTATGTGAGGAGCGGGCCCTCGAGTTTGTGAGCAGATAATTCTGACTCGGTATGAAATGGTAAATCAGTAGAGGAACCTGAGATTTATCAATGCTTGTGCGTTCTGTAGTGCTGCAGGCTTATGGTTTCATCCATAATATTATGATATTTCAAAGACAGAAGAAAAGGGAGTGTGAAATCTACCTCATATTGGTATTTGGAGGCTGCTTTACTTATTTAGCTTTCGTTTTCAAACTGGGTATTTGCAAAATAATCACAAAACGGTCAAATGTAATTATAAAGTGTATAAATTCAAATAGACTGCAAAAAGCCTCAAAGCTTTGTTAGTCCTGAACCATGATCTTTGAATCACATCTTGGCAGTGCTGTCTTTAGGCTTCCAGGCTGGGCTCTGGTAGCTGAGGAGGCAATGCTGCTACAAAATTGCCAGCTGACTCCCAGTCACAAACGGGGACCATAATTTCTGTATATATCCTCATAAATCCGATTTCTGATGCCTGTTTTGACATTCAGCACATAAACCAGGTGATAGAGCAATAAGAGTGAGGGTTCAGTGTGCAAAACTTTAATGAACTGGTGTGCTCCAAAAGACAATACAGGCATAAGAGTTCTCGCATTTGCAAGATGTAGATCAAAGCTTGAAGAACTCTGTAAAGATTTATGCTTCAATAGAGTCCACAAAAACGTACAATGAAGGGCAAAACCTGGTTATAGTGGGAAAGGACAAATTAATCCACATCCAGGCATCCTTATTACGCAGTTAAGCTCAGCGGGTTAAAATCACCACATCACAGATGTGAATGAAACATGGAGCCACAATCACTTCAAGGCGAAGTCATAACATTGCATGGGAATATTTGATTTTCATATAGGCAAGGTCCCTTCATTTCCAGGCTCCATAAATGAATTGAAGATGCTCTGAAATTCAGGGTCACAGTGAGAAAGTCTTTGTGTGAGTGCAGGAGCTCTCCTGCTTCATTTGGCTCCATCGTGTTAGCTCCTTCTCTGTTCTCTTTCTCATTAACAGCTATCAAGCCTTCCGAGCAAAAGAAGGCTGGGAAGAAATTTGCAGTTTTGGGAATACAAATGTTCATTAAAGAATGAACATGTTTGAGTCTTAGTGAAAAAACCAATAGGGGAAAGCTGTTAATTAATCGAATGGCACAGTACAGTCATAATCTGGACACTTTTTTGTGTTATTTTCTATTTATCATGCATTCTAATAATGTATTTGCTTTTTGTTGATCACTGCAGATCAGAGCCCTGTGTTTAATTGCATGGTCTTTAATGTCACTCAGGGCTTTTTCTGAGCAGTTGCAGTTCATTTACAGTCCAGGAGTGTACTTTAAATGATTCCTTCGAAATACGTTTCTGCACAGTCATCAGCACTTCTTCAGCCATTGAGTGCCTGGCTGTGCTTGGTGGCCTCTGCCAGAGCTGTTCCTGTTGCCCTGTCCTGCCTGCAGGGCAGCCCAGCTCAACACTTCTTCAGCAGGCTGCTTAGAGCCTTGTTTTGGATGCATGTATCAGCTGCCCAATACTTTTGATGTGCAGGAGTGCAATACCACCAACTCTTTAATCTTTGGGAGCTGAGTAATAATGTACAATGCCATGCAGTGTCTAACTGGGAGGGGGACAGTGCAAAGGGCTTTCAACTCGCCGTAAGGATTATTCCTGGTGCTCCCTGACGAGAAAGGGCTCTGGATCCATAGCTTGAGCCCCATTGCACCCCATGTCTTGGTACCACGCTACAGACTCACATGGAGATGCTGCCACTGTCTTGTGTGTTAGCACATCAGCTAGCAACCCACCACAATACAGGCAGGGTGAAGTGTTTTGCAGTAAAGGCAGTACAGGCTGTGTGATGTTTATTTAGAAAAGTGGAAATTGTAAAAAGGCTGCCATAGAATTTGATGTATTTTGGCAGTAAAAAAGGTCTGAAGGAGATTTTTGGATTACTTCTCCCATCACTTGAATTGGATGGGGTGGTTACAGATAGCAATCAGCTGTCTCCTGGACCAGATTATACTGTCTGGTAAATCTGAAGACACTCCACTGATTACAGGAGAAATTTTGTGTGATTTACTGGTGATAGTGGAGGTAACTCAGAGAACAATCCGGCTCTATAAATATGCCCGCTTCTAAGGCAGAGCAAGGTGGGAGAGGTGCTCTGCTTAGGAAAGAGTCGAGGGTCATTGTAAATGACAATTAGACACCTCTCCCACAGTTCTGACAGCTGTACAGCAGCTTTGCCTTCGACCTGGAAATCCATTTCTTTTTCAAAACAAAAGTGCTCAGGGAAATAACTCAGGGGAAAGGAGCTCCATTTCATCAAAGACTGTACATAAAACAGGCAGATAAAAGATTTTTTGTTCCTAGGAAATGCAGCCCCTTCTTCCTTTAGTAATTACAGAAGTCAAATCAAAGTTGTCATTAACATTATTTAAGAAATAATCTGTCTTGGAGCCACTGAAGTGACAGCTGTGAACTGATTTCATGCCAATGGGATCTAATTTGAGGGAACTTGTGGGTTACTTTTTCTGTAACTGTTTATTTATTCATATTCTTGCAGTATTGTGATTTTAGTGAAAAATGTCTCAAACCTTACACCAGCCTATCTGGTGATGTGATTTTTAATGAGCTGTCTTTGAGTTCTGAAGCAGCTTTTTACAGCTCTCAGAATACCTGAAGCCTCCTCCCCCCCTTCAAACATAAAAATTCTTATAGTGTGACAGTGAATCATTAATTTGTGTCAAAATCCGTCACTGTGTTTTAAGTGAGGGTATTATGTGTTTTTCTCTATGGATGAGGAAAAGAAAATGAGAAGTAGAGCTGCCAGAGGTCTGTTTGCAAACCTGAAAGGAAGGTGTGAAGTGCTATGTATGACTGAGTGGAATCAGAAAGGCACTTTTATACCCCGTGCTCCCTACGGAAACAGCGTGGAACTCTCAGAGTGGTAGAGATGGCACAGGTTTCAAGTGGAAGTCTTGGTTTCTATCTCTCTTGCTCCCACCAAGCTCTGAGCTGCTAATACATGCAGTGTATGGACAACTGCTATGGTTCTTGGTGACTGGGGATTTGTTGGAATATTCATTACCCTTTGATGCATGCATGTATAACCTGCTGGCCCATGTGTGCTGCTCATCCTGCTTTGTACCTAATCCATGGAGGATATGCCACAGCTCTCAGCTTCAGCGTGTGGCGTGTCAGCTCAGGCTGCACTGACTCATCCTCTTAGCTTTTGAAGTCCCCTTTCAGTTTTGGCACCGGTTTAGGTGGCAGCAGACGCATGCAGAGTGTTTTAAATCCCTGCCCCATGTTCCTTTGCTGACCCCAAGGTTTCCTGTGGATGGGGACAATATGGAAAGAATGAAGCAGAAGGCCAACTCCTGTAATTTGGGTAACACAGATCCATATGCACACTTCACCACTTCATGGCTGATACTTTCCTTTTAATAGCCTTATGTGGTTCACAATTTGTGCAATGTGAAAAGGTGTACCTCAATAAAGTGCTTGTAGCAAAACAGAATTACAAAATGTCCAGGACAACCAAGATGTGTAGTTAGAGAAAATGCCTATTGTCAGTCTAGGAGAAGACAATTTATCATCAATGCTTTTGGCTGTCTGGGTGGCAGGGTACCTTTATGGGAATAAATACAGTAAGTCCTTTTTGATTACAGAAAAAAATAGCTTCATAATGGTAGCTCCCTATCTTCTACCACCACCTCAAGTGGTGGGGGGAGCACACACCTGTCTGTCATTTTGCTGGCATACAGAGATGCCTAAAAATTTGATCCTGTGTTGCAATTATTTAATATATCCCAGTGCTAGGAGTCAGAGCAAAGAGAAGGACTGAAGAACAGTGTGGACTGTCCTTCTCTTTGCTTTCCTTTAAAAATTGAGAGGCTTTTAACTTTTGGGATTTGACGGAATCACAATTAAAAGAGAAAAAGAAAATATCACCTTCCGTTTGTTAAGTACAAAAATGCAATCCAGCAGTGCTTCTGGTGCTTTGCTATTTCCCAGGTCAATAAATGGCTCCCCTGACTTTAATAAACATTGATGCTGCAGGCTTGTTCTACAATGATTGAACCTTTTTATAGTTTCAACCACTCACATGGCATCAAAGCTTGACGATTTTTTTTTCCCCTTTCTTTTTCAGAAGGGTTTCTTCTGATTGATTAAATTGTCATTTTCTGAGTTAGTTGCTGAATTATAACTTGGTGTTTTAACTGTGGGATTTGTTTAAAGAGACAGGGTTTTGATATAGCAAACCAGCTGAGAATTTTTAAGCAGTAAAAGGGAATTTTACTGACTTTGTTCTCAGCCTTTCATCACTGCCTGACAAAAGTGCTCCTGAAAACAATGTAGAGGCAATGATATGAGAAGGTACTTAGATTCACACTCACTTCTTTATTCCATCATGGAGCTGATCTGTGTGGTATTATATTGCTTTCAATTAGTAGTGAGACACCCCGTTGTTGTTTATCTTTCCAAGAAGAAGGGAAGGAAGGGGGAATCAAAGACATAAATGTGAGTGCTACCCAAGGAGATCCTAAGAGTAACTGACAGAACTGTTCTTTGGACCAACTTATTTACCCCTTAATAGGCACAATGGATTTCTTTGCACCAAAATGATGGGCACTGAACACACCGAAGTAAAATAACTGCAATGTTTTCATCTAAATCCACACTGGGGCTGGTTCAAATGGATAAGCACCTTGTAATTCTTTAGACATGAAGAAAATCACATTGATGTGATGATGCATTAATTGTTTTGTTTAACCAGCTGCCACATTCCTTTCCTGTGGATAGCTGCTTGGTTTCAAGGTCTGACTTATTTTTTTTTTCCTTTTCTCTGTCCCCCCAATTTAAATCTGTATTTGAGACAGTAAAGCTGAAGTGAATGAGACTCATATAAAAAACATGTGTGTTCAAAATGTGTTTGGGAAGAAAGGCCAACAAAACTGTCTTGTAGCACATAACAGGGTGTCTTTTGGTTTTGATTTACAGTGCCTGTAAGGGAAACTGCATAATCTAATGGTCTGAATATGGGAGCTCTTATTTCTGTTCACTGCAGCATTACCCTGGGCAGCCTCTGAAACAGTGCTTAGCAATGGAAGTCTCCAGGTATCAGTATGAAATACTGAAGTCCAATTATACTTCTGCTTGTACACTTTCCCCTCTCTGGCCATTTCAGCTTCTGCTCTGAAATAATAACTTATGACAGCGCAAAGCTGAATTTCAGCAGTGAATTATAACCCTGGCCTCTACATTTGATTGCGTGAGACTTCAACTAACCCACTATCCATCTTGGTACCTTGAACTCTTTTTGCCTCTTTTCCTGTGTTTCTATACCATTCATTTAAGACCTTTTAAAAAAGTGCTAAATAGGTGCCCTGGAAGAAGGCGAATAGTGAAGTGAACATTTAAACTTCTTACCTGCTGTCAATTTCTGAAGGTCTTTCACTAAAGCGAGGGGAGTGGAGTTCACCAACATTGGGGTCAGGATGAAGTGCTGTAGGCTCTGGCTGTTTTTCTTGCAGTGCTGCTGGTCCTGGTTACCTGAAAAAGGGTTCAGGAGGACCCTTTGCAAGCACCGGTTTGGGTGCGATCCCATCAGCCAGGGGCTTTACAGGATGTCCATTTTCCCCCTACAGTGCCAAATGAAAGGTGACTGCTGGAAATGGAGGCGGGGTAGATGTCAGATTAATGCTCTAATTTAGCGTGGCAAATCTGGTGTTCCTAACATCTCTGTTTTAATCATCTGAAGATTTCATGGCAAGATGTTGATACATGTGCAGACTTTTAGTGGTAAAAGCAAAGAGTAAGGTGTTCTTCTGCAATGATCATAAATACAGTATGATTAACATTTTTAGGAGAGCTGCTCATGCTGATTTCAAAATCATCTTGAAGACATTTTGTAGGGTAGGAAATTAGCTATAACATGAAAAAGAGTAAAATATTCATTAAAGCTGTAATGATTTATAGCATTATGAGGTAGCACACTTTACCTCAGTACAGTTCCTCAGTGAATGTTTTTCTAATTTCCATAACTAATTGACCTCTCATTAGCAGCTCATTAGAAAAATTGAGGTCATGTGAGGAACACAGACCCACTGCAACAGAAACTCTGCATGAGAATAAATTACTGAAAACTCTAATGAATTCACAGTAAAGGACCACAAGAACCTTCCTTTCTCTGACTGAAAAAGTATTTTGTTTACATCTGTAAAGTGAAACACTTTTCTCTGTATATATACAGCTGTAGACTCAGTGGTCCTGAAATCTGTGCTTTGACTCATGGCTGATTTTCAAACACTGTGAATATTCACTACTTCTTCTTGCAAGTAGCTTAATAGGAAAAAGAACTATCCAAATAATTCCAACACATATGTAAGAACCTGTAACAACTGTAGGCACCAAAGCTGGAAAAAGTAAATACACTTTGGAATGCTAAGTACATGGCTTAATTTTTGAAGGAACTAAATATCAACTGATGCTTCTCAGTGACTCCAGTGTAGATGCACATATTTCCCAGAAAAGGTGTTTACTGCTGAATTTGTGTCCATGAGCAGTTGTTTCAGGAGGGAGTCAGCTGCCTTGTCCTTTGTATAGCCACTGTTAGCCAACACATGAATGTTAACAAGCTCACATAATAGATTTTGCACATATTGAAGTGTTAACTTGAATAACCTTATATATCTGTCTTTTTAGGGATCAATAAATCAATTTCAAGCTAGTTTTTTGTCACTGCAATGTTGTGAAAAGCGAGGTTAATATTCAGTGTAAAGTTTTGTGAGTCCTGGATGCTCCTGGATAAACCCAGAAAGAAAACCCAACTCATTTCTTTTTTAATATGTCCCTTAAAGTCCAGATGCCTATCTGAAACTTACTTGAAAGTGATAGGATTTATGGGTTCCAAGTTAGTGTTTCATTACAAAGCTACATGAGGATGAGAAAGGAAGAAAAATCCCTGTCTGAAAGTCTTGTACAGCAGAGAAGAGATGAACTGATGAACCTCCTTGACCTTTGGCAATATTGGCTAAGAAACTGCAGGGTCTAAAAGGAGGATAAAAACAATGGAGTAATAATGTAGAGCAGTGGGAAAAGCAACTGGCTTTGGGCTGCCCTGGGAAAAAGTCCAGTGAGAATCTCACTTTTCTTCATTTGGGAAGTGTACCTGTTGCCTGGTTACCCTTGTGACAAGTTGTTTTTTCAGTTTTCTTAATGAATTCTCCTTCAATGGGCCATTGCATAACACTATTTCAATATAGGTGAATATCTGTTTTGTTTTGCCAATTAAACTGTAGAAGAAAGGAAGCACGCACGTGATCATGAGGAATTTCCTGTTATGGAAGAAAAATGTAGTTTTAAAAGCTCCCTGAGGAAAATCAGGCTATTTAGCCTTTCATGACATTTGAAGATGAAAGACATTTAAAAAAGAAAAGAGGCGGTATATAAACAATGAGGTTTCATGGCATATCGATTGCATCATGCCATGGGACTATAGCAAGTGATTAGTTTTGTGACATTGCTACTGTGTCTTCTTTTCTGCATGGTTGCAGGAACCATGGTTGCATGGTTAAGCCTTGATGTTTTCAGTCCAAATGTAGAGTAAAATATACTCTCTAATTGCTTTTAGCACCAAGGAGCACCTCCTCCTAGAGCCGTGACTGAAGTGAGTTGCAAGGCCAGTTAAGAAACCAAGCATGGTACAGTCCCGGAAAGGTGAGACTATATTACCCAAGCATCTGTTCAACATCTCCTCTAGGATTTTCAGAACTGCTATAGAAACAGAGCTTATAAAGACCCCCACAACTAAGAGATCGGTGTAAACCATCAGAATCAAGTTTATTAATGAGTCTCTCTGCATAGCACTCTGCTCTTCATTAGAGCCCACCCTTTCCCACACAGTTTCACACTCCTACACTGCACTGCCAGGATGACTCATGGGCAGAATTTCTTTAGAATTTAGGAGTACATTTGGATTTCAGCGAGTTGTGGAAAATATACATACTTCCTCTTATGCCCACGCACATACTCTATATATTTCATTACATATGGGATCTGAATCAGTAATACTAAAAGCCTGAAGTTGAATGAAGAGCAAAATGCATTTATAAGCATATTCTTTGGTAAGTTTTTGTTGGATTTATTTTGCTTTTCCCTGCTTTTTTTTTTTTTTTTTTAAATTATTCAATAGTTTTGTGAAATACCTGATACATTGCAAGGTGGAAATAACACACCCCAAAAGAGGTAATTCTCCTTATACAGGTTGACCTTAAAGAAGTCATAGCACTAGGCGTAAAATTAATAATTTAACTGAATAAATTAAAAACAATTCCCCTTCTTCCCTCAAAGTAGAAGGAAAAAGCTCACTTGTTATAAATGTGTGTTTTTACAAGACTTTGGGGTTTCACCTAGTTAATGGGCGCTAGGGTTGCACTAAGACTAGCTGTGTCTTGCTTCTTTATGCCAAAAGCTGCTAATGAGAAAAATAGAGTGTTATGGTTATGGATTCAAAAACTATTTCCAAACCTGCAATATTGTACTAGTATCTAATGGGGCTAGCGAAACTGGAACCCACCAAAATAGCTAGGAAGGGGACCTTTAATGACACCATCAGAAGAAAACAGCTACTGTTTAGTTGCAGCATGCTTTTGGTTGTTGTATGCAAAATGGTTTAATATCCCCTTAATACCAACTTGCCATGTGAAAAATGACCCTGTCAACTTGATGCAGAAGTAGGATATTGAGAACTGGAACATTTTGTCTAATAGGGAAGAGGTGACATAGACAGACTGAATAATATTTAATTGGATAAAACTGACTTGATTGTAAATTCCAAACAAAATTACAAATATTGCACTAAGATTTATAGGATTTGTTTTCAGCCTTTTTTTTTTGTCTGTCAGCTGGGCTTTGGCTGTGTCATCAATATTTCAGTTTAGCAACAGCTTTATAGTCTTTATTGATAAAAGCCAAAGTCTAAATATTGCAAGACATTTAGCAATGCCAATATAAATGGGAACTCTCAGTTGTGCAAGGTGCAGTTATTGATGTTTTTATTAGCAATTCTTATATAAGAGCACAGAATGTCTTCCTTCTCACTGCCATGACATGGAAATGAGGAAAATGCCTGTTGCACTTAACTAACAGTTCTGAATGAACACATCTCTGTCCTGTGAGTAGCCACAAGCATAACGTAAATATGTTTAAGCACAGTGTCTCAGCAATGTGGCTTTTTGCATCTTTGCCTATCAATGATTCTTCTCCTGTCCTGGCTGTGGAAATGGAGCAGAACAAAATCTGATGTAAGGAAGTTATTTCTCCAGCTGCTTAAAAGAGCTCTCCAGTTCACGTACATGAACTCTGACCCTGCTGAGTTCCTTCAATATATATTATTGTATCTATTCAGGGAAAGGCTCATGAGGACACTATAGGGACATTCTTTGAGAAAATTGTTTTCTTAGAATTTTGAGTAGCCACTATAAAAAGCCTGAACTTTTATCTGTGTTATTTTTCCTCCTGCTCTGCTTTATAAACAAACATGACACTTTATTCTGCAAAGTGATTTCTTTCTGAGTTATAGAACCACACAAAAAGCATACAAAACCCACAAACCGTATTATTTTTGGATTCTTGAAACTCAAAATTGATTTAAACCAAGTTCAGACAACAATATTTCCTCTGTGTCTGAGAAACAGGTTTCTGGGTTTCAGACTAAAGTAAATTTTTATAGGCATGTTGTAATTATAAACCCTTGAGTAACGGATTTTGTAACAGGGACACTGGCACAAAACTTCACTGTAGTTACTCGCCGAGTGCTGATGCGAAGAGGCTGAAAATCCATTCTCCCAAGAAGGAGCTTATTAAAAGACTGCAGTAGTTTTAATGACATTTCTTGTGACATCAAAATTATTTTGTTTGGAGTCACAGAGCATCTCTGCTTCTACATTTTTGACGGTCCAAGGAGAAAACACTGCTGCAGCCTTAGAGCTATGAGCAGTGACTGAGGGAAGCAATCCAGAGATATAAATCTCTGCTGGTGCACATATCCTCTCATGACAGGAGATGTAAATTAATCTGTTTAATTAGAGCAGCATGTAATAATCATCACCAGGAAGGCAGGAGATGTGTTTGGAAATACCATACAGGCTTTACAAATTATCTGGGTTCAGCTTTTCCTCCTAAATTGATGAATAATAGCTGAAACGTCAGTAATAGCTGAACTCAAGATGAGGACTTTTGCCTCACATCAAGATGTATTTGGTGACTTATGTTTTTATCCAGTTCTGTAAAGGTCTGGGATTGATTTTCTTGCACTATTTCAATCCAAATGGGTATTTTCAAGCAATATCCATTTCTGATTGGACTGATCTTTGTAGTAGTTATCTCATGTAATTTGTACACATAAATTTAAATTAAATGATGGTAAAGTGCTTGGCCCAGATATATTGTACTGTCCTGTTCAGTTGATCAACCTTAAATTACACTTCTCAGCTAAACATGCATACAGATACTTTACAAAGATGGATAAATAGCTTTATCATAATTTTAGAGGTGTTCAAAGGCAAGAGTTAGCCCCAAAGCAAGTACGAGCTCAGAGGCAGAGGTCTAAACTGCAGCCTTCTCCACTGTAACACATAGTCCTCTCCTACATCCTATATCCACTGAAGCAAAATTTTCACCTACTTCAAAGCAGGATATCCAGCCTCTGTCAGCAAGTTCAACTGGTTTTCTTCTGATCCTCCTGGGTTTACTCACAGGAGGAATGGGCTAAAATCTTACATCGTCTCAAATGAGATGTATGAGACAAGTGCTGGAAACAACATACAGGGAAGGGAAGAGTGATTGGTAAAGCAGTCAGACTGTTGCAGGCTGCGGCATGTGAAATGGCACAGTTTGTATTACAGTCCTTGCTTTTTTAGGGATTGTTGGCATTTTTTATTTAATCAGACAGACAATGAAGTGGGAAATGGAAAACCACAGAAAACTCAACTTCCCCCACTGGGCCTAAGGGTAGCCAACAATAGCTGCATGAATTGAATAATGGGGCTGGACAAGTTTTCCAAAGTTTTTCAGAATCTCCAAGGAATTTTTGGCACATACTCTGAGAGAAGAACCATGTTAGCCTGCCTTGCTCTGTGCCAGTTTCCTCATACATGCACAGCTAATGCAGGTACCTTGGGACTGCACCCAGCTCCTTCTGAAATCAACAGTAAAGCTCCTACCGGCTTCAGTGGAGGCAGGATTTGTCCCTTTGTGAGATGATCATATTTAAATTCAATACCCTGCAACTCAAAAGTGGGGATTAGCAGAATTAAACTCTCCTAATTTGTATATCACAGGCTGCCAAACTGCAATTAACTTTTGTGCATTTGAATTAACAGGGAAAATTATTAAACACCCTTTCCTCATGTAATTATCATTTTACACTTCTGGAAAATTTCTTCTAAATATGAAAAGTAGCCCGCACCCCTGTGAACCTATCCCTCTTAATATCCTTTAGTTATTAGAGCAGGAAACAATTTTTCACCCCGTTGCTTTCATATGCAAGAGATGCTTGCCCAACACCACTGCTGTGCTGCACTGGTTCTCTTTGCTTTGTATTGGCCTAAGGCTGGCCACTTTTCACAGGGGAACAGGACTCAAAGCTTTAAATTCACCCAAGGATAACACCTGTGTGCACAGCCCTTGGCAAATATTACAACGAGCTTCTATTTTGTGTTGGTTTTAACCATGCAATGTGCGGGCTCAAAATTTCCCCCCCTTCTTATCCTGCACATCTAAGGAGGACACCTCTAAAAACCCAAGGTTTTCCCTGGGCACAGAGCTACAGGTTGGCATGGCAGAATAAAACCAGCATAAGGCAAACAACTTTCTGCCTTATTTTCTGCTCTTCTCTTGCATGTGCTGGCCAGACTATGCTCTTGCATAGGGCTAATGAGGGTCCAGTCAGTGCCAAAAGTTTGCAGAGCATCTGTTTTCCCATGTAAATTTTCCTTGAGCTCTAGCACACCCTCTTCACTGTATGAAGAGTGATGGCCATTTTTCCTTAAAATTTTAGTTTACTGGGAAAAATACCATCTTAAACTTCTTTTTATTTTATTGGGGGTGGGGAAAGTATGCAGGAATGGGTAGATTTTGATTTATGTATCACCCTTTTATAATAAATATGTCTATAACAACATAATGAAATTGTTGAACAAAAGTTCTTTTCCAGAAGAATAATCTTCAACTGGTGCGGAATGCCTCACTGGGATTTTGTCAGGTTTTAATTTCAGTTTGAATAAATAGTGTGAGACACCAGGCTGGGGAAGATAAAGGTGAATTTCATCTGCTTCCAGCTTGTCATAATGGAAATAATAACTACATTAGCTGAAAACAAGTTTCCAATTAGTTTCCCTAAAATAATATTATCCTCTTTTTTTTTATAGATACTGCAGCTCATTTTGGAACCTAATTTTGCTAATATATAAACATCACTAAAACAGCTATTCCCACTGAAAGAATGACAAGTACAGACTTTGGCAGCGCATTTTGGGAGCCTGCCTGTACTGAAAAGCAGTCTTTGCTTTTCTTGAATTGAATCTTAAACAATGAAAAATTAAAAATCAATTTAAAATCTTCTTTAGGGTGAAGACCTCTTTTCTGATACACTTTATTTTAAATGGCTAGATAGTGATAATAAGAAAAGACATTCTGGAATTACAAAATACATCTTTTCTGGAAAACACTTTTTTTTTTTTTTTTAAAGAAAAATTAGTGTGCTTTATGGGGAGTTCCTCAAGTCATGTGAAAGGTGAAGCAATGCTGGCTTTTAAATGAAGCTGAAATTGGCTGATCTATAGATCACATTAAATTCAGAGACCAACACTAGTATGGTGCACAAAAAAATAATCACAAGACTAGGTTAATATGCTTGAAATGATCCTTTGAAGGGATGTAACAGATCTATATTCTGTTCAATCACACCCAGTGATCTCTTCTATGGGAACTGTCATCTCACATGCCTGTACAGTGTAAAAAAAAAATAGACTGTTACTATTTAGGAAGTTGGTTTTTTACACAAGAAGAAAAAGCCAAGCTCTGGTATCCTATGCAATGCACTATACTCAGTGAAATAGTGTTCATGCAATGGCACTGCATGATCTGGCACTCTCTTCAAGCCTCTGTGGAGCCTCCAGCTGGTAAGCTAGCTGGTAAACACATCCCTGCAAAGGTCACGTTAATGCTGAACAATGCTCCATGGTTTACCCTAGATTTTGCGTGGCTGCATATGTTTCACAAAAATCCCATGCCTCTGCCCTCTGCACTGCAACTGCATTCTGTCAAAACACAGCAGAACACTGAGATGAGTTTTAAAAAGCCCCCAAAAGAAGGGCAGTTTGGTCAAATGCACAGCTGCTGTAGGGCACACCAAGGGCTTTCAGCTGCTTAAAGCCATGGGGCTTGAGGCGCATGCCGTGGCAATAGCTATTTAATTGAGCATAGCATCACAGCACAGCATTATTTTGTTAGCTGTTCTGACTAATGCAACGTCAGTGTGATTGTTTCTGTCCCCACAGTGGTTAATAACAGCAGCAGCACTTAGGGTATCATGCGCATGGCTTGAGTTCTGATCCTATGTCAAGGAAGCCAATATGTGTGGCTCCGTTGCTTTATCCCTCCCTGCTGAAGCAAACTAAAAGGGATACTATTGCGCAGAATTTCAAAGACGATGCAACAAGGCAGCGTGAAGTAAACCAGATGTTTTAAACCCCACATGTTTAATTTAAAAGCTATATTCTATAGTGTATAAACCTGTTATTATTGCACATACATATATGTGCAAAACTTTAGGCGGAAAATATCTTCTGTGAGGCACTGGTAGTTCCAGTGATGTTTTTCTAAATTTTGATGTTTTACAGCTGTAATTATGGAGCTACATGTGGAGAATAATGGGAAATTATTTCATGATGAAAGACTGGACAAATAGCTGGTATCTGCGTTTTGTGAATGTGGATCATGCTGGCTCATACTGACTCGGGTGTGAGATTCTTCTAATTCAGTATGTTGTCTCTGCCAACAGCCAACATGAAATACTGTGGATGAAAGTATAAAGATCATAAAGGAAGCAGTTGTAAAATAATTCACTCTTCACACTAGGTCTCAGCCTTCCTTTGCTTTGTAAAGTTTTGCTATCCAAATTTTATAGGAGGGAATGATTACAGCAAGTAAATCTCAGCCTTCTGGTGTGACATGGTGTTAACAAGAGACTCTTTCAACTCTTGTGATGGTACAAAAAAGTCTGTCATAAGCTGCCACATAAACTGCCTTGTCAACAACCAGGCTGGCATTTGCCTGTAGAGGCGTTCAAACAAATCTGAAGTAAAACATTTACAACTATCACGTTCTGTTTGTAGATGTAGATCTCTGAAAAAAGCCTCACCACCACACGAGTTGCAATAAATAATTATACCAGCACAGGTAGCTTTTCATGAAGAGAAAATAAGGAAACAATAGCAAAGCAGGAAGCTGTAAGTATCAGTTGCTTTTTGTATAACATGCAAAGTCTACCAGTTAACCTACAGCAAAAGCAACATTTGCATTTGCTTCATCTTGTGTTGTAAAAGATACTGTATGTGTGCTTTACAGAAGTATGGTGTGCACAAATGAAAATATGGCACTAACTTGGCAAACCTGAGCAAGGTATTTTTGCAATTAAGAAGAAAAGGTGAAGAAGACCATACTTACAGTGCATAAGATTGTGTGAAAGCTTCTCTGCAGGGCCCAGCCATTCATAGTTAAGCCAGATGTTGACCTATTTTGATTTTTACTACCTAAGTAAATGGGGATTACAGGGGAATTCTATAATGCAGTTAGCAGAAGCTGATGTGGTGTTGACAGGAGCATGCAGGGGGACTGTACTGAGGCTTTTGACACCTAATCAGCTCTTTAATCACAGTCCTGAACTTCTTCCCTGGAGATACAGTGGTACTAAACTCAGCAAGAGCAGCAGCATTCTTCAAATGGGATTAGCTCATAGACGTGCTATGTTGAAATCCCACCTTGCCCAGCAGAAAAATGAAGGTATTTTTTTACAGACCTGTGTATTACTCAGTGGAAGGTAAAAGGAGTCCTTTACTTGGGAGCTTAAATGGAATATGAAGTTTATATTCCATGAAAACTGTCTTATGAAAATGTGCATTAAATGGGTTCTTAGAAATGTGCAGCCCAATAAATAAAACTGGTAATTTTACCCATACAATAAGAGAACGAGTCAGGGATGGTGTGGAAAAATAAAGGAATGACAGGGAAGCTTCATCACCAGTATGCTGAGGGTCTTCTGTACTTTGGGCAGGGAAGGGGACCTGACATTTTGTCAAGCTTGTGAGTAGAAATCATTGGCTGGAAACCCAGTAAAACTTATGCTTGATGAAATGGAAACTTAAACCCAGCATAAACAGAGCCACTCAAGAATAATGGAATGAAGTTTTAAAAGGCTTTGGTGCATTCCAGGTTCAGCACCAGTAGCTGAATTTACATACTGCAGAAAGGCAGCTGCAGAGGTGGGAACTAAGAAAATGCTCTTAGAAATTGGAGTGCAAAGCTAAAAGGATCCCAGGAGAGTGATAGCAAATTCAGAGCTGCTGAATGTCTCCAGATAATCCTTGAGGATTTTGAGTTTCTCTCAGTACCTTCCATGCAGAAAGAAAAGAGTTAATAAATATTGTTCAGTGCCTGGGGAATTGTTCACAAGGCATCTTTTGGAAGAGTAACCTTCATATTTAGAAGTATTTTCTCATTATGGGTAATAGGATGATGAACTGAGAAATGATCTCAGCCACTTATGATTCTAAAAGCCCCTAGCCTGAATAATCTATGCTGATTTAGAGATAATAGCATCAAAGACATAACTCATTTAGCACAATATCCATTTACTTACTCTGAACACTTTTTTTACTATCCTGCACCTATTTGACGGGCACTTATAAAAAGTTGATAATGATATAAAAAGAATAATGTAATAAAAAAAATGACAAGTGTGCAATGAGAAATACTCTGTCCAGGACTGTTCTAAAGACATACCAAACCTGCTCCTAATGATGTGTGATACAGATGTTGAGAGACAAAAAAAGAGAGCATTTCCCATTGTGGTGCGTCCACCCTGCCTGGAGGCCTGGTGCCCACCAAAGGCATTCTATCACTCTCCTCCTCAGCTGGACAGGGGAGAGAAAATATAACCAAGGCTGGTGGGTCAAGATAAGGACAGGGAGACATCACTCACCGGTTACCTTCATGAGCAAAACAGACTCCATTTGAGGAAATTAGTTTAATTTATTACCAAACAAATCAGAGCAGGATAATAACAAATAAAACCAAATCTTAAAAATACCTTCCCCCTACCCCTCCTTTCTTCCTGGGAGTATCTTCACTCCCAAATTCTTGACCTCCTTCCCACCCAGTGGCAGAGGGGGACAGGGAGTGGGGGTTATGGTCACTTCATCACACGTTGTCTCTGCTGCTCCTTCCTCCTCAGGGAAGACTCCTCATACTCTTCCTCTGCTCCAGAGTGGGGTCGCTCTCATGGGCTGCAGTCCTTCAGGAACAGACTGCTCCAGTGTGGTATCACATCTCCTGCAGCATGGACTCCTCTCTTCACAGGGCCACAGGTCCTGCCAAGACCCTGCTGTAGCATGGGCTCCTCATGGAGTCACAGCTTCCTTTGGGCATCCCCCTGCTCTAGTGTGAGGTCCTGCACAGGCTGCAGGTGGATATGTGCTGCACCATGGACCTCCATGGGCTGCAGGTGGAGATTTGCTCCACTGTGGACCTCCATGGGCTGAGTGGCACAGCCTGCCTCACCATGGGCTGCACCATGGGCTGCAGGGAAACATCTAATACAGTGCCTGGAGCATCTCCTCCCTCCTTCCTCACTGACCCTGGTGTCTGCAGCGTTGTTCCTCTGACATAATCTCACTCCTCCCTACAGCTACAATTGCTCCTGTGCAGTAATAATTTTCCCTTCTTAAATATGTTATTGGAGAGGCACTGCCACTATCATTGATGGGATCGACCTTAGCCAGTGGCAGGTCCATCTTGGAGCTGGCTGACATTGGCTCTGCCAGATGCAGGGGAAGCTTCGAGCAGCTTCTCACAAAAGCCACCCCTGTATCCCCCCTGCTACCCAAACCTTCCCATGCAAACCCAGTTCCGCATTCCGCAGTCATTAAAGTAAAACAGACTAAGAGGATGGTTTTGTGTGCAAGACACTGCAGCAGCACTTAAAAGATGAGAGTTGCATACTCCCTGTGCCAATGAGAGCGCTTGCTGCTTCACTGCTGGGTTTCTCTTTGGTAAGGAAGTGATGCTAAGCCTTGATTTCACTGCTGCACCTGCTTAGACTAAGCTTTTGGAGGCAGAAGTCATCTTTTATCATGTCTCTGTTCAGGGTCTAGAAGAACTATCTCTCTACTGTGGGCTCTATGTTCTCCTATGACACATGCGGTAGCACACTAGCAGAGGCAGCTGTTCCTAATTGCTCAGGATCACAGCCAACAGTTTCCCTATTTTACTTCCAAGTTCTTATGATTGTAACATCTTATTTTCAGCTAAAGTGTTTTCCCACACAGGCTGACCTGAGGAACTCTCTTCCTGCATTTCCATTGGGCTTTTTCAAATGCCAATTAGATAATCATAAATCATCTTTCAAGTCTTTCTTTTTTTATCCACATCATAGAGATTGTGCTTCCTTGTGTCCCATTGTTTTTAGGCAGGTTTTGTATCTCCTGAGATGATCACTGCAGAGATTACTCATAAACTGCGTCATCCTGAGTGACTTGGGTTCAGGCATACGGACAATGGAATCAACACTTGCAGCACTGCAGTGACAAAGAACAAATGTTTGAATTAAGACAGGAGGGATATTAAGAAAGGAGACTGTGATTTATGTTTCTGCGTTTTTAGGACAGAGCTGATGATACAGCTGAGCCAATAGAATGCTGGTTGCCCCAAAAGGGGCAATCCTTATCCCTTCTCTTCTCCACTCCCAAATGCCCACTCCCAGTGGAATACTAAATTTTGACATCATGCTTGAAAAAATGTCTGTCTACATTCAAACTGATCCTTCCAGTGTGGAGTTTTGGCATGTTTCTTTCTTCTAACCAACTCTTCTGTGTTATGGACACAGCCTTACACACAGAGACCAAAGTTGAAGAGCAGCCTGGTGGTGCAATGCGTGTACAAGCAGCTGTCCATCTCCACCTCACTTAGTACCCTGAGGTTTTGTATTCCTCCAATTCGTTTTCTCCTGTGC
Source organism: Pezoporus flaviventris (assembly GCF_033815535.1). Classification (NCBI taxonomy): domain Eukaryota; kingdom Metazoa; phylum Chordata; class Aves; order Psittaciformes; family Psittacidae; genus Pezoporus; species Pezoporus flaviventris. The sequence goes on along the minus strand of NW_026892630.1, from coordinate 1,577,143 downwards.
AGAGGCCTTCTGCAGTGAGATCCCTGTTTGATTATGTAATAAATCCATGAATTATTAACAGTGTATAAAATATTGACAAACTGTTCTCTAAGATAGAACAGCTTTAAAGTATCGATTATGAATCCAGAGAATTATAATTAGCTTCTGCATAAGAGATAATTATTACTGTTTCTCTTTCTTCTAATATGGTGATGGATAAAAGGTATTTATACTGAACTCTATGAAATCTTATTAAAATTAAGGCAATAGGTTTATGAGCACTCAAGATAATGAGAAAATAAAGCATGATGGGGAAGCGTTTGTATTTTCAAAGAGCTCAGCTGGCAACGTCCCCTTGTGGAAATAAATCACTTCAGGTTTGCTCTGAGGAAAGTCCTGGGCACAGAGATGTGATCGACTTCATCAGAGTCAGAATCTTGTTTCAGTTTGGTTTTACCAGAAATTAAGCTAAAGCTACCGTGCTTTGTGTATTTGTTCACACTTTGAACGCAGGGGCTGACTTCAGTCAAATTTAGCTGGGGGGACAGTCTTACAGATACTTAGCTTCTACAGGTTTTATGCAAGCTTGCTGGCAAAACCATTGTACTGTTAGTTTAGCTCTCATTAGGCATTGGAAAATTCATGCCGGGGCTCAATTTCAAGCCAGCATGACACTGGTAACTAGTTTTTGTGGATTCTGCTGGTTCAAAGTGATTTGTTCATCCTTCAAGTTACATGGTTTTGCCACTAGACTGTGCCTTATGGAAATGTAATTTTATTCAGTGGGACTTCCAGCATGGACAGAGAGTTCCCAGGCAGAACCAAGCAAAAGGGACTCATCCTCCCTGATGTCTTCCAGTGTTCTGTCACAGAGCCCTTGGTTGTACTGCCCCATAGTGAACAGGGAGAACGGTTTTCTTCTCAGGTATAATTCAGCTGAGCAAGTCTGGGAAGAGACAAATCACTGTAGGCATTTAAACTTAGGGAAGGTGAATGCCATCCATGGCAAGTGATGTTGCAGTGGAGCCAGTATGAATGTCAGGTATGAGAAGCAGAGGGCTCTGCTGGAGAAGTGTCTGCCTCTCAGTTGATCCAGTTCTGCTCACCTGCCTGCTTCTACTCTCTTTGCCTTTTCTATGCTGTTTGTAAGGAAAGAACAAGATCCAGTCATGTGCAGGTTAAATCCAAGAACTGGATGAGAACAAGTATAACAGTTCCTGGAACATATTCTCGTTATTGAGAATTTTCTGGTGCTCTTTAAATACATATTACCTCCTCCTGGGAAGTCCCTTCTCAGGCTGGTGCAAGAGAAAATAGGGTAGAAAGAGAATTCAAGAAGATGACTCCTTTACTGCTGTGCACCAAGGCAGGATCACTGATGACAAAACCCTTCCTCATTAGACTGTTTGTTCCTGAGGCCCTCAGAGATCGAGTCCCCAGCCTCCCATAAATCATGAATTTCATAAGTTGTCCTTATGATTACATTTCCTAATGCAATCATTTTACAGTCAGGAACCTGAAGCAAAGAGAAATTAAGGACAAGTTAAATTCACAGGTGAATTAGTGCTACAATTTATCTTGAGAGGGTTGTATGACATACTGGGGTACCTGACACTTCACTTCGGACAAGACTTGCAAATTCTGGACCTTTTTGTACATTTTCAGATGCTTTTAATCATTTGTATTTATGAGCTACTTGGCATTTCTATATTCTTGCATAACACAGTTAGATCATACCCATCACCCAAGAAAGCCTAAAGGCAGATCTGAAGTGACTTACTTCAAGGCACAGCTTTTTCTCCAGAAACAGAAATCTCAGCAATGGGCAGACACGTGCCCTCCCCCAGGCACAGTGCTGGGTGCAGAGACTGGAACTAAAGCTTGGCTTTGGCTTCTCTGAACGGCCACTTTCCAGTGCTTCTCACCACACCAGTCTTTCCAGCTCCCTGCAGCAGCTGCCTGACCTTCCCTCCTGCTGGGCTGGAGCTCTGAACTGTGCTCAGAAAGCTGCTTTTAACAGCTCCTCGTTTCCAAGCCTTTCCCTGTGGAATCTGGTGCGGGTAAATTGCCTTGTTAGGCTTCTGTGATCCGGAAACAGATGCGCTGCTGAAGCGATGTGAGTGACAAAGGCCGTAGTAAATCCCAACAAACTGTTCAGCCACAGTGTCCATGCACATCCCATGGTGGAAATTTAATCCAAAGAAATACTGTATTAAAGAAGCTGTGAGTAGAGGCACATAAGGAATATGTTTGCAGACCTCAACAACTGTCTTCAACACCTCAGAAAATACATGAACTCTATAAGGGAATATGCCATTAGGATTTTCACTGAGTTTGTAATAACAAAATTCTTAATCCCACCCTCTAGGCCAAATCCACTCTAATTCTCTGAAAACTACCTGATAATGACAAACAAGCCTTAGACACGGGTTTTACTAATATAAGAGGAGTCTGGAGAAAGGGCTGAGCCATGCATGTGATAAACATCTCTGTTACTGTGAAATAAAGTTGAAAGTGCAGCTATCTGTCAGGAAAGGGGATGTGGTGGCGTTCCATCAGCCATTTAATAGGCATGTGCGGCTGCTTTCATTGTTTAGCATTTGTTTGAAAGTACCTCAATTTTTTCCTTTCGTGTGGAGATATGAGCATGTTCATAGAGGACACTGGTCCTGCGCAATCACTGTCTGCCTAGAGAATAGTTTAGATTTAAATGTCTCCCCACCCCTGCAGACAATATAGGGTGCCTGATTGAAAGCCATGCCATGAGTGCTTTTCCATCCCCCTACCTCCCCATCACTACATCTTCATCACATCTTTTGTCAGCTCTACATCAAATGGGCCTTTTTTTTTTCTTGCTCTGAATAAAAACAATCCCTGGCTCCCCACAGTGAGCATGAAAACCTCTTCACAGAGCATGAGCACTAAATGAGAGCTGTGCTCGTTCTGTGTACTTTGGAAGGCAGGAATATTTCAAGGGACTAAATTAATGCCTCACATTTTCAAAGTGCATGACGTGGATTTGAACTTCAGCTTCTACAGCAGTTAAAGCAAGGGAGAGGAGATGGGGTCCCTTGGGTTTAATTCCTACCAAGCCCTGGTGTGATGTGTGGCACAGGTTGGCTCTGCTGTGCTCAATACCATAGACATGGGGTGTCAGACAGCTATCCTGTAGGATCAATCCTCCTGCTACCACTTCAGGAAAAGCTTTTTCCTAATCCCCCAACTGGAAACATCTGGGCTGTTGGGAGAAAGGGTTACTAGGGGGGGAGAAAATTGTGCAATATGATGACATTTTGGGAGTGCACACTGCCTCTCGCTCCAAAATGTGCCGTGTAGGCAAAGAGTGCAGCTGTGCTGCATTGAAAACTGCCTCTTGATGCTTGCCTTTGAGCCAGAGGCATTTATGGGCTCAAAGGACTGAAGAGGCAGGGTCTGCTGTGGCTCGGGGAGAGCAGCAGCCAAGAGATAGAGACATGACCACAAAAAGCAGCTGTGTCACGGCTTTGCCAGGCAGTAGCTGCCTTTGTGGAGGATAGGAGCAAGCTGGAAAGACACTGATTCAGCAGAACAGGGCTTGCCAGGCTGCCTCTTATGCAGGTGTGCCAGCCTGGCTTCCACCCTCCTGGCCACAGGCAGAGCCAGCAGCCCTTGCCCATGGTTTGGTGCCATCTGGGTCTGTGTAGTGACTGATGGCAGTGTCCAGCTCAAACACGCAGCCCCAAGGACAATCTGTGTTGAGAGTTTCCCCCTGGCTTTGCTTTCTCTGGCAACTTTTTCTTACGTGATATTCCCTGCCCCTTCTTTCACAGCAGAGAAATGTCAAACCTCTAGCCGTGTAATTAGAGTGAGAAATTCCAGCTCCCTACTCCCAAACAGGTTGAGGGCAGCGAATCCATTGAAAATCAATGCCCTTTATCAGCAGCAAAATTGTTGTTGCAGGAAGAAAGTCACTCACATCTACTGGGTTTGATGAGTCCCTCTTTCCTGGCTGTTCACCTGCGGGGGCTCAGCTGCTCACTAAGGGGGAATGGTTTTATCTGACATGGAGGTGTGAGCACAAAGTGAGGGTTCAGAGAAGGTTACCTTGAAAAACAGAGGGAGAAACTTCTTCCTCAAAGAAAAAGAGGGAGCTTTTGATGCAATGCAAGCTTCTTACTGGGTTGTCACAACAAGCTGCTTCTAATCGAGGTTGCCCTCACAGAGTGCAGTGTCTCTCGACAGCAAAAAGGTAGAGGGATGTGCTGCTTCAGAGCAGCCGTTACTTGAAGACAACAAGTAACTACATGTTTTGATGCATTTTTCCCAGTTTGGATAGAAGTACAGTACCTTCTGCCTCTGTAGGGAGAGCAGAAAACCTTGCATCCCACAGTGCTGCACTATATATTTTACCTCATTATTAGATCCCCTACCTCTCATACTAATTACAATTGTCTAGGTGTTAATCATGAAGATGGGATCAGTAAAGATATTGATCAGTTGTGTTTTCAAATGGTTACAATGTGCAAAGGGGGGGGGGGGGTACACACACTCACTTTAATTTCAAAATTGAAATTCCGATATATCACTCACCCCTTGCACTAGAAAATAAATTGTCCCTATTGTGGAGGGGATGGACTTTGCTACATGGGAATAAACAAGGTTGTAGCCACGGTTCTTTCAGGCATTTCTTCCTATCTTCCCCTTCCTTCTCAAAGATACACAGATGCATTTGTCTTGATGCCGTAAAGCCAAAGCTCAGTTAATCATTGTGCCTAATGTATCATGTATTTTTGATGGGCTGATTCTTATTAGATTACTCACCCTGTAGAGCTTCACTGTGTCTGAATTCTTAAGAAGTGCCTCCTGTGCTCTTCCTTAAAGCAACACTTGCCACCTGCTTTTTACCACGTGGACTTTTTTCCTCTCTTCAAATGCTTGACACAACTGGGCAGAGTCGACTTTCCATTTTCTCCATGTGTGACATTGCTCAGTGGCAGCTGCTAAAAGAAAAACCCCATCGTAATCAGTGTGTTTTGCCTGTAGCATAAGGCATTTCAGAAACATTGAAAAGCTGAAAGGAAATAGAAGATAACTTGGAAATCACGAGCTGAAATGTGCACTTCCATTTTAGAGATTGAATTAGAAAAATATATTATTGTGAATTTAGAAGAGTATCATCAGCCAGCCTGACAGCTCATCTGGGCTCATGCTGGGCTGTTATTGAAGCAACTTGGGCTAGTGTCCAGCCTTTGGATCCTCATATCTCTGGTGTTCAAAGGCTGGATCAAGCTTTGGGGCAGTGCTTGGTGGGGAGCAGGAGAGGTTTCTGCTGGAGCAACCGGCTGACCGCAGCACTTTATAAACTTGGTGACAGGCCAGCATTACAATTTTAAAGTGCTGCTGATCCACCAAGAGCGAGGAGGAAAAGGAACATAATAGTGGGAAATTTGCACAGATGGAATAACTGAGATTGAATAAAACAGCCCCATGGAGCATGTAGCAGACAGGTAGTAGTAAATGAGCAATCATTTCCTGGTCATCAGGAGTACTTCATTCCCACTGCATTGGTGACACAGCTGCAGTTTCATGGGTTTAGATGACATTCAGACAATCCCCAAGTGGCAGCATATGGGAAGAAAACCAGAGGGTATCTTATCTTAGATATCTCAGCCTATGTATCCTCAAAATTAAACTAGGGATCAACCACAGATCTCCCTAGGGAACAAATGCAGCACTGCAGCAGGTTTGGACACTTCCGATCTGTGGTTCCTAGCTTTGTACCTTCCTATGGAAGACAGGGACTCTCAAAACAGCTTTGCAGAAAAGATAATGAAATTTGGGAAGCTGTGTTCCCTCACAGTGGTAGAGGTAAGGACTGAATCTGCTTCTTGCTGTCACTGCTGGCCTGTGACAGAGCAGGAATTCCTCCATGGATTATCTTTTCTACATTTTCCCTCTTTTGACCATTTTCTCCATCCATGAGACAATGGAATAGGTGAATACATTGCTGTATGATACTAAGCTCAATCCTCTTTCTGGTAAAAGCTGGAGAAAATGGAAATAGAACATTACTTGTAAGAGCCACATTAGGGAGATGTCTTCATTTCATCATCTCTAAAATATGGAAAAGGGCCTAGCCTTGACTGGTATGGTGTCTCTCCTATGGATAGCTGTTTCATTGGACCTTTGAAGGTGCCCAGTGTTCATGTGGAGAGTGAGCTGAAAGTCCTCAGGAAAAGTTCACTTATACATTGATGAAACAATCAAACTGCAAGGCTGTGCAAAGAAGGAAGACTGACCTTCAAAGGCAGTTGTAGCACCAGATCGAGAGTTCAGAAACAGTTAATTTACCACGGCTCAACAGGTTGCTGCTGTTTACCAGCACAAAGAGCTGGGCCAACCATAATCTTTGGCTACTCTATGTGCAAGGTAAAATGTGTAAGCTTAAACCTCTACATTTCTTAGTCTTTTCCTCCAAGTAGAGAATTAGCACACAGATGATATGAAAATAATTTCCAGAAGGCAAGCCAGGCCACAGAAGTGATACACAGGAAGGAGCCTGCTTCACAGCTTGCTTTGAATGAGACAGATGCTGTTCAAGATGGGTTAACAAAGAGAAGAAAAGAGAGGAGGTGTCAGCAGGCTGTGCATATGGAATAGGGTTAGCTGTCTTGAGAAAAAATAAAAATAGGTAGCTTATTGTGACAAATTTTCCTGGCCTCTGTCATAAATGGTCTCAATATCTAGCTAGGAAACCACTGGGAAGATAAACAGACTGGAGGAGCAAAGCAGCACAGATTGTGCAAACAGGATTGCTGAGTGAAGACTTTATTGAGGTTCTGAACCTATGGTACGGGTAGTGACCAGAGCCTGGTCAGAGAACAGCCAGGTCTCAGACTTGATTATTTTTTCCTTCAAATATAGTTGAAGGATGCCTTTTCTCCTCTGGTAGTATGACTTTTGGCACCGGCTCTATGGTAGAAAACTGTAAGAGAGATTTTGTTCCCATCCCAGCAGGACTATAGGTCAGCATTCTGTGGGATGGTGACATACCTCAGCAGGAGCTTAGCATCTGCAAGTTGCACAACGCTGAAAGAAGTACCAGTGCTGCAATGAGGTGTCTGCATGCAGAATGCAGGCTCACATACCAGCTCCTGGATAATAAATTGAGGTTCAGGTGTCATAGAAGAAGCAAGTGAGAATGTGAGATTCGTGTGTCATGTGAAGAAAAAGAGGCCTGCGCCTGAACGGCAATCTGCAATGTCTAAGGTCATTGCTATAGCCAGAGAAGGAAATGCATTCGTACAGACTAACCTTTCAAGAGTTCATTCTATTTTTATTTTTATTGAGGGCACAGAAACCAGTGTGAAGTCTTTCTATGATGACAGCTGCGGAAGAAGTTAGATGCTGTATTAGCAAACAGATGAATTTTGGCTTTTCACAATTAGTAGGAAAAGTCACCGAAGGTCTTTCTTTATGAAAAAAACAGGGAAGTCCAGAGAACATTCAATCAGCAGCAAGACTCCACAGAAATAACCCCTAAGAGAAGACCCTGAGTTGCCAGTTTTCAGTTGAGAGTCTGTGTTGAATGACTCCACCACTAAACATAGACTCTTCAAATCACGGAATGGTTTAGGTTGGAAAGGACCTTAAGATTGTGTAGTTCCAACCCCCTGCCATGGGCAGGGATGCCTCGAATTAGGCCATGTCACCCAAGGCTCTGTCCAAAGAGAGCTTGAAAGTTAATGGTAGACTGCTGGGACTGTGAGTTTACATCTGGAAAGTATCACTGGGTCTTGCCCATTTGCACTCTGGGACTCATACTTTTGGGCACAGTTAGTCAAGATGATGGGGGAGGTGCAGCTTAGATAAATTTTCCTCCAATGCCAAAATAAAGGCACAGTTTGCAATAATATATGCTGATGTCTGCATGTTTCCATTACATGGTTGTATACATCTGTAATTATTTCCTATGTAAATGAATGAGGGGACATTTATTTCAGAATCACAGATTGCTTGCCATCAAGACGAGTTGGCTGGAACCACCCACAGAGCCCAGAAATGAAGCATTTTCTCCTGTCAGCTGTCTCCTAAGAAAAAACAAAACAACATCTTTGGCTGAACTGATCCAAGTTGGGGGTCTGTCACTCAAAAGGGAGAAAATTAAAGCAAGTGATTGGCTATGGGCTTGATTTCACTAGTTCTATTCCTCTAGAACAAGGAAGCCTGTCTCTCTGATGGGCTGCCGAGCGAGGCAGCACGATGAGCGTGAGCAGCGCTGACACCAGCTCAGTACTGTATATACCGAGCATACAGCTCAGTCTTTCTTGCAAGGAGCTCATGTGGCATAATTACAGCTTTCATCTGATTGATTTTTGCTTTGTCCATTTTACATTTTTCCAGTAGTGCTTTTAATATTATAAAGCCCCATGGCTCTTTGACTTTCCTATTTCAGATGCATCCTGGGCTCCATTCAAGATTATGATATAATCCCCAAACCTTGAATGTAAGCCAGGCTCTCTCTTTCCCAAACTGGCAGGCTGCATGGGAAGCAATGAACACATTTTTCACAGTTATGCATCTTGCATCTGACTCAGGTTGTTGTTATTATGCAGTAAGTGTTTCCATCTCAACATTAAAGAAAAGAAAAAATGCTCAAGTCCTAAGGGGGGAATAAAATCCACTAATCCAACACAGGTTTTATTTGCTCGTTGACTAGCGACTGGTGTTGAGAACAGTGGGACTCCCAGAGCTTCAAACAAGATTAGAGAGTAGGAAATAGGACATTTATTTCAACTCAGATTCTTATTTAAGTCTTCATTCTAACTACACAGCTAGGTGTTTGGACATCTGGCAGAAACTCTTGGCCGCACACAAGCTCTGAAATTGTTGTTAATCTTTAAAATCAATATTGCATTTAGGAAATTGCTCACCTACCTGTCTGTTTGTGACTGCTAATTCATCCATATGCCATTTCATTAGTCATTAACTGCACAGGAAAAGGCATTACTTTCTCTTCATCACTCTTGGACAACTTCAACCACCCCTATATTCATTAATGTATAAAATATATTGTTACTGTTTACTCATATCAATTGGAAGACGTCAGAAAAGTGATTTCCATAGCTGTGAACCAAGTGCTGGTTAAAAAGTACTTGAATACACCTAACTGATTATATGAGAGCATGCTGGGCATCAACAGGTTGTGGTGTAGTCCCTCTGACCTCAAAAGACCAGTTGTCCCACCCTAACTGATGCTCTGAATCCCTTACTGTTAAAGTACTAAGCTGAGTCTTGCTTTGCTTGAAATAAAGGAAATAAAGCTTGAAATAGAGATTGTGGAAGGCTTGAAATAGAGACTATGGAAGTCAGACAATGGGGCAGTTGCTGTAACTTACTAAAGCTGCTGTATTTGATTTGCCTTTAACTCCGTGAAGCATCTTGGCAAACCTTTAGTTTGAAATCTGTAGAGGCTGAGCATTGCGCCCTGCTAGGCCTGCCAACAGATGGAAGAATTACTAGAGGCAAAATGTATATCTTTTGCTACTTTTTTTTTTTTCATCATTATACTAATCATGCATTGAAATTATTAGCAACCTCAGAGACTGACAGATTTATTTGCAGAAGAGGGTGCCCCTAGAAAAGCGTGGGACTAAAAGACACAGGTGGCAGGGGTTTTCCCAGCATGGGCTGATTTTTGCTGTAGGAAACTTAAAAGCTGATGGTAAACAAGAAAATCAGGTTTGTATCCCAGAGACCATAGAGTTTGGAAAATGACACAGAACATTTCATAGAATCATAGAACTGTTTGGGTTGGAAGGGACCTTAAAGATCATCTAGTTTCAATCCCCTGCTACGAGCAGGGACACGTTCCACTAGACCAGGGCTGTTCAAAGCCCTGTCCAGCCTGGCCTTGAACACTGCCAGGGGTGGGGTAACCCAAATTGGGTTGGATGAAATTGGATTTCATCCAAATACGAAAGTGTTTGGATTGCACACAGTTGTGTGCACAGCATGAGATCTGACCTGAGCTCTGTCTCTTGAGTTCACACCAGAGTGGTCAGCCCCATGTGCTGGCTGGAGAGGGCTAGGCATGGCATTTACAGGGACATCATGTACAGTCCATGCTCTTTCTGGAGGAAATCAAATGCTGTTGTCCTCATGATGATCTGACACTGAGCCCTCCAAACCTGGACCACTGTGGCAGCCCTCCTCATTCACATTATTGCACTTAGCTCCTGAAGGAGATCCTCTTGTGTGGAGACCTCATAGCAGCCTTCCAGTATCTGAAGGGGGCCTATAGGGGTGCTGGGGAGGGACTCTTCATTAGGGACTGTAGTGACAGGACAAGGGGTAATGGGTTAAAACTTAAACAGGGGAAGTTTAAATTGGTTATAAGGAGGAAGTTCTTTACTGTGAGGGTGGTGAGGCACTGGAATGGGTTGCCCAGGGAGGTTGTGAATGCTCCATCCCTGGCAGTGTTCAAGACCGGGTTGGACGAGGCCTTGGGTGATATGGTTTAGCGTGAGGTGTCCCTGCCCATGGCAGGGGGGTTGGAACTAGATGATCTTAAGGTCCTTTCTAACCCTAACGATTCTATGATTCTATGAATACACCAGGTTCAGCATAAAACCCTGATAAAACACCCTTAAATTCATTCTCCTTGCCTCCAGTGTACATGTACTGCTCAAATGAACTGCAAGGAAGTTAAATAAATAGGTCTTAGCTTGCTAACCTCTTCATTAATCTTGGAGCTAAGTGAATTACTGTGGGAGTGAGGTTGTATTATTCCTCCCCCCCTCCCAGTAATGCTGTTCATTGTTGGAGTATCCAGTGATGGCACCAGCTGAGGTTCGCTCCTGCGCTCTCAGTAAGATGTCAGGATTGCAGACCACTGACACCCCACAACAAACTTCTCTGGCTTCCCTCTTGCATAGCACCTTCCATGCATCCTCCCCAAAAGGACAATTCTCTTTACAAGCAAAGGTCTTCAACAGGAGGCACACCCTGGAGAACTCTTTTCTCCACTAGCCCTCTGTGCTGATCCTGTTTTATTTAAAAAACAAAACCAAACCAAACTGTCCAAAATAGTCTGACTAAAAAAAATTAAAAAATAAAGTGGAGGTGAACCTTAATATACAACATGGATGTGAAATGAAATCCAGCCATGCAGAAAGCATCAATGGCTTATTACGGATGAATGGGATGGGAAGTACATTTTGTCTAATCCCAAGGCATTTCAAAATATCTGTTCAGCATCTTCTTACTTGAAATGTATCATCATATTCATTTTGAGCTGACTTTTGCAGATTGACTCCGTCTGCCTATTTGGCTTTCATGCTTTCTAGTCCTCAACTGCCCAGAAAATGGTGCCACTGCCATTTTCAAAGATGTTTTCAGTGTAAGTGTTTTAAGGTGAACTAGAACAATAGCCCAGAATGAGAACAACCAAATAATAATGCCAGCCAGCTGGGAATAATGAGCACACAGCTACAGCTGAGCTCTTCTGCTATGGGATGGAAAATCTGGGTCTGTTTAAGGATTAACCACCTACACAAGCAGGAGGAAATACTTTCAATTGAAACAGGATTTTGTCAATTTTCACAGTGCAACATGGTCTGACACAAAAGAATTGTTAGGTCACTTATTACAACGATTTATCTGCCAGCTAAATTGTTCCTCCTCAGGCCTTCTGGCAACACTCAAGACTTCCTAAGATATCTTTCAGACTGCCCCCAGATTTTCTTTTATCGAGTGTATAATTCTTTGCAATGAAGAACAAGCCCCATCAGGACAAAATGCCAGGGCAGAAAAAGGGAAAAAAAAAAAAAAAAAAAGTAAAAATAGTAAAACTCTGCAGATATGGGAGTAAAATGAGAGCATATCTCACTTTCAGGACTGGAATTGCATTTCAGGGTTGGTTCACTGAATCATGAATTTGGGCTGAAAGAGTTTCTTGTCTGTGCATTTAGCAAGTCCATTTGACTGAGCATGGGGGATGGCAGGCTGGCTGTGATTTCCCTCTGCAAGTTTATGTTTAATGTAATCTTCAGTCCTGATGCATTTATGTAAGTGAGAACATTTCAGACACAGCAAAAGCGAATGCTACCTAAATACCTCACTGTATGAGAAACAGCATGGACACAGTTCAAATATACCTTGGAGAAACATAAAAGTTTGAGCATCACAGACACCTGAACTTGTACGGTGGGTACCTGGTTCATGCCTGCACTGGTGTGGGAAGCTTCTGTGACTGCATAGAGCGTCCAAGTACCATGAAAATGTGGTTGAAGAGCAGGATGCAGAAGCCCATGCTCCTTCCAGCAACCCCCTTTGCTGAGGCACTTAACTGTGTGCCTGAGGGACAATGCTCCCAGCAAAAGGCCAGATTTCCCTTTCAGTCTGAAGGGTGCAAACTGACCCCAAATGTTTGATGATCTGGAAATATCCAGAAGGGGATTTAACCCTCATAAAGCTAGGTTAGAGCAAGGTTTCCACAAAATTTAATGTGTCTGGGATTATAATTGATATTCCAGTTTTATTGTCCAATTGTATATTAGATATGCAAGGGGTTTAGATTTGTGGCTCGAATAGGCTGCAAATGCTTGGGCATAAAGACACGAGAAGTGGCAGTTCATATGCTGACAGCCACTCTGTTTCATTTGTGAGTTTTTTTTTCCTAATTAGGCAGAAAAACATTCAAAATGTCCAAATTTCTGAGTTTTCAGGAGGGCATTGTAAACTGCAAGTATGTGGGCTGGAAAGAAGACACTTCTCAGCGTAGCTGATTGTAAGGGTTTCAAAGCTGAATGAAGGACTCAACATCCAGCTACTTTGGGGTGGTATTAGTTATTTCTTTTACTCTTATTCTAGAAGTCATTATACCAGTGGAAATCTCCCCATTCATCGCACAGACGCCTTCCTCATAATGGTGTGCTATTGCACTCATATATTTCTGTGGCATCTACTCGTGACCCACACATGGTGTGCAGATGGAGCCCCTCACTCTGAGCACAGAGCTGTGTCAGCCTTCAACCCCCACTTCTGCTCTATGGATTGATGGGTAGAGGAAAACAACAGAGGTTCAGCAGCCTGGCGGGAGAGGTCAGGGGTTGGAGTGACTGTGTGGGTAAACTGATTTGGCTGACCTGGCCATCCCCTCTCATCTGTAAGCTCTCAGCAAATACCTTCAAAACAGAGGATGAGGCAGAAATGATCCTGGTGCCTGGCAAGACGAAGCAGGTGACTCTGAAAGCTTCAGCAGCAAAATCTCAAACTCAGATTCCCCTGTTCTGTCTAGCCTGAGACTTCCTTTCATCTCCGTTGGAGAGGATCCAGTGCTACCCAATAGCTCCTGTAGCTCAGCAAAACGAGCAGAACAGCATGCCAGTAATTCTGACATAACAAGAATGACACATTAATCTCACAGCTGGGCATAACTGGCAATGGCCAAAACTCTGCACAGACAGAAATCAAAGGAACACTGCACCGTTTATAGGTCGTGCTGTTCAAGGGAACCAGCGAACCAGTCCCTCAAAGGGGACTCATGGCTTTGAACTCAGTGTGGTTCGTGTGATGCAGAGATGAAAAACGGAGCATTTCTTTGGTCTAAATTGTAGCTTTGGTTTTTGAAAATTAATCATAGCAGGTTGGAGGGCCCAACACATTTTTAGAAAGATACAAAAGCATGATAATCTTTCTAAAAAAAAAAAATAAATAGTGTGTTGTAACAGTAACACTACCAGCATTACCTCTAATGTGGAACAACGGAGGCTCTGCTAAGCAGACATCACTTCACCTGAAGTATTAAGCTAATTTCCCCCCTACCATCAGAAGACAGCTTTCCTGTCATCATTTCTGTGTGCATGACAGCTTATGGCTTAACTGCTCCTATCTTGTATCATTTAACCAGATAATATCTGTTTTGACATTCATGACTGAGATACTTGGCTTGTAATTGGGAATGAGTACAACAGAGCGGAACAGAGTGATTTTCTTTCCCCAAGGGTGGTTGTTAGGGTGACGTGGCACTCTGGTGCTTTACTCACTGCACGATAGAAACCCTCCTAGTAAAGCTGCAGAGTAGGTCAAGTGAAGACTCATGCGTGATTGAAAACTCCTTGGAAGAAAGGGACATGCCCTTGAAGTGCACAAGTGGGTGCCAGTGGCCTCATCCATACTTGTGACTGGGCTCTGCATTGGCAGGATCTAGAAATTTGCATGGACCTTGCACAAAGGACATGGACCTAAGCATCAGTGAGCAGGAGCTGCATTCTCTTCTTGAACAGTGTATTACTTTGATTTTCATAATATTTAGTAGAATTTCTGGATTATAAACATATGTCATCTCCTGCCTTGGTTGTTATTTGAAGTCCTTCATTTACTTAGTGAAGTGTAATGTGCAGATATCATGATGAAATCTGCTACGGTGGTTTCTGCTTTCATCTGAAGAAGACAAGTGGCTGATGTCTGAACAAGGTGAGCCAACACTGCCCTGTTTCACACCCCCCAGACCCCAGATTTTCCCATAATTCAAATAAGACAACACAAAAAGTGATGCTGAATACTTACCATTTAGATCAGAACCAAGATGGAGAAAGAAAGGATTTTACACTTGCATGTCAAAACAGCACTATCATTCTTCCTGAAAATGTATGATGTAAGAAAACTGATAAAGCTATTGACAATACAAACCAGAAAAAAATATGAAACCAGAGGAGGAGATTGAGTTACTTGAGCTGTTTGATGTAACCATTACTGTCAGGTGAAAATCCTAATTAATGCAGGTATCTCGTTCTAATTGCATGGATCAGGCTGCTTTGTCTTTTCAATAATCTATAGAGCTGTACCTGGCATTAATCTTATTAATGGAACTATTACGCTGCTTACAAATTCATTTCCAGCATAAGATTATCTACTGGATGTACCTGTGTGCAGAGGGATTTCTTTCCGCTGAACTATAAGAATGGGAGTCCCCTTTAAATTCTCCAGAGTTGGAGGTTTACGCTTTCAAAGTTGATCCCTGATATTGAAGCTTTGAACAAAGGTTTTGAATGTCCAGATACAGGAATTGTAGTCTTGAATTTTTTCTCTTTAAAACAATGCTGCTGCTTGTATCACACAGCATGTTGTACGGGGAGCACTTGCATTGATTACAGTGCGACTATTTCAGATTAAATGAAATAATACTGCTGGGCAGGAAGGTTTTGTAGCCTGGTGCCTTCAGAGAGAAACAGCCTGTTGGGAGCACTCATTGAAGCAAAAAAAAAAAAAAAAAGGTTTTCAGTAACAAAACCCAAGAAAAGTCCAAATGGGAGTGAAAAGTTGTCATTCAACCCTGATTGATTTAGTCACTTCCATAAACAGGCTGCTTTGTACGTCTCCATGAAGTCCCCAGTTGCCAAAATTATAGAATCATAGAATCATAGAATAGTTAGGGTTGGAAAGGACCTTAAGATCATCCAGTTCCAACCCCCTGCCATGGGCAGGGACACCTCACACTAAACCGTGTCACGCAAGACTCTGCCCAACCTGGCCTTGAACACCGCAGGGATGGAGCATTCACAACCTCCCTGGGCAACCCATTCCAGTGCCTCACCACCCTAACAGGAAAGAACTTCTTCCTTATATCCAGTCTAAACTTCCCATTTAAGTTTTTTTTGTCCTATCACTACAATCCCTAATGAAGAGTCCCTCCCCAGCATCCCTATAGGCCCCCTTCAGATCCTGGAAGGCTGCTATGAGGTCTCCACGCAGCCTTCTCTTCTCCAGGCTGAACAGCCCCAACTTTCTCAGCCTGTCTTCATACAGGAGGTGCTCCAGTCCCCTGATCACCCTCGTGGCCTCCTCTGGACTTGTTCCAGCAGTTCCATGTCCTTTTTGTGTTGAGGACACCAGAACTGCACACAATGCTCCAAGTGAGGTCTCACAAGAGCAGAGTAGAGGGGCAGGATCACCTCCTTCGACCTGCTGGTCATGCAATTGTTGCCCGGGGTAAAGTTTCCCCCCTTCTCAAAAGGAGATTCTTGCAGCATAAGAGGTAAGTGACTCTACCAAGGTGCCAGGAAGCAGAAGGAGAAATCTGGAGCTGAATGTTGCAACTAGGTAGAAAAGGACACAAGAGAGTGAAATTAAGACTCTGAAGGAAAATTCAGTGAATGACTGATGATGCCTCCTTAGCATTTTGGATGCATGCACTCGGTTAATCTTTTAAAAAATGAACAAGAAAGAGTAAATTGAGTTTTACTATGTATTTATCATTGAAAAATTAAAACTGTCCTGCAGCTGTAATGTACATCCCTGTATTTTTGCAATTATGTGTTTAGATTGGCCATATCTTTTGTCAGGATTTATTAAAAAAATTTCCATATGAATGTCATATGGAAGAAATTATCTTTCTGGAGGTGATTATACTTCAGATGCTGGTTTTCTCCATATATACATTGTGCTTTGCACACTTGGTGGCATCCTGTTCTCACAGGAGTGAAGCAACCCAGACAGCAACAAAGTTCTCATCTCTCTCTCACCAGTTCCTGGAAATAAAGACTGCAATTGGCTTTCCTCGTGTAACTTGGGGAGTTAAGTTTAAGAAGACCCTTTTATTATGGATTCTGTACTCATCAGCCTGGAAGATGAATAACAAGCAGGCATTAGAATGTGTACTCCCTCAGAGGCATGCTTACTAGCTTAGCCTTGCTGACAGCAGTGGTCTTGGCTGGGATGCGCAAGGGCACACAGCTACAGTGCTGCCACAAGCTGAGTATTCACCCCTGAACAAAGTAATAATCCATCCTTCCCTCTCTGGAAATAATCTGCCCAGTGCATGGGAGGCCCTTCTCACCCAGAGAGGGACAAATGAAGTCATATAATCCAACAGCTGAGAGAAAATCCCTTCATGAAAAACAAGATTTCCAGACCTTAATATAGGCAGCTGTATTTTTTTCTGTCTCACATTGGTGGAGCATGAAAGTTAAACACCTAATCATTTAGATTTCTATTAGAAACACAAGCTAAAATTGAAGTGACAATAATATAATAGTACTATGTTTCAGCCACCATTGCCACTGATGTCTGAAGCTCGGAGCTGTCAGGAAGTCTAATAAAATAAAATTGAAGTGACAAAAAGAAACAATTCCTTGTTTAAAGCTTTAATTTCTGCATACCTCCTTGGCTGTAGCTGCTGTATGTCAAAATGAGCAGAAATGGGAAACACACCGTCCCAGCTGTGCTGAAACCCTCATGATTAGAACAACTCATGCCTCTACTTGACCAAAAGATGTTGAGCCTGGCTGCAACATAACTCCCAGAGCAAACACATACATCTCCATGCCACAAAGCAGAGGTGGACACAACCTATGTAAGTGAAAGCACTTAATTTCAGCCTGAAAGTCGCTGTGCACTGAAGACATTGATTTCCTTACTGTGCTAGTACTTTATGAGTGATTTCTTATGTAAGTGTCAGGTAAGAGACATGAATGGAGACCTAATTAAAGTGTATACAAAGTACATGCAGTAAATCTCTTTGGCAATGTCAGCCTGCTTTATAGCAGCCTGGGAGAGCAAACAAAATGGCATAAATGAAAGATAAAGAAATACTAATGATCTGCAACATTCCCAGAACAACAGCCTAGCTTGTGAGACACTAATGTGAAACAGCTCGGGATACCGATGGAGAAAAAGTGCTCAGCCCTAAAACACAAAACAATGGGATTTTTTCCTCTTATCTTAAATAACAGCCCAGTGTTCTTCCCCTGTGTCACAGCCATTATTCCATCACTGTTTTAAATTAATACTGTCTCTCCATCTGTGATCTGTCCCAGTAGATTTTTTACCCACAAGAACATTGCAGAGACAAAGAGAGTGCAGAAAATATTAGGGATGTGAAGAAAATAATTATTATTTTTGCATCAGAGATCCGTCACTGTTAGGACAATGAGCTATTGTTTGTTTTATGACAGTCCCCAGCAAAGCCAGTGCTACCATCCTTTGAGGAGGAGCGGACCCTGCTCACAATGAGCTGGGTGAGATACCAGGATCCTCACATTCAGCTTTTGGATGGGTTGAAAGGCTCATGGCTACAATGAATTAGCAGCTTTAGGGCAACATTTTCAATGGCAAAATGATTTTGGATGTGTCTATCAGGACGAATGAAAACAGATGCAAGTTTTCTCTGCCTACAGTCCTGGCTAGTTGGAAATTCTGGTGTGGAAGTTATACACAGCTGCTTTCTGCTCTTGGGAAATACCACAGCCAAGATAATAAATACTAGTGGAAATAAATACCATGGTATATTGGCTTGGGCATACCACTGCACTAACTTATCCCTACAGCTTTTTGGACTGGAGCCGGCTTGTGCTTCTACACAAAGAAGCTAAAGTCCAGGTCAAGGTATTAAACACCTGACTCTCCCAAAAGACTATCCAGAGATGAATTACAGCAGGTTTGAGATGGCTGTTTTTTCCTTAGCTTCTCCTGAAGCTAGGACTTGGGAGCCTTTCACAATGGCATTGCTTTTCTCGTATAAAAGACTTGTCCAGAATCTGCATCATATTCCCTCTAAACTCCTGCAGTGGTCCTTGGACAAGGAGAAAGCTATTCCCAACCTTTTATCTTGGCTGTGTGGCCTGGGACCTGTTTAAATTTTACTCATCCATTGTCTTCATTGAGTCTGCATTGGAGTGAAAATCTTCTCTTTTAACCTCTGGGTTTTCTTACACTGTGCCAGTGCCCCTCGTGGATGACGTGATGGAGTGCTGCACACTAAAAAAGCCTGCTCATTTGTAAAGCCAGTCATTAATAAGAAGCAAGATGGCTTTACCACAGGGATGCCAGCATTACTTGGCTGACAATGTCCCTTATGATCCTGGAGAGATTTTAATGGGTTGAACAGGTTGATGTTGTCATTTTCAATTTGCCGAACCATCTGACAGTGTTCCCAACAATTAGCACATACAAAATGTGGAAATATGTTACCTTTTACGTTAAAAAAATAATATGGGAAGCTGCTTGGTCTCTGGAGTTGTGTAACAACTTGTTATTCTGAAGTACTTGCTTTGACTTTAAATAGATTTCACTATAGCAGAGTCACCCTAACCTTGGGATAAATTTAGCTGTCGCCTGAGTCAGTAGAGGGGTTTGGGATCATTAAAAGCTGATCAGGAATTAGCATGTGCCTCCTGCGGCTGGGGCTGTGGGATGCTGTGCTTGTGCAGCTCAGCATGGGCAGCACTGGCAGGAGTGACAGGGGGATATAGGGCAATTGCTGCTGAGACCCCCATGTATAATGCCCATCGCCTCATCTCCTCCACCTCTGCAAATCCCACCCTGCTGTCACAGCAAAGCATGGCATGGAGCAAAGTGACTTACCCAGGGTCATGCAGAAGGATGGATCCAAGATCCGGTCACCTTGTCCTCTGACTCCTGTAGTGTAGCTGAGAGAGAAAACCAGAACAAATTAACACTCATGAATCAGGAGGTGCTACAAGAGAGGTTGTTCACCCTGGCTTGCTGAGATTGAAAGGTTGCTTTTGTTTCTAGACCAGACATGAGACGATGAAATGCAGCTGTCAGCTAAGGAGAAACTGAAAGCAACATCTAATGTCAAAAACATGAAGGCAGCAGACATACTTTTTAATGCAATGGCAGCTGCAGTCATTTTAGATCCTCCACATCTTACATTACAAAGAAGTCTCCTGGCTCCTGACAGTGAGGCTTGTGCTTTCATTGCCTGTGACATGGGATGACCTTCTCTGAGAGGGCAGATTGAAAGGGCATCCAAGATCTGCCACAAACCAAGGGTTTCACGTTGAATTTCTAGTGCAAAGTGACAGGAGGCTCTACTTATGAGAAGCAGGGTTCAGCCCCAGGTTTTTCCTTCCTGATCCTCAGTGGCCATCTTGCACAGCCATGTGTTGGGATGCAGTTGTGATTTCAGGCATATCCTCTCTTTCCACCCTGCTTCTTCCTTTGCCACACCAGCTGAGAAGGAGAAGGGATTTGGGGAGCAACAGGAGACTCATTCAGTTCCCACAAAAGTATTATGCAGAATGAAATCTTCCTTTATATGAAGCAGCCAGGGCAGGCTCTGTGATGGATCCCCACGTAGGACAAAGGCAGGAGTAAGACCTCTCGCAAACCCCTGTCGGCAGTGAAGTGACCCTTATTTTTCACTGTGTAACAACAGATGATGAATAATGACTTAGGTTTTGCTACCTGTGGTAAGGCAGGTCCTATAACCTGGAAGGTTGAAGCTGTGCTTGGCAGGCTGCATCTGTCTCAGCACTGAGAGCAGCATGCAGAAGCTATCACTGCTCCTAGATACACATAGCTCGCAACCAGGAGAGGGGGACTGAAAAGGCACAGGGGAGCCCCCAGACTGGTACCTGACCGCCACGGGTAGATTTAGCCATGCTCTGGCAGCATCAGCTTTCCATGCTTCAGGTTGCTTTTAACCTCTGGGGACTCATCCAAGGACTTTGGTGCAACCACCTATCACTGCTGTAGGAAAAAAGCAGCACAGCCGGAAGGGCTGTGTTGCCACAGCCAAACACTCGAGCCTTTGAGCGTCAGCCTTATGTGCATATAGGAAATAAAAATCTCCTCCTCAAGCACCTAAACCCTGAGCCAGAAGTGTAGGAAGCTTTTTGTTTCCTTGCAGGTTTTTATGCTGTTTTTCCTAGAGACAGTTTTGAGAAAGACTGTCAGAATATCTTCAACAAAATACTAGAGAAACACACTGGGAACTGTGAAAGCTCAGATTTGAATATAAATATGAACTGACAAGCTGCTTCATGTGGTATCATTAAACTTCACAGTTAGACCTTTTTTTTAAAAAAAAACCCCAACAAATTATAGTGTAAAAATATGCCTGTAATGTTAAAATTGAGATGAAAACTGCTTATTTTTGTGTTTGGTGTAATAACTAGTAGAAGGAAGAGTTCCTGTGATCTAATGTTTAAAAGGGTTTTAATTTATTTTTATATTTATAGCAGCTTAATTATGAATAATACTCACAATGCTGACAACACTTAGGGGCTATAAAACTGAGGAGAGCCAGGAGGAATTTAAGATTGTTCTATACTCTGGGGTTTAACACAAAAGCTGAGGGCACAAACTAATGTAGCTGTTAAGAGGCAGCTGAGCTTGCTTTAGGGCATCCCGAGAGAGAGGGAACAGCTCGAACCCAGTTAATCTGACCCCGATGGACAAATATCCCTACTTCTACAGAAGAAAAGGGACTTCGTTCCCGGGCAGGGCGATGTCGGAGGGACCCCACTGACCGCTGGATGTCACTGTTAAGTCGCACAAAGGCCCCAGGGCTCAGCATCAGCAAGGACTGCTCCTGGTTTAGGGGCGAGAACACTGCTCTTTTCTTGTTTCCCTTTTCTCATTATTTTTGAGTTATGCAAAGTTCTAAGTGCTGCGGCAAAGCTATTCACAGGCGGGGTGAAATTTCGGACAGCAGGAAAGCAAAGTGAGATTTGGCTTTATCCTTTCTTTTCCAATCAAATCTCCCTACCCGAATCGCTGTTGTGGAGCAATGCCTAGGATGTGGGTTTGTTTGGATATACAAGGTGTGAGGATTTGTAGGCGACTTGATTTTGCTGCTATTAATGCTGCAGGAGTGAAACAGAAAGGTGCCTTTATTCTCTGGAAGAAACAAATTGTCTTAATACTAAATCAGAGCGATGAATCCTGCTGCGACCTGGTGTAGTCCTCAGGACTTCTCTTCCCAAGTGCATGGACATGTGGGTGAGTTCCTTTCATATCTTAAACAGACACTTGATATTAAGCAGATATGTTCTTCTAAAGGAGGATAGAAATGCCTTTCTCCAGGTGTCTCCAATTTCTCTTCATTCACAGGTTTGACATGTCTGTACAAACTCTGGACAGAGTGCACTTCTCTGTATTTTTAATGCCAAACCCATGGAAAACAGGCTCGTTTTATCAGAGCCTCACTCAGGAACAGACCTGCTTGCTGGCCATTTTTACTAGAATGTGGCCTGTTTTTTCTTAATATACCATCACAGAAATCTCCTTTGAAGGAAGGCCTCTTCTTGAATTCACAATGGGCTGAGACAAACTCTGAATTTCAAACAGTTCCACATTTTGTTGCCAAAAATTTCTTGCCTTTTTTCACATGAGAAAGTCAGTGTAGATGTTTGCTCCAGCCCTGTTATAACTCCCCATTGGTTCCTGTGCTGGTCCCACAGATGCCAGCATAGGGGAGCTCCCCTGGTTCAGGGGCTTCAGCACCATACAAACAAGTTCAGCCTCCAGTCCAACACATCTTGCTTTAAAATGCCTGGTGATATCTAGGTGGCTGAGGACTGGTGTGTCATCACTGTTCTGGCTATCCATCAAGGTTAACCACTGTTGCCTTGCAGTGTTTTCCTCTTACTTAGTGCCGGATGACGATATTTAGATGTAATTTAGAGCACTAAGGGCTGGGATTGGAGCTGCTGGAAGGACAGGGGTTGCTCTTACCTTTGGACAGCACCTTTGTGACAGCTCTCTGTCCTTGTGTACTACTTAATAAAGGGGGGTAATGACTCTCTGTGAACCACAGTTGCCACTTCAGGACAAACATACAATAATTTAATCCTTTTGGGACCGAACTCATAAGTGCTCAATCTTTTGTGATGGACAAGGTTATGGTCTCTTTTTCTTTTTTTTCTCCCTAACACCGGTTTCCCATGACCCTGCCTGCATCACAAAATTACAGCTACCCAGAGGGTACCAAGCACTCCTCATGTTACAACAGCTTTGCAAAGGCTGCGGAATCCCTTGCAAAACAAGCCATTCCTCCCAAGCATCCAGAGGGACCTTGACACTCTTGTGAGGTGGCCTGATGCCAACCTCATGAAGTTTAACCATGGCAAGTGCAAGGTCTTACACCTGGGTCGGAGCAATCCCAGGCACAGCTACAGGTTGGGTAGAGAAGAGATTCAGAGCAGCCCTGCGGAGAAGGACTTGGGGGTGTTGGTTGATGAGAAAATGAACATGAGCCGGCTTCAGTGTGCGCTTGCAGCCCAGAAAGCAACCGTATCCTGGGCTGCATCAAAAGGAGCGTGACCAGCAGGTCGAAGGAGGTGATCCTGCCCCTCTGCTCTGCTTTCGTGAGACCTCACCTGGAGCATTGTGTGCAGTTCTGGTGTCCTCAACATAAAAAGGACATGGAACTGTTGGAACAAGTGCAGAGGAGGCCACGAGGATGATCAGGGGACTGGAGCACCTCCCATATGAAGACAGGCTGAGAAAGTTGGTGCTGTTCAGCCTGGAGAAGAGAAGGCTGCATGGAGACCTCATGGCAGCCTTCCAGTGTCTGAAGGGGGCCTACAGGGATGCTGGAGACGGACTCATCATTAGAGACTGTAGTGCCAGGACAAGGGGTAACGGGTTCAAACTTAAACAGGGGAAGTTTAGATTGGATATAAGGAAGAAGTTCTTTACTGTGAGGGTGGTGAGGCACTGGAATGGGTTGCCCAGGGAAGCTGTGAATGCTTCATCCCTGGTGGTGTTCAAGGCCAGGTTGGACAGAGCCTTGGGTGAGATGGTTTAGTGTGAGGTGTCCCTGCCCATGGCACGGGGGTTGGAACTGGATGATCTTAAGCTCCTTTCCAACACTAACTATTCTATGATTCTATGATTCTATGTTGATAAGATATGCCTTTTCCTGGGGCTGACTTATCCCTTCCCTTTAACTGTGAGTCCAGATTTGCTTCACTTACTTCTTTTTTTTCCATAGGTCCCAAATCAAACTTCTCACTTTTGTTATTTGCCTTCATTGGTGTCAGCTGTAATAAAACATCCTTGTGCTTCAAACTAAGGAGACTTAGCAAGGTGTCTGGGGCTAACCAAGGTGTTTTATTCTCCCCAGTGGCTGTCAGCTGAAGTAATGACAAAATAGATCTCCAGAAAGGAGAAAATACTCTGAAGCCCTGAAATATATTATGAGTGTATGTATACAAACACAAGGAATGAGGAGGGTTTATATTGCAGCTCATCTCGCTGTCATCTCACCAATTTCTTTTATTGCCAAGACTCCTTCCCACACTCCTGGCTCTGCTTCCCTGTTTGTTCCTTATTCTTCTCCCTCCCATCCCTGACATTGCCATGAATAGTTCAGCCCATTATGCTCAGGAAAAAGAAAGAAAAATTATCTTGTGCTGTTCGGGCTTTGAAAGCAGCAGAATTATGTACTTGAGAAATGGCTCATTTTTAAGTGTAGGGTATGAGTACTGGATGCAATATGTTTTCCAGATCCACGTTAGAAACTGGGGAGGCATCAGCTGCAGTAATTGTTTCTGTCTTCAGATGAATTTCACTCAATTAAACTGCACTGTATGTGAGATGAACTGGGGGGTAAGCTGAGCTAATTGCATGGTCTGGGCTGCCTTGAAAGCTGGGATGAGGTGGGAAAGCAGGGTGGTTTTCTTGGGAGACACCAGGCAGTGAGGAGGCAAAGCCCTGTGCTCCATGGTGTCAGAGGAGCAGGTAGTCACAACAGGAGAGCCAAGTGGAGGAAGCAGTTTCCTGGTAAAGAGCAGGCATACGTGGTAAGCAAGGGTGTTAAAGCTTCCCAGCAGATGAAGAGGAGATGGAAAACAGATATAGAACTGTGTTTCTAAATGGCTGGAAGCTGCATTGTGGTGAGAAAGGAGAAGACATAGGTAGTCATGGTTTAGCAGGAGATATTCAAGAGGAAGGCCAGGCTTCCTCATAGAGAGGAAATAATAGAACAGAAAAACACCACCAATGGGAACCAGGCACAGAACAAAAAATAGTCAGAATAGCCTAGTGATGGTGAAACATCAAAGAATCAAACTGAGAAAGGGCAGAAACACAAGAGCAGAAGACGTGAGAACAGCCACCCAGTCCAGCTTGCCAGAGCAATAGTTCAGTCCAAATTGCCATCACTGCAGATGATTGTGAGATCAATGTTAGGTTCAGAGGAGTCCATGCAACATAAACCCTGTACCTCCAGCTGTGAATTCCCCTTTGTAACAAATGCAGACCTGCAGTGAAAGATGAAATGACACAACTGTGAAGTACTGCAGACAGGGCAGGAAAGATCACTTGTCTGGATGCTAAAACCATGCACCATGAGAAAGAGATCGCACTGTTTTTTAAGGAGTAGGCAAGAAAATCAAACCAAATCCTGACACCCTGGTCTTTCTCTTGGTGGCAACTTTTGTCTTGGCTCTAAATCTAGAACTCAGCTTGCGTCCTGAATGCCCAAAGACACACCAGCGAGGGACCAGCTTGCCCACCACCTATACTAAAAGCAAACAGTAAGAAAGATATTCTTCAAGGCAGGATTTTGTAGATTGGTATAATTCAAAGTAAAGAGGCTACAGAGCTGACTCTGGGGTGCCAAGATGCTGTGTTAGGAACATTCAGCATGGGAAAAACATAGTAGAAAGGCAACCTAATAGTAATAATTTTTATGAAGATCACAGATTAACAGTGGAGAGGAAATCAGATGCAGGAGTCTGCATAGATGGAGACTACTCAGAGGTGATGCTGATGCTGTAAAGGTTCGGGGAGGGACTTGGTGTAGGTTTTTGCTTATTGCTCCTGAGGAGAGAAGCTGTGGCTCTTCTAAGCACTCAAATGCTTTCAGCCATGTTATGTTTGGATTAGGATCCACTTGAAGGAGCAGGGTGCGCACTTGCTGAGGTCAAACATGGCAGAGATTTGCTAGTGCTTATTATAGGGCAAAAAGGAAAGAGGAAGAGTTCTTATTGCTCAGTTATTCACAAGTAGAAGAGGAGATTCTGAATGGGGAAATGAAAAGTGTTGTTGTCTGGACAAAGGCATTCCTCCCAGAATGATAGCAATGGGGATAAGATATATAGGGTTGCAATTAGGATGTGTCAGGGGAGCAGCATATGGAAAACATGACACCCCGAGGTCAGGTGTTCCTGATGGGATGATCTAGGAGGCTCCTAGAGGTATGTGGTCCTGCTTGTTAGCAGCACATGGACTGGAGGGAGCTCCCAGCAGAGTTGCTGCATAGCTCTGATTAAGGGGCAGGAAAGATTGATTTATGATGAGTGAATGAATTAAGGAGCAAGATTAAAGGATGGCTAAATGGCAAGGAAGGGGGAAGAGCTTGTAAATATTTGGAGGGTGTTAACAGAGAGAAGGGATAAATTAAGGTGGAACAAGGGGTTTTAGCTATGAGCAACAGGATGAAATTAAAAAGGAATAGTCAGGTTTTATATCTGTGGCCTTACATAAATAAGGGGCAGCCTAGAATAGCTGCTCCTTACTTGCTCCCTGGAGGATACCTTGTGCTGCACAAAGGCTGCTTTTAGCAGTCTGGATGTAATGCTAGCCACGTGAAATATAAGGCATTTCTACAGAATTGACAGTGCCCTTCACACTCACTTCAGTTTGTTCCTCACTAGCCTCCCCGTGTAGACAACAAGTATTTATCAGTGTAGCATTCTTTTTTTAGCAGTGAGATTTAAGCCTGTGAAATAATCCCCTCATTGGACATGCAGAAGGAGCTGCAATACTTGGCAGATGTGAAAACAAGTTGGATGTTAGAGAAATGGATTTAAGTACAAGAACCTAAGGAAGGTTGGCTCCCAGATTTACCACCCTGGAGGAGGCCATACACCAAAGCAGCTTCATGGCTGGGCATGCGGCTGGGAACATGTCTGGGCACTGCCCACACAGCTGCCCATCAGGCTGGGGAGTCCCCCAGTAAAGTTTGTGGCATTTACCCCAGCATTTTTGCACCCTGGTGAGGTCTTCCCTTGAGAGGCAAATATGTTTTTGCAGAAGTCACAGAGAACATTCTTATTATGAATACACGGACTTAACTCCAACTCATCCATCTTAATAGGACTTAGATCATTTTCCTTGATGGTTCTGATTTCCTATCCCATTAATAATAAAGAAGCTTCTCTGCTTATATATATTGCAATTCAACAATAAGTCTCAAAGGAGGATCAAGATCACTTTGGCTTTCCATCAATTTGATACTGATGCCTTTCTAGTTAAATAGCTTGTGTGTGAGACAGTGAAAGAGACTGGGGATCCATCCCCAGCACACACAGCTTTGAATCTGAATTGCTCTGAAGACAACATGAACCTTACAACCAATGTCAATGGACTTTGCATCACCTCCTAAAGTGCCCATCAGGGAGATTGAGGCCTCTGTTTTCCACCCGATGCAAATCAGAATTTGGAGCAGTGAGGCTGATCTCTACTACCTGAGAACTGGGCCCAGAAGATACCACTGGAAGGGTCTGCAGTCGTTTTTCTGGTGCACATGATTCAAATTGGTGTCTGGAAAAGGGCTTGTTAGTCAGTGTTTGCTGAACAGAATACTTCATGACAGCGCTAATTAAAATAAATGAAACTTGACTTTTCAAGATGATGGATTTTTATAGCAAAGTACAGTAGTTTGAAAACATCTTTAATTTAATTGCAAAATACCTTCTCTGGTTATTTACTTAAAATTGTCTCCCGTTGCAGAGCTGCACCAGTATTTCTGGATGTACACTCTTGATTTCGACATTTTACATTATCAAGTTAATCTACCCAAATCATTAACCCCCAGCAGGAAAGATTTTTAATTATGTAGATTCACCAAGTGTTTTTCAAGAACTGTTTTGTTTCTATGAGTTCAATCGTAATGAACTCATCTCTTGGGGAGAGCAAGGGCACTGTCCTACACTTGATTTCATGAACGCTCTTGAAAGAGGCCTCTGAACATCAGCACATTTCAGCAAATATATCTTATCCACAACAGAAAACAGTCTAACACCCTTGAGAACCCCTGGCCTCCTGGAAAGGAGTACTGATGGGCGCTTCAGCAAGCAGGAATTTAATTTAGACCAAACTGAGACTGTTTTTTTCTTTATAAAATAAGCCAGTTTTATTCCAGTGTATCTCTGTTCTGATTTACATCTCAGGATGCAGTATCTGAATCAGGCTGAAGCTAAGAAAAAAGTGGTCATGACCTTATTAGAGTCATGATTAGTCCTGCTCTTACATAGGTTAGAAAACACATCAAAATTTAAAACAACATCAAAACCCATTTCTTTTGGGAAACCAAAGCTTTGGGAAGAAGATGGAGGGATGACACTGCATTAGATTTTAATAATCAGCACTATTGATAAGTGTTGATTTGAGCCTTTATCCAGTGTCTTACCTCTCCCATATGGCCTCCCATGGTGGGCAGGGCAGTGTGGGAAGCCTTGCTCAGAGTGTCAGCAGGGACTCAGCTGCTCGTTCTGGGGTTGGAGTGATTGATGCTGGTTGGAGCTTCTTCCTGGGGGACAAAAACATTGGTATCGCAAGTGCTGGAAAAATCAGTGAGTCACCACTGGCAGAGCCCTGTAGAATTGTGCTGATTTACTCATCTGAATCACCATCAAAAGCTGAGCAGCAGTTGAGAGGAAACAATTGCACAGAAGTGTGGTGTTCTGTCTGTTACTGTCATTGGTAGGGTGAGGAGCAAGGATTCATACCATTGCATGTACTGCATATACAGGATGATAAATGACACCAATAATCTGATAGGAATGGAGACATTTGAAGTGTCAGTACTCGCCCTCCAAAAAAGATGATACCAAATTCTTCTGCCTTGTGCAGCCAAGCCCCAAACGCAAAACAGAAGTGAAGCACTTCAGAAAGCTGAGTGCATTTTAATTGAATTTGGGGGACATGTCCTGTTCCTGGAGGCTCAGAACAATGAAGACATCAAAGCACAGGTGGGAGGAGCAGAGCATTTTGTGGGCAATCGACTTTGCAGCTTTGAGAGTGCCAGAGCACCGAAGTGATTCCCACTATGGGAGATCATTATGTGGAAGTCCCAGAAGTGGATTGGGAGGCATCTTAGTATTTATACAGTGAAATGTGTCATGGAAGCTTACACAAACACTTCTCAAGTTTTCTGGTACCTGCCTTATCATGTCTTATCCTGCCTTATCCTCCTTTTGTCCTTGCAGAGAGGTGCTCCTTGGGAAGGGACATGAGGAGGAGGGACAGAACAACTGATAGTTCAGAACTGAATTAAGAAGTTTAACTCTTTTTGCAGGTATGTATGGCCGGTATGGAACAGCATAGATTACAAGTCATGTCTCTGAATGCAGTGAGTACAAACCAAATCAGCCATTTTCCCTCTGAAGAGGCTTTCATGCTCTGTATTCTATAGTGTTCCAGATCCATAAACCCCCAAGTTTATTAAAAATTTATGGAAGAACTACAGCTCAGTTACTACAGTTTGTATTTCTACATTGAAGTACTGAGTGCAGTCACTGGTAGGAAACACAGAGTGTTTTTACAGGTGTTTGGAAGTTTCTTTCTTGACTATTTTTATCAAAGAAATTTAACTTCAATTTTTATTTTCTTTATTCTTTCTTGTAAAGTCAATGAAATCTGAAATCTCTAATCTGTTAACCTGCATGATGTTTTACCCAGTGTTTCTCATTGCTGTATCAAATTTAGTAGCAGCATCTCTATCTAGTGCTACAGACATGATTATTTATTTGCCCTACACTGCACTTAGAAGTCCCATGTGCAGAATTATCAGTGAGTCTGTACCTAATTTAAATGTCAGTCTAATATCAGACAAGAAACAGTACTGCCCTTATAAATATGTGCTCTCTGATCATGGGAGTGGACTTGCAACCAGCAGCCCTTCCACACATTTCTGTTTTGGTTCATATGTTTCTTGCCTTACAAATTGGCCAGGATCTTACCAAAGGCAAATTTGACACCACCAAGAAGAAACATGTTTTCCTCTTCACTTTTACCTGCCTGTTACTATCCCCAAAGCTGTGGATGTTGGTACTACCAGTGGACATACGACTATTGAAGACAGGAATGAAAGAAGGGAGACAGAAGAACAAAACACAGCTACTTCATTGCAGAACCCACTAGTGCAATGGCTGAGGACGTGTTGTCTCTGTTGGGCTGTGGCAGAGATGTGCTGCAGCATTCATAATCTTTCCTTCTGGGAGATCTCTGGAGACAGCATAGTCTAGCCATGGCGATACATCTTCATATGTCTGCATATGGGAAGACAACATCTAATTTAGAGAATACAGAAAAATGCAGTGTATATAGTGGTACAAGGGAACTTTGCATGATAGTTTGCCATGATCCTCCTGAGGCCCTTTAGGGAGATCAGTGGATGTTCTCAGGAGCTGCTGGGTGTGTGAGCTTTATAACAAGAATGGAAAGGGATCAAGACCTTAGGAAAAAAGCAGTCAAACAGTTGCTCAGCTGTGTATTGTTTGACATAAATGAGGTGAAGGGTGTGGATTTAATAGCAAAAAAAAAAAAAAGAAGAAAGAAAAATGCTTGAACCCATTATCCTTTTGCACTGGCATAAATCAGGAAAATCTTGGAAAACAGCATCCCAAAACTTCAGCTATTACCAGTCTTCCTGGGATTTAAATGAAGTTGAAAGAGCTCTGCCAGTTTACAGGGGCTGAGGAGTCGGCCTGATGGAATTACACAAGCATGAATATCTTGTAAGCCGAAAGAGAATTAGACCCATTATTTTAAAAAAAAGCAAAGCTTGATTAAGGATGTTCAGTGTAGGTTTAGAAAAAAGAACACTGTCATGCCTCACTAAACGTTGCTGTTCTGTTGAAACATGACTACTAGGGAGATATTACACTGCACTGGGATTTTCTAAAGCACCAATCAAGGAAGTGTGGTTTCAGAGAGTGAGGGGAACAGCACTTTTGTCAGTGCTAATTGCAGGCGTTAATAGGAGCCCTAGCGCAGCTCACTGCCTGGTACTCTGAGGGAGTTGGAAGCAGGAGTGTGCTTCACTTTAAAGGTGCAGACATACAGAGGTGGAGAGGCAGGATGGAGAACGGAGGGCCAGGATCTGAGCAGGATAGGAGACGCGCTGATGAGTCAGAGGGTGAAGAGCTGTGATGAATTGAGGGGGGAGTTCACAAGGCATTTCTTAAGACTTAAATGCAACTGATGTGGATGCCCACAAGGCTTGGTTCTAATATTTGTTAAATTCAGAGCCAAGGATTCATAGTTTTTAAATGTGTTGGATAAAACAGAAAGTTCTCAGCAGTGGTGCATAAGCAGGTATATAACAGTAAAACGCAATGTTGGCATTGCAAATTAGGCATGTTTTGGGTGCAGCCCTGTAAAATAACCCATTAAAACCTAAGGGCAATGTCAGCCTGCTGAGTCTCGGGTCCAGACCTGACAGCAGCCACCGCTACTACATACAGACAGGGACTCTTACTGGGATGGGCTGCATCAGATAAATTCAGTTTACTGTTAAGGTTCACTGTTAGCTCTTCGGCCACTATCAGAGAGGAGGTACCAAACATGTCTTACACCAGCCCTTTACTTTAAAAGTCTTTGAGTTATTTTCATAGTCATATCCTGCATCAGAGAGAGTCACAGAGCCACTTCACACCAACCAAAGTACCATTGTGTTATCAGAGACATTTAAGCAGTTGAAGTTGATTGCTCTTTTAGTTTCTTTGGTGTTTTGTGGTTTTTTTTTTTGTTGTTGTTGTTGTTTTGGTTTGTTTTTGGTTTTTTTTTTTTGTTTTTGTTTTTCTTTTTGTTTGAGTGAAAGTTCCAATATAAAATACTGGGCAAATGAGGCCAATATAGAATTTCACCACTAAGACTATCAAGACCTCTATTTCAATTCCCTGGTTTCAGCAGCAAAATGCAAACATGATCAAATAGTCTTTTAGATGTGGTATTTTACGTTACTTACCACATCTCCTCTTATTCTGGTTTCTATCAATTCATCTTTAATATTGAAAGATTCCCTTACAATGGAAAGTTTATTAAAGGCCAATGCCTCCTTGCATCCTTGCATCCACCTTCCCCTCTGCTGACGCAGCTCCTGCGGGTACTACGTGCTCTGTCTCCCTTCATCATTTCTAGAGATAGAAAACGCAGTCAGAATATCACAGGTCCCCATCTCTGGGAATTGAAGCAGCTGCCAGGGATTTCAGCTAACACCACAGAGCTCCTGAAAAGTCAAGTTTCTTCAGAAGACGTCTTCTGCCATTCCTACCGCAACTCACCCATGTTTTTTCTCTCTCTTCAGATTAACTGCTTCTGTCCCTCTGCATGACTTGTTCATTGAGAGGAAGCCAGGACTTAAAGGTGTTTTTACTTTCCCACTTTTTCAAAGGGAAAAAAAGAAAAGAGGCTTAATATAGACTGAGAAACAGAGACAACAGCATGGATAAGTAAGACAGCACAGGTGTAATTTCTGGACACAGTAAGAAGTCTTTTAAAAGCTCTTAAAAGAGTAGTGTGTACATGTTTACCACTACTGCAGCTGACGTATAACCACAGGAGCACTGCACTATACGGATAAAATGAGAACCTGTGGAGGGCTATTGAGCACCGGAAATTTTCACAGTGAGGCAGAACAAAATTATTTGGCACTAGGGGGGTTCTCTAATTTTGGTACCCTGTGAAAACAAAATGGTGCCTTTGTCCAGGCTAATATTTGGTCACCAATGGACAAACCCATCTGCTGCCTTTCTCAGATGTGACCCAGGATATGAAGGCTAGCATTTGTCATTTGGGTTGGTCAAAGAAATATGCAGAGATACCTATGTCTCACTAAAGGCCTGTTTGATTCTAATTTGTTTCCTTTACCTGCGTAACTTCTCTTAATTGTCCCAGGGGTTACACTTTGCCATGTATTTAAAAATGTAAACAGATTTTCAAGGCTAGCTTTGAACCTCAGTGAGTCTCCAGTATTATAAACAATTGAGTTGGTGAAACCCTTGGAATGCTTGCTGGGAAAGCAGATGAAAATGCTCCAGAGATGTGAACAGCTTCAACAGTTATTGCAAGGCCATCAAGCCTTGCAGCCCTGTTCCATTGCACTTGCTTATTTCAAAGGTGATTGTGCACCAACTTTGTAGCCAAGTACAGATTTTGTGGAGGACAAAGCCCCAGTCACTCATCCAATTGGTCCATCAGGCTAAAAGCTATGGACCTACTACATGCATTTTGCAGTGGGTTACAACTTGTGCCCGACACCTGGTAGGGTTTCACCCTACTACTGCTGAGGCTGTTGCCAGTGATACCATTGATTTGAATGGCTGCAGCAAGGTGCCTCGAAAGATGATCCCATTTTTATAGCTGAAATTAGAGTATCTACAGTTATTAAATGACTTTTTCTTCTCATTAAATTTTGATAATTTTCTCTGATAAAATACGGCTTTGGAAGATCCCCGTTCCAGGTTCCAGCTTTTGCCTTGCTCCTGACGCAAAGGTTTTAAAGGTGTGATCCTGCAAATTACTCCCTGAGTAAGGATTTTTATGCAAATGGTCCTGTTAACTTTACACAAGAAAGAGTTTGCCGGATCATGCCATTATCCCTAGGCTTACAATGGAAACACAACTGACCTTTAGCTGTAATGAGCACCAGTAAAAAAAATTAAGTGTGACAAAATTGCCTGGATCTTTGCAAGTTGATACAAGCTATGCCATGTTCTGGTAGGGGGCAGATCTCCAAACAGGCTGAAGGAGTTAAGTCGTTTCACGGTGTTAAATAACAGCTAATTGACAGCAGATATAGTACATGTTGATAATCGAGTGTGATTCGGCAGCTAAGAAAAAGCCCAAATATCCAAACCAAGCTGTATGGGAGTTATTATAGGAATGCTCCCAAAGCTTTTACAGCTGCACCCAAAAAACCCCAAAAATAAATAAACCATGATGCTGGAATGTAATACAAAAGAAAGAGGAATCAAAACAGATGGTGCAGTTGGTATGTAAGGCGCCAGTGCGATTGCACCTAAAGTGTGGCATGTTGAGTGCTGCAATCACTGTGCAATGTAAATATGCAGCAAGCTATGAGAAATGCAGCTGAGCACAAGCGCTATGACGCTGCGTTTATGAGACTACGGCAGGATGAACTAGCTGGGTGAACTTGTGTGTGTGAAAACAGAGCAGAAAAATCTCCAATATGTTATCAAATTAAATTCAGCTATCTGGTGGTGAAGGGCAGTGAGCCAAATGTCCTCCATCAGGTGAGCAGGTTACCAGCACTGAAGGTAAAAGTGCAATTTATAGGTGGGTTCTCAGACCAATGGTTCTTAGCCCAGACCTTGCCATCTCTTACCTCTTAGTGCTTTCCCACCCCTTTTAGTCCAAGTGATAAAGGCTCCGCATGGCTCAACCTGTAACACTGACCAAAGGCGTCCCTGACATCAGCTAGCCCTGGCTCCCTCTCCCCTGGTAGCCAAGCATTAGCCTTGCTAATTCAAACACTTGCCATCACTCTGCAGCTACAAGAAAAACAGGTCAGCAGCGTCACTGCCACTCCACAATTCCCTTTGTTTCATTTCCACTCCATTTCTCCTCCCTGTTTGTGCCTGCCCGTGACTCTGCTCCATCATTCACTGAGTGCTTCTTCATTTTTTTTGCACTGCTCTCATTCTGCCTTCCCTTCATCTCTTCTTTGTCCTTTGCTACCCCTTTATACAAGTGCCTTTTTTTCTTCATTTACTCCCTTTTACCTTTTCTCCCTGTCTTCTTTCTTTCCTCCCATCTGTGACAGTATTTTTTGATGCCTTCCCTTTGCCTCTCTCTTTATCGCCTGGCTACATTGTCTATTGTATTACCTACCATTATCCCCAAATATATTTTGAAATATTTTCCCCCTTTTTCCAGTCCACCTTTTTGTTCCCTTTAAGGCACCAGAAAGCAGTAAAGGTTAGAGAGGGAAACTGAAAAGCATTCCGGTAGTTTTCCATCAGCCTGTGTATAAAGCACTTCTTTTCCACTTGATGAGAAAGCAGTAATCAGTTTCCCCCTGCATCAAGCTCTTTTACACAAAGAGGTGGCTGCAAAAAGAAGCCAAATAGATTTCTAACTGGCCTCTCCCTTATCTCTGCCTCAGAGCCCCAGTGAACCCGCAGCCTTTTCGTCTGCTGCGGCTGCTGCTGCCATGTGAAGCAGACACAAGGTTGAGGGGGATGAGCAGCATCACGGCTCGTCAGTGCTGGTGCTGGCTGATCTTGGGAGGGACTCTGGCTTAGGCACTGCGATTTATTTCCCACCTGGAAAACTTCGTGTGCTATCAGGGAAAGGAGAGCTCTAACTTTGCAACATCTGAACTGGTGGGAAAAATGGAAGATAAAGGAGGAATTGCTTCAGTATAAAATTCAGCTTTGATCTTCAGAGTAAATGTGTCCCTTAGATACCCTACCTGTAGCAATGGGAATCCAAAAATGACAATATATATGGAGAAAATGGGTCCACTATAATGCAGTATGGACTGAAATGCAGTTTTCAACCTGTTAAATACAACGTCTTCCCTATTCAGCATTGCTGAAGAAATCAAAGCACCATCTGGAGACCAATTGGTGCTCCTAACATACATCCTATCAGCTCCCTTACTCTTCTGCACCAGCAGCCACAGACCCAGCTGGGGCAAATTGCCCTCAGCAGAGCTGTTCCCTGCACCCCAGAGCCACTGATTTGGAGGGGTTGAGGCTGCCAGAGCCCACCAGATTTGCTCCAGACCAGTGTATCCTACAGGTAAGAGGCCAGGGCCAGGTACCTGTCTTCCTTGAACCTGTAATAACTAGGTCAGAGCCCCAGGGCTGGCCAGCTACATGTTTCCCCTTCTCCACAAGCCATTCCATGTAGCAAGGAGGTGTGTGTCTGCTGTGGCCCCCAGCGAGCCAGGCACTGCATCGGTGCTGTAAGCGTTTCTACCAGTTTAGGTAGAGATGAAACAAAATGTAATCCAGAAATTATGCCTAATAAGGGGAAGGGAAAATGAGAACATGCAGCCAGAAGGCGAAAGACCCATTATGAAAAATTTGGTCTCCTGTTTTTCTTTAAAATATAATTTCAGTCAAATGGGTCTTATTTGCACAGTTGCAACTGTCATTTTGTCTCTTTTCTGCAGCCACACAATACTTTTATCTCTGATGAGGAAATAGTGTAACTGTCTTTGTTTCATTCTCTACCTCTGCTATGGTTCTGTGCTTTCTTCCCCAGCACCAGGAAAAAAAACCTACCAAAGCAATAAATATGAGTCCCTCATCTAAGGCCCAGTACCAGAGGTTTAGTGTTGACAGTGTGCTTTGTCACTTTGGCTCTGGAAAAGGCTTACAAAAGCTTTATTAACAGGCTCATTAGCACGGCCTGATTTACTTCTGCAGACTTTACTCTTTTACTAGTTTCCAGGAGCATCAGCATCAGTTGCAAGGCTAATGAATTCACTCAGATTTGCATGCTAATGAAACTCCCATGACTCTCTGTGCTCTCTACTTCAAATCGATCTTTGCTGTTGCTTCAGGAATATTAATAGAAATAAAAGTAAAGGGGAGCACCAGGCGTTTCAGTTGGTCTTGATGTAATCCAAGGCTGCTGTGTAATTCATATTTCATACATTACACTGTTTCAGATCTTATTTCTTTCATGCCTTATTGACTCTACTGTACAGGAGACATCACCTTTAGGAAATTCCTAGTATAGCAGCTGGCCAGAGACTCAAGGGACTACTTACCTAAATCGTACTTGAGCTCTCAATAAATAGGTCAGTCACCTAAAAGTGCTTCCTTGTACCAGTGCAGTTCCAGGTATTTTTCTCCAAACACATGAATTTCCTTTGCCTTCAGCAGAACCAGACACCTTTCGACTTCGTTTGCCTAGGCTGCCTGGCTGTACCGAGCATCATGTAAAAGTGGGGTGAGGAAGCTCCCCTAAATGAGACCTTAAACTCAGCTGGGGTAAGAGAACTGATCCAGGGGTACTCCGTCTTCAGACAGGGGCTCCCCAGCCAGGCAAGGAGCAGAGACATTTCTGGCAATGTGACAACAGGCTTCCCAGCTTGAAGCAGCAAGGGTGCCAGTGCCAAGCTTATTCCTCAGCTTCTGGAAACCATTGGAAATCATCTTCCCTAAGCTATCAATTCATTACACTGCAGCTGCCAATATATAAATCAATATATCATCCTGGATCATAATGATTGCCATTTCATAAACTGAAAAGTCAGCTTGTGCCTGAATGCGTTTTTAACAGGGGCTGCTTTGTTGTGAAAGAAAAGCAAAAAGAATTTTGAAGTGCAAGGAAAGATCCAGAGCCCCAGATCCTCTGTTCTGGTAGGTCTGTAGGATGCCTACCCCACAGGATCCAGCTAACAGGCCCAACCAAAATAAACAGATGTGATGCTCCTCTCTTAGTTGGAGGTGTTTCTCTTTCACCCCGCTTTAATTTTAGCAGTAATGACTGAAGCCCTAGAAAGAAATCCCATTGTGCGATTGTGTTTTTGCAAGAATATTTTTGGCTTCTGAAAGTGCACTTAACACATCCAAATTCATGGAAAAGAGGATTCTTCACTGAGCAGCCTCCCCTGCCTGCTTTTCTTAATTTGATACAATAGCAGGCCTACATTGAGATTAAAATGCTCTTTTGGATGCTCAATTGTAAGAAATCATTCAGCAAAAAAAAAAACAGGGCACCATTTTCACGTTATCTCTTGTGAGTGAGAATAATCAGAAAGCTCCATTTTGCTTGCTGCAAAAATAACACAATTCCTACACACTTTTTGTTCCCTCTGCCTCCTTTCTTCCTTATTATTTTATTTTTTTTTTCAAACAGAAGTAAAGAAAATTAAATAAAATGGAAAGCAAGCCATGGACTAATTATCCTTTTCTAAATGACTTCATATTGTAAAACAGCCTATTGAATGCATAATGAGCATCATTACCACCAACTGCTTGCAAGTGGAGGAAAGCAGAGCGGTCATCCTGTCATTATCAGCACTTGTTTTGTGAGTGATGCAGAGTGCCAAGATGAAGCAAAGAGCAAGCCAAGCTCAGAGCCTAAACTTTTGTTTACATTCAGTAGCACCTCAACCTTGCCTCCAACTCCAGACCCTTACTGTCCTCTAATGAGCTCAGAGGGCCTCAGATGCCGTTTGCAGCACGGACACGTGTTTTGGGGATTGGCAGCTCTTGCAGCTGGGAGCAAAGGGCTGGGCTTTATCTTCTGCTGTGGGAGGTTTGTAGGGGAAGTGTGTGTTAGGGCACTCACCAGGGTGGAGGTGAGGATTCCTACCCATGACCCTGTGAGCATTTTTTACTGTTTATAGCAGCACTCCCTGCAAAGTGGAATGATTTCCTGGGAGAGGCTGGAGGAGCATTTCTCCTCCCAGGCCCCAGCCAGGCATCTCCCACAGGCTGATACACCCCCTCCTCTGCCCCACCTCACTGCAGACCTGGAGGGTGCTGCGGACAAAATTCCCATTTCCCCTCCCTTCCCACTTTTCCAGCCAAATGGAAGCGAATGCCGAGCACAAAGTGCGCAGAATACGCTTTCGCAGAGACGAAAATATTCAGGGAGATTAAAATACCCCTCCTAAGTTAGGAATGTTCCTAAATCATATGTGCTGGATAGTTTCTCTGCTTTCAAGCATTGTAAGTCTTGTTGCGCTGCCTCGTGCGTGCTGTGCAACAGAGGTGCAATGAGAGGCCGTGAGAGATGGATGCTCCCGTTGTCTTCCCTGCAGCCTCAATTTGGCAAATATATTTCATACTTGAAGGCTAAGAGGTCATTTGGAACAGTTTGGCCTGGATCATCCTGAATGAAAACATCCAATCAAGCCCTAATTGTGACAAATGATATTAGTCTGTATTTGTGCAACTTGCATTGCAGCAACTTAATTCAGGCTGTGCTTAGGTTGTGGAAACCAGATGAGTCTAAAGAGGTCCCTTCCACAAGCAGGGAGATGTGTGTAGGAGATCTGAGCTTCCCAGCCGGCTCCATCCTGCTCCACCTCCCTGGCGTGGTCATAAGCATGCTGTTGTCCCAAAGCACTTGCATACTGTTATGTAGACACTGCCTAACAGTTCCAAAATATTACCCAGGTTAGTCCCACTTCATGTCCAACACTGACTGGAAGTCCTGAGAAGAAAGATTATCTGGCCTGTGATACAGAAAAACATTAAAATGAGGTGCAAGGAAGAGGAACGTAACGGGATTGCGTATCGTTGACCCACTGTTCCCTGTGCCTATGAGGAAGGTTCACTGGACCTTCAAATGCTTTTCCCTAGCCCAAAATGTGTCAGTGAATCTAAAAAAAAACACCCTAAAAGAGGAAAGAAATCCTAAAATTAATTTTCTTACATGGCATATTTTAAAGGGCACTGTCAATTTGCTTTATAATTACATTTCTAAATCACTGGAAGATTACACTGAAGGGTGAACTTTACAAAACTTGAATTTTTTTTTTTTTTTAAATTGAAAACCTTTTTGGGGATTTAAATACAATCCTTTGGTACTGTAAGCGCATGTAACAGCAAGAGCAAGGAAATGGCTGGAATATGCTACCCTTGTTCCTGCTCATTTGTACTTCTGATTTCCCATTGAGGCCACTTGAACCTCATGGGATTGAGTGGTTCCTTCTCTAGGAATGATGACAATGGTTAATCACAAGTGCTCAAGTCTCCCCAAAACTATGACACTGCCCTCATTCCTCAGGATAGTGAGAACAGGCTGGAAGTGTTAAAGTTTGAGGCAAGAGGTTTAATTTGCTATCTGGTTTTTGAGCCTCCCAGGTATCCCCACTTCATGCCTTCAGGCTTTTCTCTGCAAGGAGGAAAACTAGAAGTATCTTAACTGAGAGCTGAGCTTCTCACCTTATCAAATTGCTCCAGGTCTGAGAGAGAAACTGGGTGTCAAGAGACTCAGCCGAGATATCTCCAGGACTGCCTTCAGGGAAAAATTTGTTCTGGAAACTCTGAAATGAGCCAAAGGGATGAGATCCTGCATGCATGGGCACCCTCCTTGTGCCCCAAGCCTGAATTCCACCTTGTTTCCACATCCTCCGAAAACGCAGCAAATGTTGGCTAAATTTATGCCCTAGCCATTGAGGGGCCACTCAAGGACAGGTATCTGGGTTAAACAAAGGTGTGATTTAAATGCACCCTGGCTAAAACATATAAAATTTTAACATCACTTCTCTACATTGAAATCGGACTGCTTTCACTTGAGCTCCCTTTGCTGCAAGATGAAATCCAGTTTAACTAGTTAACTTTTCCATGTGAGCAAACTCACCAACTGGTCTTAACAAGGCAAAAGAGTAACAGCACAACGCAGCTTGAATTTGTAGTTGTAGGGCTTGCCAAATGCACGTAGGAAATGATGGAGCTCTCTGTGCTCATCCACTACAGGAGTCTATATTAGGTTCTTCAAAGTCTTACAAGCACAATAAGTAATGCAGTCTCTCAGTGCAGGTAAGATTTATTTCTCTCTGTCTGTAATATATATGGACCCCGATTCTCTGCTTGTATAATCCATTGGCTTACGTGGATTTACAACAGATATTGGCATTTGATCTATGACTGGTCTTGGTCTTTTTGCTCTATTTTGGGTGAAAGAATAAAGTTCAGAGGACAATTAATAGAGAAAAACCAGTTTTATGTGTATTGAAGACAAGAAAATTGCAGTCTGGTCTCAAATAGACATCTAAATACATAACCCTGAGAAAACCAATTACTTACATAGGAGGAAGCTATTGGCAGAGATGTAAGTACACTCATGCCCCATCAGACTAAAAAGCCAATATTCGTGTATAAAAAGGGTATCCAGTTACTGAAACGGTGTTTCGATTCACTGATTGCAATTAAAAAAGAACAATCATAATTTAAAATAATCCTTCAGGTGATCAAAAGCTGCCTCAATAGCACATGCTAGGAGCCAGTTGTGCTTTTGCTGCCAAAGCTACCAGGTAACACAAAGCTCTGGCTGCTGAAGATTGGAGGTGACAGTGTGATAACTGACAGGGTAGCTGTAGCCTACTGGAGCATGAGGTAATAACCTGGAGAATTTGGGGAGACAAGAAGCATCCTTCCACCTGCAACAGAGCACCTCACATAAACTATGCAAATATATATGTATAAACTATGTACGTATATATAGCACATTTAAATTAATTTATAGGCTACACTGAAAATTCAGGTTTCATGGCTCCGAACAGACAAAGAGCTTCAAATGGTTTTGCTCCTAATATGAGCGTGTTGGTGATTTTAACAGCATTTGGTCTACTGAAACAAGATGTGGCCTGTAATAATAAGCAGCAGTTCAAAGATTTATCTAAATATGTTTGGCAGTTTCCCCGCCCTTTGCCTCTCAATATGTACACAACACAATTGAGACTATACCCTGCAAATTACCACCCTCCATGGGGTTCTCATGTTAAATTATTTCAAATAAGCAAGGCCAAATGCTCTCAACTTAGCCAGAGATAATCAACTAATGTAAAGCAATTTTCAACAGTTATATTTTACTGCTTCAGGCTCTTAAAAAAAAAACCAACAAACCAACAATCAAACACACAGAAAATGGGAGTGGGAAGAAATAAGAAATGCCATCTATTGCTTGCCTGTACTGGACCAGCTATCATGTGCATTACTATGTATTAAAGTTAGCAGCGCTTGATACCAAGCCCAAGTCACCCTTTTTGATTCAACAGCAGCAAGATGGGGCTCAAAGCCCCCTTGTACTTGACATTGCTATGGAGACTACGTGGTTGAGATCTTTCTCATTAGTTGGTCAATCCATCTCCTAGTATAAAGCTGCAAGAATTAGTTTCGCTTCCAGGGATTTGTAATTATGCTCAAATACAAGTGCACCAGTCAGAGAAAGAAGTTGCATTACCTCCAAAATTTCAGTTCATGGCACTCTCTCCTTAAGGCACTGTGTTTGCTGTTTGAATTGACTTTCCATTTTCAGTAGCCATTTCCTGCTGCAGCATAACACAACAAATTTCAGTACATTCAGATACTTAGTGCAATAGAGATGAAATTTCATATTTTACATAGTCATGTTCTGAGCTGAAAGTCCTGATATTAAACATATCCCTGAAATATAATGGGGGTTTCTTTTTCCCAGTGTTTTGTAAGGTATGAGCCATCATTTTTTAAATAATAGTGTAATTCTGCTTTGCTATTACCCGTATGCCCTATTATCAGTCAAACTAATAGGGCTGGAGAGCGAAGCCCCCAAAAGAAATCCTCCAGATTAGAGAAATAAATACAGTTAATGGTTATAATTAAGTCACTGGGGATAATAGAGAGATTATCCAATTACTATCTGTAATACTTTGGCTTGCAGATAAGATAAGAATATGTAGAGCTAATCCATTCTAATAATAATAATTGAAAAAAGGAGGGGAAAAAAAAGCGCAAAAGGGCCCCAACCCAGGAATTATTAGATTTCTTCACAATTGAAGGTATTTTGCCAGATTAATTGCTTAATTTGAGTTTTTTTTAGGTCTAGAA
Source organism: Pezoporus flaviventris (assembly GCF_033815535.1). Classification (NCBI taxonomy): domain Eukaryota; kingdom Metazoa; phylum Chordata; class Aves; order Psittaciformes; family Psittacidae; genus Pezoporus; species Pezoporus flaviventris. The sequence goes on along the minus strand of NW_026892630.1, from coordinate 1,534,898 downwards.
TAATTTTATAGGCAGCTGTTGCAACACGTGGCTCTGAGGAATTGGAGATACTCTGGGTCAGGACTGAATTCCCTGCTTCAGGTCCTGAGGAAACCCTATTGTCCCCTGTGCCCAAATTAAGAAGGGTGCATGTACTCGTAGCACAGGACTTAGAGTAACAACAAGTGAACTAAAACCTAAGAAGAGATGGGTTCAATCTAGAGTTGTGTTCTGAATTCTGACAAATTTAGGACAGAAGCATTACGCTAGCAGGCTGTGCTGTGCAAATAGAACCTCAAATCCCCCATGGACTGCAGTGGTATTCTTTTGTGGTGGATTGTGTAAACATTCACCACCGTGGAGCCAAGCTGTCACTGTGCCAACAAGAGGTGGCTGACCTCCTGTGACCAGACCAGGTACTAAGGGGAGGTTTTGGTCTCAAATATTTATCAGTCTGAGACAGCCTATGTCATAGTAGCTAGAGTCTCTAATTTAGCAAATGGACTAGGGACATGACCCAAACCCCAGAAGGCATTGGTTAAGTTTATGCGTCCAGGATAAGGGTAAGGCTCCTCCATTGTTGAGGAGGCCACTACAGTTTTGTTCTTACTTTTGTTATAAGTCAAACTTAGGGTCAAGTTTGACTTTTGTTATAAAGTTAAACTTAAATTTTATGGTCCTGTTTGGCACAGGTGATTTAAGGAGAGCTAAATATGGCACCCGGCAAGTCAATTAAGGATGTGTTTAATTTTAACATGTGCATAGTTCCGTTGGATCTCATCCATGGAAATCAATGGTGAGGCTGCTGGTGATTTGATTGGCTTCGGATCAGAGCCAGCAATTTTGATTGTAGAGATCGAATGCTTAAAATTAATTATATGACTAATGCTTCACTGCATTAAGGAATCAATTAATGGAAGTGGGGTGCTTGTTATAAGGTTTCCATTAACTTTCATGCAGATTTTCTTCCAAAACACAAACTGCATATTCATTGCTCTTGAATGCAACAAGGTAACTTGGAAAAAAAACGTGACAGAGTTGATACAACCAGAATCTTCTAATGAAGCCATTGTAAAGAGTATGTGATTCTGTACAGGAAATTGAATCTTTGCTTTGAAAGATCTCATGCCAAGACCTCATACCAAAAAAGAAGTACCGGAAAGCTGTTTCAATCCTATTTATGCCAAAAGCTCTTCAGAGCAATCTGGGATAGACAGAGCTGGAAGGCAATCATCTTCACAAGCAAATCAAAGGATCAGAAATGATGTGGCAAAGTGCAACCTGTTCTCCACACATCTTTTCTCATCTCTGAGTAGCTCCTGGAGAAAAAACATCCTTCAATACCTCAATTGCTCCTTAACATGGGTCTCTACAGGAGCATCCTTGCTTCCACCACTGTTTAGTCCTACCAGCCCAGTAAAACTCCAATTCATGTTCAAGGCTCCCCATGCATTCAGAAAAAAAAGCCCCAGATCAGGTGCTGGCCATCTGCTGAGGTCCAGAGGCTGCTGTAGGAAGGGATGGTTCCTAGGGCAGGTCTCAGTCTACCCAGCTACCATAGGCTTTAATGGGCTGCACTTTATAGCAGTATGGTTTTATTCCTTGACCACAAAAGCAGCTCTGGAGGAATTCCACTCTTAATGGCCCCACAACACCAGCCTTTAGCTGTGGAAGGGGAGCTGCCTTTGGCCAGCAGAGCTGGTGTGCGCGTCCATACGTGTGCAGACAACTGTAGCATCAGAGCAGCGTGTTAAGCCACAAAATGTTTCTGTAAATATTGTTTCACACTTGGGTGAGCAAAGCATGTTTTTATCCAAGAGACAGAGCAGGGTGTAAATTACATTTTAATTGAGAAATTGCAAATGCCAGCTTTGGCTTCTTTTATTTTTATTTTTTTTTCTTGGTTTTATTTTGCAACTAAAAAGGCCTGATTGTTAATGGGGATAACTCCCTGCAATGAGCCCACTCTCATTTTTGCAGACTTTCTCTCCTTCCATCTGGCTTTGCTTGCCAGGATTCACCTCCTCCTTCCTAATAAAGATGTCTCCAGGCCTGCATCATTCCGGAGCCTTGCTCACTTGCAGCTTGGCAATCTTCCCCTGCAACAGTTGCCGGATGAGAGCGGGTGGTCTGGCTCTCCCTTTGCCCTGCTGCCACTTCCCTCCATGCTGTTAGGCAAAAGACAATCTGCTGAGACCCAGCCTTGTCACCTGGGAGTGGAAATCAATAAAAGAGGCTCCATTGGGAGCCTTGGCATGAAATGTTTTATTGCTGTACAATCTCTGAGCATGATTCCCCCCTCTCCAGAGCATCTGGCAGCATTGCATCCATTATGGAGCTCACTGGAGCATCTCTCAGATTCGACACCCAACTGGTGCCATCCGTTTGGGCCATGGTGTGGTGCAGATTCTCCCCCATCCTAAAATACCATTCTTCCCAACATTCCTCCCAGCATTCCACCCAAACCTGGGAGCACAAGGAACATCTTAACATTGTGTATCTTCACAGGTCTTTGCATTATCCTAATTTCATACATGTCGCTGCTGCACCTGAAAGGACCACAATTCATCTAAGACTTGACAGGACTGTGAGGTCCTGTAAGATCTCTTTTTTTTCCCTGCCAATAGTTTGTAGCCCAAGAAGAGAGCATCCTGATTTCTGGAGTCTCAGATGTCCCCAGTTGCTGAGAAGCTTCCCTTTAGGAAGGGAGCTGAGAACAACCTCATTCCTCAGTTCATTTGATGAGCTGTCAAGCACAGGAGTTGGATGTGGCCAGACAGGAGGTAAGGGCAGGAAAAGGAGAGGACGACACAGTCAGCTGTACTGAATCACTGCTTATGGTGGGCAGGTTTTGCTGGCAGGGCTAGGCTGGAGGCGCAGAACTGTGCACCCCTGCTGGGAGGTGCAATGGGAGTATGAAGCACTTCCAGCTGGGAACTCAAAACCGCAACTGCAGATTGCACCCTTGGTGCTCAGGGGGGTGAGTCAAACCCATTAGCCAGCTAATCCTCACAACACGCTTTTGTAAGGCTACTATTCTGTTCTGGAGAGATGTATGATCTACTGATTACACAGTATCCTAACATGCCAAATGTATGCTTGAAATCAGTAAACAATAAATATTTAATTAGCCGGTCATTTTGACAATAACAACAGGCAACAATTATACTGGCTTTTGATTTCCCGTTCATTTAGTTGTCAGTCTTATACAGTTACAGTTAAAAGGCAGATCCTGCCTTAACCACAACCTTTTTCAAGATTGTGAAGAGGATATTTAGGTTTGATATGAGCTTTTGATCTATGTCTCCGATTTCTCCTGCCATTGAGCAGATTGTAAGCATGACTCAAATAGCCATTAATATAATGTGGGTTGAATTTGAAAATTAGAAGTTTATTCTTTTTAGTCTAACAGTGTCAACCAAGATTTCAGAGAGCAGTCACACTTGGTAATAGGTATGATTCAACCTGAAACTGTTGATCTACTCCATTCCCATCAGGACATTTCTCACCTCACCTGTCCAGGTATGCTCTGCTTTTCCACATTGAGCCTTCTTCCATCTTCACCTCTCTGAGTCCTCCTCTTTACTTCTCTGTTCCTGTTTGAATGCAGTCTTTCTGCTGAATCCAAAAGATGCTTGCCAATGGGGTGTCAAATTTCTAAATGGAAAATGGAAGAATTAAGCCATCTATATTATCATAGAATCTCAGACTAGTTTGAGTTGGAAAGGACCTCAAGATCATCCAGTTCCTAGCCCCCTGCCATGGGCAGGGACACCTCACACTAAAGCATGTCACCCAAGACTCTGTCCAGCCTAGCCTTGAACACTGGCAGGGATGGAGCATTCACAACTTCTTTGGGCAACCCATTCCAGTGCCTCACCACCCTCACAGTGAAGAACTTCTACCTTACAACCTTCCTTATAACCTGAACTTCCCCTGTATAAGTTTTAACCCGTTACCCCTTGTCTATCACTACATTCCCTAATGAAGAGTCCCTCTCCAGCATCGTTGTAGGCCCCATTCAGATACTGGAATTCTGCCCTGTAGATGCTGTAAGGCACCAAACTGAATTTCCATGACATCTATGTTTGCATCTACAGACTCTGTGTCCCAATTAATCTCCATTCTTTGTCTTTACGTGAATCACCAAATTTTTCAGGTGGAATGCCTTCTTGGCATGTTTACTGGAGAAGCCTAGGGCTGGAAACCAAACTATTCTTACATATCAAACCTACCCCATCCCACATTATACCCCTTAACAGAGCTGACATGTAGCGGTGTGGGGGCAGGATTAGGTGGACCTTCTCCAACTGCAGATGAAGCTCTTCCTGCCACTGACAATGATGCATCTACTCTTACAAATTAAACAGGGCTTCTCTTACACAGCTGTCTGCCAGGGAGCACAGGTATGATAAGGAAAAGAATGTGGATTTTGGCTGGTTGAATTCAGAGCACCAGACTATAAATGAGGAGACTTGGTTGTAACCACAGTTCTTCTGCTGAATGGCTGTCTGACTGCAGACAAGTTGTTTCACATCTGTTTCCCTTTCCATCATTTTCTGTGTTGCCTAAATGAAAGTGAGATCTTCACAGCACATTAATGTCTCCCTAATGTACCCCAGTGGCATTCAGCACTGTTCAGCTATCACACTGTTTGAGACACATAAGCACTATTATAAAGGATGGCATACGTACTAGACTTATAAATATTACCCCTTTTTACATATTTTCCTTTCACTACCACAATGTCACATCCTGCCTAAAGCCTTCATATAATGGTAAAGTTTTAATTCCCTTTTTACCATGTCTTTTTAGATTTTAGCAAATGTCAAAGTTTGTTCCAATTTAATTTTGCCTTTGACAAGAAATGAAAAGGGAGCCCGGAGTCCGCCCATGCAACGGAGGTAACATCCTGCGAAGTGAATGGATTGAATTGTAAGAATCAGCTTTGAATCAAATCTGTCGTTTAGACCTACTAATCAAAAAGCATTTACAGCCACGAGGAACTGATAAAACGTGTACACAGTTTTAAATATCCCATTGTAATGTATTGTAAACTTTAATTTTAAACAAGACAGCTTAAAAGCTTTATGGATTTGATTGATGATATACACTTTATATTGATGGCTGAAACCAACATACTGTTATTTCTGCTTTGTCTTGCTAACAACAAAGTTCAGAATGATAATATATCTCATAAAAAGCTTTACTATTGTGCTAGTGCAAAAGTGACATTAAATAATGATAATAGGCCTGAGCCACAACTTCACTTCGAAACAGTTCTGGAGACAACATATTTACATACCCCAGGCACAGAGGCTGCTGGCAGCACACAGAGAATGCTCCAGCTCTCTAAAATAGTAGCATGAGAACATCCCACAGAGGAAAGGATGGAATAATTTTGGAAGCTGAACTATGCAAATCCTCCTTTGCCATCAGTGCTGTGGGGCTGGTGGGGAACTTTGAGATTCAGGGGCTCCAGCTGGGCTGGTTGAGGTGAAACCCCAAGAGAGTGAACAGCCCATGGGGCACCTTTGAAAACCCTGCTAGAAATGGTGAGCCTTGTTCCCATGCAGAATTCCACTCCTACAGGGGGAAGAGCAAACCCAGCAGTTTTCTTTAATAGAGCAGCATTAGTACTTCATTTTCCCTGCTGATCCCAGCTTTGTATTGCGGATGTAACAGAGCCAGCACCCGGTAGAACGGAGCAGCAGCTTATCCACATGAGCTGCAGGATGTGCTGCATTGCCTGTCCATGAAAAGAGAGCAGGGGCTTGATAAGCACCCTTAGAGCCTTTGTTCCTTCTCTCAGTCTCATACTGGTGGCATCAGATGAGTGTGATTTGGCTGAAGTTGGAGCTGGCACTAAGTCTGAGCAGCGTGACAGCAGTGCCTGCAAGGGGATGGGAAACTGCACTTTGACACTGTGGTGTGTTAATTCCTGCACACTTGAGGCCACCTAAGCTGCTTTGAGATCATCTGAAGAAAGGTTGTCAAAACCAGGAAATCATTAGTTTCTAGCAACAAACTCTGTCCAACTCCCACAAATACATGAAACATGCACAAAGAGAAAGAGGAGAAGGGAACTTGTAGCTTCAAAGGGCAACAGCTTTCCACACTTAAGGGTCTGGCAAAGAGGTGATCATCTTCACACGTCTGATCAAGGCAGCATTTGTGTTGCCACAGTTTGGGAGCCTGATGCCTTTGTTGCACTGATAAATCAAATGCAGCCTCCTCATACAGATCATCAGTGAAAAACTTAGAATTCATAGTTACGAGCAGTCACTCCTGTGCAAAACAAAGTGGCAGTTAATCACATTCAATTAGAAATAATTATAGCAGGAGAAAAACTCACCCTGAGAAATAACCAGGTCAAACAAGAAGTTGGAACACTGACAGTAAAAAGCATTTTTACATTTAAAAAGCTGTATTATTTGTTAAAGCAGAGCTGAATGGTGAATTGCAGATTTGGATATGACACAGGTTTGCCGTTGTATAAATTCATATTATGATTCCACAAGGCAACATAGTTAAAAAGTAGACAATGATTCTTGAAACATTGTTCAAATACTTAAATTAAACAAACAAACAAAAAAATGCATCTACATTCAACAAGACTTGCTCTAAGCTTTATGTGAAATACTGTCCAACAATAAAATATTGTGTGCAGCCTCCTGAACAGCCAACAATTTTAAATTCCATTTTCAGCCTTACAGGTACAGTGGATCAAGTCCCTGACTATTATGTTATCACTGGAAAAATATGTCGCAAAAAGTACATTAAGCTCAAATTGTTAGGCAGACTTAAAAGTGGCACTTTCTAAATCTACATCTTGAGTTTGTAAGTGAAGAAAGTAATTGGTTATCTCTAAAGAGTATGTAATTAACATTTACATGTCTTTACATTTAAATTTTAAACAAGCATTTATATTCAGATTTACCTTACAAAAACCATACTTATAATACTTGGGGGTGTGAAGGAAGTAGTTGGTAGTTTTTCTGTCTGGCACATTTTCAGAAGTCAGATTTTATGATCTTATGAACTTGCACATCGTAGCCCAGATTCCCTGCTTGAAATAAAGTCAAAATGCTTCAGCACTATAAAATTACAGTTTTATCTATGCTGTTAAGGGTACGTTTTGTTGAACTTCATAATAAGATTGAGGTTGAAAGGAATCTACATTTCCTATTTCATGTACACACAGATATAAAGAAATGCAGATTTTCTTCAATATAGATTCAATATATATGCATGTATAAACAGCTGGAAGACTACCAATACAAAAAATGTATTTGTGTGCAAGGATGTAGAAGGCTTTCATTGCATGGAAACAGGTTGCTGGAGATCTCTCTCTTCCCTGTAAGAGTGAAGATGTGGGATTCAGGCAGAGGAGAGCTAAAATCTTACCTCTTTCATACAGGTGAGGGGCTGTATTACAGAAAAGCAGGTACAAATGCAGTGAAGGGAAGCAATAACAGGTGCTGAGGTGTGTTTGGACCCAGAAGAGGAGGCTCTGAGGACATTTATTGTCTCAGCAGAGAAATGATGGATTTCTGCCTCCTGTTGTGGATTTGGTGTTGGATACCTATTGGGTATTTCCAGCATCAGTAAGGTTAAAAACTGCCACCAGGGCTTCTTGTAAGGTCTTCAAGAACTGCGGATTGACGCAGATAAGACCTACTTTAGGCACAAATGTTTTTATGTCTGGAGAACATATTTCAGAAGTGTGATTATTATCATTACTGTGCTAAAAACGTGCTAGGCAGTTCATGGAACAGAAAACATGCCTCCTGTCCTGACAAGCTTGCAATCAAAGGTGCCAATCTTGCAGTTTTGTGTACACAGGCAGACTGCAGTGGGAACACAGCAGTGCCATCAGAAGGCGAGATGGGCTGCGAGACCCCAGACAAATATACAATTCAAGTGTGGGAAGAAAACTGTAGGGGTGGGAAAGACATGGCAGGACCCTTGTATGGAAATAAGCTCCCTTCAAAAACTGCTCCAAGTCAGAATAAATGATCACAATAGTCTCTTCTTGAATTAAAATCTATGAACTTGGGAGAGAGGAAAGATGAGGGAGATAAGAATTTACGATTCAGGTTTTTGATTTTACATATGCATGCAGGCTCCAGGAAAGCTGTACTGCTGCTTTTTAATTCTTCCTCAAATGGACACTAAATATTTCAGTCCCTGTAGTTCGTCATTATTTTCCATCTTAAGAGAAATGCTATTACCACTTTTTGCATAAATGTTCCTTACTGAGCCATGCAATTTGGGGAATATTTTACTTGCTCTGGTTCTTTTACTTATGAATCCTGACAGTTTTAGTTTCTGCTCCATTCCCCCAGTGTCCCTTTGGCTCCTGTGCATCTGTTGTCCCAGGACACACCACATTTAGAAAACTGATCACCAGCAAGTGTTGTTTTCCCCCTCCTTTCCTTGTGGAGAATAGAAAGTCATTTTTCAGGTAGCAGCTGACAGATCTGTAGGCACCTCTGGATCACTCCATTTTGCTAGATTCAATGAACCACTTGACAAAAGTTAATTAGAGTATTACTGTCTGGGATGGGAAGGTGCACTGAGAGATGGTGGAAGCGTCCCGTTTCTCACAGCAGTTCAGCCAGAAAGCTGCCCACCATGGCTTTTATTATTAATAAACACACCATACAATGATTATACCCTTTGAAAACAGCATGGATTTGAATCCCATGTTATTAAGCCTCTTTCATCACTCTGAAAACAAGTTGCACTGTGCCCCAAATGCTCAGGTAGTGGTATTGTATGCGTAAAATTACTACTGGTATCAATAATAACACCAGCAATAGATAGAGATGTGAATCTACTGCAAAAACTCCCTCATGCTGGGACAACCTGGTGCACTTCTACATGCACAGCTTCATAAAGCTTTAGTTGCTTAATTTGGTAAGCAAAGAGGACTGAGAGCAGAAGCAGGACTGGTTCCCCCTCTCACACATTTGGTGAATTTTCTTGTATTTACTCCTATCTTACCTACTGTTCAAATTGACCTATGAGCCAGTTGATCAGAAGAACAGAGAAATAGACTTCAGCCTATAAATCTTAACAAAACCAGTATATGAACAACTGAGAAAGGCCCAAATAAATAAACCCCTAACTCTGACATATGCTGGGTGGTCATTTTCTCTGGGGTGTTGTTTTCAGGTAATGGGAGACAGCTCCATCTCCCAGGCTGGCCTGGCATGTCATTAAACAAAGCAGAAGCAATCCTGACACCAAGTTTCTGACAAACAGTTTGTATTTGTCACTAAATAGATGCACCTTATTCTGTATGCTTTAGTCATTCATCTAGGTGAGGAGCTGCAGGTTGGATTACAGTATCTCCTGATGACAAGTGTAAGTACCACTCTGACTTTACTAATGCTTCAAAACCCTATTTGCAGCTCCCATGTGCTACCAAAGGCTTGATTAGGATTTGAAGTCTCAAGGCTTTGCCTTGCATGGGAGAAGGACAAGGTGGAGCTGCACAGTTAAAATGTCCTTTGTGCAAATGACCTACACCCTTACTCTGCCCTGGTTCCAGTTCTCTGCTTCTTTGTCATGCAAGAGGTATTCATGTTTCCATGTGAACTTCTAAACAACACGGAGAAATCCTGTCTTATTGCCATCTTGCGCAGGTAAAATCAGGGCTCTTCACTGATCCATTTCTGTCAGAGGAACAGTATTTAGCTCTGCAAGCCAGCACTCTGCTTAGCTGTAGAGTTCAAAAGGAACAGAAATAGGGCTTCAGTCCAGAGGAGAATATTTTGCAGAGGCAGCTAAAATTAGGAGCTGGCCCTGGGAGTGCGCTTGCAGACATCTGGATATGGTGCGCAGCAGCAATGCTTCTGTGGTTCAGCAGCATAATTGCAATAAATTATTCAAGAAACACCAAATGATGCTAAAAGTGAGCCCTCCAGCTATGTGACACAGCTGATCGCCTGCAGAGGGGATGCCTGCCAGGGCAGGCATCAGGCACTGGGCTGGGAGCACAGCAGGTCACCATGGGACTGACAGCGATCAAATGGGGCTGCAGATGGAGAGTCAGTCCCTCTGACAGCCTGGCTATAGCCCATAAATACGTGACTGCAGTCTTTGGGTCCCAAACGATCTCTTCCACTCCCTTAAAACCCACATTTTTCCCCAAACTGAGGAGCATCTAGAAATGCAGAGTGCTTCCTGCACCACTTCTGCTTCCAGCACCTTCTCATAAGTCCCCTGATATGTGGTCCCTAAAACATCACCAGTTATAACTCCTAGCAGTGCCTGATGCCGGTGAGGGTAAGTTGTGACATCAGAAAACGTTAAACAACTCAGCAGGATGGAATGATGTTGGTCCCTTTTTGTTTGCTTTTGTGTTTCCTCACAGCCATTTTGGATTCTGCTTTACAGCAAACACAACCTTAAAAGTGCCTATAACCAGCTCTCGTCTACCTTCTCACGTTTTACACTAGTGGGCATTTGAAATCACATGATATTATGTGAAAGTGCAGAACACTATTATGTAAACCAGCAGTGAGTGTGCTGCACTGGTTCACAGCCCGTTTAAAGTTTTGCCACAGCTGAGTTGTGCTGCCTTGGTGAACCACCTCTCCTTTCCCTTCATGCTAGATCTGTCTCATTTACAGAAGTCTACAGGGCATGAGTGGTCAATGACTGGTATCTGTGGTATGGAGCCCACAACCTCAGGAGGGACTGTTAGGTCTGATGGTGACACAAGTGACATCAGTGGTAATTACACTGGGGAGAGGGTTGTAAAGAATAAGGTGGCTTCATGACCCTACAGAATTGCACCATACTGTTAAGAACTGACTTTATGTAGCAAATTAAGCCCTATGTTCAGCTTTCTTGTGCATAGTCTGGATGGATGATTTGAAATAGCCACCTTCCAGATTCCAGGGTGAAGCCAGGTAGGAATTTTTCCTTATGCCCATTACTCTTTTCTCGGGCAATGAAGACCTTGGTCAGGATAATATGCAATAACTCACAGATGCAAGGTATAAATACAGAGGGAGTGGAGAGGAGAATTTCTCTCTGTACAGGTGACACTTCACCATACATCACAAACCCCTACACTTCAGCACCTCTAGTCTAGTAGAGGAACTCAGCTTCACTTCTACTTATAAAATAAATCTAAACACAGAGCTGTGAGTAAAAGACTCCTTTCTCTGGCAGTGCAAGACCTTCTGTCATGTAAGTGCAGCAGCCCCCAACAATTCTTCCTTGCTTAGAATTCAAACAAGTAGACATTTCTTGATTTATTTAATCAACTAAGGAAAAAAAAAAAATATATATATATATAAAAGCAGGTCAGGTGGCACTACCTTCAACCATAGCAGGAGGGGATGGGACTACCAGAATAACCATGTCCAACAAAACTCATCTGACCTTCCCACACCCAATGCAGCCACTCTCCATCTGGGAGGGCTTAAAAAATATGGTGTCTTGGAGACCCCCCTCCCCTTTTCCATCTGCTGCCCTGTGGCAGAGTAGAGCACTCATTTGTAATGAATTGAGCTGAATATACCACCCTAAACTCTGGCCTTTCTAAATGACTAGCAGATTAACATGAAGTCATTTTGTCCCACTGATGCATTACAATCTTACTTTCATAAAGTCTGTAATTGTGGCTCGTTCCTTGGAGCACTCACAGTTCTGAGTCATATTTGAATTACAGTTTCACAAAGACTCCTGACACATATAATGGGAAAAACCAAATCTGTCTCCTTCCTCCCCTGCCTCACAACCTACATGATTAAAAATCTATATACAATATGTAGCAGGTGAAGTACATTTGTGGTGAAGTGTAAATGCATTCAGAACAATGAACATGTGCAAAAGATACTTTTTTGATCCAGTACCTAAGTTTTGTGAATCTGAGTCACGCTGGCCTCACTTTCTTCACAGCTTTTTCTTCCTTTTTTATTATTACTATTAAGCAACATAACTGTGAAGAGAAGGATCTCAGTTTTACTTTGCATCCCCAGTTATCACCACAACATCATCAGCTAGCTCTTCATAATGACCTACTTCAGGAAGCAGAAAGAACGCTTGGTGTTCTCAGATCCTGAGTTGAATTTATTATGCTTCATTATGAAATATCATATTTGCCTTACGAAAGGGTATAATTCCACCCACAAACCATCGAGAGACACCAGAAACGAGAGCTCATAGTTTATAGAATGCCTTCTTCGTGCCTCAAAGAGAAAGGCAGCAGAGACATCTTGAAGGACCAGAAATTAGGATGAAATGTATTTTTTTTCCCTTATCTAGAAAAGATACTGCAGTACAAACATGTAAAACATCCAATAAACTTACTGTTAGTGGTCCTAACTTTTCTCCTCAAACTCTTTGCTCATTCCAACAGCTCTGATCTTCTCCTGATGCACTACTATGACGCTTGCTCCATGAAAACATAGAGGAGATGTAATGGCAATTTCAGCAAAGGAATCACAGAGAAGCAGCAGACAGGAATATTACCGATCAATGGCAAAAAAGATTAAAGGTAATAATATCTTTGTGGCACTCTGCCGAGCAATGAGTGAAGAAGATCAAAGGGATTATCAAGCACAAAGAGAGAGCTTGTGGCTATTAAGCTGACAAACATACAAAAAACTCCCAAACCCCACACCTATGGGAAATAGGAACAAAACTCTTAGCAAAAGATAATAATCAGGTTTTCTTGTTTCACAAAAGTGAAGATGTTGGAGGGAAAGATATCAGGAACTGAAGTCTTCTAACAGTGCCTTAAGGGCTGGTCCTTAAGGAGGAAAGAGAAGGAGATGTAAACCACAGATGAGACATCACAGGCAAGGGACAGAAAATCTTCTGCAGACACTGGACTGCAAAGGCCTCCATAAAGGACACAGATCAGGTCTGGCAAAGGAGGAGGAGAACAGCTAAGGTGCAGACAGCGTTAAGGCTGAAATCATATTTTATTCATTTGGACCTGACCTGGCTAAGAACGGGCACAATCGCCTCTACCTAAGTTTAAGCTCTTTTTGCTGTAGAGGATTTAGCAGGCTTAAAGTTCAACATATTTTAAGTTTTTTGTGGATAACTTGAAGCAGGAAGAAAGGGTGAGCTGGATTATGAATCTACTTACACCCGCATTTATAATTAACTTCACGTTTTCTTTGCTACTGGAAAGCAGTCTTGCTGTAATCTTCTAATTTATAAATGGCTTGATAAATCATGAGATCCTTTGTCCATGGAGAAACTTATACATACTGTCAGAAATATTATACTCTAAAACTAGTAGGAGACAACCCCATTATTTTTTCCTCTGTCTTCAATTATTTTTTTTTAATTTTATTTATTTATTCTTCATTTGAAAATGTTAAATGACTAAACCAGTCAAAGTATTTATGCAGCAAGTGCTGGATATAGTGCTGGTTAAAATCTGTGTGAAAAGAGGAAAAGCTCATTGACACCAAATGAAAAGCTCATTGACACCAAAGAGCTTTGGTGATCCCAAACCCTAAGTGTGATTCATCATCCAGGATGATGCAGGAGCACAGCCATATCAATGGCAGACACCCCCCTGGTGGCTGGGGAATCAGAAGGCTGCTGGAGGGCATTCCCACAGCAGGCACTATGCAGGTGCTGCTTGGGCTATATTCTATCAGAAATACAAGAAAAAGAAATCCTTATATAAAAATGTAAGCCTTGTGGTAGGGTTTTGCAATACCATGTTGCATGTAGCATCACTCTTGTCGTGGTTTAAGCTGAACTCAGAACAACTCTCAATGCAAGGGACATCCCACATCACCTGTCTGGCTGTCCCTTCATTCACATATGTTTCTGGTGAAAAGCCTGGTCCAACACGCAGAGAAGAGGGGAAAAGTGAAGGTGATGAGGGAGGGCTTTGCCCCTCATCTTGTGCTACAGGCATCCTGCTCCACCTGGGCTCGCCTCTGCCTTCTTTTTCTCCTTGGCTTTTTGATCCCTTGCTCAGTTAAACTGAAAGCTCTCTCAGATAATGGCTCTCTCCTCTCTGCTTGCAATGCTGAGGTTACTGGGACATGAAATAAAAGAGCAAGAAGTCTTGGCATGGAGCAGCAGTGACTGACAGGGACCTGGACTTTGTCATTCATTAGCCAGCTTTTCCTCTAGTCACCACCTCAAGTCCACTCTCTTCCTCCACAGCAATGTTAAAATAGACATTTGCTGCCCTGTGTTTCCTGCTACTCAACACACATAGACAAATACCTTTCACTGTTCTCTCAGGAGGGAATTGAGAATCCTTATCTTCATTCTCTGAGTGGGGATGTGAAAGCAAAGACAGACAGGGCAAGACTTCTCTGTTAAAACATGCATCCCTTATTTATTTAGGCAATGGCTGTGATGTGACAGCCCAGGGGTGCACCAGTGCATGTAAAGTAGTCCAGCACTTAGTAGCTGACATGGAAGCTAACCTGCTTGCAGTCCTTTCTCCTGCATTTCTGCTTTTGTGGCACAAGACACAGGAACCACAGCATGATGCAAAGCTCTGTGGTTTAGACCAGCTCAGAAGGATCGTAACTGCAGTAAGACCCTCAGAATGACAGCAAAGAGCAACTTCTTAGAGATGTGCTACAGGACCTCACATCTGGAGGGCTCTTAATTTCATTTAGTGATGGCCTCTGTCAGAGCAGATTTGATTGACTCTGGGCTATATTCCCATGTAGGGTTTCCTTATGTCTTACCATGCACAAAAAGAGAAGACTTTATTAATGAACTGTGCAGACTGAGCATCATATCTGTGTCTGAAAGCTGCAGCCACTGCATCTGGCTGTGACTCCTGGGGGAAGGTGGTTGCAGTGCCTGTGGGCATGGCAGGGCAGACAACACAAAGCAAAAAAACAGCCCTGTTTCTGCTATGTAAAATACAAAGTCTTTCTGAAAAGTTGTGATATTGAGAAAATGATAGCACTGCATTCAAGACAGCCCCTGAATGTCAGGGGAACATCAATCATTCTGTTTGTTTACACCAGTAAAACACATAGCTTCCTATACAAGTGTTGATAGAAAAACAGGGGGTGATGTGCAACTGCTTCTGTTTGAAATCTTAATTATTCCAGAAATCTTTCAAATACAGCTCATCAACTGGATAGAAACACTATCCTAGCTGCAAGCATGAGTGTGAAGAGGGAAGAATTCCCATTATCAAAGTAATCTGCAGTTCTGAAGACTACCATTTCCTGTACCAGCAAATTTCTAAATGTTCCTCATGACTGGTGCTGACAATAGTATAGGAAAGTGAATGAGCTCCTCATGCAGGATGTAAGGTATTCATTAAAGACCAGGTAGAACATTAATTTACCTTTTAAAACATATCAGGAGACAAATAAGGCAACGGATTCATTAGTATGCATACATTGCCTCTGCCGGATCAAGGCAGACTAGCTCAGTTGTGCCTCCTAATGCTTGCACTGCAAAACCAACTGCAAAATGCTTGGTAGTCTTAACATTTTAATAATAACTGCTATTATTTACTGTTATTAAAATGTTAAGACTATCAAGCATCAAGGCAGGACGTGATTTACTGTAAGCAGAAGTCTTGGCTTTTCTATCTAGCTGGCACACAGGTTCACACTTAACTCCTTTTGCATACTTTGGCCAGCAGCAAAACAGGTACACCAACAACAGCCTGTTGAAAGCAGCCCAGGGAGTCTTAACAAGTCGCTATTGGAAATATCCTGCACTAACCTAGAAAGCAACAAAACAGAGGTGAATAGAAAAAAAAAGGGACAAACTCTTTTGTTTGGTATAGACAATAAATAAATAAACTCTATTCTGCCCCAAATAAAAATGAGTACACTTGCTATCACTTTTATATTTTGCTGAAATCTTCTGTTCTAAGCTTTGGTCCCTCCTTCCGAGATTCCCTTTGGAGACCCTTCCCTTGGCCCCATAGTCACCCGTGGGCAGTGATAAATCACTGCTTCAAACGCTGAATTATGCTCTTTTCTGGGGTCTCCAAACAGGAGATGAGATCCTCCCTCATGTATTGGCCTGATGCAGCAGGTGCATTGACTAATGCAAGAGATGAAACAACACTTGAGCACTCTTTGATGTGGGTATTGTCATGCGGAAAGCTGTGTCCTGTGTCAGGAAAACTGCTGTGGGAAGGGCTGGGTAGCAATTACCTGAAGACACTTTAAAGTGAAGTTGCCTGCTGAGATTAAGCAAGGAAATGCAACAATATCTGCATATATTTATTCTGAAAAGAATAACCAGGAGATGCAAGGATTTTAAGAAGTGTGATCCTAGTTCACTGAGCCTGAGCGCTCAGAATATGGGTTTTCAAAGAAGCCACTTCAAAGGTAGAATTCTGGGGAACAGAAGGTAGAGGCATGAGTGTGAACTAGACACTGATGTAGGCTTGTAGAGCTAATTAATTAAGTGCACTTCTTCACCATATTTCCAATACAGCAGCTCACAATGACACAGGGCAACCCACTGCAAGACAGAGGATGGCTGCTCTCTATGGCTGGCTGCTCTTAAGCCTCTCCCCAGTCCAGCAGCCACTCTTACACATCATTAGGAGACAAGCTCCCCACAGGGAACGACACCAGTCTCATCAACATGAATAGCAGCCCCCTTGCTTTGCATCACTGAAGTCTTGAATATTCCCACATAACCTCTGTCTGAAACACCACAGCTTTTTAAGGCAGCTCTGGGATTTTCATGACTAAAATAATACATCCAGAGAGGGTCAAATCAAGGAGATCCCCGATGTTCAGGGCAGCATGGAAGCCAGGTGAAAATACAGTCTGGTCCAACAGTGCTGGTTTATCAAGGGTCTGTCATAAATGGTTGTGGGGTGCTCAGAGGGAGCCCTATAGATATGAGTTGTAATTGAAAAGGGATTGCAGGGGATATAAACCAACATAAATGTCAGGATACTGTTACTTTCCCTAAAGGTCAGAACAAGCATACTGAAACTGTGCCTGAAAATGATACCTCTGACAGTGCTGTTCCAGCCATCAGTGGTTACATAGCAATGCTCATCTATTCCAGCCTGGAAACTGGCAGGGAAGGATGGGAAAACAGTCTCATAGAGGTCTGGGGCCTGGGAAGATCTTTGCGGATGCAACTTCAGTAAAGGAGTGTTCCGATGCCTTCCAAAAGCACAGCCCAAGTTATTACAACAGCATTTGTTTGCCATTAGAGCTTGCTGGAATCAGAGGAGAAGATTTTGATTTCTACAAACAGAGTTGAAGAAAGACATAAGTGAAAAAAAAAATACATTCCATCCTTTTAAAGTCTGACCTAAAAAACCTTGCCATGTAAAATATGCACTAAAATATTTATGTCAGGTTTCCATGGTTATATGTGTGTACGTATATGATATAGAGCAGACTGAACTTTGCTCCTACTGGCCTTATGCACCATGAAAGAGTTCTTCCCAGTGGAAGGGTAAAGCCTGACTGTGGTCAAAAGAGACAGCTGCATTAGCTGTGTGGATGAGCCAAGTGGGATAGTACAGCTACCAGATCATTGCTCCCTCAGGAAGAGTTTGTTAGCATGGAAAAGAGAGCTCAGGTCACCTTTTCTGCTCCCCAGTACAACCTGGGGATGTTGGGAAGCTCTACCACAGGTTGCCTGAGCATCTGAGCTGCAGAAGCATCGGACACCAGCATCTCTTGGGACAAGGTGGTTCAGTGCATTCTCTTTCCCTACAATGACCTGTGTTTTAGAGGCCTGTGCTAACCTTATGATCTTGGTGGTAAAGGCTTAACTTGAAAATGGATGTAGGGGTTACTGGATCAGTGTTAACTCATCTCCCCAAGTCCTAATGAAAGTAGTCCCATGGACTTCCATGAGCAGCCTGTTATTCCTGCGTGCAGAGGGCCCCATGCACAGTGTGTCAAATCAGAACAGTGTTAGTGTGAAAAGGATGGATCTATTTGGTGAAACTTTAACAGAGGCGAGAAATTTTCTTTGCTTTATACCAGAAAAAAATTATCAGTCCCCTCCATCCCAGAGAAAGGATTCAAGTCTCCATAAAAACAACAAATGCTTAGTTTTGCATGGAAACAAAGGGCCAGATTCAGACCTCATCCATGGAAAAGGGAAAAAAAAAAGAAGCCAGAGTAAAGCCTCAATGTTAATGAGTTGATTCACATTTCAAGCAGCGTAACGGAGCTAAGCCTCTATATGAGTGTGCCTCTTGGTTTCTAAGGAGCCAGCTGTTATTTATGCAGTCTATTTACACGTTCTCTTGGCTTTTTACGCAGAGGAAACATTTTATAGTGTGAGCTCCCTCTCTTTTTTTGCCCCTTATATATACACAAAAGCACACACTACAAACAGAGAAGGTAGGACAAAGATGTTTAAAAGAACCACATGTAGGAATGTTTTAAAGAAAGAAGATATTTCCGGTTGTCAGTATGAAATTGTCATAGAATGTAAATTATAGTTGTCTGTGCATTTTCCCCTCCTAAGAGGATTGTGCTAATTAAATAAGAAGAGATTATCAAACTTTGTCTACAGCTGATAAAATCCAACTACAAATTAAAATGCATGTTAAAGCTAATCCATCACAAAGGGAAAATTAAGCTAGTGCATTTGTAATGTTTCTAAGCATCCTTTGTCCTTCAGACAGTGACCAAATACTAGATTTTGCTTGAGTTTAAAGTTTTGCACTTTTGTAGAGATTTAAATTGTACATTCGATACAGTTTCTAAAAGCTCATCTTTTTTCCATGTTTAAGACTATGTCAGTAATTTGCATGCTCTTTTACAAATGAAACTGTAAAAGAGGGGAAAATGTAAGCAAGCTGGATTAAAATAAACATTTACCTCCTTTCAGTGCCAATAAGTTTTGAAAAGTTTCCTCCTGTTGTTAGATACCTCTTTATGATTCACAGCAGCAGAAGTGCCAAAATGCCACCAAAGAAAGACTTTTCCTTCTTTGTTATTGGAACGAGAAGTTCTAGAATTTCAGAGGGAGACACATACTCCTTGGGTCCCAGCCCTGTTTGCACGTATGTGCCTGACTCATTTTAGCTGTGATTAACTGAATCAGAATGATGCGGGAGTTGGTCCAAAGTGGCACACCCAAAGGCAAGCACTGCTGAAATGAAACTGTAAAGCTCAGGGGTGCTAAACCAAAGCACCCAATTTTCAGATATCCATCTGGCAACTGATAACTAAAGGGCACTTTCCTCCTGGCACAAGTCCACTGCAGTCCAACATGGCGTTGGGTTTGAGTGTGACAATAGCTAAAAGGTGCAAAAACAGATCTGAAG
This sequence comes from Pezoporus flaviventris, assembly GCF_033815535.1. Taxonomy (NCBI): domain Eukaryota; kingdom Metazoa; phylum Chordata; class Aves; order Psittaciformes; family Psittacidae; genus Pezoporus; species Pezoporus flaviventris. The sequence continues at coordinate 1,515,667 of NW_026892630.1, read as the reverse complement.
AGAGACAATAACCAAGAGGCCGTGTAATCTGGAAGAAAAAAGCACAGCTCTCAGCCATGGGGCCCAGTGTATGTTCCTTGGTCTGCTGCTTGCTTATGGCATAACTCTGGTGCAAGTCACGTCACCATTTTCCTTCTTTTCGTGTTCTTATTGCTTGACCCTTTTAAATCCTTTTTAAGCAGGGGCTGATTCACTGGAGTTTGGTCATATTGAATACTAATCTTAGTAGAGACCTTTAGGATCTATAATGACTCAAATAGTAATAGTACTGTGAAAAAAACTTAAAAAATGTGGCTCTTTCAACATAATGATCTCGTACCTTTTGAAGTAGCTGTTAAAATGGTTTACTCATTGCTGAAGTTTTTATTATGTTAGGTTTTTTTCTGGCTTTGAAGGATATCATGACTCTGATGGAGTCAAAATTATGAAAAGCACCAGCTCCCCCTCAAAACCAGAGGACACACAGTGCAAACTCTTTGCAAAATCCACGTTTAAGAGAACAAGGAGGACATGGGTAAAATATTTTTGCCCACATTATCACCCCCTTAATTTGCCTTTTGAAATTTCAGCAATGCTTTTATATTTGCCCACCTCTCATCTTGGCTGATCTTCCCTCCTGGTGAGAAACCAGCCTGAGGTGCCTCCATTCTGCAGGTTACCTCCTGGAGACTCCTCACCTCTACTCCAAGACCTTGGACACTCCTGCGGCTTCCCAAATGCACCAGTAAATCCATGCCATCTAATAAACCTACCTATACCATGGGATCTCAGGCTGGGTTTAAGCTACTCTTACATAGAAACCATTATACACCATCACTGTTCACCTCATGTCATGGGGAATTAGGCAGTTAGGCACACAAAGGGTGCCCAACTCCCCATGCTGGCTGTGCGCCCACGTGGACTCCACGGTGACTCAGCACAGACAAGGTACAGGTTCGCACTAGCCATTAGAAGTTTTCTTTCAAAAAGTCACATCTTCAGGCCTGTTATTTGTTAAGACCTGCTCCAGCATCTTGTGTCATGTCCCCCCAGGCAGAAATCAAAATCCTCTTAATATTCGTGGAAAAGAGTAATTGCAGGTTTCTGCATTTTCTCCAGTTTAAAGTGGAGTTAATTCGTCATAGTTCCAGGAATCAGAATAACAAATTCTACGTACCTCCAAAATTGCTTTGACCTTGTACTATGATTTGTGCTGGAGCAAGGTCCATTTAGACAACAAAACACAAGGGTAGTATTTATTTAACTGATTATGCTGCATTCTTTTCTTATGAATCACTCTCTACAGATGGTACTTATGCCATGTCCTACTTTCTCACTTGACAAACAACTGCTCTAAGACTCTCTTACATTTGTTCTTGCACGAATGTAACTGCACTGAACGCAACGGATTTAGTTTTTATTGATATTGGTGTCGACAAAGTCGGACACAGGGCTTGTAAAAGTAAAGAAATGCCCCAGATACCTGTAGAATTCAATATGGCATATTCATTATTTATAAAATGATTGTTTCTGTTGCAGAACATAATTGATATTGTTATTCTGTGAGTTTTCCACATGTACAACTGGTACGTACAACTGTACATAGTCAATACCGTTTGAGATTAATAAGACTGGTAGAAGGTTTTTCAATCAATATATTCTTTCCAAAGAATATGCAACAGTGTGTATGAGGGAATTGATTCTGTTTTCACAGAGGTGTAAATAAGAAACAATTCTTAGAAGCGAAAGCAATTGTAAAAGCAGGAAACTAGAAGGCCATATGTGTAAACATTAACATGCATTTTAAATACAACTTTGCAGCACTTTAGAGACCATTTGGAGATTACAGTAATTTTATGTTCAGGAAAAAGCAGTTTTCAATTACAGAGCTGTGAGTTACTTCTAGTGAGGAAAAAAAAAATCCAGAAAAAAATTTTGTTTTATTTTGTTTTTCCTGAAAAAGGGTTCATCAACTTACTCTTGCAAATGCCTACTAAAGAGAGTCTGGTTGCATGAATAGCACCACGAGAAGAAGAAAGCAGTGAAAATGAGCTGTCTAAAGACTACATGCATGAAAACCAGCCTGCAAAGTTCAAGGAGTAATTTATTATTGCAAAAGCCCTTCCATTCTCTAAGGGAGAGGAGGTGCAACCACCCCATGACCCAGGGAAGAGATTAGAAGGGCTTTGGATCTACAGTAGGTTACTCCTGCAGGCTCTGTATGATGAAAGAAATGTGCAATGGCTGTAAAAACCTGACATTTACTGCCTTCCTTTACTTTTTTTCTTCCCCCTTTGTTGATTTCCATTACTCATCCTGTGCTGATTGCAGTTCATGGCTTCAGGACTGGTTCTTTGACTAAAGCAAGATCTCCTAACTAACCCCCAAACAGATGAGTTCCTCTGTCCCAGCATGGCCATGGGGGAAAGGAAAGCTTAGGCATCACCCATGAGACACTTCTTAAAAGTAATTAATGCATGCACAACACTACCACTTGCCTCTTTTGCCTAATCCACCCAGAGAGCATGTCTCCACTCCATGGAGCAAGTATGGATTTAAACCTCATAAGTGTTACTTGAATGTAAGGATGTCATACATCCCTCAGCCACACTTTTAAGGGCAGCTTTTGTAAGCTAATAGGTTTGGGTTTAGGCAGCTTTGGTAAAGGAGCCTGTTGAGCAAAACAGAAAGTATTGCATAAAATGGGCTGAGCAATTGCGTTGGCTATACTTGTCCTTCGATGTAGAATTAGCTGCACTGAGGGAGGTGCTGTCTCTGGAGGAGCTGTTAGATATGTGTCCTGGACACTGAAAGGAATTGACAACCTGGTGGCATTTTATACCAGATTATTTTAGGTGTCCTGGCCAAACTACAATTTGAGTAATTACATCCTGCCCACCTCTGCTGCTGTTATACTCTCAATCAGATTTAATGTTATTCACATCCTGTCCAAAACAACTGTATGCTGTAAAAATAGCTATTTCATTTTTTTTCCACAGAGTTTTCTGCTGCAGCTTAGGGCCCTTTGCAGATGCAAAAAATAAATAAATAGGACTTCCAAATAGAAACATTCTGTGCAGGCTGTATTCTCTTTTCACATCAACTGTAATACCCGAACTTCATGCATTAACCCCCAGACCTTATTATTTTCTACTAAGTGCCCAGAAATGCAGAATTACTCAGGACCTTTTCTGCTTGGCACTGTGTGAATCCATAGTGACAGTCCCAGCTGGGAAGATTTTGCAGCTTGAATACCTAAGACAGCCCAGACAAAACATAAGCCCAGGAAAACCAAAAAGGCTTGGACAAGGTCATCCATGTCTCTTTGTCTCTGTGGCAGCATGGGGACCTCGCCTGCTGTTTAGGTTCCTGCAACTTTTGAGCAAGGTTTCTGTTCAGTTACCTTTCCTCCTTGCCTGGTTTGTATGTGTATAAATTGAATTTGGTTTTGCCTTATAATGATTTTTATTTCCCTCTCGCCTTCCTCCAAGAAAACATGAAGTCACTGAAGTCTATTTTTTCACCTATTGTTGCATTTTTAAAGTGCACATTACTTGAGTCTGCTTCAGTGGCATTGCTGTTTAAAGCTGGATGCTCCAAGTCTTCTCCTGGCACCTGTCTGGAGTGAGTCCCTTTGCTAGGGGTTAAGGCTGCAGCTTGCTTAGCAGCAAACCAAAAACACTGGAAATCCCATATGAAATTTGTATCACCCCTTGCTGCAAGTGTGCCCACTGGGATGGAGCAGGGAGGGTCTCTGCTGAAAGCCCCTTCAGTGTAAGGAGACAAACATCACAAACTAGAGGCAAAATGCCCCAGGGCTCCCAAAGATGATGTGGTATATAGCTCTACCTTGTCTCCTTTCTTTTTCCTCTCCCTTTTCCTCCTCAGTCTGAAGGGGTGAATTAAAGCTGATTAGCTTTCTGGCAGCAGCATGATCCAAGAAGGGATAGATAGATAGATAGATAGATAGATAGATAGATAGATAGATAGATAGATAGATAGATAGATAGATGGATGGATGGATGGATGGATGGATGGATGGATGGATGGATGGATGGATGGATGGATGGATGGATGGATGGATGGACGGATACATAGATTGATAGATAGATAGATAGATAGATAGATAGATAGATGGATGGATGGATGGATGGATGGATGGATGGATGGATGGATGGATGGACGGATACATAGATTGATAGATAGATAGATAGATAGATAGATAGATAGATAGATAGATAGATAGATAGATAGATAGATGATAGAAGACAGAGTGGATGGTGAGCACGGCAAGATGGTGTGTTACAGTGACAGATGAGGGGGGAAAACAAAAATCCTTATGAGCAAGATCAGGAAGTTTTGACAAAGCTCCAGTGGAGCTCAGGGAGAGCTTTGCCTGACTTGAGATCTGACTCATTAAGAGTGCTAAACAGTTCACATTAAGCTTATGGCTCCATTAAAGCCTCAGACACCATCATTCAGGTTGGGATCAGATATGAGAATAAAGCATAAGCTTTATTTTTAGGCCTGAATGTAGGTTTTAAAATTTTATCCTTAATATTATTATTTTGTTTTAGTAGAAATAGTCACATGGTTATATTCAAATATATGTTACTATTTTGCAGAATCTCCTGTAAAAACAGAGGAGAGAAACCTAAAGGACCGTCAGAATCAGCAATTTAACACTGAACTGTTAACGGGAGAGCACAGTTTGTATAGCCCACAGCTCTAGAAGAGAACACTACGGGGTTGGAGGGAGGGTATTATTACAGGATTAAGGACTTGTCCCATGACCATTTTTTTATAGAGGTGCATTTCAAAGCCCTACAGATGATCTCTAGGCCATCAGAGAGGCAATATTCCCTCTGTAAAACCTGCTGGCTGCAGCACAGCCATCAACCAGTCCTAGCTCTGCTATAACCATGCTGCAATAACTGGTGTTCAAAATAAATTGTCACCTCCTTTCCCCAGCCACTATTACCATTTCTGTGCATGAAAAGTAAAAGGATGTTTCATTTCATTTGCTTCTTGTGGGATTGAAGTGCTCTTGTATGTGCCATACTCTCTGTCGGAGGAGTAATGGTAAAATACAACTTGAATTCTTAAGCTCGGTCTGTACTTTATTTTTTGCTAGCCCAGCTCTGACACAAAAGCGTGAAAAAAAAGAAAAAATCACAGCCTCTAGCTGATATAACAGCGATGTACAAAAATTGTTATATAACTTCTGCCAAATTACTTGGAAATCTAGTTTAATTTATCAGCAAAGAACTTTCTTTTTTCTTCTTTCTTGTTCAAGAAAGATTCCTTAGCTATCTTTGCTAGGGAAGATTGCTAGGGCAGCACGGGCTTGGTCAGTATGGCTGTGGAGACAAACTTAAATTCTGAAGTAGTCAGCAGCTCTTAGAGTTTCTGGACCCACATTTGCTAAATGCCAGACTGGTTTTCACCTGCATTCAGCCTGCAAAAGACCGATGTCACACAACAGCGGCTGCCGCTGAAGCGGGATGAGGACACAGCATTTCAGTGCAGCTAACAGCCATGTTTTCTTGCTAGAGAGACAAAGGCAGGAGCACAGGAGTCAGCTTCTATTAGACCAGCTGCTACAGTAAGAAGAAATGGATTCTGTACAGACACACACTCTTTGATGTTTCTTTTTTTACCTCCCAAGCCATTTATCAGTTTGCTTACTGTTGTACTGATGGCATTACAGAAACCCATGAGCCATACTCCCAGCTGTGCTACCTCCTTCTTCTATTGCTTTCCCCCAAATCCCACCTTGTCTTCCCTACATACATGCCAGCTGCAGAACCCAAAACAACGGTTTATACCATTTATATATGGATTTCTGACTACAGCTTGAGCCAAACACCCATGAAGGTGCTGTGGCCTGGGTTCCCCTGCACTGCTGCTGGGGCTTGATGGGATGTCCATGCCTTTGGGATAAAATTCAAGTTGCTCCATCTGGGCTGTGCTGAGGCAAGCATCATGTCACCCTCTGTGTCACAGTCCCTGGGACAGCCCTGTGTCAGTGCCTGGCACCACTGCTTGGGGAATGCTGGTGAGGGTTGGGTCAAAAAACTATGAAAATGGAAAAACTAGCATGATCACTGGGCAGGATAACATCTCCATATGCTTTCTTCAGAAAGTCCACATATTTTTAACACCAGCCAGGATCTATAAACAGAACAGAGCTGTTCACTGCTGCCTGAGTCCAGCTGCAGAGGCTTTGGCCGAGCACAGACGTTTAGCAAGGACCCATTGATCTGCAGTTACCACAGAAAGAGCTTTCCAAAGTACACATCAGCTCACCAGTGCACCACTGTGCTGGTACAGCTTCACTTTATGTAAAACTCCTAAAAATAACCTCTTACTATTAAGCTCAGAACATGGATATTGCTTCTGCCAACTTGTTTGCTGTGTATAAGAATCCGACCAAGAAAATGTTTCCTGCAGTCTGTGTTCTTCTGACTCGTTTTATACATAACGGTAACAACATAACACTCTAAAACAAGTGACTGGGAAACATCTGTAGCTCTTTCTTTAACTGGTCCTGCAGTGATTAGATATTATCCTTACACAGTCATATCCAGCAGAACTCATCAGTGATGGATGCACCTCTGTACGTGAATGTGGATGGGCTACTGTTATCCTTCCTTATGAGATGTGACATAAACAGTCATTTATTGCTGCTGTAATCAACTGAAACAGCATGGACCATGGATCAGGTCTGCCCTTGTAGTTTAACCATCCCCAGTGTCCATCCACTTCCACCCAGTGAGGATACTGACTTCATCCCAGAGGTGTACACTGCAGTGCGTCAGTTGGATTGCACAAGGAAGGGTGACACATGCAGCAGCAATGCTGGAAGGAGAAAGAATTGATGCCCACCTGCAGCTCACACAGAAGAAGAAACAGAAAGAAGCCTGTTTCTTTCCGTAATTTCATTTAAGTTTAACTAAATGTCAATTGTCTAGAGGGGAAATCTCCTGCTTTTAGTTTCACTGGACCAATTAACTTAATAAATAACTTCTCTCTCACAGATTCACAAAAATAGGTAAAACAGTTTGTTTGGTGAGTAGATAAAATCACAGTAAGGAAACACCAACAGCAGAGCCACACAAGAGCAACACAAACATTATCAGGGAGAAAATGATCAGACAAGGTTCCCAAAGGACTTTAAATGCTAGGCACTGCTTTGAATGCACACGTTTCACCAATAAAATGCTAACACACTCCTTCTTCACAGCATGAAGAAGCCAAAGGTCTAGTTAAATCTCTACTCAAATAGGAAGTTTAAAGATAAAGACCTACCTCTATTAAACACCCACATAAATACATATACATGCATGCCATGCACACACTGAATACTCTCCAGCCTTCCAGAGTTCTCTATTATGTTTAGGATAGCAAAACGCTAATTGAAGAGTTGATTTATAACTAGACTCTCATAAATTTTTGTCCCCTCACCATCAAAAATGTGACTTCAAGTCAGAAAAATATGTCTCTGCAGATAGTTTCTAGCTTTTTATATGTAAAAAGAGTTGAGCTTATTTGAACTTCTGCCTTTCACGTTGCATTTTATTTAAAGATGCTTTTAAGATCCTGAGAAATTTTCCTTGTGGATAGAAGAATTCTTCTGTGGGCTTTTTGAGCTGTTTTTTTTTAACCTTTCTGTTCACAAAACAAATCATAAGTTTTGCGTGCCTATTTAAGAATGGACAACTGATGGAAAATTGTCAATAAATGTTTTTTTTATTTTATTAATGACATGTATCACTAGGTATTCCTCCCTGCCAAGTTTCCTTTCTACCCTTTCCCTCTAGCCCATAAATAAAGGAACAAGATTTTCCCACTGATCTGGTGAATTATTCCTCTGTACTATGCAATCTGTGATCACATACAAGCTGGTACCAGTAAGGACATTAATTCAAGGTTTCAGATTTGTTATTATTAGTGGTGTTTGCTGGTGGACTGTGATGCTCAACATAAAATTATTTTCAAGAGGAAAAACACAAAGGCAAAACTCAAACTCTATAGCATCCAGCTTTCAGTGTAGTCAACAATAAAATTTAATTTTCCACTTTGGCAAACCATCCTGGTCCTGCCTCATTTACGGGAAGTGCTCTGAGTGATGGTGTCACGAGCCTCAAAAGTATCACAGACATCTAGGCCATCACCTCACCAAGGGAGGTGTTTCGGGATGTCACCCATGAAGCAGGAAGGATGAGGACTAGGAAAAGAGAATAGAAAGGCAGTATAAACTCCAAATAGATAGAATTTATTTTCTGTACTAAGTACTTTCAAACCCAAGGTATCATACACAAAATTTGCCCTGGGCTGATTTTCTACACCTTGCTGAATACAGAACAGACCAAAGCTTTGACCATTTCTGAACCATCTTCTGCTACCCTGGTTCTGGCCAGCCGCTAAACCCAGAAACACTGTTCCTTGTAACTTCCTTCTGCTGAGTGCAATGTAACATACAGCTTCAGATACCAGCAGACATTGATGTGTCTGCATTTTGCTTATATTAAGGGTATAACCAATCCTTCACGCAGCCACTCTAGATTCCTTCCAGTTTCCAATGCATTAAACACTTGTGTTGCCTTTAAGTATGCTTTAAAAGGCACACATTGCATGGACATTGATGGCACAGTATTATGTGTGTTTTAAAGGTAAAGTAAGTTCATGGAACATTTTTTTCCCCACAATAAAACACTTGTCAGTTGATGATCCATGTGTGTGCAGAGGTAGTAATTGTTCAAAACTAATAAAACCAAAACCCAACACTACCTAAAAACCAAAAAAAAACACTTCAAGTCTTTTCAATGTTATTTTTAAAAAACAAAATAATGCTGCTTCTTATATATGCCTTTATACAAACTTTTTTGAAGGTCAGAAGTAACAAAACCAGCCAAAGCCTAAACAAATAGATCAAATTTTGGTTTCAGATGGGTGAAAAACTATATTCTCCAAAATGATTTTTAATCAGTCTTTCTGGTGGAAGAACGTATGCTCTTTGCCTGTATAGCATGACCCTCCTCCACATTTTCAGTCTTTTCTATTTTCCAGGTAAACCTGGAAATCAAAATAAGAAAAAAAGGAATCAATTATCCAGTTTTTCCCAGTTCTGTAGCAAGGACTAGCCTTTCCTGATGAAGTACCTACAAAGCATAACCGTAAATTTTATCATGTACTACACACGCTTGGTTGATTGAGTAACAGCTACGAGCTCTTAAAAAAATCAATCCATATTTATCGCATAACCTAACCATTCTGAACAAAAAGCAGGACACATTTTCTGAACGTGTTATGAGCTGCGATGTGTGTGTGTCAGTTTGTGTACGTCGGAGAAGGTTCTGACCACAAATGTAGCTGATTATCGATATAATTATGCTGCAATCACACTAGAGGACGGTATCCAGTAAATCAAATCCAACTGTCCTCCCACTTGCAGTGAAAAGACTAAAACCTGTCAAATCAAGGAAGGAGGAACAGGTGGCCTCATTTGCAAAAAAAGGCTGCTCCTCGCACCACTGAGTGCCATACATCAGTACTCACACACACACACGTTTATTAAATAAAGAATACCACCTCTTTGTGTGCTGCACAGTAAACGTGCTTCTGGTGCAAGCACGGATATAAAATCTGACACACAGGTCTCTTCATACGCCGAGCAAATAACCTGGGACTAGCTAAGCACTGCCATAAGTTTTCACCTTTTTAATTCTGTTTTAATCACTGTTGACAGCAGCGGGCAGCCTTCTGTGGCAGAGCTGCCTGGCCTGCGTCTCTTCAACTGCAGCAGGTCCATCAGCAGGTTGGAGGAGTCTCCTGCTATGCTCATGTGGGACATTTTCTCTTCCCACCCTGGGGAATGCCTACCATGTTTGGAAACTGCTGCCAAGCTGGGGCTCCTGCATGCTGGATCTCCTGTGTTCCACTTGAGTGATAATTGCTGTTTCACCTGATTTTAGGAATTCTGAACATTGACAGCAGAAGTTTTCTTCATCTTCTCTGATGTTCTGACATGGTGGGCATCAGAAGCCGGGGCGTGAGCAGGAAGAAATGTTACACTTCTTTGAGTAGCGTGTTAAAGGGAAAAGTTAAAGGCTAAATGTAAGGAAGAAGTTCTTTACTGTGAGGGTGGTGAGATACTGGAACAAGTTGCCCAGAGAAGTGTTAGATGCTCCATCCCTGGCAGTGTTCAAGGCCAGGTTGGATATAGTCTTGAGGGACATGCTGTGGTGTAAGGCATCCTCGCCCATGGCAAGGGGGGTGCAATTAGGTGATTTTGGGAACTAGTAACAAAAAAAACCAAAACAAAATAATGATAACAATAACAACAACAAAAAAAAAAAAACAAAAAAGGAGGAAGAGGACAATTAAAAGCAAGGGGCTTCCTCCTAAATCTGATGTCCCCACCCAGAACAGCTTTGCAGTTCTACAGGGGGCTAATGAGGAAACACACACATGAACAACTGACTGATGCACTGGTAAAGATCACTACTGGTGCTGACAGGAAAAAGCAGCATGTTCTGGTAGTAGGGGACTCTACTTTGAAAGGAGCAAAGGCACCCATGTGCCAGCCTGACCCAATCTCAAGGGAGGTGTGTTGCCTAACAGGGCCACAGATCAGGGATGTTGCAAAGAGGTTGTCTGCTCTAGTAAGTCCCACTATTACCTGCTTCTAGTGATACATGCGGGTGCCAGTGATACAGACAACGGTAGCCTGAAGAACACAAAGAAGAACTACAGAGCCCTGGGAGAGGTGGCTAGGGGCTCTGGAGCTCAGGTAGTCTTTTATTCAATTCTCCAGGATAGAGAGGAGGACCTTAAAAAGGCTAGGAGGATTGGCCAGGTTAATAACTGGTTAAAAGGGTGGTGTCATAGTCAGGGGTTTGGGTATTTAGAACATGGGACTCGATTTGGGAAGCCAGGTCTACTGGAGGCTGGTGGAGCTGGTCTGAAAGGGAAGAGCTTTTTTGGTAGGAGGCTTGCCAGGCTGGTCAAGGAGGCTTTAAACTAGATGTGTTGGGGGAGAGGGGCATCATTCCATCCCAGCACACCCAGTCAGCTGCTAGCACCTATAATAAATGCTCGGAGCAATGTAGAGATATACCAGCCGCTCCAGTCTTGAGCTGGCTTCATTTGGAGCTCAGCTCAGATGCCTCAATACAAATGCCCATAGCATGGAGAACAAACGAGAGCATTTAGAGATGCTTGCATGTCTACAGGGATATGATATAATGGGTATCACAGAAACATGGTGGGATGGCTTCTATGACTGGAGCGTTGGAATGGAAGGTTACAGACTCTTTAGAAAAGACAAGCCTGGCAGATAGGGAGGGGAAATTGCTATTTATGTTAGGGATAGGCTGGAGAGTATGGAACTCCTTCCAGGGACAGGTGATTAGTTAAGAGAGAGTTTGTGGGTCAGGGTTAAAGGGAGAACAGCGATGGGGGACATTATTGTGGGGATATGTTACAGACCACCTGACCAAGAGGACTCTGGATGAAGCACTCTACAGACAGATAGGAACAGCCTCACACTTGCAGGTCCTTGTTCTCATGGGGCACTTCAACCACCCTGACATCTGTTGGAAGGATGATACCGCCCGGCACAAGCAATCCAGGAGGTTCCTCAGTTGTGTGGAAGACAACTTCCTTCTGCAAGTAATGGAGCCGACAAGGAGAGGTGCTGTGCTTGACCTCGTACTCACCAACAGGGAAGGGCTCATTGGAAATGTGACGCTCCAGGGCAGCCTTGGTTGCAGTGATCACGAGATGGTTGAATTTGAGATCCTCAGGACAGTGAGAAGAGCGTGCAGCAAGCTCATTGCCCTGGACCTCAAGAGAGCAGACTTTGGCCTCTTCAGGAACCTGCTTAGTAAGGTTCCATGGGATATAGCCCTAGAGGGAAGGGGGGGCCCAAGACTATTGGTTGAGATTCAAGGATCACCTGCTACAAGCTCAGGAATGTTGCGTCCCAACTAGAAGGAGGTGCAGCAGGAGGGCCAGGAGACCTCCTTGGATGGATAAGGAGCTCCTGAGGAAAATTCAAATGAAAAAAGAGGCTTATAAAAGGTGGAAGCAAGGAGAGGCAGCCTGGGAAGAGTACAGGGATGTTGTCTGGGAAGCTAGGGACAAGGATAGGAAAGCTGAGGCCCAGTTAGAATTAAACTTGGCTAGGGATGTTAGGGATAACAGGAAGGGATTCTATAGGTATGCAGCAAATAAAAAACAGACTAGGGACAACGTGGGTCCTCTCAGGAAGCTATCAGAAGAACTGGCTGCCCAGCATTTGGAGAAGGCTGAGGTTTTTAATGACTTATTTGCCTCAGTGGCAAAGTTTCTGACCACACCACCCAAGTCTTAGAAGGCAGACGCAGGGACTGTGAGAATGAAGATCTTGGGCCCACTGCAGGAGAGGATCTGGTTCGAGACCATCTTAAGACCCTGCACGTGCACAAGTCCATGGGACCTGATGAAATCCATCCGCGGGTCCTGAAGGAGCTGGAGAATGAAGTTGCGAAGCCACTGGCCATCATACTTGAAAAGTCATGGCAGTCAGGTGAAGTTCCTGATGACTGGAAAAAGAGTAATATAACCCCCATTTTCAAGAAGGAGAAAATGGATGACCCGGGGAATTACAGACCAGTCAGTCTCACCTCTGTGCATAGTAGGATCACGGAGCAGATTCTCCTGGAAGGCATGCTAAGGCACATGAAAAACAACAAGGTGCTTGGTGACAGCCAGCATGGCTTCACTAAGGGGAAATCCTGCCTGACCAATTTGGTGGCCTTCTATGATGGGGCTACAGAACTGATGGACAGGGGCAGAGCAGTTGATGTCATCTACCTGGACTTGTGCAAAGCGTTCGACGCTGTCCCACACGACATCCTTGTCTCTAAATTGGAGAGACATCAATTTGATGGATGGACTACTCGGTGGATAAAGAAATGGCTGGATGGCCGCACACAAAGAGTTGTGGTCAATGGCTCAATGTCCGGCTGAAGACCAGTAACGAGTGGTGTCCCTCAGGGATCGGGGTTGGGACCGGTCTTGTTCAACATCTTTGTCACTGACATGGACAGTGGGATTGAGTGCGCCCTCAGCAAGTTTGCTGATGACACCAAGCTGTGTGGTTCGGTTGATATGCTGGAGGGAAGGAATGCCATCCAGAGGGACCTCGACACACTTGTGAGGTGGGCTGATGCCAACCTCATGAAGTTTAACCATGCCAAGTGCAAGGTCCTACACTTGGGTCAGAGCAATCCCAGACACAGCTACAGGTTGGGCAGAGAAGAGATTCAGAGCAGCCCTGTGGAGAAGGACTTGGGGGTGTTGGTTGATGAGAAAATGGACATGAAGTGACTTCAGTGTGCGCTTGCAGCCCAGAAAGAAACCGTATCCTGGGCTGCATCAAAAGGAGCGTGACCAGCAGGTCAAAGGAGGTGATCCTGCCCCTCTACTCTGCTCTCGTGAGACCTCACTTGGAGTATTGTGTGCAGTTCTGGTGTTCTCAACATAAAAAGGACATGGAACTGTTGGAACAAGTGCAGAGGAGGCCACGAGGATGATGAGGGGACTGGAGCACCTCCTGTACGAAGATAGGCTGAGAAAGTTGGGGCTGTTCAGCCTGGAGAAGAGAAGGCTGCGTGGAGACCTCATAGCAGCCTTCCAGTATCTGAAGGGGGCCTACAGGGATGCTGGGAAGGGACTCTTCATTAGGGACTGTAGTGATAGGACAAGGGGTAATGAGTTAAAACTTAGAGAAAGTTTAGATTGGATATAAAGAGGAATTCTTTTACTGTAGTTGTGAGGCACTGGAATAGGTTGCCCAGGGAAGCTGTGAATGCTCCATCCCTGGCAGTGTTCAAGGCCAGGTTGAACAGAGCCTTGGGTGACATGGTTTTTAGTGTGAGGTGTCCCTGCCCCTGGCAGGGGGGTTGGAACTGGATGATCTTAAGCTCCTTTCCAACCCTAAGTATTCTATGATTCTATGGTTCTATGACGTGTGTTTGTACAGTGCTGTGGATCAGTCTATGAACAGATCTCGAAGAGTGCTTTGTGGTCTAACTATGGTTAACTATTTCCATGGTTATTGTGCAACCAACATCCAGTGAAAGAAATAAAAAACAGCCAGTGTCATAAAACAGAGGGCAATAAGAAAACACAAATTTCATAAAAGTTACCCTCAATTCAGTCCTTACATTGTAAGGAAAAGGCATGCAAGGCACAGGTCAACCAATCTATTTTGGCAGGCAGTGGCAACAGGAAAACACTGCCACGAATTGGGATGCAGGCAGCTGCATGTGAATGCCTGTTCATACAAGACTGATCTCTAAGCTGTGGATATTGTAATGACCAGACTATGAATCTTCAAACTCAAGGTTAATTCCCATTTTCAGTAATGGATGGGAAAAGCTGAAAATCCATCAAAACTACAAATAGCAGCAAAATGCCTCTGAAAGCAAATGTCTTGAGAAAGTACTAGGTATTAAAGGAACTGCAGGTATGACATATGCTGTGGGCTCTAAAGATTCAAGTATGCTCTCTTTCCACAGTTACCCAAAGGAAAAGATGAAAATAGCTGAGATGTGTTGGAAGTGAGGTTATGGCAGCTGCCCTCTAATAGGAGCTTCTAAAAGGCTTCCAGTTTTAGGGACACCTTATTGTGTATTATCTAAAGGGAGAAGATTAAAAGGATTGGATAGTACAGAATGAACAAGACTGGGATATACAGGAATTTCAGTTATGAGTATTAAATAAAACAGAATGGTGATCTGAGGAGTCATTAAGTGCTTATTTTGCTAGTTGCAGATCTTGTCTTTTCCTTTTACAAGCATAAACCAGCTGTTTTTAAGTCCTGGTACTGAGGTTGTAACCCCAGAGATCTATAGAAACTTTGCAAATCTGGTATATATGTATGTCCCTTATGCCCAGGGTTAAAAGAATACTTTCTTTCTGGTGGTGGAAGACTCTAGGAGAAAAAGCTCTATAAAGAGGTTTAAATGCCCATCTGCAGGGAAAAGAAGGCATTCACCTCAACAATGATTCATTTTTAATTGTTTTGTGCTATTTCAATGAACATAAATGGTTTAGGAGAGAGACAATTTGCCAAGTACTCTTGGTTAGTAGAAGTGTGTGCTTACAATTTAACCTGTAAACTGCTTTTCATAATATCCTGTCATGGCTTTCTGCTCTCAGTAGCATAGCGAGCAGTTGCCCATGTAAATCCCACACAGAGAGAGGTGACCCCTTTATGATCCAGCACATACAGTAGATGAGAGAGATCCTGCTTCGCTCATAAAAACAATCATTCTCCCCTAATAGTCTACAATTTGCAGCTGTCATAAAAAACACCCTAATCATATTTATCAGGCAGGGGTGCAGTTCTGAGCTTGAAGGTTAAAAACCTGCACATGTCCATCCCCATGGCTGGCCTGCTAACAGAAGTCAGTATTTCACAGCAAAATACTAGCAAAGGGCATTGAAAAATAAGAGGCCCTAATATAAGAGCAAAGACCTCCTAGAAGTTGTAAAGTTATGTGCCACTGGCCTATACAGCATTGAAGGATGTTGATAAACTTTGCAGCCAACACACTCAAGAGTAACAGTGGGAACATTTTCTTTCCACAATAGCCACTGAAGTCTTTAACGCAGAATATAACATTTTCAACAAACTCAGTATCTTGACACCTTCCTCTCCAAGGCAAACCATACTGATGACATCTTCCTTATCATCAGTAAAAATGATGTACAGCAGACTGTGGAGTTATTCAACAAGCAATTTCCAAAGATCACCTTTACTACAGCTTATAAAACAGATCTAGGACTCCCTTTCCAGGATGTCAGAATTTTATGAAGCATCAACTCTACACTTGCAGCTACCTGGTATGAAAAGAATGGTGCTTCAGATAGATATACACTGTTTTGCTTTCCTCAGCACATTCCCATGACCGTGCAAAAAGGTTGCTTGTGATGAGGCTCGTTATTAAAAGCACCATGGAGGTGATGCAAGAGATGGGAGACCATTTGAAAACACACCTAGAAAGAGCTGAAAGGATGCTGCTGTCTACCTCCTTATCTTGCCTGAGCCTAAAGACCACTCTCTATGCAAATGGCCCCACTAAGCACCATAAACAGAGATAAGCTCTGCTACTGATGAGCTTTTTCCTAATTAATGTTGTTAGAACGGCAAAAATGGCCCTAAGAATTGATTATGCAAATCCTTCAAATAGGTAGAAGGTTTTTTTTCCAATAAAATTGAGCATCTCAGAGTGATTATTTCTGCCATCAGTGAAAACATTTAAGAAGGTTACTTGTCATGATCCCAGCAGCAGTGAGGACAAGCTTGTAGCTAAGCACATGCTTAGATCTAAGCACAGATTGCTAATTTTCTGAATCAAAGACTGAAACTCTCCTAGAAGATGCAGTGTTTATTCCTCATTGTAGAAATCAGTCATGAAGAGTCAAAACACAAACTAGAAATACATTTGTTACTCTGCTGGTGTAAAGCAGAAATATTTCTGCCACCTCAGTATTTCACACCCATCTTTGCTTTTTCCTATCAGCACCTCCTCTCCTGTAGCTGTGTTTTCAGATCCAGGGACATCACCATTATTCAGGAATAGGCCATCTAGCAAAGACGAATTGAAAGCAATATTACCAGCAGAGCACTGCCCAAGTCTGTTAAATCCTACTTTACCTGAATCAAACAACCACCTTTCAGTTCTGCATCCTCCGATTTGCATCTTATTTAGAAACAGTAAAAATAAAAAGTTAGCAGAAAAAGTCAACACTCTCTTAAAAATAGGTTACCATAATAATTGTCTTCCTCATTTCAGAACTCAGGTAGTAGAATATACTGCATGGAAGAAAAGGTAAATGGGTTTGCATTTAAGTTTCATCACTTTTAAGTTCCCCAGTATCCAAGCCTCCCTGTAAAAGAGCCCAAGTGGACAATAAACTGCTAGAAAATATACAGCAAAGCAGCAGTGCCTGATAAACAGACATAAAATTAGACTGCTGTAATGTTTCAGCTGTTCAGTTCCTTTGATACAGGCAGCTGGCAACAAGATGTGTGAAAAGACAGAAGAACAAGTAACTTCTAATGGATAAATACATTTTTTTCCATACCATATATATTTTAAACATACATAAATGCACACATTCACAGACATGTACTAATAAGATAAATTTACAGGGCAAACAGAAGTGAACAGTTACCAATATAGACACAGAGCTACCATTAAGCATTTAAAATAATTACAGCTTTTAAACCACGGAAACAATTTTTAAAGAATATTTTGGTATATTTTCTTCTACAGTGAAAATTTCTCAGCCATCTCCTGCTATGTGAAATCAGAATTCACCAGTGCCATTATTTTAGAAAAGCAAAGTTTTCTGCTGAAGATCTGTGGCAAAGCTGTCCCCAAATTATGCCCCAAAATGGCCCAAGAAAACAATTTCTGCTAACACCTCTGGACACAATTAGGCTTTTTATTTTTTATTAATAATGCTTTTCCACATATTGCTTTTATGGGAAGCCATAGCAAAGCATTCTACCTTATGTAACCATGATATTAACTCACAGATATACGCTTCCAGGTCTAAGTCCCCATAAAACTTCACTCACTTCAAAAGGAAACAATTGGATGTACAGCTCTTTACAATGAATTTCTCAGTAAGATACTTGTGCAGGAATCAAAGGATATTCATTTTCCAGGAAAGCCAATTTCCCATTGTAAGTATTTCATTCAGCAGACTAAACTGACCTGTCTTTATGCAATAGTGCTCAAACAGGGAACTGCTAAGAAGTAATAAAAAAAAAAAAAAAACCACCAAAAAAATACCCTACAAAAAAAATAAATTGAAAAAGAAATCGAGTGACTTGAGTTAAATAAAAAAAAGTATTCACCATAAGCAGCCAGGAACCCATTATACTTCGTGCAAGAGATCTTTGGCCTTGCTTTGCTGTTCCCTACAGCGCTGGTGTATTACTTGGGAGCCCTGGGAGGTCCACGCAGCCTGGACCACTCCAGCTTGCACCACCATCATGACCAGGCACTGCTGGACACAAAGTTTTTGTCTGGTTCCCAGGATCCCATTTCTTCCCCAAAGGAGCAAGAAAAGGTTGGTTTTTTTTTCAGTTTGTTACTCAGCTTTGATGTGCCCTATTCTCCTTCTGTATTATGCATCTATTGTCATGAGAGTTTGCAGTACCTGCCTGCTGTGGGGCAACCTGTGCTGCATGCCAGGCAGAAATATCAGTGTTATCAGGTACCACGTGTGCCATTCCTTAACCTATACCTGGGTGCAAGCTCATCCTGAATCAACCAAAAGAGATTATCTTTTCTAGAAGAAAAAACTCATTATGTGTATTTGGCTTGAAGGCACAGTCAAATGATTTCATGAGGTTTTTTAGCATCTGGACATAAATAATACGAAAACCCTGCTTTCTCATGGATATTGTTTCTTACCCCCTCTGAAACACTGACTGTATTTTTTATGAGATGCATGCCATAAAGGTACAAACCCTTGAGTTCTTTCCTCAATTACAGCCTTTTTTATTATTTGTGCAATGAAAATGAAAATAAACAGAAAAAAATGTACATTTGCACCTTTAATATGAGCAGGTACATATTCAGAAAGATTGGAAGGCACTAATCAACACATGCTGCTGTCCCTCTGCAACAATGTGAGGCAGGAGGAGCTTATTCTGCTGTTTCATTAGCAAGCCCTGCCCTGGCACCTCCCATTTCACAGAGGCTGGAAAGGACCTCGGAGGCTTCGAGCAATGGTGATTATTGAAGTAACTGATCCTTATTAGCAGGGGTATAATATGATACTGAAATTCTAAAATGAATTTCCTCATTCCAAGATATTATGTGCCGCTTTAATGGTAGGGTGAACCTGTATCATGAGCTGAGTACACAAAAGCACACAAAATATCTACCCGTGTGTGACCCACAGTACCATGAAGAGGAGACTTTAGGACATGTAAGGTAGCCCTGGGAGCTAGCCAAGACACCAAGTGCCCTTCCACATGTTTTGATAAGGCACAGGGCAGAATTGCTGCTTCCTACAAGGAATCTGCAATACTTTATGCATTCCTCAGATGCTCTTGTAATTATTACTGCTCTCTTAATCATGTTATGCAAATAGGCTGAGGGGGAAGGAGGGGAAGGAGGCAGATACAAGAACTGAGGAGTAAAGTGTAATGTTTTTTGATGGTTACAACCGCTCTCCCTGATTGAAATTCCTGGAATTCGCAATTGTTTCTGATCAAAAGGCTTGAAAAGGAAGATTTTTTTCCCTTTAATAAAAATAAATGAAGAAAAATGGATCTCTCATTTCCAAGGGATACAATGGAGATCACCTTGTAGTCTGGCAGGAGAATTGATATGATTTGCATTACCAAGGATGACTAAATGGAGTGTTAAATTATCTCAAAAAAAAAAAAAAAAAAAGGCAATAAATTGATATTCATGACATCAACAAGGTTAGAAGGGGGAAAAAAGATAGCAAGTCTTTACATGTATTCTCGTACTATACAAGCATTAATCTTATATTCCACGGGCACTACACTACTCCAAAAGGCATCTTCTGCTTTTGCATGACACCTCTAGGAAACAACTTGCAATTATATACACTAGTGATGAAATATGAAGCTGCAGCAATCAGTGTCAGCTATAAAAACATTGATTATTTCTGATAAATTCATTCTCTGGGTGCATTCTGAACACACAAAATAAGTTTAGCAAGCTGTAAATTCGATTTTGGAATAAACACATTGCATTCTAAAGGTTTCTGATGGGAAAGGGGTAAAGGAGGAGGTGGGGGAACTGCCTGTAGTACATCAGCACTGGAATCTTTAAAAAACATTTTTAAGCAATATTTAAACTGTTTTATCATTTTAAAAATGTTTCACTGACTGTTCAGATAGATTCCATCATCATTTATGTATATGGTTGCATATTTACTTGGAATCACATTTTTAGAAAGGTAGTTCAAGTTTAATGGAAAAAGAAAGATTATTACCTCTAACTAGTGTTACTGAACCTCTTCACTCAGCTTTTGGGACTTGAGTTTGAGGCCTGTGATCATTGAAGCTTTTTTATCAAGTCTTTGCTCTGAGTGATGGGATTATAAATGATGTTGCCAATTTCTGATTTTATGACTTCAC
The DNA here is from genome assembly GCF_033815535.1 of Pezoporus flaviventris. Classification (NCBI taxonomy): domain Eukaryota; kingdom Metazoa; phylum Chordata; class Aves; order Psittaciformes; family Psittacidae; genus Pezoporus; species Pezoporus flaviventris. The sequence continues at coordinate 1,495,494 of NW_026892630.1, read as the reverse complement.
AGAAATGTGTGATTTTAATAGTTCAAACTATCTAGATGTGTATTAATTTTAAACATCATAGTTTTAAAATCTACTCTATATTATATTTAACTAGTTACAAATGCTTACGACTTACCATAAAGCATAAATTTTGCATACACAAGTCAGTGTTTCTTTTTACCGAAAGAAGCATGTATTGCTGTAGTGCTTTGCTGAAATGCTTGCAAAATCATTGAGCATTTGCTGTCCACCTTCTAGACCAATGTGTGCTTGTGACTCAGAGTTGGCAACTCTAGTCCTTGGTGGCCAAGATGCAGTGGGGATTTCACCTGGAGCACAAATCCGAGCCCACCCAAACAGCACAAACCAGTCTGAGGGTCAGGTACCTCCATGGCCTGTGTCCTGCCCCTGCTCTGTCTTTCATGGTTTGTGAGCAATTTTTCCCTCGTTGCAATCTTCCTTTTCTTATCAGTCTTCCATTCTGTCAACAGCAGACATCTGACGATATTTGAGCTTTTTTCATCTCCACTGTGCATTAATGAGAAAAATTAGGGAAGAGTGTAAGAATTAGGAAAGGGTATAAACCTGAAGTGTCAAAAACAATTAGGCAAGTAATTAGGTAAATAAAATTGCCTATTTCTTATTCTTTTTAAAAAAGATAAGTTACATTTTTTATTAATTTTTAAAAGTGAAATAAAAATTTTTGAGTGCTTGAGGATGGCAATGTTGAATCTGTCAGATGCTTCCTTCCTCATAACCAGACTTGCTGCATCTTCATTCAAATACATTAAGCCCATTAAATCTGTTGCTTACCTCTCTGCCAAGTATAAGAGGTGATTGAAAAACTTTTTTTTAATTCAGGATATCAGTGAAAAGATTTATTTCACCTTTTTATCCTCCAATATTTCTGTATAGTTGGTTATTATTATATTTTATGTAGATGCTACCTTTAGATTTGTAGATACACATTTATGAATAAAATATTTTGCAGATGAGATCATAGATTAAGGATAACAAATGCAGTAGCAATTTTTTCATTTGTAGTAACACAGTGACCTTTTTTGCATTGCAAATTTCACTATATCTGGGTTAGGGTGAGGATATGAAATATGTAACATCAAATAAGGATATATAATAAGCCAAAAGAGGTATCTGAGAAACAAGTCATCCGAAATTCCCCTTGACTTGGACTTAACAGTGTTCAGTGTTTCAGTATCACACTATCCTAATTCGGTTCTTGATCAAACCCAGGAATTTACCTTCTGACGTCCTCAGATAACCTCTACATGATGGGTTTGATGGATGCAATCTATGACATAGTTTTATACCATTCATCTCATGCTAAAAAGAACATAATTTTCTGCAAAGCCCTTTCATACTTGTGGTCATTAATGACAATCAGCCCTGAAAAGTTTTCAGCAGCATGGTGCAGTTTGCAGTGAAATGTAAAATGCCACATTTAAGAACGTGTCCATTAGCGGACCCCAGATGAAAGCTAAATTAAACACCTGCATTCAGATTCTACTAAACAGTGTTTCCAGCTTTACTGACAAATCATACCTGGTTATTTTCCCTGAAGGATATTATCTCTTTAGAGGAAATCTGTCAGAGAAAGCAGTCTGATATTCTCCCATAATGGTAAATTCGAGCTAAAGACCAAGTGCTCTTTGCAGATTTCTGAGTGTCTTTGCACATTCCTGTCCTCAAATATCACTGCTTCATGAAAGACACTGAGCCTCTAATGTCTTCTTAAACCTCAGTCATGGCAGGATACAGCAGAGATTTAGAGAAATGTAAACACTCCAAAAGATATCAGAAAAAAACAAAATTAATGCTTTGCGTCTGGGATGAGAAACGTTTGCTGTCAGTCAACCAAAATACATTCTAACTCCTGTTCGCAAATACACATCTGTATCATTTCTATGGAATAACAGATCAAAAGAGTCCACTTAGACACTGCTATATAATAACCTTATGTGCTTGTTCACTGTATTTTAAAACCTAGTACTTCTTTTTGAAGAATAGTCCTCAGCTGACCTTCATCTTAGGAAAGGACTTGAATTTCAACCTTTATTTTGTTTGGTGCTCCAAATGTTCTCCCGTTAGATCTTTCTGGTCCATGTTTAGCACTGCAGTTTTTGGAGATACCCACAGGTAACTGATGTTTAGGCAATTACCTAACCAAACATCCATACAGCCAACGTGTAGTCAATTATTTTAATATTGTCTTTTAAATGAATCATTCTAATCATTCTGGCTGCTTACCTCAGAGGCCAAATCAACTTGTCAGCTTCTTTTGTATTTTAAGGGTCAATTTTAGAATGGTCTCAGCAATGGCCCAAATCTACTCCCATTGAAATCAATGGCAAAGCTCCCGGGATCCTCACTGAAAGCAGGCTTTGGCAAGCATTATGAAAATTCCAGCTTTCAGGACAAAATGGCCTCAATATTTTAATGTCTGCCCTCCTCCATGGCATTAAAGAGACACCTACCTGTGACACACAGACCACTGAACCGCGGTGCCTTTTCTGTGCTCCTGCTATGCATGGCAACATTAATTCTCATTTTGCTTTCCACAATTGCCTGAAGTCATTACTGCTTCCCAAATCCTTTTTCCTCCTCCAAATGATTATCTACCTCTTAGATTATTTCTTTTGCAGTTGTATTAACTGCATATTATGACAACTTGAATTTTACCATGTTGACCAGCCTTCTTTCTCTCTCCCTTTTTTCCCTCTATTTATTCTTCCCCCCTTGACAAAGTGATGCAACCCTTCACAATTCAGAAGAACCCTTGCATTAACCTGCTGTTTACCCCATCTTTCAGTTCATTAAATAAAACGAGGCTTTACACCAATTCCCAAAGTACCCTAATGATTATTTCTCTCCAAATTGATACACCACTGTTTGTCCTTCAGCCAGTACAGACTCCATGTGATCACGCTTACAGCCAGCTTCCTTTGCACTTTTCCAAGCAGGATTTTGTGAGGCTCTGGAGCCAGCTTGTTATAAAACGTAGACAGATTATAAGGGCTGCCTTTTCTCTAATGACCAGTTTTGTAATTTTAATAAAGAGGCAATCAAGCTAACAATGGTTTGGCAAACCTCTTCTCTGAGGATCCAAATTTCAACCTTGGGTGCACAAGGCTGGAAGAACAGATCTACATGCAGAAATCAAAGTGTTCATTTTAGCCACCTATTACCTATTATATCTTTTGTAGCAGCAGTTAGTATCCCCAAATTGGAATATTGTGCTATGCGCCAAGACCAAGAAGGGAGATTTTCCCAATGGTAATTTTAATAAATTACTTAAAAGTCTAAATTAAATACAGGTCTAAGCAAACTAAAGGCAAGATCAGGGTTTACTCATAAAGGAAAAAGAACTTGGAATACTTACCACACAATATTACTTAGTGTGTAACCCCTTGTTGAGAAGCAGTGTTTGTTTACATAGGACAGTAAATTCAGATTATGGATGGATGCAAAGTCAAAGCAGAAAAACTGTGTGACAAGTCCTCAGCTGTGGATATTCCAAGTTTAGACTATTTTTCTTTTCTGAATCAGCTCCTGACTTTTAATTCACTGTAGAAACTTTCCATTTAAATGAAAAGGTGCTTAACACAGAAGAACTGTCCATATAGAAAGTTACTGCAGAATGAAAGCTGGTACCTTTGGAGTTGGTATCATGAGCTATTTTGCAGTCACCCTACCAAATAGTCAAGCCAAAACGTGGCAAACAGCAGAAATTCAGGCTCTGAATACAAGACTTGTAAAAACTATCCTAAGTATGACAGTTTAGGTCTTCTACTCTTTATGTGGGTTTCAATGTACTTACAAATTTTATCATCTCAGTATTTCTTATGTTACTATATCAGGGACTGAAGGCTCAGGATTGCTGGTTACTGTTACCCACTTGTTTAAAACATTATTACCTCATTTGTTCTCATACTTAACCATTCTTCATAAACTGAAATAATAGCATGAGGTGGGCAAGTCAGCCTTCAGGGAGCCTTTAGGGCAGCTTCCATCTTGAGCTGCACAAGCTGCTCTGCAGGTATGGGATCAGCAGTGTCCAGAAGCATCTTCACTACCTGCCATCGTTTCTGATGGGGTCATCCAAGGTGGCAAACGCTGCCTAAGGCAGCCCCATGACCTATGCCTTTGCCATCCCTGTTAGAGAAGGCAAAGGGAGCGGCTGCCTCTTCCCTGGCCTTGCCTCTGGAGTGAGGAGCTGCACCTTGTGGTTGTCCACCAGCTGTTTACTATGGTTAAAACTCTGGAAGATCTGGTTCTCATCCACATTAGCACCTTCAGAATGGCTTCTAGTTTTTCCTGATGAGAAACTACCAGTCATAGGTGGGGAATTACACTCATCACTTGGCAGATACCTGAGCTGGGAAATCCCCCCCTCCTACCCTCTAGAACACGGAGTCCCTTGGTTTCCAGTTTCTCTGTAGAGGTTCCATGAACATCTTGCCTTTGCACTGCTGTAAATACTAGGAAACCTACGGGGCTGTGCTGCAAAACACAGCTGACAACATTTAAATCAATGTGTCAAGCAAGCCAGAAGCATTTTGCTTTGACCAAAGAACTGGAACAACCAGGAAGAAAAGAGTAGAAATATCACATTGATTAAAAATGGATAAAGTTTCTTATAATTTTTCATTTTCATTATATTTAGTCCAGGTACGGTAATCATCCATTTAATTTCTTATTCTTTACAAAAAAAGACCACCCCCTAATACCGCACACAGAGAGAAAAGGCAGGCAATTTATTCTTTAACATATTTTTCTTGAACTGACCATGACCTCACTGGGTGTATATTTCTCTCCACTTGACATTATCACAGAGTGAAAGAGTAGTTTTACCTTGCACATAAGGCTTGAAAAGAGTAAGTCATTGATCTCGGTTTTCATTTCTGCCACAAAGGAATGCACAGGCATTTTTTCTTCCACAAATGCGGATTTGGGTGAAAGCCAGCTTTACTTCCCTGGTAATATATACCACCAGTTTGTGTGTGACTGGCAAGCGATGCTCTTCCCCATGAAACAGGAGAGCAGTGGCATTTGTCCTGGCATGCCTTTGACATTTTCCACAGCAAGGGGCAGATAATATCAAACTCTTGCTCATCCATTCAACTTCCTGGGGAGAAACAGACTTCAAAAAGTAAACCCAAGTTAAAACAGACTGTTAGACAGTTGTCCTAAATGCTGCAAGAGAAGTAAAAAACTGTATAAACCTATCAAAGCGCAGTGACAGACTTTATCTTTGATTTGCCCTTGTCAGTCCTTGTCTGTGCAATTACAGACCACCCTCTGCTAGGGCAAGGCTTGCTCCCAGAGTCCTGGTGAGGTAATAGATTTGGGTTTGGTCCTCCAACAGACACCCCCAACAAAATCTCTACACTGAAGAAATACAATATTTGAAAGCTTTAATGTATCACCTATTGGCAATAGAAACAAGCATCAGCAAAAGCAAGGCTGAGCATCCCATGGGGTCCATCTATTACTAACTCCCCATGTACCAAATCCTCTGGAAAACTCAAACAACCAGGGGGTTCACAATAACTTCAAGTGTCCCCATATCCATGGGGCAGCCTGATGATTACAAGCTGTGTAGCCCCTGTTGAGGGAAGTCTCTTGAAATAGTACTGAAGTTGAATTCCTAAAAATGCATTGATTCCGCACAAGACTGACCTTTCAGTCTGTGCTGAACTCAGGATGCTCAGATGGACAAGCGGAATTTTGTGCTAAACATTTGCAACGTTGGCCCATTTAACTAAGCAGGGGCTGCATTGCAAATCCATCCTGGAGCTACAGGTCCTGCTGCTGAGGGAAGCAAGCCAAAGGCTGGAGATGCCAGCAGCAGTGCTTGGCATGCCTTGGGTTGGGTCCGCTGATAAGGCAGGATCTGCCCGCTTCCCTCCTGATCGTTCAAATGGTATTTCATTCCTTTCTAAAACCATGACACTTCAAACCAATTATTTAGTACCAACAAGCAACAGAGATGTCTTTTATAGCTAAGGCACCATTATTTATATTAAATCTCCTACAGTTCCTTTTCTAATAAAGTATATTTTACTCTGGGTTGTTTCAGTGAATTTGTGTGCTTGCTTGACAATTCACAACAGTTGCAACATGAAGCCATAATTCAGCCATATAAACTCATATTAAAATGATAAATTTGGAGAATCTTAATCTTTGCCCTAACCTCTGTGAGTTCAGGATATATATTTTTTCATTCTCTCATTATGATCAACTCCTCCTTTCATTTACTGTATTTAGTCTCCAGGCTGCAGATCCATATGGGTTTATACCCATGCAATACTGCAAGGTTTCACTGAACTCCACAGTGTGCAATGCTAAACATGTACCTAGCATCAGTTTGTCAACTCTTTGCAACAGAATTTAATTTTCTATGTATTTGGACGCTGCTTTGTACATGTGGCTGTTGTTATCTATGGGCAAGTAAAATCGCTAAGATGTAAAAATTGCTGATAATAATCCCACATAATCATAGAATCATAGAATAGTTAGTGTTGGAAAGGAGCTTAAGATCATCCAGTTCCAACCCCCCTGCCATGGGCAGGGACACCTCACACTAAACCATGTCACCCAAGGCCTCATCCAACCTGGTCTTGAACACTGCCAGGGATGGAGCATTTACAACCTCCCTGGGCAACCCATTCCAGTGCCTCACCACCCTAACAGGAAAGAATTTCCTCCTTAGATCAAATCTAAACTTCCCCTGTTTAAGTTTGAACCTGTTACCCCTTGTCCTATCACTACAGTGTGGTTCGGTTGATACCCTGGAGGGAAGGAATGCCATCCAGAGGGACCTTGACACGCTTGTGAGGTGGGCTGATGCCAACCTCATGAAGTTTAACCATGCCAAGTGCAAGGTCCTACACCTGGGTCGGAGCAATCCCAGGCACAGCTACAGGTTGGGCAGAGAGGAGATTCAGAGCAGCCCTGCGGAGAAGGACTTGGGGGTGTTGGTTGATGAGAAAATGAACATGAGCCGGCTTCAGTGTGCGCTCGCAGCCCAGAAAGCAACCACATCCTGGGCTGCATCAAAAGGAGCGTGACCAGCAGGTCAAAGGAGGTGATCCTGCCCCTCTACTCTGCTCTCGTGAGACCTCACCTGGAGCATTGTGTGCAGTTCTGGTGTCCTCAACATAAAAAGGACATGGAACTGTTGGAACAAGTCCAGAGAAGGGCCTTATGTGGTGCATGTTCAAACACAGAATATACATGCATAATCTAGTTGCAGTTTGTAAAGTAGAGAATCCAAGATATAAACAGGATCTAGCATAAGATTACTGTCAAGAAAAGGGTGAAGCAAAAAATGACCCAGAGCTGAACCTCAATGACCTCTCATCTGTCAATAGAAGTATGAGAAGACACAATGCCAGAATTTCTGCATAACAAACACAATAAATTTGACAAGAACAGGAAAATAATCAGCTGCTAACCTGGGGTAAATCAAATTAAACCTTCACCACCTGAATGTTTTTCAATGAATGTGTTTTGCAGGTAGTTACTTTACTTAGCATTACAAATTTAAGCTAGAATATGTTGCATATAAGCACATCCATATTTCATGCACCTCTGTGTATGTTCATAGCATTATCATATAAGTGCTACAGATTTCTTACCTGTCTGTAATGTCAGTGTTTTCATTTTAATGTTCCTTAATGCTATGCAGACTACAGGAACTCACAAGATCATCACAACTTGTACCTAACAAATATCCTTACTATATTTTTTTTCCTCACTGGATGTTCTTAGTGGTTTTGCCTTGATTTTTCACATCGAGCCATGTCCCCCCAGCTAAACTATAACTCTAATATGGGCTAACTTTGTAGCATCTTTGCACAACTGAAAGATCATAAATTGCAGGTAGGTTGGATGCAGTGGGGCAGAGCACTGGGTTTCAGCTAGCCTATGCCTGGTGGCCTTCAGATAGTCAGTATCATGTGATTTACTCCTATCTGATTTTCAGATGTCTGAGTTTTCTGAGAGAGAATAGAAGGAAACTTGATTGAATGTAAATGATGTTTTCATATGATAATGTATTACTTGGCTTGGACTGAGAATACAGTGGCACTAGGTGCATTTGAGATGCAAAAGAAAACAAAAATCCTTACACTGAAGAATTTATAGCCTGAAAGAATGAGTCTTGGAGTCTCTCCAAGAAAAAAAAGAAAAAAACTCCTCTTGGGAATAAATTGCAAGATATATTTATGAGAAAGATTTTCAGGATATTATGTCTCATAACAGTAACTTTTAGGAAACTTTGGGCTCCCACCACATAATGGGAGTGCAGGGCAATGCCACTCCTGATGCTAACCTTGTGAGAGCCCTGTAGCACAGACTGTGCAGGTCAGACCGTATCAGGGGAAAACATACAGCTAACTTTAAACCACTGCTGAAACTTAGGGAATGTTGTACGTGGAAGTCAGTGCTGAAGTTTTTGGGGCTTTCTTCTCTTTAACTTCTCAGTTGGAGATGGGTCTGAGAAGAGGGCTCTGAAACACACCACACATTGGGTCGTACTCATTATTCAGTACGGATGCTTAAAGTGTTCCTAAAAGGGGAAAAAAATTTAAACCAAAAAACCTCACTCTCCTTTGTTTGCAGGTCCTCTAAATCAATGTAGTATTTGGCCTTTGTACTGCAGTCTCTTGGGTACAAACCTGTCTGCATCCATGTTCCTGAAGTAATTTGCTTCATGCTGGGCATTTGTTTTGCTCAAATGTGAAAAACAGTTGTGCTTGGAGCCTTTGCCATGCTGCTATTTGCTATGCTACTAAACGTGTGGCACTGCTGGGGCAAGCTGCCTATAGCAGAGTGGCTGCTGCAGGGTTCACACATCTGGAACTGCTGTGTCTTCATGCCTCACTCCTTCATACGGGATCCAGCAGAGTCCACCTTTGTGTTAAAATGGTAAGACCAGGAAAGAATTTGGCCACAATATCTGTAGTACTATATATAACCCATGTGGAAAACTAATCCAGCTCAGTGGAGCATGCATTATTAGTTAATGGGATATTACATCCCATCTATTTGCTTTTAGCATCTTTTAAAACAACATAATTATGCCAAATGCATAGTTAGGGTGGGATTTACAGGAATGTTCACCCTAATGTCTCCCTGCAAGCAAAATACACTGCAAGATTTAAGTAGAAACAGCAATACACAAAAATAAGGATTCCTGAAGAGGACAAGCTGTCGAAAGGATGCCCTTTTTATTGCCAACATGTTGAGCATGTGCTGTCAATGTCTTGTATGTGACTACATCGGTTTAAACAAGCAGGAGTCTGGTGGAGAGCAGAAAAGCCAGCAGAAAGAATGATTTAAAATGAACCGTCCTTCAGCAACTGCATAAGGGCTGGTTGGAGCCATAGCCTGAGTAATTGGATCACAGACTCCACCTCGAGCCCTTGCTGAGAAGAACTAGCTCTGGCCAAGCTCACAGCCAGGGAACTCAAAGACAGAAAAATATCAGCAAGGCTTAACTGGAGATACGTGGCCCTGGTAGTAGATGAGCTGGATCTGAACACAAGTGACTTATCTGAGACAGAGAGAAGGTTTTAGGTGAGACGGATGTGTATAGACTGTGTATTGCTTTGAAAGCACTTTCTAAGCTTTGCTCCTGCTGCAAAACAGAGAGTGTCTCTCTGTATTGTTTTATTGCAGATCAGCAGTGAGCTGTTGAACTACACCTTTCCATCATCCCCACTGATTTGGTTCACATTACAGTGTGGTCCCTGGGGAAGTAAACACTGGGATGAAATAGTCCTGGACGACATGCTCAGAAGTATGCAGTGTACTCCTAGCGGTAATGGAAATCAGTTAATAGGCCACATTAGAGCTATGCCGGAGCAAAATCCCTTGAAATCAGTATTGTCCCCAGCAGCAACTGTTTGCTCTGTAAATCTGCTCCAATTGGACTGCACTGTTTCCTAATGTAATCAAGCCATACTGATACTGCAAGAGTCTGCCTGGTAGTCACAGATGCCCCCACAATGGATTTGTGAAGGGAAGCAGCTCTTGTGCCCAGTCCCAGTTAGACACAGACATAAGACTGGGGCATTCGTAGTGATATAGCCCCCTCTCTAGTCTTAAGCAGAAGTGAATAACAGAGAGAGGAAACAAATGTCACCTCTTTAATCCTCTTAGTCATAATTCACCCACCAACAGGATTAACACCCCTGCTTAACTTCTTCGGAAGAAATGCACTCCCATAAAACTCAGCTCTATTCAACAGAAGATCAAGAGTGATGAAAAACATGGGGTAGGTTCTACTGTAGCTTTCTACAGTAGAAGCACTCTTGAGAGGTCACAAAAACCCAATTCTTTTCAGCAATTTAAAGTTATAGATCTCCATGATGATAATTACTTGGATTTCACAATAAACATACCCTTCTGATAGAAGCAAACATATTATTTGGTCAACAGTGAAATTGTTTAGTGGAAAACAACCAACTCCTGTAAAAGAATGCTGCCAACTCTGCCTGCCCTGTAGCACAGAAGCCAAAAAAAATTATCTAGTGCAAAGAAAGAACTCTAAGGGTGAAAATTATAAAATATAATGATATATCTCTCGTGAGCATAAAGATTATAAAAAGGGGGTACTCATAAATAACAAAAAAATGTTCTCATGCACTTTATAGTGTATGGTGTTCCACTACTTCTCACTTATACAGTTTAATTAATAATAATGCCACCTTCACTGATCCTACTATCCGATATACAGACTCAGGGTGTACCTCTAGAACAGAAGTAAAAATTCTGTTAATCAAACTGCAGGAATAATGCTACCTTGATTAGGTGTCTGCCCTTTAATAATCAACCAGAGCCAAACATGTGGCTTTACAGATGTGAACATCGTTAAGTAGGTCCAAAACGCTACTCTGGATCCAAGGAGACTCTGAGCAACATCAATAATGTTCCGATTTAAACAAACAAAAAGCTCCCCAAACCCCCCCAAAAAACCCAGCGCACTCTGCCGCAAAAGAGAGCACTGTTAATTTTTATCTTCCCTTTGTTTTCCTAATAGCAGAATTAAAGAAGGAATCACTGAACTTCGCAAGTGCCATGAGCTGACTCCATCTCTCCTTGGTCCAAGGGCAGGAGCCCAGTGCCCACCTCCGGGGATACTTTTCCAGCCTGTTATGGCCACCTCAACCCAAAGCATCAATGCACATACAGTCCAATCTGCTGTAAATCTCACCCCAAAGCCATCAGAGATCATAAAGAGGAATAAATATCAAATAATAAAACCACTCATAACACATATACATGCTACCAAGTTTGACCATGGCAGCAGGAAGGTAATATTTGAAGTTTACAGAAAGAAATTCAAGTAAGCTTTAAGTCAATCACAAGTGACTGAAAACCACCTTGGTCCAAATACATGTTCAGAAAGGTCACAGCTGGTGTAATTATCCTTTCTAGACCTAGCATGCTTTCAGCTGTGTGCTTAAGACTGCCAAGAGCTGACACTCAGAATGCCTAAGTAACTGCCACCTTATTAAAAAAAAAATAAAATTAACGTATGGGTCGTTAAAAAAATTATGATTTAATGATACTTCAGGTTAGCAAAGAGGAAATAATTTCCTTCAGAAAGCAGCTGGAAGATTTTTTCAAAACAAAACTCTCTCTTTCCTCGGCAGAAGTTCCTGCCTGCAGAGACAGCCCTGGTCAGAAATACAAACAAGATTTCACATTGAAAGGGATCATGTGTGAATGACATTCTGATGGAAAGAGAATAGAAAAACAAAGCCTTTAAAATGTTAATTATATCTCAAAGGAAGAGTAAAATCAATAAATATTATTTCTGAAAAAAACCCACAGTATCCAGCAGAACAGATATCTGATATAAAATAAATGATCCAAAGTCCTGTGTTATAAGAATGGTAATTTCAGAAGTTTGCTACTGTTGTGGGGATGGGTTCCTTTTATTTATTGTTATCGCCATGGCGGTCTTTAGCTACCTCTTTGCAGATAGCGCTTGTTACAATTGGCTCCCTTGGTTCCACCCTGTGCTAAAGACAGGCAGCCCCAGCAAACTGCAATGATGTGACCGAGCATGAGCCTAAAGCCAAAATCATAAGATTTTAATGGTGACCTACAGTACTCCTAAAGCAGGAGGTAATGAACTCAGAATCTATAGGGGTAGAGATTACTTTGGACAGAGTAAAAGGCAAGGGGAGAGGTTAGTCAGAAATGTCAGAAGTATTAGCTGCAGAGAAATATAGTAAGTGAATCAATGAGAATAGAGCTACTGGGTAAAAAGATAAAATGGCTAATAAAAGGGATATGCTACTGACCTCCAACATAGGAAGGAGCTGATAATGAGATAAGTAAAGCTTATGAAGATAATAAGGGTGTAATTATGGTTGAGTTCAAACTATTAATTGTATATTAGGAAACCCCCAAGATATATATAGATATAAAATTCTGGATAGCCAGTGGTAAATGATTACCTTTTAGTCCAAAGTGTAAGAGGCTCAAATGATACCAAAAAAATATGGCTGGATTTGAGTTTAACTTATAACCCAACAGTGGGACTGCATAAACCATTTTATTCGTAATTCTTAAGAAGCACACAAGAAGGCACAGAGAATATGCAGTGATTTATCCACTGCAATTTCTGTTGCCACCAGGCTGCACCGAGATGGGGACCATAAGTGTAGAGGTGTAATGGGATACAGCCTTTGCCTGATGAACACATACTCCAGAGACCCAAACATACTAAGGAAAAAAAGGGGAATGGGACAGGGTGAGTTTCTTGTCCAGTTCTTTCCTCAGGACCCGTAAACTAACTCACAGTGGGTATTTACTACAGGTCAACAGCATATACAGGGCTGAATGCTACAAGATCACCCGTTGGCTTCCTGCAAGCAAGTTCTGTACATCCTTAGAGTGTTACATTTTGTTTCCTCATTTTTTAATTTAATTTTTTAAAACATGAAGCAAAGGATACTGTCCACTACTGAAGATGTCAAATCAGACAGATTAGCCAGCAGTGCATGACAAATCCTGTGTTTCTTGGAGAAGTACAAGTAAGCCTCAGGGCCATATTTTTAGAGGAGCTTCATCTCAGGCTCCCACATCAATCCTGCAATCAACTGACACTGAGAATAGTAGGATTTGATTTCTTATCATCTAATCTGTGGGTGCAAACAACAGCCTTGCACTGAGAACCTCTGAGCACTTACAGTTCCCATCGATTTCACTTATACTTGCTATTTGTGCTTACAAATCAGGGAGATGCTTGATCTTTAAGTTCTATAATTTCCTCCTGCAATTGGTTGTACTCACAAAATTGCACCTGCTGTTGATTGCCAGAGCAGATTTAAGGGCTGGTTCTGAAGATGCAGGCTATGATTTCAGACTAACTTTCAAGGGATGTTGGAAGAAAAAGAAAAAACACATAGAAATGGGAGTCATGCTTTAGCAAAAACAACAGATACATTATTGAATAAAATGAAGATGACAGACAACATGCAGTCTTAATAGATGCAGTATGCAGTTCTACCTGGAAAATAAAAACAAACATAGCCCAGAGAAACACTTTTCTGAATAACCATCAATCAGAGAGTGGCAATAAAAGGAAAAGAAATAAATGCAGATCTCAAATATTAACATCTAAACTCTATTTTGTCCTAGACAGAGCATAAATAACTGTGTATTACATAGCACATGTAGCACTGTGTATGCAAGAGAGGAACTTGTATGGACAAATGCCGACTGAATTGCATAAACTGTAATTGTTTCTCCAACATTCTGTGATCAAATTAGGTATATAACCAAGTGCATGATTCTGCATTTATACTGCTAAAAAATTCCATCCTTCCATTGTTTGGTGTGGTTATAAAACACTGGGACATGTGTAACTAAAGGATTAAACAAGATTTTTTTTTTTTTTCCTCCTAAAAGCACTTCTTAGGTAACAAAAAATACAGAAATAGTGGAAAAGAGGTCGTGGTAAAACGACTTAACAAACATGAGTCATTTATTAATAGAGTACAAGTGCATGCTCTGAAAGGGACAGGCAGGAACTTACTGGGGACACAGGGCAGTGAATTATTTAAGTGAAATGCATTTTAGGACCATGAAAGCTGCAGCTGGAAAAAGGCTGTTAGACCACTTTGTCTGTACTCTGCCTCTAACCCAACAAAAAACTCTTCGTGCTGATCCAAATCATTCATTTTTAATGCTTTATTCACTGGTTTTAAATGTTCCAAATGATGATGGACTTCTTCCCACTTTAGGAGACAAGTCTACTCTCCAGGTGAAAAAAACATAATATATATATATATATTAATATAAAAATACAAATCCCCCACAGAAGTAACTGAAATCAAATCTCTTCTCCTGCCAGCATCCCATGGCTGCTCTTCTATTCCTTCTGAAATGTCACACTGCAGAGAAACCTTCAAAGGGGCATGGTGAAGAACTACAACAAACTAAGAAAGCCTTATGCCTAAGAAAACCCCTTCAGTTTATCTTCCAGTTAACTTATTTTTCCAGGTAGTGGCAAGTAGACAAGAAATGAAAGCTTGAAGGGAAAAAAGTCTTCAGAGAAGGTGAGCTAAAACTTTGCATAAAACATGAAGATAGAAGCAACACATAGGACACCAGCATTAATATGCTCAAACCTCAGTATCAGATGTGCCTTGTTTTCAACTCAAAACCAGATCTTCAGGGTCCATTTTCGATCTGAAGCTCATGTTGATTTCTTCTCCCATTTTCTCTCTTTTCACACTTACAAATAGCAAAGAAATTTTAAGTCAAATTGGGCTCACAAATCATCAATTCACCATTTTTATCAGACTCCTGCAAATTTAACTTGTTTGAGCTTGTGTGAATGAAAGTGAGCCAGTGCGTGCCTAAAGCTAAGGTCCAACAGTTACCCTGTACTCCTGCCTGGTTTCCATCGCATATCGAATGATCAGGGAACATACATTTTGTTGCTGACATGGACAAACAGAGCTCTGAGCACAAACAGAGGCTGACCTTTTGCCATGAGTTTGTCTTTCCAGAGGAAGACTGTGCCTTAAATAAGAATATCAATAATAAAAATATTTCACCATGCAATGTACTTTTGGGTAGGTAATCAATAAGTGGTTAAACTTCTAAAGGCTGTGCCATATGGGAGGTCAGACAAGTTGACCCAGTGGTCCATTTAGTTTTAGGTATCTAACGAATCCTCAAATGTTGTCCCTGTGCGTCATGCACCACGCACCACCTTGTTTCCTCAGCAAGGCCTTCTGCTACAGGGAACTTGTTGCCTCCCTGTTCAGATGTGTGTGAGACAAATTTTGCAAGCTAACTAGGTGTGGTGAAGAAACTGAGGGTTGAAAAAAATGCATGAAGAAAAGACTAAACAAACACCATAATTATCCCAGAACATTTTAATGCTTGTGATTTGAAGAAATTAATAATTAAAAGTGGCCATAAGAACTCAGATAAAAACTGTGGGTTTATTTTTTAAATCAACTCCAACGCTGAAGTAGCTCATCCAACAAAACCAGGGAAAAGGACATGGCCAAGGCTTTTCTGGGCCTTCACACCATTTACACAGGTTAGCTTGTTTATTCCAAAAGGGAAATGAGCCAGTGAGCAAAGCTCTTAACCCTGTAAGCGCTTTGCCCCAAGGTTGAGAGCAAGAAGAGTTCTCAATCACCTGATTACAAGCAGCTCATTCAAAGTCTGAACTTACATAGTCAAGCTTAGAAGCTCCTGATTTTATTGTATCAATTAAAAAAATCTGAAACCCAACAAAACCAGAGATGTGGATTTTCAATGAGACTTAAAAATGCTGTTCTTAACATCTCTTTATAGTCGCGAAAGGAGAATAACAAGCTTCTTAGTATTTATTTGTCTCCATATTTGCCTTGCACTTTTGAACACTGCACAGTAAACCCCCAGGGTTGAATTTTCTTTTGCCTGCATGATGGATCATCAGACATACAATTCCCATTATTGTTAATGGCAGCTGTGTGTCAAATTACTACACATGGCATTTAGATGCTAGTCCTCTGAGCTACCCACTTCCCTCTTGCAGTACAAGCACATAGAAAAATACACCCAGATATTGTTCCTTTTGAGGGTTGTTAGTTGGGAAGATTTGTGAGATAAAAAATTTGCTGAAAGATGTTATTACCTTAATACCAAAAAACTACACGTAATTTTCACTTTTTACTGCAGAGCCATCAATACTCTATATTGTGAAGAGGTCCAGAAAATGCCAGGAAACAAAACTTAAAGTTGATCCATAGGCCACCACCAGTGATAATTCGGGGGAACTCTGCTAGAAGTTAACACCAGTATATGAGACATAAAATGCTATTGAGACTGGGGTATTTTTCTTCCTTATTCTAGTACTATCTTCCAAAGAAATAGCCTGGCCTTGAAACTGCTGAATAGATGAATCAGGAAGTCACAGAAAGGGCAGTCATTATTAGAGACATATATGTTACTTTTGCCTTTGACATGGAATCAAAGCTGCTTGTTTGTGTATCAGAAACAACACAAGAAGACAGCTCTCCTCCTCCAGCATCACGCAGCACAAGTGGGTCCTGCAGTGCAATGCCACAGGACCAGTCCCACTGCTACAGTGGGCACACCCCAGGTGCAAGTCAGACGTAGCGGATGAGGGTTGTTATCAGCTTTTTGATTATATGCTTTTCTGCCTTTAGAGGTGAGTACAAGAAAATTGCTGTTAAACCCTTCAGGTGTCTTTTCCTCTCTTCTTCCTCTACACTACCACGTTTTCACACTCTGGCAGTCCAATTTTAGTCAACCTACTGGTGTTCAAAGGAAAATTGAAACAAACATGCATCTGCTTATAGCTGCAGCCTGTTTTGTTTAAAATATAAGTAGCCATCTGTAAGGGGAATAGACAGGTTACCGCTCTAAGCTATGAAGTATTCATAAAAAAGCCAATGCAAAGCCTCACCTTTGCCCCTTAAAATAGACAATGCTTTGATTGTGTCCCCAGAGACAAGTTCCAGTGTTAGAGAGGATAGTAAGTAGCTTACTCTGTCGTTAATATGTGATTATGTCATCTCTCTTAGCTCTCTTCTATTAAAGAGACTGAAGCCTACATATCTGAAAATTCCTATTTGAAAGGAAGTTGGGGGATTTTTTTGCCCCAGTTTGTGAAGTAGCTCAGTTGTAAGATGAACTGAATGGAGATTTTCAGGGACAAGTTTCTACGGCTCTTTTGCAGGAATCCTATTTAATAAGCTTCAGAACAGGAATTCTTCATCACATAATTTATCTTTATAGAGAACGAGGGAAGAGACCCCACTGCCACTGGTGCTTTCCTTTTGATCTGCAGAAGGACAGTTGTTTAGGAAATACTTGTTTCTAAACTCATTACATCCTTCACTGGAGCTGCACTGTCAATTGCACCTGAATAAGTCTGGAAATTTACCCTGCTGCAGCCTCAAAGCCGCAAGCCTCTTCCCTCTTGAAATGGAAGAGAAACAGATCATTTTCTTCTACAACACACTAATAAAACCTTGGCAGCATCTGTCTGCTGAGCTCAAGTCGATCCCTGTTACTACCAAGCTGAATTCCTGTTTGCAAGGATTATGTCAGATGTAAATCCCTTCTAACCTGGTTGCACAGCTAGAAATCCAGGCCAAGCCTCAGTTAGCATTTGAGACCTCTACCTTGTCAAACACAGAGGTCTTGAAAGATCTCACTGCAACAATAGTGAGATACAAAGCCTCTAAATGCTGTAGATCATGCCAACATCTCAAGAGGACTGTTGAACTCATTGTTCACTGTCCAAAAGTCCTTGGGAGTTTACGGTCTTACGCTATAATCTAAATCTTTTCATTTGAAGAGATGCTTCATGATGGATAGTGTAAATTACTTTAAAGTAACTTTTAGGCAGCCAGAATTCATGGTCTAGATAAATTTAACCAATGCCTTTTTAAGTGCCTTTATGAATTAACATTTTCATAGTTCCCTCCTGGAACCTGCAAGAAATAAAGGTCTACTGGTGATTATTTTCCTACTTTCCAATGTCCCAAGTGGACTTTTTTATTATTATTATTAAGATCCAGGGTAGAAGATATCCTGTTTATCTAGCTGGCATGTTAATTGCCACTAACTTGAGACCATTTTTCTTATTTTACAAAATAGATGTTCTGAAACCCGTCAATTCTTGTTTTAGGAAGAGAGTGAAAAAAAAAAATAATCCTTCCAAAAGGTTTTTCAGACTTAAGGAACTGTGGATTTGAGGAAGAAATGAGCAGAGGCACTTCTGTTTCAAAGTTTTGGCCTAAAAACGGCTCTCACATGAAATCATCAAGTCTGTGGCTCTGGGGTGCTTCACATAGATTTTCTTGGTCGTATTTTTCATAAGAATATTAAACATTAGCAAACCAGCACTCAAATTATTGGCCACTGTTAATCTTCTGTTTCAGATGAGTCACTTTTGACTTTTATTAGGAGGTGGGAAAATCTCTTTCATCTAATTCCCAGCATCTTCATTCATGCATGACAACTTGTCTCCATTCTCCGCCTCTGCAGTATGTGTGAAACAAGATGTCTCAGAAGTCTAATTCTAGAATCCAAGTACTGAGCCTAAAAAATTGCTGAAGTTTCTCATATATTTCTGTATCAGAGGCTAGAATTATTAATAGTGATAAAACACAGAGCCCTTTGCCCACTGCTTCTCTTTAGGTAGAGATACAGTGACTTTTACAAGAAATTGGCTTCCAAATATTCTATTTGAAGGGCTAGAGAAGAATAAGGGGTCTAATCTTTCAAGGACATACATAACTTAAGCCTTGTGCCTGCCAGCAGACTTCAGTAGGACGAGTGAAGAGGATACATTCAATTGTATGTCTGGGATGTTGCAGAATCAAGGCCTAAACTCTGGTGGTTGAAAGATGATCTAAATTGTGAGACTTCATGGAAGTGGCTAAATAGCTCTTCCCAAATGCAGCTTGACTTCTGCCTTGTAAGACGATAATGGCAGTGTCAGTTAACATTCATGTGTCTGCAAAAGAGAACTGGAAAGTAAAAGGAATGCCAGGCTGAGCAGAAAAGTCACTGTATTCTAAAGAGGCTGGTGATATGTTTCCCTACGAGGACTGCCTGCCTTGATATTTCTGACTGCCCAGGTCAACCCAAGACATCTGCCTGGGCCAGTCCTTGCAGTCCCCAAGAATAAAGGGCACTACTTAAGGACAGACCTTAAACTTCCAGAGCACAGAGGTGTACAAGTAGATCTGTTCCATTAAGGGCTGACTAAAGTTGGCTGAAGACTTTTGATGGAGTATCTTTCTGTTCAGAAACTTCAGTATGCCAAAAAGTAAACCAGCTTTTACAGCAAATTCATCAAAGTATCTGTGGGGGAAAGTTTCTAACGTCCAAGATGAAGTATTTTGAGAGAAAGAGGTAAACAGCTATTTGGGCCACTTACTTAAGAAGTGGGAAATGATCTTGGAAACATAAAGCTGTTCTACATCCTACAGGCATTTCCCTGCCACTGCCCTGGAGCAGAACTCCAGTCTCTCTTTTGGGGCTGCTCCATGTGGAGAGGCAGCTGCATGAGCACACGATAGCTCAGCCCAAGTCT
Source organism: Pezoporus flaviventris (assembly GCF_033815535.1). Lineage (NCBI taxonomy): Eukaryota > Metazoa > Chordata > Aves > Psittaciformes > Psittacidae > Pezoporus > Pezoporus flaviventris. Next base: position 1,475,897 of record NW_026892630.1, on the reverse strand, counting down.
GGCTTCAACTCTCATCTCCCACACCCTGGATGAGTGCCTACCATCACAGAAATGCTCCTTTACAGTCATATTCTTTCAGCTCTTATTTTGGGGAAAAATTCAAGAATACGCTTCTGTAATTCCACTAATGAAGAAAATCCATAAACTCTCGATGGACCAGAGAAACAATTTCTCACCACATCCACTGCACATACAGCTATTATCCAAACACGTGCCTTTGAACTTCTGTTCAACAACTCCTGCAGAGACCAGTTTTCCTCTGCAGAGGTCTGCCCTATGTATTCAAATTATGATCTTTTCAAACGGGTTTCCTCTTACTGGCTGTACGGGGTGTCACCGAACTCTGAATGCACTACACTCTCACCCGTCACTGCTGGTGACCTACTGTGCAGTTCCACCTACACCTGCGCTCAAACCATATTTTTGGCAAGTAATTATTTCTTCTCCTATTTCAGAGGAAGTAAACTGGTGCATGGTGAGAAATATTTCATCCTAATTTTTGCTTTCATGTATTTTTGTTTGGAGGAAGAGGGACATGCTAAAATACTGGCTTAGTTGCACACCTGAAAAATTAACAAGCTAAAATTCTTTTTTTGGTAGGCTTGATTTCAGTGAAGCCATATATCAGAAATCATTCTGACTTCACTTTCTCATTCTCCCTCACACACATGGTCTTACTTAGAAAATTTGCTTAAGTTCTAGAAAACCTCCACAGTTTTGGTAAACCCCCAGTGGATCTCCTGAGGGAAGTTTCTGTTAAATGATGTATCTTTATTCACCTCACTTAGAGTTTCTAAGAATAGGATTAATTAGTTTTAGACATCCCACTACCAAAAGGTTAAGTTCTTCTTCATTAGGAATGACCTCATCTTGTCTTCAGTCTCACACTGCTATCACCTGTAACGACACACCAGAGAGGCATCAGTCGTACCATGACTGAAAAGGCTGTTGGATGACTTGTTTATAACCAAAGCTTTAATTCATTAAATAATGGAGAAAACAACTTTTTAATGCAAGATGTGTTACGCCTTTGCAGACTGACTGCTTGTCTCATTGCTGCTATCACATTGGGGGCTAATTTAATGAATAATTAAATAATTTAGCTTTTAACTAAATTAATCATTTAGTTAATTCATTAATAATAATCCATTGCACTTCTATGGTGCCTTCCAGGCTAAAATATCAAAGTATTTCGCAAGCATTATGGGGAAGTTCACCCTTCCTCCTCCCGCACATAGCCTGGGCAAATGGATTTTGTATGATAAACTATATTAGTCAGCTTCAAAGACAGAAGGACACCAGTTTTGATTATGTGGTTGAAGGCAAGGAATGGTTCAAACAACCAGCTTGCCATTTTCAGCTGAAGTAGCCTTTCCTCTCAAAAGCCCTTTTCTCTTGCTAAAACAGCACGTGTGATGGGAAGCAGAATGGTACAGCACTGGGATATGTAGTGCAGGTTTGGGTTCTTGCTCTGCTAGAGACTTTCTGGGCAATCCATAGTCCCCAAATGCCTCAGCTGTCCACTGACACAACAGGATGGGTGCAAACAGCTCCTCAATTCAGGAAAAACACACTTAAGGCTGTGAGGATTTTGCACACTATAGTGAAGAAACCAAGCTGCAAATTTGCAAGTGCCAGCTCAAATTGATTAAGCATCATCCCCATGAATTCATGGCTCTGCATCTCATATCCTTGCATGGGGGAAAAATCGAGACAAAGGTCTGCTAAATTCAGACAGCAGGCTGGTGGCAGAACCTGGCACAAACCGAATATTTCTAGTCCTTTGTGTGCCCAGTTGATCCACACTCAACTCACATCTCAGCCAAATACCAACCCTTCCCCCTAGCTGAAGCCAAGATCTACCTGGGGGCCATTAAATTTTCAAGTCATTAGTAATATTTTCCTCATCAACACCCCATTGTTCCTCTTATTTTTCTCTCCTGGATACCTGAATAACCTGTGAAGGTAGTTTCCGTATATTTAATGCCATTTTTCAGTTTGTAATAATTTTAGTGTCTCAATCTGTTTCAACAAGGTGCTATTTTTAATACAGAACAGAAATTAATTTTTTTTCATATGCATTGAAAGAAGCTGATTACAAGGAACACTGTGGCCTGTTGTGCAGGGGCACAATTGTGAATAACTTTGCTCTTCTTTTTTTTTACTTTTTAGGCTTAAGAAATGCAAAAATTCTTAATGACCCTCCATAGTGACTATCTATCTATCTAAAGGAAAAAGAAAACATAAAATAAATCAGTATTGAGGGAGAATAAACTGACAAGAAGCCTAAGGGATCCAACTGTGTAATCCTGAAGGAGGGAGAAATAGAACAGCTTAAAAGAGCTATTGTGTTCTGAAGTGAAGACGTGGTGGTGCAGTATTTAACAAGGGAAGAATGGAGGCTGAACTGATGTGAAAATGGGGGGTAACATGGTGGCCCAGAAGGCCCTGGGAGAGATGCACAGCATAAGCCTGTTCCCACCTTCCCAAACAATGTGATGGTCGAGTACACAATTCAAGATCTCTAAGGGGATGACGGTGCAGAACAAGCACGATGAAACGCTTTTGACACCTACTTGGGAAGACAGCAGAGGAGGAGAACATCTCTGAGAAGTGGACAGTGGCAGTGCTTATTAACAGCCATAATGCTTATGAAGATACGAGTAGCATAAAAACTTCTGACACTGCAAATGCCAACTTCGAAAGTGTTGAAAACACCCTGATTTTTTCAGAGATTGAAATTTTTATATGTGTACCAAAACCTTAATCTAGGGATGCTTGAGGGTGGACAGAAGTGTTGTACAGAGCACTAGAGAAACAAGAAAAGTACCCCTAAGTTTCCTGAGCATCAGCTTGATTGAGGACAAAACAGCTCGGAGGTAGATAATGCTCATTCAGTGCGAAACATTACGTACATCTTTAGGACTGGTAAAACTGCAAATCCTAAACACACGCAGGAAACAGAAGCCTTCAGCTTCATATCTTTGCAATCTTCATGCTCCACTCTAGACTTACCTGGCGAACCACCTCTAGACTACTATTTCAAGGAAAAATAATGGGAAGGACAGGAATGGTATAAATCTTCAATGATATAGCAAAAGTTTGAAACAGAACCAATCCTGCTTTCAAGAGAAGTGTAGGAGGAGTTGGGTGATCTACAACTGGTAGCTAAGGAAATACTGACAAAGAATAATACTGGCTTGTCTCTTTTAAGGCAGGTATGTACTTAATGCAAAGCTGCTGTTACCCTGAAATTTAAGCATTTGCTTATGTGCTTTGCTGGACAGGAATGTCATTATCCTCAGGTTGAGTATATGTTGAAGTGCTTTTTCTGAAGAGAAGCAGAGCTTGCAAAAAGCTTCAACCATAGCAAACGTCTAGTCTACTTACAGAGGAGCTACAGTATATCAGCTGAGGTGTTTCCTTAAACAAAAACTGTGAATCCTATAAAATAGCTAGGTTTTACAAAAGAGTGATGCAGGAGCACTCAGAGCAAATGAAGATCTATTTCTTAGACATTCAATTGGGATTCTCACCATGCTGTTGTATTTTTGACTGCTGCATATGCAGATAATATTTAGTAATTTAACAGTAAATGTTATCCACCTAGCTGCCGTCACTTGCTCCTTCCCTGGTAATTATTATAAAGAAGGAGAAACACAGCGAAAAGAGAAAGTTAAAATTACCTTTCTGAAGACATGCCACTGTACTGCCTTGCTCAAAAGATGAGTTTGCTAATTATTTGTTACTCTGAGTGCAGTGATAAAGGCTTGCTAATATGCCATAGAAGAGCTTTTTTTTCCCATGGTCTAATTAAAGACAAAGTGAAACTCATAGAAGTCTGGCTGGTCCTATGAAACATCCCTTGTTAGTTGTATCCAACAATTGCTATGAGGACCTATGAAATTTTTGCTAATGTACACATTAATGGATTTTTAGTAGCACCATTTGCTGCTCCAAAGGTCATGTATGTTGTCTATTTAACCTTGAAAAGCCCATTGGCTAAAAGTATTTAGGAATATGAGGTGCTTTTCTGCCTAATTTGTTCTGTAAGTATCAGATGGAAGATGTGTCATTTGGAAATGCAATATAGCATAACAGCTAGACAGTCCAGCATAGGATTTTTCAAACAGCTCTGCGTATTAGCCATCTTATTTATTGACCATCCAGACCAGAAGGTAAAAAGAAAGCAAACGCAATTCTTCATTTTGAAATACTGTAAGGTTACTATTGCAATAACTTTTAAAACTACAAGTTTGAAAGGTAAGTGAATACAAAAGATCTTAACTGCTGAATTTTACACCAACATTATTTGGAACAGAATCCTTAGTCAAACCCAAATAAAAATATAAAGTGAGGCTTGCATTTGCACTATTTGGTCTTAATATACATCACTTCTTAAATTATTAATTGACTAATGTTTGCTAAACTCTTTGAAGATAAAAAGTACTCAGAGTGTTAAACACTATACTTCTCACCATTATGTATGCTAATTTTTAGCGGTTCAGCACATAGAATACTGTTTGTTCATATCTAGAGGATGCTTAAAATTGTCTCATTTATACATTTTCAGGATGCATTTAATTTAAGCAGGTTAATGATTCCTGTAGCATATTGAGGACGCTGCCTGGCAAATAAATGAGCTTGGAAGCTGACTCACGTCAAGTAAATTGAGACTTCAGGATACTGTCAATTCCCAGTGACAGTAAAAATCTCAGATTAAATCCTGCTCCTGGGATAAACTACAGCAAACCTCCCTTGGTTGCACGAACATCAGAATTCCACCCCTTTTCAGACTGGGCACCTGTGTGTTTCTTAAAGGAGCCAGCATTGCCAAAGCTGAGCTCTCTGGCATTGGAAGCCCTCTCACAGTGAGGGAGAACAAGACCTCCTGACTTCCACATCTCCTGTCCCATTCTAACAGCATTAATCACACCTGATGTTTGTGTCCTGAAGCTGATCCAGAGAATGCTTTCACGCACTCCAATCTCAATTGGATTACTTGGATTTTACTTGGATTACTCAATTACTTGGACGAGATTATACGAAGAGGGTAGATGCACAGGACCTTATTTGCTGATTTCTGTGGAGAAGGGGAAAAAGCCACATTAAAGGTGATTAAAGAGATTACCCTCCTCCCCAGAGGTTAAGAACAAGCTTGAAAAAGTGCTAAAAAGACACTTGTAAGGACAAAGAATTGCTGCAATTCCCTTTGATGGAGAAGAATCAATGCTTAAGTAGATTTACCACGATCAACACAGACATTTGCATTTGTTCATGCACAAAGCTGAGATAACATACTGGAGTTTACAACATGTAAATAAACCTGATTATATTACAGCCTGGCAAAAATGTGACCTTGTTTGGGTCAAGAATGACAAATTGGGGCTCAGCAGCTGCCCTTCACCCAGGCTAGCTCAGAGCCTGCTGTACTGGGAGCTTTCTTTGGAGATGTGGACTGGGAATTCTCAAAGGCTGAGGAAAGATACAAAAGTGGGCTTTTTCATTTCCTTCCTAGTAATCAAATATTTAGGTTACTACTAGCTGGGGCAAATCCATGATGTTGGTTAAATTTAAAAGTTTGTTAGTAGATTTGCAGCTATGCTTGTGTTAAATATGTAATACATTCCCTCCATTGAGAAAGCTTGGTTATACTACAGCAGCCTCCCACCCAATTCAGATGCAAATGGATAGTAGTGAGGAAAGGTTGGTCTCTTTATTTAGACCATTATTTTGATAACTCAGATTCACTGCAGAGTGGTGAGTGGTTGATCTTTCACAGGTACAGTGTTCTCCTCAAGAACATCCCAGGTAAAATACCACTTTCTCTAGCCCTACGTTTTCATGCTTCCACAACATTTCCTTAAGCTTCAGCCATGCATAACATGCTGACAAACTTAAACATACAATTAATTTGCAGTATACACTCTACACTGTTTAAAATTAAGTTTTGTTTCTCTTTTATTTTTTGTAACAACTGGAATCTCTGATTTTCTCACTTTTTCCCTACCTTAGCTAACTGAAAGATAAGCTTTTGCTAACACAAGTTCATGCACATCTGTGTTTCTATATCTTTAAAAGGCGTGTTTGTGGCAGCAGTGAAAACATTACCAGGCTGTATGAGGGATGTATATAGCATTTAGAAAAGTTTTAACCAGCGTAATAAAAAAAAAAAGAATGGAGAAATAATCCTTTGAAAGCCATGTTTGTGAATACAATTAACCTCTGAAATTCTATGCTTTTCGGCTTGCCTAGTTCAGCACTTCCAAGGGACCATTTATCTCAACAGGAAAGCATAAATACTCTGTAGTACTGACTCTATCAGTGTAACTTTAACTGAACATCGTCCCTAGAGTCACTTAAGGGTTAATCCTTTGCATCTCATGAAAGGTAATGGATTTTGATTAAACAGAGCACATTAGCAGCTTGCAAGTCTAAAGCAGATGCATACATTCAAGCTGTATATTTAATTTAAAACCAGCACCCTCAAAGAGGAATATAAGCCATTTACACCACCAGCAACTAATCCTAGAAATGTAAAGCAACTGACCTCAGTGAAATGGAAATTACAACCACGGCTTAGCTGTAATAATGATTTGCATAAGGTTTTAGTGGCAAGTACATTTAGAGAATAGTGAATGGATTCTTAATGAAAACAAGCCAACATTTGGGGTAAGAACCCAATGCTCTTTTCCCAGGTGTGTTTTGAGACATATATGTTCCCCAATAACCAGAAGTTTGCCTGCTTGTCTGAACTGAGGGGCAGGAATCCAACACAGCTTTCCATGGTAGCAAAGCAAGTAGTGGAGCCACAACCATTTTACTATCAACTTTGCCTACTGCCTTGATCTGGCCTTGGATCTAAGGCCAGTTCAAACTAACCGGATTAGTCTTTACTCACTTGCTGGTTGGAGGGAATGGAATTCTTCACCTTCAGCTTCTCTGCTCAGTGACTGTCCACATCACAGGAAATAAAATCAGGTTATTTCCATGTGATAGCCAGCTCCAAGCACAACAGAGACCTCCTGCACAAACTCATGGTCACTCATAGCTACTGGAGATCAAACAAAGAGGAGTGAGATAAATGCGTTGGGACAACATTGCTGGAACATGTCTGGTTTAGACAGTGACAAGCAAGTTCACACAGCTTTTCACACCAGGGTACTCCTGGGGGAATTCCTGCATGTAAAAAGCTCAACTACATGTGACATCAGCTTGTGTTGCACTGGCCTGAAAAACAACAATGGGTTGTGTCCATGTAGACAGAAAGGATTCTCATCCACAGCTCATCTGGTCCTTTCACTGAAGTTCTTCAAAAGTTCAGACAAATTATTGATAATGGCTTGGGGAGGAAAACACCCCAACCCAAACAAACAAAAGAAACATGATAAAAAGCCAACCCTAACCCCAGACTATGTCCAGAACAAAAGTCAACCACAAGAGAAGGAAATAAAATAGATGTGAATTATATGGTCTGCAAGCAAAAGGCCACCCTTGCTTTAAATTTTAATTATTAAAATTTTTCTCTTCTGACAACTGAAATGAATTTAGTCACTCATGCATGGTGTGAAAGTAGAATTGTCTGAAAATTAAATCAAAATAAAAAATGAAAACTACAAAGAGGGCTTTCACTGCTACCAACAAGGGAGCCATTCTTTAGAGGTGACATTTCACAGCAGTCCCTGAGAAATGCGATTGTTCATAGCATTAAGTAAATTATGGTCCCCGAACAGTGTGGAAATAATTGAAAATGTTTGCTGTTTTTAAGTAAATGCTATAAATCCCTGAAGGCTGTTAGAGTCTTGAAGTAGAAGAGAATAAAATGTTTCAAGCAGGAAAACATATGGGTAGAACGCCTGATGGTTTGGCTGACAATCATAAAACTTCACCCTAAATATCAGCTGGTAGTAGTTTTCCCTTTTCTGCTAACAGGCTCACTTTTAGAAAGTTTTCCTTTTCTCCCTCCTCCCCAGCAAACACTCACATGTGAAATGGCAATACTTAACTAGATGTGCCTTTTGCAGAAACAAAAATGTCATTGCATAAGCTCAAATGTAACATAAATAAAGGCCATGAACCATGTAATGCCACTTGTGTCAGAGAGGCAGAAAATATGATTCCCTGATTGCTGCCCCGTGGCCTCCAGAGCTTCTCTTTGTCACTCCAGGAGCAAGGTCTGCATTAGGGTTCCTGGTGCTTTGTTTGTAAAGAGCTTACATCTTTGGCAGCAGGATTCTGTGCAGTCCTGAGCCAGCTTTTTCTGTTTGTACATAACCTGCCGCATCTCATGGCTAATCAGTAGCTTCTGATATTCTTCTTGGAACGCTTTTCTCATCTTTATTACACTATATCTGCCATTTCTTCTAACTCCCTGATTAATGTGAATAAGGAAGCTTCTACATTTTTGTTGAAAGCATGAAAGATTGTTGCTTTGAGTACACTTGTCATTTTGTCTTATCACAACAGTGTAAGACTCCAGCCCCAACACAGATATATTTAATACATCCAGACTGTGACACATTCTTTCAGAATGAAGTCTCTAACACATCCACCCCACACCCTTCCTGACACAGCCCCGTGTTAACCAAGCTGGCTAGAAAACAACCACCACGCTCTAGTCATGTATGTAATGAACCATTCCTAGAAACCCAGGTTACCATTCCCTAGTGTCAAGCACAGGCGTGCTTCAGCAAACCCACTTGTTCCCTCTGTACATGCAACACACTTTCAGATCATGTCCAAGCAACAGCAACAGAAGAAGGAGAATTCAGCTACTTGGCTCACCAGCCATGACCCCACCTGTACAGAGCAGCTGCAAGACGTGGCATTAGCTCCTGACAAGTGGATTACTCACAGCAAGAAGACAATTCTATTACTCAGAGGAAGGAACAAAATGTGTCACCAAAAGGTTTAAGGACCATAGAGCGAATATATAAACATTGTTTAGGCATCTATTTATGCATATATGAGCCTCGTGGGATTCACAAAAGCACCTGCATAAGTTAGTCACCTAATTTGTACCAGTCATAAAGGTATTCAGAGGCTAATTGCTTAAGTGTTTTTGAAACTCCCAGTAGACGTCAAAAGACCTTTTTAAATCTGCTCTCCTGCGCAACCAGCTTTTTATGGACACTGTAAACACCAATGTATAAATATCTGTTCATGCAGTCACACAATTCTGATCTTATTTTTAAGGACTATTTGTGTTGTTAGAGGTTTATGTAGTCCTTGTATGCGGATTCAGATGAGTTCCGTCACAAATTTGTTACTAATCCACATGTAAAACTTGGCTGTGTGTTGAATCATTGCATCAACTGTTATGGTTTAAATAGAACTCTGCGAGAAAAGAAATATTATTCCATCCTTCAACTACAAATGTGGAGGCTTACCCTGAGACAGCATGACTGCTCCTGTGTACTTATATTTGAGTTTTGATTTAAAAAGCAAGCTTTCCTCTTCACTGGTTACAGCTTTTTATCCCTTACTTGAACTAAATTCCTTTACAAAAAACGTACATCTTGTATACAACTCACTGAAACAAAAAAAGAAAGAATCTCTCCTTTTTCCATTGCAAAGATTTGTGTGGATAGCCTGACTCCATTAATTTCAACTGGATAGACTCTGCACCATCTGTTTTCTGTGCAGCTGCTTTATTGTGGGGAGAGAAGACAAAAAAGCGCCCTTCTAAGCTCTACCGATGACATCCAGAAATAAGACTATAATTGGTGGGAAACCTTCTGAAGTCTGCTGTAATCATAATAGTCAAAGGGATTAGGGTGTGATCTAAAAGAAGAGATGCAGATTAGGGTTTTTTTCCAAAAGGTTTTGAAACCTACATATCAGACCCTTTCCAGACCCTCATCCCTAAGAAGCAAAATGAAATAAGCCCACCAGCATGAGAAGCAATTAAACTCAAATTTATATAAACCTGTGTTTCTCACTGTTTTACAGAACATACCAGACAGGTAATAATCCATCAAACAGTGATTACAGTGCATGTAACAAGAAGGCGGTATACTAACATAAGCCCACTGCATACAGTCATTAGAAAGAAGGGCAGTACATTAATTTTGGAACACAATCCTGGTTTGGAGTAATCTTAATCTCTGTCTATACCAGTGAACTTAATGATACATCTGCACAGAAGCAGAACAGACTGAGTTCAGCCCAACTATCTCCAGAATAGAATACAAACTCCGAATTTCAAGAGGGTGACTCATTTCCAAACAGGAGCTGGGAAACCTATCCCTCAAAACACTGCACAACTGTAGCTCAGAAGATGTGTTCAATTTATTACATGTAATATGTCACTAGCAAGACACATACGTTTTATTCTGGTTTTTATTCACGCCATTGTGCTAAATCTGTGGCAAACTACCTCTATTAAGCATACCTAGCACTAATAATAATAGTGTCTGTTTCAGGACTATACTCAGTATCAGTCATTTCATGATCTGAAACCCACTGCATCTTCATCTTAATACTTCCAGTAGCTTCAGTCACATTTGTAAATGTTTTCTTGGTCCCAGAAACAATTTATTTGTTTTATTTATTTGTGCTTTAACTTTCTATGATAAGAGCACTGCCTTTGCAGAATTAACCGATGTTACCCATCTATTTATGATTTAGGTAACCTGTTTTTCCCAGCTTTAATAAATAATGAAGTCCGGATGGTTTTGCAATTGGGTTCTCGCCCTCCTGGAGCCATGACATGAGCCGGAACAGAGTACTGATGCCAGTCAGAGGAAGAAGCTCATTCCTCTGCCAAAGTAATTCTCAGCAGAACACAACAACCACATAATGCAGACTGCTGCTATAAATATAGCAGCAGCCTGGTAAGGAGTGGTATGGGAAATGCGGGCTGCGGTTCAGCATCTCCCACATACTGAGTGTCTCTTCAGAGGCTGCTGCCTCCTCTGAGAGGCTGAGCACCCTCTGTTCCTGCCTAAAAATCAAACTGGGACCCTTAAATGAAACAAAGCTTGGTGTATAGATAACACCTCAGTAAACCAGACAGCAACAACTAAGGACGCACACTTCCCATAGAAGACACTCCGATTTGCTGCATGCCATGAAGCTGAGGATGGGTTTTGATGTTGTTAGGGAGCAATGATTACACTCTTTATCTAATACATGTTCTGAGGGAAGCAATCCTTCTGAGCAGGACAGTCATTGTGACTTATATACACAGATCAATAGAGAGGTGGAAAACATCCTCTGAGAACCTACATGTTCACAAAGACATTTTCCAAAGGGTTTTCCAGTTCCACTCTTACATTTTCTGTGCTTATTGTCTACACAACCTTGTGGTCAATAAGCTTACACTGGTGATGGTCTAACAACCGTTGCGCTCCCTCAGGACAGTCACCTGTATGGCACTGCTGGAGCTCTTTAAACGATTTTGTTTGAATTTCAGCTGCAGACACTGTTGATAAAAACCCTGAAACTTTTTTCTGAAACTTTGTCCCAGAGGTGTGTGAAGTCCTGCGCGACCCTGTCACGCTCATTCAGCGTAAAGCCTCCCTCCTCTCTGCAGACTTCAGCAGCAAACGATTAGCAGAGCAGAATACACCTCTGCCAGCACAGCCCTGTTACCTCCTATTTCAGGCTTTCACAGTTTTCAGTGTGTTTATCTCAACTTTCATCAGGAATGGTGAAGTCCTTCTGGCTGAACGGAGGCACACAGAGAATTAAAGCAGATTTTAGCAGAGCAAAGAATTCAATCTGAGTCTCCTGAGCCTCTTGCTCACACCACATCCAGCAAATACCCACCATAGCCAAGCAGCACAGCACCTGAACACAGCCCACCTGGGCATTAAGTCTCTGCAGACTTAAGCTTCTGCTTCGGGAGAAGGGAATTTTTACTTCCCCATGTTCATTTACACAGCCATTTTGTAACTGATCTCAATTCACCTGTGTTGAAAACAGCACATGTTGTGGGAGTGGGATTTAAGCTCCAAGGACTTTAGAATGCTTAAACCATAGAAATTTACATGTTATACATGGCAGAGTAATACTATATTTACCTCAAACATTAAAAACCTGAAGTGTTTCAGACACTTAAATACTTGCCTTAAAGCAAACACTATAAACACCTTGTAAAAGTAAAATTCCCAAGTGCTGGTACATAAACAAGCTGCAGGGAGAAAACAAAGAAAAGATAAAAAAAAAGAATCATTGCAGGATAACAGCAAGTAAATAAAACACAGCTGAAATTGCAGAGTAGAAATTCAGGGCTTCTTTTAATGGGTCGTGTCTTTCTAGCTTGCTTACTACAGCGGGCCATGAGCTATTCTTAATTACATCAGTATAAATCCAGAGAAACACTATTGAAAGCCTGAGCTCACAAAACCACATTTGAGAGCCAGCATAACTGCTTTTCCCATCCATCTCCTCCTTCTTCTGGTTACATATAGCATAGATATTGATAGCTCAGGCTCAAACTTTCAAAACCTTTGGGACTGCATTATTCCAGAATAAATATAAAATTAAAGTAGCAGCATAAAGAATAAAAAGGCTATGTATTTATTACAGAAAATAGACCAAAGCAGTCATTGCCATCAAAAAAAAGGAGAAAAGCCAGACCCTTGTACTACTTCCCATCCCAACACCTCTGTGGCGCCATTGTTACCTTCGAACTGCTTCACCAACATCAGCAGGGCATTGCAAGATTTTGCTCCAATAGATGGATGGGACTAGTTAGAGAGATGAAGGCTGTATGTCCTGCCTTGGTCAGAGGGAGAAAACTCACTTTTCTGTGGACTATGTGCTGGGGCAGGGGATGCCGTGGTGTGGGAAGTGGTCAGAGCCACTGTAAACATACATAAATGCATCATGTCCCTGTGTAGGCTAATAGTTTCTTATAATTGCCCTAAAGCCTTGATTCAACAGAGCTGCCAAGAAGAGGGAAAAAAATCCCGTAGCCCTGTATTGTGTATGTACACATCCTAAACAGGGGTCTGCAAACCACTATTTGAAGTTAGAGAAAAATACTTGTTGCAGTGTAGATAGGAACACCACCACAGAAGTGTTTTCCTAGTGTCACAAGGCTCCTCTGCGTCATGCAATATGGCAGCATTTACATCTAATTTCCTAACTTCTGGGAGTTCCTGAAGGAGAAAGGTTTCTGTTTGGAGCTGTCAGTGTCTGTTTTCTAACAAACTGACTTGGCCAAAACATTTGCTTAGTATGTAATAAGTAAACCACCAGCTTTGGTGGTCCTACTGTGCATATAAAAAGTTGTCTTTATTACTACAGTGGCAACAAAAACAGTGAAGAGACTTTACAAGCAAGAAGGAACACATAAAGACTGGGTGCATCTGGACTTTGAATAATGTATGAAATGCAAATTTTAAGGCTAGCTTGTAAGGCGAATGCAGTCGCCAAGAGAAACTGGAATTGTCTGATCACTCTGGCTCATTGATCTTCAAGGGATTAAGTGCAAATACTCTGGTCCAAGGTGCTTTTCTCCATCAAACCTTCTCTGATTCAATATTTAGATGAATTTCAAGCTACAGTGAGAATATCACAGGCTCCTCAGGCAGCTGTAAGTCTTTCTACACAGCTTTCAGAGAGTGAAACAAGCAAAAGTGTGAAGCCACTTCTTGGTCATGCAGCTAAGAACCAAACCTACAGTGCTCTCCCCCTCCTCCAGGCTGCCAGACTCCTGCTCCTGACTCATTGGTAGCTTACAGTTTCAGCTGATTTCACGTGGAATGCAGAAATACTCTTGGAACTGCGACATCTCACCCTTCTACCCGCCTTGGATCCTGAATGCTGAGCAAGGAGGAAGGCAGATCACTGGTTTCCAGGAGGGTTCTCCAGCTCAAGGCTATTGCACAGCAACAGTGATGCTGTCTTTATCACCTGGGTGCATTTCTGGGGGAAGGAGGGGTCTCTTCTTCCACAACTTCTCTGTGGGTACCTCTGGTGATCCTGGAGCAGATCAAGGCAGAGCTGCACCTTGGAGCTGGGATTCCACAACAGCTTTACCCTCTTTACAGGTACACTGTTGTGACCACTGTGCTGGGGTTTTAAACCAAATCCTCTTCCAAAGTTGATAAATGGATGCATCTCTACATGAGTGGTAAAAGGCTAAAAGAAAACGTGAGTATAGCAAGAGGCAAACAGCTAAAATTCAATGCTTGGAGTCTTTCCTGCAGCTCTTGTTCCACTTTGCATGTGGTGTATGATCTGTACTGTGAGCACTGGCAAACCTTTCAAATGCTGAGACTTTTCATAGTGCTGAAGCATCTGTGTCAGCGTTTTGGATTTGTGACTGTACAATTTGCTCACCACCATGCCCAGAGCGTACAACAGTGCATTTTTCTGGCACAGGTACTAAAAGGCTGCCTAGCTTACATTTGCTGATACAACTCCTATGCTGTGAATTGCATGTTCACCAGGGTTGGTCATCCTTTCTTATTCATCCTTTGGGCTTTCATAAGTGGTATTCTAAATGCTTAGATCCACACCTAAATATGAAAAATAGTAATTAATAGAAAAAAAAATCTGTGCAATTTTACTTGCAGTGGCAAAAGAATGAAGATTATAAATGTACTTTAGAATCAAGTGTTTAATATGGAGAAACTTCACAATCAGTAAATGTTAAAAGGAATCTCTTCATCCTGTAATCTGTGATGCTTATTGAATGCAAAGTACTAAATGATTACCTCAGTAATGGGCAATCAAGCCATGGTCAGGAACTAAAAACAAAACAGCAATGGACTTTGAACAGTTTGCCATAAATATAAAAATCAGAGCCCCATGGATCACCGGGGATGTGAATGGCATTGATGCATCAGAGGGTTTTAAATCCCAGAAGATTTTGCTTCTAGTGAGGGAGTAAAGTTAGTATAGTAAAGAGGGGCACATGATGGACAATACTGCTTCATTCACTTTTCCCACATCACCTGGATGAAAACAGTCATCAATTATCTTGTCTTTGCTACGACCAGCTTGTTACCAGCTGGACACTGCACATCTGAGACGGCATCTGATCCCTTTCTGGCAGATACAGTGGTTAATCTGTGTGCTCTGTGAACCTGTTATCGAGTTCCTCTCAGACATCAGGAGAAGCATCTGTGGAAAGGTTTGTCTGCAAGTCCATCCTTCTGAGCAAAGAGCTGCCATCATGCTCCAGCTGGTGATGGGATGTGACAGTTGAGAGGTGAAAGGTAGCGGGAGGGCAGCCCATGGCCAGTCTGCTGGTGGGATAAAAAGAGACATTAGTGGTGTGTGTAGGGGACCAGCTCAGCAGGATCTAGTTTCTAGGGGTTTCCTGGATGCTACATGTGCTTACATGGTGTCCTCACAGCATTTCTAATCATGCACATGGTTCTCTGAGTGGGGACAGGACCCAAGGTGCTGCTCACTGCAATGCCAGCTTCTGGACTTCAGGGGAGAAAGAGGTGGTGAGGTACAGAAGTGATGAGATTGCTTTATAAATTATTGCCTCTCTTCAGTTGACACATTTTGAGCTTCAAAAGAGGCATAGGCACTGCTCATTTAGGGTTTAGACTGTAAATCCTTTAAAAAAAATCCTTGAAAAGCAAAGGCAGACAATGGCAAAAACAAAACTTTCCTCTCTTCATTTATATTTTAAAATACTTGGGCTTGTCAGTAGGATATAATTTGTGATCCCTGCTCAGAAGATGCTCAGAACTGCCACAAAACTGCCAAATGACACCAACTTTTGCTTTATTTTGCCCTTGCTGCTCTATATTTTTAGAATGGGCCAACAATAAGCTATATTTAACATAAAGTGTTAAAGATAAAGTTCTTTCGAGGCTTAAACCCTGTACATGGACTTTCAGGTCTTCATGTTCAGGTTATAAATCAACTGTAAATTAAAACTCTGTCAAAACATAGGATAAAATGGCTCTTCTAGATGTGCTATTGTTATATATGGTATAATATACCGTGACTAGTTTCAGAATTGAATTTCCTGCAATGCTAACAAGTGTGTTTCCTATTTGTGAGTGATGCCCATTAACAGAGATACTTTTATATAACAGCTCAGGCAGACAGCTGCCCACTGCTGAGGTTTCTGTTAATCACAGTTTCATAGATCTACAGATTTTAGACCATTGTAGCTAATTTCCTCTGTACTACTCATCTTAAGAGTCATTTTACAGAATAGCTTCCTGTAGTTGTGCATTATATTTAACCCTTCCCCCCTGACTGGCTAGAAGTGCAAATGAAAATGCCAGGGAAACATCATAGTTTATCTGCTGCCAAGTGTTAAGACCCCAGTACAGTAGGAACACTAGATGTGTGATAAGTTGCCGTGTGTCTGCACATACATATTCAAGAGACGTGTTCCCTCTAGCCACTTGTTGCTTATGCTTTTGCCAAAAATATCTGGGGCCAGATTTCCATTAAAAAAATACCAAAATTCCAAGAGAAAACTTTGAGGAAAATGACATTATTTAGAAATAGTGATAGCAGATAACTACTGCTATCTCCTTTACACATCAGCGGTTACATTTTGCAAGATGGATACTTAAATTCTACCTGAAAAATATGCCTATGCAGATACGTGCAAATAGGTGTAATTACCCAGCTGCAAATATTCTCTATTCAGAAGCCAAAATGCTGAGCAAAATGCAGGTGGCCAGATTTGGCTCAGGAATTGCATATGAAAATGGCAGTCCAGAGTATTGCTGTCTACCTGGGTTCTGGGCTTCTCCCTTTGCTGTTTCTTGACATGCTGTGATGTCCTTCAGGAGACAGGGCATCCAGGACATCAAAATTAAACTCTTGGGAAGGAAAACAGCCTTTTTCTGTTTCATCTCTATAAGGCTGAGTGCATAACCTCAGCTCATATTGGTGAGTACTCAGCCAGTGAGTACTTCCACCAGTATCAGTACAAAACCATCAAAGCTGCTCATAGCGTGGACACGATAAACTGAATTACAGATGTAATTTGTTCATTTTTTGGAGAAATTTACACAGATTTTGTGCATGTGAATAGCTGCCACTTGCATATAGATATCAAAGACCATGCGCAGACATTTCCTCATACAGGTAGAGAGGCAAATTAAGCTCCCATCTTTGACGTCTGCTCCTTAAATATAATAAAATTCTTATGGACTACAGGTGCATACCGCTTACTAGAGTTAGGTAGGGAGGACTGAGATGTCCAAGCCCTGGGTTTAGAATAAACTAATTCTCTACTACCTGAAATTTTGAGCTCAAAAATTCATCAAATTTATCTCATTATCTTTCATGGCATAAGGAAATGCAGTTAAATAGCTGTCATGGTCTGGAGAAAGCACAGAGCAGCATCCCTTATCACCCCATCCTTTCTCACACTCCTCTTTTGTGCTGCAGCAGGGCACTGTTCAGAATAAATAAAATAGGGCAAGGGAAGATTTTGGTGTTTGATTTTTTTTTTTTCCCCCATTGGAAAATGTCCAAAACCTAAAAGGTTTCATTTCTCTCTGCTAGATTTTGGCTGGCTGCTGAGGTGCTGTTATGCCCAGTTTGACAGCATGGGAGCTGCTCTGTATTTGTCCAGGTATCCTGGCTCATTCACCAGCCCAGAGGCCTCATCTCCAGAAACATACCTGTAGGAAAGGCCTAAAGGAGCCTGAAATTTCAAACCCAGCCCAAATCCTGGGTGCCTTGATTCACTTCAGTGTTGTCAGACCCTGCCAGACCAGATTGCTTCCGACAGCCATGCAGCTGGCTGTTCCCAGTTGTGGTGGATCATCGAGATAACAGTTTGATTTACCAGGATTTTCTTTCTGATAGGAATTCTCATGTGTTCATTGGTTTTATTCCAACTTTGAACAAAACATTTTTGAACTGCCAGAATGGCCAAAGGAGCTGCTTTTTCAACGGCATCACACCATTTCTGACTTTGATTTTTAAAAGAACTTGTTCATGTCTCCTCACATTTATCCCAGTCAGTCTTTTGTCTTGTTGTATTCTCATTGTCTCCTTTTCCCCATTGTATCCTGTGTCTGATTATCATTTAAGTTCAGCTCAAAATTCTACTGCAAACAAAGACTTTTCTTGCCCTCTACCCTGTTCTCGTCTTCCTCCACCCCAGCTTTTCTTTTGTTTCTTCAGCTGCAAAATAGGAGCCTCGGAAATCAGCCTGAAGCTGAACTACATTTCCTTTGGATGTTTCTCCTTTTCTGATCTGGGTGCTCTTGGATTTCATAATTCCCTCTTGCTCCCAGTGTCAGATCTCCAAACTTTCTTATAAGTGTTTATTTCTTATGGTGGGAAAGAGACGAAAGTCAAGCAAAGAAGCATGCTCTGAAATAGGTCATTCTGTTAGCAGAAACTGATCGCAAGAATAAAAATAAATCACATAGCTCTGACAGTTACTCATTTTAAAAGGACTGATGGGAGACAAGCATAAGAACAAAAGCCCAAAAGCAGATTTGAACAAGAGGGCGAGCAGCATAGATCTGAAAACCTAATAAAGCCTCAGCCAAAACAATTTTAAAGAGGAGAGAGTTCCAGCAGGAGGTAGCATATGCTGGATTCAGCCTGATTAGATGAAACAAATAGAGGCACAGTCATCATTGTGAGAGAAAAACTTCCTGAGTCAGCATACACAGACCAGCCAGGAGTAAGACCATGAAAAAGAAGTACAAGACTCTCAGTAACCTTGTGTATGCCATATGCTAAATATAAGCAATCTTGTTCCAAAAAAAAAGATTCTGCCAAAACAGACAGAATCCAGAGAAATTACTTTTATTTTCCAATGGAAAAGGAAAAAGATTAAAATAATAGGTAACTTTAATAAGAGGAGGCATTCAAGATTTACTCATTTTTATAACAGGGAAATAAAAACAAGAGGAGGTTTTCTTATCGAATAAAAGAGACTACAGTGTAGCCAAGTTAAATGATCCTATTCATCATTTCCCATAACAAGATGATACTGAAAATAATGAAAAATAGTAGGACCCTTTGTATAATGTGTAATTAATCTATGTAACATAGTCTAACTGGATTTAAGGGGAAATGCGTGTGGGTATGATTCAGCACCATTACCAGGAGCTACATTCATACATTGATTTCAGTTTTACAAAAAGAGCATTCTTGTAAGTTTTCAGGCCTTTCCTTTTCTTTCTTTGTTTGCAAACAAGATCTGGATGACCATTAAGATGTTAATGAATTGCAAAATAAAACAATTAATTAGCCCAGAGAGGTAACTAAAGTACAACCCCTTCCAGTGCATGCTCAATAGGCTAACAAACCCAGAGTTTATAAAACAGGCACATCTCCCAGAACTGAAACAATGTACATTGAAGCTGGAAGAAAGGTTTCCATTGACTTAATGGATATTGGATCAGGCCTTCAGGAGGAAACATAATGATCACATTTAATGCCAAGCACCAATCGTCCAACAAGTACCAAGTGTGGGAGAGCACTCCATTCAGGTAAGCCTGCCAAATTCAATGTGCCTCGGTGTTCCCACCTCTCTGGAATCCCAAAGTGCTTACCAGAGCTGTACTTTTTCACTGCATTTAAGTCCATCAGAAGCTGTCAAATCCTAAGACAAACTGATATTATTTAACTGTAAAAAGAAATAGAAGACAAATGAGTAGTTTTGCAGGGAGCTTTTTGGACTTGAGGACATCCAGTAATGGCTCCATACAGAATAAAACTACTTGTTTTTTTGGACTTCCCAGCTGTATGCTCACAACATTCCTAATTTCTGACTTAAATCCATGTAAAACAGAATTGATTGAAGCGAGCATCAGTTTACACTGATGATATAAGCAGAAGGGCAGATTATTCTTAATTGGATGGGAGCAGCAGAGAATGGTGAATTCAACACTAGTTCTGTCTCAAGTTTGATGGACCTGGCCTGCATGGTTAAGACGTGTCTCTAGATGAGCAGTTATAAATCAGACACATTTATATGTCTTTCTAGTGTGTTGCAATTTCTCCTGGACTTTTGCTGTGGTTTAGTTAAAAAATGTTTTTGGTAGCATATAAATTTTTACATGTATTTATGTATATGATATTTAAACAATGAATGAAAAGTCATTTAAAATAAAAATTACCCTAAAAGGAATCTATAAAGAGTATAACCTATGTATACAACCAGATAAACAACATATCTAAAACTGTAGGAATCTCATCTGCAGCTAAAACACCACCTAAAGATGCAATTCTCTATTCTTTTTAAAGTCAACTTCAGCTAGCCCTTAAAGTTTCTATAAAGCACAATTCACAATTCAGGGTTTTGCTGAGATGTTAAATTATACTTTCAAAATATTTAAGATTCATTTCCTACTAAGTGCCAAACTATATTTCAGGAAAAGAGATGTAAATTCATAGTGAGAATTTAAGTAATGTATTCTGTGAGAGAACAGCAGAGTGCCACATTTCTTTTATAGTGACACATTAACCTCCTCGTATTAGTATGTTGAAAGGAAAAAAAATCCGTTCACTCAGGAAGACCAAAAGGCTTTATTTTCCCCCATTACTGTTTGTTTGCATTTTTAAGATTCCTTCAAAGAAAAAAGCTTGATGCATCCATGGGAAGGGAACTAGATAATTTCCATGCTAGCCTTGTGAGGCTACTGACAAAACAAACTGCAAGATCTGGCAATAAACAGCTCAAACCCGTACAAGACCTGTGTGACTGGAGAAAAGCAAGTAAAATATCAACAGTAGGTGTTTTTATGTAACACAGGATGGGAAATCATTGGTCATTCAGTTAAATTTGCCACTCAGAGTGATTTGGGATGCTACCAGGGAGAAAGAATTACTATGCTTAGAAAATATGTGTATTTGTATTTTTCACAGCATATCAAACTGTTCCCCATTACTGGTACAGCCTCTGCATGACGTTCAAAGTTAATCATGGTGGAAAAAAAAACAAAACATTTTGGTGAGTGAAAAACAGAAAATGTATATAAGATTTACTAAAAATATTTCATACCAAACAATGCTGATATTTTGTTTGAAAAACAAAGCTCCAAAAGCAATAGTTTAAGTAAGGAGAGGACATGCAACTGATTTTGTTTACCTCCGTGTCTATAAAGCAGCCAGTGTAAGGTGTTCTGGATGCTGGAGAAAGTATGGAGCTTTGAAGTAGCGCTGATTTGCCTGATTAAAGGTAGCCATGAGAGGGGATGGGAGATTAAAAATAATGCCTGACATGGGTCCTGCTGAACTTTCCCATGAATGATACAGACACAAGGAAGAGACGTGTGGATTTTATTCCCTAAAGACCCATGTTGGGAAGCTCTGCCAGTACAGTATATAGGGAGAGGGCTGGAGGACACGGGGCTGGAGGAGATTGAAAGAAATTCAGCCTTCTGCAAGGGCACATACATGGAAATTAATAAAAACTACAGCTAATAGCCAGGAGCTGCTGTTTTAAGTGTTTCATCCAAAGGCTTTTCTAGTGCAAGATGAGAACTTGGTAACAAGAACATGTACAGGGTGCCTGCAGCAGCTCCTCCCCACCACCTTCTTCCTCTCACCCCATCGACTTTACTCAAATGTGGCCTGAAATAAATTTTCTTCATGATCAAAGCACAGTTTCCTCTTACCTTTATACCTGCTGCATCCCTCTTTACATGACAGAGGTGAGTGAAGCATAAGGCTACATGTGCTTACAAGCAGCTAAGGCTCTTCACTCTTCACTTTGCAGGTCACTGAAGTTATCACGATGCTCATTCCTATTTCCTGCCCTTTGCCTGGTTTTTCTTCTCTGTCTCTGGCCCCATAAATCTTTGCTGTACTGTTACTCCCAAAATAGAAAGGGAAAGTGGCCCTTAAGATTCTTATGCACCCTCCTGAAAAAGGAAAAATATTCTTCTGCTTCTTCAAACCTGAGGAGGAACTCTGACACAGGCATGTGTTTTAGCTACTAAGCTGCTGTAAAAGGTGGCTGTGGTTACTGCCTCCACTTCCTGCTCCACCTGGCTTCACCTGACCTTGGCATCAACAGCAAACAGAAGTCTTGTACTCAAAGTTGACAAATTAATTCTGGAAAGGGGTAATGGGCTCTGAATCCCATTTTCACAGCATCTGCTATCTCATGGATGTGGGTCAATGCTAAACCCAGGATATATGGAGGATTTCAGTGGCAGCCCTCTCCTTAGTATTTCCTAAGGCAAGCTTAAATATTCCCTGTTTTACTGGCTGCCTGCTTTGAAACTCATTCTGAGGTACATAATCCTCTTCATTCAACCCAGAGGGAATTCTGGCATCTCATTCTCGCTCTGTGAACTCTGCCCCTGGAACAAGGCCTGCAACCACCAGGCATTGCTCCATTCCAAAATACCTACTTCCATTTATGAGGCTGAGTTTTGGGTTCTAATGGCAGTAACCATCTGAGAGGGGATGTACTAACCACTTGCATGACAGAGCTCAACCGTTGCCTTGGAACCTTGTATTCAGCTCTTAGTGCAAAACCGTGGGATAAGTACTTTTCTTTGTCATAAGTTCCTCATCAAGAAATGTAACCCAAGAGAGGTTCCTGAAAGAAGCAACATCCTTAGAGGCAGAGAAGGAACAGAAGAGCTTGTCAGGTTTTGCACTCCTGAAATGATGTGGGTTTTTTACCCCCTGAGGAGAATTTCAAGTCTAAATACTGTGTAAACAAGGGATCTCTTGTAAATAAATTTAAGGAAGGGGTAGATATTCTGCAAATGTCTGAGAGAGAATTGTCCTTCAGCAGGAAAAGGAAGTTATTCCCCTTCAGATCATTTGGATCCAGGCATGGTTTCTGAATTCAGACTGTCAAACCACAGCAACATGTAATGCAGTCAGACAAGACAGCAGTCTTGTCAATACTTAAACCAGTTCCTTCCCCAGAGGAAGGCAAATGTGTATTTTCCAAAGAGGATAAAATTTAAAGTGGAAACCCATCATCAGCTTTGGAGTGAGTCTCAGGTGACCCCATTCATTATCCAGTTGAAATATTGTTCTATATACATGGATTGCTACAGCCTGAACTTCCACGTAATCTGTTTTTTGAGACCTCGTAGCAAGTCTACCAACTGCCTTTGCCTACTCTCCAATCTTCTTCACAGCAGGTCTCAGGGCAAAGCAGGGAACTCTGAATGACAGCCAAGTCAAGCAGATAAAAACTATTGAAAAAATATAAATGGTCATGTAATAAAAGTAATCATCAGTAACATCACTGTTCTTTAAAAGTCAGCATAAAGAGTCCAGGCACAATAAACAGTTATTGCTTTTGCCCCTTCTCTGCTTCAGTTATTCTCACACTATTGCTTGTTGCATCTCGTGGACATTTGCCATCCTCACCTACCGAAGGGAATGATGTGTAAACTGAACAGCTTCAGACTCGGGAATGTTTCAGAAGAGAAAAGACACAAATCTTGAAATGCTTTAGCTGTTCATCATAACAAAGTCTACAGACTAAATTAGACCTGCTGAGCAGCATGGTTGTGACCATACAAAGTCAAATTTAGGTGGCTGGGGGGTTCTTCAGTTCTCAGCATTTTCACTCCTGATAAGGAAGCCTTCCTCTTCACATCCCTTTCAATGGGGTTTTTAAAAAATTGTTGTTGTTTGTTTTTTTTTTTTAATTACTATTTTCTCTTCTGGTATCTTCCATCTGCCATGAAGGTTTAACTGCTTAAACTTTTCCAGAGCTGCTGCTCAATAAGTACCAGGATTCACGGGACACTGGAGCTCTACCAAGTGAGAAATGGGAGCTCCCTTCTCATTGCACTGGCTTTGAGTCACAGCTGCACACCGGTGGTTTTCTGGCAGTGCCTTTGATTGTGTCTGTCATCTCATGAGCCCTAAGAACCATCCCATTTTCACAGCTTCTGAATGCTTTTATAATTAGTTCTCCACCTTCCATAACATCTCCTTGTCCCTTAGTTAAATGGGCTAAGTGTAAGTGCCAAGAGCCCAGCTGTGTGAATAGAGCAGGACTGAGACTGAACGGAGAAAATCCTGGGAGCTATTGATCCAGTTGATTTCCCAACATATTTCACCATGCAGCCCAGCCTTTTAACAACACCTAGGAACACAAGACCTGACTCTGACGGCCACTGAAATTTAGCATTTAAATTTTGAAAGAGTTTATATAAATGAATATTTCTTGGCATTTTCTTTATGTGTTATAAAAAGCCTCTCTCTTGCTTCAGTAGTTATAATGCATATATACTCTTGAACCTACAAACTCATTTTTTTCTTGTTTGGATGCCAAACAAATTTATCTCCAGCTTTCATCTATTTTGAAAAAGGCTTTTTTGTTTGCTACTGTTATGTCTGCTGTATATACCAAGACTGTAAAGGTTTATCAAGTGTTAACAGTGTTTGTCTCTAGGTTTTGCAATTGTTTTCAGATACATTTGATGTGTTTTTCTTATGTGCAGCTATATTTCATTAGGAGAATGTTATGGTTTTTATAATCTTTGAGTGCTAGTTTTAAGATAGATGTATGTGACTATCTTGTCACATTTAATTATCTCCTCCATCAAATTCAGTAAGTGGTCTATTAAGACTGAAATGACTGGTTCAAATACTCATTAGAAAAGGGAGATTCCATGGTACAACAAAGAGGAAACTGATTTTTTATTTCTGATTCTACAAGAAAGAAAGAAGAAATCACAATGCTTAAAGGATGTTTAATCTCTTGTAGGAGATAAAACAATCCAGAACATTTGCTGTATGTTACTGGCTATATGTTATGAGTTATAAATCCTGTGATCATTGGTTCAAATCCAGCTATGTAAATGGAGAATGAAAGTTATCATAATAAAACAGCTAATTGGTGGCCTGTATAAATGGGTTGTTTTCAGTTAGTTTCCCATGGATAGGTCACAAGAATCCGCTTGGGCTCACTATGCAAAGCCGGCATGATTTTACACTTACTGGAAATGGCTGAACACTATAACAAAGCACCAAAGTAACTTTTCCTTTTGCAGTAGAGTCAAGGGCAACGTTACATCGCTATCTGGACTTGACCTTGAGCCACTGAGAAAGCTATCTGGCTTTCTGCCCACTAAGAAGTTATTCTATGACTGGTATCTTTGCCCCATGAGCATAGCTCACTCTTGCCACACAGGCACAGTGTCACTGGTCATGTTGCCATTGATCCTAGCATCCTTCAGTTCACAGATGCTGAACTTTCCTGTCCAGGCTGAGCTACCCAGCCGCGGCTGTCCCTGAAGCTGATGCTGGTGGCTGTACGGACCCCCCCACCTCCTTTCATCCATCTCTCCTTGCCATACCTCTAGTTGCACATTGTCTACCTCCTCTGTAGTTAAGGTTACATAGTGTATCATAGTGATACATAAGGATACATGGTGATACATAGTGTAAGGATACAGAATAGTATAGCTCAGTGTGCGGGTCTTTTTTCTTTCTTGCACTTGCTTTGCCTCACCTCAGAATCTGTATATGTAACATGAAAACAAAGTAGGTAATGTCCTTGTGCATTTCGTAGAGGCCATAACTGAAGTTATTACTATTTGCCACTTCATGTAATCTCATCTTCAGGCCACAGTTTCTCATGACCCCAAAGAAGAATGGTGGCTTTGTCCCTCAATTATTTTTACAATTGGATACTTTTCCAGGATGCTAAGTTGCTCTGTTGTTTTCCTATACTACACTTCCTCTTATGTTTTAATTCCCTCTGGTATATTTCTGGGTATATATGGGGTTCCCCTAAAGTCCTCTCTTGCCCCTGTAAAATGGGATTCACTTGAAGGACAGACCAGGGACCAGTGGGCTGTGGAGATGGCTTTAGAATTTGTTCCAATGATGTGCCTCCCTCCTACTTCTTTCTTTACTTTTCAGACCTCTGAAATTTTAGATATAAAACTTCCATTACTGTTTGTCTGGTACCCAAAACCCCCAAATATTCCTTTCTTGTGGGAATGGGCTTTTGCAGTACATGGTGACACCTTCCCATCATTTATCCCCATGTCAGCTGTCAGAAAAAATACAACTAAAGTTGTCTTTTTTCACCCATATCCTTCTTTTACACTCTAATTTCCTTCTCTTCCTCCTGATCTCCAAGGCCTAGTTGTCTCCATCTGCCCTTCTGTTCAGTCTCTTAGCATTATACGGCAGGTATTTCCACAGGCAAATAAACTCACTTCACAATTTAGGCATCTAGGTAAAGCGGATCAAGTAGCAGTTCAGCTGCTGCAACTAGTGAATACTATTTCTCATCATCATCATCAACAGTAAAGTGCATTTTCAAGTACTAGATTTGCTTCTGTGCTTTGGAGTATTGGATTTATAACCTTAGAAAATCAGGATCTGAGGATGTACATATATTATCTACAAAGAGCATAGCTATCTGTAGTAATAAGGAGATTTTTCTACAGATGGCTTGTAGTGTGACACTAATAAAACTTTCATATAACAAAGCTATGTAAGGCTTTAAAGCCAGATTTCAATACAAGTCCTAATTTATATTTCACATTTAAATAAATGGCCAGATTTTCAGAAGTGCTAACGAAAAAGTTTGCATCTTTTGGGCTCATGAGTCAGATTCATAAGTGAGAATACAGAAGATATGCTCATTGCCTGGAATGGAGACCTTGCTTGCAGGAATAGCCCCAGAGTGTCTGCAACAGGCAAGAACAACCCAAATCCTTCCCATTTCCCTTTGCTGGTCCTTCACATTCGAAACTCCCAGTGCTTGGTTGGTGCACAAAAGGTGGAAAGGTTTAAGAAATCTGTTCCACTGTTTGCCTTATAATATTTATGAAAAAAAAATTAAAATTAAGAAAAAAAAAATCAAGCTGTCTGACATCTTTATTTTTCCTAAATAAAATTTTGTTTAAAAGAAATTAGACATAATGGCTTATAGAAAACCTACCTGCTGCTTACCCTGATAAAACAATACCTATGTGCTTGCAGGTGTTACATAATCTGCTTGGAAAATCTGTAAAACAAGCATCATGTTCTAATAAGAGAGGGAGAAGCTGCTACTTTCTTTTATTTCTTTATTGTTTGATCATTTGATTGTTTTGCAAGCCTTACACCATATGTTGCTAATTGACATACAAAGGATGTGTGCTCTGTTGTCCTCATTAATTTGCAGAAACTAAATATTTTTTCTTCCACTTAAACTCACTAAGATCCAGCCTGAAAAAATATCTATAATTAGGCTCATACTGTTTGTGAAGTGCAACAAGGGTGTCCTGGCTCTGTCAGCTGGAGAGGAGGAGGAGAAGGAAGAGAAGAATGAAATCAGATGAATGAAATCTGCAGGCAAAAGGGATACTAACATGAGCAAATTACATTTTGCAGTGTCCTTCAGACAAGTGTGTGAGGAAAAGGGAAAATCAAATAAACTGTTAATATACCTTTCCTGTAATGAATTTGTTGCTGAAAACTAATCAGCCCAGCCCACAGGAATGCAAAAGAATGGAGTTCTGGGGAGTGTTGGGACCTTCAGTTTGTGACGACTCCTTGCCTTTAGGCACTGATTTTGTACTAGGAGGACCTCACACAGCCTCACCCAACCAGAACAGCATTTGCTTCTTGGATGCGTCAGTTCTGGTAACTGTCAAAGATGGTGCTGACAGCTCCTGATGTATCATGGAGCACAGACCCTAAAACAGGAACAGTCCTATCTTCAGAGTCCCTTAGATTAATTAGAGTGAGGTTGAACAGACGTGGTTCCTTCTGCATTCTGGCTGACTATGCACAATCCCCATTGTAGTGGGGAGGTTGGCAAGTACAGCAATGTGATAGAGCCTCCAGAAGCTGCTCTTTATCTTCCCTTTATCAAGATGATTTAATAGCTAGTTTAAAAGACCACAACTCTGGACTGTCAAACTCTTACCCAAGCTCCGCTTTTGCCCTCACCACCATGACTTTATGGCACACATCTCTGGAAAGCCTGAATTCATCCTCCATAAGAAATTCAATATCACTGTTATGTTACAAAGCCCCATTAACATGAGTAAAATGCTCTCATGAAAGGCACCATAAAATGACAGAATTTTATCTTTTCCCTTTCTTACAGTGATTACTTTTCCATTCTTGTCATTCAGTGGAATGAACTTCAAATTTATTTAGAACCTGAAAATTCAGATTTACTATGCAGAAAACTCTGCAGAGTTGGTCGCTTGCTTTTCTTGTAGGTGAGCTCCAATGGATGCATGAAGGCAGTCCACCATCTTCTCCAACACAAATTTTGGGTAGTGTCCAATGCCTTTGTAAATTATTAACTTTTTTTTTGTGCCTTAAGAGCAGGAAGTAATCAGTGGTCTAAAAAAAAAAGGGAAAAATTGACAACTTATCTCACTGACTATATATCCATGAAAAGAACTGAACACAGCAAAGCAATGGCAGAAATTGATCAATCTTATGTGCTGTGGCACCCACAGATGTATCCTCCCAAAGATGAATTTTCTGTCACAAGTCCAAACCGCTAAAGCATGTGGAATAGCAGTAGCAGACACCTCTGATTATAAGAAGCAGGAGTCTCTGATAGTTATCTAAATATCTCATAAAGAATGATTATTTTCTGTCTCTAGGCTTGCCTTCCAGGTAGAAATGGAACATTGCCTCTAAACTTTATTAAGGAACAGATGGGTCTCTACTCCAGATCAGCTTTCCTTCCAACAGCAGCAATGCTCTTCATCATTGGAACATTGAGCATTTGCCTGAAACTCATGAATTACTAACCAGTGTTCTCTCAGGAAAGGGCATTGTCAGTAGATTTCCAAGAAATAAACAAAAAGCACCAAACAATGGCCCTGAAAAGACACCCAGCCAAATATTTTGACAGTAGCATGAAACTGCAGTTAGAAAGCTTACTTATTTCTCTATAGGAAAGCCAAATCAGCTCAAGTTTGTGGCAGCTAAAGGACACAGACTTAGTCAGCAGCAATAACATACAAACGAGAGCAGCAGCAACTGTTGTTGCTGGCACTTTTGCAGAAGTTTCAGCTGTGGCTCTGCAGCATGACTGGCACGTCTCTCGTATGTGCTTGCCCTGGCAGAGAAAGCAAAGGCTGGTTTTGCTTTGCATTGCCTGCAGATGGTTACATGTGGCATGCTGAAGGAGGAAATCGTGTGGGCAGGTATCCTAGACCTGGCTTGTTGTGCTGATGCAGCATAACTTGAAATGGTGCTGAGACTACTGGGTTGCATCATCGTTAACCAACACTAAAATCACAGAAAAGGTGCAGGTTCTCCGAGTTGTCCTAGATGCTGGCTATCCAAAAAAATTGTTTGGCTTCAGAAATGACTAGAGTCTTTACAGAGAAATATGGCAAATTATATCCTTCGTGATAGATGCTTTTATCCCTTCTTCAGAGAGGACTATGCAGAAGCATATTTAGCTCCGGTTCCAAAGCTTTTGGAGTTTGATGGAGAGACTCCAACTGGAATAACTAGGTGTCAGTGAGGAACACATTTTCCTCATTTTATGATCTTTCCATTAGCCCATTCTGAGACTGTAAAATGCTGAATCAGGTTTTTGTCAATTCACATAATGACTGTGATCCCTCTGTTATTAGACATATCAAGTCATTTCTCAGACACTTCTCTCAGATGATGAAGAAAAACCAGAATTTAGTCTGTAGAAACAATGTGCTGCATCTTTGGGTGTTGCTCCCACCTGCATTCTAACATTGCAGTCTTTTGTCATGGTGGCTTCTCTGACTTTCTTTCCCATTCTCTATATAAACATCAGTTTACTTTCTTTGGAGTAGAATACAGTAGAACATTTAAAATTTACTGTTTGTTTCCTGGACAGAAAAAGAAGCTTGCTTCTCAGTACTAGTGGTGCACCCTTGTTGAAAAGGAAACCTTACTCCATGGGTCATTGGGTGGGCAGGTTTTGGTCTCTCAAGGTGCCTATTCATTTAAAAGCTGTGCATTTAAAAAAAAAAAAAAAATATATATATATAATTCCTCCCCCCACGTCCCTTTATAAACATCTCTGAAATCAAAGGGTTACATTATCCCCATGCTTTGAGATTCAATTTTGAAATGAATGGGACAATTGATTTAAAGTTCAAATCAAAAGCAAAGTCTTGAAACAACTCAAAAGCCTGGCAATATTTCAGCCCAAGCCATGATGTTTTAAGGGCCTCATTCGTCCCATGGACATTTTGTGCTGGACAAACCATTATGATTTTTGCTGTTCTGTTCTTCTCATAAAAACATCAGGGTCCCTCCTTCTGTCTCTCTTTAAAAAAAGAAAAAAATCCAATTCTTCCAGTTAAGTCATTCTTTGGCACTGGGAACACATGAAGTAATTTCTCATTGCCATCTCAGAAACCATAAAGTTTGACTAGGTCAAGCCTTTAATCCTTCTTCAGCATCACCGATCACATTACCCCCATTATAGCAGCACTATATATAGGAAGAGGACAGGAAAGAAGGTGCTAACATAGTCTTTCTCTCCTGACAAGTGGCCATTGACAACTTTGCTTTCAGCTCTTCGAGCTGAATGCAACAATACACCTTTTTGTCCCTACACAGTTAAGAAATGCCTGAGAAGAAGAGTTTGGGAGAAAAAAATACAGTTTTGAAGTCCTGAGAGCAAATATTCACTGAAGGACTGTATCAGGTAAATAAATGAGCTGTAGTCTGCAGCACAGATAATTAATGCTGAAAAGTTGCAGATAATTAACATTTTGACTTTTAAGGTACATTTCAGATCAAGTAATTTCTGTAGCTCCTTCTCCAGTAACTTGGATCCCACCAGCTGAGCCTGACAGTCAGTGTTTTACACACCACAGATTTTAAATATCAAAATGACAGTTTCTCACATGTTGTTGTCCATCAGTAGGAGCCATGATTGCTGTTTGGAGAAGATGTGATTGCCAACCTGTGGCTGGCGTGATTGCTCTTTTCAATCTGCTGTTCCTGAATGCTTTTTTTGGGGAAGTGTGGGGGAAGTAAGTGGCTGGGCTGGATTGCACTTGTTTCTGTCCTGGTGTCTCACTGTAATGCTTGTGCAATTACACTCTGTGTGCATTCTGATCTATTGGTTTCTTTTAAATATTTGTGTATCCTTTTCATACCCATTGGTTAGTCTGATTGATAGGTGTTCAGGTTCTCTAAGTTTTCTATAGGCAAACAGAGAGAATAGAGGCACTCTATTAACATTCTCATTAAGATAAGGGAGACTATTAATATCCCTATTGAGGTAAGGATTACCATGTATGACTAAAGCCCAGGAATATTTTTCCTGGGATGTGAAGCTTTCTGGAGAAACAGAAGGAAAAAATCCTTTTGTACTTCATGAGAACAGTGGTAGTAAAAGAGATTTCATACAGCAGCTTTGATTTAAGACAGTTGCAAGAAGCTTCATTGATTCCACTGTGCACAGAGAGATTTGTTTCCAGACATTGTCTTGTATATTGAGTATATATGCAAACTTTTTCCACCCTCCAACATAACTATATACCTACAGTGAAAAGCACAGCCGTAATTGCTGGAAGAACACAGGATTTATTGGCTTTTTAATCTGCCTAGTCCAGAGGAAAATGATCCTAGAGAACACTCTTCTAAACCTTATTAGTAGCAGTTGACTTATGACCTATACATAGTAATTTTTACTTGATACGAATAAAATCAATTGCGTTTCTCTGTAATGTAACTATCCACTGTCACATTATTTGCATATCTAATCTGGTTTCAGATTGAATTTTGGTTTTAGTCCTCACTGATATTTCACTGTGGCTAGTGCCGCTATGGATCATGCTGTGTCTTACTTTTTTATCATTTGTGGCTTTCAGATCAACTGATTGCAATTTAATAAAGTGAGAGGGTAAATATTAGT
Source organism: Pezoporus flaviventris (assembly GCF_033815535.1). Taxonomy (NCBI): domain Eukaryota; kingdom Metazoa; phylum Chordata; class Aves; order Psittaciformes; family Psittacidae; genus Pezoporus; species Pezoporus flaviventris. The sequence goes on along the minus strand of NW_026892630.1, from coordinate 1,444,165 downwards.
AGTAAATGCATTTTTCGTTATCCCACTAAATTGACTTGTCTCCCTCTGTCCCTTCTATGGGTTTCTCTTGCCTTCATGTTGAAAAGTCTATTGTTTTTCTGTCTCCCCTTAAATGGAAGCTGGTCCAAACTGCTAATCACTTTTATTGCCTATATCTGCACATTGTGTCTGCTCTAAGATAGGGTGGTCAAGTTCATAAAATTTTGCAGAGGAGAGCAGGAAAGGATGTTGTTGAACTGATGTTAATGAAGAATCTCATAGGCCAGTGGTTCCAATTCAAGCTACAGTGTCTCAGCTGAAACAATGTCAGGACCTGTTTCACAACCTATTACAAAAGGAAAACCTCACAACAACAGAAGCTCATAACCCTTTGGATGTTTCCCTGAGACCCATGCTTACAGACAGGTTCTGCAGGATATTGGATGTTCCTATCTCACTGAGCAAAAATAATCTGGTGTTTTGCAGGGAGGGTTGGGCTTCTTGAGAGTTTAAGCCCCTCTCTGCTGCTGTAGAAACAATTTGAAGAGAAGGTCCAGGGCCTTGGGTAAATGCCAGGTAAATAGAATAGAAAAAGCAGAAAGAAATACAGAACTTACTGCTTCCAAGAAGTGGATTTGAGCTCATGCCAGGAAAAGAATGTCTATAGACATGTATAGAAAGGAATGTGTGCAATGTTTTATAGCAATTTAGAGCAATCATTTATGAGATGTTTTGTTTTACCACTGAAAAACTATAGATAGGCAAACAGCAAAGACCTTCGTCTTTCAAGAGAGTGAAAAAGATTCTTAATTACATTGAATTTAGGACACCTTTTGTCCATCTCGTGGAGGATCACTTGTCCAAGAAGCTGACAGGCAGGGCTGCAGTGCCACTAGCTGCTTTTCTGTGCACATTCATGTATTGATTAATGTCCAGCTTGATTTCAGAGGGCATAGGCAATGTCCTGTAACACACACTTGTACTAAGTAACTGTTGATTCATGTTGGACATATGATCAAAACCATTCAGAAGCTTCAAAGAATTTTCCTTTACATTTGTAATCTTTTTTTCCCCTCATTTTGTCCTTGGGGAAAAAAAGAAAGAGGCAACAAAGGCTTGCAAATGCAATCACACTAGCCGCAGATGATGAATATTTAAATTTCAATAGGTTGCAGCTTTTTTTCTGCTTTATGTTGACGTATATTTGTTGCCATGGGTATACTTGGGCAATGTGTAGGTGGCTTTTTTACTGCTTTGCAGCTCATCAGAAAGTCTATCTGTTTTCAGCCAACAATGATTATTGTGCTTGTCCATGTGATATTTACTCTTATGTCTTACTTTGTACACTAATTAAACCTATGTAAGAGTGAATAGGTCGACATTGTAAAAGTTAATGGCCCACTACTTCAGAACTCGACATTTTTAGGGTCATATTTATAGCATTAATTTTGAATGTCAGGCTGTTTGAACTCTGCTGAGTGCACTACTCAGGAATATGTCAAAGCAGCATCTTAACCTTGAATTTAGTACTTGAATATTTTCCTTTTGTCTAAGGAGAAAATCAACCATATAAAGCAGGGTAAGTTAGGACAGAGTTAATTCTGACTACCTATGATGCTGATGTTCTGAATTGAAATCAGTAACTGTACAATGTTAATGCTGTAATTAAATTTCATTAGATTTAAAGCTCAACCTTTTCATGGTGATTTTAAGAACACTCCTATATTGTTTTACTGATAATTGCAGTAAATTGCTTGAGAAACTAAGGCTTGAAGGCCAGGATACTCAGAAGGATATTTAAGAGCTAAAAGGGACTCTGGCAGGATTCAAGTGTTTGGGTTCAAGATTGAAGCTCCCTATCTTCTTACCTCTCTCCTCAGGTACATTGATATAGATGTGTAGGAGAGGCCAGAGAACTGCATCTCCCCACCAGCATTAACCCATGAGTGTGACCTGGAGTTACTCTGTCTTTGCAAGCCTCCTCCTCATAAAGAGTTTTGTGTGGCTGGGTTTATAGCAGGGCTTCTTGAGGACTTGAAGTGCATCTCAGGACCCCGCCAGCCCCTCTAGGATGATAGGAAATACTGTTGCATTAGTACAGAGTTGCACACAGGCTAATCTGCTCTAATTACTGGCAGCCTCTGATCTAATACATGGCTGTGTGGATTCCTGAGGGTTTCCAAAATCCAGGTTTTGTGTTAGTATTGCAATGTCTATGTCCTTTTGTCTCTTGTGCTTAGTTAACTGATATTTAGACCCTTTCTGAAGAAGCTTTCTGTTGACACCGATTGTCTCACTGACTATTAGCCTGTCTCTAACCTTTGTGCTTATTGGAAAACGACTGAGACAAAGGTAGCAAGGCAATTTGGGCATCATATAACAGGCTCTGGTCTCCATCAGCTCTTCTGGACAGAGCCAGTGTAATCCAAGTGGCGAGCAGAGGTGAGGAGTCCATACTAATCCAATTATTACGACTATCTGTACTGCCCTCAAAGGTTTGAGGTAACTTGTAGATCAGAAAGAAAGATGAGGTTGTAATCAGCCAGGTCCAAAGGCTTCTGAGGTCAAGAGAAATCTTTTCATTGAATTCAGTGAGCTGTACAACAGGGCCATTAGGGGAGCTTTGACAACTGGTCATACAGAAACTTTAGAGACTCCTCCCCGACCTTTAAATAGAGGTGGAAGGGGGAAGCTGAACACAAAATCATCATACCAGTATAGCACACGCTGTATTTACACCTGAAGAAAACAGGTATATATTCTGTATTTATTCTGAATTCATAAGCTAAATCCATGGCTCTTTCCCTTTCACTAATACCCTGCTGTACTTTGTGGGTGAATTCTCAGAAAGAAAATATTGTACTTGCAATTAATCAATCACACTGTGTTGTAATTAAATGACTATATCAAAGAGGAAGAGATTAAACCTCGATCCCTTAAAACAACTATTCAGTGATATAATTACAGCATGCCCTATGAGCAAATTAGCTTCTTCCTATGTGAGATCTGACAAACTAATAAACAGCTTGCTGTGTAAATTGAGACCAGGTATATTTTCAGACTCTTAATCACTGAAGCTTACAAAAGAGTGAAATAGCAAATAATTTTTTTTTCTCCTTTCTGACTGAAGCACTCATTCAGTGTTAGTCTTATTTTTCCACCTATCTTTGGCTAGGTCTTTCCATATGCCTTCATAATATTAACCATCCTTTCTTTTTATCATCAGGATATTTGTCCCTAGAAGGAAATGTCTAGTCTGCTTATTCACTGCTTCTTGGCAAGCAGAATATATCAATATAAAAAATAGCATTTGGCAACAGTAAGGGTTATGAACCTCTTGGCCTGTATAATCCCCTGATCAGTGCTGTTTAGAAAAGAAATACATTAAAATTTCTGTGAATGCATCAGAAATCATATTAATGATTAACAATATGCAAAAAGCAAAGAATGTTCAACAGGTAACCTGTTCTCAATATAATTGCAAATATCTCAATATATACGAATAGTCCTACTACAGAACAAATGAATTCAATAAAATGTTGGAAGTAATTATGTTAGGAAGCAAATGTGAAAAGAGAAAATCAGAGTTCAACAGATCATTTTAGTTTAGTGTCACAAGAGACATAAAGCTAACAAATGAGAAAATACCATATTTGTGTTTAAATGTGCAGTAAACATGACAGTGCATCATAAGAAATGTTCTGATATAATTCACTTAAAGCTTCCTCAAATTAATATACTAGTTGTCGAAAATGTGTAGGAGCTGTTAAGTTTATTTTAAGGAAATAGATTGGCTTAAAGGAAAGAACAGTCACTATGACAGACACTAAAACACTTCAGTGAATTAAGGAACATTACACTGAATGTATAGCAAATGAAGGCATGATATCTCTAGAAGGGTTTTACAGTTTGAGAAATCTTTAATGAGGCATTTGAACTGCATGGGATAACAGCTCTCATAGCCTTTGGAATGCGACTACAAAGAAGATATTGATCTGTAGATGTTATCCGATTGTATTCCAGATTAAAAGATGACAAAATCTTCAGGAGGTAACTGAGAAGATTAACCTGTCAAGGAGATACCCCATAATGAGATTATCCTGAAGTGAGACTTCTCACAACAAGAGAGATTATTAAGAGGGAGAACCAGTATTAAAAGGGATTTTTAGTGTGAGCTGTTTTTTGTGTATGTGCACATGGGTGCATGTGTACGTGCTTCAGTTCGACAGCTAGGGTTGAAATGCATAGAGGGAAAACACTGATCTCTGTGTCAGGGCATACTGAGATGAACCTCTGAGAATGCTTTTTTTTTTTTAAGGCTTATTACAAAGCCCACTAGTCACTCTCCCCATGACCCCAACCAAACTCCACCATCGCTGTATTAAGCAAATTACATTTTACAACTCCAGAGAGCATTTCTGACAAATAATCACCTCTGTGCATTTGTGACTAGCTGCTGCAGCTACAGGTCAGTAAACTACAACTACCACTCATACTTGACTACTCTTCCAGATTTATAGAAACTAAATAGTACACTTAATGCATTCTTATATATATATATATATATATATATATATATATATATATATACACAACTATATGTATACACTTATCAGTTTTTATGCAGGGGGGATTGGTAAGCCTGTCTCCTTGTCTATTAAACTATCAGATTATTTACATCATTTGTGATTTGCATTTACTGCACATACAGATTTTGCTCTGATTTTGCAAACCTCTGTGTAGGTATTTGGCTTGTATTAGCTTTTAGATATTTTCATACTACTACTAGATACAACAGCTCCTATCCTGCCTCTCCTGTTGTTCTTGCATGGAACAAGTACACCTGTCTAGTTACATTTTAATGTTTGCCATTAAAAATTTATCAATCACTAAATTCAGACCAAATGTTGCCTTCTGTGTTATGGTCTAGCTCTATGTCCATTTATTAATAAAGGGCAGTGAACTGATTAGGTAAGTGTGTTTTCCTAGTGTGTCAGGACATTTTGTCATCTTGACTCATTGCTTTCTAAGGATGAGGTTATAATATAGATCATTCGGCTTTCCTCATGTCTGTGTGCTGTGGTAGCTGTTCAAATGTTTATTATTGAAACAGCATGAAGGTGCTCGAGAAAGACAATGTATTCTAGCTACCAGGGCATGTCAAGGAAGTTACAACAAGGATTAATCAGATCTCTTTGCTGATTTGCTGCACTATAATGAAGCAATATAGTACTGAGTTAACTTTGAAGTTGGAATGATTTCCACTCTGTATTTGCCCTCTTGTTCCTGGCCATCATTTATACTCTCAAGGCTGAAGTCTATAATTCACATGCTAAACGATCTTGTGCTGTCTGGGGAGTCCTGACTGCTCGTAGATGGCAGTGTTTCCAAAGACACTACCGCAAAGCTAGACCTGGAGCAAATCCAGGAGAGTTTATTAATTGATTCTCTCTTTCATAAAGATTGCCACCTATCTTTGTTACAGTTTCCCCCTGTGAAAACTCAGTATGTCTTCTGGAAGTAGCTCAGAGGGCCAGATCTGATACCACCAAAGAACGAAGATGCTCCAGCTTAATTATATGGATGCAAAATACTCTGTCAGTCTCAAGAGCTACCCAAGATACCTGCCATTCTCATGTGATATCAGGCTCTTCTGGTTCAGACCTGTCAGGCAGCATGGGAAGATCATTCTTCTGTGGCATCTTGACGAATGTACAGCTAGTGCAATGATAGAATTCCTCTCAAAGTATCTTGAAAATACTCTATTTGAAAGTCTGTTTCACTTTGGAACATGTCATGTGTCATGTCTTGCTTTTTTCCATTTAATCCATCGCAGCACTGCTAAACCTCCCTTTTCCCCCTTCTCTGAATGCACAGAAAAGCAAACCCTTCCCTAAATATTTGATATTTTATTCTGGATTTTGTTTTGCTTTATTTAGTAATGAGGTGCAGTGAAGTTCTTACCATTTGCTCTCTCCAGGTGGAATTAAGGTACTGCTCCACAGGACAATCATGCTGAACACCACACATATGGCAATTCTTCCCTCAGTTCCTGTGGGGGATGTGGGTAACATTGCTGAGTACGTTGCAGAATTAGTAGACAGAGGTGAAGCAGATGATACAAGTTATGCAAATTCAAAAGCCATACCCCACAAAAGGTTAATCTACAAAATCAGTGCACATGGTAAGCAAGGAGAACTCTTCATTTGGCTCCAAAAAAGGTTTCTGGGAGACAGTGAATAAGTCATAGCAATGTTTCAAAAGGGCGAGTGAGGCCATAGTACAGGTCCCATCAAGGATGATTTAGGAACTACTATTCATATTAAATATGTAACCTTGGCAGCAGGTGTATTTTGAAAAGACCATGAATTTATTTGTATCAGGGAGGAAAGGCAACAAACTTGATGGAACAAAGCCAACAAATTAAAAATAATTTGATTACATTAATTAGGCTTATGTGCAAGCAAATGTGTGATATACTTTTCAGTTGGGAAGTGTAATGTAAGAGAGCAGGGGACAGAAGATAATTATATGGCTATTCTTTTAGGAAACGTAGATCATGGTGGGGGCATAAAGCTGATTGTTGATGATATACTAAAATACTGTGTTATTTATAAGAGTAGAGAAAGTCCAGCAATGATTTCAAAATCATATTGACTGCAATGTGAAATGTAAAAGGTGAAAAGGAAAGTAGGTTGATGCTCATTTATTAATATTGATTTGCATTATAGTAGCAACTTTATATACCAGCCAAGTTCAGGATCCCATTCTGCTAGGCACTGTATCAACACACAGTAAGAGGCATTTTATAATATAAATAGATGGGAGAAACAAAAAGATAGAAAAGAATTATAATCCCAAATGACAGACAGAGAACTGAGGCAGAGAGATGGTAAAGCTTGAGCTGCTTGGAAAATATGACCTTTTAATTAAAAATAGAGCTGAAAATTAAAAATATTTAAATTTTGTCACAATTCTCATGGGAAATCTTGAGTTGCAGCTAAAACCCTCAGTGTTTTGAGAAACAACAGAAAACAATGCAAATATTCCTGCATTTCTTTTCATTTGCTGTCCTTGTAAAAGGGCTTTTTCAAAGGAAGCAGAAGAATTAATTCATTAATATGCACATTAGTTTTCTGCAAAACAAGCTTCCAATTTAAAGAAATACTAATTTGAAAGAAAGTTTTCAACCCTCTTATGTTGATTTATTTGGTGCCTACCCAACAGGAGGTGTACGGAGTACTTAGTCACAACTCCATTCCACACTACCATAACCACAAGAAAATCTTTCTTAGAGACAAGGAAGAAGCTTCTTAAGAATATAAGACTTCTCTGCTACAGCAGGTAGAGAGCTGTTATGGGTTTTCTCTGCCCTAGTTACTACTTTCTAAAGCCCCATGCACATTTAAGTTCATGGTGCCTTACTCCACATTTAATAGTGTAAGAAGTCATCTGCTACTCAGTGTGCCCTTAAAATGTCTATGTGAGAAGAGAGGAACTATAAATTCAGATCTCACTTTACTGTGTGCTAGTTTTTTGGGGTAGACAAGCCCACAGATATTACAGTTATTTTAGCATTATGGGGAAATAAGATAGACACCATTAACATTTTATGAGCAATTTTGGTCTTTGAAGTATAGGACACTCAGCAGAGATTGAATTGGTAGAGCTGCAGCAACAACAAAAACATAAGGGTTCAAAGGTTTGTGAGATTTAAGTCAAAAGGAAAGATTAGTTAGTCATAGGGGATTATCATAGAAAAGAGGTAGATAAACTCTTGACAAAGGGGACAGATTCATGCCAATAAGTTATCTGCACTACTAAATAATTCAAGGGAAAGAGAACAGTCATTGAAGCTAAGGGAAATGATCCCACAAAAGTAGTTTCAGAACAGTCTCACACAAAACTTCAGCTGCCCAAAGTCATCAGCAGAACTGAGAGTTAGAAAATGATGCCACATAAATGGAAAAGAGACCAGATTTTTTTGTTTAACAGCTTTTCATGAGTAAGAAGCAATTTAAAAAACAGATAGGGATTTCCTCAATAATCAACTCACAACTCTTCCTGTTTATATGAAGAAAGTAACCCGTGTCATGGCACTGGATATTTCAGGCAAAGGCCATCCATTTTTTCCGTCCTATTATGTCTCAGGTATTAATTATTTCATTGCACCCCAGTGCAGTGACTTTTTCCTTCATGAAAGCTCTTCATCAATGAGAAAATACTGCAGGAAATATTTTGCTTCTTGTTTTCAGTTACAGCACTCTATTCAGGAAAAAATCCATCAAAAGCATATTATTTTTTATGAAGGGATATATCAGAAAGCAAAATCAGTGAAACTGTTGGCTGAATTATGCCTTTGCCTTTCAGAGATGTTTTAGTGGCATCTATCAGTGTCCATCAAATGCTAATAATCCTTTAAAGGAAACAACTTTAAATTGCAGCTACCCTTCAATAAACTTTTGACTTTTAGTGAATAGCTTATGAGCCTGAGAAACTCAGTACGTGATATGTTTCTATCTCTGGCTACACTGAAACCCTCATTTTTAAGGTTTTAGGACATGACAAGAAAACTATACCAAGAATAAATTGATTTCTGGTTCTTCACCTTTCTTCCTCAAATTGAAAATTCTGTTCTTTAAAAAAAAAAAACTAGTAAAAATGGTTTACAATTTGAAAACTGCAAAACTAAAATAAGCTGGAACATATATTAATTGAGGGCTCTATTTTCAATTGTAACAGGCTGAATTCTGACACAGTCCTCTCCCCATGCAAATATCAATTTCCTTAGCTCCCAACCTAGTTATTAGGTGCAGAAAGTGGGGTATAAAGAAAGAACATCTGAGAAGCAGATCTGAATTGATGAGAAGAATTATACTGAAACATTAAGAACTGCTCCAGAGTTAAATGAATATAGAAATATAAAGGCTTACATTAGCACTCATTGCGAGACACAGTAGATGTCAACACCTTCCATGAATCATCGGAACAAGGCATTGTCATGCCTGTGCATATCAAGTGCTCCCTATGAGAGCCTTACCAAGCACAGCTTTCTGTCCTGATATTCAAAGCAGTAATACCTGCAAGGCTGCTTGCTCTTCCAATTGTAAGCATGGTTAGGATTCCCAAAAACATCAATATACTGCCTAAAAGTGACAGAAAACACTATGAGGTTCACAAGTAGAGGGAACAAAGCTCTTTTGGGAATGTTATCTTGTATCTGTTTAAATATTTAAGTATCTAAAGGTGGAAGCTGATTCAGGAGGGGATTTTGAAAAGACTTCTAACAGAAAAAAAGATAAAAATGGCAGCAGAAAGAACCACTGCAGCACTGCCAGGCCTGTCTTGTACTCTGTATGTGAGGAGCAATAATTTGATGCCTGTGAATCTCTATTCCAAAATCCAAACGCTCTGGGTGCTAATATGACACTGTGAATGTGTCTTGAGGGAGGTAGGCAATATGAGGTACGGGTGCGCTGTATTCACAAGTACTCACTGTACTTTCTTCTAAAATATTACCATTTGTTAAAGACAACTAAATAATGCTCATTCTCTCATTGCAGTTGTGTAAAAAACTGCAAATCTGTGTTTCAGACCTCACTCTTAGCTTGCCAAATAAATAATACATATTTACACCTGCGTACCTATTCTCCTGTGTACTTAGCATAGGAACATGAAGGATAGGAGCACACATGGGACCAGAAAGAAGTGGTAGCCAGAATATATTCCTCCACTTGTGCCTATTGTTTTGATGCAATAAATCATCCTGAAATGGCCCTCTGTATTCAAAATGATGTTTCATGGGTCCCAGAAAAGAAGTCAAGAGCTCACCAGAGGATGGCATTACAGAACACAACCAAAGTTCTGTCTCCTTAAAAAATATTCTCCATCTGAGCAAACATTTTCTGTCTGCCTTTCTCTGCAAAAGAGGGAACAAGCACAGCCCAAAAGATTTGTGTAGCTCAGATCCTCAGAGGATGTGAGGATGTGCAAAGCTTCATTCAAACACATACACTTCTAAAGTGGTACAGAGTGTACTAAGCCACAGTCAGTTTCTGGAATTTGTATTTCAGATGGCAATCAACATGGGAGAAGCTCTGTTGCCCAAGAAATGGAAAAATCAGCAGGAAAGGCCAATCACAAGTGAAGCATTGTAAGTTTCATAGTGTGTTACAGCCAATTTGAGAAGCAGCCTGCTTATTTTTATCATCATATCGTTTACTTGGTTACAGATGGAAAGCACAACAAGGATTATTACTTCTTCTTTATTTTGATTTGGAAAGATGTTTGACATCCAGTCAATAGTTTCCTATCCCATTCTCTGTACATTTCCAATTTATATCCTCACTAAATATATAAATATACACATAGAGTAGAAGAGCAGATTGTTCACTCTTCATGAATAAATAAAAGCAGTGTATGCTATGTTATAGTAAAAGTCTTAGCTCCTGCAGGCTGCAAGTCATTGCACTACTAGGTACATATATAATAAATCAAAAGGACAAAAATTTATTCTTAACCACGGAAGACAGCTCAAAATGGTTTCTTTACAGTTTTGAGACATAGCTAAATACAAAAACTTCTGCAGCAAGATTGTCCCTTCATATGCATCCTTCAATATGACTGAATACAGAATGGAGCACCTGAAGAGACCGTTTCTAGCCAATGTAAATTCATGTGGTGCTGTCAGTGAAGAATTCATGGCACAGCACAAAATTCACGTCCAAGATGACTTGGAAGGAGAAATAGAATTCTTTTGGGATCCATGTACAGCGGAAAAATGCATTAAAGGTATCATTTGGACCCATGAGACATAAAATGACCCTGTAGCTAGTGGCTTCAGTCTCCAGTGACTTCTCAGCAGCTCCAGGACTTGCTACTTAAATTCCCACGCCTTCTCCTCTAGCTTTAGCTCTGCAGAAATTTTTGTGTTCAACCATTCCAGAGTTTTGTTAGCAAAATATAAACACAGCTGCAGTCACAGCAAGTTCAACCTTTTTCTTCAGTGCTTTTCCTGCAACTCTTTCTTGAAGTGATAACCAACTACATAGCTATGAAAGAAGCTCCTTGACTTTTTTAGTGCTTCTCCAGTGCTGTACAGAAAACCTTTCAGCCTTTCCTGTTTCAGAAGATAGACTGTCATCCAAGCATCAGCATATGGCCTAGGTGTTGTCTCTAATCACATGTACCCTCTGTGCATCATATAAAGCCTGGGTTTGAGTGTCTACAAAATTCAGCTCATAAGTTTTGCTAGGACAGCAAGAACACAAATGAAACTAAAGAATTTGGAAAATCTATTAAGCCCATTAAAGATATTTTTCCTGGTGACTGTCAGAAGAAAATATTTCTTAATTTCAGCAGTATTTATGACTGCGATATTGTCTCCCAGACACCCCACAAAACAGTGCTCTCAGATCTGCCCCTTCCAGTCAGAGGCTGCGGATTCATCTACAGGAAATGATCTTCAGCACAAACAAGTTAAAAAGAAAGCATGACATGATCCAATTGATTTGAATTGCATAGGTGCAGAATACTTGGTTGTTAAACACCAGCCAAGCGTGTTTTTCTTGGGGCTTGGGTCAATTTTGAATATTTTGTAAATGTACGAATATGCTAAGATAGGGATGGAAAATCATACAGTATTTAACTAAAACCAGATTCCCCAAGTCCTTTATGAACCACCTCTTTTCTTGTTACCACTTCATGCATTACGAAAACTGCATGCATATGGAGGTGACTGGCTTTTTAACTTAAAATAATTTCTTACTGAATCCTGTTCCTTTTTATGAAAATGTATATTCTTACTTTTCTTCCTTTTAGTAATGGATCCTGCCTTTGCAAACTGGGGGCAACAGTAAGGTTATTGGGAGTCACCAGATGGTGCTATTGTACATTGTCTGTCTGGTTCTGTTCATCTGGATATCAAGGAATCTCCTGAAATGCAAAGCATCAGCTCTGGCGCAGTTCTTGCCAAAATCACCAGTAAACTTTCACTATCTTGCCCGAACTTCTCTGATGAAGAATTATGTTCATGGGCATGAAATCCATGAGCCTTTTTAGTTTCTGTGTTAAAAGAAAAAAAGGATTCTCTGAAAACAGGTTGTCTGCATTACTCACATGCGTAATGGTCAATGCTATGAATTGACTATTTATGCTGAAGTTATAAATTGATTAAAGCAAACTCAGAAAGTAAGAATGCCTGTAGAATATGTAACTATAAATAAATAGCACCCATTCTAGTTCTCTGGTGGGGAACAAAACTATTTTTGGCTGCTAGTCCCGAATGGAGATAAAGATGCGGTGTTTAGATGCTTTATAATACTTGGATAGGTCTGTCAACTGAAGCAGCTGTGTACATATTGTAAAAGAACTGAAAAATGTATCGGCTTAAATGTGTTTTCCTGATGCTTGTTTCATAGCAAAGAGTACGGAACGAGACAACACATTGTCTCTGACAGCATCTTACTTGCTGACTGCTAAGGTCAATGTACTTCTTGGTATGGAAGAAATAGTTTGGGATAAATTCCTTACAAGCTGAATAGAGCAAGGATGTAAACTTGACTGAATGCACTGCTGCTAAAATCCATGAAACCACATGAACTCAGGCAAAAATCATGTTCAGCAGTGAGTGTTGAAAGAAGCAATATCTCATCAGGCTTCTGTGTAACCACAAAACCATAAAATAAGAGGTATGCCAAGACACAAAATCTGGCATAAATATGTGTCAGCATTGATTTCTTTAATCAATGTCCTCAGGATGTATTAGGGCTCTACCTCCTTACTCCTTTGTGGTTAATCAATAGAAACACAGTTTCCAGTTAGGCCAAGTGTCACCAGCAGGCACAGTTAGACCTCCAGGGCTTTTTCCTCAGTGTACAAGTCAGCTTCGCCTACTCTTGTTGTGTGGTTTACAGTCTGCAAGTGTTTTGCATAAAAGCAGCAGCAGGCAGGCTGAAACCAGCTTGCTTTCTGCTGCAGGTTTGGACTCTGCTGGGGAGGGATGGCCGAAGGAGATGGTGATTCTGAACACTGTCACATCAGCTTATACAGATTTGGCAGCTTATTCCTTTACTCCATCAGAAAATTGACTTCCCAAATCCCAGTATTTTAAATCTGTCCAATACACCAGCAACATTAGGTCAGAATGAAGGGTCTGGTTGAAAGAGAACGACAGTACACATTTTCCTGTTTCTGTTTTGCATCATCATCCAAGTAATGACACTGTGCAAAAGCTACAGGTTGGGCAGAGAAGAGATTCAGAGCAGCCCTGCGGAGAAGGACTTGGGGGTGTTGGTTGATGAGAAAATGAACATGAGCCGGCTTCAGTGTGCGCTCGCAGCCCAGAAAGCAACCGTATCCTGGGCTGCATCAAAAGGAGCGTGATCAGCAGGTCGAAGGAGGTGATCCTGCCCCTCTGCTCTGCTCTCGTGAGACCTCACCTGGAGCATTGTGTGCAGTTCTGGTGTCCTCAACATAAAAAGGACATGGAACTGTTGGAACAAGTCCAGAGGAGGCCACGAGGATGATCAGGGGATGGAGCACCTCCCGTATGAAGATAGGCTGAGGATGCTGGGGCTGTTAGCCTGGAGAAGAGAAGGCTGCGTGGAGACCTCATAGCAGCCTTCCAGTATCTGAAGGGGGTCTATAATGGTGCTGGGGAGGGACTCTTCATTAGGGACTGTAGTGACAGGACAAGGGGTAATGAGTTAAAACTTAAACAGAGGAAGTTTAGATTGGATATAAGGAAGAAATTCTTTCCTGTGAGGGTGGTGAGGCACTGGAATGGGTTGCCCAGGGAAGCTGTGAATGCTCCATCCCTGGCAGTGCTCAAGACCAAGTTGGACGAGGCCTTGGGTGATATGGTTTAGTGTGAGGTGTCCTTGCCTATGGTAGGGTGGTTGGAACTGGATGATCTTAAGCTCCTTTCCAACCCTAACTATTCTATGATTCTATGAATTCAGAAAGAGGTAGAGTTTTTAGAGAGCATTTACACACATATATATATATAACATTATATATATATATGTATATATATTACATATATATATAACCAATTGGAAAAACAGGCTCTAAGGAGCCTGGGTCCAGTTCTACTTTTGCTACTGCTTGGTCAGTGCATAGCTTTCTATCTTCAGCTCAAAGCTACAAAACCCTGGAGCAGCTCCCATGTTAGGTGGCTGTACATCTGCACAAAGACATCACCTATCTGAAGCTGCTTGAAAGTTACTGATCAACAAATGTCCTCCTATTCACTCCTGTTTACTAAGCAGAAAATATTGCTAGTATTTAGTTTTCCTGTATTTACGATCCAGAACAACAGGGCTCCTAGTTCAGGGTCTGACATCTTTTGAATGATGTGCAAAGCTGTAACACTGTAGCTATTCTTTGCAACTGTTTTTAAATGTTGAAACATCATTCGTCTACAGTGTTTCATTATGTTTTGTTACTTTCTCCCTGCTTTACTTGATTAACCCTATCTCTCCTTGGCTTTCCAGGCTTAAAAGCTTTTTTTAAGTTCTTCAACATCTCCTGTTTTCTACTTGAAGCCTGATGGCACCCTGTTAACATTACAACATGCTTTGAAATGGTGTTAGATATAGATATGTAACAACTTTCCCAAAGAGCATGCAATCTGAATGCTTACTTCAGAGACCAGTTTTTGTCACTTTTTACTCAACATATTGATTAAGTAAACTCCAATAGATCTTGACGTAAGTAGATAACCTGAAGATTTTTCCGCTGAGTTTACTAGTTCTTTTTGTGTCTGTTTTGACTGTTTTGACTTGGATTTAATCGTAAGTAATTTTTATTTCTTATTATTAGAGCTTGATTGCATATGATTATCCTTTAAGACACTTGGCATGTTTAATAACATTTGATTGCTGTTACATTATATCTCTGGCTTTTTGGGTTCAGTAGACTGAAAGAGTTAATTACATTTATTGCTTCCATTGAACTGCCTTTCTTATCTGAAATGCACCTCTGACCCACTGGCGATCAAACTCATCTGCACCCTTTCATTTTAGTGTATCTCACTTAACTACTAAAAGTCTGCTCTCAGACAGAGGGAAATAAGGGGAGTGCTGATTCTTGTAGCTGAGTCAGCATTTCTACAACCTCTCTTCCAAAAATAAAGCACTATTTTAGTTTGTACATTCTGGTCTGGAGTTTTATTTTAATCCCTCTTTACTTAAAGCAAAGAAATAGAAATAAGATATAAAAAGATGCAAAAAGCTTGAAAAAACTGGTTCTCCTTTGCCATGGCACAAAAACTTAGCATCTCTCTTGAGAGGGCTGCATTTCAGGCACGGAGCCAATACTTTGAGCTAAATGTTTAATATGAAATGCCCTTCTTGCAGTGCCCTGCATGTTTGGTCTTTCAGTAAGGGTGAGACTGACTTGAGAGACAGCTCACCCCCTTTACTCTCACAATAGTTTAGACCTCAGGAAGAGACTCATGGACTGTCCCCATGCTGGACCACCCAGGCCATTCCAGGACAGTTACTCAAGACACTAATGAGAGCTCTTGTTGTTTTGATGAATTCAAAGTTTCTGGGACCTGCTAAGAAGTGGAAAACTGGCACCTCTCAGCATCTTAATACCTTTGTTGTAATCCCAAAATGCGATGCAGAGGGGGTGCTTTCCCTCAAGCTGAAGCTGGGCAGCCCTGCTAAGCAGAATGTGGTGTTAGGGGGTTTAGGAGCTCATCTACGAGCTCATCATGGCCAGTTTTTAGAACCAGACATTGATTGCCATGAGGAACCTCTCAGAAAATGGTTTTGATTTCACCAGATTTAAACTGCTGTCAGAAAAAATTAAATGTTTCTTTTATTCTCTAAATGAGTAAAAACAAATGTTTCTTAGGAAACACATCTTATTGTGTAGAATACTTCCAGTATTGCAGAACAATCCTTATTTCTTGGGGAGATATTTCTTTATGAAGAAACTTTATGAAGTTCCACACTTAACACAAGAACAGCTGGACTGGCTCCGTTCATCTCACCTGCATTGCTTAGGCTAATGTCATCCTAACAAGGAGCATGGCTTTCCAGTTTGCAAGGCACAGTCCCTGCCCTGCAGCTGCACAGACCCTTTCATTTCCCCTCTGTGCAGCAATCCGCCTGTGTTGGCTGCATTGACAGGACAGGACAAAAGGACCCTTCCCCCTGATTAATATAAAAGAAAAAGAAGAAAGTGCTGACCACCAACCAGAGCAAGAAGGGTCGGCCTACCTTCCTCCTGCTCTTCTACAGGGAGGGACTATGACCTGCAAGAGCTGATCCTGCCTTCTCATCTGAGATGACAACCTCTGCCACCACCATCACAGCTATACAGGTGCCACTACATCAATTCTTTTACAGTTCTTTAGGAATGTATTTGCACTTGTGTCTCAGAGGACACCAACAGCAACAGTGGCTACAAACAGATGCCTGAGAAAGAGCAGGAACAAGCACCTCTCATATGATCTTTCCCCTGAGTGTTTTTCCAACTTCCAACTATTTGCAGCTCAGGGATTTCCTGATCTAGTGTTGTTAACTATAGCATAAGGAAAAAAGGTATTGTGGAGCTGACTGTGTCTCCTTTGATCTACTGCCTTGTCTGTGCTGGGTTCAGCTTCAAGTTGAACATGCCCAAAGTGGCTCTAATATATGCCAGTTGATTGCAGCTCCCGGGAGACCGATGACCTGCTGATACCAGCTATATGGCATGCACAACAACATGCAGCGCTAGTTTTTATCAAGCATGGCCAGTAGGGTTTCTTAGATTAGCAAAGTCCTATTTTGAATTAGAACATAGGAAAAAATAGGGTATTAAATACCCGGATGTAGGTTATTGTCACAGCATTCCATGCCTCCAAGTTAAGTGCTTTCTTCCTGCACCAACAAAAGCAAATTTCCAACCCATGCTCTTATCACATGAGTGGCTGACGAGGGACCTCAGTATAAGAGCTTTGTGATGCCCCAGAATGACCCACTGCAATCTGGTTTTACCTCCTCCAAGAGGCCCATTCAGCAAAATGCAGCTAATTTTACGGTCACAACGGCAAGATAATATGTGAATACTTTGTTCTAGCGCTAGAGGATCCAAAACCAGCACACACTTTGAGGCCAGGCCTAATAAAACACCCTAGGCTGCCTCTTCCTTGTAGTACTGCATACATTTAAAACCAAGCCTAAGAGAGATATTATAGCCAAACATGAGGCAAAGTAACCTTCTAGAATCCCAAGGGGAAAGCAGAAAGAACAGGTTTTTTTTAACTTGTGTTTACAAAGGCTTAATGAATTTTACATAAGAAAGTTACAAAATTAAAAACAAACAATGAAATACAAAGAGATCTCAAGATACATGATAAAGCAAGAATTCATGCATAATATACAATATTTCAAAGGCATGTAAAGAAGCAGTGTACAAATCTGACTCTGGTGTATACAGAGTAGTTTGAGTGGTATTCCTCTTGAAGGAGCTGAAACTTGAAGATGCAGCAGGCACAATGCACCTTCTGGATGCAGGAGGGCAGAAAGGATGCTGTAATTTAGGTTGAGTACTGTATGGATGTAGATTTTTGAGGGTAATTTCAATATGCTCACTAATAACTGCCTTTACAAATACTTACATATATTGTTACAATGGAATGTTCAGCTAATTTAGAGGTAATTAATGACCTATTGAAACTGAGCCTAGCTTCTTTTAGCAGCTCTTTGAGATGCCGCTAGCTTAGTTCTAAAGTAATTGCGTAGTAGTATTGTGCTACTTTTTATCCAATCTGATCATCAGGCCTATTTAGGTTGATTAAAGCACCAGGTTATTTTCAGACTTATAAAAACAAAACAGCTTTCTGGTTATTCAAAGAACATCCAACTTTCAAACATTATTTCTTTTTATCCCTGCATCACAGGGACTCTTTTTCTCAAGTTATGTCTAGATATGCAGAGGCAATTTTCCTCTAATGCCGCATAGTACTGACAGCTTTGTCAGAGATGGTTTGATATGTACAAAAATTCCATGAGAAAGGGAAATCCAGAACATTTCCCAGTGTAATTCCTACATTTCAAGACTGACAAAACTTGTTTTTGAAGAGGATATCATTATTTGAGTTGGCAAATCTGCCAGTGATAAGGAGATGTATCCCAAAATCATTTTTTGAAGCAGAACATGTAAGACTAATCACTTTATTTCCATGCTTAACAGGTGCTGATACCAGAGGGGAAACACTAAATAGCATATGACACCCTTGAGAAGCATGTAAGATATTTATCTGCCTAAAAGCCATGGCAGTTGAATAGAGAAAAGTTTGTGAATATGAACGGAGAAGAAAGAGTTTAGGGACTGAGAGTGAAATCTTGATGCTGCTGAATTCTATGGCATTTTGAGTTCACCCTGAGCTTGACTCCATTACAGAGCTCAGCCTGCCCAGCCTGTTCTTCCAGGTCAGGTTTTAAATGTGCTTTTTGATTTTATAAGGGACGTTTTGCTTGGGTCTCTTTTGTGACAGCTGTGTCTTCCTGCTGAAGCAGCAGTTAGGACACAACACCTGAGCATCTGACCCTGTATTTAACCCGACACAGTGTGATTGCTGCCATGGCCAGCACAGATGATACAGTCATGATTCTGGTGGAGGGGCTTTGCAACCATTTCTTCATGAAAACAGTATCTGGAATACAGAGCTGTACTGGGCAGGGCAATCACAGTAGCTGAAAATAGCATGAAACAGAGCGATGCACCACTCCCTTAACACATACAGTGCAAGTGGCTATGCCCGAAGTCGGGAGGTTTAGCAGCTCTGGGACTATGTGTCAGCTGAAGTCCTGTGAACAGAGATATTCCGAGACTGGCACATTCTCCCTCTCTCTCTCAACCATTTTATTCTCCCTAAAATATACTTATGCATCTGCTGTTTCTCTGCAAAAAGATGAAAGATTAAGCTGGCTTCTGGCTTTGTAAAAATGGTGAAATTTGCTACCCCTAAGTAAGCTGTATATTCATGATGGAATATTTTAAAAGACCCTTTTATCATAAGAAGGGATTTTTAAAAAAAATCCATAACTGTGGGAATTAAGAGTATATCTCCTACATTTGAATTCCCCAGCTGATATTTGGTTGGGCTTTAGAAACTGTCACACAATAAAGCCATTAAAATTCTGTGGTTAATTTATTCCTACAGTATTAACTTTCCCATAACTCATGATGAATATCTTGAATTTGGGTATGTCTTAGAAGAACCTCTGACAGTGATAACTTGACTTTTCTTCTATTTCTTGCAAAATGTTATTTATTTATTTTTTAATGATGTATAAAAGAGTAACTTTTCTAATAAAATTGCACAGTGAGTTTTTAAATGACTTTGACTTTGTATAGTTGCTACCAAAATAGGGAATGATAAGGTCTTTTGTGCATTTATTTGGTTAATTACTTTGATATGTATTTCTGGTCAGAATTCAGTATAACAGAGCCTTGGAAAGTACAGATCCCATTGCCAAAACAAATTTTCTCATTTCCTAGACAATAGGTGAGGTCAGAAGGGAAACAAGGAGTCATTCCTTTAATACGAGCAAACCACTAATGAGCTGCCATGCATCATATTCTGCTCCAAGGGAGCTGTAATTGCTTCCAGAACACCTGCATTTAGGCCAGAGACAATCATACATACAGGGGGAGGGCAAAGGAGTAGTGGTGTTAAAACCAGAAGGGAGAGGAACATGTGGGGAATGGAAACAGATAGCCCAGCCAATGAAGGCTTCTTACATTAAACTGCATTCAGCTTTGGTTTTGTACAATAACAGAGGAAACTCCCAGGTCCCCCAGGGAAGCTGATGGGTTCTTTCAATAGACGGAAGGACCAATGCCTAAGGTATTCAGCAAGCAGTCCAATTTTTAGCTGTGTTTGACCACCTTTATGATCTTAATCAGGTCCCTTTGCATCCTGTGCCTCAGTTTTCCTTCTGTGACACTGTAGGTATATTTCCCTCTATCCCTGTACTGTTATATATATGCTAAATTGTGTGTGGTAACTTTGTATTACTGAAAAGTGGGTAAATTGAGGGCCAATATCAAACTACCTGTGCATGGGTATGGATGTAGGATTGCAAGTGATTTAATTACTGTGGACTACCAAAAAAGTGCGTGGGAGCTTCACAGCTGGGCGAGCTCTCAGGGCAAGCTCCATTGCTATGATTCAGCTGAAAGGCAGAAGTCCATAACAGATATAGGAAAATACCTGTCACCATTCTAGAAAACAGAGGTAGATGCTGGAGGTCAGCTGAAGAGCAGGAGCTCCTTCTACACAGGGGCTCACTGGGAGAAGAGATAGAAACAAACTCAATTTCATGAAGCAGATGCTGTGGAGCATCCCACATACCATATAGCTAGGGTTTATCTCAATCTTTCCCCCACTCAGTTCAAGCAAAGGTTGAATTAAGTAGCAGCTTGCTTCTGGTCCAAGTAATGATTAGAATATTAGATATACAGCACTGTAAATGATCACTCTAGACTGCTTTACAATAGCTCAATTTTAAAAGTTGAACATGTGTTTTGTTTATGCTCAAAGGGCTCAGGGATGCCAAACCAAAAAGTGATAGGGTTTTCTGCTATAAGAATCGAAGTAATGGCTCCTGTAGTCATGGTAAACAGGGAAAGACTTGGAGACAAATGGGTGTGATGGTCTCTCAAGGGTTTTTCTAAAATATAAGACTCCTGTTTGACTCACCAACTGTTTTTAGTTCTCTTTTGACAATGAAACACACCCTATTCCTTTTCACTGAAGTATCAGCTTGTTTTCGTTGCTTGTGACTTGCCTACTAGCAAGTAAGAAAACAAACCCCATATACTACACTAGAGCTTGGGCTGGGATGTAGGGAAGAATTAGGCAAAGCATCCAGCAGTCCCACAGGTTTTAAAGAAAGCTGCACTAATGCCAAACTCTCTGCTGCCAATAAGCCCCTACTGTTAGAAATACTGGTAAGAGTTTGAAATATTATGGATGTACTAGGTTGGGTGCATAATGAAAAGCTGTGGGCTTACTTTCAAACTGCAAAACTCTTCTTTCAGTGTTTTTGTGAATCTTTCTTAAAGAAATTTCATCTGCACTAAGACTGAGAATCCCTACCCAAACCTATTTTGGCAGATACCAAGTAGAAAGCCACCGTGTCTGGAAACATTACTTAACTCTTCACCACATCAACTCTATTGCAGTCTTCTGAATCTCTGTCTTCCAGAATAAAACATTACTGCAGGCAGCTGCCTCATTTTCTCCTGCTAGAGAACCTCAGGCAGTAAGAAGGGATTTCACTCCTGCTCCACAGAGGTACACTTACTAAAAGTTCTTATCCTCAGGAAGTGGTGGTGGCTCTGCAGGCACAGCAGGAGGGTGATGGGCCAAACCTAATGGACACAGCAGGTCAGGCTTGCTTTCTTCTATTCTCTAGCTTTCTTTGGTTCTTGGGGTGAACCCAGTAGGATTTCAGGTGCATGTTTTTTTAACTAACAGGAAGGGCAATGTCAAATGCACTGCAGCTAAACTTATTCTTTGGACTGGTTTACTTGACTGCATTTCTGTTCCATTATATACTTGGCCTACCTGTCCTAGAAGAAATTCAACTATACCTGTTCTTTAGGAGCAGACGCTGATCTGATGAGGATTGAGTTGTCTTGGACTGCATTATGCTCCTAGATTGGGAGTGTGCTCTTTTTGTCCCTTAAGCTTACACATCCCCAGCTGTTGGCAGGTGCTAAAAACTCAAAGGAATCATAAACTGCAGTGTGGTGTAGCAGCCAATAGTACATAGATTACCAGTACCGTGGCAGTGGAAATTAGTCTCCCCCTCCTTCATCCAGGTTTCTTATATGACTCACTTTAATGTGAGATTAAACTTGCCTTGTTCTGATAGATTCATAGCAGCTCATCTTCAGCTTTTACAAAACAGATAGGGCAAATCTTCTAAAGGTCAAGAGGCATTTCTGGCAGCATATAGTCACTCCCTCATCTGCTAATGGGTCTATCTTTGACAATACTTTATGCGTTGCAGGCAATTAATACTCTTCCCATTAGCCTCAGCTCAGCACTGGCCTCAGTTTCCAGAGTATGTCATGGAGAGTGAGCTGAGGTGTCAAGTTGTTCAAGATATTTTAGGTGAAAATTATGGCATCTTGATTCTGAAAAGTAAAGAGCATGTTACATCCATCAGTTAACGTGAGCTAGGAAAGGTATCAGCAGGAGTTTTCTTTACTCATGAACCAAAACCCTTTGATGAAAATTACGATGTATTTTACATCAGCCTGAAACAGGCACAACTTGCCTTGAAACAAGCACAGCCTGCCCTAAAAGCAAAGGCATACAGCCTCTTCTCTAACCAGAGCATAAACCCAAGGCTGTTATTTCTGTCACTGTTGCTCCATGACCTCACAACTTCGTGTTTCATTTAGGCAGCAAAAATCTCTTCAAAGGGAGAATTAGAGAGCAGCCATTCTCCATCCCCTGGAGCCTTGCCTCCCAGCCTGCTCCTCTTTTAGAGAGTTTGAACCCTTTCCTATCACCTAACACTGAGATGGACTGCAGTGTCAACTCTTTATTTCTAATTAATAACCTACCTGCCTTTCATTAACAATCTAATTAGCAGAGAAGACTCTGCTCCTCACCACTGAAGATACCTGCAAGCTCCTCCTGAGGCTCAGCATCCCTAACTTGCAGCTGAGAACTGGAAGGCCTCAGGTCACACCACACACTACTTACCACCCCAGGGGTTGTTAATTACTCCTGCATGGAATAAATAAGAGGTGAAGAGGGACAGGTTGCGGTATGAGGATATACTGTGTGGGACTGGAGGAAAGAGGTTTGGGACTGAGGTATTTTTATAAACAATGTTCTTTTAATCATTATTAAAGGGTCATTGTGTTCTTGGAGGTAAAGGGTTGCAGTGCGTTGCTCTCTTTGGCTGTGAGGAGCTGGAGGCCTGGGGAAGCAGGTCCTACTCTTGACTTTGCTGTACTGTCTGATCCCTGTATAGTGAGGAAGGAGCCCATGGCAGCAGACATGGCCTTGCAGCTGTGAGAGCAGGGGGAAGAGCTCACACTCCTTGTTCCCCTCCTTGGTGGTGAGCTAGCTGTATGGTATGTTATGTCTTTTGCAGAAATTAACTGCTCATATTGGCTCAGTTCTCTTGCTGCAAGCATTATCTTGGAGTGAATGACTTGAATCTTTTTTTAATTTGTTCTTTGTCTTTTCCCCCCTTATTCCCCCCCTCAATGAGTCTCCTTCCTGTGAAAGAGGATGCAGATGCCTTTGTTTATTTCAGCCACCAGCTATTTCTTTTTGGTCTGGTAACTTAGCTGTTTGGCCCCAGTTTGTGGGGTTTAAAGGACTGCCCAAATCTCGGTGCTCCCATACAAAGGTGATGCATACTGTGGCACAGCTAGGGCTGCTGTTTACAGTCTATGCCCTAATGGAAACCCCATAGCCTTGCTTAGAAACTTCTGAGGTGCTTTTCTTGAGGCTGGCAGTTACACTTAGTAGACAGCTGGGACCCTGAGGAAGTGATGGTGAGATGGTTACTCACTTATTTTTAATCAAAGACAGCTCTTAAGGTTTTCTTTTTGTTGTGTGGGTTTTTTTTTTTTTATTTGTTTGTTTTTTTTTTGGTTTGGGCTTGTTTTTTTTTTTTAACCCTGTTAAGCTGGCTTTCTGCTGAAAAAAAAAATAGAAAGCAACCTACTTGCTTCTTTAATGCATCATGGTGAACCTTTTGCAGTTATATAAAGCATTATAATTGATACTAGTAATTCCTGCTGGGTTTGGTTTGAATTCTGATCCATCTCCATTTATAAATTTATACTTGCGTGATGAAGGTACTGGTGCAGAGCTGTTGCTGCATGTGAGGGCTTAGACTTGGAAGGACAGTGCTCTCCCTCACTTTTGGTCTGCGTGTAAGTAAAAGATGTGAGTTGTGAGCAGTAGACTAACAGCGGAAGCTATCAAACAACATCATTCACAGCAGGAAGCTCCTGCTGAGGAGCAAAAAGTGGTTGCCAGCTCTTTTGAATGTGTATCCCTTCGTATATCCCTTGGCAGCTGGCTGGCAGCTCCCTTGAATGCATATCAGTTTGAATGCCTATCTTTTTTTCCCCAGGTTTCTGCTTATGTCCACTGGTGCAACAGCCACCCATGGTGGGGCATAGCAAAATGTGGCAGCAGCTGGCCCTGCTGGATAAGCAAGCAAGGGAGAATCATCAGTCGTGATACCTGAGGAGACTACTGAAAATGAGGGAAGGGTACTGCTCAGTAACCCCACTGACTGCAAGAAGACAAGTCAAAAGGAGGACTGGTCTGTTGTGATAATGGAGAACAGCAAGAGGACCTGGAAATGAAGATGGGGGAATTAATTTGTGAACTTCAGTCCATCTGCCTGGGTTGCAACATCACCAATCCAGGCTCTTGAAACACCAGGTCCCCTCTTCCAAATGGAAAGTTTTTGTAATTGAAGGACATGCATCTTTGAAACTTTGTCCTACATTCAAGTTAATTGAATCAAAAGCCAGTTCTGCCATTACCTGAGCAGTTAATAAAATCTATTGCCTTATGATGGATTTTGTTTTCTGCAGGCTAGAATGGATCTGTCTTTGTTGTGATTTGTGAGATTGAGGGGAAAACACAAAACATAATCTGTGTTACTGCTGTACTGAAAAAAATTCACTGTGCTCTCCTAGGGCTTGGAAGTAACTAAAACTGCAGTGATCCTTTCTCCCTTTATTTGATTTATTGAAAATAAAGCATACCTCATTAACATTTTAATAAAGAGAATCTCTCTGCAGCGGTGCTCAGAGTTGTTCTTATTTCTCTCTGTGCAATTCCATGCTCTGAAAGGGAAAATACTATTGAGATCTGTAAGGCATGATCTGTTAGACTGAAACTAAGCACACAAATATACCAAAGCAAAATGCTCTGTAAAGGTGCTGTGTTTGAGAGAGGTGCTTGCCCAATATGTGTGATGCAAAATGGGGTTGGTTTGTGAAGAAATCATCCTTGTAAAGCCATTGGTTCTGGTCATCAGACTCTATCCAATGCTTTAGTGATGATGCTGCTGATCTATTTGGGAAGTTGGCTGGCTCTCAAGGCAGAGTCTCTCCTCAAAGGCTGTTTCACAGTGAAAATATGCTCAGTGCTGCTGAGTGCATGAATGAATAAGCCTCTGGTACCTTCTAGTCTGGCAAAATGCAGCACAAAACTCAACTTGCTCTGCCCTTTCTCCTGTCCCAGGTAAGAAATATGTGTTTGTCCTTGCTTTCTTTTATCTTGCTGCTTTTGTGCATTTGGATTTTAAAGTATTTGTAATTCAGGTCTGATTTCTGAGTAATTATACGCTGCTTGAATTACTGTTTAAAGATGCAAGATCTCTGCTACAAGCCAGTTGCTAGGAATGTAGAATCTCATAGTTCCTTGATTCATAATTACAACAAATTTGCTCTGTGATATATAACATTTCTTTTTGTTTGCCTTCAGCAAAGGTGGTAGGGGAATCTTTAAAGTATCTCGGTTGCAGCTGCAGCAGCAATATTTTCTGTCATATCAAATGCTGCAACTTTGATTTGCTTCTTTCCTCTGTGGCTTTTGCTGGGTCGTAGGTTTATAGGCAGTTATAGGCAGCTCACATTATTTATTGCTTCTTTAAAAGAAAAAGAAAAGGGGTGAATATGGAGGAAAAATAAAACCAGACCTTGCAAAAGCTTTGCTTCCCCGTACTCTCCTGATAGATGTATAATACTCTGTTAGTGACTTGCTATGTAGCCTTTCTCTTATTAAATGTAATAGATCCCCCTCTGCCAGAAAGCAGGGGAAAAAACACCCAGCTTTAAAAACACAGAGTTGCTAAAGCCCTGCTGCTGCTGCTGCTGTCTGTCAAAGCAAAAGGACTTGCCGGGCTTTGACTTCTCAATACCTTCTGGTTGCTCTTTTCCTCTTGCTGCTGTTACAGGGCTCACTTTTTGGAAGCTGTGGAGAGGTCTGAAAATCCTTTGTTGGTGTCCAGCTTAAATGCATCTTTCTCCTTTTATGTTAGGAGCTCTATAAACTCCTACATCTAGCGACAGCGGCACTGGCATCCTGTGCACCGAGAGAAAAGTTAATTCCTTTTTGACTTGCGGTTGAGAGTGTTTGTTAACCCTTAGGGAATTGGTAGAGTGTCAAACTAATGCTTGAGACACGGAGTCTGTGCACTCCTGTTTGTGTAACTGCAATCTCCAGCAGGGTTTTAATCTGTTGTTTTTTTTTTTTTTTTTAAATAGGGTGATAAAGAGAGAAATGATGGGGGGGGGGGGGGTCACTGTTGGGAGAGCTTTATTGCGAAGAAGTAAGTAGGAAACAGTAGGGTGAACTGAACGTATATATGCTGTGGATTAAGCCTGGGATATTTGGGTCCTGGCTTCACCAGATAAGGAGTAGAAGCATGAATGTGGGTGGCTGAAGTTTATAGGACAACGGGAGACTCGGTGCCTGGGGATGTGTGTGAGCAAGCACATAGGCATTTGGGTGGGTGCTTCAGGGAGTGTAACAAATGAAAGCAACTGCTTTGAGCCATAGGTATGGTGCCTGAATGCACTGGTAAAGGATGAGTTTTGAGGAGCCAGAGCGGTGTGTGTTGGTGTTATACAGTTCCTTGCCTACCAGCTTGGGCTGGTAGCAGTTTCCTCTCCCTGCTAGCCCGTGCTGAGGCTCTGTGGGCTGGATATGAAGGCTGGGCAGCTCTCCCCCTCTGCTGAGCCTGTCTGGAGCCAGTGGGCAAGCTGCCCTTAATGTGGCTCCCTGAAGGGCTGAGGATCCCGGGAAGGCTCCTGGGGAGCAGGAGTTGTCAAAGTGGGCTGAGATCCAGGCTGGGCTGACAAAGCTGGCTCCTGGGGGCACTGCCTTGGAGAGCCAAGGAGGGGGTACTGACAGTGTAAGGGTAACCTGTAGATATACTGGGCTAGTGCTCCCTGAGCATGGGCTTGAGACCTGCCATATGGACTGTAGTTTGCTTGGCTTTCTCTGTGTTTCAGTCCCTTTTTTGTCCACGTTCCCTAGCACGCCTCTGAGTTAAGCAGCTTGAGTTTGGGTTTTCTTTTTCTGTCCCTTGTAGGAAAAGCACTAAGTATATGATAGATGAGGACAGATTTCTAAGGCTTATTTAACTACATAAATGGCATTTTTTTTTTTAACCTCGGCATCTACATGAGAAACTGGCAAGGTGCAGAACACCTGATTCCAAAAATAACTGTGCACGTTATTGATAACTCTCAGCAAAACTTCAGAGTTTCTTCTCACTGGGCTGAGCTGAGTTCTAGTATACTGCAGGGCTGAGCTCGTGGTGCCTTAGCATTGTTTGGTATTCAAGTGCTCAAACTGCACATCACCTTCTTTATTAGCATATGTAGCTTTAGCTGGCAATGTCTCTACCTGGTGATTTAACACATCTCCAAGTTTACTTTGTAGGTCATGTCTAAGAGCTAATGAATTAGGGGACAAATTAGACTATAATAAGGATGTGCACATAATTCTGTCTTCAGGTATAGGTGGTTGAGTATTGCCAGGTTAAGTAAGAAAAGAAAATGATTGCGCTAAAGAAAGGAAAAGGAATTACTGAAATGCTGTTTGGCTTTTCTCGTTGACACACCACACGAACAACTTTCATGTGACAGGAAAAGTAAACAGAAGAATGTGAGAAAATGCAGCCATCTGGCTGTGTAGTAGTTGTATCATATTTTGGGATTTTTTCCATAAGTTTTCTTTTCTCTCCCTCAGCGGTAGCAATAATGCCTCATACAATGCAATATGATGCTTAGTGGAACCAGTGAAGCTCAATTTTGATAAACTGATTTCTAAGCAATGGCTATCTAATAATGCAGTACTTCTAGTGGAAGTAGGAGACAGGAATAACTTCATATCAAAGTAATGATAGCAAAGTTTACAGCATAGAAATATTTGAGGAAATTATCATGTTTGTGGAACATGAACTGAAAAAAGGCTTATTTTCTTATTCAAGATAGCTTCTAAAATTATTAACTTTGTTATTTTGTTTTCTTGGTCTGCATATAATTCAGTTGCATTTCTTAAACTTTAAAGAAAATGCCATTTTAGGTGTTAAAATGATGAGGATGGGGAATCAGTTTTTCATCTCAACAAAGCAGCCCATTAAGTATGTTGTAAAAATTGTGATTAACAGGTGGGTGATGAAGGTTTTTTTTCCTTTGAAAAGGTTTACTTTATGCTATTACCAGCCGTTTGTCCCATTTTTTACCTAGAGGGAAACTAAACATTAGCCGGAGTAGCAGAGGAAGATGTTTTGTGTAATCCTTTAATTCAGGCTTACCTTTAAAACTACAAAGCATATCTGAAATATACAGCTTTATTGATCCCAAGATGACAATAAAAACTAAGTGTACTTTAGTAGCTTGTGAAGTTCACTATACAGAGTATTGTAAGCAGTAAATGCATATGGATTTTTAAGTCTATCAGGTCAGTGTTTTGTCTTTTACTCAAAGGATATTTTCTAAGGCATATACCCAAATATTTCTTTACAACAGAAGTCGTTCAGAGACTTGCTTTTGTATGTTATGGAGTCCATGCAGACAGAGGAATGAACATAATATTTGCAAGTAAAGTTTACAAGATGAGAAATATTTTTTTTTGATAGCTTCAACTGTCATGTTCCACTGGATTGCAACTAAGTCAACTGGAGAAATTTATTGATTTTTCAATCATTAAATCATTACAATTGCCGTTATAGTGAATAGCAAAACTTAGTCCTAAAACTCCCAAAACGCATAGAACCTCACGGCTGTGTTCTTAAGCTTTTATTTTTCCAGATTTCTCCAGAAGAGGGCTCCATGCACACCTTGAAAGTCAGCACCCACGTATTAAAAGCAAAAGAAATTCATCAGCTTCAAGAAAAAAGAGAAGTCTTGTTCATGCAAAGTCTGATATAACATTAAGGATTATGCTCAAATTCCGACCAAGCATTTCCCTGTTGTATTGTGCTGCTGTAGGTCTTATTTTGTGTAAGACTGTTCATTATCTGAGAGTTCTAAAGTCCTTATCTTTTGTGTTATATCTGAGTTGTAAATATGTCAGAGAAACTCAATTGCCAGTTATTACATATAATTGCTTGTACTGATGAGCATTTTGTGAGCAGTCTACACTCCTGATTTTTTCAGGCCATCGGTTTTGGTTATATAGTCAAAAAGAGCTGCTATTTGTCAGATAGTGCACTGGAGGGAAGACTGGCCCCTGGTGAACTATTTTAAAGGTATTCTTGTATAGGATCTGGCAACACTCCCTACTGCTAAGCATGGGAGATTTATTACAATAAATGTGGAAACTGGTTGTGAAAATGCTCCTAGAGCTACAGCATTACAATTAAACCCACTTTGCTGTGTACCACTTGAGACATTTCATTTTAGATGTATCTCAGGCAATATATTGGCAGCTGGTTTCTGTTTCTGATGATAAAAAATAGAAAAAGATTATTCTAGCACATGTAACAACTTTGTGCTGTGATCCATTGAGAGTTATTGACTTGACTTTTAGTGGCTTGTCAGCTAGGAAATGACCATTGTTAAAGAAATTTCTTCACCCAAGGTATCTCATAAGCAACGTCTAGAGCTAAAGTCCAGTCAGGTAATTTGAGCTCTACAGAGACAGAAAAAGCTTGAGCTGGGTGCCTCTGAGGAAGGTGGCACTCAGAACAAAGAAATCCCTGGACCTTTATACTTCGTACAGTCTATGCACCCGTTCTTCGTACTCTCTTTGTGTGCTTTGAACATGACTCTCAATCCAATGGTGATTTTTGGTCCAGAGTTGTCTTGCTTCTGATTGTATTCTTTGTTTCCAGACAGGTCGTTAGCTGATTTTAATTTTGACGGGTTGTATCTTCTGCTCATAGTCCTGGCTTCCTTGTCTTCCAGTTTGCACTGGCCTTGGAGCCTCCTTTCAAAATCAAACTGTTTGCCAAAGCAACAGTTCAACATAAGATTGGTCGTTCACAGCTTTTGGCAGAAGGTTCCAGAAACTTTAGTTACTCATGCTGAAAGAAGCTATTCAAACACACAGTTAAAATGATTCAGCTAACAATTTCCAACAGTATTTCTGAAAGGTATCACAATAGACCAGTGCAACAGGAACTATTAGAACTATGTTGATGGCAACAGTGGTGCCTGTTCAAGAAGAACATGAAGTTCTGCCTTTCATTTTCTTCCTGTTCTATTTTGTCAGATAAATAGGCTCTTCCCATTCTATTAATATGTAAGGACATGCTAGATAACAGAGCTGTTAGTGTTATACTCTTCCTGCAACACTGCTGTAGTCACATCTCTAATCTTCAGCTGCTGGCTTGTACTGACGTGCTGTGTGTCAGAATTTTGGCCTCAGGTTTCAGAGTTCCTGTGCCAGCATAAGCCTTTTTTGGGGGGAAGAAGGGGGACAGAGGATGACTAACTCATTTGGGACATTTGAGGCAGAAATGTGAGGTTATAGGGTTTTTAATTGTTTCATTGAAATATCTTTGCTCTGTCTTTGACACATGCAAGCACTAAATTAACTTTTTTTTTGGTGTATCACTAGTATTTTAACCAACAAAGGCTCATCTGTGCAGGAAAAAAAGACAAATCTACGATGTTCAATGGGGAGGAGAGACAGAATGAGAGAGATTTATCATCCGTAGGAGATTAAGTGGGCTATAGCTCTTCCCAGTTAACTCTGGATGATATTAGTGGGTTCTTGATCATGGCTATATGGCCACGGCCATCACTGTGCCCTGCCCTAATCAGCAGATGGATGGGACCAGCCCAGATGGGAAACTGTGTTTTTCTACCACTTCATGTGTCCTGCAGCTAACACAATGTTAGTATATACAAATCAGTAGGATATTAAATGCCAAAAAGGAGTGAAAAATAAGACTTGCTTTATTAACCACAGTTTCATTATTCAAAGGGCTTGGAAATTTGCCCACTGTGTTTTTTTTTTAGTGTTGTGGACTGTGTTCTCTGTCAAATGGAAGAATCTATTCCTTTGAAAGCCTTACTGTTTTGTATTAAAGGAACTAATTCCACTACTAACTTATCCAATATTCTACTGTTTTGCACCATTAATTTTCTTGGCTATAGAAAAAAAAAAGGAATTTAAGGTTTGGTGTGATAGAGCTGGTTAAAGCTGTTCTAAGAACAGACTAAAATAAATATGAGCTATTAAAAGTCGGATTGGGTGGATCTTTTCAGCACACAGCAGTTATCAGTATCTCCAACCACTTGGAAAAGCTGATTAATGTGTTTAAATAACTTCTGATACCAATTAATATCCATGTATGGATGTCTAATTTGGTACTCTTTTGGTCCTTGTTTTTACGTATACGAACATCCACCTTCAAGCTTTTGAAGTGTTTCAAAATTGGGCACCCATATGCAGCTCAAGCAAATATGTTTTTATTGCCTCAGATTTCTCAGACTCCATTTGACAAAGGTTCTACTCCCCAAGTTTGAAAAAATTCCTAATATTAGTTTTTTATTTCAGTCTAACTCTTTTATCCTACTGTTGTGAACAGTTGATGTTTTTTTGGTAATGCAATGCATATATTTATAAAAGCTAATATTTAATTCCCAAGGACTTTGCAGTCTGATATGTAATGAAGAGCAAATAATTCTTGTGTGTATGAAGGCTGTGTTAATAGGAGTACAGAAAGAAAGTGGGTTTTTAAAAGTTTGTAGATGGTTTTGGCAAATGAGGAATCACAGCAGCTGGACCTTGTATTACTTGAGTGTAACAAGGACTCAGAATACTGAAAACCACGGGTTCTAGGCCATTAAGCTGTCATGTGTCACATGACACTATTAAAATGACTGTTAAAATGACTGCCTGCAAAGAGGTATGTACACATAAACTTGAATTTAGTATACGAGATGCCCATTTGCAAATAGATATTTGCAAATATCTATTGCTACTTCTGTGTAGAAGACAAATGCTGAAAGTTACCCCCTCTTCCTCCCCTGAACTATGTTAACTGTGAGTGCTCCTTACTTGCTTTAGGGCAAAGTTGGCAAGCTTGGCTGGAAACACAGCTATGGCTGTGTTTCTGTATTGATTCTGTGCGTTAATGGCTGTCTGCCACTAGGACAGTAACACATCTGTGGCAGAGTTAGAAAGAGGATGAATACCTTCTCATATTGCTTCAAATCAATCCATAAAACAGTTAACACATTTAGATTTGTTTGAATTACGATGGAGCAAAAAAGCATGTTACAGCATATCACACTGATAATCGGCTCATCTATTTTACAGACACTTAAACTATCTCTTTTCATTGTCTTGGGATAACTTGAAATTGCAAGAAGGACTTCTGTGCAAACTGTTTTTAAATAAGAGCCTTCGAGTCAAAGACAGAGGATTTCTAACCCATAAGAGTAAAATAAAAGCTGGCAAGTGTCCACGGAGTCACTGTATAGAGGCAGACATTCTAAGCTGCTGTAAATTCATCTGGATCCACTAGGGAGCCATACCAGCATGTGTGAATCAGGAGTATGATCCATAGCTTGTACAGGCAGCATACAAGGATGGAGGTTGGGCGGAATCATGTAAAGTTGCCCCCTTCCCTAGCCTTTTCTAGTTTTCTTCATGTAAGATGGTCTTTGAAGTGTCTGTCACATTTTAACTTTGAGCCAACTGCTGGTAACTGCTTAGGAATGGAAAAAAACCCTGGGAACAGTATTCCGAAGATCTTGTGTTTTCCCATCATCAAACTTGCTGGCTTTGAGTTCCCCTACTGCCGAATAAGGTGTGTTTATACATTCCTCTAGAGACAACCCGCTGGTTTCCCTGAGGAACACGTTTTACCCAACAACAAACAGCTATATCAAAATGTGAAAGCTGAACATAGCTTTGCACTATAGTTGACAAAGCAGGAAATCCAGAGCATCTGGCACCTTGCTCCCTAAATGAAAGGATATGGAATTATCCATTAGAATTGGATGGGCATTTCCTTCCCCATTAACCCATTGTCTCAGAGCCTTGTCAGAGAAAGCTGAGCAACTCCATTGTGATATGCAGCAGGAATGGTCATCTCAACTGCAGGTTTAAGCTGTTCAGTACCATTAGATAACTGGCCAAATTAGAAGGTGTTCATTTTGACCTTTTGCCAAGATATTTGTTGGATTTACACAGATTAGTTACCAATGCAGAAGTGCAGCATTCTGTGCAGTGAGGATATTGATTATTGCAATCTGACCTAAGTTCAGTTCTGCTCTTTAGATTATAACTTTGGACACAATGTGTTACCAGGAAAAGAGATAAGAATGCTAGGAATAAATCTTGAAACTTTTGTATCTTGTGGAAATGACTCCTGGTGTTGCACATCTCTCCACTTTAGTTTTCTGATTTGCAATACCAAAACTCTGTTGCTTGCACTAATATGGGAGCAGGTCTCCAGTGGACATGGATTGATTGCACTGTCGTGCTTTGTGTTATCTAGGTGAAGGATGTTTAGTATCGATGCTGTACGCATTTATACTGTGTGCATACTGGGAGGCTTACATGG
Source organism: Pezoporus flaviventris (assembly GCF_033815535.1). Taxonomy (NCBI): domain Eukaryota; kingdom Metazoa; phylum Chordata; class Aves; order Psittaciformes; family Psittacidae; genus Pezoporus; species Pezoporus flaviventris. The sequence continues at coordinate 1,410,644 of NW_026892630.1, read as the reverse complement.
CCTTTATTAGTATTATATCTGAGCACCCTGCAAACGGTAATGAATTTATCCTTGCTTCCCTAAAGTGACTGCTGAGTTACGACAGGAACATTATTCTGAAATGGGAGACAGCCTCCGACATCTGTCCATTTCAATGACTTTAGCTCTGTTATCTTTGTTGAGTAATGATATAGGCTGCTGTCACTTGTGCTGCTGGTGTTGATTCAGTAGTCACACTTCATTGTTCTATACAAAAATTAATTCTGATTGGAGGGAGCCCAGAATAAATTCGGTCTTAGGCCAATCAGAAGCATGTGTATGTAATACTATTTTAATAATATTGCTCAACTTTCAAGAATATAATTAGGTATAATTAGCCAGAGAACCATCTATATACAGCCAGCTTTTTGTGTATATAGGAAATCAAGGAGAAAAATATTTTAGTGAATAACTGCAGAGAGTTCTTAAGCATAGAGAAAATAGAGTGTACTTGCTCATAACTGGTGTTTAAGTGATGGCTGCTGGTAAAATGATCAGCTGAAGTAAAGGAGGAGGATGAGGCTGGCAGCACTATATATACTCACAGCATTTGAGACCAAAACAGTGTTGGATAGGACACAAGGGCATATAATATACAACCAAGTATGCTTCCAGTTCTTGGGTTGGAGGTGCTGGATATTTCCACTGCAATGTGAAACGTAAACTCAGTGGCTGAACATTTCTCCCACTGTCTGTTCACTGGTAAAAGTTCCAGTCTTCTTTCCTTTCCTCAGATTGGGGGAAGTAGGGATTCTGAACATTTGGCCTTCTCCGGTATGAAGTAAGCTGCTCTTCCACTCCCGTGTCTAGCTTTTGGAAGTGCGATGTTGCCCTCCTAAAGTGTCATTGTTAGTGAGATGCACTGAAGCATTTGAATTCCTTGTGTGTGTGTATGTGTGTGTGTGGGGGGGAATCATGTCACATGGATGGACCATTTGTTAAAAGCTCAAAATAAGAGAATCTGTGGACTTGTATAGGCTATTGAAAGCTAATCTCTGACTTTGTGGAACGGCTATCTCTTCCTATATGGTTATGTCCCTCTGAAATGAGAATTCAGTCTTACACTTGCTTCCCAAGTATACAGTTTTCAAAGTGTTTGCTCCTTCTTAAGTTAGGCGTTCAAACACAGAACCTGTTTCTTGCTGTGCATGGGAGCTAAACATGGATTGCAAGTGGCTGAAGGAGTTTCGCTAAAATAGAAACTGACTTGATTGTCTACTGTAACTTATGTTGAACCCAAACAGAATTATTTTCCCAACTTGTTCTTGGCTTCTGTTTTCTGTGTGCTCTGTGTTCGTGGGGTCTAGCTGGGATATGAAGGAAGAAAAAGCAATCATGCAGAGCATAAGTGGTTCTCCCTGCCTTACCTCCGGGCTGACTGGAAGCATCAGCATCCTTGTTATTTCCTTGTTTAAATTACTTTTTCTCTGTTCCACTTCATCTGCTCAAGAAGAGTCAGATAGTCTGAGTGCTTTTAGTTTTTCTACTAACTCTCTTCTGGAACTTATAATGTTGGGGGAAAGGGTGAATACTTTTTACTACTGTGGTTTAATTTAAGATTTGACAGGCACTTTTGGAAAGTCCATCCCTGTTCCCGGTGCTTAGATGTTTTTCTTTTGGTGACAGATGTGAAAATGATTTACCTGCAGCAAGGGGAATACCAGACGGACCTAAGGAGTCACTTTCTTTTAGCATTTTGTGTAGGTCCTGGTTATTTTCTCTGGGTAATCTGCAGATTGCTTAAAGTTAGTGCAGTGTTAAATTGTGACCTTTAGCTAATGTGGTTAGGCAACTATAAGTCTTGTACTGTTAGTACTGGTAGACCAATACTAACAGAGTACCAGATCCAAATCTTGTGTGTTTCTTCCAATGTTCATATTACCCTACTCCTTTCTCCCACAGTCCCCTAAGGCAGTCTATTTTCCTGCACATATGGGAAAGAGGATTTAATTTAGCTGCCCCATTAAAAGCTTTATGTTGGTGATCTCTTAGAGCCAGAAGTGCTGGGATAGTTAGTAATAGGCATGCTGACATAGCTGCTGAATTTCTTGTCTCCTTCCTTGGCCGACTGAGGAATACAAGAAAGATAATTACACCTTAACACACAAAAAAAGAAGGGAAAACAAAACCAATGGAGAAAACCAAAATGTTATTAACTGTCCTGCAACTTTTTGCAGTTGTTAAGATTTGAAAAGCAGCCTTTTATATTTAATAATTTATATCTATACTTATACATTAATAATTTATATTATTTATATTTATATTAGTCAACAGGTGTATACAGGAATGGAGCACAGCATCTAGTTTGATTCTTCTTGATTTCCACTTCTTCGTTTTCATTCAGTCTTACCTGCTATTTCATGCTGACACTCACATCCAGAGCTCTTGCTTGTGTCTGGATCTGAAGTTGTTAGCATCAGGAAACAGCAGTACTTTGTTTTATACACATTTGTGCGTGTATAAACAAGGTAGGTAACAAAAGGCAGGAAACTTCATCTGTATCTGTTTCCAGCATTCATTAGCTGTCTCTTCACAGAACTCTCCTCTCCCGTACGCTTTACTTTGGTGGGAGGTGTTTATTATCACTTGCTGTACACCTTAATGGACAATGTTTATCTCTGTCTGCTGCTTTGACATTGTTGTGTTCATCATCATTAAATCCATGTTACTGAAACTTTGCAAAACTGGTTACTGCGCAGATAAAATAAAACTGAGCGACATCTTTGACTAATTGACTACTGAGGTTGCAGAGGGAATGGGAAAGGGCAGAAAAGAGGGCAAACCATGCATAAGGCGTGAGGCCAAACCAGCCTTCATTGCAGGAGACCATATTGTAGTTTGTTTTGGAACTTTCTGTGCCACTTTTTAACAGCCTGAAATTATTTGATGTGTATCAGAAAGGTTGCTCCCCACGTGTCCTCTGTGTAACACAAGCATACTTTCAGACTGCATACTCATGAAAGTATGTCCCAGAGGAAATTAAAAGGCAGGAGAAGGCCAGAGAACCTGGGAGGGGAAGGACAACAGTTATGGCTTTCTAGTAATAAGCCAGGGAAATCTGTGCAATGCCTGTCTGAAATAAATATTATGGGGCAGCCGTTATGAGAGATAAATGCTCCAAAGTTTTGTCAGATATTATGTGATTTTCCCTTCCCCAGCCACGTTTTCTAACATATAACTTCACAGACTTGTCCTCTTTCTTTTATTATCTGACATCTCTTAGAGGTCAGATGAAGAACAAAGATTAAAGGAAACAGAACCTGGCTTCAGTCACATTTGCAAACTGTTACCTTTCTGCAGATTCTCCCATGCTTAAAACAGAAACAACCCTCCCCTGACAACTGAGCATACACTTCACCTACAATGGATCTGCTTCTGACACTGCATTTCTGGGGTGTTTGCACGACTCACCATTCATCTGGCAATGCTTGACTTTAAGTACTGATAAAGAGAACGCAACACAGTCCAAATACACTTGACCTTTGGAAACAAAAATAAAACAAGTTACTTTGCAGTTTTTCCTTGCACATGTCTAATGACTGAAAGCAAACCAGCATTCTTAATTGTCCTTCCATAGCATAGAGGCTTCCAGGCCTGAGATCCACTGTCTTATACCTTCTGTTGCCAGGACAGTGTGCGTGAGTTGGCTTTGATTGCTCCAATTCAGGAATGGGTCTGTAGTTCAGGTCTGCTGGATCCTCAGATCTTTTATTGTTTCATAAACTATACTTGTATGGTTGGAATGCTGGTTTTGGTTCACTTGCCTGGTGAGCAGGAGTCTGTATTTCAAGTATAAAGCATCACTGCAACTGCTACTTTAAATCAGTAATACCGATATAAAAGTAAGGCTTGTGTACCAGTGGAAAGTCTCTGCCTAAATCCTCAGCTAGCCACAACTGCAGTTAATTTGGTTGCAGCCACCTCTTAATACCATGGTGAGCAACTTGAAAAAGTGAGTAAACCCCCTTGTTTAGTTAGCACCGCAGTGGGCTTGCTGCAGGGGTCATTCTCACCCTTAGTGAACCTCTCTGTAAGGGCTGGGCTTTTAAATAGCAGCCTGGCTGAGTCAGGGACATGCCAGTCCTGTTACACTGCCACTCCCCATTTTGGGACTGCTCCTGAGGAATATGTGTAGTTCTGAATATGGCCCCAAACATCATGGGAACTGAAGATCTCCTTCCTTTCCCTCATAAAACTGTTGTTGATTTGTGAGTGCATTCCTTCAGTTTAAAACAGAGGAAGTACATGCAGTACATCTCTCCCAGCCTGCGAGCTAGATGTACATGGTGTGCAGAGCGCTGGGGATAGGGGTAGGCTTTGAATGATCAGGGCACACTTTCCTTTTAAGCCTCTTTGAAGAAAAGGAAGCCTACATAGCCCCTGATAAACTACTTTGCAGCTGGTGCACTGGAATTTGGCTGTTGTTTGGGTCTGAATCTGCTTGACTCTACACGGTAGTCCCTCCTTGATATATTTGTACTACCCTGCTGCCTGTCATAGGTTGGTCAAATCTAGTGCAGCAGGGAGGTACATTTTTCCCTTCTCATCCCACCTTCTTATTTCCTGGTTCACTGTGTAGTTGCCTCCTGTGGCAGTGGTTACGTGGATTTCATTAATAGCAGATCTTGAACAATCTGCTTAAATAATAATCAGCGTGTCTTTTAATTTGCCCTTCTTCCATACGTTTGTTGTGAATCAGTGAGCTATCTGATCAGCTAACTACCTTAGCATCTGTAAACAAATCTCTCCGGTTTTGTTCAGTGCTATTGGCAGGGCTTCTTTCTGAAGCAAGGCTCCTGGACTGGAAGGTGTCTAGTACTTGTGGAGCCTGAATAGAGAGGAAGAGGAGTAAGTGTGCAGTTTAATGGATAAAGAGCATCCTTCATGGATGGGATTCCTTGGTATTCTGTCTTGTTTAGTAGCCCTCTGCTGTAAAGTAATTAGTCCCAGGAGAAGCAGCACTAGTACCTTGAACTTGCCATGTCTCCCAGACAAGGCTTTAGCTGTTCCCTTCAAAAAAACCTGCTTTTTGCTTAGTCTCCTGGCCAAGGCATTTTATTTGTGTAACAGACTAGCTTTGGCTGGACAAAAGTAGGGCAGGTTGCTTTCTTAAGCAATAATTGTGGATCCTTGGGCTGAGGAGGCTTTTGAGCTTCATTGAGAATCTGAACAGTAAAGCAGTGCTTTTTCCCACCAGCCACATGTTTAAGGCTGACTTTTGGCATGAATACAAAGTTTGGTGTCAACCATGTTTCATTACCAAATATAGTGTAAATCTTACTGACAAGGTTTCCAGGCAGCTGTGCCTGAGGAGGATGTAGGCAGTGAATGTGTCTGAACAACAGAAGTAATTTCTGATCTCTGTACTTAGCACTGAAGCACACACACCAACAGGATCAGGAGAAAAGGGTTCCTTCTGTCTCCCTCCCTTGCCCTGTTTCCATGTGGATACCCTCCCTTGAGTTGTGGCATGCCTTACTGTGCTTGGCTAGTGCTCCTGGGGGCAAAGCCCACCTTAGCACTAGGGAATAGCTGCTGGATAACTGCACTCAGAACATTTAGAGCCTCACTTCTCTCTTAACAGCCTCATCCTTCTCGAGAGTCTTGATTTCAAGTGTCTGTTGAAGCACTGTAAACAGATTTCCTTTGGTTGTGTGGCACTGCATGCTGTGTTGCAATACATTTTGTCTACTTTAAATCTGTTAGTGATTCATTAGTTTACTGTTCCAAAAACCAATTCCAAAGGGATCGCTCATCTCCCTAGAGCAGTGAAGATATTTTCAAGTTGGCTACACAGTGTTATGGCAGTGTGTTTGAGGCTTGCCGCGAGTCTCAAATCATGTGGCAATGATACTGCCAAAGGCTGCCAATTCAATGGGGGATTGCACACAGATTCCATGGGTGGGAACTTGCAATATTATTAGGCACAGCTAATAATAGTTCCTCTTGACTTCTGAAATGTCAGAATGGACTCATGAGTAGCTGCACTTTGGAAAGTATTAACCTTCTGTTTGCCATCAGTAGTCCATAACTTGTTCAGTGCTGCCTTATGCAGTATATTGGAAACCAGGATTCTTAATACATCTGTCTGTGAATTGACTAGTGTCAAGGCCTGAGTTGCAGCATCTCTCTGGGGACTGATGACAGTCCTGCACATGTAGTATCACTAGAAAAATGTACTTTTGCTATCCAGAGAGTCCTAAGAGCTATTGAGCATGTGTTTGCCTCCTTTTCCCCATCTACAAAGGGCTTTGAAACCTAATAGTGAGAAACCTCAAGTGTACTACAAAAAAAAAAAAAAGAACAACCCAAATAAATTGCACATAAACAAGTAACTCTTTTCTTTGAGAGGGGCCAGTCACTGTCTAAGATACCAGTCCCTGAGTTTGGTCTCCAGGGTTTTTGGAGTTTCTGGGTATACCTGCCAGACCAGTTGCTCTAGAGCTTGGCCTTTAGGCAGGGAAAAATAACTGCTTTGCACAGAATGTCAAGTTTTCAATTGCTTTATGAACCAAGTGAAACAGAAAGTAAAATATTTCTGAATGCTCTGTGTTGCTAAGTTTTTTACTCTTTCCTACACTAGCCATTTATTTCTTTTTGCTGTCTAGTGCATCCAGCACGGTACGAGCCATATGTCTCTAGCTGCAGGATTTACTGGACCGCTGGAAATGAATCAGTAAGGGATTTTGACATGTTTGCTCCAGAGCTGCAGAAACTGATAAATGAAAAAAACTACAAAAACCAAGTTCTTTTAGTCCAAAGATGTTAGCATTTAGAAGACTGAGAAATTAAGCCCTGAGCTTTTGTGTCCTTTTGAGGGTATAACTAAAAGCATAGCTCCAAGGCAGAGGAGCTGAGTTTCAAGAGACACTGGACACTTGTCTCTCCATGTGATTGGACTAAAGTTGGGGCACTTGCCTCTTGCCAATACAACACTGCCTGGGAATTTCATGAAGCTAAGCCCTTAGTTGGAAAGCAACGCCTATACAAGGGAAAGACAGATAACCTGTATTCAGAGTGCCTCTTCTCAATTGCCTTTTACAGCTATTTAGTTAAGAACACCTGGTGGGTTTATCTTTCAAAGCAGAGTTTTACCACTGTCGGCTATGAGTAACCTTACAAAACGGAGGGGCCTCACTTTCTGTATGCTACTGTACCTCTTACTCTTTTTTTTTTTTCTTGATTTCTGTGAGAAGTTAGATGATAATATCACTTAAGAGCAGGAAAAAGTACAAAGCAAGAAAGTAGGTGGTGCAAAGTGCTATAGGAAGTCTTTACCAAGTAGGGTCACAGTTCAGGAGCCCCAGATTGTGCATCAGTACACATTTTCCCTGGTATTAAGCACAGAGAGGAACATGTTTTGTTGGGAGGGATCTTGGAAACAGTCTTATACTCTATTTATTGGAAACAAAACTATAATTAAAGTAACTAGTTTGTATCTTAATGGAAAAATCCATATCTCTATTTCTGCAGAGCATCTATCTGCCAGTATTTAATCCTTGCCTTAATGATACATTGCAGTCATCTTGTGACAAAGAAGATGTATTTTTAGTGTACTTGGGTAGTGCAGTGAATGGAATGACTTCACCTGAAATGGAAGCTTGACTGTTGTCATTATTGTCATTGTTCAACAATCTGAAAAACACCATTGACATCAATGCTTTTCTAAAAGTAAAATAAGATTAAGATCAATGAATATTTTCTTTTTCCCTTTCTGAGTTTCTATTTTTTTTTCCTTCAGGAAAACAAAAATGACAGAATTCTATCATTTTCTTTGGTTGGCACCTTCTGAATGTTTAAAGCAAGTTGTGTGCCTACAAATCTGAAAAGGAAAACAGGAAATATTTCTCTTGTAATAAGTTCTCTTATTCCTCCTTTATTTGCTATATCTTATCCCCTCTGCTCTCTAAGTCATGATAACCAGGTACTAGAAAACATATTTTATATGAGGATTTATGTGAGTTCTAGCAGAGGGACAATGGATTCCTTTCAGCGCCTCTTCTCCACTGCTGGATAAACCCTATCTTCACAGACTCACAGAAATCTTCACACTGTCCTTCAATTCAAGATCATCTTCCTGCATCATCCTGACAGGTATTAATGTGCAAAGACATTAATGGAGCTATGAAACTAAGTTGTAGGTATTCTTAGAGATGCAATGTCAAACAAGTCAGTAGCACATATGACAATTGCTGGATCTACGTTTCTATTGCTCTTTAGACTTGTTGAAAGAACTAGGTTCTTGTTCTGTCCTCATGATGTCTGCAGTTAGCTGTGATCAAATAAGTGGGGGTGGTCTATGAGGAATGCTTCTCAGTCTCTACGAAAGAATAGATCACTACAGTTTTCTCCTTCCCTGGAATAATGTGAAGACTGAGCTTCGAAGTAGGTAGGCAAACAACTCTTAGCAAAGTATTGGTGCAGACACCATATTCTCAAATGGCTCAAACTGCCATGTAAGTCACTGTTTCCCCTTGTGTGCAGTGTTACTATGAGATGATCTGAGGGCAACTGTGAGAAGTGTTACCTGCCCAAACCTTCCCACATAACTGAGTTAGCATATGTGTAGTATCCTGTGCAGCCCAGAAATACCATATAATATTTAGTGTCCTCAGTGAAATATTAGCTAGAAGTCTTGCATCTTACATCCAATAACTTGCAGCTGGCTACTGCAAATTAATTTTTTTCTTTTTATAGCACAATACAAACTAATGTTTAAGACTGATAACTAAGAATTATTTAAGTAGTATTTCATCAGACTCCTGTATGTGAAACACTTGGTAAGAAACACAGTAATATTGCTCAGTATGAGTAATAAAATTCAAATATGAATTTACATTTATGGTAACCATATGTTTATATTTCTTCTATGCTAGCACTTTTTTTTAGATGTCTATTTTAGCAGGCATACAGCATTTGGAATTAAAGGCTTGATTATTTTGGCTTTATGCTCGAGAGCAATGATTGTAATTGTTTCTAAAAATCCACTTTATATATCAAAGTGTCAGTAACAGTTAAATATTTTGTCTATTTTCTTGGTTTAATATTTAGGTTAGTAACAGAAAATAAAAAATCAATTTTCATTCTCTGCGGAGTCTTTAAAATTCAATTAGGCTTGGATTTTGTAAGCAAAACTATGATACAAAAGAGGATAAACTTTCCTGAGCTTCTAGTGAACGTGCATATGTCTGAATGTCCTTGCCATTCTTATATCTTTAATTGTAAGCTGTAAGCCTCTTCAAAATATTATCTAAGCACTGACAACATTTTCAGTATTAGTACAATGCATTAAAAAGTCTTTTGTGTAGTCTCTGCCTATTAAGGACAAACCACTGAACTACCTGACCTGCCTGTAACGCTGCTGTACTTCTGTTCGTTAACACACAATGGATTTCAGAGTTCAAATTTGGGATTTTGGAATCTGAACCAGAGCGAAGCATTTCATGGTAGAGAGAGGAGATGGAATGTGGAGGCATTAGTTACTGCAATCAAGAGAATGCTATTTGAAGGCATATGCTTTGTGGGGGTGTGTGTATACACAATGTGAAAGTATGGGGGAATATATACACAATGCAGATCAGGCAAAAGCAAAGGTAAGCTTTGCAGATTTTCTCATACTACAGTGTCTTTTTTACTGGAGGGTTAATACTTGGTTTGTAACTTGTAATTCTCTTAACTTGCATTCACACCTTAAGATTGAAGCTTCTGAAATTAAAAAAATATGTGACTCAATTTGGGTTTCATTTCAAATTCCTCTGAACTGAATCTGAGGATATAAAATCCAGTCAGAACAGTCCTAACTCTTGCTCTTATGTTTTGAACCTATCTGTATTTAACACACTAGAATGTGCATTACTGCTATGAAAGGAAGTGCTCACATAAGCTGTTTTGAAAAGCAAGGATGAGTGTCTTTATCTCCAAAATAACCTATCCCAGCTGTAGAGTGGACTTGAGGGTTTATGCTTGTTAAATTCTTACAATGACAGCATTGGTAAATAAACAGCAACCGTGGACCAGAAATGTGCACAGAAGTTTGAAGGACTGGTCTATTAGAAGTACAAATAAAGACTCTCCAGGTTTGACAGCTTTTCAAATGTCTGTTATCCTAAAGAGCATCGTTCAGGACCATGAGGATTCATTCCTTCCTTCCTGTACAGTTTTAGGAGGCTGGATCTGATAATTTTTAAATACAAGTGTTCCTTGCCTAAACATGCAGCCTCACAGAGGGATTTCTTATTTAGACAAGCATTAAACCACGTGAATTATGGCCAAAAAGATTTGGGGCTGTATAAGCCATAGAAGTTGTCACTTTGAGATTCTGGAAATACTTGTTCACAAGAGAATACTGATGTGATGTTCAGAAAGAGCCCGAAAGCGAAATGTCAAAATATGTGCAGACCTTAGAGATGCATTAGGTGTAACTATATGCAGAATTACTTAGAGCAGACTACAGAATGGTGTTTTTATTCTCCCTTGTGGTGCCATGTTGTAGTAGAAAATCGTGTGTAAAGGAGGCAATGGAATGTGTTTGCGTTTTCTGCTGCTTTTAAGTACAGTGACATGTTCTAATTTAGACCTAATTTTCGTTCCTGTAACATTACTTGTAATAATGTCTAACGTCCTCAGAATTAATTTGACTGGAAAAATTCCAGAAGGACTTTCAATTTTTCTCATTAAAAACATTATCGATGTCTTAATTAGGCACTGTTATTAATGGTAATATTACTCAATTTAGAACTGCACACTTAAGATGTGGTTACCTCTAGCGTGATTAGTCAGAGAAGCTCTGCTACGCAAGGATGCACACCAGAATTTTGAACAGTTAAATATTTAGAGCCAGATGCTCAGCTGTGTAAATTGTGTGTCTACTATGACCTCAGTGGAGCTAGGCTAGTATATGTTAACTGAGGGCTTGATATCTAAAGCTGTAAACAATTGTTTCTGGCTGATCTCCCTCACAGTGTCTCCTTTTCCTTTCTGTCGTTTGAGTTTTTTATCTCTAAATCATGTACTTATGATAAAGTAAGTTTATGAAATAATACTTATATATTCTTGTCTCCAGTATAAGCTGTTTAACTGCTGAAATTAAGCTGGAGTCACTCTGTACTTTCATTTCTTCTTCTCCATGTTATCCCAGGGGGGATTTCACTGACTTATGTGAACTCGCTCTTCATTTAGAACACAGTTCAAGGACCTTTTCTCAGTTCCTTCAACGCTAATGGGCTCCGCTACAAGCTTCAAGTTGTGGTAATTCACTTTACTTGATGAGGGCCTTCTGCTGCTATATATAAAGGTAGAATTAGGTGGAATATGTTATTTGCTTGCCTAGACACAGATTTATACAAACTTTTTAAGTATTCTGTGGACCGGTTAATGTGTGTGTTTTCTTGTTAGAAGACTGAAAGGAGCTATTTAGATTTACTATATTTGTGCCTGGCTTCGTTAGGAAAAAAGAACCCATGAGAGTGTTCAGAGTGTTCAGTTCTGTAATTACTGGCTGTCACTCCTGTTTGTTACTTATATTTGTTGTGATTGTGAGTGGGAAAGGCTGTTGGCCACGCTGGCTGTCGCATGCTGCTCTGTAATTTTAATTGGGGGAGCTTTTACAAAATGAAGCCTGTATTTGATTATCATAAGGGTATAAGACTTCACTTATCTTCCTCCCAGGCCCCCACAACAAATGTTTCAGCTTTTTAAATTATCTGAAATGTGAGGTATCTAAATCAAATGGAATATAACATAGCAATTTTTTTTTTTTGCATTCTGCTACTCAATCCTAAGTGTTTTCAATGTGTAAAATGTCACCTTAGCTATGTAGAAGCTCATTTGCCTGGCAGAAAAAGATAATTCTTATGTAAACTGTGTGAAACCCAGACTTGCGTCATCTTGCAGGTAGTTTAACCATGAAATGAACAGTTATCATGTGTTGAGGTTAAGGTGGACAGATGTGCATGGGGCTGTTAAAGCAAAAGGCACCTGGATATATAATTGGTATATGGGATAGTATCGAAGTCTCAAAATGGTACAGACATTTGCATCTGTTCACTGGTGTATATAATGATGAGTTATTTGGGGTAGTAGGGTGTGAAGCTTAAAAGGAGCTTAATGGCTTTTCCTCCTATAAATCATTTCACTACAGCAGTGTCATATTTTATTAGCTTGTAATTTTGTAAAAGTTAAAATTGAGCATAATGTTGCATATAATTCTAGAACATCTGGTAGCAATATCTAGTAGCAGCTGTTTAGTACCTGAAATATAAACAAAACATGATTTTATCCATAGTTGTCATAGTTAATTTTCCTGGAAGTACTAGTTTTTGAGAAGGCGCAATAGGAAATAGGTCTTGTCAGAAGGAAGAATAGGTGAAAAATGAGTTATCGCTTAAAACTTGAGCAGACAGAGCAGAGAATTGCATAAAATTTGGACTAGGAATAGTGGTATGCTTATTTTTTTTTTCTACTGAAATAAAAAAAAAGCTTTAGAAGAAATCCTAAAATGAATTATAGTTCTTAAGTACAATGTGCTATGGCACTGAAGAACATAATATTAATACAATTTTAACAGATCACAATTTTTTTACATTGTTTTTTTCAGTCCATACCCCGATGGGGGAAATTATCCAGTGCTTTGACTGTGTTGATGTACATATAATTGGATTACTGTTGCTCGAAAAATGAAAAAAACAAGCAAAAAGCAACTCCACAAACAAAAAAAACAAAGTAAAGATTATGTGATGGCAGTGTTTTTTTCCCTCCTGCAGTTCACTTATTACTTTTGCTGTCTTGTTCTAACTTGGGAGTCAAAGGAAATGTGCGGATTGCATTGTCGCATGACAGGAGAGCAAAGAGAAAATGTGCCTTTAGGCTGCTGCAACTTGTATTGCAACCTGTAATACCAGCCAGATGCCACTCTGAAGTTTCATGTTTCAGGCTCTCTCTTTCTGTCCTAGGGCGTCAAATAAATTTAATCATTGAGGGTGAGATGATGTAGCATCATCTGCGGCTCCCCTGGACATAGGGAGTTTAACTTTTTTAACACAAATCTTTGTTGTCCAGTGTATTTCACATACTGCTAGCGATAAGAATGTGGTGTGTGGTAGAACTGAATGTGCACAATCAAGCAGCTGCTCATGTGGCATGTCTCTATAAACTGTTTCTTTTAAATCGTGCCATTGTAAGAATCAGGGACATTAGACAAATAATTTGACTTCAGTGTTACTTGTAGAAGATTCTGGCCATTCTGGAGTCAGAGATGGGATTTATACAGAAGCAGATTAAGATCTCGGACTATTGCAGAGCGCCAAAAAATTGTGCATGTGGTACCAGCATCTTTTCCTTCTCCTTTGATGCCCCTTTCTTGATTCCTCTGGGGTATGAATTCTATTTGGGGCACAAATATTCTAGTAATCCATTTATCCAGTCATGTTTAAACTGCCTGTACAGAACAATATCACTTCAAGGGTAGACTAATGTTGATATGACACACAAATAGGTTTTCTCACTCTGTATTTCTGATGAGGATCCCTGTTGAGAGCAAAGAGTTAACTGTGATACCAACTGTATGTTTTTCCTTTTCACTCCCTAGTAAGGACGCAAGAGGACTTTTTAAGAACATGAGCATAATGCAGTTTATTTCTGTCTGGGGCATTGGTATTCTTTTGATGTTTGTTTATTTCCAGAAGTGATTAACAGTCACCTATCTAGCATCCTGATATGTGTCTGCTATGAGTCTGAATGTATGCGTTGCAGAACAAGTAGATCTCTGTGGCTGTGAAGGAACAATTTTTGTTTCATTCTCAGCACATTTAACTAGAAAGATTCCTTATTTTCTGTTACAGTGAAGTGACACTTCAATGAATGATTCAGGTGCTATACCTGTAAGTTTCTATTTAAAAACATTATACAGTATGGATATGCAAGTGTAAATAAATTATAATCATAGTCTTATGATGAAAGATGCTAAAGATCAGTAATTTTATATTATAATTCATTATGGATGACATTCTGGCTCCCAGTGGGCTGATTGTAAGACTCCTTTGGCCTCGGTAATGTTAGGATTTCACCATAAGCGTTACTAAAAAATAAAATGATGACATTTCATTTCTTAATCTAATTAATCTTAATTACTTGCATAATAATTGTGTGTGTCATCTTATTCTAAAGACTTGGAAGTGAACCGCAAACTGTGACCTAAATCCTGCAGGTTTTGACTCTATGAAATATGAATTCTTATATCTGCATACATATTGTATTTGTACTCATTCCTCAGTGCTTACAAGATCTTTGCTTGATTGTATGTACAGTGCAACCAGACCTTAGCTGTTGCTGTCCAGAAAGTGATGCTCTTTCAAACAGCAAATGCAGTAAATGATCACCAGCTACAGCTACTGCAGTTTGAGCAGCAGTACTAACGAATTATAATCACGGAATTGCTTAGGCTGTAAAAGACAATTAAGATCATCCCAACCATTAATGTTGCACTACCTAACCCACTGCAAGCCATTTCCCCAAGTGCCGTACATCTACACATCTTTTAACTACCTCTGGTGATGGTGACTCCACCACTTCTTGTGCAGCGTGTTCCAATGCTTGACAACACTTGCAGTGAAGAAATTTTTTCTAATGCCCAATCTAAACCTCCCCTGGTGTAACTTGAGGCCATTTTCTTTTGCCCTATCATTTTTACGTGGGAGAAGACTGACCCCACCTTTACATCCCTGTTAGAGGGAGGAAAACTTTAGGAGACTTCAAAACTCAACTGAGAAATGTAGTCTTACTTTGAAGCTTTGAGCAGGAGGTTGCACTAGCTGACCTCCAGAAGACTCTTCCCATGCGAGTAGCCTGTGACTGCGGTGATCTTGTTATTTGTAGCATCCTTCTTGCAAAATTCTCTTCTTTCAGACATATTTATCTTGAGCTGAAATTGGTTTGTTGTCTTACTGTAGCTTTAAAGATGGGAAGAATAAAACCTATATATAACCTATATATTGAAAGGGAAATGATTTCCTGGTCTTACCACAAATGAAAGTAGGCTTTAAATATCTGATAAACAAGAGGAAAAATTTCTAATGCTGTCAGTATTTCTGCTCATGACTTTCATTCTCTATAATTCACTCTGCCTTTTAAATGACGAAATGTATCAAATGCAACTTAAGTAAATTCCCAAGCGGTGTTGGTAGCTTGTATCATGATGTGACAACAAATGGCAACTTACAGTTGATAGGCTTTGAATTTGACTTTGTTCCCAGCAAGCTAATATATGCTTTCTATTTTGTTGGATCTCTGCTCCAGTAAGTGGGTTGGTATTGTGGAGAGCATTCTACTGAGTTGATATGTCAGATTTCTTTTCTGAAAGAAAACAGAGAAAGGGATCTGTTTGATCTCATTAAACAAATGTTAAACTTCTTGAAATTGGCCACATCAGGTGAATTGGACTTGGATTGTGTATGTATTCTGAAGAGGTTCAATAGCTTTGTTAAATAAAAGTTTTAATATCACTAAGGTGTGGAGATTTATAATTCCGATATTTGGTAATATTTTTGCTTGCATTGCAGTAGAATCTAGATATTCTGTATTAGAGACCAAGCATATTTCCTTTTCAAAGATGAACAAAACCAGAAAAAAAAACAAAAGGGCAAAAAAAATATAATCCCCAAACAACCCAAAACACCAGTTCTTGTATTTCTCATTGAGAGGAAAAGACAAGTTATCAATGGTGAGGGCATGTACAGTGCAAGTACTGTTAACACAGCCTTTGTAGCTTCTCAGTAGCCCTTGATAGTTCCCTGCTGCAACAAGCATAAGTGAATTATGAAGAGATTTTGATTGAACAACACTGACTTTGTACAATTTTTATATTTCAGATTTTTTAGGATGGGCATCATCAGTCTTCACTGAATACGAATATGGGCACTTTAATGGCCTTTTATAATCTCTGCCCCTGTTTATTGAAATGTCAGCAATCTCTTCTACCAGTGATGGGAGCAGTGATGCAAATATTTTTTCCCATGCTTCTACTCTGACCTAGGAGGAGCTATCTGCAAACATTTGCAAAGCTGCTTTATTGTCCCCATTCAACTGTTCTTTAAAATTCCCCTCTCTTTTAATGAATGAGTAACTGCTCTGTAGTCATTGGCAAATAACATTTATCAGTACTATCTTATGCTCCTCTCTGAATTATTTGTTGTATTATAAGATGGATGCCTGGGGCATGTGATTTTTACTTCTGAATTTGTGTGTGGACAAGCCTTGACACAGGCAACCTACCACTAATTGTATAAATAACAAACATGAATGCAAATCCCAGAACCCTTGTTGAGATATTAGATCAGTCTAAGCAAGCTTAGTATGAAACATTGATACTGACTCTGAATCTGAGTCTCTTGAACATGTTCATGATACTTCTCATGTATTAATTCACAGGCAGAGTTGCTAATGGTGTTTCCTGTTTTGTTCCCTCCTGGCACTTACCAATTAGTGACTAAAAGACAGCTTTGAGAGCAAGACAGGAAAAGGAGATGTATTCATACTATCCAGATTTAAGAACCTAAGCTAGATACCTCAGCTTTCTGATGGCAATTGAACCTTTAGTAGGCAAATGAAAGCATCTAAATTAGGAACCAGCTTCTTTCTTCTGACAGTCTCATGTAGCTGTATGCCTAATTTTGACAGGTTCTGTAGCTTGAATGATCTAAGCTACAGTCTCATTTAATTTTTAAAGCCCTGTGAGCCTTTGAAAAAAGGAGAGATTGAGCTATGACAGACCTGTGAACTCCTTCACTGGGGGGTTTAGGGTGCCCTTGTCTGCATGCAAGTTGTAAAAGGGGGGGATTCCTCTCTAGTGAAAGACCCAAGAGACTGGCTATGGCGGATGAGAATGTTGCTGGAAGCCCTCTACACTCTTTTTATTCCCTTTTTTTGTGAGAACTAGGCAAATACCTACCTGGAAAGATATAGTTAATGAACAGAAAAGAAATAAGAGTCTAGCTAATTGCTTTACAGTGCTTTGTAGGCATCTTAACTAAGAGACTAAGTATAATTACACTTTCTTCTCCTTGTAAGCATTACAAAAATAATGATTTCATTACATATACCTTTCCAATGTTTTCTTGGACCTCGTGCCATCACTTATGGCTCAGATAAACAAGCTTTTGGTATAACACTTAATCTGGTGCAAAAATGGGGGTTTTATGCCATTTGCATGTTATGCTGTGGTACTTACAAGCTTGACCCTTTATTCTGTTGTATGACATGGGATGCATCTATGGCTGATACACTGGAGGTCAGCCTGCTTTAGTGCTGTCAGCCTCCATTAACTTGTAATTTAAATGAATATAGGTCAAATGGAGATCTCATATAAATAACACTCTCAAGTGGCAAAATGACAGAATTCCACAGCTTGTCTGCTACAAGCTGCAGTTATTAACAATTAGATACAAATACGTTATTCAGAAGCAGCAATATACTTTGCAAAAAAGGAAAGTGGAGACAATTGCTTCATTGTTTGCTGGAGAGTTTTTCTTAGAAAGCAGAAGTTTGTGTCTTTGTAGGGACAATTCTGTGGGACTTCTATGAAATCTTTGAGAATATTTGGATGGTTCTCACTGGGAAACCTGTTGAAATACGTAAGTAAAATACATAAGCAAGCTATTGGTGAGCTTGTAAATGTCAGAATTTGTGGCAGCAGCTTTATTGCATGTTTGACTTGGGTCATCAGCTTCAATGTTTATCATCAGCACCATGATTGGGCTCCTTTTAGCTCTTTGCTGAGTTGCTGTACCTAAGCAGGACGCTGTTAAGCAAAATCTGTCATAGCTCTGTTTCCCACAAGCTTTAGCTCACTTGACTCTTCAAGTTCAATCTCTGGACCATCTTCTCTTGACTGCTTGGTTAGAAGAGGTTCTTGAGGAAAGCTACTTCTCAAAACTTGTCTCACTAGAAAGTACATCCTCTTTTCCCCTATAATTTCTAGTGTGAAAGAGATGAGAACATAGGAAAGAGGAATAGCAGCAAGAGGGCAGGTATGCAGTAAAAATAAGATTGATATTTGTGAAAAATGAAAAACATATAGCAAAAATGAGCTAATGTTAAAATGAATAATGATTCAGAGACAGCTCTCTGTCAAGGGTTTCTTTCAGTTCTTCCTTACAATATACAGATTAGAACCATGCAGCAGGTCTCATCCATATCTATGTGGCTTGCTACCTGGCATGCTGCACATGGAGGAAAAAGCCCTCTCTGCTTTATTTCACGCACTTACTCAAGCAGAATCGGGGCTGCTGTTCCACAGGACAAGCTCTGCGCATTGGAGGTACACCTGAATTCTTATACCAAATGCAGGATGCAATCCCATTGCAGCATAGCTGCGAGTGTGTGCCTCTGTGTGTAGTTTGCTTAGCTCTAGTGGTAACAGTATGCCATCTATTAAGAAATGTTGACAAACCACAAGCTTTGCAAATCCTGTTGCAGCTCACTTCTGATGCTCACACTAGGAGTATTTGGCTCTGCTGTGCTCTCACCAGCAAGAACTTTAATAGGCTTTTTCCCCCTGTCTAACTGCTCATTTGACAGTTTATTTCAATGGTTTCTTGGCATGTTTTGCATAGCTTACATGCCAAATCAACTAATACCTGCTCAAACTTGGCTTTTGACCTTGCTGCCATAAATTCACTACCAATGAATGGCTAATTGAATGCTGGATACCAGGTGTGAATGTCAGTGTATGCTACAGTGAGTATATGGCAGTCAAGCTGGTATAGCTTTGCTTCTCAGGGATGAATAAATAAGGAGGCCTGGCAGCTAGGGGAGGTAGGATGCTGTTTTCTGTTCTCAGGTTCTTTGGCTGAGGTGGAGCAAGATGTTGCTGATATAAGCATCAACTGGTTTAAAAACTGAAGTCTGAATGGAAAAAAAAAAAAAAGGCAGACACTATTCCCTGTTAGAGTTTTGAGATGTTTTCTTTAAAAGCTAAAGGAAAATAACATTCTTGAACTTGCTTTTAATTAGCAGTCTCATTAACCTGTCTTTAGAAGCTGATATAACCTGGTATAGGGCTTGCTCTAGGAGTTAGGGATGACTGCTTCTGGTGTTTGCAGGATCTCTTACCTTGTATTCCACATATCAAGATGTGGAAAATGGTACTAAGTTCTCTTTTAAATCACCTTAAGCTCTAGTGAGGCACTATTGAAGCTCTATATAAGAGCTAGCTATTACTGTCTTATAACCATAACTATAAAAACAAAACATCTGGGATGTTGCTGATATGAGGTTGGGTGGCAGGTAACAGTTGCTTTCAAATTAGTTGACTATTTACAGTGTTTTATAGTAAAAGGTTTCTACAAAGGGAGCTACCTGGAAACATTCAGCTATGACAACACTAAATAATGAAACAAGTCCATTAGCTTGAGGGCTTGGATCTGGTACAGAAGTAGCAATTATTCTAGCCTTCCACATGGTTCCAGAATGCTTCCACTTTTAGGATGGGTACATCCATAGGAAAATTTTTTCTGAGGGAATTTGAATATCTCTTTTTTTTTTTTTTTCTGGGTTTTACATGCAGTGCTACACATGAATGACTGATTTTGATACAGGTTCTAACATATGTGAACAGCTGGAATGAGCATAGTGCAAGATTAGTCCTTACTTTTGTCATTTAATTTTGTAAAATCTGTCACTCTAACAAGCTTACCTTCTGTTTCTTCATTGTCTCTGCGCATGACACTGATCACTTGCTGCAGTTTTCTGCACTTTTACCCTCTGTTTCTTTGTATCTAGGAGCTCTTATAATGAGAGAAAAGGAATCTGGAAAGTAGAGGAACATCAGCAGTCAGACTAACATGACTGTTGAAAAGGTTGACAGAAATGTTCTTTGATCTACTTATCTGAGAAGTTTTCTTCAGTGCTGAGCATGTTAGTCTGACACATCTGTTCCTGATTCAAGCAGTTTGTAGTCCATCCCATTATCTGACATTACTCCTTTAATAACTTCATGCTTTATAGAAGCCATAATTTATTCTTAAAATTATATATATGTATTGTCAAAGTTTCCTACAGCTTCGTAAGACATCTGTCAGGTTTTATTAACTTTCTAGTCTTAAATCTGTGCAATTCATCTGAAGTCACTCTTAGATTTCTTCTTGCTGTAATTATCTGAAATTTTAAATTGTAAACCTTTCTCCAGGAAGAGCTCCTCTACTACTGTAGTGAGCTCTAGGAGCCAGCTCCCAGTGGTAACATGAAGAACATTGTCTTTTCATCAAGCTGCCTGCATTGGGAAGGTCAAGACTTTCCTATTTGTTGACTCCTCATATCCTCATAATGAAATGTTGGTCAAACTGATCCCTCCCCACCATGGGCATACTTGTGCTGGTAAGGGAGAGCAGGGAGTAAAAATGGGAGACTGTCTTCCTTGCTGCTTGCAGTATCCCTGATGCTAGTTCCAGCAGTTTATGGTGGTTTATATTAACCATGACCAGGAAAGTTTTTGCTGCCAGTTTTCATGATACGGAATACACACATGACAAGATGAAGAAACTGATCTGGATCTAATGTTTCATGTAGGAAATATGTAAAACCAGAGATGAACATACATGACTTACCCTAAATCCTGATTCTTTTGTATTGGCAGCTTCAGGTGATGATGCTCAAGAACTGGTGAAAATGGGGAAATACACATACGCAGTATCATTCCTTTGGTCTTGAGAATGACACAGCTGCTGTTAAAAAAAAACAACTCCCAGAAAACCAACCAAACAAATATAAAAGCCACCAAAAACACCCTGATGCAGAGTTATCCAGGAAGTGTTTGTATTTTGCATTCCTAACAGGTGCCCTGTTTTAATCTTTCTTTAAGTAGCTGGTAGGAAACAAACTGCGTATTCATAAAATGGGTATTCCAGAATTCAGTATGTTTCACAAACGTCTTACTTGCAGTAGGTTAATATTCTTTTGGCTTGGCATATTGAAAGGAGATGGTCAGAATGTGCATGGATAAACTGAGCAAATAATGAAGATATATGGAACAAACAAAAGGATTATTTGACAAGTAATTCAGAAGCTAAACGTGAACAAAGTAAAGAAACTCTCTTGAAGTGAATTTCTAACCAAACAGTCCATAAGAGATCTTATGAACAGAAAAATCAAATTCCCTTGCTCTGTGCAAGCAGATGGGAGTGGCAGCTTGGGAGTTCTGAAATAGCAACTCTAGGGGAAGAACCCTAGGATTTTAGATCTGTCCTAATTAGATAAGTGAAGTGTTTAGGGAATGCTGGACCACATTTGTTCTTTGTGTAAGTCACTAGTTCCACTGATGCTGGTGGGACTTGCTGATATTTAGTGAGCTGAGGTAAAATGGTATCTGGTATTGGTAAATGGAGTTTACAGTATTTGGAACCCTTGTGATTAAGGCTGCCCAATTTTAGTTGCTTTAAGAATTTAGCAAGACCTGTGAAGATCAAAGGAGTTGAGCCTGATCATTTGAGAGACATGGAGAAATCTGGACAAAGAAACTGGGAAAAACTGGGAAACCTATAACATTCTCTTGTTGAAAGACTATCAAAAGTTGAAATCTGCCTCTGCTCCTTTTTTCTTCCTGTTATATTTTCTGTTTTACTTTCAGGGAGGACAGAGGACAAGTTGGTTTTATTTTTTTTTCTTTTCTCTGCTTATTCTCTTGTCTACGTCTATAGCTATTCTGCTATACGTAGACCATTTGGTTGTATACAGAATAAAGGCTTTCTCTCTGTCATGAAAGTAAACTTTCAACTTCTGTAAAACTACTCCAAGTACTGTTCCTGCATGTGAATTCAATACCAGTGTAACTGAAGTGAAAAAGCACCATTGATATGAAGTGACTAGGAATTTTCTCAGTGCAATTTACCCAGGCTATGGAATAGAATTAAAATAATAGTTTCCTCTTTACTCCTAAAAAAAAAAAAAAAAAGCTTGTGTCAGCTATGCAGTGTTTCTGTATCTCTTACGGAACTGAAGCATGATGAGATAGTCATATAGCAATTAAAAAATAAGGCACTTCAAACATGTTATTGCTGAGCAATACTATGAAAAGTAGTTTTTCAGAATTAGTGGGGAAACATTCAGCCTCTTCCACAGCAGGGACTGACAAACCACATCAAACCTTGCTCTGTGATAGCATTTGACTCTAAGCAATGGAATTATACAGGATACCCACAGTGTGAGTCAATTTGGTATAGAGTTTATAAAAAGACTGAATTGCTTATAGTCTTTTTTGTTGTCTTGAGTGTGGTGCATAATATTCTGTGCATAGCACTATATGGTTATGAAAGAGTTGAGGTTACACTGGACTAAACCAACTGTGAAATTTTAATTTAGCTGCACTCCCACGAATCATCAACCATGGTAAACTAACATCTATCTTTGTTATTAAAAAAAATCAAAAGGGAAACTTGTCCTGTAGTAACTTTGAAATAATTGAAAGTACGAGAGATGATTTGGAAAGGCTTTTCTGTTCATTTAATTAAAGCCCACCTTCCTCATGGAAGAAGAGTTTATTAAAGCAAGCTTGATTTAGCCAAGAATAACTTCTGGATAATACTGCTTACAATTTCTGAAGTGGTCTGACTTGTATCTTTTAATAGGTTGGGTAATGCATTGGTTTGTATATACATAAAAACTATCAGGATTAGTCTCTTTAATACTTGCTTACAACTGAAGTAGTTATCTGGTTCCTCTACTGCTGTATAGGATGATTATTGCACTAGAAAAGTTTTGTCTGCATGGTTATAAAACATGACAGATTTCACAATACACAAGTTAGGAGCAGCAGTGTTTCAGCTACAGGTGAGTCTTATGAATCCCATTCTGAAGCTCCAGGAAAATGAAATAGGAATAAATGAATGCTGAGTGAGCTACAAGATGAGTGAAAATACAGGATTTTCAGGATACTAGAGTAAAATCATACAGCCATACGTCATGCTCTATTGTAGTCTGTGTAAGGAAATGTTTTTTGAGAGATTTATTATGCAAACAAAATATCATGAGTGTTGGCACTTCAAAGGGCTGTGCGTGCTTTTGCCATATAATTGCCTGAAGATGTAGGCTGTTTTGGATGTTGAGCCTTTATTTGCATTTGGAGGATTAGCATACTGTTTATTTTACTACCCTTAAACTTTAAGTGCACTTAAGCTGTTTTTCCAACAGAGCTGAATTTATTCAGTGCAAACTTCTTGAGTGACATAGCAAGAAGAGCACGCCAACAAAATGTACAGGACCTTGCAGCAGAAAGTTCATTTGTTTGTGACCTTGTAATGTGTAATGGAACTAGTGTGTTTGAATAAATAAAAATACAGATAGTTACTGATATTAGAGATTTCCCAAAGAAAAAGACGTATATGTATGAAGATAAAGATCAGAACAGAAACAATAACATTTTTTTTCACCTGCTGGAAGTTAATTTTATCATATCTTAAAAATTTTCAACGCAAATGTTTTTCATTTTCATTATCCCTTCAGCTTAGGTGGCAGGCCCAGCTTCCATAGAAGTTAATAGAAATATGAATATTGACTTTACAAGACTTTAGATCAGGTTCTAAATGGCAAGGAATGAGCCCTAATTATTTATGTATATTTATGAACTAAATAAAAATTTGTTAATGAAATGTTCATACATGATTCATTCCAGGCTGGCTGTGCATTCATCTAAAAAAGCTTACAAGTGCCTTTCTCTAGTATTCTCTTAAATGCTGACCAAAAGTCAATAGGATTTTGCTGGAGTGAGGCATTAGGGATTTGGTCAGTATTCATGTACATAAACTTTAATATTTATTGCTAAATACTGATGCTTATGAGTTGACCAGGCATTTCATGTGTGGGATTAAAGTATGTGATTTATAGCCTGATCAAGACCATGCTCTCTGTTTCCAATCTCCCAAACTCTGACTTTGGGCCTCAACAAGAACTCAAAGATGCCATTACTGTTTCCAACATACTTATGTTTCCTATGAAACTTAAGTAAAAAAGAAGCACTTGACACTGTCAGTTTAACAACATATTGGCTTATTTACACTGATTCAAAGCTCTAGCATATGACAGTGAAGCATTTGGCAGCTGGTAGGAAAGTTAAATCCTTGCACTTTAAGAGGATGGATCTTCCAGGTTAAGCAGCTGCTGTCAGGATATATCAATCTTTGTGCCAAAATACCCTAACCTCTTGACTGTCTTTTTCAGAAAAAAAAAAAGGCTTAGGTGCGAAAAAAAGGTCTTTTCTGTGGAAAAACTAGTGTGCTTTAGCCCAAGAAAACACAGTTCCTTTGTATGATCTTAACCTGATGACAACGGAATATGAATTTTCCCCCTTCATCTCATGTGTAAACAAATGAGGTTTTTCCCTTTCTTGTCCTTCTATAGTTATTCACTGAGCATTTAATCAAATTATTTATATTGGTCTTTCCATTTTTCTGACTTTGAGGCTCTGTTTTGAATTATCCCTTGGTATAAGGATTTGATTCCACCCTTCTGTCTGGTTTTATAGTAAACACTGCAAAACTGAATGCATCCTTATTTCAGCAGATGAGAAGGCATCTTCTCACAATACCTAATTAGGGCTGGCTTGGAAGGAGGAGGTCACTGCTCAGCCTTCCTTTTGCCTGAGGTAGATTATGTACAGATTATCAGTACCTAGCTGTGGAATTCACTATAACTTCAGCAAATTACATTTAAAAATAGAGATAAGCAATTGCTCTCATACACTGCAGTTTAGTTCTCTCTGTGTGCATATTTCATCATACCTGGACCACAGTCTGATGCTATACTAATCTGAGCCCTGTTTAAAAGCCAGAAAACATGATCAATGCAATTTTGCTGAGGATTAGACTGCTGTGGTAAGGTTAAGAGTTAGAGCCATTTTGCCTTCATAGCATGGCACTCACCCAAGAGATAGTAACCATTAATTTTTCTCTTTTCAGTGTGAATTTTTATTACATTAACTTAGTTGGTTGTATATGAGTCTTTATCCTAGAGACTTCTCTCTGCCAATCTTCAATTAAATACATATTTGCTAAAAATTACAGTATTCCTTACCCTGAAGAAAAACCTCTGGGATTCAGCTTGTGAGACAGAACAGCTCTGTTTGAACAGCCATTACTGATATATGACCAAAATTGTTCTGTTTACGTTTCTTGATTGGAGTGTGAATGCTGGTGGTACTATCAGCTTGTACTTGCAGCTTTGTGCTTTCAGCATAAGGATTGGTGGGGCAGACGACCTTTCTGATAACTATAATTTAATGGATTCCCCATAGATGAAGCATCTGCTTGTTTATGTATCCAATCTGTACTTTTACCAGTCATTAAGTGTACAATTAGGACCTTGCTTTTGGGAAGACTGGTGATGTAGTTGCTTGTGCCTTTGGCAAACAACGAAAACCCCACAGCAGATGCCTATTGCCTAACGGGAGTGGATGTTTTGTTTAAATTTAAACTGAAGGTGTTGCAAGTGAAACAGACTTGAGAAATTAAACAAGTATCCTTAGCTCTCAAGCAAGCCTTTTATTACCCTGTGGTCAAGAAGGAGGGGTCTTGTGAGAGGACGACAGGTTTTATAACCTGGTATTTCCTTGTGTTATTTTGCACGAGACAGAAAGCAAGCTGTTTCTTTAGGCCCTGCACCTATTTGCCTTCAGGAGTTGTGTTTTAAGCAAGCAGAATACTGGCCCTTTGCCAGCTAGCAGATAGAGTCTTCTGGAAATCCCACTGCAATCCTGCATAAAGATGTCATGCAAAGCCAGAGGGAATGTGCCAAAAGGAGTAACACTGAAGCTATGTTTGTTATGGTTAGAGTATAGCCAGTGCATAGGAAGCTTTTCTTTATCAGCATTAGGAAATGAACATTAAGTAGGTTTCTCTTCAAAGCATGAGTATCTCACTTGGACTGAAATACCAGAATCCACTACTAACTGCAACAGCCATATCATCAGACTGTAAACGGGATCCACCTCTCTGGAAGATAATGCAGCATCCTGATTCCCATTCCAAAGGGCTGAATGCAGAAATTACTTTCATGTTTTCAACAAGTTAGGAATTGCTTTTGATCAGTCCATTATTTTCTGTGCTCTGGGCACATTATTAAAAGGTCTATTCAGCAGTTATCATATCATGACCAACAGTATATAAAGCAAAATATTTGTTGCTTTGGCAGTCTACCGAATCCCTTAAAAACAGCTTCATAGCTATCCTCAGAAAGTTATCCCTGACATTACAGCATAGAAAGCAGGACTCTGGGGCATGTTCTGTGAAATGATTAATAGATTAGTGAATAGCACCATGTGATTTATTGTGACATCTACATTATCTTGCTTGAAAATTGCCTTTTGCTGATGTAGAAGGGCAATGTTTTCCCTATGTAATTTATAGCTATTATAAACAACTTCTACCGTCATCAAATCCTGTCTCTCACCTTCTCTTCATCCCTGTTTTTAATAGATAATGTGCCACTCTTTCTGTAAACCCTAGTATGGGCTAACTTGCAAAATCCCAGGGTTCTGCAGTGAAAGCATACATCTTCTGCTGACTCATCAGTAATGACAGATACTGGAGTTTTACAGACACACAGAGTCACTTCTGCTGACTTATTCCAGTTTTAATTTAGCTGAGTTTTATTTGCTCTGGTCACTGTTATTCAGTGTGCTAATATATCTTAGGTGTGAGAGGAAATAGAGCAAGAGCAGCTTTCCAGGCTTAGCCTTATTAAAAATAACAAAGGTGAACTTCAGAGAAATGTATAGCTTTGCCTTGCCTGTACTCGGTTTAGAGCAATCGGGAATTCTTTATGCTTATGTTACCCAGTTATTTAAATTGTAATGCAGTTTGTGTTCATATCAGAGGTGTTTTTGAAAATCAAAACATACATCCACAGTCCCCTCATTTTTTTTCCTTTTGAGTATGAATGGTTTGGAAATGTTTAGAAGTCTCTTGAAAAAGATAACATAGTTGTGCTTTTTCTTTCGGTTACATTTTCACTTATTCTCATGTTTGTAGTTACCCAGCCTATTTCAAAGCTTGTCAAACAGCTGAGAAGAAAAAAGTAGTTGAGATGATACATGATGACATAAAATGTGTTTGCATCCCCTTTTGTTGTCATCATCTGCTTTTGTTCAGCAGATGCATTTGCAGTTGAGACAGGATTTGAGTTTTCTCACTGTCAACTCTCTCAAGTTTTATTCCTGCTCTCCACTTCCTAGGGTCTGCTTGCCTTTCAGAGTGAGGGGATGACTTGTGCTAATGGTAATGGGAGTTGGAATGTGCAAATTCAATTAGTGCTAATAAGAGTTAGTCCTATGAGCTTCCTGTTCATCAATACACTTTTTATACCCCTGTGCATTATAGCTTCCCCTCAGCTAAATTTCCTGGTTTCCCTTTTCATGGTGTGTTGCCTGGTTCTCTACTCTTTGTACTCCTCCAGCAGTTAAGCAAATACCTCAAGTTTACTATGAGTGGAAGAGCAAACTCTGACAATAGAACAGCTTTTGTTAAATTTATTTGATTGCTTGAAGCTAGCAATATGTGCCTTGATCACACCTAGTATACGACTAAGCTTTTGGGTGAAGGACAGGAACAAAGTAGGTTAGTTTTATATTATGGTAAATTTATCTGGGATTGCAACTGACTAAAAACTAGAAATGTGTTCTTTCTCTTTAATTGGAGAAAATTTTATACCAGTTTCATTCTTTTTAGTCAGAAATGGTTAAACTATTTTAAAAATTCGTATCCTATTTTTTAGGTCATCTGTTCTCAGCATAGATGCTATTTTGTCAACTCTCATTTTGGTAACATTTTCTACTGTATATGTGAATTCCAATTCAAGGCTTATTTTTGAGGTGCCTTTTACCATATGAGAAACCATGTTCATTCTGAAGAATTTTTTATATACTGTTGTACAAAATAATCTGTGAGGGACAGACTAATCTTGTTTTATAGAACTGCAGAAATTGATGATCATTGCTGCTGGAAGTTAAAAGATACATCACTAAGTACAAAACAGCTTTGCTTATCCTTTTCATTAAAGGTTTTTCTGACTCTTCAAAAATATCTTTTCCCAAACACTGGTTTGGATAGTTTCTTTGCAGTGCTTCCTGCGCAAGGTGTGACTCCCCCCTAGGACCAGAATTGGAGGTACCCCTGAGGATAAGTAGGCAATTGCCTGTGAAGAAGACTGTTGGTGACAAAATGACTATGGGAAGACATGATTCTGGCTGTGCTCCTGCACTGTCTGAGCTAGGGCAGATAAGAACAGGGTTCCTGAGCAATCTGAAGAGCCCAATCTGCTTTCTGTGGAGCTGCTAATGGCAGTGCCACCTCATGTTGCAGAGACTGGTTTCTTCTTTCTCCTCTTGCCCCTCTTTTCCCCTGCTTGGAGCAAGTTTTACAACTGCAGCACCACAGAGCTCTTCTCCAGGCTTTTTATTCCAGTTAGGATGACTATCCATCTTTGGGATGCCAAGATTCAGATCAACCTACACTGCTCAGAAGCTTTAAAGCAGCTCTGTGCTAAATACAGGAAAAAGATATTTGGAACACTTGCTTTCCTTTCCAGTTTGCCCCTAAGTCTCCTAAATGGCATTCTGTATGCAACTGGACTTCTGTTATGTTGCCTGAATTTGTCTTCTTTAATTTCTGTAGGTGTTCATTCTATACAATATTAATGCACCATCTATACTTGATATAGCCATAAACAGAGCTGACAACACAACATTTTTGTAAAACCAGAAATATATATTCTCTGCAGAGAATGGGAACATAGTTATAACTATTATGGCAGTGAATATTATAGTTACCAAACAGAAGTGATGGCAGGTTTAAATGGAATCCTAATCTTCAATTTCTGTGTTCATATTGTATGTTTAACCCCAAGGTCTAAATGAAACAAGCATATTTTTAAGATCTTCTCATAATGGATAGCAGTTGAAAGTGTAACTTCTCACAAGGTTCAGCAAAGAGCACTTAATCATAAATTGTAAAGCTCAGGTCAAAGTATTCTTAACATGGACTTTCATGGGAAATAATTTTCTCATGAAAATGTGTGAGATTTTAAAGGTTTTACTTTGGTATACTGTTATGGCCCCAAGTCCTTCTAAAGCTTTTTGGATTTGTTTCTTAAACAATCAATGTAGGCACTCTTAAATAGCCAAGAGGAAAAGAAAACTAGCAGAGCTTTAACTGAACTGCTCTAACCATTGATTTGTTGTCTGCCTGGGAGAGTACTTACCTGCACCTTCCAAAGATATACAGTTAAGGAATGTTTTTTTTTGACAAAACCTTAATCAAATCAGCATATTCCCACAGAAAGGTTGAGTTTTAACAGCTGTAAATCATTCAAAAGGAAATGAAAACCTTCTAGCAATTCTAATTGCATGTTATATGATAGGTGTGAATGGTTGCTTATATGAGTGCAACACAGATGTAGCATCCCTGTGACCTTTCCTGTGTCTTCACTCAACAAAAATTTTACTCAAAAATATTTCTTTCCTGAATTTATACACCCTAGAAAAATGCTAATGTTGCTTATCTCACTGAGAAATCAAAATCCACTTGAGCCAAACTTAGTCCATCATTTTTCATGTTGTAAGCCAGTCATTATGTGTCAGTAGAAACACTAATATACTTTGATTCCAGAAACATAGCTCATTAACTCATGTGCAAAGATTTAAATGCAAAAAAGAGAAGTTTAATGCTGGTACCCCAATTATGTACTTTAATTCTTGGATTGTCAGTGTTCTCTTAGATTTCAGTGTTTTACTGAATGTGAATACATACAGCTACTATGCTGGCAAATGACAGGTTGAAGTATTAAAATGTCTAATGGGAGTGGATTAAAACCTAACATAAAATGTATTCCTAGACTCAGCGTCCAGTTAATATCAATGTGATGGTATTAGCACTTAATACCTGTTATTAATTCAATTTTGGTTTTATCCCACTGCTCTTCCTTGGACAGAGACAGAGTGACTGCCTGTAGTAAAAAGCAAGTAGAGAATGTGTTTGAATCTGTCTTTTGTTAGCATCAGCTTCAAATGGAGACAATAGCTCCAGGATTCATTCAACCATTGCAAAATCTAAGTCTATGTTTAAAGGACATTGAATTTAATATTAGTGTTGAAAATGGTTTTGCTGAAGCTATTATGTTAGTCAATAGGAAAATAGTGAATGCAATGTGAGTCCAGGTGATGTCTAACATCTCACTGTCAGAAAATATCAGGTCAAGGCTAAGACTGCACAACATGAATTCTTGCATTTCTAAACAATAAGTTTCTTGGTCACATGGTTGCTTAATCTGTTTCATGGTCATGGCTGTTATGTGGGAGAAAAATCTGTGTCTCATTCTTCCCTGTAAACCTAACTGCAGCAGTACAGTGCCCAGAAGAGCAAGGGGAAGTTTGTTAAAATTTCAAGACTCCCTTTTCATATGTGTTGTTTTGAAGTTAGAGGTATTTTGGCATAGATTGCATCTAACTTAAAACAACATGAGCAAAAATAAATAAATAATGTAGCATCAGTGGGTGATGAATCTTAGACAAACTAAAGTATTTTTCTATGCTTCCTGACTTACACTGTATGAAACTTCAATATGTCAATGTAACATTTAGGCAAATTCTCTGTATTTCACAGAAGGGCAAGAGTGGCTGTGGAAACCTAAGCAATTAGTTTTCTTCTACAAGAGTTAATTTACTTTGCCCTTCAAACCTGTTCTATCAAAATGCACTATGCCCCTCACAAATCTTAGAAGAATCTCCTTGCTTTGTAGTGAGGAAATCCCGACAGTGAGTGGTGCATGTGATTTGAATGAATTAGGATGATAGTGTCTTATGCATGTCTCATGAAAGGCTGACCTTCATCTACTGCTTCCTATGGATCTATGGAGGGATCATACTCCTAGCACTTCCTTTGATCTCCTGACTGTGCTTGTCGGAATAGAACAGCTGATCGCTGCTGTGTGATATAATCTGTTCTATGTGCTAGCTTTTTCAAAGGCTTTTTATTGTCATCTCTCTTGTAATAAGATGGCTATGAATGTTTCAGAACATGAGTGAGGAGGTAGTAAAAGGGGAGAGAAAGGAATATTAGGCTCCATACAGTTTATAATTATAATCAGAGAGAGTAGTAGCTGTGAAGTAAGTAAAAAAAATACAACAAAAGCAAGCAAACAAAAAACTCCACTTGATCCTAGAAAGCACAAAAGCAGGCTGCTTCATTTGCAAGGCTATTTCACCTTATCATTTAGATGGCTTTCAATTTAAAATGACAAACAAAAATACCAAAGGAGTTCTTTCCCTGTTCTCAGGGAGAGACAAACCTTTGGTGACGATGCTCGGCACATTTGAGCTCTGTTCCATACTAAGCAGTTGTAGTTTTATACCTCACTGATATTTTATGATACTTCCAAGGGATTAACTTGGCAGGGTGAAAGCCAGCAAGATGTATATTTGAATAGATATTAAAAATACAACACAGAGTATTCCATTCTCCTGTCAACAGCTTCAAGGTGAAAAGCCCAACAACATATCAAGTCAAACACTTCTCAGCGGTTAGCATAGTGTAACTGAAAAAAGGAGGTAATGAGGAAGAGTGAAACATCCTTGGTATGCATTAGAGCACTTAGTCATGGTCTGAAAATCTATAAGGCAGAGTATTATTTTCATTATATATTAATACTGTGTGAGCAGAACACATGGTAACTACTAGGATCATGTGACTGTCACATATACACATTTTTCCACTCTGTCAAGATAAGTACAGTTAGAGTTTCACTTCCTCAGCTTGCACACAGTTAAATCCTTCAGGTCAATGATGAGATTTATACTTTTTCATAGCAGTCGAAGAGACTAAAGAAGGGCTTGTTACATCTTTCTGTTCTCCAAGCAACCTGCTGAAGCACTTTCTAATGTGGGAGACTGCTGATGAGGTGTTAGATGTGTACGTAAAGAAGTTTCTGATAACAACTGGATGGAGACAAACTTAGGAAGTTAAATGACCCTGGGAGCTCCATATTTTCATCTTGGTGTCAAGTTGCTGTCTTCTTTAGATTTTTTTTATAAAGACTTGAACCTTTATTTAAAGACCACAAGGGATGAGGTAAAATCTATCCCATCTGCCCATAGTCACCAGCCAACTGAGGGTGCTTGAAAACTCATTGGGATTTGTTGTCCTTCAGTTTTATATTATGCTGAAGCTCAAAGTAGACTAGAGTATGCTACTGAATTTGTGTTCTTTTCTTCTTTCAAGAGGTGCCTTTGCTGCTTGTAAGTGAAGATTTGTGCCTCCTACTTTTCATTGTCAAGATACATATTTTCAATAGGAATGAGAAACTTGACCTTTAAGAGAAAGACATATATTTCATGCTTTAGCACAGATATTCAGAAGTAGTTTAGTAATAATACACCAACAAAAATATTATCTGCGGGGTTATTGAAAGCCAATATTGCAGATACTACTTTTTTTTTAAAGTTCTCTTAACAGCGTTAACATTGCTATGCTGGCCAAGTTGATTTCTTCTGTAATTAAATTGTGCAGTTTCCTAACACTAATTATGGTTGCTTGAATTACATTTCAAGACCTTATCTACAGCTGCCTGCAGCACTGCTTCTGTTACAAAAGCTCTTAAAACAAGCGCTAAATCATTATCATACTCTTTTGTGAGTACATACTAGGAAGATTCTGTTTATGAAAAAAGTTTATCGACTTGACAGGTGCATTAAAGTAAAATTTGTTTGCTAAGATTGCTCATCAAAAAATGACATTATTGCTAGTCAATATGTTGACTAGCTAGAACTATGAAACTAAGAATTCATCAAATAATTTAGTAGACCACTTGCTCTACTGAAATTAGTTTAAAGTTATACTGTTTGTTGTATAAGTATTTTGAAACAATGATAAAACTAGTGACCAGAGAATGAGAATTCCTATATAGCATTTTATGAAGAATTCAGCAGAATTAGGCTGATAACAAATACAAGATGTAGGTTAATGCAGAATGACCTCTTACTTACATGCTTTAATATGCTGCTCCTTAATTTCTTGTAGGCTACCACAAAGCTTACATTCAAATGTGGGATAATAAAATATTACATTAGGTACTTAAGACTTCTACAGCACTCACAGTCATAACTCTTTTATCTTGTTTCCCCTGTCTGTAAGACAAAGTCATATTTTTGCGCTCACGGATGTAAGAACTGATTAATTCATGTTTGCAATCCACTTGAAGATTATCAAAGGGAAAGTGCTGCAGAAGAAACAATTTCATTTTTAATCTAGTCTGTTAGTGTAGCTTCTAAGCTAGCACTGTGGTGGAGGTCTGGTGCTGTTTGCTTTAAGCATAACATTTCAGAAGTCATACTGCATCAAGTTCTTCCCCTTGCAAGAGAGAGATTCATTTGTGCCCTCTTACAGGAACAGTGACAACACTAAACATTTAATGACAACACTGATTTGATTTTTTTATTCCATTGCAAACAGCTAAGAATTACAAGGGTTACAATCAACATTTTTATTTTAGTTGTGGTTTCAAGGGTTTTCAGAATAAAATGAACTATTGCAGTTGGGGCCCTCTGTGATGTGTCTGTAGATCTAAACGGCAATTTCTGTCCCAAATCTTGTGACTAAAATACAGCTTATCTAGAAAGACATTGAATATTGATTTTAAAAGACTGTGCTGAGGGTCTAGCCACTGTATGTCTTGGAAAACAGGAGAGCAACTCACTTAAACTGTGATCCCATTTCCAATCAGACATTTCTAGCTTGAAATTCTAGCACGTAGATCTTGTTAAGATTACAGATTAAGGGCTTGCACCTAAACATAGAGGAGTTTGGGGGTGTATTTCTATTGAGTCTGACAGGCATAAAATAAGACCTGTTCAGAACATGACAAATCACAGTTGTAAATCTTTGCAGATCAGTATCCATCATTCCTTATCTCTCGTGAATGTCTCCTCATTATTTCCATTGTCAAAACTTGAAGTTTTTCAATTTCAACCCTCTTGAGTTGTGTCTTGATAAAACATATGTAAATTCATTAAATCAATGTCATCTTCTGATTTCAGATAGCAAAAATAAAGATGGAGGGAAGTGAATGTTGTGCTACACAGTATGTAGTGTCAGGATGAAAAATCCCTGTAAACTCTTGTTTTTTGTACACTGTACTTTTATTTCAAGTAGAGTAAATTCTCACTATAATAGCTCTCAACATTTTATACTTGTAGGATAAAAGATGTATGCATGGTTCAGTGTGAAGTGTCCCTGCCCATGGCATGGGGTTGGAACTGGATGATCTTAAGGTCCTTTCCAACGCTAACTATTCTATGATTCTGTGATTCTGAAGAATGATTTATCTTAAAGACCAAAAGCTGTAGATGATCTGGCAGTACACTAATGCATTTGAAAGCCACTACTGTTCTGATTATACCTAAAGAAATTTTTTGTTACTCTCCAGTGACATGTTACCTGTTTGAAGCTGTCATGTGGAAGTACACAAGTATACTGACAGACTTAGGGCAGGTTCTGCTTGTTAGGTGCAAGTGAATGTAAGAAATTTCTATATGGTAATGCGTCAACTAAGAACTCCTACGGTGATGAGCTAAGCACATACACATCTCAGACTTGGAATGCACAGCCCAAAGTGTTGTTCCTGCATGTTTGTGATTACTCTGAGTGTGTTAAGCCAAAATTCTTGTCTAAAATTAACAGCCCTCCTGTATTTTATGGACTTATATCCTCATTTATCAACCCTCTTCACCTCTTTTGAAATCAGACCTGTTTCATGACTAAATAATTTTCTACTCCCTCCCTATCTCTTGAAAGATAACAGATCTAGCCTGGTAGCAAAATGTGAGCAGAAACCTGGCCTCTGGGAGGGCTCATTCTCATTTTGCCCCTCATCAATTTCTTTAGATTTCTGGATGCTTCCTAACCAATTATTTTTGTAATCTCCAAAGTTCCCTGTTCTAACAGATCATGAAGTAAAACAATGAATAAAGTTGACTAAATACATGCTAATGTCACTGGTGGTTATGTGGCAAACTATGTTGTTGGTTTAGTCTATGATAGCTGCATTCCACTAATGGTACTTTCCAGTCAACCTGTATAGACAAGAACAATGTTGAAGTCTTCCAAGTCAGAACAAAAATGCATGTGTGTCTTCTTGCTGCCTGCTAGAGTTCATCTGTTGTATAGTTTTAATAAGTACTTCTTAATTCTGTTGATCTTAACATTTGTATTTTACCCCATAAAAATAGCAAGTGTGTTCAGTGTAAATGGCCAGAAGTCCTGCAGAGACAGCTCACACTGAAATAAAATGCTTGCTTTGCTAGAGTGGCACTTAAACATTGTAGTAGGAGAGTACTGGCAACCTTCACACTGGTTACAAGTATTTTGAATAGTGTTATACATTGCTTCCGTGATGTTATCCTGTTATGTAGAACTTTCTAAGGGAAGAAAAACAATCGCTCCTCTCACTTCCAAAGTAATAAGAATGGAGCTGGGTAAAATCTTGGAATTTTTTTTCTGTTGTGTGAAATATTTTAGATGATTTTCAGCCTGGTTTGAAATTAAAATAAATCCATCTATTAATATGTATCTTAAACAATTTACATGAAACATGGAGCGTTCATGAAATGCTTCTACTGGTGTTATAGTTTGCTTCTTTTTTTTTTTTTTCACCCATCAATTCATTTCTATCCATTCAATTTCCATCCAATTAACACACTGAGACAGCGAAATAATGGAGGCCCTCATGAATTGATGCAGCAATGAAAAAAAGAAGCAAAAAGGAGCATTCCCTGCCAACTGCTTTTTGTTGATGTTCTTTCTTACACAATTTTTTTGTGTAAATTTTCTTAGTGATGCTTTCAGTAAACAGTGTAAATATGTGGATTTTCTTCTTAAAATCAGGATGTCCATAACAATAGAGATGAAACTGGTGAGACTTCAATCCCTGTTTGGCTCACAGTAGAAGATACCCAAGGTCTTGCATGCAAATAGCTAACCTTTCATAGCTGCCACATTTCTGGCTAAATGAAGGGAAAAAGTTAGTTTAGTCTAACAAAATGTCTTTCAAAAGATGAAGCACTGTCAGGCCTGAACTGTAGCTGCTTGTAATTTGTGATGTATTAGAGGGATAAGCAGCTGTTGTATGGAATGTGTGCAGCCTGGCAGGATATAGGATGACTTCCAATCCTTGTACTAATAAACATTGCCAGGGATTTGACTGTGGCTCTCCTGATGCACTGGAGTGCCAAAAAGACTAATCTATCGGACTTGCTGGTTAGTCTCTAAGTGCTGCTACAAGGGGGTTGCTATGTGGTTCTGCTGTTGTTGGGTTATATTATCACTGGATGAAGCTCTGCTATAGTTTCTGATGTTGCCATGGGCTGAGCAGTAGATATCAATTGTGAGAATTTAGGATATGCAAAAAATCCCAAGACCTGTGTTGCTGTGGCTTGTTTCATCATTTACTAAGCTAAGCAGTTTCTACAGATCTATTGTCGCAAACTGAGCCAAATAGATTATTTGAAATCTTATCTTTATGCTTTAGGTCACTTTTAATAAGGCAAGTATAGAATTAACCATGCTTTCTTTAGCTGTGTGTTAATAACCCTAGATACCTGTCTTAAGCTTAATTCCCTCATTTCAAATACGCAACCCTACTTAACCTCAATATCTTTACAAGTATATATGTCAGGTTTGCAGCTGCTGTTAAGCTGATATAGCTGTCCTACTGGTACTGTAGGACATGTACCATGTTTATTTGCAACAGTGTTTTATTCTGTCTCGCAACTCAGAGCTGAAAAAGGAAAAAAATCAGCTTTATTAGGCATCCTCTTTAATAACTATGTTAAGTAAACTTTTAAGAACTTAAAACATCTGACGGAGAAGTGTGGAAGGCTCTTGGTTTTAAGAATAAATACAGGAGGATGGAGTGGGGTTTGGTGGTTTGTTTTGGGGGGAAAAGGAAGGCAGCTACTTAAACTTCTATTGTTCAACACATAAAAATATGTCTAGCACATAGTCTCTACCTCTTCAGAAATTCAAAACTAATTACATCTTAATTTGCATCTCAAAGCAAATTACAACCTAATGAAACATTTGCCTGCCAAACACTTCTTTATCTTAATGAACAGAAAAAGAATACCTATTATATCCTGATTAAAATGTCTTTGTACTTGTCCAACAGGTTACGTTCTGTACATATAAAAATATTGTTCCACTATCTTACTGGCAATGGGAACAAAACAGTTTCTAGTTTCTAATGCATAACTTTTTACTGTTTGTGTCCATAGATACATTAACTGATGGTGAGTGAGGAGGAATATTTTGGATTTATATTAGGAGCAGATGAGAGAAACAGTTTAATTCTGAACAGATATTAATCACACTATTTGGAATCCTGCATAATAAGTGTCTAGAATCTGAGAAAATTTGTACTCTTAGTCCATATATTACTATATGCATGACTTTCCCCCCACAGAATTCAGTGAAACTTGAGAGAATGCCACATAAATCAACTAATAGTAAAAGCCAAGCCTTTAGGGAAAAAATTGCTTTAACATATGTTACAATTAAATTAGGTAATAGATGAAAGTTGATATAACTGCTTTGATTGTATTTCTATTGGGGGGAAATATGTTTTATTTACTTAAGAAGTCTACATACTGTGGATGTTTTGGGTTATTCTCACTATTCTTTAGTAATTAACCTAAACGTATATTTGTTGAGCAGGACTGTTCATAATACAAATGTTAAATGATTTTCCCCCAGTGTAATTGTACCTGAATGGATGCAACAGTAACATGAGCTATAAAAGGAGATAAAGCAGCAACATAATGTACAATTTCCCTCTGCATAATGGTAACTCTGAATAACACATGTTTCAGAAAGAAAAGTAATTTAAACTGTATTACAACAAATGTCATATTTTAAAATGGAAACTATACATCATATGTTGAAAGTGTTGGTGAACTACAGTAAGTCTAAGGAATGTACTTAAAAATTCTTTTAGGGGTCCATTAAAAATGAATTGATCGACTTAATTTCAGGACATTGTAATAAATTGTGACAATAACTTGGTGGGGAGGGAACATGCATGTGTAAAGTTAATAATCTCAAACTTAGTAGGCAGCTGTACAGAATATCAAAACTGGAAACTATTCTATACAGGATAAAGCCTTCCTTTTAGGAAATGATTAGTGCATTTATAAATCATGTTGGTAAAAATGCCTAATATTTAATTTAGATTTTCATTCCTGTGTGTGTTAAATTTATAGCTGCAAAAGAATTTTTAGGAGTGAAAGCCAAAATGTGGAAAATGGTTGTAGGAAACATACCTATCTTGGCTTTGTAGTGGTTTTCTAAAAATAGAAATCAGGAAATACACTTATTAAATCCTTTTTCACTCATAGATAATTCAAAAATATATATGTATATTTTATTGCCTTAAATGAAGACCTCTTGAAGAGTGAAAAAAACATTTTTTGTAGTCCTTTTTTCTTTAATATTGTGAGATATCACAGAGCAAGTGTTAGCTCACATCCTGCTGACATGAACTTATTGATGTACATCACCGGAGAAGGTAAGTATTTGAGATCTGCAGCGTGCACTGGGGGATATCTTACTGTGGAAGCACTGAAACTCAAGGAAATCAAAGGTATGTCCCCCCCTAAACATTGTTCCTCAGCTGAAGAAATGAGGTGGCTCCTGTCAGCACTGTGCTCCTACCATCACAGTTGTATTGTTTTTCTGGAAGGTATTTCCTATTTTGTCACGTTGCTTGAGATATTTTTAAAGTTTTAAAAATATTTAAAAATAA
The DNA here is from genome assembly GCF_033815535.1 of Pezoporus flaviventris. NCBI lineage: Eukaryota > Metazoa > Chordata > Aves > Psittaciformes > Psittacidae > Pezoporus > Pezoporus flaviventris. The sequence continues at coordinate 1,371,803 of NW_026892630.1, read as the reverse complement.
AAAAAATATTTAAAATAAATAAATAAATAAATAAAAATATGTAAAGTATTTTTTATTTTTAATGTTGCTTAAGAAACATACTATTTATACAACCTACTGCAACATAAGCCCATTCAAATATTTGGAAGAAAGAAGGCAAAAAATTGAGAACTGTGCTAATAATGAAGCATCTTTTTACTTCTAGAGCTTGCTAAGTGAGTATATGGTTAAATGTGTTGTGGTTTGGTTTTCTTCTTTTGGGTGGTGGTGGTGGTGATCAGCTTTCGCCTTTCCTAAGGCAGGATGTTGTTTTGTCAGTGCAAAATAGACAAATAGGCAGTGTCAAGGTTGGTTGAGGGCCTAACACTAGAAGGCTTAGGATGATGACTGCTTCTATATAGTAGATGAACAAGGGATGTTTGGAGTAACTGGCATTCATGAAACTGAGAAATTATGGAATTATGATGAAGAAGGGAGCCAGGGTTGTGTGAAGGAAGGTAAAAACTGTAGTGATTCCTGCTCTTGTATTCTCATTAGCAAAGAGCATTTGTAAAAGCAGTGTGAAGTACTGCAGAACTGCATATTTTGATCTGGAGAAGACTATAAGGAGAAATTATGTGATTTCTAAACCGTCCACAATATTTTGGCTGAAAGAAGGCCAATGTTTAATATTAATGTAATATTTCAGTGGGGTGTGAAATACTTCTGTATATTCTGTATCCTGGGAAAGCAGGAAATTGAAACCAACTGTCCCCCAAATTTTGTGGCTTAAAAACAAAATTCCAGGGCCATACCTCATGTAAAAGCAAGCTTCTCGTTCTTGAAAGTTGGAAGGAAATGGAAGCAGGTTGTTTTTTTCCTATGGGTTTTTACCTGTGTCACAAGGAATTTACTAAGCTTCCTGGAACTGCAGCTGACTTAAGTATTCATATTCAAAAAGCTGGAGGTTGTAGCTAAAACCTTCAGAGATACACCAACTCTATCCTGGACTAAAACTTGCTGTATCCCTACTGGGCCTAAGCTTTACCAAACAGTAAAGAAGCTTATTTGTTCAGATGGTTATTAGTAATGCTAATGAAAAGTATCAATGTACTATGACCCAGTAGGAAAAACCTTGCTTTTAAAACAAGGCTAAACAAAACCTGTGAAATGCAAGAGACAGGAAGAAACCACAGTTTGGATGAGATGATTTCAAGCGTATGGAATTTTGGTTTAATTTCTTTTTCCTGTGGTGAGTTTTGAGTAAGGAATATTTTTTGTTTAGAATTGAATATTGTGTCTTTGAGTATCCCATATTTTCTTGGCAGTGCCAGAGCCTCAGACTTTGCTCTTCAACTACCTGTGTGTAATACATAAGGAATAAAGATAGAATTGTCTCACATGAAAATTAAACTATATGGCTCTAAAATTATTATTTTAAAATTCATATACTGTGTAATATCTTTATACTTAAATCTGTCAGTGTCTATTAATTGCTTATAGAGTGTAGAAAAGCAGTGGAAAGTGTAGTTTATGTACAATATTACTGAGAAATCAAAGTTTCATCCTTTGTTGTTTAATGTGTTGACAGTTTGCATTGCTAGGTGTGAATTAGCAATTAAAGCATTCATACATCTGACCTCACTAGCTTATTAATTAACATCCATTATCTTCCTCTCATGTTCTCCTGGAAAGTGCATGCAGACGGGAGTGCAGTTTTGCTGTTATAATTACAGTGATAAGCAGCATTAATGTAGTGTGAATGATTTAGGAGACATGTAACCAAGTGGGAGATAGGACTAGTTCTGCGAAGACAATCTTAGTATCATTGCTACAGATTGAAGAGCTTTTTAAGGAACAGTCTACTTTGAGGTTATTGACTTGACAGCCTGAGTTTATTCAGATTGTTACTTCTGACAGAAGAAACGTATCATACCTGAAACAGACTTCGTCTGTCAGTCTGAGCAGGCTGTGAATATCTTTTTCCTTTTTCTTTTCTCTTTTAAACAAAGCATTGAACTTGCTTCCCAGACGCAATGAAGTATTATGAGAATAAATTAAAATAAGAAGACTTCCAGATTCCACAGTGGTTTAGCCTATGTAGAAAAGAAAGATCTGAATAAAAACTAAATGACACTCATAATTTCAGGCATTGTTAACAATGTTCTATCAGACAGATGATCTGGTTGGAACTAACTTTATAATGTGACTCTTGTTTCCAGCATTATTACTTTCCCTACTCATACTGATACTTAAAATACATTTTTCTAAACAAATTCGGTCCTGTTTATTGGAAAGTCTTTTTTTTTTTTTTTTTCTCCAGAGGATTACAAAATAAAGAAACTCGATCCCAAATGTAGGGATGGAAGTGAAAAATAGATATTAAAAATTCAGACCTTGAATTTTGGGAGACAAGGATAAGTGTTCATCTTGGCAAATCAAAGGAAACAGGAATGAGACTATTTACATGGAGGACTACACAGTCCAAGAAATTTGGTGCTCATGTTTCCAATACAGGGGAAATCAACATTTATTGCTTCATCAGGCAGTATTTTTCTAAGTGATTGGAAAAAAAGGTAGAACTCTTTGTAAACAGGGTTTTGTGAATCTCAAAAAAACAGAGGTGTAGCATGTGGAGATGGTGTAGCATGTGGAGATGGTGTAACACGTAGAAATGGACAAGAGCATTCGCTCCCTACATCTGATACGAAGCTACCTTTGCAAAATATGGCTCTATTGCCGTAATCCCTCTGCTTTGACAAGGTGGCGAACATCATCTTCACTCTGTGCTCCTAAGCTGAGCATCTTCCTGTTTTGATAGATTTTCTCTATATTTGTCTTTCCATAAATCAAAAACAGAAAGATTTACTTTCAAAGTTTGGGAGATAACTGTTTCATGAAAAAGAAAGTGTGACTTTATTGAAGATAGGATGGTGTGATCTCCAGGGCACTTTTGTCATACTTATGTATTTGAAGAAAAAGGTTTCATGAGCCTCATCACATAGTATAGATGAGCACAGGATGAACTGTGAGAATGAGAATTGGGGCATGTTTAAAGAACTGTTGAGCTGTCTGACAGGTAGTGCTGTTAAACAAGCCTCATCAAATAAACCATTGTATATTTCTCATAAAAGCATTCAAAATACTCCAAATGTGACTACTTCAGTGTTTGAACAATTCATATTGAGTATATTAATGGAAAAAAGGAGTATTTCATAGCACATAATGGAAGAAGACTTCTTTGCCTCAGTCTTCATTGGCAAGTGCTCTAGCCATGCCTCTCAAGCCCTGGAAGGCAGATGCAGGGACTGTGACAATGAAGACCTTAAGCCCACTGAGGAGAGGATCAGGTTCGAGATCATCTTAGGAACCTGGATAAGCACAAGTCCGTGGGACCTGATGAAATCCATCAGCAGGTCCTGAAGGAGATGGCGAATGAAGTTGTTAAACCACTGTCCATCATATCTGAAAAATTATGTCAATCAGGTGAACAGCCTGATGACTGGAAAAAAAGGAAGTATAACCCCCATTTTCAAGAAGGGGAAAATGGAAGACCCGCAAAGCTACAGACCAGTCAGTCTCACCTTTGTACATGGCAGGATTTTGGAGCAGATCCTCCTCGAAACCATGCTAAAGAGGTTTGTGACAGCCAACATGGCTTCACTAAGAGGAAATCCTGCCTGACCAAATTGGTGGCCTTCTATAATGGGGCTACGGAACTGATGGACAGGGGTAGAGCAGTTGATGTCATCTACCTGGACTTGTGTAAAGCGTTCGACACTGTCCCACACACCATCCTTGTCTCTAAATTGGAGAGACATCAATTTGATGGATGGACCACTCGGTGGATAAAGAACTGGCTGGATGGCCACACACAGAGTTGTGGTCAATGGCTCAATGTCCGGCTGGAGACCAGTAACGAGTGGTGTCCCTCAGGGATCGGTGTTGGGACCGGTCTTGTTCAACATCTTCATTGCTGACATGGAGAGTGGGATTGAGTGCGCCCTCAGCAAGTTTGCCGACGACACCAAGCTGTGTGGTTCGGTTGATACCCTGGAGGGAAGGAATGCCATCCACAGGGACCTTGACACACTTGTGAGGTGGGCTGATGTCAACCTCATGGAGTTTAACCATGATAAGTGCAAGGTCCTACAGCTGGGTCAGAGCAATCCCAGGCACAGCTACAGGTTGGGCAGAGAAGAGATTCAGAGCAGCCCTGTGCAGAAGGACTTGGGGCTGTTGGTCAATGAGAAAAGGAACATGAGCCGGCTGCAGTGTGCTTGCAGCCCAGAAACTAACCATGCCCTGGGCTGTGTGGAGACCTCATAACAGCCTTCCAATATCTGAAGGGCGCCTACAAGGATGCTGGAGGGGGATTCTTTGTCAGTGACTGTAGTGATAGGACAAGCGTTTAAGCATAATTAGAAACCATAGTAGTTTCTTGACCTTTTAATTTTTTAGGCAATAAGATATTTCCTCTTACAAAGACTGGGTCACATGTCTGTTTTTTTATTTATTTATTTATTTTTAATCCCTTCTGACCTTTCTGTTCATTTGTGCAGGAAACCTTTTTGAATTTCAATATTTCCTATTCCAGGTGCAGTATATCTTAGAGCTAATTTTGGTAGATGAAGTGATCCTGATATTATGCCTCTTTAACAGGTGGTCTTAAGGGTACTTTAGTTTATTGAGTCTGCATGTTATTAGCACAACTTCAAAGTGCTAAGCTTAAGAGGCTTCATATCTTTCTCTTGAGTTGCAAACTTCTTTGCTGAAGTGTGATATACAGCTTTACCTATTAGTCTTCAGCATAACCATGATCCTCTGAACCAGTTACTTTTAGCAAACTGGAGTAACTTCACTTCTGTGGTATTCCTGAGTGATGCTTTGTTGCTTTGACCTAGTATTTGTTTTACTTGGGGACCGGTGGATAAAATTTCATGGACCTACAGAGGAATAAACATACTTATTTTCATCATCAGTGAAAATTCAAGCATCCTGGGTGGCTGCAAGTGGTACCTGTTAAAGGTCTACGTCTACCCACTGTGACAAGTGACTAGCTTTGGAGTCCTAGATGTATTGCATTACTCTGTTTTCTAATACTTAACAGTGCTTACATAAGGTTGGGAGAAGCTGCTTCAGTACCAAAATCAGGATACATCTACTGTTTCAAGTGTCAGCAGAAATGGCCTCAAGTACTCCGACTGATTATGAAGGGCTGAAAACCGGCACAAAGTGCTTTGTTTATCAGAGGAGTCTTTTTCCGCTCATATTTACATGCACATAACCGTAAAATGTCATAATTCAAGTGGCAATTAAGGCAACTTGCAAATTGGGTGATTCTGCATGCAGCTGGCCAGTTGTGCATGCACAATTACCCAAATTATAAGTGCAATCACAGTTATTCCATGCACAAATAAGGCATATAAATGTGCCTCAGCAGTGTAAAAATCGCTTCTATTTTTCATCACAGGGTAGTTTCTGAATAAAGCTGTAATAAAGCTGAGGTTGTGTTTCTTTTGTCATCATTGGGAAGTTACTTGGTAGCGAAAGTGTCATTTAAAGTTGTAAACTACTGGTTTGTCTTGTGGTTTTTTGAACTAGAGGAGTTATGGTTATACATCAGAACTTTTCTTCTACAGGGCAGTGTATTTTGTTATCTTCATATGCAGAAATCCACTTTATTTGAATATTGGTCGTAAAGGTGGGATATGTAGTACACAAGTGAGTTATCTACTGAATTAATCTTTATCCTATTCCTTACTGATTCTCACTAGCTAGGCATGTCATTTCTGTTGCCTTCTCCTATTAATCTGGAAAGGGCCATACTCTAAATGTGGGCATCTGGTGTGATTGAATTACTACTTCAAAGTATACGAACATTAAGCTTGAGATGAGGACTGAAGCTGAATAAAGCTCCGGAACAGGGCTTTTACAACAGCCATAATATTAAAGAAATTTATATATTTGGTATTTTTTACATATTTGAGACAAGACAGATTGTTGTAATCATTTTGACTACCATTTCCTAAGTCAATATAGCATATACGTTTTTCTATATCAGCTTTGAAAGTAAAAAATTAATGTATCCCCACATGTTTCAAGTAAGTACCAAATATCAGAAAGCTAGGAAAGGGCTTTTGGGAGGTGAGATGCTTTATATAGCAGCATGCAAAGAAATCCTATGAAATCGGAGGTTCTCTAAGGCAAAAAGGTAGCCAGTGAGAGCCTTCTAGAACCAGTGTTTGACATAAGAAGTGTAACTTACAGCTAAACAGCACTGTCAAAGTAGTTGCTATAGAAGCAGTTGCTTCGCTTGCTTTTTGCAACAGAGAATAACTGAGTTGAGCTTTGTAGAATTAGAAGTTATATTTCTTTCTGGTAGTTGAATTGGCCACAATACAGCAATTTCCAGTTATGTAGAAATGAGATTTATATTCAACTTTAATGTTACAAACTATTTCTATCCCTAGTTCCCGTATAAGAACAATGGAAAAGTACATAGAACAGTAACATACAATTCTGCCTGAATAAGAACCATCTCTTTGTCTTCCAGAAAAACTCAATTTACTGACTGAAATGTTTCACATGGCTAAATAAAACACAAAATAATGAATGAGTTTTTAAATTATCCTGTCTAAGCAGCCTGATCTTGAGCTAAAAATTTATCCTTGTTGATGCAGAATGGCTGCAAGTGTTTGCTGCTGGTAGGTTAGGAGTAGCAAGGGACTAACCATAGGACAACTGTTGGTCTAGGGATGGGTGATATGATACCTTAATACTCCAAGACTCATACTAGTGCTAGTGGAGAGTAGGGGGATTGTGTGTGTGTGTGTGCAAACTAATGGAGGTTTACTCCTTGGAGCAAGCCTTTTCAGAACAAATGAATCTCTGCAGGGGAAGCACAACACAACTCACAGATGCACAACTTGAGGAATTGTCAGCTTGAGCATCTCAGCTAAAATTAATTAGCTGAAATGATCACTGCTGTGTGCACTAGTGTAGTCCCCTCTGACTATCTGGAGAGGATCACGTTGTTAATGAAGAGAGAACGCCTTGCACTTTGTAGTCAGTAGTGCATGCCTTCATGAGCTATGCTGGAGTGCCAAATGTAATCTTACAGATCTGGGATGGAGGCAAGATGTCCCTCAAGGATACAACACCCATTTTGCTGGATACATTTATATATAGGTCATCCTAACATTCAGGAAAAAGAAATCAAGCTGACTAAAGAATTATTGCTTCTTGCAGTTTTTATAATTGATTTGCATTTAGAGAAATTCTCATTTAGTTCTACCTGAGATGTCAGTCTTAATTCTCCTTGTGCCTGGGCACAGTCTAACACAGAATTTCTGCTTCAAAGCATTTCTAATCCAAATAGTCCTGATTGACTTGAAGAGTAGATTTATGTTTAAAATAATGAATAAAATATTCTATGTCAAAGACTAAGGGGGAGGAAACTAAGATATCTTTGCCTTAGGCTACGTAAGTAACTGTAGAAACATTGGCCATCAGCTCTCCTGCCTTTCAAATTTCTCTTTAGCACTCCAGCTGCACACATCAGCTTTTTCCAATAATTAAACTCTTGGTTACGTAAAGACTCCTTTCTATAGTATTCTGACATTAAAGGACTGTGGGCAAAGCCAGGGTTACTGGTGTAAACAAAGTCAGGATAACAAATAGCTTTTGGAGAAACAATCCTCACGAGAAAGTCAGGAAGTGGACCCTGATTAAGTCCAAAGTGTGGGGAAAAAAAAAACCCTGGAATGAACATAAATAAATCTGGTATCTGAAAAGATTAACTTACTCAGCAAAAGGCTGATTTGAACCCATCAGCTTGATGTGCAGAGGGACATTTCCTATCTCAGCCACAGGTATCTGAGCAAGATTTCGAGGGCTCAGTAGAGTTAAATTGATTGCCTTTAAATGTTATCTGCTGTTCGTAAAAGGAAAATTGCTCTTTCTCCTTTTTGACAGTAGATTTAACCTTGTTTCACCTAAAATATGGTCCCTTAATGCATGCCATTTTTAAGTAGTTTGGCTTAACTATGAATGTGTACCAGTGGTAAATGGGATTGTAAAAGGTTTCTGAATAGACTCCAAGTGATATTTTGTAATGGCCCGAAAATTATTCCAGCCCAAAAATCAGGAGCTGGGACTGTGCAGCTCTTGCTCCTGATACCATGCCCTGATTTGTAAGCCCTTCCTCTACCTCTGCTGTCTTTGAATGTTACAGAACCTCCCCATGCTTATTCCATCCACCCAGTTAATCCCTCTCGGTTTATTGAAATGACGGTAGTGCAGACACTGGCCTGGATCCTAGACAAACAGTTTACCTGTCTCTAGCCCTTTCACAATTGGAGATAGCTTGTATAAGAGAGGGGTGTAGTGTTGCAGATAAAGCAAACAGGCTTATACATACTGGTATGTTCATTACAGACATTCTCAATTAATTTGTCAGGTTAAAGAGCAAGCAGTTGTTGTCTCTTAATGGTTTATCAGTCTAACACAGGTGGTGTTTTAACTGACAGCAGGTTCTTTCAAGACAGCATACTGTTCTTTCTTCTTTAGTAGGTTATTCACTTTACAGCAATTTAAACATAATCTAAAAAGTAATATGACTTTGTGCCTTAAACTAGAACGTCTTCAGCAATTTTACTGAGCTGAGCAATTCTCAGTAGAATAGCTATTTTACAAAGTCTCTTGTACCACATGGGCACACAAAATTATCACATTTCTGGCAAAACATTTGCTGTTGGCCAATACTAACCCTGCTACATGCACATCATTCTGTCAGTGTTCCACATTAAATGTTAATAGTTCCTAAGTAGCTGTGAACTTGCCCATGCTCTGCCATGCTTCCAGTTCTATGCTATGGCTGATACTTCTGTCTGGGTGTGTGTCCCCTAGCAGGTTGTTATGATAGTAAAATGTTAATTGATTTACCCATCTCTGCTTAATATCCTTATGCTAAAATGATGTTGGATGATCATCAATGCCCTGAAGCCATCCCCAAAAGGAGTCTAGTTGTAGGAAATATGAAAGGAATATTTGGTCTATGAAAGTGATAAGTAAAAAAGAAAATATTTATGAATAACTAATAACGGATAAGGTTTGAGATTGGTTTTAGACTCTCATCATGGAATCACTGCAGCATCAGCTGTGAGTCTCAGCTCTGTTCTGTGAGATGTTTTTCCTCTTCTTGACAGTAAGCAGTTGCGCTGCAGAAGCCCTTTGCTAGGCCGACAACATGTCATGGGCTGCATGTATTCTGGAATGGGCTAAAATCATAGCACTCAAATGGGGTGAGATTATCTCTTCTCAAAGCAGGTTTCAGTGTATACCTGTAAGGTGAGGAATGCAGAGATGGAAAATAGAAAGGCATTAAACAACAGGCAATAGCTCCTGTACAGTGGTGATTTCTGCTTTTGTGTGTGTGTGGTGGTTTCTGTTTGCGTGTTTTAGCATCATGGCAGTGTCATGGGGGCTATAAAGAGAGAATTGAAGTTAAACGATGAGGCTAGTTTTTAGCCTTGTTGGACTAAACACTTCATTGATGTTTGAAAGCTAACCTATGACTGGCCTATTTAATACTCGAAGGAGATGACTACCTGTTTACTGCAGATGAAAGTCTGCAAATGCCAAATATAAATGTCTGAACAAACTGAATGATGGTTGAGCCTACACCCTATAGCATAATTCAACATAACTATAATGGAAAAGCTACAGTATAGACTTACAGGAGTTGCTTTCTAGCGTATGAAGCAGCATGTTCAACAACAATGGGTGAGAACCTGATGCTCTGAATTAATCAGAGGTTAGCATCAATCATCTCCTGTGTGAGTGCATAAAGGTTCTCTCTAGATGTCAAAAAAAAAATATTAGTGAAACTATGTTTCTGTAATTTTAAGTAACTGTTACAAACACAATTTCAAAGATAATTTCAGATGGCTTATTGGATTTGCTTCTGAAGCAAAGTGTGTCATTACAGAAAGAAAACAAAAATCACAGCATTATAGCTACCCTAATTGCCTATTAATGTGTGGTGATACCAAAAGCAGAAACATGATGAGAACGAAACAGGTTTTTAGAATCACAGAATAAAGTAGTATTCTTCTTAAGTAGGATTTCTTTTTTCATTAGTGTTATAATGGTTCCTTGAATTATTTGATTCTTGAATTCAGACAAAAATGTAACCCATTGAAATAATGCTTTTAGGTCTCAAGTGACCTATCATGGCACAACAAACACATCTGTTTAGAGGGGTTTTTGCCTCCCCTGATTTAGTTGGCTTCTGAAGTGACCTCTTATTCACTCATGTTTGAAATTATCTTGCAGTCTAGAAATTGGGAGTACTGCTACCTCGAAAATTGGAAATACTGTGGGATAAATGCCTATATAGTATTAATACCATTAATGACATGCAAATGAGATTATGCTAAAAAGACACAGAGAGATGATTTCTTTTTACCTGTGCCATCGAGTTTGGAAATGTGATATGAAAGAAAGATTTAAAATGCTCTTTAGAATGCACCAGCTCTGAAAATAACGTAGACAGCTTCTGGACTGTCACAGGTGTTTGAACACTGACAGAGCTAATGTCCAAAATGGATCCACGAAGAAGCTGCCGATGCAATATAGCTGTGTCCTGGTTTTATTATTACCTTATTTAAATTGCAGCTCTTTACATTTTCCTTAATACAAAATTACTGCAGCCTTCTGAAGTTTTTGTAGACTTGCAAAGTCATTTGTGGAGCAGGATCACCGCTGCTCTCGGTTGTGATCCTGTCATTATTCTGTCCCTTGTTTCTTTTGTCTCTCCAGACTTCAAACTCTTGAGGGCAGGGAGCATGTCTCCTTCGTGCTTGCTCTGCTTAAACCAGAGGAGCACAGGTGTCTATTGGTGGCATACAGATGTTAATGCCAACCTGATTTCCTTCCTTGAAGGAAGACTCTTGACTATCTATGAGTATTAATTTTTATGGTGTTTAATTAACCAGAGTGATACCAAAGGGTTTATGCTGTTTCTTATTCCAGATATAGCTTCAAAAGTGTTCCAATAACCCTTTTTAATATCTCATAATTTGATTAAGAATGTAATTAGACTTTCATGTAGTTGAATCTCATTTTTTACTACTGATAATTATTGAAATGCAACATGTGTATATTCCACACTAAATATCAGGAACCCCTTGTATTTCTATATGTCTATGTTGCTTTGATTTCTTTCATCACTTTTACAGTACAGGAACTAATAAGTAATTTTTCATCAAAGCTAATCCCTGAGATCACACAAAATTACACACACTGTGTGTCCTGCCTTGTTGGTTAGGAGTTTATTTTTGCCTTACAGAAACCAATTAAGTTTTCTTACCAGCAATTTTGTGCTTTCAATCTTATCAAATCAATACTTAACAGCTGTAGAATGATCTATTTGGCATTATTTCAGAATCTAAGGAAAGAATTTATTTTTCATAGCAACAGGAAAAAAAAACTTAATTATTTTTTAGCCCTTTATTAAAGAATTTAGCAACAGGAATTTTGCAAAACTATTGTGGTGACATGGGACAAGCCAGTAAATAAACTTCTACCAAATCCCATCTTATTAAACAGCTCTTTCATGTGCCATGCTGACCATCCAATAGGAACTTGAAGAGAGCTTTTGTGCTTCTCACTTCTACCTACAGATCTACAAGAAGATTCTATTTTAATCTATTTTTTTCTCATTAGCTCTGTGTTATGTGACATGATTGAGTCTTTTGCTTCCCCTTTTGTACTGGGGATTTGTTTTGGTAGAAGGTGGTCTTTTACTGAAGTAAGAGGAAGGAAAGCTCTTGAGCTTTTAAAATAAATATTTAATTGCACTGTGATTGTGCCTTAATCTTTCCTGAGACCCCATCATTCTAAATGTGATGCTGAGCAACGAGAACACCTCCTTATTTTTCCAAGTTAATTGCTCACAGACAGCTGTACTGGGAATTTCCTCATGGTGTCCTTGCAGAGGCATTTCAGAGGATTTCCTCTGATTTTGTGACTATGGTATGAATTTGAGGTATTTTGGAGCTTGTGGTCACTGCTCACATGTTAAAGGGTTCTCTTTGGATTTCTTTAAGAGGAAACACTGTGATCTTCCATAGGTGTTTTCCTAATAAAAATGAACCACTTTCTACGTCTCCCCTAAAAAAGATCTTTCTTCTGTTCCTCAAAAGATAGAGCTATGCTGCAAGCTCCCTGTGGCAGAGACACTCTTGCATGTTTTTATTTTAGAGTTACTGTGAATGCAAAAGTATAAATAACTTGGATAATTTATGTAAAAGCTTAAGTAATTGGATCCCCACAGAAGACAGAGCACTTGAGCAAAGTACTGAGAATGTCTTGATGAAAATATTGTCTTCTCCTTTGAAACCAGGCTGCAGCAAGGAGGAATGGATTCAACTACTAATGTTGAGTGTTGGCTTTGTTGTCTCCTATTGCAACTTCAACGCATTTAAATTTGGTGGGGTAAAGTTTTAATTTACTATTTCTGAGTGCCAAAACACAAATCAAGTGGTTTGACAATTCTGGAGTAAAGTGTGTATAATTCTAGAGACAAATAGGGATGCTACAAATGCTGAACAGCTGTGTAGGTACTTTGTTCTGATGTCTTCTGACATCACTCCTGTGTGGCCACTTCATGGCAGGCTGTACATTAAGGCATGTAAAAAAAGTTTTTCGTATGAAAGCTGCTTGGCTCAGTCCTTCAGTGATGTTAACAGTGAAACGTTTGGTTTTCAATTAGGTGGAATTATGCCCAGCTAGAGAATTATTTGAAACTGTGGCTTTTTTTAAATGAACTGTTTAGCAATCAGCAGTGCAAGATAAATATCCCCGGCTCCTTATGCTCTGGAGAAGCAGAAAGCCCCTTCTTCCCAAACATGGATTAATTCTGTTTTTTCTAACATCTTTCCTTTGTCCATCATCTATTAACATCGCTTGTTTTAGGCTGGATGTTTGTGATGGGAAAAATCTCAGACAGCTATGAGGCAGATGTCCATAAATATTGTCCTGTTATCCCTGGGACTGAACATCTTGCAGTCCTTTGGACTTCTCTTTTGCCTTCTACCTCTTCAACATCCTCTCATGCTTTTGCCTCTTCTCAACACAGGGGGAACAAACAGAGGGAGCTGAGCCTCTTCTGCTGGTGGCTCTGCTGCCTGCTGCTGTGGCGGTAATGAGATAAATGCACAAAGATGTTTCCAGGGACAAAAGCCTGTCATTTGCCATTGTGTTAGTGCTGGTGCCTTGCTGTGTGTGCTGAGCTGCTGCCCATGTCTGCCCTGAATGTACCTGTATCTGGAGCAGTGCTAAAAATGTAGTCTAGCTCTCCCCATCTGCTCTGCTGCTTTCCTTCCCTTCTCCTCCCAGTTCAGATGTTTACTTTGGATTTATCAGGGCTATTTTTTCCCCATGTCAAATGGAACATCCCCAGATCAAAACCTCTCAGTGAGATCTGAACCTGAACAGCAACAATTCATTTGTGTACACTGTGAAGGAATAAATAAAAACCTGCCTTGAGTCAACCTTTTACCAAGTCAGATCAATTCTTATTTCAGATGACACTAACCAAGTGCAATTCTAATTCTGTTTTTACATGTATGACAGTTATTTCCATAGTTCCTGCTATTGTGTGGCTCAAAGTTACTTCTCCTATTTTGCCTTCAACACATGGGATTTTGATTTGATAATCAGAGCAACAAAACTCTGTATACTTGCAGCACACGATTTGGGAACAGTAATGTTTAAAGTCACAGGTCACAGTGTAACTGGGTACAGATCTCTATCATTAGTGCTTCCAGAGGAATGGTGGCTTTTAGCCTCTGAATATACTGCAAGCATGCACTGTTTATTTTAGGCAAGACTCTATCTTTCTGAAATGAATCACTGGCATTTCTGCCCAGCCCCAGTATACTGGCAGAATTAGTTGCATTGTCTTGAATGGTAGGGGGGAAATTTTCACATTTTAAGTGATAAATGGTTATGTGTAGCAGTAATCAGTTGCTGCAAACATTATTCTAAATCAGACTGATTAATGAATACATTATGATGGGTTCTATTTGGACACAAATTTGGATGGTATCGTTTTGGCAGCTGAGCAAAGACCATGTGTTTTGACTGCTTGGTTTGGTTCAGAAATCAATGTTCTTATGATTAGTTCCTGTCAAGATCTGACTTTGCTTCTGAACTCCCTGTCATGAGTCAGAACGACGCATGTTTATAAATCCAACAGAATGAAGTGTAGGCGTTCTGGGTCAACTGGGCTGATTTCTTTTATTTTTTTAAACATTTTTGTGTTGTTCTGTTCCAGAGCTAGTGTCAGAGGAAAAGGTTAGGTTTTATTTATTTTCTTGTGTTATTTTAATTATTTATTTTTTCTTTTTTTTTTTCTTTTTTACCTTTTCAATTGTATCTTCTTCACTGCAGCTTACTGCCTTTAACTGCCAGGTGTTTGTCAAAATTTCATGCTACTCTTTAATATCTTTTCCCCTTTTATTGACCAGATGAATGACAACATAGGAGCATCCAAACAAGAAACTACAGCTTATTGTTGGCATAGCAGGGAGAGATAAAATCAGACTAAGTGATCCTTCGAAGCCATAAAATCAATGACTTCTGCAGAGCCTTTCCAACTGAGAGACTCCACTTCTGCATGTTAGAAACGCTAACACTTGCACTGCTTGAGCCTAGTTTTGCCCTGAGGCATAATGATCCTTGCTGTGACTGTTGTAGTACCCCCTAGCTAGGCAAGCCTAAGCTTAGACAGCTGGGTAATATCTGTGAGAAACACAATCTCTGAACATTCATGTTTGGTGGCATCACACAACCTCGTTGTGCGACTTCGTGATCTCAGGAGATTCTGCAAAAGTAGATGTATGTAGCTCACCCAGACTAATTTGAACCACTGCATATTCCACACTGGTGTAGAATGACCCTTCTCTGTCACTGAGGGAAACAAAGTGCTGCAGGGAATAAAAAAGAAAACCTTTCCCCTGCCTCTTTCATTGGCATTTGAGATTCCTTATCTTTTTTAAGCTCTGGTGGTGTAGGGAAGGGCCACTGGCACATGGCTGAGAGGACAGTGGAACACCAGCTCTGCACACGTGTTTGAATTGCTGTAACAGTTACCGTCTTTGTGTGGCAAATGATATGTCCTTTATTTCACATTCAGGCCTAGACTTGGGCTGATAAGAAAACCTCCCATTAAGTGTGGATTGACTTAAAAAAAAAAAAGACATTTTAATCTTATTAGAGAACGTTTGATTATAGACTAATCGGCTCTGCCATCTAAAGTATTTGGATCCATTCTGAAGAATGTGGGCTACTGTAAATTACCTCTTTCTTAAACAAAATGTTGACTTGCATCTCCCATGCACTTATGCAGTAGTTATCAATGAACACTCATTCCATCAGCTTTCCAGCAGTGAATTTATCTTGGCTATGTTGCTGTTAGAAATAAAGCATTTGAGAAATTAGTTGAGTTTCAGTATGAGTGTTTTTAGTAAATAAGGACAGATAAAAATACATATCTTTAAAAGCAGTTGAAGATAGCTTTCTGGCTCTAATAGGAACGGAGGAATTGTATTTCTCTGCAATAAAAGATGTGTTTTTATCAATTACAGGAGCAGTTGGATTAGACCAAGTGTATTTGTGCATGTAGAAAGACAAGCAGATTCTCAAAAAAGACCCTTCTTTTTGAGCTCCATCACAGACATCTTATCTTACTTAGGACTTTGTGTATGTCTGTGCTTGATTTAGTTCTCCTGGCTATTTGAATAGTCAGTGGAGATGACCAGGTATATTCTGTACCTGAGGTACAGTCCTAAAACAGGTCTGAACATCTCTCTTCCTGTGGATCAGAATTCTAACAATGGGTGACTGATATTTTTGAATGTGAGTTTGTGGACAACTCAAGGGTAATAGAGCATCAGACTGATGCTTGACATTAGTTCAGTACTGAGCTTCAGCACACAGAAAGATTAAATACTGGAAAACATGGTGCTTTACTAGAAATGCCCACACCATTTCCCACTGAATCTCTAACAAAAGAAAACAAAAATCACGTGTGCTTCATTTGTTCCAACAGGTGACTGCCAACTGTGATTATCTCATTGCAGTTCTCTAATATATTTTATTCTTCAGACATATTTCAGTTAGGTCAAATTCTCTAACGACCTATTCAGCTCTGCATGAGAGCACAGCTGTTAATCCAGAAATTTTCAGTAATTAATCAGGACAATTTCTGTATACATAAATGTGACTGTAACGTGTATCCAGCTGAATGAATCAAAGTGACCAGGATAAACTTACTTTTCAGCATTTGGTACTATGGGCAAATATATAAATATAACTTCCACTCACCTTGTATACGTGGGTAATTTCACCTTCAAAAGCAATCTCTAAATGGGCTTTTAAACATTTCTCTCAGAAAATTAGATGGTATGTGTTTGAAACAATTTAGCCCTCAACAGAAGTTATGCCTACCTGCATTAGCAAATGTATTTTTTTCACCTCTCTTTTTTAAAAAACATACACCATTATCTACTACACCAGGGAGTAAGAATAAGTTAAGTTAAGTAAAAGAAAATCATGGTTAAAATCAGAACTTAACAATTAGCTTTCACTTTGGGGGGGGAAATTTTTGAGCACAATGCAAAATACACTTTAGTGAGCAAAATAATGAGAAAAACACTTGGAAAAAATACAGTCATTTTAGAAAACCTTATATACAGTGAGTAGTAATCAGTCCTCTATAATATTAGCCAGAAGGAGCACTTAAATTTTTTGACGTCCCTAATCATGGAGCCTGGGGAGCACTACAGATCATTTGCATTAAATTACTCCTAATTTTCCAAGCCCTGTCTGCCCCTTCCCATAGGTTTTGCAGCCAGTATTTGTGAATTGGCAGAAGCCTACAGATTTCATAGCTAATGTTGTTGTCTCCTGCCTGGAATATCAGAGTAAGGTGCATTATATGCTGCATGACAATTAAGGGTTGAGGGAAATCATGCTGATTTTTCAGATGTGGCCCCCAGGTGTCATCATTTGTATGAAGTTAGAGAAATGGTGTCAAAGAAGTTACACAGGACAGCAAAGATGATGAACGTGAGTGTTTCTGCTAAGAGTTCAGGGGAGCTTTTGGGGGAAGGAGGTGAGCCTACAGATTCCACAGCTGCAGTGGCAGGCGGGATGGAGAACTTCTGCTATTGTAAGATGTGTGCAATTGCATGTGCACTGTGCTTCTTTTCATTTGATTATACGTGTGCTGCCACTTGCTACTGTCACCTTGTATTAACTTTCCAAGCGCTATTGTTTGGGCTTCCACCTTCGGAGTGATAAGTGATCTTTTTCAGAACCATTCATTCTTGGCCTGATTCCACTTTCATTTAATGTGTTGCAGATACAACAAAAGATGTGCCAGTTTAGCTATATCAGCAGAACATCTCTCTCCTGGGGCAGATACAGCCCTGTAGGATTGGACTATAACTGTGCATGCCCTTTATTGCTGATTAAAAACAACCTGATCTGCATCTAGCTTTTTTTTTAACCCATGTAACCGCGTTGAGTAGCAACCAATATAGTCAGTGTCGGAAACCCTAGTTAATTTTTGGGAATAAGCTTTAGTTGTATGAGTGGGTTTAAAGGATGGGAGCGTTTATTGGCCTACCTCATCTACAGTTGACCATAAGCGTTTCAGTGTCTTTGGAGAAATGGGGGACTGCTTTTGAAAATTGGAACTAAATATGCCTGAGAACTGTGTAGTGAAGATGATAAGTAATTCAGGTAGTGCAGGTGTGTATATTTAGAGCATCTGCGAGGCTTGTAACTTGTTTATTTTGCTGGCCACGATACTACAAGTTAAGGAACCTTCCTCTGCCTTTTGAATTAACAGAGGTATGTGTGTTTCTTCTCAGGGTTACAATTAGAGATGACACCCCTAGGAGGTAGTTGAGGTTAGAGCATCTGGGTTGGAATTTCTGAGACTGAGTGAAACAAATTTTCAGTTAAGTGGATTGGATTAGCAGTGGCTGGAAAGTGGGACTGCTTTTCTGAGGGAAAGGAAAACACTTCAGGAAAATGGCATTCTGAATTTTTCCTACTAAAAATTACTACGGAACATAAGTGCTGAAACAAATCCTCTGGAAAGATCTAAATGATGCATTTTTCTCATTATGGAATCACTGTATTTTGATTTTAAATATTAGATACTTTGGCATTATATAATTCAATATTATGATGGTCAATACATCGTTAATTTCTTTTGGCATCACCAAAATCAGGTTTGAACAGGAATACATGCCCTTGAAATGTTTTATTCTTTGCAAAACTCCCTTTCATAATAAAAAGCTATTACATTGAAAACTAACTGGTCAGCTCTGTATTTTGGCAAGGATTGTCTCATTGGTTTATTACCAGATTTCTTGCAAGCATATTCTACTACCAGACCGCTGATCTCTATTTTCTGGGTAAAAGTTATTTATTTGTTGGCATGCACGTGTTCACGCATGCTAGGTAAGAAGAAATAATAATAATAAATATTATCCACTATAGGCTCTGTTTGTTGCTTCCTCTGTTGGTATAAAGATATCAGCAACCTAATGTGGTATAGCTTTATTGTGAAAATATGCTATGTGATAAAATTTTCATATAGACTAGTTTGAATTATTGTGGGCTTTGAAGCCATGTGCCATGAGAAGCCCCTCTGGGCTGAGGCAGACAATTCTCACCTTCCAGTGACTGGGAAGAAGGTGTTAAGTCCTTAAGTAGACTATTTCAATGAGAAAACATCTTCTCATCCTTAGCATGCAGATAAGGTCATTGAACTAGAAAGAGGAATTACTGAGGGAAAACATTTGGCATTTGTTATGTAGTAGTTTGGACCTGGATAATCATTGTGTTCCTTTTTGACTTTAAAAGTCCATGTCCCCTTAAGAACTGAAGAAGATTTATAATTGCTTCTTTGGAAATATTCCCAGTGTTAGTATGGCTATTAAAAGGGATCCAAAGTAGTCTTGGAAGCCGCAAGTCATCCTATGTCATGTAGGATTTCAGTCTATTGAAGAGCCCTCTAGGTAGTAATTTTGGGGGAGGGAAATTAAAACTGCAATCTGAAACTTGGGGTTTTGGCTGTAATACTCCAGTGATTTGCCACAGTTTGCAAAACCACCAGCACTTCTAAGTGTACCACCTTTTGCAATATCTTTTTCATTATCACAGCCCTTCAAGGAGTTCCTCTTTAGTGATACCCAATTCCTACCTAACTATTATGTCTCCTTATTGTGATCATGAATCCAAAATACAGAAGAAGCACTGCTGGATGGAATTCTCTTTTGAAAGGTGGGGAAGCTGCCTCAGGAGTAAAGTTACCTGTTTGATAATTTTTTTCATCCATTTGTCTTTCTGAAGACAGAGGTAGTGCAATGGTATGCCTGCAGTGCCCAGTACGGGGCACTGAAATCTCTGCTGGCAAAGTCAATCCTTTCTTTTGAAGGATGGCTTTTGTTTGCATGTAGGTAGATTTTATATTGAAATTGGCTTCTGAAAGCGAGCTAGGAAAAGGAAGCTCTCCTGCTGTATAGCAGGGTGGCAAGGGGAGCGCCATGGATTAGTGAATAAACCTGACTAATGTATCTGGGTAACAAGACTAGTAGCGTAAAAAGGAGTGGATCAATTTGATTGCTTTTTAATGCTCACTCCATATATGTGCAGTAGATCATCGTCTCTGGTAGTGGATACAAGGGTAGGTAAGTGAAAAAAAAAACCAAAACTTTGGACTACTGGATATCTTCCTGATGTGATTCCCATGTCTACTCTGGGAGTATATTTAAGGGAGTGAGGAAATTAAGGAAGTTATCACCAAATTACATTGACACAGAACATCTTCATAATAAGGAACATTGAAAGGAATTAGAAGAAAGGAGGGATGGGTGAGAAAAAAATGTTTAGAGACTAGGTCAAGAAGATATCTGCTGGCTTTTTCTGTTTTAAGACCTCTAAATGAAAAAGTCCTATAACTTTGTTCTTTATAGCAGTGAAAAATACTGCCTGAGGAGCTGCTGGGGTTTCATTACTCACTTGAGTACAGGACCTTGCTTCAAAGACTCTTCTTGCAAATGATTATTCTCTACTTCTGACAGCCTGTCCTTGCACTTGGGGGACCCTTAATGAGCATTGCCACTTAAAAGTCAAAACCCCAGTAACTGCTGTTTTTTTGTTTGTTAGGTTGGGGTTGTTTGTTTTCTTTTTGTTGTTGTCTAAAAATACTGAATATAATAACACACATTGCTGCATCATTGCTTTATTCCCTAAATGCTGTGGTGATTTTTTCATGTAGATTACTAGCATGCTGCTAACACAAGTCAAAAAGCAGAGATTTTCACTCAAATCCTGTTTTTAAGGTTATGAAAAGAAACTGAGAATTCTGGGACAGAAGACAGCTTAAAGAACTCTTAAGAAGGAAATGGGTGGATGTGAGTGTGCTGGCAATAGGAAGAATACCCAGGGTTCTTATCTGTGCCCTGGGAACAAATGATCTGATCCAAGGAGAGATTTCCATTAATGTTACCAGACCTTGGATAAAGTCAGATACAGTCAGTGTTGTTTTAGCATAAGTGCTCTGAAAAAGAAGATAATTTTAAGGACTAATATGCCCTGGATAATCAGTGTGCCTATGCATCACCTGTGTGCAAATATACTCTAGATGTAAAAAGATCAGTAGGTCATCTACTTCTCATATTCTGCACCTGTCCTTTCTCTTGTAAAAATGTACCAACAATATTAAAACCTGTTCCAAGATGATGTAGGCATTTTGAAGCACTTACTGTTGATTTAGGGAGTAGGTAAGTAAAACATCAAAGAGGAAAAGGAAGGGCACAAACCAATGTCACTTATTCAGTGAAGTTTTCAAAGTCTCAGAAAAAGAAGACAGTAATAGTTTTATTTGGCTTTTTCCTGGAATGAAACATAAGATGGCAAAAAATATTTTCTATGCGAAATGAATGTTCATATGAGTATAAAAAATTAATGACTCTATTTAACAGTCTTTACAGGATTTAACCTATGTCTCATTTTAAGATCCTCTGCTTTTATCTGTTTATATTATTTTTCTATTTTCAGATCCTACATCATTTTCTATCAATTTATTCTTTTTTTCTTCTCCACGTAGAAGGTATCATGAATCCCTTCACTTTGTGCATAGGTGTAAAAATCAAGTAGCCAATGTTATGTATGTACTGCTGTCCCCTGGCAAACACTATGACAGACATTAGAACACTTATTACTCTCACTTCATGATCTTATAAATGTCATCTTTTTATATTATGAGGGAAAATTTTGTTGTTTGTCTGATCCAAGAGCCATTATAGTTTCTGGGCAGATTCCCACCAATTTACTGAAGTTTTGGAACAGTTCTTAAGATATTCAGTTCAAAAACACCTGGTGGTGGTGTAGAAAAAAGACTATGGGGACCTTAGCAGCTTTCTCCCCATATTCCCTCAGTGTGTCTCTCACTTTGTAGAGTCAAGTCACAGCAACCTTTGCTGCTTCTGCCATCCAGAAGTGCTTTCTATAGCTCTCTGCCTCATTGATTCTCCATCTGTTTTAGTCTGAACAGCTTTCTGGTGACCTATGTTCATATCTGGTGTAAATATGTTACTATTCAAAGAGGTTTTACTCTGTCAGTTACCATTTCAGGGAATGATTTATAGCACGATTTGTGCACTCTGCGCTGTAGAAAAGGGAGAAAATTTAGACATGGCCTCAAGGATTTCTTATGTCTTGCTTGAATGAGATTGAGAAGCATAAGGCTATGTGCTGCCAAGAGAAGTAACTGATAATCTGTCCTCTCAAATTACCGGGTAAATAAAGGAGATGTGGATCAAGCAGGCAGAGAAGGCAGCTGTTATCCACACTTCCTCGAAGTTGTGAAGGACCTGAGCCAAACCTCATCGATGTCAGTCAGAAGTCTGTCAGCCACTCTGAAAAGCATTCTGTGCCAAATGCTGGAGACTTGACCCACATTTCTAAGAGTATGTTGCCTTAATTGCAAGGAAGTCTTCCTATCCTTCTGCAGTTAAAAAAACATATAACTCATAGAGATGGAGCAGCATGCTACCTTATAAAAACAACTTATAGTCGAAGGTTGTACAGATTTTTCTTATCAATGACAAATTAACAGGGGAAGAAATTGCAAGAGAATTCATACTTGAAAAGGAATTTAAATATAGGCCAGGTGGTTAATTTGCTCACGTTAGTATGTTTAACAAAGGAGGGTACAGTCTGCAACCAAGTTTCTGGAAGAACATCTCTATTACTGTTTAGCATCTCTGCACAGTTTTGCATTTTTACCCATTTTCCTTTGAGTTATAGTCTCTTTTTTTCCAAAACACTAGTCAAAGAAATTAGGAGAAGTAGCATATCTGATCAACTACGTATATCTATTATATGAACTAGTACAGAAGAAAAGGGATGCATCATTGTGCTTTGATAAGAAGCAAATCTGTAGCAATTGCTTTTTTTCTTTCAGAGAAAAAGAAATCACTTACAGTGCTTCAAAATAAGATTTTTTTTTTTTTTCCAGTGGCCTAGAGAATAATAATCATTTTGTATGTAAGTTGAGACACTACCATTTCTTTCCATCTTCCTGAATGTGAGCCATTTGTGGTGTATGAATGCATCTCTGCAGTTAGGAAATAGATTGCTGATTTTGAATTAGATAAGCTGTGGTGTTGCCACTTCCTAAATATCATTGACTCCTTCTCCAGTTGGATCAAGTTTTGATTCTTATAACACATCCTCTATTCTTAAGGAGAAAATGAGTAGAATGGATTGTTTTCTGTAAGACTTTGGCAACTTGAAAATACACTTGTGCAGCTGTTACATAGTGACTGCTCATAGCTGAGTAATTGTATGCGGAATGAAGTTCTGGATTGTCACACTTGGTGACTGCATTACCCATATAGCAAGTGTTTTACTCACAGTTGCTCTGGGCAAAGCACAATGTGCTTGGCATGGGTGGCAGACTTGTTCTACAGCAGTGCTTATTCTCAGCCAATGTCTGAACTTACGTGAGTCCTAGACACGGAAAACAACTGAGCACCAACAGCCTGCACTGACTTTAGAGACAACTGCAAGTGCTCAGCAGTCTCGTGGAGCAGCTTAGTAGTTACATTACTTTTTTTATTTAAGAAAGAAAGCTCTTTATTTCCTAATAGAAGCTCATGTTAAAAGACCCACCCTAATATCTAGATACATCCTGCTTATACATCGCAAATCAAAGGTAGTAGGAACTAAACATGTTGCTATTGGACAATAAACAGCATGGCACGATGGAAATTTATTTTAAGAAGAAAAGACAAATCTAAATCTCAATCTGGTAAAAGCATTTCTGCATATGAACACTCTTATTCTTTCACTATTCTTTCTGTATGGGTTTATTCTCATTTATTTCCCATTTTCCAATGAGAGAAAAACTTACCCAGTTTCATGGCAAGGCTTGCTTCTTTAATACTTGTAGAGGCTGGATGAAGACAACACATTGTGTTGACTGTAAATGCTAATACATTATTAACGAAATAAACCCAGCTTATTGGTTAGCAAATATTAATACATGCACTAGGAAGAGGTAATTAATGCCTTGTTGTTAGTAGAGGTTTTCTGTGCATTTCCTTTCACTTAGCCTTACTGTATCCCATCAGGCAACAGATATGTCTGTATAAGTTGTTAGGCTGCTGCCAAAAATTAGTAGAGCCTCTTTCCAGGGCTTTTCTTTGGTTGGCTGTAGTATTCATACTGGCTTAGCTACTCTAGCTCCTTGTCTTTCTTGGTGCGCTGTTGTCCCACTGCAGAAATGTTTCTGCTGTATCTTCAGTCAGTGTAAGTACAGTTAATCTGTAACGCTGAGATTTGAGGTTTGTGCCCTGGAAGTATCAAGAGTCTGCAACTTTCTTGAAACCTTCATTCATTGATTGAATCAACCTTTTTTCATCTTTTAATATCTCAGGAGGAACTAAAGTTTACCACCTTGTTCAGTACAATTGCCCTCTTTCTGTTGCTATTATCACTGACATACAGAAGGATAGCATTACAGCGGTTTTTACTATGCCTATCAGAATTACAGGAATGAAGGAAGCTGTAAACCCTGTGCTAAGAGGAAGCTAATGATGGAAAAAGTAGTCATAATACCTGTCTTTTGGTGTCAGTCCTATAGCAGTTGTGTGCCAGACACAATAGAACACCTGGAAGCAGAGCCCTTCTATTCGGATACCTGAAATCGCATTAGCTGTTCTCATGTAAAGAACAGGATTAGAATGACTGACCTCCTCACTGAAATACTTGCTTTTGAATGATCTTGTCGAATGAAACAAGGAGTGTCATGGCAAAACTTTTCTGCTTCTGCTGTGAGGAGAGCGCCTGTTTATATTATGACAAGAGGGCTGTGTTTAATTGAGTTGAATTTTGGTGCCGTCTGCTGTAGGTAGATACAATGAAAGGGGACAAAAGGCAAGTTCAATTCATTGCTATTAGGCTGCTTCTTTCCTTTTTTTGTGGTTTCTTTTTTTTTTTTTTATTTCCCCAAAAAATAATTACTGCATCTTTAAAACAGGTGTGTTGTAGAAAGAATTCAGAGGGGAAGCAAGAAACTGCTGCAATAGCTTCACATTAATTTATGCTCAAGATAGATTCGCCACTCTTTATGGCACCATGGGGGACCCTAAATATAATGGGGAATATAAACTAAGGAGGATAATGGAGAAGTAACGCAGGCTGCAATACCCTGAGAGTTCATGTGTTATTACTATTTGCCAGAACCAGCTTTGGTGAGCTTTCACTTAAGCATAATGAAAGTGTAGCTTACAATATATATATTTAGAAACTAGGTCAGGTAAATTGAAATAGCTATTGTAGCTTTACTCACTCTTCATCTGTAGATATAAAGTTCAAATCAACAATTTTTAAGAGGATAGCTTTCATTATTGGCCATTGCCATGTGATTCAGAACGCTGAAACTCAGCACAAGTGACAATTCTGATCCTAAAGTTGCATGTAGGCAGCTTGGCTGATACTTAAGCAATAGAAATGTGGTCCTGATTGGGAAATGCCAGTCTTTACTCTTTAATTGCTGTTTTGCCTCCTAACGTTTATTACTTTGTTTTAAATAATGCTGCACGAAAATATATTACCACTCTCACAACCTTAGCTGGGGGTTGGAAAATTGTCTCCACAGCTAGGCAGTTCTTGACTGCCTTACTCAGAATGGTGTAGTTTATTCACCAGATACAAATCTGTTAGTTATGCAATTTTCCTTGTGAGCTAGTTTCATCCTCCTTCCTAAGAGAATTGTTCAGCTTGTGTTGGGATGCCTTGCTGATGTCTCTTATTGTTGCTTGGGCTGGCTTGGCATGTCTATAGAATGCTGCGCTGAACTAATATTGGTGTTAATTGCCACTATAATGATGAATCGATGAACTAAAGTGATTTTAAACAATGACAAAGGTAACTAGGAACTAGTGGTTAATGAGCCAGTGAAGTTGAGCCATACATCCAGCTCAAAACACTTTATCTGTAAATTCTTCCTGATATTTTCTAAAGAATTCTACCTTTTTTCATCCTCAATTTGAGAATAGGTAATGGGAATGTTTTAGATTGTGTCATCTCTAGTTGATGCATTTCAGTTTTAACAGATGAGGAAGCAAGAACTTTTTATTTTGTGCCAGTTTAATAATGATTTTTGTTTCCTTGGTTAGGTGTGTGACCACTAAGGCTACAGTTTAGGTGCCGTATTTGTAGACCCAATTCTTTTTTGTGTCTGAATGGCAAAAACATATCCAGAGTTGTCATTCAGATGGAGACCCTTTCACACAGGGCAATATAAGCAGAATTACTGGCTTCCAGATCATACAACAGCAATTGAAGTATAATGCTGAGCTAAAGTAAATGAAATCATCCAGTTTGGCTCTTGAACCAAAACTGAAACACTCTGATTTGGGAGTGTTTTAACTGCTCAGTTTGTTTAAAAAATGATAAACCAAAATGATAAAATTTTAAATTTGAAAAAAAAAAAAAAAATATTGTTTTTTCAGCTGTTCCAGCGTAAACAGTAATATTGCCCAGGTGAGGAGAAAAAATTTTCTGCATTTCAATTATTTGTATAGAATATTTTATTTACATTATGCATAATAAATGGCATCAACCATCATTAATATTAACAGATTTGGATAGTTTTATTTAATTTCCACTTTGTGAAGTCTTATTCATATCTTGGCTTGGATCTGGCAGTAAAATCAGTTTAATACAATTTCTGGTACTAATTTACTCTTTCCTGGTGTCAGATGGTCTCCCCCCGTCTTGTTGTAGTGCTTTAATAGTGACCCACCTCAAAGATACTGACTTTACTGTTTGCTCCCAGGGCTTTTCACAGACAGAAAGGGAGGTATCAATTATTCAGTAGAAATTTTCTCCCTGACAAAATTTTCCCTTGATATCTTAACTGAAAACAGACTTTTTAGCATTCTGATTTCTTGCTTCATTTATCCTTCACCTTAGATAATGGATGCCTACTAATGAGTTAACTAGCCTAATCATTTCTAGCTCTTCAAATCTTAATGTTACTGCACCAAGATTTAGATTGGGTTAACACTGTTGTGGAGGTAAAGGTTATAAATTGCGAACTATAATAGTCTTGTAGTCAGCTGTTCTGCAATTTTCAGTGGAAACTTAAATACAGCTATATTTAAATATGATTATGTGTGTATTTGTATGAAATCCTCTCAAGCTGCTTAACTGTAAGTGCACAGACCACCTGTGTTTCTATAGCTGGCAACTGAACACTGCTTAAAGTGAAATGGATGCTCTTGTCTTTGTCATAGCTGTGAGGGGAATTCATGCACATGTGCCCCTTTCAAATGCCCAATAATCCTGGCAGCCTCTGGGATGTAGGATAAGGGAGCAGAAAATAATGCCAAAGAAAAAAAAAAAAAGAGAAACCAAATATTAGGACATAGAAATTAGCTAATGACAGAAGAATTTTCCAAGTGAAAAGGCATGGAGTTTAAATAAAAATAAATGGGATGGGATTCTTGGTCTGGCACAGATGAGACTTCCAAGAGGGGGTAGGTTTTTCCCTTGCAGGTTGGCAGAATTCTCTATGGTCTGAGCTGACTAGAGCAAGCTATGAAAAAAGTACAATTATTTCTTCTCCTTTACCCTCTTTTGACAATCTCTGGCGAGCATGGAAACTATCTGAACTATATTAGTGAAACAAATTACATGCCAAGAAATACTGATGTGTTTATATTGGATACAGAAGCATGTAGTCTACAACTTTGCCTATGAGTGCTTTGGGGGAGCTGAATATAAAACCATCACACACAAAACACTACTAAAGCTCTACTGTGAGCTTTCAGAGCAAGCATGACATTTTTTGTGTTGTTCTGTCTATGCTGTCTGTGTCTACCCCACACCACCATTTCTCCCTCAGGTTGTCTCCATTGTGATCTGCTTCCCCTTTGAGCTTATTGATTTTTACTGAGTTATTCCCTTAGTTCTTTATCAGTTGATTTAAAAAAACACCAAAACCTAAACCCAGCAAGTGCTTTCTGATCTCACTACATGGGGAATAAATCGTAGCGCTAACTTCTTGCTTTGTAGGAACTTTTCTACTAGTAGATATCCTGTGCTGAATATACTGTGCCTATTGTTTTTTTCTGGATTTCAGTGGGATTTTTTTTATAATAAAAGTAGTAAAATGGATAGTTTCCCTGACATCTGATCAAGCACTTTCTCATTCTCCATCTGCTCCATACAGCGTTTGTTCCTGTTGCTACTTGGCATTTATTTGTGGCCAGTGGATACAATAAGGGATTGTGATGTTGTTGTTGGCAGAAGATAACATAGCTTTCTCATTTGCATTATGGATTTGTTTTTCAAAATTTCATGTCTCTTACAGTGTAGATCAGTACTCTAAATTGGAATTTTAAAATTGTCCAGTGTGGGCTTGCAACTGAGTATCACATCGAGCATAAACCTGTCGCGAGAGTTTTATTCTTCAATTTCGTATATTAACATTGATTTAATGTTAGTTACTAATGAAGCCTTTACTGTTTTCAAGGCAGTAATGAGTGCAAAAGGGAAAAGGTAACAATGAATACATGAACTTACTGGAATGACTCTTCTAATCGATGAGTTTCATTTCATCATGTATAAAAGGCAATTCTGGCAGCTGTGGATAGTATGCTCAGTTTTCTTGTTATTTCGTCAGTAATAAATAACCTCTCAGTGCTGGAAACTGCAGAACTAGAAGTTGGGCTTTGTTATAATTTCAATGGTGCTGAAAAGATTGTAATGCCTAGATATTTGTCTTGAATATCTCTACATAAATACAGCTGTTTAGCCTGACTAGAAAACAACATATAATTTGGAGTTTCAAATTTTTAAATCCTGTGTTTTGTAGATATTTCTTCCATCCTATGAAGACAGGGATGAATCTTTAGTGGTAATGAATACATAAAAGAGCAATATATACACAACCTCCTAGTGTATTATATATATAACTTTTTTTTTAAACAAGAATTCATCTAAGCTGTATCTATTTCATAACAGCTCGGGTAACAATCTGTAATTTAATGCGCTGTGTAAAAAAGTAGTTCTTCTGGATAGGACTAGTTCTACTGGAAAAGTTTACTGCTTATCAGAATCTATGTAAAATAACTTGGAAGCAGAGAGAACAGTTAGTTGGTTGATAACTTGTTTTCTTATAAGTCATTGCATTACAGATACTGCCACCAAGTAAATTTGTGGTCTTGCACAGTATTGTTGCATATCTGTATTAACTAGGGTAACTTGGAAATAATTTTTTACTGAAAAATAGCAGGATCTTACATGAAATCACGGACACTTCTTCCTGGTAGATTCTAGTCTGCTGTCTCTCAGCATTTTCCCACTGTAGAGAAATACACTTAAAGGAGAAAAAATCTAAACTGATCTTTGCAAAGGAGACTCATTGTGCAATTGGTATTGTTATTTTTGAACTGATGTGCAGACAGAGGGTATAACTAAAAAAAAGAAAAAAAGACACTAAACCAGGTTTTGATGTATTTGACATGATCCTATTTCTTGTGTGCTCAGAATGGTTACTGGTGGTGCCTCAAATAACCAGTATTTGTCATCATTTGTACTGCTTACTCAAGATTTCAGATCTTTTAAACACTTGAGTAAATCACAGAGCCTCCCTGCTATGTGTGTTAATTGTATTATTTTCATTTACAGATGGAGGAACATAGGGAGGTTAAGTGGCTTGCCCATGGTGTGTGGTCCGAGATTGTCTCTTGGATTAGAATTGTGGAAAGAAAATCCTTATCTCAGGGACTGCAAACACTGGGACTGATCAACAGATCTATGATTGCAGCCTAGAGCTTGCTTACACATTCTCTGTTAAAATGCAACAAAAAATAAGTAAAATACAGGTGAAAACACTAAAAAATTAAAACGAGGCACCTAATGACCTAATTTGGTGTGCCTTCTGGTTTGCTTTTGGCTCAGTTCCTAATCTTGTTTCTTGCAAGAGAAACTCCTACTGTGAGTAACTGCTGCTTAATAATAGAATATTACTTTACTGATTAATATTTGTTGGACACTTAGTCTAATTACGGTTTCTCACAGCTTCTTTAATTGCTATAATATGAGGCTTTACTTAAGCAAAATATTTCAGATTAGTTTAGTGGTGCTTTGCAACTTAATTCTGCACATGGAGCATAGCAGCAGACTATTGGGAGAGAGGAAAAGACAGTTCCTCATGAACCCAGCACATATGTTTTTTATTTATAAGATATGTTAGCCTTTTTGTTTCTCAATCAAAAGGTACAATACAGAGGATTTACACTAGCTAGGAACTCTGAAACCTCAGCAT
The DNA here is from genome assembly GCF_033815535.1 of Pezoporus flaviventris. NCBI lineage: Eukaryota > Metazoa > Chordata > Aves > Psittaciformes > Psittacidae > Pezoporus > Pezoporus flaviventris. The sequence continues at coordinate 1,341,907 of NW_026892630.1, read as the reverse complement.
AGGGAATAGTTGCAGTGAACATGATTAACTGGATAAAGGGGAGCTCGATGCAGTGCAATTGAGTATGTCAGTGTTTATTTACTAATTGAAATTGGATAGGCAGAATTAAAAGCCTATGATTAGTAAGGTGTTCTGATATCTTTAAGGACTAACTACTATCTTTTCAAATGAATATGCAGAAGAACACTGGGTTGTTTATCTTGATGAGAAATTATCCTATTACTTCTACGTCATTTCTGCTAAGAAGCAGGAGATGAAATATAAAGACTAGATATTTGAAGAAATTAGTCACTAGGTTTTTTTCTTTCCAGGTTGTCACATTTTAAAATAGAGGTTCAATTGCTTTCACAGTTGTTGAATATCTCAATGGAAAGTACAAAAACAGTTACAGTTTTTGTACAGTTGGATTTTTGTTTGGTAGTAAATGTAAGCATATGGGTAGAGTATTAATGAAGGATACTAGGGAAGAATAAAGTGGAGGGTCATTAATAATGTAACTTGTCAACTGTATTTCTCAGTTCTCTGTATATCTCCGGTGCTATTTTCAGGTGTCACACCTGAATTTTCTCTACATTCATAAAGAAGTGCTTAAGAGCTTTCACCCTTGTAATCTGATTCTTATTTAGGAAATGAAAGAGTATGTAAAAAGTAAAATTCTTGTATAATTTCAAACTGTATTATAATGCACTATAGCCTCCCGGGATTCAGTCCCAAACATGAAGCATTTAAATAATTGAAAATTTTTGAATGCTGAGCATGATCAGAACCCCAATCATTTTTTTCAAATGAAAGTACTTATAAAAAATTGAAGAGGTTAAATAATTTTGAATTGCTTTATACCGTGTAAGCACAGAACCCCAATCGCTTCCACGCTGAATCACTTATTTAAAAAAAAAAAAATCTTTTAGATTTCTTATTCTTTCTGTACAACTCAAAGAGCTTTAATTTGTCAAAATGAACAAAAAAAATCTGATTATGTAAACTTCCAATATATTAAATTAACCCCTGTAGCAAATGGTAATGCGTATATCCTGGTGTAGGAATTCTTAGTACCGTCATTATTATATGTAGTTCAGACAAAATAAAATAGAACCCTGCAAATAAAATAGCATAGGCACTAAAATTATTTAGCCTGTGTCTCTGATTAAAAAAAAAAAAAAGGCATTTTCAGATTCCCCAAATTTGAATTATGTTAGGCCTTATTACCTGCTCAGTCTAGACAGATGTAAAATCATGTCCTTGTATGATTTCTGTCCAGAAATTTTAAACCTCTCTCAACCACTCTAGTGATGATATTAATATTTAGGTATAGGTTGCAAAAGCAAGATGTAAGACAGATTTAGATTATTCACAACCTTTCATGCATTTTTTGCTTGTTACTTCTGTCTGCTGCCTGTCAAATCTCATGTGGAACAGATTATAGATTTGGTAAATACAGATAATTGTAGAACTAATAAACGTACTGAAAGTGCTGCCTACAATGCTAGGGAAGCTACATAACATATTGTTTCCTAACCACCACAGAAACCTAACTTGATTTAAAATAGGGATTTCAAAAGCAAATGTTAGTATATTGTAGAGATTTCTCAATGGAGTTTGCAGGACACAACCATATTATGTCTCAAAACTGACTGAACTGTCCCTTCATGTAAGAAAAATAAGTCATGTTCTCATGGGTACAGATAACTTTGTGATGATTGTTTCTACAACCAATCAAAAATATTTAACAACCATCTTGCAGTATATTTCCCAGCATCATCATTCCTTGATGACTGAAAGAAGTAAATGAACAGTAGGTATTCAATAAGGTGTTACTAAGGCATTCTCAGTACTCATGAGATCTCATCCTCAACATGTCCTGACTTTCTTTAACTTCCAAATACATATGGGTCAATAGCTGTATCTTTTACATGAAAGATTTCACTCAGTTTTTAAATGGCAAGCAATTATGAAAAAAGAGGGCTACAGACCAAGGTCTTGCTTTCATAGTATTTATGTTCTAATTAATTTAGCAGACTGATTTCCATGCCCTCTGCCTTCCCCGCTTTGGCTGCTAAGTGTTGCTCTTTAATAGTTATCATGTTCCTAGCATTAATGGATTTTATTTCTTTGGAAAGGTCATCCTTGTAGTAATGTCAGTGTTAGCACACAGGAGCCTATAAGCTTTAGAGATTTTGCCTTATTGTGCTATGCTCAAAAATGTACAACTACATGCTGTTTTTCCCCGGGTCATGCTTTTTCTAAACTTGGGAGAGTTAGTACAGGTTCTTTTAAGCTTTTGACTCTGTTCTTGCAATTCACTGGAAATACTCCTCAAGCAGCAGCTGACACTGCCAGAAAGACCTGGGTCCTTTATTTATTTATTTTTTAATCCTTTTCTATTTATTTTTGATTGACCATAGGAGCTTGAAAATTACTTCCTGTTGTAAGTAAATGCACAAGCCTTTGGTAAAATGAGCAGTGATATAACTTGGGTCATATCAGTTAAATGAATTAAAAATATGTATGGTAACTAGCTTGCTAATAATAAAGTGCAGTCAATACTCTTCTTTAGTAAAAGGAAATAAAATCACTTGAAAACCAGCACTGAACAAGAAAACACAAAAGTGCAAATTTTAATAATTACCTTTGGAATTGAATTCTAGGCTGAAATAAGATTAAATTATGCTATAAATCCTCTGAATTTATCAAACAATCCTTGTTAAAACAGTTTAAAGATATACATATATTTAAATATGTATGTGCAATATAGAAATACATGTATGTATTCATATATCTTCATTTCATTCAAGTATATTTCTTCCCCTGTTGTAGTTATTTCAAAGTTGATCAGTTATGGTCTTTCTATTTTATTAGAACTTTGATAACTTCTTGCAGCAGCTGATCAGCCATCAAGGTTAACGAGGAATTGCGGTGCTTTATTCTGACAGGCATAAATGGGGAGGGGTGGGGAGGAGCAAAAAAGGACTTCAATGAGATTATAGAGTAATTGTATAGCTCAATGTAACATGCTGATCTATAGAATCGTACTCCTTAAGCAGGCTGACCAGGCAAGTAACAGCTGATTACTTCCATATTCCTTCCTGGAACTTGTGTTGTATGCGTTGTAAAGAAAAGGTAAAATAGGTAATATGTATAAGTGTGGTGTACTTGACCACAAAGGGTAACTGACTGCAGTGACAATTACTTCAGCCTGTACATCTAATAAAGGCTTAAATTGTGGACTATTTATTCACTATGTTTTAAGGTTTCATCCTGAAGGAAAATTTAGCATGTAGGTGAGCAGTTTCTAGTTTGTATTGTTTCATACTTTGCTGGTTTCTAAGCTCAGTTCGCCCTCCTATAGGCATGTAGTCTGTACATGATGAAACAATATTTCATCCTCTTAGCTAAAAAGAAATTTCTTTTGCATTTAGTTTACATTCTGAAATTATTTATGTCCATAAACTTTACCAACCAAAACAACAACTGGAATACACCTCTTTTTTTCCTGGAACTAGTAAATAGGACAAAGCAGAAGTACCATATATCGCAAAGAGCCACTTACATGGGGTTTGGTCTGATTTTCTGAGACTCTGTAAGCCTTATCTCTTATTGCTTGATTATGTCTTTCATAATTCCCTCTTGCAACACTTGAAACCACTGGGTAATTTTAGTTATAGTTGCTAGGCTGAGTTGTAAGTGGTAAGTTCTTTCAACGTTTCATGAAAATGGAAAGTTGATCAGAAGATAATGTGTTGAGATACCTACTGGAAGAAAGATCAAGATAATTAATGAGCCCTGTCCTTACTGAAAGAGAATCCACTTATGAGTTTGTTTTTTTTTAAGCAGAAATCTATAGGAAGCAGGACTTCAGAATTATTTATTTTAACACTGTCATACTACTATTGTTCAATATGATTTGTAGTAAAGAAAAAATAACTGTGTAATGGACAGATAACTTTGGGCAAAAAACAGTCTATAGCTTGCTCCACAGAATATCTTGTCCTGTTCTTGTTGAAGTCAAATAAAATTGGTAGACATGTCTGCAATGGGATTCTTGCCTTGTAGCAATTTCCTAGTTTTTAAGAGTCTTTGGGTGTTAGGATTGTGTTTCTCCCAATACCCTTGAGGGAACTGAGGGACTTACTTGAAAGCATTCATTTTGGAAGAAAAAAACCTTGCATTTATGACAGTGTAGGGGAAGGTCAAAAAATGTTCAACAAACGTTTTGAAGCTGAAAACCAGACATTTTCACTTGTCCTTTTATTTTTGAATACTGGGAGTTGGTTCCAGATTTTTTAATGCTTCAAGGTGATAGCACTGTGCATGTGTTTCATACTGAAACTCAAGCTATTCTGTGAAAAATTGTTTTCAGCAAGCTCATTTTCAGTTTTAGCTTACCAGTGCAGAAGACAGATGTTCAGTGTTACACTAAGTTCAGTTCTGTGGTGCAGTAATAATTGCTTTGTACTTTGTGAAATATAAAAAAAGATAGGTGGAAGGTTGCACTTTCTTTGATAATGTTCACACTTTTGGGAAATTAAACATGTATTCTATTCCTTACTGTTTCCAGCCATCCCACTATCTGTTGTAAGAAATATGATTTTAATTTTTTTCTCTAGTGTCTTTTGCCACATCAGTGTTTTCCTGTGTTAAAAAATGACTCTGCCCCATGCAACTGCATGTGAAAGGTTATAAATGTGTTTAAATAATTCTTAAATTTTTCCTTTTTTAAAAGAGAGATCCATACTTTCAGCCATTTAAATGCTTCATGAAGTCATTACAACTGGTAAATAGGATAAACCTATTTATTTCATTAGCTAATAAATAACTAAAACATTTGGTGTAAGCAGGTCTTTGAAGAGGCTATTGTTTTAATGCAGCTTATGTTTCAGAAATTCCATACCTTGCAGTATAACCAGCTCAGGACTCTGACTTCCAATGTTTCTTTTTTATGCCTCTTTCACCAGTGTGGGAGTGCTTTTGAATGGCTCATTTGCATTACTCTGTGCCCTGTAAAATGAATTTATTATGCAGCTTCTCTAAATAGGCTAACCAGTTGTAATCTCATTCCAGTGGTGAATGGGTTTCAGCAAAATATGATTACTTTTTTCATAATGTCTAAAATAAACAAAAAGCAAACTTGGAGCCCAATCTGCTCTTCTGATTGAGGAGTTGTATTTGTTAAATGGGTTACTAATCACAAATGGTAGGTATTTACTTGCTAAGTAACTGAGTAATTTAAAATATTACTTTGAGCACAAGTAACACATTTTGGTTTCTGTTATTAATCATTCAAATACTTAATGAATCAAGTTGATAGTTACTGCCTGGATTACAAAAATCTGGACAGTATTCATATATGTCTATGTAGATGAAGCAATAAGTTTCTTTTGCACTCTGAGCCATATGGGTGCAAGCCATCTTAAGCCTGGAAGCTCTCCTCTGTCGGTATACCCAGTCTCAGCTAATAAGCTCTACTGAGAGGGGAGGTTAAACTTGAGGTCCATGCTGGAAGGTGGGGTCCAGTCACTTATGAGCAGGGTTAGTTCCCATCTGGTCAGAAAGGGCATAGATTTGACAATGCATGAAGGTTTGCATCTGTGTCTGTATTTCATACAGATTAATCCTGACACTGTTTGCTAAAGCAGCTTAACATTGTTGTAGCTAAGTGGAAGTAATACCTCCATTGAAGTCAAATTTTTCAGCTCATGTTGTATGTTAGTTAATTTTGGAATGATTGTGACCCATCAGTATGACAAGACTTTAAAAAGGAAAAGTGGATTTTTAGGAAGCATTAGGCAACATATTTTGGGCTTAGGGAAATATTATTATCATTACCACACCCTGGAGAATGTTTATCTGGATTTTTTTTCTGCATTTTGCACATGTGCTAACTTAAGCAGGCACAATGAAAGGTTACTGAGATGATCAAAGAAATGTATCCTTACAGAAGGAGATTGAAAGAGCTCAGATTGTCTAGCGTAATAAGTTGAAGATTTAGAGAGGAGAAAGGTTAATTAAGTTATGAGACAAGACTTGTACTAGAATAAATGGCTGTAAATTGACCATGAACAAATTTATTCTGGAAGTTACAAAATGACCATCAGATTAAGGATCCAGAGTTGTGGAATGCAGGAAGAATTACTCATGATCAGGACCGAATGACCCAGCTGGGAGACATTAAGTTGTGCCTGCTTATGACACTAGGGGTGGGGTTTACTTTCAGGTCTGTATAAGGCTTTTATGGGTTCCCAAGTCTAGAACTCTAAGCTAGCTCAAGTTTGAATGGGTGGACGATGTATTAGATGCATTAATTAATGAACTTAATTTTATGGTAACCAGATTGCAGTGCAGACTGTGCTGGTCTTGCACCCAACCATACTTTTTGTACTATTCTGTGGGCACTGGCTTTCACACGGTGACCCAGTGACTTCATTCAGGGAGCAGACGTGGCTGGAAGAACAGGAAAAGTGATTGGTTTCCAGGGAGGTGTGTGCCTGGGGAGAGATGAATCTTCACAACTCTGGCTTCAAACAGCGGTGACAGGGAAAGGCTCCCATATTTTCCAGTACAATTATCATATTATCCTTCACCCTCAGCAGTGTGAGCTCCAGAGTCACTCTAGGCTCTGAACAGACCCTCAAGTCATTATCTTAGCAACCTGATAGTGCCTCTTCCAGAGGTCTTGAATTTCAGAAGGAAAGTAGCTGTCTGTCCAGATACTAGTGCTGGCAAATTGCTTCTTGAATAGCTTAACAGGATTTCCAGTGTCATTTTTACAGAATATGTGACAAAATTCTTATAGTAAACATACATTCACAAGGAAAGTGCTCAAAAAAAGAAAGCTCCTGTTCTAGCCTCACAAAAGATTTTGTCATATTTTGTTTCCGCTTAATGGATGCCTACCACAGTCACACCACTTAGTGACAGGAGAACTGAATTCATCTGAACCAATAAAGTTATTCTAATCTGCATTTTCATAGCCCACTCTTCAGTACTCCAAGCATGACTTTCACTTTTAGGACAAAGCTATGTGGTAAATGGATAGGTAGGCTCTTTAAAAGAATATTTATCATCCTTGAAGAATCTTAGTGCCAAATCTTAATAGCATTTCTTACAAAAATGACTGGAATTCACTATCAGATGTTGAGGAAGAGCTGTAGAGATTGTGAATACTTTTTTTCTGAGCCTCTTTCCTGATAAAAAGGAGAGAGGTTAAAACCTAAAACAGTCAAAACTTTCCATCAAATATGAAAATAATTGAATAAAAAGTCCTCAAATTGTAGTACCCTGGAAATCAAATTAATGCATTTTGTGTTTCATTTAATTTAGACATTTTGATAGATAAATAATTCAATATAACTTCATGCAATGTTAGAATACCTTAGGTGGTTATGCCAGTCAGAGGATAAGTTATTCAAGATTTGAGTTTTTTTCTGTTCCAATTGATGTTAAAGAATACAGAAGACAAGGAGAACTTCAAGTCCAGTCTGTACGTGATTTGATGAAACAATTGTCTTAGGACCTGCTGACACTGTAATTGGAGTTTGCATAATACAAAATCAGAACCTTATTTAAAGCAGTGTTCTTTTTATTCTGTTAAGTGTCCATTTGTTAATTTCATTTAAATAACTCATTTAAATCTTTAGTAAAAACCTAAAATCAGCAAATAGCTCTCACTGACTTCAGTGAAAGCAAGATTTCATCTCGTCTCTGTAAATACTTGTGATTGTGTGCTGCTTATTTCTTGTTTTTCTTCTCTGGTGGCTCCCTCCCTATATGTTTTTGTGGGTCTAGTGCTGCAACACCTGAAGATAGAAAAGTTTTAAGATTCAAAGATCTTGATCTCTGTGATAAAAATATTTTGTCATGTGCAATTAAATTGAGTGTTGGCAGTTCTCATTATTTTGATTACTTTTTTTCCTCTCAGTTCTCAGTGTTTTTTACTCACTTCCAAGTAAATGAGTTGAATAAAAAAGAAACCCCCAAACAAAAAAAAACCTACAAAACCAAACACTCTGAACAAAAAACCCCACAAAACCAAATAAACCCTTAATTTCTCAAAAAGTGACTCCCAAGTTTTGAAATTTTGAGATTATTGCTGTTACTAAAAATGAGTGTGATTTCTATTTTGACTCTTCTTTTGTGGGGTTTATGTTGGCTTGTTTACCTTTCAGATTGTTCTCCTGAAGTCACAGGTACAATGTGGTCCTACAGAATATTACCTTATGGAATGAGATCTGTTTGCACTCATTGTGTGTAAAATTCATGTCTGGGCAGCTGAATTTCGCAGGTGTTGGCACCATTTACATCTCTAATTAAATAAAGCCTTGCACAAGGATGAATTTCACACCATAAGAATGTGTGCGGAATGCAGTTAATATCCTGAAGCTTGCACTTTTGTGACAGTTGATCTCATACAGCTAGGACTAATGAAGATGTGAGGGGTTTTTACAATAAAAGGTGGGGAAATTCATTTCCAAAGTGAGGATGTGGCCAACCAAACAACCTGAATGGCATTGCTTCATGTGCAGTGACAGGACAAGTCAAAAAGGACATAGAGATTCTGGAATCGTTTGGAAAGTAACTTCAGAGGCTAACTTTCAGTCACCAGCAGAGGAGCTAGAAGAACCCTGGCTTTTGAGATGAGATAATACTCAAAGGTAGTTAAACATCATGGGATTTATGAATTTCCTCTGCAGTATGGTATAAAATGGCCAGCCTCATTTGCTTTCCAATCCATGTTCAATGTGAGCAGCTTTCAGTGTAAATGTTGAGGTCAGTCAGGGTCACCAGCATGTGTGTGCTGTTTTATTAACTAAGAAAACCCAACGGTGTTCCATAGGATTCATAATTCATCAGAAGCATAGTTCTAGCCCAGTGACCAAACTTGCAGAGACGTTAACTGAACTTGTGACATTTCCTTATAGTGACTGGCAATAAATTCTGAAAGACGAGTGGTCAGGATATTAAAAATGAGACTTTGCTCTGTACATATCTGAAAAGCAGTAGCTTATGCAAGATTTGATTCTGCTTGTCAGTGAATGTAGGATCTACAGGTCTGGGTAGTGAGGACTCCCTGCTTTTCTTTCAGACTTCCACTCATTTAGATTTTCATGAGTGAGCTAATGATTGCTGCACAATTGTCATTCTTTCAGGAACGTTTCTTTTACTAGTTGGTGAAGGATCATTTTGTACTACTTGCCGAGTACTTACCTGACCGGTGAACAATATTTATATATTCTGGATTCTACATACATGATGTTTAAACATTATTTTCAGCATATTTAGCTGATGTCTTTCTTTAGAAAGCTATTGCCCATAAACCCTTTCCTAATAGCCAAAATTATGAAATCTACATACTGCTTAAATTCAGAATGTATTCTGCTTTGAACAATGTTCTCTTTGCTTTCAACATGTATCTGCTTTTTTTTTTTTTTCAAGGTATATTAAAAGACTTTTTTTTCTCCCAAGGTGAAGAAATGAAACAAATTATTTTAATGAGATACATTTACTTCAACAGAAGTAGTTTCTTCATAAGAAAAATAAATTAAAAGAATAATTGTGCTTTTAAAAGATAATTAATTAAAAACTCTGTGTGATGACAAATTTAACATCTTGCCTGACACATTGAGAAAAAAGAAAGTGCCTGGAATTGCACAAGTAGAATAAAACGTTCCATTTCACAGCAAGGCCAAGCCTGAGTCTTGTAATTATTTCAAAGGGAGTAAAGGTCATTTTCTTTTTGCTACATCTGTATTATGTGAGGCTTCTGTATCAGGCTTACAGAAGCTAACTCATGACCTATTTAGATTGCCCAGATTTCAAAGTCAACTTGTACTGTCACAAATCTGACAAAGTAGACATATTCCCTCTTTAAGTACTCACATACATGATGTCCAAAGCAGGCTTTTTATTTATAGCTCCATAAGACTAGAGTTTGAACTTTAAGATGCCAGTAGCTGGGAGATCAGAACATGATTTGTCTCTTACTTGCTGTGTTAATCCTTTAGGGGAAGAGTTGTTTGTAATTAGATTTCAGCATCTATTTCTTGGGCTATTTTTCTGGTGGGATCTTGTTATATAACTTTGCAGCAGTTTTTGCTTGCATTTTGAGATCAGAAGAATTTTCCTTCTGCTGTGATTGTATTTTAATGCATATACATTCAGCAACACCATGAGTGAGACAGTACCTTAAAAATGCACCTGTGCACAGAAAGTGTGTGCAGAAAATGCATGTATAGCCATCTTGCTGGGCATGTGACAATTTAAATGAATATAAGGCCATATAGGCTTTTAGGCTTTTTTATGACCAGTAATCAAGCTTTATGAACAATTTTGAGGCTGGGTTCTGAATATTCACATTTGCAGATGGTTTATATTTGAAGACCAAAGGTGACATGTCCATTTTCCATCCCTTATAGAGCTCAGAACTTCCAATAAATTCAATAATTCCAATCAATAATAATTCCAATAAAGTCAATAATTCAACAAGGGATTAGGCAGTGTGCTTTTAAGCGTTTGTAAGAAAGGCAGCAGTTATGTGGCTATATTGAAGTGAATAGTAGTCAAATGTATTGTACTTCGCTTGATGTATTACTTCAAGTCTTTGTCTTCTTTCTTGCTGATCCTTCAAGGGGGCAAGCATAGAGCAGGTCAGGATGGGAGGCAGAGGTGTCTGTATGCTGAATTTAGCTACCACCGGCTTAATGAACATGAAATACTCTGCCTGTTTCTCACAGTTTGCTAGCACTTCTAGGCGAGCTCTTACGGCAAAAGTCATTGACATGAAACAAATGATCCAGCAGTTGGTTTCAATAAGAACAACTAATGCAGACCAGGTGGGGTATTGCTGGTTTTGGTTTTTATAAATGGGATCACATAAGACTCATAGTGAGTGAAGTGCATAAAAGGACAGAGCAGACAATGAATTGCTCTGATTTAGCAAATGGACTGTGAGTAGTGGTTAAGAGGAAAACATACAAATGTTAACATTTTGCAGGGTGTCTCTGTAGGATTGGGATGAGCATACCCAAATGATAATGTGGTGGAAATAGATGTGTGGGATGCTGCTATTGGGCTGGGAGAAGTGAGAGTGCGGTTTGTGAGTTGGGAAATGAGAAAGGAGCCTTCAGCGTTCACCTGTGTGGTATAGGGAAGAAACTGTCCTCACATTACAGCTGGAGAGCTTTATTTTTAAAACTGTAATTGTGTTGAGGATGTCTTGAGTAAACAGACCCATCTGTGCAGGGCCACTTGAATTTTAGAGCAAAAGTAATTTGGAACCCCTGTGTTTGACCATTTTTTTCTTGGTTGCTGTGTGTGCTTTCTCTACTTGATTTTTCTTCAGCTGTCCGACAAGAAGGGGTTCGCTATAAAGACTTTGAAATCAGAGTGTTCTGTACACCACATGAATGTCAGGATTTGGAAAACATCTTTGGAGGTTCTGAAACAAAAAGTACTTTTGGAAATGCGGTTGCACATATATAGGTTGAAAAACACAGATTTAGCTTTTCCTGCTCTTGAACTTGCCTCTTTATGCCTCTCTCTTTAACCTTTTAAACTTTGTGATTTTTTTTTCTTGCTGCTTCTTTCTTGGACGTTCTTACCCCCATGTTCTCACTTAAAAGCTGCCGAGAAAAAAAACCTTTCAGGTTGTTGTCTCTATTCAGGGACAGAGCACAAACTTTCAGAGACCGAGATTAGCATTGTACCTGTTTCCAACCAATTTTATTTTGCTTTGAATCTTCCTCCTTTGCTGCAGTGTTCCTGTGGTGGTAGGGAACTTTGATCATGTACTAACATTAACACAAACTGCATTCAACTTTAACCTTCAGATCCACCCGTACTATGATTTTTTTCCCCCACACATCTCATTTTCAGTCTTCCCTGGGTGTAAACAAGCTCATGATTCCAGGTAAAATGGGCAAACTGTGGCTCAGATAGTTAACCCAACAGTTTACATTTGTTATCAAAAAAGTTGTTTTATAGAGGAAACTACTGTGATGTGAATGAATAATTCCTTCTCTAACTTGGTGATTAACTTTCTGAAACTGTTTGCCCATTCTTACCTGTTTAAACTCAAAAGTGCTTAATTTAACATTATTAGCAACATTACATCCTATGTTTTCACTAAGATAAATAATATTCTTTATTGGTAATCTGAACTGAACCTTAAAAGATACTATTTTGCAATTTCTGTGCCAGCCCACATACATAAAAGCAAAAACCTCACAAAAATAAATGGTAAGCAAGATCTGAAGGGGAAGTTTTGTAAGGATGGAGACCAATGTTTTCTTTCATAAGCACAAAGCCTAAACCCAGTATCATTCCCAGAAGCCAACATGATGGATGAATGAGTGGATGCTGAACTCCATTTCCTTTTTCTTTTCCCCTTAGGTTCTGCTGCTTGTGTGTGCAGATTTAGAATGTGTCCCTGGATTCCAGCAAAAGGCTTTTTATATCGAAGAACCATTTCAATTCACAGAGGACCAACCAGTTCTGAAATGTAAGTTATTTTCATATGTTATTATTGTGCAGAAATAATAATTTCTTATTTATTGATATCACTCCTGCCATTTATCAGAAAGCTGGTTCTGTACATAAGATTTTGAATATTGCCACGATTCTTTCAGGGTTCACCTGCATTAATCCTATATCTCTACAGAGTTTTGTCCATGTATTAGTGGTGGCAAAATACTATATATAATGCACTAGGATAATATGAATATTGTAACAACTTAGGATCATCTACTTAAAGTAAATTTACACTGAATTTTTTTATAGTCTTTCTTTTAATGTGGAAGTCGGAGCTTTCCTATAAATATTTCACTATTAATTAATCTCTGAAACTCAGATTTAGAAACTTGTATCTTAAAAGTTTAATTCAAATCAATTGGTGCAAAACAAAGATTTTACATGAAGTTCAGAGGCTGGATGAAGCTTGTGATCATCAATGACAGCAAATTGTTACTAAATGCGTTGTACAACTATTCAGTAATATTTCCAATGACCAGGTGTCACATTATAAAATCCAATCTGGTGCTGTAAACTCAAACCATAAAACTGAAGGAGGTTTAAGATAACACCAGGACTTTTCTTTCAGTCCTGGTCTTAGCTCATTTGAATACTTTGGTGCTACAACTTGTTCTTTCAGTTCTCTTGTGTTGGGACTTGTGTTGGGACTTGTGTCAGAATAAGCTAGTACCTTATCCAATGGTCAATGACTTTGAAGACTTCGATACCAAATACTCTCATTTTTGTAACTTTCAAACACACCAGTATTTTTACACGTGATACCTGTTACTAATAGTTTCTTATGCTTGGTTACTTGGTGTTGAAGCAGAAATTCTTTAGGTATGCAGCATGAGGCAGTAATGCCTGGCTACATACAATCTGCATACAGTATTCACATTCTACCATGTGGTATCATAGCAATATCACTCAAATGCGCACATTTTCCAGTTTCAGTTCCCTCTAGGTATTACTGCTATATGTTGGTATATTCTCCCTATTACACATGTTTGGATGAAAGTATAATTTGTAACAGACTTAACTGGTCAAAACGTCAAAATTAGTTGCCAGGGTCTATTGAAATGGCTTTGTTAAAGTTGCTCAGATGCTAAAATAAACCCTGAGGATAATATTTTTAGTCTAAGCATTTTGATAAATTACTTAGTCTGAGTTGCATTTTCAGAGGAAATTTAGATCATAAGTATTCACAGAGATACAAGATTTGTTGTTCAGTTTGGAAGAGAGATTTCAAATTTCTGATCTCTTTAAGCAATTTTGTTTACTTTGAAATGTTGATTTCAAAGAGTTGATGAGCACATTTTGGCTACTTTGGAACTTTGAGGCTGTAGTGTAGACAGATCTGCTACTGATTTTTGCCTGTCCTCCCAGACACCTAAAGGATGACTTGGCTAAGCCAAAGTTGACTGGACTGCTCTCTGGTGACCCAGCAAATGGCACTGACATGAAAGTAGTGCAATAATTAAGATACCATCATTAATGTGAGGAGGAGGGAAGAGCAGATTTAGAAATGCCTGGAAACAATCTTCAGAATCAAATTATTTTAATAAGCAAACACTAGATCGTTCTAATATGTAATGTTTGACAAAGGCAGGCTGTCGATGCATGATCCTGGTTAATTCAATCACTTGTAAACAGTATGTCTTTCATGCAGCAGCATTAAATGTCTTCACAGTTTCTTCATTTTATCTGTCAACAGAATTGATATTTTTAATTGTCTGTTTGAATACACTTTGCATGCTCCTGCATCTTTTTATACCCATTACCTAAGACTGATGTAATTTAGCAGTTGCATTGCAATGTGAGACTTACCAGGGCTGTGTAAATTAACAGAGCGAATATGCAGAGCAGTCCTATAGCAGGGATTATTTTAGTAGTCTTCAATAAGCCAAGGAGCTCCTTAAGTCTGTTTTGAAGTGCAATAAAATGGTCTTTCTTCTTCAAATCTTCAATTAAATATAGTAGATTCTGTATATTTAATTGCTAGTATCTCCCTTGTAATTAAATATAGGTTATGGCTGATTCTTACGTATTTATTACTTTTACATATGCAATGTTAATTATATTTTACATTTAGTGATGGAAAGAAGAAAAGCCCAAAATGAGGTTACAAAATCTTGTTCTCATTTGTTTCACTTCTTATCAAAACCTACTTCTAAGTTTGTTACTACAATTACCTCAGTACCCAGCCTATTTTCCTATTTTTTCATTTAGTTTTTCTAAATTTGAATTTATTTTTGTTTTTTCCATCATACTCCTTTATCTCCTTATAACTTGTGTTCTCTATGACCACAAGCAAAATCAGACATTGCTTTCCTGCTTCTGGTCTCACCATGTCTTTTCCTTCGGAGCAAATTTTTTACACCAGATGTTCTCTTGATGTACTGGGAGAGAATTCAGAGTCATTCTCTGAAAATGCATGGTGATTGTTTTAACAGTGAATCATGGTACTGGATTTTTCTTCCTTATAACATTTTTGGTTTAGACCTAGGACCATCTTTACAATTAACTAGAAAGGATCATAAAGGCTGCTACATTTTTGATAAAGTGGCAGTTGACAGCATTTAATTACAGCTTTTACACCTTTCTGAAACATTTGTGGCCATGAAATGGTTCCCCATCAGAAATCTTGTCGTTGGCAAGGTGACAGCTCACTGATAGTGACAATGTTCTGTCATGCCAGGCTGATAGAAACTTCCTAATCAGACTCATCAAAAGTGGAAATGTAATTGTGTTACATTAATCATGTTTATACTTAACATACATAAGTCTTGTCTTTTGGGGGTATTTTTAATTGACAATGAATCAAATAGTGCACTTGAAAAATTGAGGCAATTAACATAAAAGCGTTAGGCAACGTGTTGTGCATGCTAAGCTGGGGAATACATTGCTAGTGATTTAAATGTCAAAACAGAGGCAGTTTTGACCCTTACTCAAAGCTTTAATTTGGATGTTAATTAATGGCTGACCTCTTCTGTCTCTTATGTGATAGATTGCATGTTTCAGAGCTCAGGCTGCTTCAAGATCAGGGCTTTGTCTGTCTGCTTTTGGATACTTTTTTATTCTGTGAATTTAACAAAGACTTTTCTATTCAAACACGTTGAAAATCTTTTTTTTTTACCCGTACGATGGGAAATATATTGGTCTGCTTATTGTTAATGTTTAAAAGTAGTTCTTCTGTTGTCTAGCCAAGCTGCAGCCTTCAACAAGCTTTCTTTTGTTCAAACTGAATAAAGCCTGTGGAACAATCAGAGAAGACCATTCCTACTATTACAATACCGTGTGTGTACATGGATCACAGCTCAAATCACACTCAAGTCAAAACATTTCCTATTGATTCTCAGATGATGTCATGGTAGATTTGGGATTTATCACATCCATGCTTTCCACTGATTACCATGCTATTGACTGTGCCAACAGCCTTTTTCTGTGACTGTTTCATGCTCTCAATATCATTGCTGTTACTCTCCTGTTTATTCTGATCCATACACTTGATTCATACACTTTTGATCTCACACACTTGGTATATCTTCCCCCCTTCACTACTTCACCTTGTGTAAAGCCAGTGTGGCAGCCACATTCACCATATTACAATATGCAAAGCCCTCTACAGAATTTTAACATGAGGTTTCACATATAAACACATATTCAGCACTGAGTCTTAGCTCTCAGTGCTGAAGAGTGCAGATTTAGGGTGATTGGAACTACAGTTGGTAGTTGCAGCTTGCAAAAGAACATGTTGAAGTGAGGTGAGGTTTTTGAATTAGTGATTTCTTGCAGGGAAAACTGTTTAAAATGACCGGATAGTAGCTAGATAGCTATGGCTTTTCACCTATTAAGGTGTACATAACTACAGCTCATCCTTGTTGAAACATAATTATGGCTTTTCAAATTAAAGTAGTCTTTAATGCATATTCAATTCTACAAACATCTTAAAATTACTTTCATTTCACATAAATCACTATGCTAAGAAATGTTCTTTGGAAAACGCTGAAAAATTACTTGGTTTCTGTGTTTGGCATGTGGTAGCAGGTTCTACAGAAATGTCTCAACTTCTCTACCCAGATAGCTGAATGCTTTTTATACTCTATATCTTAATGTGCATATACCCATGTAGAGAACTTGAATAGCAGAGCTTCAGTTCTGACACTTATATACATGATTAAGACTAGGCATCTGGGACTCTTATGCCATGTGGACAGAAATATTGGTCAGGATTTGAAGCCAGACCTTAGGGATAACTCTTAATCACATTGCTCTCATTTAAATGGCTGTAGGAAGCCAAACTCATGTTACTAAAATTCCAGGAAATACCTGGAGGCGTGCAAAATGGTTGTAAAATTTTTGAAGTAAATTTTGGAAGTGGCAGATCGGGAACTTTACATGTTCATGGAGGCAGAGTGAGAAGGATCTTCAAAGAGAAGATCCTTCTGCTCTTAAGTATTCAAGGTATTGCTTCTTAGTTGAAGTTTGATATCGAACTCTTACATAGAGGGAGAAAGTTGCTTGCTTACGTATTGCAAATGTGTTGTGACTACGTAATATGGAACATCTTATACGTGTCTCTGAACAGGTGTACGCAGATGGATGTTGCAACATAACAGAATATTATATCATCTGTTAAACTGATTTCACACATGATTAAGGGAAAACAAACCAGGAAAAATTTGTGGTTGAGTGCCAGGTGGTCAGACAGTTGCTTTCCAAACAGTGTGTGTCAGCTTATTAACAGGACCTGAGGGGAAATGAGTTAAAAATAGACTGTTTGATTTTTATGCATATGCATTTAATTAAAGTAGTTTTGGAAAAGGTAGGGCATTACAATGAACAATTGGAAAGAACTGTTTAGTCTCTGAAAAACATCTTCGGGGCTAAGTCAGAATCTCTCAGGGATGTAGTCAGCCCTTGTAGAGTAATGGAGGAAAAGCCATATGAGTTGGTGAAACCTCCTCCTGACACTATAATTCCAAGGTGGAGGAAAGAAAGACCTAAACTCTGGAAGTGCCTTGTCTCTGCTGTTAAGAAAAGCCATGTAACGCTGGTTTAAAAACAAAAAGTAGGTGAGGATATTTGGGGTGACAGTGAACGCTGTGTTAAAGGGTTAGTCTGGATTTAGGAAGACAAAAGTAGCAGAGATCTGATTTGTTTCTGGAGACTTTCCAAGAGCCATAATATTTTGCAGATAATAGGTTTTTGAAATATGTATAGGCTTTGGTTGGCTGAAGCACGCCAGCTGTTCTTCTAATAGTCTAAATCAATGACCAACTGGTCAGTATTAGTAGGATGGGCCTCTTGCTCAGTGCAGTGCAAACCCTGTATTAATGATGTCCTCAGGTGTTTCCGTGGAAAACTCTGTTTCCAGCTGGCAATTCCAAAACAAAAAATCAGATTAAGCTATTACTCCTTAACTGATTAACAACGGAGGTGAAGAAGCAGCCTCTTTCTCTGCAGGTGTATGGATATGTTGGAAGGCTGTAGGAAGATGTGTGTTGTTTAGCTTTGTCACACTCATCAAGCAAATAGTCTGACACGCTTATGGCTGACAAAATTTAATAGGGTCATCTTTCTGAGGAAACTAGGGGTAGGGGCATATGACTTCTGGTTTTAGTTTAGAGCTGGGGTCATGCTGAAGAAGCTTCAACATCAGCCCAGCCTTGTCAGGAGGAAGCTGTTGTTCATATCTGACAAACAGATGCACTACAGATTACTAAATGCTGAGATGTTAATGCATTTCTGTAGTACCTATCTTTGTATTTTCACAGACTGCTTTTCTGACAGAACTTTTAATTTGAGGATTTCAGGAAAACACTATTTGAAAGAATCATGGCTAGCTAAAGTTCTCCATTACATTTCAAAGTGCAGTGCAGACATTTAGCATGAATTAATGGGAGTATGTGAGGTTAAATCTTCCTTTAAACATAGAATCTCATTTAAGTTAATGATATCTTAAAGCATGCAAGTATTCTTGAAAATAAATGTAGATGTAGTTCATAATTAATTCCTAGCTTTTAGGTTTTCTCTCTGCTAATCCAAATCAAATTATAACTTTTCTAATGTAATTATGCTTATGCTTCAACTTGCAGATTTTCTTTCCCTTTGCTTATTTAAAGCAGTCTTCCCTGGGCAGAGCAATCTGTATGCATCAGCTATGGCATGCTTTAATGGACACATATCCTTTTTACATAGCTTTTTTGTGGCGTGTGATCTTTCAGTCTTGCTTTGGGAATAAGTAATGCCAGTAGTAAACTCATGAAGTCATTCAGAAATTTATTAGATTAGTGTTTGTTTTTTTTTCTAGCTGGAGGCTAGTGTTCCTGGTTTTGTCTTATGTCTCTGTTCAGCTCATCCATCCAAATTCTTTCCTCTAGTAAAGCTAAAGAAGAAATTTTTTATGGATTGGTTCTAAAAAGACTGGTCATTTCAGAACAACTGTGCATATTAGTATGCCTTGTACCTCCTGCTTCTTCTTGGTTAGACAAGTGTAACAGTAGATAGTGGAGGAAGTGCATGTCATGTTCTGTGATATGAATACTAACTAAAATGCTCATGTTTTTTTTAGCCCCTGAAAAAAAAAAACCAAACCTGGTGGGTAGTAGGATTTGCTGAAATAAGAAATTGCTAAACAAAGCCTGCCTGGAAGGGATTACCTTTAACAAAAATCTGAAGTTTCTGTACCAAGTAATTATTTTTAAACATCATGAAAATAAAATTGGGAGCCCTGGATAGGCCTAAAACATGATTTCTATAGCAATCTGGGATGTTGTTTTTCAGAAAGAAACTCCACTTTCAGTGCTAGCTTTGATTTGTTTCCTTTCTTTAAAGAAAAAGTTAAAAATGAAAATCAGTGCAACCTTCTCTCTCTTGGCTGTAGAGAGAACTGAAGCAGAACTGAAGGGCTATTAAAGAAGGCAGCAAAGTAGAGGCAGCACTGGAGCAGCTTACAGGTAGCTGATAGTGAAAGAGAAGCTCAGTGCTGAAGCTGTAGCTAGCATTTGAATATCTTTTGACACTTTCAAAACACTTGCTGGCAATTACCAGGACTTAAATGCAGCTTAGACTAAAGGGCAAACTGCAGATCCCTCAGCTGCAGTGTGAATGCTTTGGCTAGACCTAGGTTTATGTGTGAACTGAATCGTCCTGTCTCAGAATTTCTACCAAAATACTGAAGAGCAGGTTGTAGAAAATGGGTGCATTTTTAAGTTTATTTACACTATATAGTATAACTAGAACATATTTATATACTCTACCAGGCATTCTGATGAGAAACATTGTGTAAAATGTGTTCAGGCATGTGGGTTTTGTTTACCACCTTTTGTGTAGCTGTGAACTCATGGCAAGAGAAACTGCTCTGGTTTGCTAGAAAACCAAATTGCCTGATTGCAAATAGGATTCCTGCAGACTTTATTTCATCTGAAATTTTAATTACAGTGCCAGCTCTCAACTCCTACAATAAAACAGTAGGGAGACCAATATAATTTGACCTTTATAAAACATTAACACCAACCTATACAAAAATATAACTTCAGCTTTAAAGAACAAATACACTGGGAGGCAGAATTCAAAGAATTATGAAAATACTGTGTGTAATATTTTTACTTGTGGAGAAAATATAAAAATAGTGTGGACATCAAAGTGATGGTACGTTTGGTTCCCTGTAGCCATCTTCTCATACAAAAATGCTACACAGTGGGCAGAAGAGTCTTTTCATGGTTTTATCATGCATTGGGGAAAGTGGTCCCACTGTGAGACTTAGAATAAAGGATACCATACAAACCATATGGGAAATGTTGATTTACAAAAAATCAAAGCTTTTTTCTTTCCCTCGAAGAGCCAATTCAGGAATCTTCAGGGGTCCACTTGTTCCACCTCAATCTCTTCTTGTCTCTTCTCCCTTGCTATATTCCCTGGAGGGTGAAGTATTCATGGCTGCCAGCTGTTGAGAATTGCACCCTGGGCCAAGCGCTCCTTTCTCCGGGAGAGTCGCATAAGGAGATGGGGCTGAAGAGGAACAAGGAGAGTGTAGGACAGTCCTATGCCTGTGTTGCACAGCAGCGTCAATGCAACAGCACTATTGGAACATGAAACGGTCAATGGTATCAGCTCCCAGCCATAATAAGCACCATAAACAGTCACGAATATGAACACATTTTGGGTTAACTTTGGCTAAAACAATCTTCAAGTTGTGGTGTGGCACCTCAAAGTATTTTGTAGTTCTGTTATCATGGAAAGGTGATTAAAAGTATGCTCCAGGTCTCCATTGTCTTTTAATATTATTCAAAGCATAGTTTAATCAATTTTTCCCTTTCTTTGTAAAACTGAATTGAAGCTGTAAACAAAGGGTACTTTAAATGAATTGGGTTTTATGTCCTGTAATAGAAATCAAATTTGAAGATATTTGAATCCCAAGGTTATAAGCTGCTTTTATGTGACCTATAGCCACTTTAGTTTTCATTGCTTGTTAGACAGGTGAAGCATTAACTGCCCAAATCTGTCATTCTCTAATTGCAAGCCTGATGTCATGTTTCAGTACACATTATATTATGGGTAGCTGCTGTTAGTAAGGTGCACTTATTTCTGTGATGCATAAAGCTAAACACCAGGTATACTGGGGAAGAGAAAGACTAAGAATGTACACCAATTTCTGGAAAGGGAACATTTCAAGACTCAAACTTTCACCAACCTAATGGTTCTTAGGCCCATTTAAGGTTGCAAGTTGTCCTGAAGAGCTGTGGAGTGGTATGTCTGTACTGCTGTTGGGAACAGCATAATTCCAGTAATTGCGCTGTTTGCACTCAAGAGGCTTTCTCTGCTGTCCTTGAGGAAGGAGGGGATGAAACATCTGTGGCAAAATGGCTCCTGCATTTTGGTGTGCAATGCTCAGCCTCATCCCGGTTGACCAAAACATTTCCTTAGATCTGAAGGCCAGACAGAAGCATAAGGGAGCTTTTTGAACTCCTCTGTATGAGTCTGTGTTCAAACATGATGCTGCATGCAAACAAATGATACAAGAGGGTATGAAGGCATCTATTAAGTATCATGGTCAGGGAACTTTCCAGGGTTTCATTGTGACTGAAATAAAGTCCATGAACTTAATTGTCTATGAATCCTAAAAATCTGTGTTTGGTTGTCTAGTTACTACTGCTTTGGGGTTTCTTTCGGTGGTTTTCTTTGGGGTTGTGTGTTTGGTTTTTGGGGTTGTTTGTTTTTTTTTTTTTTTTTGTGTGTGTTTGTTGTTTGTTTGTTTTTTGTTTGTTTGTTTGTGTTTTTAAATCTTATCTCTTCTAGGCAAAAGTGGCATTCAGCTTGGCTTGTATTTGTGAAGAAACAACTCACGCCACACAAAAGAAAATGGGAAATAGTGATTTTACAATATTTTCCTTGAGGAATGAAAGCAGTACTGTGGGAGTTATATACTGTACTTTGCAGCCAGAGACCTGCTAAATTTTTAAAAGTTAGATTTGTGACACAGGAACTGGTCTAAAATTTTCTTTAATAATAGAACCAATCAGGTCATTCTTCTGATTAGTAAGAAAATGCAATGCTCCAAATGTTCTGTAAGATTGGTTGTTTCTTCTGAGAAATGTCAGATACTATGTAGGTAGGCAGAAGTTTTTGGCATAATAGAATAGCAGTTTCTATTGATTGTAAATCAAAATAAAAAACTTTATTAAAAATGACATTATTACTTCTGGCACTTTACTTTTATTCTTTGAGACACTGTCTTTAATAGCTTCTCCAATAAAGTTAGAAGACACTGAAGGATAGAAGCTTTAACACTTAAATAATAAATCTATTAATCTTAATGCTTCTGGAAATACTAGGCACTGACTACTAACTACCGTTTTTATAAGTCAGCATCATTTCCCAGAATTGTATGTTACTAGCTACAGTTAGTGCTGATAATTAATTGATATGAAATTACTAGTTCAATGAACAAGTGCTGGCCATGTTTGACTTAACTCTTTCTGGCATCAT
Source organism: Pezoporus flaviventris (assembly GCF_033815535.1). NCBI lineage: Eukaryota > Metazoa > Chordata > Aves > Psittaciformes > Psittacidae > Pezoporus > Pezoporus flaviventris. Next base: position 1,319,416 of record NW_026892630.1, on the reverse strand, counting down.
AGCTAGGCTTTAGATCCTGATTTAACAAGGTATTTAAGCAGCACCTTAATTTAAGTTCCCTCTACACTCTACATAAATTTGACTCTAATTCAGCATACCATAGGCCTAAATTCAATTAGCTTGAGCACAAGCTTTTCCATATGCAAAATGTTTCCCTTTTGGGAAAAATCTGGCAATGACAGAACTGTAAGGTAACTGTTACCTAGGCAGAAAGAAAAGGCTCACAAGTTTTCTAGCATGTGTTCTCTGTGCTGAAACAAGATGTGGAGTGATCATGCTTAAAACCATAAATACAGTAAGAAGTTCCAGTTTCCACAGATGAGTGTGATTTCTGTTGAAGTTTGTTTTTACTGCATAAATCTGTGCCAAAACTCTCACTCTTCCTAGCTGTAACTGCTACTGGATTTTAGGTAACTGAAAAAAACAAATCTAGTCTAGCTTTTTGTGTGTTCTCTTAATGACCTCTTAAATATGATGAAGCTCTGGAGAGGAATGAGTACTGAAAATAGCTAGAGGAGGCTCATGCTGCGCTCCTGCTGCCTGCAAGGATGTAGGTGAGAGCCTCAGGAAGCCAGGCTGCTGGCAGGGCTCCTGCTGAGGCAGGCTGGGGGGAACAGCCCTTGCTAGAACAGCTGGCACTGCCCCCAAGAGAACTGACAGATTTAAAAGTTTAATAAGGATATGAATATTTGCTAAGTAAGATTAAAGGCCAAGCTTAATGTGATCAGATTGGAAATGATAGGTTACAGGTAAAGGCTGTAAATTTGTTCTCTGTCTAGCTTTACTGCTTATACTGGTCTCTAATGCCAGGTCTATAATACAGTATTCCTGCTGGAGCTGGGGGTTTAGAAAACCCAGGAGCAGTCCCCACTTTCAGCTCATCCTCTGTGAAGGTATCTGCAGTTTAATAGAGCATTGTCAGTTGGGAGGGAGCCAGTTTTGCTCAACATGAAACCTTGAGTGCTTATTTCCATCAAGACAATAGAGATTGATAATGCCCACAAAGATCAGTCAAAGAGCTTACTTAGAACAAAAGAACTTTATAAGGTATCCAGGCACTGCATACTTCGCATGGCCTGCACACAGCAGCCTCCTGGGGTTGGGTAAGTGTGAGGTGCAGTAGGTGTGATGGCACACGCTGAGCCAGCTGCAGCTGAGAGTTGACTCAGTGGTTGGGTTGAGCTCTGCAGAGAATGGCACCCCCTGCCTCCCTGGGCTGTAAAATAACTCCAAACCCAACCAAACAAAGAAAACCCCAAAACAACAAACCTCTCCCAAACCCACCAAAAAACACACAAAAAAAACCCCTACAAAAAAAAATCAACCAATCCCCCATCAAAGCAAGCAAACAGAAAAACAAAAAAAAACTGAATAGAATGCTCAGAGCAAAATTCAGTTCAGGCAAATACAGCACAGTAGAGAGCAAACCTCTGCTTCTCCCTGACCTCTCACCTCTCTGTGATGGGATTTTATGTGCCATGTAGTTTTTCTCATCTAGGCTTTACTGAGGAGCATAGCTTTTACATATGCCGTATAACTAGCAGAGTGAAATCTTCTAACTGCACGCATATATGGTTTCTGCTGAAACTTTTTAACTTTAAATTTAATTACACATGGATTAAATTAGTGACTCCATAGCCTGATATGTGGAAGTTTGCCCACTTCCACATGAGTGACAATTGTTGTTTGGGTGCCCGCTCACTGGAGTGCTTATACTTCTTTAATGCTTAAAATAATAATAATAAGAATAATAATCTGAGATGCTTTAGTGATTTTAAAATCAGTTTTTTAATAGGTATTTTAAAAAGAATTCAGGCAGCTGAAATTGGGACCTGTTTGTGATGTGTGCAAGAGAGGGTTTGAATAAATGATTTCAAACTACATAAATATGTTTTAAACATCCATTTCAGCAGGAAGCAGTGGAAGCAGTGCCTTGCTCTGGATTTTCAAGCCACATGCAAACGTATCATCCCTATGATTTGCTTTTTCATTTTTCCTGCGGTGATTAATCCAATACAACTGAAATGGTTCCAACACATCTTGTAAGCTAGGAGGGTTTTCTAGGCTGTAGCGGGGATAGTAGAGGCTCTACTAGCTTTAAACAAGCAGAGCAGCTGAACTGGAGCCTTCCAGATCCTGGTGGAATACAGGAGCTACTGGGTACATGAAGAACTCATGGCTCTTCCTCCTCCCCCTTACAGCTTTGTAATCCTAGAACCTTACTTATTTTTGCTGCACCTGCTAGAAATCCGCCTTTTTCAAGAGGAATGCTTTCTGTTGCATTGAACTTTATTTTATTCTGGCAAGTAAATGTATTTTCTTTTGGATTTGATTCTGGTGGAACCCTTTCCCTCACCACCTCTGCTTGGCAGCTGAACCCAAAATAAATTATTTGCACAGCTCCAATGGCATCAGTAAATTGATTTCTGTAGAACACAAGACTGTATTTCCTCTCAGGAATGCCTGAAAGTGATCATTATTAATGATAAATGCCAATAGAAATTTTGCAGAGAAATTAATAACTTAGATGTTGTTATGAAATGAGAAAAGCAACATGGATGCCCTTGAAGGATCCTGACCATTTCTCCCTTTGTGCATCATCTGCTCCTTGTTCATGAATAGATTCTAGGAAAGCCATTCTTTGATTTATCTGCTATCTGGCTTACCCTATTAAGAGAAGTGTTATCAAAAGCAAAGGAGATTATGTAGCTGTGTTACATGGGCCTGCTGTCTTGCATGCCTGCAGGAGACATGGATGGTTAAGATTTCACTTTGGGTTTTTTTTGGAACAGAGCCTAAGACCTCAACCCAAAGTGATTATGGTTGATTTCTATGAGATCACTGGATTTAGGAAGCCCATACTTCCTCAGCTGTGCTTATTTCAGAGACTTCAGATGCAAAAACAACGGAGAAATTTTCCCTTGAAATAAGGGAATGAAACAGGGATGAACAAATTATCTTTAAAAAAGAATTTTTGAATAGCAATATCTCATTTGCTTCTAATAAATTAACCTGATCTTAAACCCCCTTTTCTGCATTGCTGAAACTAGCAGTTGTGTTTGCCAGTTGTTCTACTGTCAAAACTGAACTCTGCAGTCAGTCTGATGCTCAGTAATGAATGCAAATAGTGATGTGGGTACTTACCTCCAACTTCTGTGCTTAAAAAAAATCTAATTAGAAGGATTACAGGAATTGAAACAAAACTTGGGAAGTATATATTAACTTTTTTTTTTTCAGCTGAAGAAAGATAGAATTATAATCTACTATTTTGATCTGAAGCTTTCTAGGGTTTATTAGAAAACTCTTGTGTTACACTCAGGAAATCTTACAGGATTATAAAAAGTGCTGAACTCTGATCAGCAAATGCAATTTGTAGCTCACTTCATGCAGTTTTTCTGTTTTACCTTTTGGAAAGTAAAATCAATTTCAGATTAATTTTAACAGGGAAGGGTTGAAATGTAAGTCAGCATTTGCTCATGTTTCTACTGTGTTGCTGGGAAGACAAAGAATTGTGATAGATATTATCAATAGCAGTGCTAGACTCGAAGTAAAATTGGCAAACTCAGTTAAACACTTTCTTGCCTTGCCCTGGCAGACTTAACAAAAAACTAAATTTTAAGTTATCAGTGCACAAACCCAAAATTTATTATGAGATTTAGTAGTTTTCCCCCTACTTGTCACCATGTTGCAAAAAAGCCCAAAAACATAAGCTATTATTGCTTTTGCTGTGTTAGAGGTTCCATTTTGAAATCTGGAACAGGGTTTTTTATAGTTTGAAAATGTGTTTGCTGTAAGTCAGTACAGCATAATTGAAGCAATAAGGGATTTTGTTCTTATGCACAATCTTTGAGATATATTTAATAATCCTTTATAATAATTTTTCTGCTATGCTGAATTATATGTTGATTCTTTTTTACAGTAGCTTCATTGCAGAATTCCAGAAGGAAAACAGGCTTTTAGATGTCAACCCAAAACTCTTTACCATTTTGAATACAGTATTACGTATAATTCTGTGAAGACCTAGTCATACATCACTTGATTTCAATGGAACAGCTCTTACTGACTTTACTGAGAGCTGGCTGAGGCTCAGATTGAACTGTTGCCATGCTATCAAAAGCATAATAAGCATTTTGATTCAGTTTGAAATCTCTTTCATGGTCTTTTATTTTAGCTCAGTAGCACATACAGTCCTGCTCCACCTAGTAATATGTAAGGTACTGCAAACCCAGACTGGAGCTTTCAGGGAGACACTTTAGAATTGATTTTAAAAGTAAAAAGTAGTTAATTTTTTTTTTTTAATTGCAAATTTTGATGATGGAGCTATTGCAGATGCTGTGTTATATAGAGGGGGAGTCTGGAAGATAAGTTTATGGCTCTGGTTGCACACACTCCTTTGGCCAAAGTTGTAGAGGTTAACGGCTGTGCTGCATGCAGAAGTCTCTGATCATTGATTTTTAGTGGCTGCTGTTACAGAAAGTAAGAGTGGCATTTAAGAGTGACAAAGCACCTTATTAAAGTTAATGCCTTTGATTTGCTTCAAATCATCCACAGTCCATGTGGACCTGCCATAATTTATAACTTGCTTGGTCACAGCAATAAGTCTGAAAACTGTCATGTAATCTGCATCAATGCTTGTGCACAAGAGAAATTAGACATATTGCTTACTAAAGTTTGTATCGTGGCATTTATCTCCCTTTGCTCAGAAGGTTGCCTTCAGCTTAATTGGCGTGTCTTATTATTTATATTGCTAGGAAAAAAAAGGATTAAATACAGGAGAGAAATATAACAGAGGTTGTGCTTCATACGATAAATAAAAATCTATTTCTGTTTGTTTTTAAACATGATAGATGTGGCTAGGTTTTTCAGTCTTCCCTGCCTCACCCCCCAAAGTCTTCAGCCTCCTGAGGATAATCTTAATAGGATAAAGTGGCCTTTGAAAAGCAATTAGCAAGATTCCTATGAACTGGTCCATGCCATGTGCCATGCTCAAACCCCTCCTGATTAATGCTCATCTTAATTCCATTTCTTGGGATTTATTTACTCATTTCACATATAATGTGTTTAGTTCCTTTAACTCTGCTCTGTGATTTGAAAGCATATTGCTGTATTTCAGCTTCACGTATAGCTGTGCTTCTGCTTTTTGCTCTTGAGAGCAGATGGCAGTCTGCATGCAGGCTGGTCACTCATACACTTCTGCTGCCCTGCAGCCAGGAAGGTGAGGCCCAACAATCCAGGACTACTTTTCACTAACATGGACTAACTAATGAGCTTGATTGCTTCAAGTTCAGGGTAGTTTGAGATAGGTTTCTTAGGTAGACACAAAATGATTTCCAGCATAGGGGCAAGAGAATTGTATGGCACTCTGAATACTCAGTGTGTCTGAAGGTACTTTGAACTGGGATCCCTAGTAATCAAAACACAAAAATCGCTATTTGTATTAGATTTTTCATAAGAATCTGATGCAGCAGCAACATATAGGTTATCTAGCAATGGAAAGGGGAGCTTAGATCACACTCAATGCAATGTCTGATCAATACCAATTATTAATATTGTAACAATGTTTATGGGAAATGGGACCATTGAGGAAGACACTGGGTTTCTTAGGATGAAACTTAGCTTCTTTAGCAACCTTGTGTTGGCTCTCTTGATTATATTCTAGAGGATCATGTTTCCGAGAAGGCATACAGCTTCCATTGTAACAAGCTCTGTGGGAGGCTGCTCTTTCTTAATATGTACTGTGTGTGCTATACTCATGAAATTTTTTTTTTTAAACTTTCCTATGAAATTACAACATTTGTCTCTCATTATCCAGTCTCCATCCATGGCCAAATTTTGAGAATTCCAGGAAAAGCCAGAATCCTTTTAAGTGTCTTCCGGCAGATACTATTCAGATAGTTAAATAATAATGCTCCATTAATGTACTCATTTCACTGAACTCATTTCGTATGCTTTTGAGAACACCTTTTGTGAGCTGCACTTCTTTGTTTTATGTTTATTTTGTTCCTCAGAAATTAGTGCAATGGGATAAGCAAGGTCCCTACAACCTAACAGCTTCCTCAAATGCTTCAAGAATCAGCCCACCTACAAACCAGAAATAAGCAAACAAACAGATCTGACCAGAAGGTTTCAGCAAGCGGCATGTCTCTCTTGTTCTAAAATTAAATGTGATACAGAAGCTGTCCCAAAACAGCCTGTCTGGGGGGAACAGAGAAGGAACATCCATTACTGAAATTACATCCTATTTACACCACATACAAGCATCCTGTAGCTAGTAAATAATTCTAACTGCTTTAAGTAATATGACCTTTGAGGCAGGGAATATCTTCCTACATCTGTTTTCAGTTAGTAAGAATCTTAGTGTATCACTTCTTTAAATAAATGGGGATTTGTACATCTTCCAGGCTTTACAGTACTTTATAAAATGTTAAAAACATTAAAATAATTCAATATGTTCTTGAAAAATAAATATGGATAGGGCACTTGAGGCTTGGGAGTTTTGAGCTGGGATGTTTCCCAGGGTTGTTTGTGGCACTTTGTCCTGTGCACTGGCTGTTTCTGCCAAGCTGGGAATTTAATGCTGAAGGGACCTTTACACCCAAATGGTCACTTAGAGCCCGTTATACTAAATAGGTATGGGTCACATCTGAACTGTGCTGAGTTGTTGTCAGCATCTGCTGTCTTACTCCTTTATGGGCTCTTTCAAGATCTTTGCAGTGTTTTCTACCTGCACGTGCTTTTCTTTAGGTGGTTTCTCTGTGTATTGATCTTTAGCCATATGCCTTTGTAACCAACTATGGCCTGGGCTGCATTGTCATCAGCGTGACCAGCAGGCCAAGGGAAGGGATTCTGCTCCACTCTACACCTCTACTGCCTGAGGGGTGCTTAATGGCACTAGGGCCAGCTGGCACTGAACTGCCTGTATGCATACCATTAAATACTTACTCTCAAAACCAGGGTGGCTGCATGCAAGCTGCTTACTGTGTGTGATACTTGACTTATGCATGCTCTCAAACTAGCTCTGAGAATGTATGCCAGCAGGATGCAACAGAGAAGCGCAAACAGAAAATAAAAGGAGTGTACTAAATGGTGTTACAAGTTTGGGTGTAGCATTTACCAAATGTAGCATTTCTCTATCGAGGACTAAATAGCGAAGGAAAAATTTAATAGTAAGAACTGAAAAAAATGCATAACATGCATACTGGAAATGCATATGGTTTTATCAAATTAAGACCTTAGAAAAATCAGTGCTTTTCCTTGGCCCTGCTTATTGCACAATGTACATAAGCACTCCCAGTTAAGTCACCAGGCTGCTAGCAAACTTATGCAAGCACTCATGAGGAAAGCATATGTTTATGTGGAGTGCTGACTGGAAGTTTAGCTAATGATCTATGCAGCTCTGGGCTCCATACACAGATCATGAAACATTTATTTCCAATAATTAACTGTTTTGTAGTTTTGGAGGTTTTATTTTTTTTGTTTCTTTTTGGGTTTTTTTTTTTAATCTTGCTCAGGCATATTGACAAATATGGCTTTTTGCTCTACTTCTAGAGAAAGTTGCAGCTGCAAAGGTTCCTTGAGCCACGTCAATCATTTACAGATGTTCTTTGACAAGAAAAATTAAATAGAATTTCTTTATTCCAATAAATTACAGAAAAATGTTAGATACACTCATCTCTAAAAAATGTGTGCTGTGGTCACAATGCATCAAATACTGCTAGTAACATGATGACCTTTTAAAAGAAAACATGTTATGCTGTAGCTGTCTTAATATTATAACTGTGGAATGCTGGTGAACAAAAGTCAAGCTCTTAAACACTGGGAGAAATTGAATGAAAATAATGTGTTTTGCTTTGCCTGATATTGCTGTTCTGATAGGTACATTCTTCTATTTTTTTCCAAATTTAAGTCATGCTTTTCTTGAAATTATTAAACATAGAGATAGATCCAATACAATATAACATTTTGGAAAGTCAAATCCTACTGAGTTTTGATGATTTGGATCAAAATCCCAATGAGCAAAAGCTATTGCTCAATAGCAAAGATGAGCAGAACTGCTGGGGAAGAAATACAGGGTCATTGGACAAGTTCTTCATGGCAAGACCATCAGGAAACGATGAACACATACCAGTCTAGAGACCCAGGCATTTGGTCAGAATCAAGAAAACTTCTGTATATTCCCCAGCAGAGATACACTTCCTGTGGGAGAGTTATTTGTCACAAGATCCTCAAAAGGTGTTAAAGTATTTTTTGATGATCTGCAAGTGAGTGTTCATTATGTCCATCACATAAATGTGGAATCAGAACTTTCTTTGAAAATGTATTATGTGATTGCTTAAACTCACATTTACAAGTGATTTGGGTGCTATGATAGAAACGTTGAAGAAGAATATTAAATATTTGCAGGTGTTTAGTAGATTCCAGTCATTTTCCAGGTATTTGATGGAGAAGTAGGACTTACTTTCTAAGTCCATTGTTCTGATGCCTTTTCTACCACCTTATTCACAAGGAAAATATTTCTTCTTTCTTCTATTATTTTTTCTTTTATTCCTTTTCTTTCCAATTTCTCTTTATTCTCTGCAGAATAGCATAAAAAGCTTCTTTCAATTTGGCTACCTATGCCCTATTAGGATGGGTGCAGAGAAATGGACCTAGTCTGAAACACTTTTGAGCTATACTTAAGAGGAGAAACTACGCTACATGGTGTGGCAATGACATAACTATGGACTATTTTAATTATTTTCATTGGGGGTGGTTGGGAGAATACAGTAGGTGCTTGATGTCACTGCTTCTCTAAACATTGAGGTATGATCCCAGTGAATCTCAGCTCCAGACTGTGAGGTGATGATTATAGTAAGGAGCAGATGCATACAATTTTGTACTTGTGGAGCTGACAGTAATTTCCCATGCCTTGGTGTGTGTCTGGTGGAATGCTCTGTGCAGAGCCAGCAAGAAGGCAGCATTGCTAACAGTAAGCAGCATGTCTTCTGTTGTCACACCATTTGTGAGGGGGCTCTGAGGCAGCGTAGGTAATGCAAGATTGTGTTGTGTTTGAGTTAAATAATCATCTCATGCTGTTATAATTTTCCTGGGTTTCCCACTATATAAACAACTTTTGGGTAGCTTGTTAATCAGCTCCTACTTTGGTGTTGCTAATTACATGAAGAATAATTAAAAACTGACAAAAAATGAAGTTTCAAGGCTGATATCAGATAAGTGGAAAGGTTCTAAAATACTGTGTTTATCTCCTTGCAAGATAAAGCTTTTTTAGAGGACTTTCAAACTGGAGGATTGAAGGGGGCATTTTGTTTGTAATGTGTACCCATCACTGCATATTTGGTTTCACTTTAATTGCCATTCTTGTTGGCTATTAACAAAACCCACCAGACTCTGCAGAGGATTACACTAATTTACGTGTAATGAACAATGTTGTGTGAAACATATTGCTGAATATAATTCATGCAGTGTTTGAAGATTCAGACCAAAGTCATGCTTAGAATATTATTTGTTTCTTTCTCCCAACACAGACTAATTAACAGCAGTGTTTTGCCACTGTAGTCAGTAGGAGATGTTGAATTGTCTCCTCTGAGAACAGGGGCCTTTACTGTTGCTGCTTCCTTGAAAAGGCTCCCAATATCTCATCCAGTTTTGTCTGTCTGGAGGAGACCTAATTTGAAATTAACCTGCTCTCCAGAGCCCTTTTCAAATTAACAGCCCTCAAGCCTCTTAAGTCTCCTGAGTGAACGCTTAATTTTAAGATACAAATGAAGCATCCCAGCATCACTTAGATCTTGTTGCCCTAGTAGTTCTATGGACTTTATGGTAGCTGGTAGAGAGACCAGATTTACGACTTCTATTACCAATATTGTGCATCAAAGCTATTGTTTGTGTGCCTGGCAGTTGATTTGAGCACATATGGCAAAGCCAGCATACCCCAGGCATGTCAGGCAGGTTTCTGCTTGTGCTTTCAGCAGTCAGAAACACTACATGTTCAAGGCAGTTGATCTCTGCCTGTTGAGAATACTTTGCATGTGAGTAGTATGTGAGTAGCCTTACTGATGAACTGGTTAACTTGCCTGGGATACACGGCATGCATGGCAGGTCCTTACCTGTATAATGACTAAATTGAAATGCTCGTAGTATTGTTTTTAAACTGATCTGTATTTGTAAGGTTAAGGTTAGTTAACTGGAAATAGCTGCAGTATAGAATCAATGTAATGAATACATTAAACACTGTAATTCTTGGTCTATCAATAAACTGAATATGTTGACAAAACCCCACTAATTACAAATGGACAAAGTTTAAGTGTCTTTTCTCCTTTCATGGGTCTGTTCTTAAGTTCTCAAAAGTCAGCCTCTTTCTGGAGAATTCTCTATCCTTCCATTGCATAAATTTGGCAGGATTAGTCTCTAAACCAGTATTTAATTTGTAATCCTTGTAAATTAAAGTCATCTTCTGTGGATGACTGCATTGTTTGTATTTGTTCCTTCTTTATTAATTCATGGTGTAAAACTCTTTTACAAAAAGACTTTTAGAAATCTTACTACAAGATAAACTGCTGTTGCTGTTTTGGCTTTTTGATCAAAAAATGTGTTTGTTACCCATCTGCAAATCAACTAGTGAAGTGTTCAGATTTCTTTATTTATTTATTTAATCTCTATTGGAAGTTCAGAAGACGTTTTGGGACGTCCATTTGTTCTATAACTTCTGCCAGATGTTTGCCATCTATGTTAGTGGTGGGCATCTCTCAGTATGAAGATACAGACTCGAGGTAAGCAAAACTGAAGATGAAGATTTTGTAAGACTTTTCTCTCTAAATTGGCACTTTATTTCAAGAGATGTAGGGAAGAACTGCTGGCACTATTAGAAGTCATGGAATATGTTATAAAATTCCAAAGTCTCCAAGACTGTTTTTATCCATTTTTCTTTTATTTTGAAGACAAAGTTGTTATCTGTCAGGCTAAAGCTGAGTTCTGCTCTAAAACCTAATGTTGAGAGTGCTGGCCATTTTAAGTGAGAAAAATTAGAATAAGCAGAAGCTCATAAATGTGCTTTTAGTCCAGAGTTGTGGTATTTTTCCATCAACACTGTCTCTCTTGTCTATCTACTTAATTATGATTTATATTCATTTAAAATACCCAGTTGATTAGAGAAGTTATTACTGTATATCAGGAAATTTTATTTTTATGTATATTGTAAAACTTTCAAAATTGATTTCCTCTCTTGAAAAGTAAATTAATTTCTTCTGTCTTCCTCGTGTAATGGGATGTTGATCACACATATGAGGATTTAGAATTGTACATTTCTAAATTTCAGCTCACAATACCTGCCACCCTCCCCTCTGAGTCTGTGAATAGTAGTGTAAATGGTAGTGATTATAAAAACCTCAACTAAATAACAAACTTAACACCTTCCCTCCTCTGCTCCCAAGTCAAACATCAACATTTACAGTTTTGTTAAGAAACAATTCTATGAAGTATTCCTAAAATATTTATGATTATAGATTGTGATTATTAGCACACCTTACTGGATTTATTATAAAGGGGAAAATAAGCATAGGAACAGTTAAGGTTGCCTAAGCATTTGTGTTCAACTTAACTTAGTAGTTTTCTTAACTTCTCACATCTGAGGCATTTTTCTTCTGTTGTCTGTATTTTTTTTGAGTTTGCATTTTATTTTATCTCAAAAAACAAAGCCCAAACCAAAAGGATCAAAACACTCTTCAACTTAAAAAAGAAAACAGGTATTTTTATATGCAGCAGGAATAAAAATGCCCATTTTTTTCTGTAGAAGCTAATCTTCTATAGCTTACAGTTCAATGAGTGTAGGAGGACAGCTCAAATTCAGTAATGCAGTATTATTGTTAAGAAATGTTTTTATTTGGGTGAAAGCTGCTTTTTATTTGGCAAGGATAGAGAACTTTGTATAAATAAATAAAAATGCATAGAGTGTGTTTGTGACTTGCTTTATTGGGCAGTAAGTTCTTCCAACAAAGGTGCAAAATGCCAAAGGTAAGTTTTAATGAAAACTCAGCTTTTATACCCTGTAAAAATGTTCTGTAATTGTATAGCTGCATCCTATTTGGCAGTGGAGCTTTCTTAGTTATGTTTTCTTTTAAGACCTCAGCGAAATTAGTGGTCATGAAATTAATTTATATTTGAGATGCCTTTTAGTTGTAGGAAAAAAGTTGCCTTCATGTTCCTGTGAAATCACTGTAAATAACTGTACTAAATTGTATTGAAAAGCTCCAGGATAGAGAAGACTGAGCATAAGGACAAAGGTCATATGTAATTTCTCCTCTGCAATTCAAGTGAGGCAATTTGACATTGCACAGTCAAATAAAAGGCATCTTTTGCAACAGAATAGTTGGAAGGTCAAAACCATTGTTTTGACTGCTTATTCCAAGTCTCACTTTGAATGGTGGTTTGTCTAGAGAGTCTATGCCTCCTCTTACTGATTCACCTGGGGAGCAGAGTGAAAGCTAATAAAAGGAAACACTCCAATATGTACAAATTGAGAGGTGTACTATATCTATGAAATTGCTTTTAAAACAGGTGCTGAATGATTTGCTCCTGACTCGACAGGTAAGACATCTACTGCTCTCATACAGCTTTCTTGGTATGCCATTTGTCTATTTGTAGGTTTTCCAGCATGTGCTGAAATTTGTTGTGATGAATGCTTTGGACTTTCACTTGAGAAAGAAGGTGTGTACATACAAGTGGAGCAACCTGCAAGGGACTCCAGAAGGAAAACAGACAATGCAAGTCTATGGAAGCACAGAGAAATCAGGCCAAAATACAGTATCTCTGAGTAATTTTCTTGATAAAACATTCTGTGTCAGAAACATGGAGTCTTCTGTCTGTGCTGCATGTCAAGTGTAATGGCAGAAATCAGCCCAGCTCAACCCACTACCAAGAACGGATGGGTTGAACAACAAATAAAGCAACATGCAGAAGCAAACTAAACAAGCCACATGTTGACTTATGTATCTTTGAGGTTACTGGATAGCAAGACGACGGACAAACTGCAGAAGCAGTGGAACTACTGCTAGATCATGCATTCATCTAGACCTAGAAAAGAAAGGAGGGTGGTGCAAAGAGCATGCTCTTTCCCTTTGTCTCTGAAAGACCAGTCAAAGAATATTGCCTGTAATACCTCTATTGCCTAGAATAGATAACAGTCTGGGGTACTGTCTCAGCAATTTGGGGAACAGATAAAACCAGTGATGGTTAATTGTTCTGGTTAATTGGTTAATTAATTATATTATTATTATTATTATATATTTCACTCTGTAAGGGAGTGAAAGACGTGTGACAGATATGAGAATCCAGCCATCATGGCACAGGAGAAATTGAAATGCCCAGTTCTGGGTGAACTTGTCAGGGGTCAGGGTCTTATTTTGCCTTAGGAGGAAGAAAGACATTTATAACATGTAGTGACTGAAGGACATTTCTAGTGGAGGATATTGATAAATGCTTTGTCAATGTGTCCAAACATTCAAATGACTGTGTATCTCAATAAGGATGCCAAACTTTCAGCTGTTCTATCTGCAACAAGGCCACTGTTTGAAATACCAAACTGCTGCCAGCTGGCCTCTGGCCTGTGGTTGCACAGAGCCCAGCAGCATTTGTCTGCAGAATTATCAGGCTTGAGAAGTATGATCTCTTAAGAATGCGTGACAAAATCTTTCTAAGGACAGTGTACAGATAAAGCATAGTTATCAAAATAGCCCACGTGATTCTTCAGGGTAAGCAAAGTTGGAAAACTTCTGGGACTTACATGGGAAATGTCCTATATTGCACAGTAACAGAGGGGAGTAGTCAGCTTTCTGAAGGAAAGAGTTCAGCCTGCAGTGAATGATACATAAATATGAAGGTTCATTAAACAATAGGAAAGAGTTCAGCCTGCAGTGAATGATACATAAATATGAAGGCTCATTAAACAATATTGTTTACTGTAGTGATAGGACAAGGGGTAACAGGTTAAAACTTAAACAGGGAAAGTTTAGATTGGATATAAGAAGGAAATTCTTTACTGTGAGGGTGGTGAGGCACTGGAATGGGCTGCCCAGGGAGGTTGTAAATGCTCCATCCCTGGTGGAGTTCAAGACCAGGTTGGATGAGGCCTTGGGTGATATGGTTTAGCGTGAGGTGTCCCGGCCCATGGCAGGGGGGTTGGAACTAGATGATCTTAAGGTCCTTTCCAACCCTAACTATTCTATGATTCTATGAATATGTGATGCATACAAACCTTTACAAGAGAGGTATTTATAAAATATTGAAGGGGGGAGCAGTAGAACAGATCTGGAGAAATAATAAAATTGAGAACCAAACTCGTAAGTTTCAGATTGGCGTATCTTTGTTTTAACAGTGATTCTTACCTTGTTTTTTTATACTTAATTGCTGTTTCCAGTGTATACTTAAGACAATTATATTCAGAGATTTACTTTTTTTATCTGCAAAAAGGGTTTAAATAAACACTGTGCATATTAAACAGTCACCACTGCCAGTTTTTGTCAAAACAGATGATTATGAGCATAGTACAACATGTTCTTCAGCTCACTTGCATTGGATTAGGAGCTTACTTTCTTTTCTTTTTATGTTTATTTTAAGATTCATTCTTTAATCCCATTTTCATGGAGTTAAAAGATTTTCTTTCTTGCAGCATTTTCTGGTTTCTCTGTCTGTCACCTTTGCTGGATATCTGAGCCACACTTTTAATATTTCTGCTTAGACTGTCTCTCAATAGTTCAAAGCTAAGCTACATATTTTAAATTGATCAAGGTTTCTGAAGCAATTATAATAACTGCTTTTGGAAGACAGTTGCAGTTTTCATTTTGATACTATATGAAAGTGTAAGTTTCTTCAAAGCTGCAAATGTAAGCCAGTAAAAGGCAGTTGGTAATTATTCTCTAATAAACATAGTAGGGAGTACATGAAAAACCTTAGGGGACATATATATTGCCTGCAGAGTGATTAATAAAATCTCAGAACACTTAAAAGAAGATTCAGCCTGAAAATAAATGTGCATTTATCTATGTATTTGAGTCCACTGAAAATTAACAGGTCTGTTGTGATCGAATTTGCTTTTTGTTTACTAACTCTCCCTTGCTTGCTATCTTTCAACAGACTATTGCACTGCAGGGGGAAATTGTTATTATTTATGAAGTCTTTATTTCACTTATAAAATCCTTTAAGCTTCAAATATCTCGTTTCTTTCAATCCAAAATAATTAAAGTTTTGATATCCTAATTCTTTCTTTTAATTTGTTTTGCTTGTAAACATTTGAGCATAGGTAAAACTTAATGAATTTCCATGCAATAGCCAAACTACTCACAACTGGCAAAACCTCTATGTTTGTGACCAATTTGTACAGCATTAAGTCTCCATTTTTTTCTGCTACATTAGTATCTTTTCTGAACACCTCTTGCTGAATTGAAGGTGTTTATTGAAAGACACAAGTAGAAGAGGTAAAAGCATGACAGCTGGAATCCTTGAGAAAAGAACAGAGAAACTATTGTAGGAGAGTTATATCCATGGTTGCTACAAGCGGTTTGATTTTTCAAGGCTAAGGCCAGGTTCAAAAGAGAAGGTTAACCAAAACTGGACCCTGAGGATGGCAGAAAGGGAGAGGGAATTTACGTGAGCTAAGTAGTTTTGTTCAGGGATGGTAAAATACCTGATAAGCATGCAACGTTACAATGTCAAAGAAACTTGCACACTGCATTTAGCAGTCTTGTAAACCAGAGATGAAGGTAATTGGATTAGGAGAAATGCATTCCAAATGCTAGAAAATACTGAGCGAAAGGAAAAAAGAAATAAATAACCAAACCCCCAAATTCTGTCAGTTTTAGGTTTCTCTATGGATGGAAGAATAACAGTTTTGCTTTGAAGTATTTATTTCTGTGATATTCATAAACATAGGGTGTCGTGACTTTCTGAACACAGAATTGTTAAAAATCCTCAAATCTGGTTGTTACTGTCCAAGGACCAGACTGTGGAGTACTTGCTTAAAAGAGGTGAAAGACTAAAACTGCAGTTTTACCTTCAGCCTCTGATGAAATTGGAAGTTGTGTTTCGACATTTGAAACTGAATCATTGTGGTTTTGTCATTTAAATCCAACTTCTTCGTCTAGCAGTTTGCCATATTTTCATATGAAAGCTCTTTTATGACCTGCCCCATTGTTTGCTGTAGTCTACCTTGCCACTGAGCCTCCATGTTGTACCCTTTCGTAAGATACTACAACACCTACACTAAAATTGTGATAAATTGTGAGAGGTGGTATTTTTTTAAAGGCTGCTAAATGTCTTCCAGTTGAGACGTAAGCTTTCAGGTGCTGCTGGTTCTCTCAATTTCTGCAGCTGAAAGCATAGGTAGAGTTTAGCCATTGCTACTGAAATTAAAGCAGACAAAACACGTGCACAGATGCATAGATTCAAGCCAGCCTTCTCTAGCATTTCAGATACCCGAGTTGCACCAGGACTCTAGAAAGCAATTGTGTTATCAATGGAGATAAAACAAGTGCCATCAGAGAGTGGTTTTAACCTTCCTGAGATCCATAAAGTTGTCATCTCTGGAGGAGACACATCCATCCACTGACTGTGGAGTGACCATAAGCTGTCTCAGCCCCTGTTGGAGGTGTTTTATAAGCCTGAATTAAGTGGAAGAAGTCTATATTTTGGTGCATTTTCTTTGGTTACTTTTCTGATTCTCATTAGGAGAGTGCATTTCCCCAGCGTTTCAAGCTGGATTGCACTGGTTTCTTAAAAGAATGAACGCTGACTGAACTGTGGGTGCTTTCTTCCTGGGGAAAGAAACATTTAAGGCTGTTAAACACAGCTGGTAGAGCTAGGTATAAACTGGTGTTTGGTAATATACCATAAATCATGCTGTCCCCAAGACAGTAAAAATTGCACACCATGGCCTGCACCCAGCAAGTGTCTGCTGTTTTCCCTTTTTAATGCAGACCATCCCCTTATGAAAAACAATGTAGTTTAACATGTACTGATGCTCTTGCACCATGCCAAGTGTGCTGGTATGAAAATCAATGCAACAAGCACACCACCACCTTTCATACTCTGGTTTCTGTAGTTGCTCTGTGAGCTAGATAACCAGTTGAAAATTGCTGCACACTGTTTAGCTTTTGTGATTTTATTTTATTTTTACAAATAACTAGCATTTTAAAATAAACTGATAAAAAGCCTGCTCCTTGCTGATATGGTAGTCACATTTGTTATTGCATTGTATGTTAGGTGGGGGAGAGAGTTCTGTTACTAATGGTTTCAGTCATGACTAATGCTATGTGCCAACAACAGAGATACAGATTCAAATTTAAATAAACTACCCAGGCAGTGTTTTACAGGATGTGCTTCTTGTTGGCAATTTGTTGTTCCTGACAGCATAGGTTCCTCAGGCTGTTGTTACACCAGCCACTGGGATTAGAACACACACAGGGTGAGCTCATAAATGTTTCAAAACTGCTACAATGGAACAGCAGAATTCTAAACTATGAGATTTTTTAAAATCTAATCAGATATTCTTTCGGAAGTGTTTAATTTAAAATAAACCAGATTTGGTGGAGTTTGATTTTATTTTTAATGCAGCATTGATGTTAATACCTCAGCATACAGAATTCTAATGAGAGAGCCTTGGTGTAATGATGCAACATTATGTTACCAAGCCATTTTTCTGTGTTAGATCTGAAACATTTTATTAACCCAGGTAAACAAACCTGGGAAGCATTCTCAAAGAACTGAGCACTTTTGACTACTTTCTGGTAACAAAAGCTGTGACTTTGTCATCAGTTCAAAATAGCTCTGAAAGGCGTGTGGGTAATTAGGTCAGATTTTACATAAATAGTCGCTTTTACACACAAATTTTCTCATATAATCAGAGTCCTGCTTCAGGTAAGTTATATTGCCTACATATCTTTCAGAAAACTTATGACAAATATTATCTTATAGCCATGGCGCTCTTGGACTATTAGCAGGATGAAATTTCAATCATAGAATCATAGAATAATTAGGGTTGGAAAGGATCTGAAGATCATCTAGTTCCAATCCCCCTGCCATGGGCAGGGACACCTTACGCTAAATCATATCACCCAAGGCCTCGTCCAACCTGGTCTTGAACACTGCCAGGGATGGAGCATTCACAACCTCCCTGGGCAACCTATTCCAGTGCCTCTCTACCCTAACAGGAAAGAACTTCCTCCTTATATCCAAACTAAACTTCCCCTGTTTGAGTTTTAACCCATTACCCCTTGTCCTATCACAACAGTCCCTAATGAGGAGCCCCTCCCCAGCATCCCTATAGGCCCCCTTCAGATACTGGAAGGTTGCTATGAGGTCTCCACGCAGCCTTCTCTTCTCCAGGCTGAACAGCTCCAACTTTGTCAGCCTCTCTTCATACAAGAGGTGCTCCAGTCCTCTGATCATCCTCGTGGCCCTCCTCTGGACTTGTTCCAACAGTTCCATGTCCTTTTTATGCTGAGGACACCAGAACTGCACACAATGCTCCAGGTGAGGTCTCACAAGAACAGAGTAGAGGGGCAGGATCACCTCCTTCGACCTGCTGGTCACGCTCCTTTTGATGCGGCCCAGGATACGGTTGGCTTTCTGGGCTGCAAGCGCACACTGCCTGCCCATGTTCATTTTCTCATCGACCAACACCCCCAAGTCCTTCTCAGCAGGGCTGCTCTGAATCTCTTCTCTGCCCAACCTGTAGCTGTGCCTGGGATTGCTCCGACCCAGGTGTAGGACCTTGCACTTGGCATGGTTAAACTTCATGAGGTTGGCATCACAAGTGTGTCAAGGTCCCTCTGGATGGCATTCCTTCCCTCCAGGGCATCAACCGAACCATACAGCTTGGTGTCATCAGCAAACTTGCTGAGGGTGCACTCAATCCCACTGTCCATGTCAGCAATGAAGATGTTGAACAAGATCGATCCCAACCCCGATCCCTGAGGGACACCACTCATTACTGGTCTCCAGCCGGATATTGAGCCTTTGATCACAACAGTTTGTGTGCGGCCATCCAGACAGTTCTTTATCCACCGAGTGGTCCATCCATCAAATTGATGTCTCTCCAATTTAGAGATAAGGATGTCATGTGGGACAGTGTCAAATGCTTTACACAAGTCCAGGTAGATGACATCTACTGCTCTACCCCTGTCCATCAGTTCTGTAGCCCCATCATAGAAGGCCACCAATTTGATCAGGCAGGATTTCCCCTTAGTGAAGCCATGCTGGCTGTCACCAAGCACCTTGTTGTTTTTCATGTGCCTTAGCATGCCTCCCAGGAGAATCTGCTCCAGGATTTTGCCAGGCACAGAGGTGAGACTGACTGAGCTGTAGTTCCCTAGGTCATCCATTTTCCCCTTCTTGAAAATGGGGGTTATATTTCCCTTTTTCCAGTTGCCAGGAACTTCACCTGACTGCCATGATTTTTCAAATATGATGGAGAGTGGCTTAGCAACTTCATTTGCCATCTCCTTCAGGACCCGTGGATGGATTTCATCAGTTGACATGGACTTGCACATGTTCAGATTTTTAAGATGGTCTCGAACCAGATCCTCTCCTACAGTGGGCCCAAGGTCTTCATTCTCACAGTCCCTGCCTCTGCCTTCCAAGAGTTGGGTGGTGTGGTCAGAGCCTTTTCCAGTGAAGACCGAGGCAAAGAAGTCATTCAGAACCTCAGCCTTCTCCAAATCCTGTGTAGCCAGTTCTCCCAATAGCTTCCAGAGAGGACCCACGTTGTCCCTAGTCTGTCTTTTATTCACTACGTATCTACTGAATACCTTCTTGTTATCTTTCACATCCCTAGCCAAATTTACTTCTAACTGGGCCTTAGCTTTCCTATCCTGGTCCCTAGCTTCCAGGGCAACATCCCTGTACTCTTCCCAGGCTGCCTGTCCTTGTTTCCACCTTTTATAAGCCTCTTTTTTCAATTGAATTTTCCTCAACATCTCCTTATCCATCCAAGGAGGTCTCCTGGCCCTCCTGCTGCACTTCCTTCTAGTTGGGACCCAACACTCCTGAGCTTGTAGCAGGTGATCCTCAAATCTCACCCAACAGTCT
Organism: Pezoporus flaviventris; assembly: GCF_033815535.1. Lineage (NCBI taxonomy): Eukaryota > Metazoa > Chordata > Aves > Psittaciformes > Psittacidae > Pezoporus > Pezoporus flaviventris. The sequence goes on along the minus strand of NW_026892630.1, from coordinate 1,299,340 downwards.
TGGGGCCCTCCTTCCCTCTAGGGCTATATCCCATGAAACCTTACTAAGCAGGTTCCTGAAGAGGCCAAAGTCTGCTCTCTTGCGGTCCAGGGCAGTGAGCTTGCTGCACGCTCTTCTCACTGTCCTGAGGATCTCAAATTTGACCACCTCATGATCGTTGCATCCAAGGCTGCCCTGGAGCATTACATTTCCAATGAGCCCTTCCCTGTTGGTGAGTACGAGGTCAAGCACGGCACCTCTCCTTGTTGGCTCCTCTGTTGCAGAAGGAAGTTGTCTTCCACACAACTGAGGAACCTGCTGGATTGCTTGTGCCGGGCAGTACCACCCCTTCAACAGGTATCAGGGTGGTTGAAGTCCCCCATGATAACAAGGGCCTGGGAGCATGAGGCTGTTCCTGTCTGTCTATAGAGTGTTTTATCCACAGAATTCTCTTGACTAGGTGGTCTGTAATAGATCGCCACGGTAATGTCTCCCATCGCTGTTCTCCCGTTAACCCTGAGCCACAAACTCTCTGTTGACTGCTCACCTGTCCCCAGAGCTCCATACTCTCCAGCCTATCCCTAACATAAATAGTAACTCCCTGTCCCCATCTGCCAGGCCTGTCTTTTCTAAAAAGCCTGTAACCTTCCATTCCAACACTCCAGTCATAGGAGCTATCGCACCATGTTTCTGTGATGCCTATTATATCATATCCCCATAGACGTTGTCATGGTTTAAGCTTAGCCTTTTTAGGGTCTTCCTCTTTATCCTTGAGGATTGAATAAAAGACAATCTGAGGTCCAGAGCGCCTAACCACCTCTCCCAGGGCTCTGTAGTCCTTCTTCATGCTCTCCAGGCTGCTGCTGTCTGTATCACTGGCGCCCACATGTATCACTAGAAGTGGGTAATAGTCCGTGGGACTTACTAGAGCAGGCAACCTCTCTGCAACATCCCTGATCCGTGCCCCTGGTAGGCAACACACTTCCCTTGAGACTGGGTCAGGCTGGCAGACGAGTGCTTTTGTCCCTTTCAAAGCAGAGTCCCCTGCCACTACGACCCGCTGCTTTTTCCTGTCAGCACCAGTAGAGATCTTCTTCACCAGTGCACCAGCTGGTTGTTCCTCTTGCGCGTGCGTTTCCTCATCAGCCCCCTGCAGGACAGCAGAGGAGTTATGGGTGGGGACAAGGGAGTTAGGAGGGAGCCCCTTCCTCTTAATTGTCCTCTTCCTCTTTTTTATTTTTTTTTATTTTTTTGGTTGCTATTTCCCAGCTCCCTGGGTTAACGGCCTCCTTCTTTCCTACATGAACTACAATGGACTCTTGAGGCCCCTGCACAGTTTGGGCCTGGAGCAAGCAGTCCTGCTTCCTCTCAGTTTCCCTGACATCGTTTATCCTATTGACAGCATCCCGCAGCTCAGCCCCTGCTGCAGGAGGACCTCCACCCCGGAGCACCGAGTGCAGCCCTGCCCATTGTGCACCCTCCCGTCACCAGACCAGTGCAGGCACTCTCTAAACCCCGAGCTCTGCGCTGCAGCCTCCCCTCTCATCGGCTCTGGGTGCCTACGCTGCTCACCGCCGGGGCAGAGCTCCCACACCGGGCCTTAACCATGAGCCCACTCCTCACCGTCCCGCGGCCACGGCCGCGCCGCGCTCCCTGGGGCAGGTCTTTACCCCCTCAGGGCTGGTGCCGCTCCTGCTGGCTCCCTGTGAGTCCCTGCTCGCCTCAGCTGAGCTGCCGGCTCCGGGGCAGGTCCTGTGGAGGACTTGAGGCTCCCTCGGTGGCTCTTGCTGTTCTGAGTTGAAGCTCCTGGACGCTGATCTTCCCCGGCCCCCCCGCTCAGGTATTTAAGGCGTCCTCTCTCGAGCTGCTCGCCTCAGCAGTTGGCCGGCAATGGTCCAATTTTCAGGTGGAATTGTATTCTAATTAATATAATTAGAAGAAACAGATGATCTTTTGGCTTCACAAGCTAGTCTTCAGCTTTGAATCAGAGGTAGGATGATTCTTGCTCAAACAGATCTAGGAATAATTGTTTTCAGTTCGGTTTAGATTTGTTAACTTTGTAAAGTGCTGACTGATCACAAAAGTTTATCCATCTCTTGTACCACCTGTATTTATTATACCCAGGTGACCTGGATTATGATTTGGTGTGGTATGTGATAATACACAGAAATAGGCTAAAGCTTCTGTGTGCTGGATGCTATGTAAAGATAAATATAAATGCAGCTCCTGATTCAACTGTTTATAGCTGCCAGATGAGGTGTTGTTTTTCTTAGGCTGCTCCCTACACTCTATCAACTTTTCTTGTCCCCTAGAAATGAGGAAGCTAAGGCAAACCTGGAAAGCTACAGGACGAAAAGCTTTTAATGCTGCAGATCCATAAATCAGTAGATTTTGTGGGATTGTTCTCTTTGAGACAGACATGCTTAAAATGCTGCTTCACAGCATTGTTCGATTACTGTCGGCTTTCTTCAGCACACTACGGAAGCATTCATGATTTCTCACTGTATCTAACGACAAGGAAGCATGTTTTTAACTTTAGAACACTGGGTTTTATCAGTCTGACTTTATATTTTTTAACCGACATAAGTCTTCATTGCAAAATTAAGCATATGGAATGTGGCTGTTTGAAATGTACGCCTTTGGGGCCTTCACCTTTATCACACCGCTGCTTCACGAGCTCTCCTGACAGTTTCTCACAAACTCTTATAAAGTATACCCTATTTCCTTATCTTTCACTGGCAACACTTCGCAAGTGTCTGTCCACAAACTTTCAATTCCAGATCTCCAAATTAAAAACCATTCTAAGGAACATACAGGATAAACTGGTGGGGTTTTATCCCTCACATCAGCTCATGAAGTGAAATTAGGTAAAAGCTGAGTTTTTATGCAAAAATGAGGTCTTCATTTTTTATCTCTCCATTTATCTAAAATGTCAAATTTATCAGACATTAATGCTTTGTAGTAGCATAACATACAGTTTATCAATCTGGTTATGAATTCATTAAATCCTGTGATACTCCTGATGCAGCTGCTTACTTTAATGCCAAATATTATTGGTACAAAGTTTTTTCATTTACGAGTCAAATTTATGTTAGACTTGGTATTTTGGAATAGTAAAATGGTGTGTATTTGTTTCATGAGTATAGCTTTTTTTTTTCCCATTTTTTTTTTAAACCATATAATTTTTTAATTAATAATCCAGTGTCTCATGGAACTAATACATTGTTAATGTGACTACTGCAAAATACCAAAAGCTTGTGATATTTACCACCCTGTTACACTCCTTTTTTTATAGAGATTCTGTATACTCCAGTTGGCAGAAAAAACCCACCCCGCTCTTTTTCAGATGGCATAAGTGAACCATATTGCTCTGGGATGCAAACTCTTATCAGTAATTATGAAGTTATGTTCTGATGTTAATCTGCTGGTTTAAAATTACTGAAAATATTTTTTTTTCTCATTGCTGCAGAATTACTGTTTTTCAGGTATCTTTCTCAAAAGAATCTGTATTAGAATGTTTTCTTAAAATATTTTTGCTTTTTATTCAGTATTTTCACTTCTGCCCATACAAAGGTTCAGGATAGAATGAGTCACTGCTTTAATTATTGTTTCATTTTTATAGCGATGAGAACTTATTTCGTAACAAACCCATTGCACTCCCAGTTCTGCAATTTTGAGCCCCTACGAAAACATGTTTTTGTAAGGCATATCCCTAGCTATTATAAAGTGGTGGTATTACACTGACAACTGGGCTGATTTTGGAGGTCTTGGATAATTCTTACACTGGCTTTCAACAGTAATTGTATTTGTAAAACTCTAATCCTGTTCTCCTGGGAAAAAAAATGGCAAAAGTCCAGTTATTTTCTGTAAAGTCAAGAATAAGGTGACAGCTAAGAATTAGGTAACAAGAATCTCCTGGTTCTTTGTGTGGCGATTCCCTTAATGTCATGTCTTGCACAAAGTTGTCTCTGAAATGATGCACTAAAATAGGTGCAAGTTCTTGCTTTCATTGTTACTCAAATTTGTTCCAGGGCTCGTTCAGAAGATCACTAAAGGAAAAGGGATTACGTGTTTCTGTCAGAGTTAGACTTTGGTAAAAGTTTCTTACTGTACTTTGACAGCCAGCCTGCCTGAGCTGACCAGAGCCACCTCCTGCACAGCTCCGTGTCTGAGCAGCCCCCATGAAGCCAGAGGGGACAGCTGGCCTTTTGGAGAGAGCATTTCAATACACTCTGAGTTCAGAATTAACTGCCAATAAACCCAGCTTGGGAGAGATCTATTCTTAGCCTTGGTTCAGTGTGAAAGTTTTAGCTCTTCCTAAGCCAGAATTTACCACTGAACATCTCTATCATAGTGTGGAGCAGGTGTTTTTAAATGACAGTTTGAACAAAAAGCAAATTCTACACCCTAAAACAAGTACCCCAATTGTGTGCAATTTTTATGTGCAAAGTCTTTGGTCTTCTCACCTTCTGGAAACTTGGATGTAAATATCTGTGGTTCTGCAATTGTGATAAAGTATTAGACCTAGGGAGCAATTCATCACCTAGTCATGATTTAATTCATTACAATCACTAAAGCAGAGCATAATATCCTTATGAGATCTCACAGATGAAGTGACAGTCCTCACCTTTTTCCTCGAAATAGTAACAGTGGCGAGCCTGTTATAGTATTACTCTTGATCTTAGAATCATAGAATCATAGAATAATTAGGGTTAGAAAGGACCTTAAGATCATCTAGTTCCAATCCCCCTGCCATGGGCAGGGACACCTTACGCTAAATTATATCACCCAAGGCCTTGTCCAACCTGGTCTTGAACACCACCAGGGATGGAGCATTCACAACCTCCCTGGGCAACCCATTCCAGTGCCTCTCTACCCTAACAGGAAAGAATTTCCTCCTTATATCCAATCTAAACTTCCCCTGTTTAAGTTTTAACCCATTATCCCTTGTCCTGTCACTACAGTCCCTAATGAGGAGTCCCTCCCCAGCATCCCTATAGGCCCCCTTCAGATACTGGAAGGTTGCTATGAGGTCTCCACGCAGCCTTCTCTTCTCCAGGCTGAACAGCTCCAACTTTGTCAGCCTCTCTTCATACAAGAGGTGCTCCAGTCCTCTGATCATCCTCATGGCCCTTTTCTGGACTTGTTCCAACAGTTCCATGTCCTTTTTATGTTGAGGACACCAGAACTGCACACAATGCTCCAGGTGAGGTCTCACAAGAGCAGAGTAGAGGGGCAGGATCACCTCCTTCGACCTGCTGGTCACGCTGCTTTTGATGCAGCCCAGGATACGGTTGGCTTTTGGGCTGCGAGCCCACACTGCCAGATCATGTTCATTTTCTCATCAACCAACACCCCCAAGTCCTTCTGGGCAGGGTTGCTCTGAATCTCTTCTCTGCCCAACCTGTAGCTGTGCCTGGGATTGCTCCGACCCAGGTGTAGGACCTTGCACTTGGCATGGTTAAACTTCATGAGGTTGGCATCAGCCCACTTCACAAGTGTGTCAAGGTCCCTCTGGATGGCATTCCTTCCCTCCAGCATATCAACTGAACCACACAGCTTGGTGTCATCGGCAAACTTGCTGAGGGCGCACTCAATCCCACTGTCCATGTCAGCGACGAAGATGTTGAACAAGACCGGTCCCAACACCCATCCCTGAGGGACACCACTCGTTACTGGTCTTCAGCCGGACATTGAGCCATTGACCACAACTCTTTGTGTGCGGCCATCCAGACAGTTCTTTATCCACCGAGTGGTCCATCCATCAAATTGATGTCTCTCCAATTTAGAGACAAGGATGTCGTGTGGGACAGTGTTGAACGCTTTACACAAGTCCAGGTAGATGACATCAACTGCTCTACCCCTGTCCATCAGTTCTGTAGCCACCAAATTGTTCAGGCAGGATTTCCCCTTAATGAAGCCATGCTGGCTGTCACCAAGCACCTTGGTGTTTCTCATGTGCCTTAGGATGCCTTCCAGGAGAATCTGCTCCATGGTTTTGCCAGGCACAGAGGTGAGACTGACTGAGCTGTAGTTCCCTGGGTCATCCATTTTCCCCTTCTTGAAAATGGGGGTTATATTTCCCTTTTTCCAGTTATCAGGAACTTCACCTGACTGCCATGATTTTTCAAGTATGATGGAGAGTGGCTTAGCAACTTCATTTGCCATCTCCTTCAGGACCCGTGGATGGATTTCATCAGTTGACATGGACTTGCACATGTTCAGATTTTTAAGATGGTCTCGAACCAGATCCTCTCCTACAGTGGGCCCAAGATCTTCATTCTCACAGTCCCTGCCTCTGCCTTCCAAGAGTTGGGTGGTTTGGTCAGAGCCTTTTCCAGTGAAGACCGAGGCAAAGAAGTCATTAAGAACCTCAGCCTTCTCCAAATCCAGGGTAGCCAGTTCTCCTGAGAGCTTCCTGAGGGGGCCTACATTCTCCCTAGTCTGCTTTTTATTTGCTATGTACTTGTAGAATCCCTTCCTGTTATCTTTAATACCTCTAGCTAAGTTTAATTCTTACTATACAGTATCTAACACCTGCTCCTGCATAAGATATCTTTCTTTGTGGCTTTTGGTGATGAATGGCAGATTGCTATACAACATACAGACCAGAGCTTTTTTCACACACTGTTTTGAAAGTCTTATGCTTTCATGAATTTTGTTTTGTCTGGAAACAAGGTGTTACTCACTCAATTATATGGCCTAACAATACTAATGTAAGACAAAGCCAAAGTTACCTTAACTTCAGCGTGGAGCTACCTGAAATGCTTGTTTTCTTTGTGTCTCAGTGCAGACTTATGTTTTTGTGCACACTGAGTCCTAGCTGGAACAGTCACGTTAATTAATTGCTCATAACATAGAAGTTTATTAGTCAATAAACATCTTCTGCATGTAATTAAACCATAAAATGAAGTTGAGGGACTTAATAATCCCTAGATACAGGAATATTTGTGACTATACTGCAAATCATCGTTTTCTTTCCTACTGGATGATTACAAAAAGGGACATTCTGTCTCCTGCAAGGTAAAAACAATAGGGGGAAAAGCTCATTATCTCTTGCTCTGGAGCCCTTGTCTCCTGCTCACTTGTTCCACTGGTATCAATTAGGTTGGTGTCAAAAGGTCTTTATACTTAAGAAAATAAAACAATTCTCTTCTGCTCCACCCTGCAGAATCCGCAAACTTTCTGACATCTAGAAAGGGTAATAGAAAAGTTCTCTGAACTTCTCAAACATGTTTTCTTTATGCTCTCAGGTTATTTCTCAAAACTGTAAAACAAAAGTAAGGTTATCTACCTTTAGGTTTCAGAGTTGTTTTGTTTGAGGCATTTAAACACACCCGAAAGACAGGAAGCTGAGAAAAATCTTTCACCAAAGCTTTTTTTCCATACTTTTCAAAGTGCTTGTGTTAAAAGGTCTGCTATAATACCTACATTTAATAGATATTCAAGAAGAAGGAATAATCTGTAACAGATTACAAACAAAACTCCAACAAAGCTAACATAACTGTAATTTATTTTTCTGCAGGTAGTACCTTACTGTTCAGGTGTGTGCCTGAGAAAATTTATGAATCCATTTAAGGTAAAAAATGTATTTTCCCCCATCATTAGGCTCTCTTGTAAGAATGCCTTATTATAACTTTGGCAGCACAGCAGGATTTATAATATTGAATACATTGTGTCAACTCTCTTGTTTGCAGGAGGATAAAGTTCCATTATTCAGAGCTTTGCTTCAAATCCTTCCATTGTTGTACAATTAAATACAGACCATTTTTAGTACTAAACTCATACTTCAAGAAAATAAGCTTTCAAGATGAAGTGTATGGGGTTTATGTAATAGAGGTAATGTATGAGCTCATACTATGAATCACACCAAGCCAACGAGAACAGCAAGTGGCTGAGGAGTCAAGGCTGACCACAGTTTCTGTTCCTTTAGGCCCTTTATTCTTTGCCTTGGCTGAAGAGCATGTTGACTGTGTGGGAAGGGTTGGATTTTTACCCTCTTTCTGTATTTAATCATCACACTGAAAACAATGTAAGCCACATTTTATGATGTAAATAAGTGTTAGTGATGTGAGTTATTATTGCAGTATACTTGAGCTATTTACTCTAGCCTTGTGGAAATGTACATCTAATTCTGAGGGTATAGAGAAGACTTATAGGTCTTGATGTTTTCAATTTTTCTCTTTTAATTATTGAGAGCACAAATAAACATGGTATATGCCTGCAGGGCTTTTGGGTGCAGTCATGTGTCTCAGGAGGCGTGCAAGGATTTGGGTAGTGTATGAAGGAGATATGGGATTATTGATTGTACTCTTTTAAACTGGGATTAGTCACCTCAAAGGAAAATCTGTATATTCACTGATGTTTCTTCTTTGGTCTGATTTCTCTTTTTCTTCATCAGTAGATTAAGCAAGAGGATGAATCTTGAACAGGAATGGTCCATATCTCATCCAGAGCTGGAACATGTGTTTTTCCTTGCTCTCAGTTACTCAAACTCAAGTCAAACTGAAAACTCACAGTTTCATTTTGATCTATTTGAAGGTTATTCTCCTTGGACAATGGGCAGTCTACATAGTTGATGTTTTCTTGTCCATGTGGAATTTGCAGTCTTAATAACTATGACTTGGTCATGTGACATCAGAACACCAAATTTCTGGAAAACTCAAGGAATTTGAGTTTTTGTAAATATTTAAGTATTTTATTTTCCCACTGAGCTCCAGGAGCATTTTGATCACACTTTATTTCTTATGAATTGAAAATAAACAAGTTCTGAAACATTTGAGAAACTAGAAAAAGATATTCCAGCTGACAAGTTCTTTGCCTAATGTAAGTCCCAGAACTCAGGCCTAAAGCCCATCTGTCACCACATATAGTTAAAAACAAGCTTGGAAATAAGTAGACATTCACAGCACCATAATGAAGTACTGGAGTGCAGTAGGAAAAAGACAGTCTTCTGCATTGTGATTCTAGTGCTGTCTATTGTATAAGCATTGCTCATATTCAGTCCATAAAACCTTTTTCTTTTGTAGTAATTTCACGTATATAACTTAGAGATTGTATCGTGATATGAATAAGCACTGGAAAATTTACTTCATACTATTTAATACTGCCATGATTTAATAAGTTAAATTCCTCTCACAGTTTAGACATACAAAAAATCATGCTGGTTTTCTTGAAGAAGGCTATTTGGTGAACTCTTACTGTTATTGGTTTTCTTCTACTAATGTTCTTGCTGCAAGGGAATTTGGACAATTGGAAGGCTTACAGATTGCTAGTATAGTAATAAAACAGATGTTCCTATAGATTTCAAAAAGTCTCCAGATTAAACTTTTTCCGTACTAGATCCCTAATGTGTTGGAGTTTGCAATTACATACAGCCAAACCTCCACTGCAGTTACGCGCTTCCAGCCTAAAGCTTTCTAACAAGTGAAGTGTTGTTAACTAGCTTAGTGCATTATTTATAACCAGAACATCGGTTAAGATAACGACTCTACTATGCTGTGCCCTACCTAGAAGGGTTTTCAGCCTAATTATGAAGTCAAGTGGTTTTTGCAAACAAGGAGAAGGCCACAGGGCAGCTCTGTGCATGGCCCAGTTGGTTCCAAGTCAGTGATTTGTTAGCTAACACTGAGTTTTCCACTGCATTCTCTATGTGCACAAACTTCTGCTAATCAAAGAGTAGATTTGTTTTTGAAAGAAATGAGAGTGCCCCTGCCCCTTCTTTTCTCATTACTGCTTCTGATTCTTCTGTGAAAGGCTCTAAACAATTCCCTTCTCTTTGTGAAAGCTGCCCTTTTCATGTGTTTGTTCAGGTTTATCCAATCCCACCTTTTGTTTTCTCTTAGCCAAGCTTGATATGTTTGGTGCTCTCAGTCATTACCTGAGATCGATATTTCTAACCCCTTGATTATTTGTATTTCACTTCAGTGACTTGTCAATATTTTTGTGCAGGGGAGTGCAATATACCAGCTGCCATCCATTGGAGCTATAAAAAGCACGATTGCTATCTTCCTGTGTCAGGAGTGTCATACTGCTGCGTAACTATTGTTTTATCATGTAGAGTCTCCCTTTGCCATGATGTGTTTTTCCCTATGCTGGTTGAACTCCGGGCCCTGTTCTCTGGCCTCCAAAGACACTGAGCAGCTGAATTACTTTACTTGTATTTATGGTTAATCATTACAAGTGATGCCTAAACAAGATACTTTGGGAAACAAAGTGAAGACCTAGCCTAAACTGTACTTGGAGTAATGGAAGAAGTTCCCTGTAACTTCAGAGGTTTTACAGTCAGGCCCTCACCGTAACGCTTCAGATACTATTGTCAAGTAATTGTTTTGTAAATTGTTGTCTTTCTGTTGGTAGTAATAGCTCTTTCATCTTGGATTAAGATGTATATTTTGGGTCTTACTTGTTAAACCTTCAAAACCGGTATATACAGAAGTTACATCTATTCTTGACTTTTGTTTGTCTTATTGAATATAATATAATCAGAGTAAATAAATTTATACTTTATCTTTGGGGAAAAAGTATTTCTAGAAAGAACAAATCATTATGTCAGAGATCTCAAGGACCAAAGCCAGGGAAAACTGAGAAAGAGTGAAGGCAATTTTTTTTTTGTAAATCAAAGTGCAGATTTTATTTTGAAAGACAGGAATGAGAAAAAGAATTTCTATAAGGTGATATTAGGACATATCATTAAGGGAAAGTTCATTAGTGTCCTCCAGACACAGGGTTGGTATTATTTTGGTTGCGTCAAAGGTAAATTTGATACAGCATCAACTTGGTAACCAACTGTAGTGATCCTAAAGAATGCAGGATTTTAATTACAGCAGTAAATAATGTACCTATAGTGATGACCTAGTTAATATTGTTTATTATTGTGATGAAATCCAATAGAAAATTGCAAAGTAAGTAGGGTTTGTAATTGCAGAATTAAAATGGAGTAATATCTCTAATGTGGAATCATCATGTGCCAGAAGTACTACTTTTCAAATAACAGAAAATACAATATTGTTTGGGAAGTCAACAAATTATGATCCTATGCACAAGAAAAAAAAACAGCATAAATTTAACCTTCTTTTCACAGATTTGTGTCTATAAAAGATTGGGAATATAAAATTGGAAAGCTAGATACTTGGCCTGGAATGAGTGCTTAATCCATTGTTTAATTTACCAAAATAACCAAGCTAATGACTAGTTCTTTTTAGATTCTATGAGACCCCATGCATTTAATTCTAAATATATACCTGAGTGCCTCACTGGACATTAAATATTAAATGCATGGATAGATCTTTTGACTTCAGAAGAATTATTAGTATACTTATACAATGGATAGTTTTGAGCATTCTATTAAATTGGGCAAATAATGCTTGATAGATCTCATAGAGAATCAGGTCCAAATCTAGCACTTCACTTGCTAAATGTAATTTTTCCAATAAGCCTAAGTCACATCCCTCATTGCTTTATGGACAGGTTTATATTCTGGCAAGTTTTCATTTGCAGGAATAGAGCTAGCTCACTTTATGCTGGAGGATGATTTGGCTAAAATGGTTTATAATTATTTTTCCTGACTTCGTTTATGAGGAATTTTATAATGAAAAAGGGAGCTTTTTGTTTTCTAATTTATTTAAATAAATATTTTATTATTACACTTGTTATATACACAGAAATAAGCTGCAATAGTTTTGTTTTCACTTGTAGGATTCTCACTTAAGAAAGTATTGAATAAATCAGCTATTATGAAATGATATTATGTGCTCGGCTAGAGGGAATAATCTTTTTAGGGTGAGATGCTTCTCTTCTGGTTTTGTCTGTTTTGGGGGCTTTTATTTGGTTGTTTTTGTTTTATTTGTTTGATGGTGTTTGCTGTTTTTTTTTTTTGGTTTGGTTGCTTTTGGTTTTGCTTGTTTGTTTGTTGTAGGGGTTTTCTGATTACTTGGTTTTTTTTGTTTGTCTTCTAAATGATGCAGAACTGACAGCAAGTTTAAAATTGGATAACCTTTGCCTAAAGACAGGGTACTATCATTTGTGGCTTTTTCTTCTGTCTCCTCATCAGCAGCACCTCCAAACCATGTGGTTTTCAGTCTTTTTGCTCAGCTATGGACTTAAGTTTTGATATACAATAGCACAGAAGGAATAAGAGGAGACTTCTAGTTACCAGCATAATTTGTATATCACCCTAGTGGGAAGAGCACTTCTTGCATATAATATGTTTTTGATGCTGTAATTGTTGTTGTCAATATATAAAATAATTTTAGAGTGACTGAGGAGGGATGTTATGCATTAAATACACTAGGAATGTGCAGAGGATAATTATCTTATATTGTGTTATCCTTTGTTTAGCTAGATGAATGGCAAGGGATCATGGTTTTAGTGGATGGGTTCTAGAACAGCGTCATCATTTTCACTTAACTGTGTATACATTTGTGTATCTGGGGCCTCTGTTCAAACAATCAATACTTACTACTTGCATGGCAATAACATTCAGATACCAAAGCAAAAACCACACTTCATTTATGTTCCAGATAAAAGTAAAAGCAGATTTGATCCCTTCCCAGATTAATTTAAAGTCCAAGTCCCCACTCACCAATTGTTGGGACTTTATGTCAATATGTTTTAAATTATGCATGTGGCTAAATATTCTGTTAGTCTACATGCTGGATAAAGCAAAGTGTCATGGTAATAGACTGACAAAATCCAATAAAATAGCAAAACCATGAATCTTGTTAATTGCTTTTTTCCTTTCGATTTTTATCACTTTCTCTGATTCAGAAGCTGGGAAAACTTGCTATCTCAGTAAAGATCTGAATCATCTCTTTGAATTAGAATACGAAAGAAACAGATATACTTCCATTGAATAATTTAAATATAACATTGTATTGACTAGTTATTTTTAATTAAAATCTACTTTTGTATCTAAGATATGAGATTATGTTGTGTTGATAACATGTTCAAGGGTGAAAATAAGAAACAGAGATGCGAATCAATAATCAATCAGTAACACTCTCTAATTAAGTGCCAATCAGTTTTAATCATTGCATAATATACTGTAAAACTGGCCTTCAAAAGACTCTCTCTCATTCAAACTGTGACTTGTAATATCAAAAAAAAAAAAGATACTGGGATAGTTGTGAGGTTTTCCTGGAGAAGTAGAACATTAATCCTAATATTTTCTAATGCAATTAATTTTCTATTTTCTCTGTATCTTAGCTTTAATATACAGAATCTTCTGATTTAAAGTGAATTATACAAGCCTTTAATAAAAGTGTTAATATGATTTGGGAAAGATCATCATGGCTTTATTTACCCTGGCTGAAATGAGGTTTTTCTGCCACTGCCTTCATTATGAGCCCTTAGCAAGAATCTTACCCTGTACCATCTCTTAGAACTGACCTGAATATTCCATTAAATTATGAAATCAGAACACTCACTAAGTAGTTCAGTGTCAGATAGTTAATTCCAGTGAGAGTCATGTCTTCACTGTAGCAAGCAGTAAACATACAACTGGTCTTGTGTTTCTCATCTCCTGTCTTTGGGGATGATCTATGAGTTGCTAAAGAGGAGCGTATATTGTCCCCCTGAAATAGAATAGAAGACAGCTATTGCTGAAGGTCACAAAAAGAGGTGAAGTTGATACTAGAACATGCAAGGATTAGATTCTTGATTACAGATTAAAAGTTTTGTCTTCATCAATGTAGCAAAGTCTTTTTCACTTCAAAGCAGAAACCATTCATTTTGCAAGACTGGTTATGTGTCCAGTTTATCAAACTGAACAATTTGGTAATTATTCATTCTCAACATGCTAGGAATGAATGTTCATTCTTGTTGCACTGACGTGGTAGGAATTTATGGAAAGTGTATGTGTTGAGCAGACGATAAGTATCTGGCTATTATAATTCAGATTTTGGTGAAGACTCAGTGAAATACTGTTAGAGGGATGGAGCAGAGGATTGCAATGAGCTGTAGAATGTAATACTAGGAAATTTTTGTGAAAGTTCTTAAAGTGTCTTTTTGTATGAGAGATTTCTTATCAAACTTCTATCAAGTGGACCAACATTACTGTTACAGTTCTTGATGAACCATTTAATTCCTAGTTTACATTTTGCCTGGAGAGGGCATCTTTTCTTGTTATGTTGCCATACTCCTTGGAAAACAGGATAAAGTTATGTTAAAGTGGAAATGTCAGTCTTGTGTTAAACTTCCTGTTTTCTTCCCAATTGTGTTATAAATAAGGTATTTTAAAATACTGATAACATCATTGTTGTTTTAAATAAGTGTTAAGTTGGAGGAAAGAGTTGCTTTATTTAATCCTGCTTACCTCTCTTTCCTGTTTTAATGAGATTGTTATTTCTATTTCATAATTAAAAGTTTGTGTCTTTCATTGCATTGTGATTTCAACAAGTATTTCTGGTTTTACTAATTAAGATCTTACTCTGGAGGAAACTCAAAAGCCATATATCTGTAGAGGACCCCACGATCACTTCCCAGTATTCACAGATCAGGGGATTTGCCTGAATTGGTTCTTATTTGACCCTGAATATTTCTTGTTACGAGAAAAAAATAGCTAAAACAGAGGTATCGGAGAAGGCAGAAGCAATTAAGTTTCAGCCTTTGCACATAGTATCTTACTCTTTTTTTGTGTTTTAAAGGAAAGTGTACTCCCTGTATTGTTTGCTTACAGCTTGTGATCAGGTGAAGCTGTAAACATTTCAGTGGGAAACTCTCTAAGCTAAACTGATTGCTCTTCTTGAGTCTGTCACTAAAAGGCATGCCTTGCAATCCTTTAGTCATTCTTTTTGTTCTTCATTGACTACCTCATTTCATCAATATCTTTCTGGAAGTTAAAATGGTCATACAAGCAGAAAGCTAAAGTGGAGTCTGTATGGGACAGAATGAACCGAACATAATGGGAAAATATCTGTTGCAGGATTTTACTACACTGCATGACATGGATGACACAGTCACATCCTTGACTCTTTGCTATTCCCATTATTTTCCTTCAATGCACATATTCCTTTGTATTGAGATTAAACAAAGCGCTTAAGTTACACAGATATATTCTGATAATAAATATGTTTCTGATGAAAGAAGATAAAAATTAAGCTTCATTTATTCTGCTTCAGTTAAATTTTGTTAGAGGTACTTGAATCATCATTTGTTTAATCACTGTATTAGCAGCTGATAAAGTTGGAAAATAGGAAACTGAACATATGTTCCTCTGCTATTCTGATCAGACGTGTAAAATCCCATCAGATAAAATCAGCGTCTAACCAAGCAACCACAGTGACAGCTTTATGTGAAGTTTGTTGAAAAGGAAACTTTAATTTGTTGCTAATTTAGCTTACAAACCAACACTTTTCTACAGCAGTGGCTCACCTGCTGACATTGGAACAATGCAATCTCAGAATTTGTTTCTGTTCAATGTCACACTTCTGTAGCACATATGAATAGCTTCTATCAGCTTTTAAAAGCCAAATTTACAGCCAAAGAAAATCAGGATATATCTATTATAATCAGTGTTCTTCTGATTTATACCAGTTGACCCTAAATGTAGCGGGCATGCTCTAGCATTTTATTTTGAAGCAGGACTCCCCTGTTGAATTAAATGTAGATTTCTGCTAAAGAAATCAATGGCACAGCAGACCTCCCTGACATTATTTTAAAACACAAATGATTTTTAGTTCCAAATCTGGATACCAAAATAGATTTTCTTCACATTTTCCCCACTTACTCATAGCATTAGTAGTGCTGTATTTACATAAATATGTCAGAGTGCATCTCCAGCTCAGTTTGCAAGAGTTAAACTTGAAGTTTTGTACCATGTTTTTGTTGCTTCTTGATTTCTTAATAGAAGAATATGTAAAAACACGAAATAGACTGCTCAGAGTTTTGTTCAGATGTGCTGCAATGTATTGTGTTTATTCAAATTTAAGTTTAGTCTTTGTTCTTTTCAGTTATACTTAGCAAACAGTAGAATAGTTATGTATTTACACACACTACACTTATTTTGTATGTGTGATGTAGTCTGTATAAGAAAGAAGATTGTTTCTCCTGTGCAAAATTGTTTTATTTAAAATAAAGATGTATGCTAAGAAACAGATTATTTTCTGTTAATTAACCCTAAATATGGCATTCAGTGGAGCAATGGTAAAGTCACAGCCTTTTAGATGTGGTCATTGTGTCCTTCTTAAGAGAAACATTTGAAAAATGAATATTGATGTAGTCTTTTGTATGTGGAACTACTTTGAATCCATTGAATTTACAGCAGAGAAACTGCTCCAGATATTGAATTTATGACCAAAATGAAATAAGGCAGCTAGTGATGTTTTTCTTTCTCATGGATTGGTTTGATTCTGTCTAAACCAAGCAGAATCAACTAATGTATGTCATTTGTTAGGAACAAACCAGATAGATAGGATTTCATGTTTCAAAACCAGTTCTGAAATCTTGTATCAACTTCTTCATATGTTGGGTGGACTTATTTAAATTCACACTGATTTAATCAAATTGCAAATTCTAAAGGATCTTCCACACTTCTCATTGTGAGTTTGTTGTACTTAATACAATGCAGAAATTCTCTTGCATTCTGATAATTCACTTATTTTGAATTGAGAAGCAATTCATTATATTAAACAGTAGAAAAATACCCAGGGATTTTTGTAAATTGTAGGCAAATTGGAAAATTGTAAGCAGATAATTCAGTCTCTGAACTGGTCTTTTCCCCATGTAAAACTGAGCCCTACAATAGTTTAAAGCACAAAAGTGGTATTAAAAAGAAAAACCCAACCAACACAAAACCCACATTTTTTTTTGCTAGAATTATACCATAAAAGCCAGTGAGAGAAAAACACTTAAAATAGGCAGAGCTTGTACATAACATTAAGGTTAATTTAATTTCCACACTCTGTTAAAAGGTGTATTTTGAGTATCATAACAAAATATGGTAAAAAATGACATTTTCTGCAAAACTGTTTTAGTTTCTAAAATACCTAACATGACTTTTATACAGTGAAAATTTTTCATTGACTTATGTATGTTAAAAGTGCATGTTCATGTACTTTTTTTTTTTTTTGCAACTATTGTATTAGTCAAAGAAGACAATACTGCACTATCCATTAACTATATCTCAGGCATACATATTTCAGTGCAAATGCAAAATTCCAAGCTAAGTACGTGCCACTTACCTGATGCATTGTCTATATCCTGGAACACATTCTAGAATTAAGTGGTGCAAGGGAAACTGAGGACAACAGAAATTTAATTTAAAGCTATCCAGTGATGAATGAATTTTAAGCCTGTTATTTGGGAGAAGAGAAAATTTAAAAGGATCTCAGAGAAGAAAATTTTTTAAAGAGATTTGTTGCAGGGAGAAAGAGCACCTTATGCAACAGAGGAAAAGTGGTACAGGATGACAGTAGTTCCAGCTGTGGGGAAATGAGGTTTTGGAACACACAATTTAGGAAGAGGTCAGAGAGATACAGCCAGATACTGTGAAGAGAAAGCTAGAAAAGAACAAAAGCAAAGTCCATGGGATGAGATTTATATCCATGTCAATATAGAGAAGCACAAGAAAAATCTGCATGAATTCTGAATTTGATGAGACAAGAATATCATTGCATTATAGACAAAGGTACTTGCGGAGCTTAGAGACTACTGTGATGCTTCACCTTTTTCTGGCTATGCTGTCATCTGGATAGTCATTGCTAGAGGAGAAGAGCCAATTAAGAAAATTGGATCAACCAAAAGAAGTCATAAATTAGGGTGTGATTTCATCTTTTTATTATTATTTTTATTTTTAATATTTTTATTATTTTTATTATTTTTATTTTTAATATTTTTATTATTTTTATTTTTAATATTATTATTATTTTCCCCACTGCAAAATAAACCAGAACAATACATTTTGTTAAATAATACAAAGGTAATATTTTCCCTCTGTACAGAATATTCTGTTATTTATTTTGCTAATGTTTATAGTTATGGGAGATAATGCAAAAAGTGAGTAACAAAATTTGAGCTAGAAAAGCCAGCAGTTTTGTGAGGCTTTCAATATTTGAGATACGTTTTAACATCTGCCGAACAGGAGACAGTGATTGAAAGCACTTTGTAAGTTGATGTTTGCTTTGCTGTTTATTGATTCCCAGAATCACAAATTAACAGTTCCTAGAAGAGGAAACTCTCTTGAGGAGTTCAGCTGGGACAATGGATGGAAAAGGAACAAGTGCTGGCTGAAGCTCCATTTACTAGAGATGAATACCAGAAGATACTGCTTTACTTTCAGAAAACAGTATTTATTCCAGTCTCAGAATAGGGCTGTTACTAGGCATTTCCTTTAAGCCTTATATGAAATAGCTTGGGTGCATCAAAACCTTATGTTTGTATTGCATGACTGCCCAGTGTTAAAAAAGCAGCTCACTAGATGGCTTTTTTGGCTGCTACAAAATATAGCATTAACAGAGCTGACACCTAAATGGTATTCAGCACCCTCCTGTGTGTCTTTGGCTGTATATGCATTTTCATACTGCTTTAATCATGGAGCCTTAGAGAGGAATTGTTAGTCTAATTAGCTCTCTATACTTGTATAGTCTGATTAATGCCTACCAGGGCAGGTTGTTGTGTTGTAGTAAAGAAAGATCTTCGTGCTCTGGTCTCAATTGTGGTTTTTATAGTGTTCCCTAGCTAGCAATAAAATGGCCAACTGCTGAACAGTTATGTTAACCGTTGTTACTCATTAATGCTGCTTCAGCTTGAAGGGATGGAGTTGTGGCAAGCTCCTTTTGTGTCTGGGTCTTCCTTCGGGGTTACCTTAGATGAAGTCAGGTTGACGAAGCGGTTTGCCTTAGTCGATGAGGAATGGGTTAGAGATCAGTTGAGCAATCTGGACATCCATAAATCCATGGGTGCAGATGGGATGCACCCGTGGGTGCTGAGGGAACTGGCGGAAGTCATTGCTAGACCACTCGCCATCATCTTTACCAAGTCTTGGGAAACGGGAGAGGTGCCTGTGGACTGGAGGAAAGCAAATGTCACTCCGGTCTTCAAAAAGGGCAAGAAGGAGGACCCGGGTAACTATAGACCGGTCAGCCTCACCTCCATCCCTGGGAAAGTGATGGAACACCTTATCCTTGGTGCCATCTTAAGGCATATCAAGGATAAGAGGGTTATGAGGGGCAGTCAGCATGGCTTCACCAGGGGGAAATCATGTTTGACCAATCTCTTAGCCTTTTATGAGGAAATAACACGGTGGATGGATGATGGCAGAGCGGTGGATGTGGTCTACCTTGACTTCAGCAAAGCATTTGACACAGTCTCCCACAGCATCCTCACGGCTAAATTGAGGAAGTGTGGACTGGATGATCAGGTAGTGAGGTGGACTGCGAACTGGCTGAAGGAGAGAAGCCAGAGAGTTGCAGTCTATGGGGCTGAGTCTAGTTGGAGGCCTGTAACTAGTGGAGTGCCTTAAGGGTCAGTACTGGGACCGGTATTATTTATTATATTCATCAACGATTTAGATGAGGGAATTGAGTGTACTATCAGCAAGTTTGCTGATGACACTAAGCTGGGAGGAGTGGCTGACACACCAGAAGGCTGTGCTGCCATCCAGCGAGACCTGGACAGGCTGGAGAGTTGGGCAGGGAGTAACTTGATGAAATATAACAAGGGAAAGTGTAGAGTCCTGCATCTGGGCAGGAACAACCCCAGGTTCCAGTATAGGTTGGGGAACGACCTGTTAGAGAGCAGTGTAGGGGAGAGGGACCTGGGGGTCCTAGTGGACGACAGGATGACCATGAGCCAACACTGTGCCCTTGTGGCTAAGAAGGCCAATGGCATCCTGGGGTGTATTAGAAGGGCGGTGGTTAGTAGGTCGAGAGAGGTCCTCCTTCCCCTCTACTCTGCCCTGGTGAGACCCCATCTGGAATATTGTGTCCAGTTCTGGGCCCCTCAGTTCAAGAAGGACAGGGAGCTGCTGGAGAGAGTCCAGCGCAGGGCAACTAAGATGATTAAGGGAGTGGAACATCTCCCTTATGAGGAAAGACTGAGGGAGCTGGGTCTCTATAGTTTGGAGAAGAGGAGACTGAGGGGTGACCTTATAAGTGTCTATAAATATATAAAGGGGGAGTGTCACGAGGACGGAGCCAGGCTCTACTCAGTGGCAAACAATGATAGGACAAGGGGTAATGGGTACAAACTGGAACACAAGAGGTTCCACTTAAACTTGAGAAGAAACTTCTTCTCAGTGAGGGTGACGGAACACTGGAACAGGCTGCCCAGGGAGGTTGTGGAGTCTCCTTCCCTGGAGACATTCAAAACCCGCCTGGACGCATTCCTGTGTAACATTATCTAGGTGTTCCTGCTCCGGCAGGGGGATTGGACTAGATGATCTTTTGAGGTCCCTTCCAATCTCTAGCATACTGTGATACTGTGATACTGTGATACAGGAAGGTCTGTAAGTTGCGGTGGGTTCTCAGCTATGAGAGGTGCTGTTAGACATGGGTTGAGGATGCTGAAGATGCAACATTACTATAGGCAACAGTTTTCCTAATACTGTAAAGTGAGAGCTGCTCCTTGGTGAACACTCCTCGATGCGAGGTTGACAAGTATATTATTCTATAGTTACCTTGGAAGCTGTATCTAATGTATAGCTCTTTCTGTAGGAAGGTACAGGTAAAGGCCATGGGAACACCAAAGGGTTTTGAAAGTCTGACCAGAAAACAAGCAAAGTTTTTTGAAGCTTTTGCATTGCCTTTGCTCTCTTTCTTTGAAACCTGTATGGTTAAATGGTACAGATGCTGTGTAAAAGTTACAGGAAAAGTATAATGTCAGGCATCACCAAACCCCTGCTAATAGACTGCTTCTTAAGAAAATTGCTGCAACTGCAACATTTACATCACTGTGTATCTCAGGTGTTAGTCAGGCTTGAAGAAAGGGGTGAGAATGTTTCCTGATGTGTAACATATCTTTTGTCATTTGATTCCTGACCTATCTGTGGATGTAAAATCATTTAAAGCTATTAGTCTAGGCTTTTTCTTACTATGTCCATTATTTAGGACCTTCTAGGGTGAGCAGGGCAAAGAACATGCTTAATGGACCTTTGTGTGGATCATTTTGTCATCTTCTTGGAGGGTAGGTCTGTACAGAATTTCTTGTACCTATATTTTGCCTTTGAAGTTTTAAAAAGTCTTCAATTATCTGGTGAATGTATAAGCGATTGCCAGGATTTCAAAGATTAACTGCCCGGATACACTGTCTTTTAGAAGAAATACTTTGCCTCAGCAAGTGTTGCAGTTCAGGCAATTAATTTAATTTAAATATCTCTAAAACACTGAGCTAGCTGTATTTTATCTAATACAAATGTAGGAGGCTTTAAAGACTGGCCAGTGGAGCAATCTCATTTTCATAGAATACTTTCAATTCTCTTTCTACTTAGCACTGTCTGTTTTAGGATTGCAGCCCTGGGAACTGTACTTAGCAAACTACTGAATGGGGTAATGGCTGCATTCAAGTAATACAAGATGCATTCCAGCAATCTTAATGTGTGAAGGTTTTTTTTTTAAGCTACAGGATAGGATTTGCTTCTTGTTCTCAAGCATTTCAAGTAATTTCTTTGTTAGCTTTGGAGATTTTCTCCTGATCTGTGGATGAGGTTGCAGATCTGATACAGTATCTCAAGTAGCTGTGCTGCATGTGTAGCTATTACGGAATCTAGTCCTGCGCTTCCAAACCCCAGTTATTGGATATCTTTCTTCAGAAGCCTACAGGCACTAGAGCAATGTCCAACTTCAGCTGAGTGGACTTCTTTATGAAAGAGGGAGAGTGAAATCAGTCATTTTCTTTTAAATTACTTGCATTCCCTTCTTTTAACTTGGCTCTACTCTATTTTATAGGTCTGAATGGTACGTGCTTATGCTTTCTGTGCCAGAATATAAGGGGTTTTAATGAGTTTGTTTGGAATAGCTGTTCTAGAATCCAAGGTTCAGGTTTGAGAAGTGCCTCAAAACCTGGCTCTTGGCACTATCTAGTAGCCAAGCGTCAGAAGACTATGTACAGCTCCTTAAACACTGTTTTGCTCCTCAACACCAAGATTTACTGTAAATGGTGCTTTTTTTTCCCTTCTGGATGATCATATTTTTATAAATCTGCTTTCTAAGCTATTTATATTAAAGTTGTTCTTGAAATCCAAAAAAAAAAAACCAAACCCAAACAACAAACCCAACAAACAAACAAAAAACCCCACAAATCCCAATGTATTTAGGTATTTTGAAAGGAAATCTACCTTGGAATTAAATTGAATTGTTTTCATTAACTTAAAGTTTTCTTAAGAAGCAGGAGTAGAGGAAATATACCCTCATGAACAGATATATACTTGTATCTGCTCTTTATACTGAGCTAGAGAAATAAGATTTTTAGTTGCTGTAAGCCTTGTGTTATAGACCACCTTTTTTATTACTACAGATTTTCTTGCGCTGAGAAAATAACCCAATGTTTTTATATTGAGAAGTAGAATAATTTGAAGGCTTGAAAAACATCTGGACAGTTAAGGGTCAATTTTGCTCAATAAAATGAAGTATTTATGGAGAAAAAAATTGATGGAAATCATAGGGGTTTTTGGTTTTGTATTTAATCGCACATAGGCATAAAGACCTTAAAGACCTTAAGTTAATGGGAAATGCACTAGGGAAGCTGGGGAGAGTACAGCTTCTCAGATTGTTCCCTGTTGCACCTCTGTCTACAAGCTGTGTCAACAGCACCCTCTGTATCCTTCCTTTCAGTCCTTTACTTAATATGTTTCAACAGTGTTGTCCCATAGATTAAACAAACAAACCCCCACTCTCTTCTATTTCAAGTCGGTTTATCTATTTGCTGTGAATGAAGAGAGCTTTGGTAGAAAGCAGAACTACTGGCTAACATATGTGACAGAGGGTGGGAGGAAGCTTTTAGAAGTGGATCTTTATGTCTGCTTACAAAAGAAGCATATCCAATACTGTGTGATAGTGATTAACAGGGTCAAAGCTGACAACTGAATTTTCAGTGAGAGGATGATGACTTGTGCTTTTAGCCTCATGTTACAGTACATTCAAGATATGCAAAGTCTGTCTCATGTTCTTTGGTTCAGGTCTAGGAGAATACTGACTTGCCAGACTTAGAGGGGACTCACCTAACTACAAGATACCTGCTCATACATTAGTGTAAGGCTAGTTAAAAAGCTAGTGAATGAAAATTCATTTGGTCAGGCGTATCTATCAGATGAAAGAGCTGGATGGTGAGAATTCTTTGATCTGCGGGTAAAGGTAGAGCTGTGTAGTTGTGTGCAGAAGTGAATATACAAGCAACTGGCAAACGAGAAATTGATTAGATAGTGTAATGCTACAGTTGATTAAAATTTTGATCTCTTCCTGCGTGTACAAGCTGTTGACTGTACTAAAGGGGTATGCTTTTGTTAGTGAGCCAATATGGAGACTGATAACAAAGCTAATGGGAAGAGGCCAACTGATAAAATGGTACAGAAACAGGCCATTATATGTCTATAGTTTCCTTTCAAAGGTGAGTTAGTCACCAACGCAACTGTTTTCTAAAACTATAAAGCAGCTTTTCCCTACTAAAAATGCCCAAAACAGTGCATTTATGGTCTTCCTCACTACCTCCTCGTTTAATTTGGCAGCATCTTCTAGTCAGTACACTTTAAACTTAAATATCTACAGCAAAAATAATCATGCTAATAAAGGGACCAGTTAGTAGTTACATGCTCATTTATAGACGTTTTGTACTACTTTTTTTTCAGAACAACATTGACATTTTCTGCTGTTCTGCAGCAATATATTTTATGGAATAATTGCTTGGGGCAGAATGAAATTAACTGTTCAAATATTTGATTTTGTTTTCTTGTACAGCCTTGTATTCTTTCCCATCATGAATTCCTAAAGGACAGAATTGTTTTTCCTCCAAGATTATAAAAGTGGAATGCAGGGATTCATTTTCCTAGTACCATTTTACAGGCTAGAGGAAGAGAGTAGCTGAGAATGTCAACCCTCATGCCCTTGATGTTAAGAGAAGGAATTGTTTTACAAAGGGCAGGAAGATTTGACACTAACATTATTTGTCAAAGGGTAAAAGTTTATTTTATTTACTATACCTACTATTATCTGCTGTTACTTCAAAACTAGCATGCTATTTTGTAGTCTATAAGAAAAGAACAAAAAGGACCATATTCTGCAAATTGTGTAAATTGAAGCTAGCAGGGAAGTTTCTGATGGTAATGAGCCATCAAAATACATGCCAATAAGAGACAGAGGCAGCCCCTTGATATGTGGGGAGAACCTTGAAACCACTGCCATGCTTTGTAAAGCAGGATTTAAATCTTTTTTTCCACTACTTTTGCCAAGTGGATGAGTTGATGAAACAATGGGATGATATAGGGTATTTTGGCAGCTAGAGATACCCTCCTGTTTCCTTCTCTGGTCAGCTCTTTCTTTGTGGATGTGGTCTAGTGCTATGCCTGTATTCTCTGAGATTTCTGTCCCTTGCTAGAGCTGTCCAAGCCCCAGAGTTGAAAGTAGAGAAACAGGAGTGTGGTCTGAATACACATTGAGACTTAAAGGAATCAAACCTGGAGAGACCATGCCAAAAACTCTTTAGGGCCCACAGCTGGCTCTTGATACTGAGGAGGGTTTTGTGTGTGCTCAAGCCTGACTTTATGACTCCTTTTGAGCTTCTGTTCTTATTTCTTTGACTTAGTTTCTGCTTCATAATCCTTAAGTTTCTCTCTCATCCTTCTGATTCGCACCAGTTTATTCTTAAAGTTCTGTCCTCCTGTTTCTTTAAACCATTATTCACAGTGTTTATGGACTAGAAGGAAAGTTGTAATGCCTTCTGAGACATTTTTGAAAACTGCATTGAATATTTATTGTATCCAGTTGATAATATTTCAAGGGAAAAGTGGCCTTGGTGTTAGGCAGGAATTTTCCTGTACGTGTGACCTTGATAGTAACAGAATCAGTAAGATGATGCTATAATAATGTGTTCTTAACACATAAAAGATCTTGTTTCTGAGCTTGTTTCAGAACAAACTTTTTTGTTTGTGATGAACTCAGGATGTAGTATACACTGCTGAATAAAATCATGTGTGCCCTGTGCCTCTCTGCAGAAGAAATATACCTCAAAAGTCTCTTTTGTTTTACATTCTTTGGTATTTGCCAAAACATCCTTCCTTTTTGCACAGAATTTTCCCTCAGAATAAAAACAAGCATGTTAGATAGCAGTTACAAAGTCAGCCTTCAATAGCCCTCCTTTTATGTTTCAGAGAGCTGGAGGAGTAGAATGGTCTGTTAATTCACTTTCAACCATTCCTTGAAGGGTGGTCAGTGGTAAAGCTTCCTGAGCAGGGCGATCCATTTTTGTGTGTATTGAAGTGTTGCTGTCTCAGTCTCCTTGGAGATATTTGGGTGAGAGCTTTCCTTTTTGCTCCTTCTTTGCGAGCATTGCCTCTTTCTGGAAGAGCGGTGCTGTGGATGGGTGACTTGTTGCCTATATAGAGCATTAGAAGTATTTTGGTAAATGCTCCATGACAAATACATCTCTTGCAGTTCTCATCACAGTTATTGAGATACTTAGCTCTATTCCATGTGTAGCAAGCTGGTTTTGAATTCTGCAATTCTGTAATAATGCACACTACTGCTGCTAAGATCAAAAGAATTTTGCTTTTGGGGAGTATTTTCTGTAGCCACCAACCATGAGTCTTCGGTCAGCTTACTAGGTATCAGAAACACTTGAAAAAGCAAGTATTAGCTGATAAGTGTAAGCTATCAGTGAAGAACAGCCACAAAGGAAAGAAAGGTGTTAAGCAAAGATGGACTCTAATGTGCTACTCACAATAATATAAGACTATATTAAACTCAAGTTCAAGTGAACAATGTTGTGTCAAAAGCAGCTGTCAAGTTTATAGAAAATAGAGTTATGAAACTATCATTTACACCTTCTTAATGCATAACTTACAGAAAAGCTTACAATGGAAAAGCATGATAACTAATTGACACCTTAGAGGTTGGGATTTCTTGTTTTTCTTCAGTTTTGTAGAATCTATTAAATCCATAAATGTTTGCTTTTTATTGTGTGACCTGAGATAGGAATTAACACAAGATACTTTATTCCTTTGGTTATTTATTAGGTGGTTTTATATCAATCTTTTAACCTGGTCCTTAACATCCGAATTGGGTCTGTTTCCTAGGTCTTAATGACATCTGATAAATTGTTGTGTGTTACATAAATGCAGCAAGCTGGTGTGTTTTTTAACTCTCTAAATTAACATATATAACAAAAGATAAGTATCTTTCAGTCTTGACTGGAGTCCTAGTATGCAACACTGCCACAAAACTAGGATAGAGAAAAGGTCTCTTTTTCTTAAAAACAGAAAGGGCCTGGTTTTTAGAACTTCATATGCTCCTAGGTGCATGCAATTCTCAAAAGTACACAAGTAATTATGGTAAGTAAATACACAATGAACTGTTAGGTATGCAAATATACATCTGTACCTGTGACTGAGGGGAGTGCATGCCAAACATCTTCAGTATTACTTTAAAGATATTAGGGCTTTACAGAAGATCTTATCAGGTAACAAGTTTTTTTCTGTGTGCCTGAAGAACTGTGGAGAGCATGTGTATTTTGTAAAAGAGTTCAGGCTGGGGAAAGAGAGCTATCACTTTTTGCAATTGGTGATGAGAATGCATAACATGACTCATGTTTACGCATTCAGGCAGTGGTCCTTGGGTTACCAGTCATAGAAAAACTGGACAAGCAAGATGTGGCTTTGACCACAGATTCATGGGAACATCACAAACTCTTCACTCAAAATTTGTTAAATATTTAATAAACATCAGGAGATTTTCAAGCGGAGCCTACATTGTTAATTATAAACGAGATATTTGCATATTTTACATCATCTCTATTCAATGTTTTTTTTTCCTGCAAAATTATATGAGAACACATGACTATTTAGAGTTAGAACATGGAATAACTGGTGTAAGTTAGCTTAAAAAATTGTACATCTGAGTGTTTATGCCGAAGAGATTTCAAGTGATCCAAACACAAGAATACAGAAAAATATTCCGTAAACTTCTTGTGTTTATAGGTATTCACATTTGGTTGAATCATTAACATATTATTTTAGAAGTGTGCTTCACGCTCCACCAACGGATTTTCACCTACAAGTTCCAACAAACTTGAATTTAGTTTTGGAAAAAATCTTTGTCCAATAGAAAGTTGACCATTTTTCTTAAAAAAAAAGAAAACCCCCAAAACATCAACAAACTAATTACGTTTAAATCCCAACAAAAATTTAAAACTGTGAAGTAATAATGGATAAATGCTGAATTAAAAACATTGTTAACGTAGCAAACCACTTAACAGTTCTAATGACAAAATACAATTTTCGCATATTTACCAGATTCTGAATAACATCACTATTGGATAAGTTTATGAAAGCTGTATCTAGGACCACAAAGATCTTGTTGAAATGAACTGGAGTGAAAAGGAGATTGAAACAAAGCTGTGCAATAAAAAAGAGGGAAACAAACCACTCTTTCATTCTGAATTTTCAAAAGAAACACAATGTAATTTTGTGAAATGTCTGTAGTTTGATATTAAAAGAAAACAATATTATTGAATTCTGTTTTAGTTGTGAGTTTTTTGGTATTATTATTATTACTACTATTATCATTATATTACTGTGCTTTAGATAAGGCCGGTAAGGAAACAGCGGTTTACAACTGGTTTATAGAAACATACTTGCTTTACCCTGTTAAATCCAATTGTAAAATCTAAACGTGTTGATGCAAAAAAAAAAAAAAAATCATTTAGTGAAAAAAGAAAAAAAAAGGTATTATTTTCTATTACCTTTCTAGATTCTTTATTTCTGATGGAAATAATTTGTTTTCCCCAGTAAGTGTCAGGAGTCATCAATGTACTTGGAATGGGGTTCATTCTAGGACTAAAATGAATGGTGCTCTCAAATGAGAGACTGTTCAGAGGTGTGAGAAAAACAAATAATTTTAATGCTATTGAGAACAGGGCCTGACTAATCAGCGTGTTGTTTGTGGATCCTTGCTGTTTGGAGGACTGAATAGCATAATTTAATGAAATATTTGCACTACAATGGCTGTGAATTTGGGGAAATGGAATTTGGATTAAGCCAGGATTATTTTTGATCTTATCCCTCTCTGTTTGTGTTTTATTTTTATTTTTTTGGTGAATGTGAGCAGTGCTGATGTATGTGCATAAAGAAAATGGTTCCTTTTCTCTGAAGTGTTAATAACATTGTCAGGGATTTATCTAAGTAAACACACAGCAGAATGATTAAGTTGGGGTGAAGCTGAATGCATGAGATAGATAGAAATTAATTTCAGCATTGTTTATAATCTGTACACTACACAAAATACAGAATGCTTGGCACAGAGGGCAAGTCCTGAGTTATGTAAAAAATGTCAAAATGAGATATGAGAAATTAGTTGTTATGTAATGAGTTTTGGAAAGAAGCCCTGGTTTGAATCAGTAAAATCATTAGCAAAGACATTTCCTTACACTGGGATGATGTAGTCATAAAGTTTGAAGGATGGTGTTTCCAGTGCTTCACAAAGTGATGAAGAATCTGTATGACGTTGTGGCTAAGGGTGAAATGTAATCTGCTAGAGGTGCGTCCTATATGTGGCTCTGGAAAGCTCTCCATCTTCACCAGCACCTCTGGGCACTACCAATGCGTACTTGTGAAAATGAAGGAAGGTGAGAAGGAAAAGTATTCGTGAAGATGGTATGTTGGTGCAGTTACATATTAATTCAATAATATGTCTTCTAATTACAACCTAATCAAATTTTCCCAAGACCAATGCATAAACCCCTTTGACATTAGAAATCTGAACTCACGTCTACTGTCAGTGGGTAGGAAAGAACTTAAAGCAGGCAAGAATTAGTATGCTTTTCATGTGGGAAAGCAAAAGCAGAAATGTTTCAATTAATAGAGGTAAAGCCATACAAAGACCCATAAATCCTGAATCTCTCCTCTGGAGCAAACAAGTAAACAAACAAGCCAGGCTGTGTTTGTGGCAGCAAAGAGGTTCCCTAGAAAGGACATACAGAAGCTTCTAAAGTTCAGACTCAACTTGAAAAAACCTCTGATAATGTAACCTGATTAAATACATAGTAATTTCCTGTTTTATTAAATAACTAATTAATGTTTGAAACTTTAGCACATGTTGTATGGCTAATATAGGAATCCTTTTTGTATATAAGATAGCTACAACGGGTTTGATACGGCTTATCATTTAAGAGAAAATAGGTATATACAATGTAAGGATCTATTTTTAGTTTTATGTTTACACCATTTATTTAAAAACACACAGCAAAAGACAATTTACAAAAACAGAGGAGAAAAGTTAAATTACTTCTTCAAGGAGGCATCACCCTGTATTTATAGTTTGGTAAACACAACATTAATCAGCTGGAAAATGTTCAGCAAAATATAAAACCGTTATGGGCTCTAGTTCAGAGAAATATATGTAGCAAAATATATCTAGCTCTCTACTTCAAAAGGCAGTGCAAAGCTGCAGAACCTGTGGGAAAATCAATTTTCTCTGCCATCAGTGTCTTGAACAAAATTTTGCAGTGCACCATCTAGGCTTTTTTTTTATTTTATTTTTAATTTAGTTGATTTACTTCTGCTTCTTTATTTAGTATCTGGGCTGCAAAAACATCCAGGTCGATCCTTCAAGTACTGTTGAAATATTTGTTTGAAAATGAAAAATAAAAGCTGAAAGAAGCTGCATGAAGTGCACATTCCTTCCTCCATTTTGCCTTCATACATTTACAGCTGAAGCCTGCTTTCCACTAAAAATCAAGAAGCAGCGATGTGAAAATCTCTGCAGACTCCAAATGGCCCCAGTAAGGTGGCTCATTGGGTAACCCTGAAGGACATAGCATGTGCTTCTGTCTTTTTGAAGAGAGGTGACTAATTCCCCAGCCTGTATGCTGTTCTTTGTGCCAAAAGGTAATTATCAGACAGCTGCAATTTGATCAAACCTTCATTGAAAGCTATAGACAGAACCTGCCCACACACATCTGAGAGCAGCGACAAAATGTCTCACCAATACAATTTTCAAGGGTCCCTGTTCTGTGGCAGGATGACTTTTTATGAATCATCCCTGGAGAATAAGCATGTTCTATTCCCTTCTTTGAAGTGCCGCCCAGGGACTTCAAAGAAAAACTTATACAAAATACATTCTCTTAAAAAAACGCTTTGTTTATAAATCCCAGTTACCATTACTAAAGCAATTTTAGATTAACTTTTTAGATTACAATAGATTTAATTTTAGATTATATTACTCTTTCTTTGACTGTCTTTTGTCTGAACCTTTACGAAGGTGCTTTCCTTATGTGAACTTCGCTCCTTAAGTAAAAAGTCTGGATATTGTATATAATCCATCTATATTTCACGTGACGATACTTTCTTATTTGGATCTTTTCAATTGAGTGCCTTTCCCATCACTGCTGGAGCTTACTGTTTTGAGGAAAGAGGAATGTATTTCAGTAAGCAGTGTGGCTTTACTGGTTTGCAAACATTGTTCAATCTTGTGAAGCAAGATCAGGCTCTCTAATGTAAAATTCATTGCTGCTAACACTTGGAGATTCAATTATAATCTTTCTCTTCCAAGACATATCTTTTGAAAAGTGTTGTGGAAAAGTAAACTGATGAAAGTTTGAAAGAATGGTGAATTACCATTTTACAGCTTTCAGTATATTCTGTAGCTCCGCTTTTTTTGCCTGCCTCTCCTGATTTGTGTTTAACTGAATGGTAGTCAGGTCATTTGACTGTCGACATGTGCGTAAGACACGATGCATATAAAACAATGTTTCAATTATAAAGGTGACAATTTAGATTCACAGGTAGCTTTAGAGATTTTGAGATGAAAATGTGATGATCAGTAATGCTAACATTGAGGTAAAAATCTTACATTCACCCTTTTGCTTGAGTTCGAAGTAGGTACAGTACGGCACTTGGGACAAACGCCAGAAAGAAAACACAGTAAGAAGAAGAACCCTTAGGGTTCACCTTACATTAGAGGAACAGTGGTTTTGATCTGGCAGTAAACTCTCTGCATCCTTAAGTCTCACCTCCTCTTTTTTGGCAGAGATTTGCAGGGGCAGTAGTGAGGGCTTCCTGCTGTGCACATGCATGAACTCCAGGTACTGGAGAAGAGCAACAGGGGCTTCTGGCTGTGGGTGTCCTGGTTGGATGCCAGGATGCTTTATCTAGAAGTGATTAACAGCTCCGTATGGCAGAGAAATCCCTCCTAGTTGGAGGGAATCAACTGATGAGCTAAGGTCTGAACCTGCTGTCTAGAAGGCCTGCTACTTACCATTCCCTTGCCTCTCTTTGGGACTCTTGGGATGTGATCTGCTGTTAGTCCCTTAAGTACTGCATACACGGTTTAAGGGCAGTTTGAACAGCAACCAGCTGGGATTGTAAGAGTCCTAATGATGCAGGCACAGGCAGCACCTTAAGGAATAGTAGAAAACACAGAGGCTGTTAATGTAAAAAAAACTCCTTCTTTCTGTCTTATGTATTTTGGCAATGACTTTGGCACTGAAAATAACTGAAATAATGCCACTGAAATGTCCATTGACACAAGATAGAGCTGTGTCTACACTTGAGGTTTTGTCAGTATGGAAATGTCAGAAAACATTATATTCAGAGCACAAATTGCAAGTATAGAACTGACAAAGTAAATTTTGAACCGTGTAGTCAAGTGTAATGCTTGAAACATATTCCAAATTGGCAAGTTGCAACCAATCATGGAACAGAAACAGTGCTCCAAAAAACTGACAGAGCCAATGTTGAAATCTGAATAATTGCGACTACATTTTCATAGTAATTTAAATGGAAGAAGCATTGGCAGAAATTCATGAATAATTTACATGTAAGAATTTAGCAATCTGTGGTGAATAGAAAAATAAATGGCAAATCCAATAAATAAATGATTCTTCTGAATTATTTGCTCTGCTCTGATGTTTGTTAAGAAGTGTCTTTTTTGAGCTTTCTTAAAATGCTGGATTTGAGCTCCTCTTTCTCAGGTAAATGTCTTAAAGGAATAGCAGAAATGCACACATCTGCAGTGGGGAAAACCCCAGCTACAAAGACTACAGATTTATAACATAGGCTATTTTATGAGGGGTGCATGTTAAAAAGACCTTATTCACCCTGCAGCAGCTGTGACTGCAAAATCTATAGCCTTAATAAGAAAGGTTAGCTCATATATATAATGATGAGTTGTACACTGCAAGACTTTTTAATTAATTATGTATAAAGTTTTAAGATATACAGAGGAGGTAACATCTGAAAAGATGAATTCCAAATTCCCTTCTGTGCCTATGGGAATGTGATGCTATTTAATAAGTGAGAAATTAATTAGCACAGCACCAGTATTTATTTCCACATAGAATAGATATTGGGTCCATGTAAAAAAAGTAACAGAAAAATTGTTTATCATCTGGTTTGCCTCACACAGTACTTCAAACAAAATAAAGAACACAACATAGTTTTAGTAGTTGGAAGATGGTGGGGCTTTAATGGAGCATGAGTGGTTTTGTAAATCTATTTAATCTCTGTTTATCTAAAACTACTGAAGTTCTGTTTCTGATGTTACTCTCAACTAGTATTATTTTGGTATACATTAGTTTATTGGGGTAACTGCTCACAATGCACCTTACAGACCTGTGAAAGCAATTTTTAATATATCTTTTTTAAACTTATTTTGAAAATCTGAGTTTTCTTTTTTGGTGTGTGTGTTGTTGGGGTTTTTTTTGGGGTTTTGGGAGGTTTGGTTTCTTTTTTTTTTCTTTTTTTTTTTTGGTCGGTTGGTTTTGTTTTCCCTTGCTTAAATTAAAAATAAAAATCTTCTTAATATACTGATATTATTTTGTTTGACTTTCACTGAAAGATCGTGTTTGGAATAAAATAATCAAGGGTTACCTTTACCAAAGTATTGTGCTGATGTTACCTTTCCCTGTGAGCTCAGCAACAGAAGCACTCATTTTGGATGCAGTATTTCTGTAGCTTAGAATCAAGCACTCTCCATGAATGAAATCGTCACCTGCCCTATGGCCAAGGTACTAAAGAATTCACTGAAGAGGCCAGTAACACTTTCCCTTTCAATATGTGAAATCATATTCAAATTATCCCAGTGTGATTAGATTCACATTACGGACTCTAATATCTGGTTCTTCATTTTCCTGCTTATGTTATTCTATATTGTATCATTTGTATGAATTGGAGAAGAGCTGGTGTCTACCTGTTAAGAGGCTGTTCCATGTTATATAAATAATGCCTAGCTGGGAATGGTAATAGAGCTATGGTATTTGAAGCTTCTTTGGTGTGTTTTTTTCCGTTCCTAATAAAAAATAAATGCACTAGTTCAAGTTTCCAAATGTTAGTGTCTAATTATTGTCTATATTTAATATTTGGATGCTCATGTTGGTACTACTGAATTTTAAATATATAATCCTAAATGCTAATTTGAACATCCCTGTCTAACATTTTCAACACTTTATATATGGGCTTGACCTTGAGATGCACATTCTCAGGTATTTTCTGTATCTGTGCCTGATTTCTGTAGACCATAGTATGCATTTTGAACAAATGAATTTTCAATACTAGTAGCCAAAACCCATTTCAGTGCAAATAAAAAAACCTGATGGCTTCTGTACAAGGAGAAAATGAAGTAAATTTAACAATCCTCTGCCTATGGAAAGCTTTGCTGTTTCTGAGTGTCTTTGCACCACTGCCTAATGTCAAATGGTGCTCTCAGGTGGTAGTTGCCTTTCTCAGCCTATGCTAAGTGCCAGTTGACTGTCCTTGTAGTTCCAGATTTCTTCCCAAGCAAGCATTGATGCTTGTGTGAAAATTCCTGCTGTTCTTCTGGGGTGTGTGTAACTTCAAGTAGTGTGCTGATTCGACCATTATGTATGAGCACTGCCCTACAGACGTGTGTCCAGTTGACAGGTCCCTGCACTGAAGACAGCCACCTTAGTTCTTGCTCAAATGAGCAATTTACAGTTACGGAACCTGGAACTCCTAACATGTTAAGATGGGATAAAAGCTGGTTTATTTTCCACAACTATAAAGGAAGGAATTCTAGGTAGTTAAAAAAAAGAGAGAGAAATGTAGAATTTCCTCCTGGAACAGCAAGTGAATGCCATGGTAAAATAGTGTTGAATTCTTTGGTGGTTTGAAAAGCTGGAGGAGGAATGTAGAATTGCTAAACAACTCTGGAAAGGTAACCAAGTTCAGCAGTATAATTTACTGTTAGTTACTGTATAGAAGCCTTGTGTGGAAAGGTAGTGTCAGCAGAAGAGCTGATGGAAGGCAGGCCTGTAAGTTGTAAATCATGGTATGAGAAACACTTTCTTAGAGAATGGAGCACATTCATCCTTGTGCATGTTCAGCCACGTGCTCTCAAGATGTGAGCCATGAGGAGTAGCCTAGAGACAGTATACAAACAGTATAAAGGCTTGTTCTGCAAAGACAGGCAGATATGTGGGTGAAGGTAGAGAATCTGTGTTTTATTTCTTGATTTTTTGTTGTGATTGGGCAGGTAACAAAATATCACTAAGCCATGGCTTCTGGACTCTGATTCCTTCTGCTCTGTTTTGAAACACTAATAGTAGGCCCTGCCTATACAATAATATATATCATCAGTTTCAAGACAGCGGGAGTTTATAATAATAGAGTATTTATGCAAAGCAGTGAGGGGAGAGAGACAAGGGGAGGAAGAGAGTGAAGTTGTCTAGCAGGCTGAATACACAAAGTCTTTGATACTTGAAAGCTAATTTTATTTTTAGTTAATATTCATTGATGCAAGTTCTAGCCTATAGTTAAATGATTCTAGTGAATAGTTACATCAATCACTTTGAAATGTTTAAGGCAAGTGTGGAGTAGTCAAACCAATCTTTGTACTGGAATCATCACCAAAGTTGCATTGTGGAAACCATGTTGACGTTAGTTTGATCATGCTTCTTGGAGTGTGTGGGGCTCTCAGAATGTTCTTGGAACTGTTTCCCTGTGTTGCATTTACATGCATTATATAACCAGTCTGGTTTTCTTAGGAACAGAAAGAAAGTTATGGCATTTCTGTATTGTCATTTCCTCAGAATCTGTCAGCTTTTGAATGTGACCCATCTGTTGATGAGTGAATGGCAACTGTTTATTCCAGAATCAAGCCTGTGCTCAGATGCAAACATACAGCCTACAGAAGCACTGAGCTAAGTCTAATTAGCTGAGAGTTCATTTAAACTTCAAACTACCAAGTAAACTTACTAGTCAGTGGCGTTTATAATGTATTTCTTGCTAGATACTTGCTAGACAGAGGAGCTGATTATTATATTTGTTGCTAGGTGATGAATTCTGATGACCTTTATGTTCCTAAAACTGTGGCCCATATGCACTCTCTGCTATAGCATAATTCTTTATTTACATCTTAATTCTTGGATAGAACTGCTACAAAGTTGCTAAGAAGATATATAAGAAGAAGTGTATAGATATATAACACTGTAACTTGAAAATTTCTAGCCAATCAGGTTTATACATTTACCAGCTGAATTCTCAGTTTGTCATGAATGTAGCCATTAGCAAAGTGCAACACAAACATGGTATATCAGTGTTCAGAATGATTCTGCTTTATTAGTTAGAAGAGACTAATGCTTTGGAAGGGGACATGACGCGGAAAAACGCACAGATTGAGAGGTTTGGCTTTTTTTTCAATGGACTTATAACTAGAAAACAAGTAAAGATTGATGGATTGATGGATTTTCTTACCTCCTTAAACTTCATATGCATTGTAATCATTATAGTTACTCTAATGTGAAAGACATTTATTCAAACAGATATGAAAAGGTTTCTGCATTCTAACATTGCAAAAGTCAGGTGATAATGTAGGAAAGCCATATCCCTAACCCTCAGTAATAGTCCTTAAAGCATCTGCAATTAATGGTACCTATATCAAGTCTAAGGAAAGAGAAGGGAAGATAAGGAGTCATGCTTTTTGTCATCTATTCAACTTGGAAAATGAAAGTAAATATTTTAAAGACTAAATGACACGAATAGATGTAGACCTGCCACTGAATGACTGGCAAGTTTTGTGTTGGCAGCAATGATGGTACATGGAATTCATGTAGTTTTAGAGATAAGTAGTTTATTAAACCTAAGAGAGTACTTGGTAATAAAATTTTAGTTATATATTGATTACCAAGTCAGTATTGTAACTACCGTGTGGTAAGCCAGCTTCTTGTCTGATCTGCCTCCAATGTGATCACTGTATAAAAAAATATGACACTAATAAGAAATAATATAAAACTATATTACTTTAAAGAGATATTATTCACTAGGGATATTCTGGTGTCCTTAATCTCCATACTGGAGCTGTTCTGTTTACATTTTTTGTGCAATGTTTTTTTCTACAAACAGCTCCTGTTGTGGATGTTCATATCTTGGATGCTGGCTCGCATAGCTTTTCATTGCACCCTTTTGCTAGCTATAGGGTTGAATATAAGGAAAAATTCTATTACTTGGTCACAGTTTTCTACAGGAACTGTCAGTTATCAGCCTGATCCATATTCCCAAAGTTGACAAAAAGGTTTGGAATTATTAACACTGCATTGACATCACCCTTAACTTGTGCTTGTATTGAAGCAAACTATCAGCTGGTAACATTATGTACCCAGTTATAAATGAAAGAGGATGTCCACCTCTGGAAACCAGCAAGAAGCCAAGTGGCACTACCAAGCGTAGTCTGTATTTGAAGCGTAGCCTGTTTTAAGTAATTGATGTAACTTTTCATTGTCGTTTGCTTCATATGTCATGATATTGTTTAAATATGAGCATGTGTAGCAATGCCAACTGCTTAAGTAGCAAATGCCAATAGCAGTGTCACCTGACTGGTCAAATAATCACTAAAAGGCTGTACATGTTAGTTGGGTTTTGCTTTTTTCATTGTTTCTTAGTTATTAAAAAGACGCAGAATCTTCAGTAGCTAGGTGCACTTGCCTTGGTTTATCTGCGCAATCAAAGTTCAGGTTGCTTGCAAATGATCCTGACTGATGGAATATACTTTCCCTAAGGTCAGCTCTTTTGTGGAAGATGCCAAAGCCTGTCTTTCTTTAAAGTATAAAAGCCTGTGTTTGACGTGAATAGAAACTGTTTGGGGAATGACTGTGCAGAGCGAGATTACATGGTGCAATTTTAATTACATTGTTCTCAGCAGTGCTACTTGTCTGGTCTTAGTGCAAGAGTCAGATTTCAAACCAAGGTTATTTGGTTCTGTAACTGGTAGTCAAGTGCTGGTATTGTTTGAAAGAGACGAAGATATGTTTAGCAAGTTTAAAATCCAGCAGAGTTTTGAAAGGTGGCTCTCCTCATTAATCTCAGAAGTTTTGTATTGCAGCAGCCTGTAATCAAGCGGTTGATTTTTTTTCATGGTTTATAGAATAATCTGTGTGTTGGAATTGGCTTGATACTTGAGTAAAACAACAGCTTAACTACCAACTAGTTTTTCAAATTTAAATGCAATTTAAGTTTGTAAAGGTGGTTGGAAAAGCTATTCATAAACTGTGTCCAAGAGTTATATTTTAACAACCCAGTTTTTAGACCGAGGACTGAAAAGGAGTGTAGGTCTGTTATTTGTGCTTTTATCAGATATGCCTGGAAAAATCAGCTTTCTGCTGGTGACTCTTAAAAAAAGGTTGAGGGAACGCACTTGGGAACACTTGGTAAAAAGCACTAAGAGAAATTGTTATTTCTCTGTCAGGTTCATTGATGAAGAAGATAAGGCAAAAGATTTCTTCTGGAAACAGGAGGAAGTTTGTTGCAGTTTTTCAGTGGGAAAGTTGAACAATCCATTAAATAAATGGTTTGAGCAAATTTTTCAGATGTGGTGCTACTCATTCAGCAAGTGGCAAAACAGGCTGGCAACCTACAGTATCCATTTTGAGAAGACAATATTACACAGTGCATTTATTACTCACTCTCATTTCCTTTTATGTATTGTAAGTGATGCATCATTCTCTATTTCTGAAACAAGCTCCTGCCGCTGAGTGCTATTTGGAAATTAGTTGCACATGGCTTAGGCTGAAAGCTTTATTCCTGGGGATGCCTTTTAAGAAAACATTATTGTACATTAGGAAACAGTTTTATAATTACTATTATTTCAGAAGGGCAGCTGTACATAGATTTCCACGTATTTGATTGTTTGTTTGTTTGTTTTTTTTACATTTCCTAGCATGTAGTGGAAAGGATAATGGCTTTAAGCTGAAAGAGGGTAAATTTAGATTAGCTGTTAGGAAGAAGTTTTTCCCTGTGAGGGTGGTGTCTTGTGTTCAGCAGTAGCAGTAATTTTTTCTCCTTCTTAGTAGCTGGTGCATTGCTGTGCTTTTGACTTTCGGCCTGGGAATAGAGCTGATAACACCGATGTTTTTAGTTACTGCTGAAATGTTTGGTCTGGCCAAGGACGATTCTTTGTGCTAACCAATAGTTTAGCTTCTTATCAAAGTATTGAGGTTAGGAAGCAGCCTATGCAGCTCTCTGTTGAATTACAGATTAGTTGTACTTTCACACAGAAGGTGAAACCAAGACTCGAGATTGAGGCAGTGGGGGCGATACTGCCTCTGCACATTATCTTGGGTAATGTGTAAAAAGCACTTTGTATTGATAGCTTACTTAATGAAAAGCTCCTGCACTTTGACTTCTTGTCTCAATGCACTGCTAGTCTAAGAGAGAGATATCAAGCAATATTCTTTTCTCGCATCTCTGAAAAAAGTGAGTGTAGAAGTGTGTGAGTTGCTGACAGATTTCATAGAGGACAAAAGGTATATTTTTAGAACTGTAGTTTCTTTTGCCATCCCCAAATCACTGAGTTATTTGTACTTCCCACTGAAGGAGTGGACAAAGCATCCATTCCTCCATTAAGGCCAAATATTTCATTTCTGAATTTAGTGACATTTCTTACTAATGGCCCAAACTTCAGGCAAACATAGCTGTGTGCATAATTTGTGAATCTTTGGTTCATCTAACAGCGTATCATAATTTCATTTAAGACTCAAAACAAAAATGGTCTTATTTGATCATTGATGGAAGCTTGTGCCATTAAAAAAAAAAAAGAAACAAGGAGTTATGACAGATCACATTAAGAAATGACAGATCACTGTAATTATAACAAACTGACCTTGAAAACATAGAGTTTTAATTGTGAACTTGAGGGAAAAGAAATCCTCATAACCTGTGGCTAATTGTCCAGTTAACTGAAAACCCTTACTAAATAAATCTGTGGCTTTGGATACATTTTAAACAGATACTGGTGCTGTAAATAAGGTACTTTGCGTGCTGGATGCACTGTAGTTATTTCCTGTGAGTGATTGCTTGTTGTTGCATTTTGACATCTGCTGGCAGCAATTTATTTACATAGTTCAATCTCCTGGGGCACAGTTTCTTCTCCTGAATGCAACCTTAACTTATTAGTTTTCAATAAATTACATATATAAAGATATTTTGTTTTGGTAGGACTGAGGGTGACTGCTCCAACATCAACTGTGTGCTTGTGCAGAAGACAAGAAAATTCATAGTCAGTTCAATTCTGCTTTTTATGCTTTATTCAAAGGAAATTATCCATTATATCCCATTGGGAATTCTTGTACAAACTCAAATTTCTGTCCCATCTTCTACACTGAAGAATACAATTAATCTTGTATCGACAAACTTCTCAGCAATTTCCAGAGCCACAGCATATTGAATACACTTGGATGTCTTTGATTCTGTCTGCTTATGTCTCAGACTCAGCCAGTGAAGATCTTGTAAGAATCTGAAGTTAATTTCATCTTGTGTTCTCCTGGGGTTCTTAGCAAAATGTTATGTAAAACTGCTAAAATGGAATCATATAGATCATTTACATTCCAGTGGGAAAGCTTTTCACTGAGACTGACAAAGTTAAAAGGATTCTTTTCTACATATTGCTTCTGGGCTTGTGATCATTTGGACTGTCCAGAATCAGCACAGGGTTGATCATGAAATGTCATGTTCCTCTACAGATGTGGCAGTTCCTTTGAGACTGTGGCTCCACAAAAGCAGTATCAGTTTAAGCGTCCTCTGCAGTTCCAAAGGGACAACAGCTCAATTTAAACTAAACAATGTTTTGTGTTCGGAAGATCAATGACTGTGATATAACACCTAAAGTTTTGATTTTTTTATTTTTTTTTCAGTCACACTGACATAGTATTTTATTTTTTTCTTAACAGTAGTTTTTCTCTAGGGTTTAGAACACAAGATATGGTATTACCATGCCCTGTAATGCTGCCACTGACCCAAGAGATTAGTCAATAAAGTGTCTACATTGTAATGAATAAGTCAAGATAACTTCCAGCTGAGAACAACTCATTACAACTCCTTCCACTTGATTAGATTTTTGCTCTAAGTGAGACAATGTGGAGGAAAATGCTGTGTGAAGGTATCATGTAACGTGATCTGGTGAAATCTGCTGTTGGAAGGAAGGGAAGTTTTGTATGTAGTGTTTATGTTTTCCTGTAATTTCAATCAGCTAGAGACTGCTGATAGAGCCCTGTTGGTAGAATAAATTTGCTGAAGACCACAAGGTGCTACTGAGGGATCTTCCTTTCTAGGAGAAAGGAAAGAGGTGGGAAAGGCAAGAAGAGGTGACATATCTG
Source organism: Pezoporus flaviventris (assembly GCF_033815535.1). Lineage (NCBI taxonomy): Eukaryota > Metazoa > Chordata > Aves > Psittaciformes > Psittacidae > Pezoporus > Pezoporus flaviventris. The sequence goes on along the minus strand of NW_026892630.1, from coordinate 1,258,621 downwards.
TGATGAAAAAGGCAGGGATCCTTGAGATGGTGCTGGTGGAGTCATTTTGCTCACACAGTATTCTGTGCCCTGTGAAAATACTTGCTAGAATCCTAAACTCCACTACTGCTGGGCTAATACACTTTGCCTCAGACCTGGGCTGATAACAAGTTGTGATGCTTCTGGTTTCAGGGCAGAGTTGCTCAGCTTTAGCTCAAGGTACCTGATGCCGTACTCATATCTAACCAAGTGGTGGTATGATGTGTCAGAAGAAGAGACCCAGAGCTTGCCATGACATGAAAAGATGCCAGAGTTCAGTATTGGATATAGCAGAAGGTGAGGAGAGAGACCAAGCAGAGCGTCACTAATGTAGGTCTTCAGTGGGGATGGAGGCACTTGTCCTGAAATCACACACCGTACCCATTCCACAGTGGGAGCAGCCTGTAGTCTGGCATCACTCAGATGAACTGTACTACCTAATTTCAAGTAGTTAGCAGTTTTTTACATCTCTGCTAGGGCTATTAGTGATAGGTAACACAGGAGAGGGGAGATTCTTCCAGTGAAAGTACCATAACTTTTACCGGTGGCAGCTGGTTTCTCAGTGAAATCCCTTTCTTGATCTATGGGAAGGTTAACATTCTTGCTATGCATTTTAGCAGCACCAAAAAACCCGGTGACTATTAATAGGTAATATTCGTACTGTGGAAAGGGTATTCTCTGTGAGGGAGATATGCACGCCCTAGTGCCCGCTGGTGAGCTGTTGGTGTAATTCTTGCATTTTATTGAGTCTAGGCGCAAATCTGGTCATCACACACAAGTTGCAAGGGGAGGTTTGCCAGTTTAGCTAATCAGGTTGGTTTTGTAGGCATTAGAAGTGTGTGCAAAGAGGAAGTCTGTTGTTTAGTACTTGTTCTTCCAAAGAAGTCTAATATAGATGTGTATTTGTATTAGGCAATCCCTGTTATAGTTTGATGAACATTGTACAGTTGCTCATGTTTCCTCAGTTTTTGATTATCTGGATGCTAAATATGTCATTATAATTTATTTCAGGGCAGCATGAAGGATTTATATAGATACCAGGGAATCATAAACTTGTAGTGGGAGATAATAAACTACTATTGTTTACTGTGGTTTTTTTCTTAAATCTGTAGACATTCTGCTGGCTAGCTGGAGTTTAGCATTGTTATTTATAAACCTTCAAAAAGGATTTTAATGAAATTAATTTTGTTAATTTTCTTAAATGTTCAATAAGGTTTGTTTGTATGTGTATGTGTAAAACAATATTTTAGTCATGAATTGTAGCTGCACAAAACCACAAATCCATTATTTCTAGAGCACTGTTATGAAAAAATCATAACCTTGTATCACAAGGAACAAACTGTCTGACTTAACTGTTGGCAGTGTCTCGTCTAGACTTTAGTCTGCCTCCAAAAGTGTCATGGGGGACATAATTCATCTCCTGAAGACTCATAACACTTTGCGTTTCTATTAATTTGTGTTGGGCTGATGTGTGACACCCTGTACTAACGTCAGGCATTCAGCAGTGCGATGAATGCCATCACGTGGTGGCCTGTTACTATCCCCTTAGCTATTTGCCTGCTGTTTTCAGTCAGCTTCAATGTTTATGGCTAACAAGAGCTTTGCTAGGTCAATGGTACTTATGAATTTTTATGTACAACAGCACTCAGAAGCATTTATGATTGCTTCAACCATCATTTTTATCTCTTTGTAGTTAATGAAGCTCAGCTTTGCCAGTTTCTAACTTACCAATATTGGTAGTATCATTGAGCAAGGAGGACTTTTGAGCAGAGCTGAGGGATCCCTGCTGGGCTGGAAAGTTAAGTTGCCTTTGTGCAGCTGTAATGTGCTTTTGCATCTCTAGATTTCTCACAGCTATAGCTTCTGACTTGTGGTTTCAATATGATCTAAAGGTATTTGTTAAAAAAGATAAGAAAACATACACAGGATAATGTTTGATTGCTGCAGTAATTCCTGCTGATTTCAACAAGGCTAAGTCGAATTTACAAGAAGTATGCTAACCTTCACTGATAGAGAAATTAAGCCTCCGTGTGTGTGTTTTCAAATGTGATATTTCCTCACTGAGGAGCCATTTTGTTGCTAGCTATCATAAAAATACAAATATCTGTACATAGAAACATACAGTGTAAGGAGTTCTTTTTTGTGCTTATAGGTAAGTATGTATACTTAATGATTCAGAATGCCTCTGTAGAGATTTCATCAGAGAGAAAATTATAGATTCTGTCTTTCTGTTCAAAACAAATTAAACTTCTGAGAATTAAACTTGGGGAAAATATTACTTTAGAAGAGAAATATATCAGCTTAATACATGCTTTTGAATATAAGAAATTATTTCAGGTTGTTTTCTTTTGTATGGTTTACAAGAAATCCAACTGCTAAACTTTTGATGTTTTAAAGTGGTTTTCTTTGAAACATCTGTGGTTCATTATCATAAATATCACAGTAGAAACCTCACATATGTGGTACATCATAACAGTGAGAATGGGATGTACTGAAATGATGAATCCCAGGAACTAGAAATTTCTTGCTGAGATGTGTAGGGGGTAATATTTCCAACTACAACTTCAGTTTCCTTTCATTACAGTGACGGATTCTTGGGATATTATACAAGAACCCTTTTTCCAACAGGTCCTTTGATAGTAAGCTTGAAGTCCATGATTAAATTCTTGAATTCAGTGATTAAAGCCTTGTGGTTCCTGATGCTGAATATTGCTTGGTGGACAAAAATATTCTGTGCAATTCACATATGAATAAGTTTTGTTACAGAAAGGAGGAAATGTCTAACACAGGAGGCTGAGAAATGAACAGAGGGTGATGAGTGACATGCACGTTGTTTTTCACTGGGAGAGCCTTGGCAGTATTTTCATTTTGCTTGTATGGAGTTTTGGAGCCTGTCTCATACCATGTGGCATATTAGGCACAATAAAGATGTTCATCTGGCAGCTGGAACATGACTAAGAACATCAAAAGAGTCATATATGCAGCTATAAATGAGGAACTCTGCCTTCATGTAAATAAATATTACAACATTGTTTTAATTGCCCATTGAGTTCTTGACAATAAGACACAATCACTAGTCCTTTCTGATGCAGCATTATGAAAACTTTAGGACTATAGCTGAACAGTTACTATTATTAACCTTTTGCTTCTCCTGTTTTACTTCTGTAGCACCTTGATCACCAATCGTTTCGTTGCAAAATCAGACTCAGAGTGAGCAGGTGGTCTTTGCTCTAAGGAGCTTACAGTCTAGTTAAACTCCTTAAGCTCTAAAATAAAAAGAGCGTGCAGAAGGATGTGGGAAGTTTTAGTGTCCACTCTAATCAGGCTGCCATTTGTCCAGTCTGTTATAGTGCTGCTGGGTAGTATGAGTAACGTCAGTTATCCAGCTCATGGCTTCCTCACACGTCATCTCTGTGACAAATGCATGAACATTGTGAACATTATTGTACATCATGAGGATCATATGCCATCATGGTTGCCAAGCAGCAAAGTGTTATATATTGGGAGACTACTTTTTCAATTTAGGCAGACTGCCAGATGGTTTGGTCTCTTCTCTCCGTGGCAGACTCCTTGGAGCATATGTTATCCATCCAAATGACATAGATTTTAGTAACTGCGTTTACTTCTTTGGTATCTGGAGATTGTTTAAATACTAATCTGAAAGGATTTGATTGAAAGAATTCTTGTAATGACATGTTTTATTTCTGAAAACAGACATCCAAGCCTTCTTCTTGAAACCAGGCCCTTTTGATCATTTGGATAGCTTCTCAGTGCAACATTCTGAGCTGGGTTTTTTTTGCATGTGATTGTTCATCTTATACTCAGGAGTTCCAAATCGCATCCCCGAATTTCCTTCAGCCTTGGGAGACAGTTCAGTGTCAGGACTTCACCAGATAAGTAAGCTGTGTAGTGAGACACATTGGTTAGTTCACTGCATTTTTGTAGTTTTAATATTCTTGAACGAACTGCACATACACAGGCCTAATGTAGAACTGAAAAGACCAGGGGATTAATTGAATCTACAATTTCCACGTGTCGAAAAGACTTTAACGTACCGCTTAGTCCATCCTCGTGGTTTGTAGCAGGACCAGTTACTGAGATTGGTCTTGAGTGATAGTGGATGAAGCTGGTATTTGATTAACCTTGTGTTAAAATCCCTGCAACTGTAGGTATTCAGCATGACCTCAGCACCCTCTTTTAATAGTTAGCTGGAAGGCTTTCTTCAATATCTGTTTGAGGTTCCCATCTTTTGAGATCTGCAAAACCCTGCCTAGTTTCTTATTATACTGGTTAGTACTTGGAGTACACAAGAAGTGATTAATTAATCACTTTTTATAATTTTAACATAAAGATTTGCACACAGGCTTTGCATACAAAACAAGTTTTCTTCACTGGAGAGTAAGAACTAAAAATCATATTTGCTCATATTTAACAGGCTATGCTGTTTTGGAGCATCAGCAATGTGTAGCTTTGTTTAAGGGATAGGTGTAGTGACACAGGTGAAAAATCTGAGTAAACTGATGAAGTTGAAAATCCTAAGATCCCTCCTCAGTGCCTGTCAGGGCAGGAAAGTGTGGTCAATGCCAGGGCTGGCTTCTTGGGCTATGAAGCTGCTACTGGGGCCAGGTACAGGCAGCGCAAGTGATGATAACTTTGGGTATTGCACTGGCTCTTCTCCAGAATCTTCATGAATTTCAGGAAACAAATGATTCCCAGTGAGTGGCATTGTGAAAATGACTGGGAACACAACACAGTCTCATAAGATGTTCCCTGGTTATCCTAGTCCAGGAGATGTCATCATTCTGATTTCACATTTGCCCCTAATTTAGGCGATTTTATCTAAGGTTACAGTTCTCTTCAACTCGTCTAACAATTGGCTTCAATTTCACATCTGGCCCTTGATCAGAATAATCTTCAAAGTTCTCCATCCTTTTAACCACTTCGTCTTCTACCCACTTCTAATTTCTCTCCTACTTATCAGTACATCTCAGAATCTTTTAATTTTCTTTCCCTCTCCTTGCTCTTAACCTCATCAAATACTCTTGTTTCTGTGGTGGAATTGGGAATTGAAAGCATCAGTGCTTTTGGATGAGATATATGGTAGGAAAACAGTTTTTTACTTTCAAACAGCTCTGCTTCTGCTTTTGTTGGAGAAAGTTGCAAAGTTTCATAAAGCAAGGTCAATAGATGAGCAAAATATAAAAGGTCTACAAGTGTCAAATTCATAACTCCAAAGGAATGCAGAATATAGATCCAAGTACTTCTGATTCCATGTGTCAAATCTGCATGTGGTCTTTGATTTTCTGTAGTGTATGCAGATGGCAGCGATGCAGGAATCTCAAGGTTTGCGAATGCAGAGCAGCAAGGCGAGAGAAGTATACTCACAGCCACTTTCTCCCCACTTTCCGAACCATGATACAGTGTGGCCCCTTTTTGAATGTGACCTGTAGTATTTGGCTGGGTGATACTATTGCCCTGAAACATGACATTTGGTTTTAGGTGATTACTTTATCATAGTTTTATTAGTTTGGTTTTTTTTTTATTTTATTTTACTCTTGACATAATTAATTTCTCAGAATGATGCCAATTCTTTCCAGTTCTAAGCTTTTAATAGCAGATCAGCAGCAGCTTTCGAGAAGCATGTATTTATTCATTATAACAAGGTACCTACCAAAGAGCCCATTTCATTGTTTGGTTTTGTTAAGGCAAGAAAAGAATAAGCTAAAAGAGAATCTACCCCTAGTTCATCAAGGCTGCAAACTACACAGTGATTAGGAAAGAGAATTTCAACTTCCCACGTTTGTGGTGACAGGAAAGTTTTGTCTTTTTGGTGGGTTGATAGCTTTAGGAGATTGCAGTAAATCTGTTAAAATGCCTGTCATATCAACAACATAAATTGTGATGGGCTGTTTTGCACTAGGGAGGCCTTGCTAACAGAAAGCCTTCCATCAAATTCCTACCATGAGCACAAGACTCTTTTGGCAAATGATTCGCAGCCTCAGAGAGCAGCATGGATACCAGCACAGCCTGGTCAGTGTGAGGTTGATCTGAACTGTTGCTTCTCCCACATTCTGTGTCTTCCCCCCTGCTTCCACTGCGGTGTAAGACTTTGCAAGCAGGGGTCTGTGACATGACAGACTGAGATAGATTTGTTTGGAGGGATTGGAGTATCTGAGGGAAAAGATCTTTTGTGTCTTTTTTATTTATAATCTCGCTTGCTTTCAACAAAATTCAATGAAATGGCAAATGAGCTGATGAAATGTGGGTTGGTTATCCCACTGTGAATCCAAGGACAGCTCTTTTTGCCCTCAAGTAAAGCAGAAAAAATAGGAGCAGCTTTTATTCAAAAGATGTAAGCAAGGCTAAAACTTGATCCTTCAGGTGCCAGGGAATTTTTATGTGGTGATTATAGATTTTGGACTTTTGAGGATCGCCACGAACAGTCACAAATTAACAGGGTCACAACCGTGGTTTTTACAATCCCACCTCAGGCTCTAGAGCTGTTGTTGATGGTCAGTGTGCTGTTGCTGGGTGACACCTGCGGGTCCTTTGTGAGGGCATAGGGCTGGTTCCAGCGTTGCCCCAGCGCAGGGCACCACTGAGCCTGTCAACAGGGATGGTGGTGCCTCTGGGGAAGGGGCAAAACGCTGCTTGGGGTGAGCAGAGAGGGTGTGAGAGCGTGTGAGCCCGAGGGGAGGAGGAAGAAGAGGAGGAAAGGGAAGAATTATAAGAAGGGCTGCATGCACTGGAGCAGGACTGCTCAGAGGACCCCGCGCTGGAGCAGGTGGGTATGTCCTGAAGGAACCTGCAGCCTGTGGAGAGGGAACTCAAGCTGGACCAGAGGAAAAGTGCGAGGAGGAGGAAGGAGCTGCAGAGAGGAGCTGTTAGTTCCTGTCCATAACCCTTTGCTCGCCATCCCCCTGTGCTGCTCTGGGAGAGAAGGCAGAGGAGTTGGGAATGAAGGAGTGAAGCTCCCCTGGGGAAAAGCGGGAGGGAGAGAAGGTGTGAAGTTGTATTCACATTCTGGAACTAGCAACAGTTCTTTTTCACTGTGTTGGTTCTACTTTGGGATTCAATCCCAGTGAATGCGCAGAGAGGAAGGATCTCCAAGAGATCCCCTGGCAACCCTGTCCTCACTTTGGTATGTCTGGAAATATGCAAAATCTCATAAAGAGGATTTCTATGTAACTTTCCTGGAACGTTGAGTAGTCCTCCACTGTGAGATTCTGTCTGCACTAAGGCTGGTTATAGAGTTTGCATAGTCAAGAAAATCTTGGGTATTGGGCAGGCTGTGAGAAACCTGGGATTATGTTTTTCTTTTAAAGTCAATGACCCAATGCAAGAAGTCTATACTGTGAATTGAAACAATTATGCAAAGTGCTTTGTTCTCAGTAAAAACTCCGTTGTCTTTGATCTTCTGTAGTCTGTATCCCTGTCTGTGTTAACTTCTGAAATTGTAATGCTGTTATTAAAGATCCAGTAGAAATGAAATGTAAAATCAAAATACCAAGAGCATACAGATAAGTGAAAAATCTACAACAGCAGTAACTCAAGGAGCAGGTAGAGAATACAGAACAGATTGTCTGCAAAAAGACCCTTCTCATGCAAATATATTGTTCAGACATGTCAAAACCTGAGAAATATACTTAGCAATTACAAGTCTGTGATGAAGACCTTAATGATATAGCTGGTAGTTACATGAGTAATGTTTTCTCCGGTGTTTTGTGCAAAGTGAATCTACTGGACTCAGAAAGGAACTTGAGACAGTTTCAAACCTCTGTACTTTAGAGATATTTTTCTCTCCATGCCAGCTTTCCAAAATATTGAAGATCTTCCATGTAAAGTGAAACAAGATTATTGACAGCTAATGTTTGATTAAAAGTTCTCATAATCCTTAGCTACACTGATAGCTCAGCCACTTTATCACCATCCTGGTGCGTAGTAAGAAATGTTACATGTTGGGTTTTCTGTTTCACAGCACATTTACAGTAGACTGAGGTTGAATATTCTGTAAACAACCAGCTTAAAGTTGGGTATCTGGAACTACTTTGCCAAGAGAAAAGCCTTGAGAGATTCTGGGTTACAATGAGTGTGACAACAAGGTTTCTACTGTTGCTGCCCAATTTTTAGAAGTAGGTGTGCATTTCAAGCATGTTTTTTTAAGTGACTGCAAAATGCTCATGTCCAAAGTGCTCTATCTCCTACCTCCCCAGTTAGCATAGTCAAAATACCTTCATCCTTCTGAAAATGAATATTCATATAATTTGTCCATGAGTAATAGTCACACAAATATAAAGCTTCTTTGAAAGTTTTTCCTCGTAGGTTGCAATACATTTCTTCCTAGATCTATAGATAAACCAATAAGATGTTTGAAGTCTGTATTCCAAAGTGGATACTTATAATTGTTTGTTTATTTTTTCTTTTTTTCCCCAGTGAAATTTGATGACTGCAAGGGGAATAATAAATTGACCTTTGAAGTTTCTAACCCAGATTTTAAGGTGGAACGCGATGGAACTTTAGTTGCACTAAAGAATATGTCAGAAGCTGGCAGAACCTTTTTTGTCCACGCACAGTCTGAACATGCTGAGGATCTGGCAGAAATTTTGATTGTTGAAGAAAAGGAAAAACACAGTGCATTAAAGGTAAGACATGTACAAAAGATTAGAAGAAAGTGCCAGGAGATGCTGCTGGGTATTTACATGTGCTGTCTAGGACTGTAAGTGGTTTTAATCTGTTAGCAGATATCAAAATCAGTCTTCAATCCAGATACTGCCGTAATGTTTTAGTACTTAGTTTAATTTAAAATACAGATTTTCCAGGTTTTGAAAAATGTATTACATCTTCAGGCATAAATGCTAAGCATTCATAAAGAAATGATTCAACGCAAAGAGCCCCAAAATTGACGGGTTCTTCTGGTGTACATTAAGCCAGAGGACCACAGTTTGGCCATAACTGAAAAAGAAAATCATAGTCTAAATGTGTAATTCAGAATTTACAGAACCTTCACATTCATTCCAAGTCTTAAGTGCGTGGAATTGAATTCTGTGCTGTGGAATTTAAGTTTTTGTATAGGTCTGCTTACCTGGCATTGCCTTGTGTTAAAATACATTAACATCTGCCCTCAAATAGCAGCACATCACTTGCACCCTGCCTCTATGGGCTAGTGATTTCTGTTCCATTCTGTCCACTGAATGATGTGTCCTTTTCTTTCCACTTCTGGATTTCAGTGTAATACTAATCTCAGACTAAGGGGAGAAGTGCTTCACAAATTGGTTGTTTACTTCACCTCCATGAAAGTAAGGAAAGGAAACATAAAATAGCCTCTGCTTGTGTGTCAGGGTGTTTAGGAGACAGGCAAGCAAGGCTTACTGGACAATTAAGCCTGGTACCTTTACAAATCTACAATTTCAAGGAATTATAAAGAAGCCATGATAAAAATGACTGATCTGTTGTCTTATTTGGGTGTTTCAACTTTTAGCTACCAGCATTGTCATTGTATTTCCACAATAGCTTAGTATAACTTCCTTTTTCCATTAAGAAAACCCAGAAAAGTTACATTTAGGGGAAAGGTTGAACAACCTTCTGACAGTCCATGGCTGTGGAAAGGTTTTGGTCTGCACTTTGAGCAGCACATGATGTGAATATAGATTGCCAGCAGGAGAGAAAGTACCAGAATGCATAACTACAGAGAGCTGATCAGAACACTTAAATGAATTTAATTGTATTAATATATGCTGTTTCTTCACAAAGTAAAGTTTTAACAGAGTCATACTTAAGTGAGTCTTTTACATGGTGGAGCCATGGATTTAGCTCCTGCCAAATTCAGGGTAGGAAAGCTGCACTTGCAGGAGCTGGGCACTTGTATGTCTTGTGTCTAAAACTAGCAAGCCGTGCTCCTTCTGGTGCATTCACAAGAACATTCAAATGATTTCATTTTCACTCCAGGTTTTGAAATCTTAGGAGCAGTTTCAGAATGGAGATTCTCATTCCCCGGTTAGAAGTTGGTGAAACCACAGAGGAGTTTGAGATGTTTCTGACAGGAAGTCTGGAGTTAAACTTCAGGGAATCATTTTATGTGTGAAGATCTGACTCCCTGAGAATCATATTCTGAAGTTTTATTTTGGTTTTAGTAGGGAAGCAGCCCTTCAGTGTCTTTGAGAGGAGGTATTCCATGGAAGTTACAATCTAGGGGAATTAAGAAGTGTGTATTTACATAGACTATGACATGGCTTTGCTGGTGACCTTTTCCCTTTATGTCTTATTTGGGTTCTGGTAGTCTCCCCTCAAAACGTTCCAGCAATATTAATTAATGCCTAGTGTTGAAATCTATCACCAGACTACATTCAAAAGCCAAGTCTAATTTGGCCCCACTCCCAGATTCTGTTCCAATCACTTTGTGTTGCTTCAGAGAAAGCCAGTCTGAATCTGACATATTCTGCCACTTGCCAGTCTTTCTTTGTAGGTGACTCCTCAAAGCAGCATCACAGTGTCATCTCTATCTGCATTCATCACTTCTTTATGGACTTTGATATTCAGCTCATGACTAGAAGGTTACCCATTTTAGTGTGGTCATCCTTGGCGCCTGCAGTGCCATTGGGAGTTACATGATGTATTAATGTGTCCTAGGAAATCCTTCTAGTGAGGATCATCCCCTTATTGAGGGGAATATAAAGATCTTTGAGGCTGACTGTCCTAGTCTGGCCTCAGGCAGTACTCTGTTGCTGTTTGTCCTGGGTTCAGCAGTAGCAGTCATGTTTCTCCTCCTTGGTAGCTGGTGCAGTGCAGTGTTTTGACTTTCGGCTCGGGAACAGAGCTGATAGAGATGTTTTGGTTTGGCCAAGGACTTTGTGAGCCTCACGCTCTGCCAGGGGGGGAGGGCAAGCCAGGAGGAAGCAGAGACAGGACACCTGACCCAAACTGACCAAAGAGGTATTCCATACCACAGCACGTCATGCCCAGGATGTAACTGGGAGTTAGCCGGAAGGGCTGGGAGACTGCAGGGTTGGAGGAGGTATCGGTCAGAGCTTGGTCGGGCTTGGGGGGCGAGTTATCGGTCAGCGGGTGGTGAGGTGTTGTATTCTGTTCCCTTGTTATTTCCTTTATCATTATTATCATTGGTGGTAGCAGTAGTGATTTGTGTTATACCTTAGTTACTAAACTGTTCTTATCTCAACCCGTGGGAGTTGCATTCTTTTGATTCTCCTCTCCGTCCCTCCGAGAGCAGGGGGAGGGCAAGAAAGGGGGGGAAGTGAGCGAACGAATTACCTGACTGGGTTTAAACCACGACACTGTTAAATCAATATTTTTTTTTACCAGCCATTTCAGCTATTGTTTGCCCATTTTAAACACAACAGACAGTCTTGTCTCTGTTTGTCACACTTGAGAAGGATATAAAAAATACAGAGCCCAATCTAAAGTGATTTTATGATAAATTTGAACTTAATCCTGTACTTTTGCAATCAAAATGTGTCATCATGGAAACAGCAGAACTGCTCCATCTGTTTATGCAAGTAGTTTTGGCTAAGAAATGCTCAGATGGAGCCTTTGTAATTCAGGAGCCTTAGTAATTCAGCATAATTCTGTAGGGTTAAGATGAGTGCATGTTAGAACACTGCTTAGCATCAGTACTTAGAATACAGTAGCTTATTTAATTAGGGGATAAGTAGTTCTTAAGTATTTCCCCACTGCCAGGAAGTGCCATTTCTTTTCTGAAAGCATGTAACCTACATCTGTGAAATCCCATTGTTAATGTTTCTAAATTCAGATTCCCAACATGTTTGGAAATGACTTTCAACAATGATCTCTAATATGCTGACTGGCAGTCTGAGCCTGGGAAGATATAGCATAATTCTTAAAACTCACTGATTGCTACCAACCATACTTTAGATGAATATGGAAAATATTTAGAGGTCCAGTCTAGAGCATGCAGAAAAGCTTTTGGCATTCTAGTGATGGAGGGGTGTGGTTTGTTCCTGATGAAGATAGGCTGGCCTCACTGATCAGTCCTACATGATTAACTTCATGGCCATAGCATAATCAAGGGCTGTTAGAATAGCACTCACTGCTTTAATGTTGCTTATTGTGTCTGAAGGGCATGTTGTCTTACTCTTGTGCCAGAAGTGTATTAGATCTGCAGAGCCTGCAGCTTTCTGTCAAAGGGTGGCCATGACTACAGTATGAGAGGATAGATGGTTCCTCAACATCATCAGCCAACTTGGCTCTTGCTCTCTGATCACAGAATCTTTTGCAGGGTCAAATGACAGAAAAGCAAATTCAGCATCGCTGCTTTTCCAGAAGTCTGGATGTTTCTGCAAAATACCCTAAACCCCACGAATATCTCTACCTACAGATACGCATACATGCTATTGAGAACAAAAATCTGTACATCAGATTACAGTTAGATTGCTTTCTACAACCTGTTTTTAATGCTCCTTTCCTCCATGGTTTTGGCTAGATAAACAGCTTTCTGTCCATCTTGGCAGAGGGAAGTCTTCATATAAAAACTGCTGTGATTTTTGAGAGACATGTAAAATATGAGTGCACAGATTTGCCATGGGCCTGTGTAAGGCATAACATTACAGTGTTATCTTTGTAATAGCTGTGTGTGTATATGCTTGTACCCTCAGGCAATCAGAGTGCTCAATACAGGAAATGAAGTTCACTTGCATTCACTGGTGGCGCTGGGTGAGGCATGTACATCTGTGGTCCTGCTCTGCTTAGCCCAGTGTTTGATTCATACTTTTTCACACAGTCAGGACTTGAATGCTTAGTGATATTAAAAATAGGCAAGGAAATATTTTGATTCACCCATGATCCTAAAATGAACTTTGGGTTCATTTGGAATACTTCATAGAATTGCTAAGGTTCAGATTGCAAATGGAAAAATGAATCCCTTGCAAACCCTAGTTGGGAACAAGCTGAGCTGATAAGTGACAGTCTTTCTTTTTTTTTTTTTTCTTATGTCTTATCCAATGTTTGATCCCTGCTTTGTCTTATAGAACTAGTAAGACAACAAAAAGCTGGAAATTTCATCAGATCTGATAATTTGACCAGACATTAGTGTATTTATTTCAGTTGTCTGGTTTTGTGGAAGACAAAGTATAGCCAATTTTTTGTAGAGCCTCATAGCAGATTGTGAGTTACAAAAGGCAGCAAGCTGGGAATTGAACTGTGTCTTCCAAGGCTAAATAATGGCTGCCTACTGTTTCTCCTCCCCCTCTGTAATCTAGTGCTGGCTTTAATGAATATGCCGTTAGTACACTGGGAACTAAAAGAAAACCTTGGGAAACAATATTTCTCTGTCTTTTTTTTTGTGTATTGCCAAATGCAGCTTGCACCCCTTCCCACCAAAGGAAGAGATTTTATTTGTTACACCATCACAGACACAGGGAGGGGAGGGGCATGAGATATCAAGAGTCTGGCACCAAAGCAGGTAAGAGGGCATGAATGTACTCAGAAATTCCAGTCTGGTAGTAACTTCTCTGTGTGGTGCTCAGCAGCCTTCCATACAGAAGGATGAAATGATTAAACAGAAACTGTCAAACCCTCAGGACACTTTTCAGGCACTAGATGGAAAAAGAATAAGAGAAAGAAAAAAAGAGATAAGAGGGAGGAACACACCCAGAGACAGCATGTTGTAGACAAAGCTTAAAACCATCTTCAGCAGTAGCTCAGATTGAAGAAAATGAAGTTCCTCTAGTCCTACTACTCTGTCCAGTCCACTTCGTAATGGCTAGGGGTTAGTCAGATATACAACTTCGATTTTCCCTTTGTCAAGCCGTTGCTTGACAAAGAAGTACCGTGCTATGTTTATTATTATTATACTGGGGACCTGAGAGGCAGCCTGGCTGAAAAATTCCACAGGTGCCTTGATGACCTGAATTTTGTTTCCTGCTAAGTCACTGCTTGGATGTGTATGTTTGTGCAAGTTGCTTTATGCCTGTGCCTCCTTCCTAAAGTATCAAACAGAAATAATGAAAGTAAGCTCTTTGGATTTAAACCTTAGCATTTCTTGTTTGTATCTTACTCTCTGCTTTATCCCTGCAGGATACAGATTGCAAATTTTATTGATATGAGATAAAAAGTGCCTAGAGCCTTAAATCCTACATGTATGGTTTTCTGCCTTAAAACAGATGATAAAGGATCAATAATCTTATTACAAATCAGGATTCTCTCACAGAGAAATATTCATGCAAGGAAGTGAATAGTTGAGTTTAGTCATCTGGCAGTTCAATAATTTATTTGGAAAATAAGATCAAGAATCAGCCTCTCTGATATAACAAGCAATCGTTCCCATTAATGTATATTAGCATTTTTTCAGTTTAGAATAGAGTTCCAAATAGGCTGAAAATGACTCTGCAAAAGTCATTTTGCAGAAGACAGACTCTCATATGAGATATTGACAAACAGGCTCAAAGAGTTCCATGTTATTAGATTTTGCATATAGCAGTTGCAGCAAAGAGTGATGCGCCGCATAAATAAAACACCATGTTTTGCATTTAATTTTAAGGCACAAAATAGAGTAAGTCACAGGGGTACATCAATATCTATGATATATTTATAAGTCATTATACTGATCAAAACAGTATCTAGAATACCATTTCAGAAAAGCTGTGGCAATATTTTGTCTTAAGATATGAAGGTGTCCTTCAGGCATATAAAGATGGCTTTTCTTAAAGAGGAAACAAAAGAAAATTCATTTTCTCACTTTGGAATTCCATTTGGAAGAAAGCTTAATATGTTCTACTAGCCTTTAAAAGATTAACTTGTCATTACTTTTATTTTTGTTTGTTTTCACACTGTAAATGTCTACTGACTAGGAATTAATGCATAAAAATTTGATGTAGAAGTAATTTTAGAATGCAATACCTGTGTGTTGATGGCATTGTGGTAAATGACATTTTCCTGCTTTAATCACCTGTAAAAGGTTGAAATTTTTGTTTTTTTTCTAAAGTCTGCAGTACCACATTGCAGGTTTCACAGAATATATCTTAATTAATGCCAATGAAAGCAAGAACTTGTTCTCATCAAGGGGTCATTCTGTACAGTATCATTTAGCTGTCTGTTTGGCATATTTTTATAAAAATCATCTATGCAGACCACTTGCTGTTGGGGAAAAACCAAAGAGCTCCTTTTATGTAAGAAATCTCCTCATCCCCTGAAATAAGCCATTTTCACAGAAGTTCCAGTCGCCTACTTTCCCTTTTTATCCTTCAGCCTGATCCAGAACCTGCTGAAATAATCAGATTCCAGCAGACTTTGGGTCAAGCCATCGAGACAGGAGTTTTGTCTGGCACTGCTTTACAGACATGACTCCTATGCTTCTTTCTGGGCTGTTTCTGAGTGACCACGAGTCCCATGGCAGGGCCCAGTGCTTGTGATTTTTCATATATAGCCCTTCTCCCCGCCTTTCACTTAGCTCTGCAGCAGAGCTTCACCTCTATTGACAGGCTTGTGCTTTCCCTTAGGTCTGGGCTGAATTTATTCTTCCAACTCAGCAGATTCCCACTACCAAAGAAATGCAGGTTTCATATACACTGGCTTTGGAGTTTGCTCTGACAAAGATCCATTTGTCTGAGAATTATTATGGTGCCAAGAGATGTGGCAGTTGCCATAGCAACAGTTATATAATTGTGTTAAATACCAGACTAAATACTATAAAGAGCATGGGCCACTGGTAGTTTTCATTAATTTAATGTTCCTTTTTTTGGGGCAAAGTGCGCCTTGTAAGTTTATTCACTGTTGGTGTAAATACCTAGATCAAATGTGTGGGTTAGCTTTCCTTCCATTTCTCTCAGTATGCAACTTCAGCATGTAAATGAGAAGTACCTGGATATTTAAGGAGAGAAAAATGCTCTTATAGACTGGAAACGTGAATAATTGACTGTGAAACAAGAAGGTGTTAGCTTCTTTGGATGTTCAGTGCTTTTCTCTGTGAGTAATATGCATTCAGATTTTATGTGAACTAGGGAAGTGTTTATCCACAAAAAGGGACTTTGTGCTTTTCAGGAACAAGCAGAGCTATGACAATTGTAAAACATGTCTGACAGTAATTCAAAGGTAAAATTAGATGATTTTTGGAAACAAATGAAAACTTGTTAATTATTCCAAATTATTAACAGAATAATGAAAGATACCAGGCAAAAATATTCTAAATTAATTAATTTTATTAAAAATGTCTAAACCCATAATTTCTTTCAGCCCCGAGCTGCATTTAGACTTCTCAGTTAGTTTCACTGTTGCTTGATGGCCTTCTTGTATAAACTTCAAAGTTTTTGTGGAAGCTCAGAACTAAATGCTGTTCTGGAATGCAACCAATTTTATCATATTTTCTTTTAAATCACACTTAACTCTTAACTTTCATCCATAAGACTTAATGGAAAAGCTTCCATAAATTCAGTGAGACATATTATTCAGAGATTGCTGAAGTCTTTTATCTGAACTAAAATTCACTCTGGACAGCGTGCCAAGAAAATACCGATTTACCTTTTGGCCTTAAAATATGTTTATGAGAGTTTGAATGGTACACAAGTTGTGTGAAGACATTTTGAATTGAATTGGCTTCTTTTTATGATCTAAGGATGCTAACTCTATTTATTAAAAAAAAATCGACTAAATTTTGTGGATGAGGGATGGATCATCATGTATTGACATATAATTCTTTTTCAAGTTATTATTGTTTTGAGTCCAGCATGAAAACATTCTGATATAGACAAAACTATGCCAATCCTATGTGCTAATTTCCATAGACTGCTGGAGTTCTGCGGAAATTTGTGCCAGAGGTATGGGGAACATTTAAAAGAACCATTTGGAAAAGGTTTAAATTTAAAGTTCATTGTAGTAAATGAGCATATAAGTGGGAAAGCAACAGACTAAGCATGATTTAGTAGAACATTAAGCAAGATCATAAAGGATAAGTAGATGTCTCTTAGGATATGTAATATCTTTCATTTATAATGCAGCTTTCATTCTGTAACATCCTTAAAGTGTAACTATTAAGTACACAGAGAAAGAATATGTGTGTCCATGTCTATATACACACATCTGTAAGAAAAGGTATTTGCATAGATATCTTTATTGTCGATACTTATTTCATAATACTTTTTCACATCAGGATAGTAACAGAGTAATTTTTAAATAAGGAGTTTGTGAAAAGGAAGTGGTGATTTCTGTAAGATATTAAAATCCCCGTGACATCCTTAATGTCCTCAAATCCATAATGAACAAGAGGTGTCACAGAAACCAGAAGAGCCTGTGAGACTTCTGTCTATTTCTTCCATTGTTGTTCTCTCATCTGACATGCAGGAATGATGCAGTCAGCATATGACAACTACCCCAGTTTCACCAGAAATACCTCAGATTTATTAAGGAACTGAGACATTTCCAAGAGGAGATCAGACTAAGCTGTATTCAGAACTAAACTCAAGGTTCTTTTTTGCGTCAGAGACACAAAATATTGCTGATGTTTTCCCCAGTATAATCTTTTCCATCAGCTTCCAGATACAGGTTGGATTTGAGAGAGAGCCATAATAGAAGAAATTATTCACATGAAAAGATGATTCCCTGAGTGAGAGTTTAGTCATTTCTCTCCATCAGATACATCAATAATCATCTCTAATGATTGTCCCAATAGTTCCATGCTGGTTTTCACAAACCTGAAGGAACATTTATTATGGTTATTACAGTAACACTTATCTCAGCACACATCTTAAGCATTTAATGGAGCATCACGGGGTAAAAGTCTACATTTGTCGTCTCCCAAGAATTGATTCTGCTACTGCAGGGACAGATGGCTCCTTCCGGACCTAAAATTCCTTAGTTGTTGATCATCACAATCCTATTGCTTTTAAGAGTAGTCCTTTGCATCTTTTGTATACTTTAGAGTTAGATTTCTTAAATATCTAGAATAACTTGGCAAGTTAAAGCTTAATATAATTTGGTACCTCCATAATAAGCAACTCTGCTAACATTTATAGTTGTCTTAATGTTATTAATCATCCAGCTCCTCACTTCTCATTTCACCACCAAATCAAAAAGAATAATCTTTGCATTAAGCAGTTAATCCATTTCATAAAAAATAGTTTTACTCATTGTTTATATATTTCTCCCATTTACTAAGAGGGCACCTAAGGATGGTGACTACACATGAAGAGAGAGGAGGGGCATCAGGTCAATTTGAACTGGCAAGTATTCCTGCAATGTACAGTAATTGGCTACTGCTAATAATTTTGGTACCACTAAAATTCCGCATTGTCCTTCATTACTATGGAAAAGGTAGATTCTTGTTTAAGGCAACTGTACTAGTAAGAAAGGAGAGACTGAATTTGGCCTCTAGTTTCTTAACAAACTCACTATGACTGTTTGGTGCACAGCAGTAAACAAGAAGTTTCCTGACAAGTAAGAAGAAATTAGTTGAAATCTTTTTTAGAAAGTGTTCTGGTAACTTGTTTAAATTCTAGCAACACAAAGTCATTTGATCAGCAACTGTTCAAACTGCCCCAAAAGGGATGCAGTTTTATTTACTTACAAGTCAGCAAACGCCCTTGTGGTTGGTGATGTTCAATACTTGGACCATTTAGCATGTGTTTGAACTCAACAAGAAATTGTCTTGAACCAATTTTATCTTTTTTTTTTTCCTTTCTATCTCTAGAATTAACTTGTGGCTTTGTGATAAATGAATCATGGGTGTAGTATATGTAGCTTTTTAAGATGAGGAATAGATTACAATTCTTTCAAAATGAGCTGGATCTAGCTCTTGGTGTACTGGCCTTGTGGCTAAATTGTGTGATCTTAGTACAAGATTGTAACTTCTCTTTAAGATAGTCTCTTTAAGACAGCTTACTCTTTAAGACAGTCCTTTTTATATCATCATTCAGAAATGGGCTAAATGTTTAACTTTAAGTACATTTATCTGTATAATGGTACTAAGCACACAGGAGAACTACTGAATATTTTATGTGGCCAAGTACAAGTTCTATGGTTAATGTCAAGGCAGTGTGGATGAACTGTTGGTGGTTTTTTGGTGTTTGTTTCGGGGTCTGTGTGTGTGTATTGTTTGTTTGTGGTTTTTTGTTTGCTTGTTTTTGTTGGCTTTTCATCTGGGTGGGGTGGTTTTTTTTTTATTTTTTTTAATTTTTAAATGGTCTCTGTCAAACATGTTGTGACATGACCTGTGTATTCACAAATGGAAATTTAAAGTCTTTGTGAGTATGTGAACTTTGTCTTCACATTACTCACATGAGTATGCATGTCAATATTTTCTGGGGCTTTAAGGACCTTGTTAATAAACATCACAGTTAAGCATTTTCATATCCTCCTGATGCCCAGTGTCTTTTTCGAGTTACTAGAAGCAGCAGGCATGATACATTCATCAATTGAAGATTTATACATCTTGCAGATTTAATGATAATTTAGAAGTTATTAAAAATTAAAATATATTTTAAAAAATTCTTGTAGATCCCACTTATGCTACATGTTAATATGTTGAGTGGCTGGGGGGGGGGGGGAATGCCCTTTGGCTTTTTATACAGTGTTGAACACTGTGCTGTGTTGAATAAAGATCTGTCCTCTAATGACCTGGAGGACGGGTGATAGTAAAATGTCTTTTGGGTTCTGGAAGGCTGAACCAAAAGTTAATTTTTAGACATTGATAGATATTTTTTTGCACTGGGATTTCAAGGGTATAATTCTGTGAAGTACTGAAGTACTGGACTCTCCTAGGAGATCCTGAAGACTTTAGACATTCATTGACATTAGCGCACATTAGTACCACCCAACTTTTTTGACTACTCCTAAAAAAAAATTACTAATAAGAAATCTTCATTGCTAATAGTTTAAAAGGCTGTCTCAAAATGCAAAGGGTTTTCTTAAAGCACAGAAGTGAGTTGTTAAAACAACATGTCAGTCCCTATGAAATGGGACACTGGAATGCTCTTGCGAGGTGTGTTATTTTGATTTGGATATTGTTGAACTCTTTACCAAAAGTGCCAGTAAACTCAATATTCTTGATTGCCTGTCAATTACTACACTGTAGCTTCTTCTTTGCACAGGAAGAATATTCTCATACCTGTGACTTTTTTTCTTTTCCCTGAAGATGAAACAAAAAGTCTACTCATTAGATAGGAAATTCATGCCTGCTGAAATGAGATTTTTGTCTACTGTATGAGTAGACAAAAATCCAGGTGGGACCAGATGGGCTCAGTCATCGTGCTCTCCTGTGGTAGGACCTGGTAACAAGACCATTCAGACTAGACCTTCTGTTCTTACTGATATTCTTGCTGCAAACTATAAACCCATTCCGTAGATTAAAATGATTATTACACTGGTATTCTGTATTTTTTGTCCCAGCCTCTGCAACAGAATTGCCTGCTAGAAATAAAAAACTTGGAATGAATTCCTGATTTAGGAAATAGGCATTTCATTATTTGTTTTCATACTGGCTCAGTCAACATCCACTGGTTGTAGATTCATTCATTTACTGTCATTAATTGTACACAAAATTTAACCTCCATACTGAGAGGTCCATTGGAACTGTCCACACGTATTTAATTTCCAGCAACATCTGTAAAAGTCTTACTAATATAGTGTGGGATATCTTTCAAGAGAGACTTTAAAACATATTCTTTTCAATGCATACATTGTAGGTTTATGTTGAGAAATATAAGAATACGTATAGATTGGGTTATTTTACTAAGAAAGAGGAAAAATGCGTTTTTCAACAAAGTCACATTCTTGCTCTTTA
The DNA here is from genome assembly GCF_033815535.1 of Pezoporus flaviventris. Taxonomy (NCBI): domain Eukaryota; kingdom Metazoa; phylum Chordata; class Aves; order Psittaciformes; family Psittacidae; genus Pezoporus; species Pezoporus flaviventris. Next base: position 1,237,863 of record NW_026892630.1, on the reverse strand, counting down.
ATTAAAATTGTAATCTTAACATTGATAAAACTGATTGTTCTATCCACTCTGTTTCAAATAATGCCTGCAGTTTGATACTGAGCAGTTTATGTTAATTTACCCCTCCTTTTGGTTTTCAACAGAAATGATTTTTTTTCAGCAGCACGTTAAAAGAAAAACTGTCAACTTTTCTGTGCAATCAACTTAATATGGTACAAAATTCTACCCATTTCCTGGCTTTGGGTGTTCTATTGCCATGTGAATCATAGAATCATAGAATAGTTATGGTTGGAAAGGACCTTAAGACCATCTAGTTCCAACTCCCCCCCGCCATTGGCAGGGACACCTCACACTAGACTAAGTTGCCCAAGCCTCTGTGTAGCCTGGCCTTGAACACTGTTAGGGATGGAGCATTTACTGCTTCCTTGGGCAACCCATTCCAGTGCCTCACCACCCTCACGATAAAGAACTTGTTCCTTATATCTAACCTGAACTTCCCCTGTTTTAATTTGAAGCCATTACCCCTTGTCCTACTGCTACAGACCCTGATGAAGAGTCCCTCTCCAGCACCTTTATAGGCCTCATTCAGATATTGGAAGGTTGCTCTGAGGTCTCCACACAGCTTCTCTTCTCCAGCCTGAAATTTCTCAGCACATCTTCTTATGGGAGGTGCTGAAGCCCACTCCATATCCTTGTTGTATTGAGTATTTCTCCCGTCTCTGTCAAAAAAAGATATGTCTCCTTATTGCATATGTAGCTGTGCAAGGCAGGTTAAGTAACTTTATGACTTTATCTGAAGACAACTTTATTTTCTCTGTGCCACCATATTGTGTCGTCCTTTTGTGGTTTGCTCTCTACACCCCCACTCCCCAAAACCATCCTTTTAAAGTTTATGTGGTCATTAAAGCCAGAAGAGTCTGTTGTGCTTCATATTGACCCTCAAATCAGGAATTAAGGTAGAGGTAAGGGGAGGGAATATTAAAACTTCAGTTTAAAGATTAAAAATAGAAATTGGGGAAGATTTGACTCTGAACAGGTCACATCTGCAACAGTCAAATTCATTGTTAACAAAGTTGCGTGCATATGTGATGTAAGGCTTGAAGCTTACAGCTTACAGGGTTGATTTTAGGCATGATTATTCACAAAACCGTGTAATTAATCTCTCATAGGAAAACACAGAAAGCAGTACACCAACTGCAATCTCCATTAAGTCAACAGGAGTCATTCCTCCGATTTTAATGAGCTTTGACTCTACTCATAAATCTGCTATGAGGAGTGTCCAAATCAAAATTTATTTGAGGGTGACCTTGATGTTAATTGTTAGTACTTCCATGTTTTTTAATCACCAGAAAACCGGAATGTGTTAGTGGGACTATCATATTGTATAGCCCTTTCCATTGGATACTATCGAGTTTATATACATATAATCATAATTGTGCAAAATGTTAGTGGGCAGTCACAGTATGCTAGTTATATTTTGTGTCTATGAAATATGAAAAAAATATTTCTTTAGTTATTTTTAATGTTGATTGTGCCTTCAGCTGAATCCCTGCAAAATTAATGGGTTTTTTTTTGGTCAAGTAGCTCTTTAGAGGATCTTAGAAGTTTCACACTTATTCAGTGGCTTTTAATTCCAGATTTTATGTATTGACTATAATTACTTTAAAATTTTATCTCAAATTTGTAAATATCACAAGGCAGATTCTGTTCAGTCCTGTGATGTTTAATAAACTTAACATTGGTCAAAAAAGTTGAATCATTTGTATTCAGTTAGAAGAAAAGTATGATAAATATATTAGAAGTATAAAGGGATAGGCTTCCTTTAACATTTGGCTATTAAACAGAAAAGTATCTGGTTTATTTGAGGGACATAATTACTGTATCTTCTAGTGGTACAAAAGTACGGGATAGAGAGTTATGAGAGAGAAATTATTTTGGTTTAGTTTAATGGCTTTCCTACTTCCTCATCACTGCTGGTAATTATTGTGTCCTTTTAGTTGGCATTCAGTATATTAGGATGTATTTAGGATCATTTTATTAATTGAAAATGTGTTTCAGAGCAATGGTGAATTAGGTAAATGACTTAAGACTCAGTCTTTAAAATTATAAAATGAGAGCATGAGTTGATGGAAGTCAATCTTGTCTCTAGACAATCAGAAGATAAGACTCTGGTTTCTATTGTAAGGTTATATGTTTAGAAGAATTAAGGGAGAGCCCAAATCCCTTCAGCATTTGCATTATTTCTCTGTCATTTTATTGTAGTAGTACAGAAGCACTGTCAAGGATGGTGACTTTTGAGATCTTATACACGTAGTGAAAGACAGCATCTTTCCAAAGAGCTTTCAGACAAAACAGAGGTTGGGCGAAAGGAAAAAGTGTTATAATTTCTACAGTCTTCACTTCTATACCTCTCTGCCTCAGATTTCTGTCTGTAAAATGGAGATACTCAATAAGTATATTAAAGTTACTCAGATACTGGGCAATAGGGAACTTTTACCTTTTGCTGCTGGAGAGCTAGCTATTTTGAAATTAAGGCTATTACACTTAGTTGTTTGATTTAACTCTGCTACAAGCCATTTACTTGATAGTGTAACTCTGAGCTCACCTTCAGGGATGCATGAAGTGGCATCTTAGAGGTCTTTTTTGTAGCCTGCAGTTTACCAGGTAGAGTTTTGTGACTTTGGTTCTCTCTAGAAAGGTAATGAGAAATTCATCATGTATCAGAATATGCAAATAGCTCTTTGCCTTTACCTTATGCTTATCTCCAACAGATTTCCTTTGGCCTTTGACACCCTATTATTGTCATTTCACATGCCTAATTTGTAGTCCCTTCTGATAAGATCATGATTTACATGAGTGAAACGTATTTCCCAAGAAAATGTCTGTGAACTTGTAATGTTATACTGGGGTATATAGAATTCCTTTTAGCAGATGTCTGTCTCCCGCTATAGATCTATGGAAGCACTTTAGTTAAAGAGCATGAATTATACATTCTTGAATGCTTCTCCTGATGATTAAGCTTAATGCAATTTTGAAAGATACCTGAAAATAAAAATAGGGTTTAGAAGATTTTCTTTAGCTTCTAACATGCTGTAACTTTTAGTGTGGGATGACAACTAGCTTAATTCACTGCAGCAATTCTTTTATTTAAAAAATGGCATACTAAGCATGTTTTTCCACCGGAAAGTTTCTTTCTAATTCTCAACATTTCTTATCTGACACTGTGCTAAATGAGAACATGACTTAACAGCTGATATTGATTTGCACGTCATTTTTTCATTTCATTTTCCTATTCAAAAGGAATCAGTGGTGACAAGTTAATGAACTCCAACTCCAACTCCATAGATAAGCTAAGGGATAGGTTTAGTGGCTGCCTTGTTCTAAGTATGAAAGGGCTTAGGCGACTGTTTCATGTTCATGAAAGGGAAACCGGAATGCTCTGTTCTTATAGTAACTGTCAACAAAGCCAACTATATGAAGAAGTGAAATCATGCAGGGCTATTTATAGAAACCTTTTAGCAAGTCTAAATTAATTTATCCTGGTATATTTAAGTCTTTAATATTCACACGTGGAATACAATCACTTTAAATGAAAGTACACTGAGCCCTAGGGCTCTACATTTATTTAGTAAGGGTTCATAAAACTATGCTGCATTATATCTTCTGGTTTTAAATTAACTTCTTGTATAAATAGCTTTGGTCAGTACTAGTGAAGATCAAGACTGCAGAACCACTTCTCAGAGTATTTTTCACTAAACTTGTTTGTTAATCTTTTTGCCCCTTATATATTGCCAATGAATATATCTGGTATCTAAGAAGTTTTTTCCTTTGCGTTTTGTATATTTTTTTCGTATATAGTATTTTAATTTCAGCTTTTCTGGTTTTTAACCAGCAATTTGGTGAATCTGATGCATTTGACCTTTTGGCTGGTGTCTGCTGCTGCTGGGAGTTATGATCTGGTCCAGTAGAGATCATCATCAGAAAAAGCTGAAAATCTTACAGTCTGTTTCTTACTCTTATGGGTAGATTTTTTTTTTTTTTTATTATTTTTTTCTCTTCCTTAAGTAAACTTGAACGTTTCAGAAAGGAAACAGGAAGAACTATAAAACAGGGTAGAATTGGGCTCTACGTTAGCTCAGTGATGCCAATCTATAGTTTTTGTGCAATCCTGAAGTATTTCTTTCAGTTGTAGAGTGTGAACAGACCATGTTTCTCTTCTGTGGTTTAGATTTACTTGAAGATAAATCTGTACCAACTAGGAATTTTCTGCTACGCACTTTCTGCATTGCCAGCTGTGATAAAGACGATGGTTAATCTGATCACAGAATTTTGCCACCAAAGTCACTCATGGACCTTTGGAATGAAAGACTTGTTTTCCAGATGTCTGCATTGGGTTGTAAGACCATGCAGAAATGGAGTGATGGAAGAAAGAGAAGCTGTATATATTAACTTGTGAAGTAAATTTCTGGGGTGACCTTAAAAGGCATGGAACAGTATGTTTCACTTTCCATCATAATTTCTCTTTTCAGAACAGGGTGGAGATGTATTCAGGCATGCTGCCTGAATTCCATATCCATGCCTTGCCAGGAGTTGATCTGGCAGTGGGAATAAACAGTTGCCTCTGAGGAATACACCAATGGTATTTGACCAACCAGGCAAAGTTCTGCCTGACCAGTACTGGAAGCCTGTTCTGCTTGTTCTGCCTCCCTGTCATTCTGCTGATGCTGACAGGCAATGTCAAGGTGCACTGGATTACTGACTTTAGAGGGAGCTCTGATTTTTCAGGAGGCAGTTGGATGTGCAGCAGCAGCATATACCTTTTTCTTCCTCCTACTCCCAAACAAACAGAACCCAAACCCAACTAAAATGCGGTGGCAATAATATTATTTATCAAGGATGTCAGAATGAGAGGTTGAACAGGATATTTTGTCATTTTTCCCTCAAAATTTTTATACTAGTCTTGTAAGTGGATATGCATGGGGACAAGTCTGACACAGGATTCAGATTTTTTGTCACTTTGGTACTGTTTGTTTTTCCCAACATGAGAAAAAGGTGAAATAACAAAAAGATTGATCTTTATTTCAAGATTAAAGTTTCAAAAGCTTAAGATTTGAACTTTACTTAAATCTTTTGAAGAAGTTTGAAGAGCTATTATGTAATATATTTCATTTCAGCTATAGTTGGAAACAACACTATCAACATAGCATAAAAATACTGGTTTTATCATGCTTCTATTTGTATTGCAATACAATACAAATGTATTTGTATTGCAAAAGTAAATATCTCTCAGGACTTCTGCCTGAAATTTTCAGGCTCAGGAAGGTTGTGATTATTCAAGATAAGCTTCAGGCAAGCCTTAAAAAAACATGCTATTAGTTTTGTGCAGATGTAGACCTCATCATGTGTATTTCTTGTATTTTCTTAGCAAGTTTAAATGCAACAGTTTTGTTGCACTTTGTTGTGTAAAAGCACAGATTTAGTAAAACAGAACTAATCTAGATCCCCTCACTATTTAATACAAAAGTTTAAGTGCATGTGATAAGAGAAAAAGAAAGGGAGATGTGGGGGGGAAGAGCTGTCTGAGAGTGGTCTGGTTGTAACCCTTCTACCTGTGTAGCAAACAAAATAGTTTGAAACTGCAGGCTTCAGCTGAAGTCTCATGTGGATGTGGTGCCTGAAGAGGCACATGGCTCTCTGTCAGCTCAGTGGGATGTCACTAGACACCTGCCTACTGGTCCTGCTTCATTACCCAGATGTTCAGATCAGCATGTTTAATCTGAGCTCTTTCTTGTGCTTAACTGCTGTAAAGATTCTTAATAGTGTTGACAAACTGTGCTTTCATACTGTCCTCTGCACATCTTACTTTAGAAGGGCTGAAGTTTTGAGGTCTACCTGAGTGGCTCTTCACACTGGGTTTGCAGTCAGCTACAACGGGGTGGCTTTGAATAATCTCCCTGCTAGAAAATGCCTATCAACTCAAGGAGGTGGAAATAATTGGAAACAATGTTGTCAGAATTCACAAAAGAATAATAGGAAGGAATCCTTTTGTACAAATATTCTAGGAGAGCAACTGGGAAGACAGGTCAGGGACAGAGAGGAGGGGAGGTGGAGAGTCATAATTAGGTAGAAGTTGTGGCAGGCAGAAGGGGTCATACAGAGACCTAAAACTGTAAAGAAAAAATGGGGAAAAGGGAAGTGCGAGCTCATAAAAAAAAAGAAAAAAAGAAAAAAAAAAGGAATATCATGTAAAAGAAAAAGGCTATATCTATTCTTGCAGGCTTCCTCAAACTGTTCATGCCCCCTCCCTCTTTTTTAGTTTCTCTTTGAAGCCTGTAGCATGAGTCTCATAAGACTTTGCTAAGATTGTAATGCAGTACTTCAGCACCACTCTCTCTTGTTTACGTGTCCATTAGTTCAAAGCCATAGACAGGCAATTTATTTGGTATGAAAAATGTCACCTATGGCACCCTCATTTGCATCTGAAAATTGATTTTTGTCACACTGGGATTTTAGTACAACCTCTTTTGGCAGCCAACATTGCCACAAAGCATAATAAAAATAATTATGTGACCACAAAAGCAGGTAAGGTTCACTGTAAGTTTTAAGTCTATACAGAATTATAGTTGGCAAGGCGTTATTGATGGGACTGTGAGATTACCTGGGGTAATCCTTCTTGATGATTTGATATTGACACCTAAACTTAAAACATAGCTTGTGATTGCTAGCAAAGAGTATAACGGCATAATGGTATTTGATTATGTTTAGTCAACCATTCCAGTATGATAGCAGAATATTAGAAATGTCAGTTGGACAATGGATGAACTATTAATTAAGATTTTTAAGATGACAATTATTGGGTGATGGAATGTTTTTTAAGAAAGAACCATAAACCACCTTTTGATGATCAGTTAAAATATGTTACCTACTCAACATTTTTGCAAGTGCTGTTAGTTCATTATCCACTTTCTGATGTATTTGGCACTTGGAGTCTGCCAAGTTTTTGTCTCTTCACTGGTGAGATGGTAAATGAACATGGGAAGATGCCATTGTCCATTGTGATACTGAAATATCCTATTAATTATCAGTGTTAAGTTGCTCAAGCACTTTCATTAGTTATTATGGCAAAACAATTCCCCAGGGTGAGATATATTTATATAACAAATTCCTCTAAAGCTGAATCAACCGTAAATGGATTATGCAAACTTGTTTCCTTTCTTGTAGATAAATTGTTTTACAGAAGTGCTCATTATGAGAAAGTTCCTTGCCCACTGTAGTACTTTATCAGGACAGAATAATCTACAGCTCCAGTTTCAATAGTAAAAAGACACCATTCTTTAATATGAATGCAGCTCTTAATCTTAGCTCAAGATGTTGGTTATTTTTTTTTTCCCTGCCTTCTTTAAAAGGCAGGCAAAGGACGGCAATTTGTAAGCTTGTATTCCTTAAGCCAAATTTCTGTATGCAGCTATGAAGGGAGCGATGTGCTATTAAAAATGGATGAGCATGATCTGACTGAGGTGTGTGTTACAGAAAGGAGGGAGGAAAAAAGTGATTCTTTGTTATTTAAGAAATTGTTAAGTCTTTATGCAAACACTGAAAGTCTGCAGTGGAGAGCTTTGGTTTTACTGAAGACTTTTTTTGCTAAAATCAAAATTTATAACTTTGTTTATTAATCAAATAGATATTCACTGTTTGAATATTTCATTATTTACACTTTGACATTTGACTGAATATTGAGAGAAGTGCTCAGAGTGTGACACCAGTTCTGGCTGGTTTTGCGGAATGCCTTTACTAGGATTTATGAGATTGGCTGTTAAACTGTAAGCAAGGATTTTGCATACATATTTCACATCACTCAATGCTGTTTCTGCTAGCAGAAGGATTTGATCATAATCATGGGTTAGTCATAGTTCATCCAGAACTAAGCCTGTTTTAAACACCAGTGACACAAATATTTTGCATTGGTGTCAGGCTTTAGCTGCTAGGCACACTTGCTGTCACTTGGCAATCTCACTGGCATTAGTTTCTAGCATTGCTGCTGGCTTGCAAGGGAGTACCATGACAGTCAGAGACTTTACTTAATTAGTAGTGGGATGAGGTGTAACTGTTGACTGTTAACAACTGTCACTAGAAATCAGACCCAGAAATTTTATCTTCGAATATCACACAATTTAGCAGAAAACTCATATTTGCTTTCTTCTGTGGGAATGGTTTTACTGTCCATTAGTCCTTGCAGTCTGGGTTTAAATATTTACAGGGAAAAAAAATATGTTACTGTAATTTTCTTAGTTGCCCTCTATTGTTTTAGCACTATTTCTTCCTTCAGAGTTTGTTTGGTTTGTTTTTCATTACTTTGGCTATGTTTTTAATGTAGGCTTTATAGTTTGTAGAACTAGCGTGGATCTCATTCTGAGAGTGTGCTCAGTAACATAGTTTTACCATACATGGCTCTCTTTGACTGAAAGAAGGAGCCTCCACTAATAAAATTCTATATTTAGTTTTGAACCACTGATTTTGCTTTTATAAACTGTTGTATACAATAGAAAAATCATTCTTCTAAGTGGAGAAACAGGCAAATACAAGTAGTTCCTTTACAGAAGCCAAAAGGTGTGAACTTCTGTTTCTCCTACTGATAATATCAGCAGAAATAGCACACTACTGTATTTCTCTATAGTCTGCTATGAAATACTAGTGAATACTTTTTTCAACTTTATTGAATAATACTTGGCTCTTGCTATCAATATGAACAAGACTACTTGCTTCTCTTTCTTTACTTGCTCAAATTTCTGAAAAAGGCCAATAATTAATTACTTGACTCTCCATGACTTTTTTCTGATTTAACTACTTGTTCTTTAATCTATGAAAGTACTAATCCCTGGAAAGTACTATTGGACAGAAGAGAAAACCATTTTTACTATGTAGATAACTAGTAAAATGAATTACTGCACAGGTTCCATTTCATTCCATAGCAAGATTATCCAAGCCTCCATCTTGTATTGTCTTCATGTTTCTTCTTTTCAGACAAGTAAACTTCCTAGGCAATGCTCTCCACTGATTCCATGTGATTCCTTTTTCAAAATTTTGGTTTTTTGTTTGTTTTTTGTTTTTGCAATTTATGCCACTAGTTCTTCAAGTGACACATGCATTGCTTCCCCTGTCAAGTCATTCAGATCAGAGATAACCTTTTTTTTCATCTCATGCTGTAAATGCAATAAATCAAATCCTTGCCAAAAGCAAGTTTTGAATTTTCTATCATGAAATTTGCATTTCATGCTCTGTTGCTTATTCATAGAAGCCATCCAATCTGAAGAGAAAAATAAATCCACATGACTTGTGTAACTAATACAGACAAATGTTTCTAAGCAACTGCCTGAGCAATCTGAAGATCAAAAATTACTCATCTGAGAAACTTGCGTATAATGGTAGATAATGTATTTGTTCTCAGATTTCAGGGTCTGTTAATAAAGAGTCTGTAAACTGAAACAGGACCAAAAACATATCCAATTATAAATGCTTCAATTTATTAACCTGTCGCTATTAGATAAGTTCAACAAAATAAAGCTATTTTACTATGCTTCACTGTGAAATGGTCAGACAATAACAACCAGAACCTTAGGTGACATGCTGATAGTTTGTAGTGTTATGTTCAGATACCAAAGGGAGTGGTGCAAAGAAAGTTGAATAACACAGAGTAGAATTAATTTTCTTAGGTTCCATGGAAATACTGTACTTCGTAGAAGCAACATGCTGTGCACAATCTGATACACACAATGGGTCTTTGGTTACATTTTGAGGCAGAACATTTGTACTTGGCATGTGTGACAAGAACTGACAAATTCATCTTACAAATTCATAAAGCCATTTAAATACAGTCCAGTCTGGGGCTAGCTGCTTGATAGATAATTATAAGGAGTAGAGAGAGTCTGCTGATTTAGCTCAAGCTGTGAGAACTCAGGTTTTTTTATTCTCGAATTGTCCTGTTTAAATTCCAATATGTCAGTAAAGGCAGCAGACATCGCAGGTCTGACTTTAATGACTTCAGTGACTTTGGGAGCAAGGCAATGCGTATAGATAAAAATAAAACTTATCTGACAGAACTGAAAAAAAATGAAATATGAACAAAAAAGTGAAGTGGAAATTAAGGGTTGATATACCCTGTTTTAGGCAAAGCCCCATTTTTTGGATGCACTTGAATGTATCACTTCCTTCTGAAAAAGACATCAGATTAAAAATCAAGATATCTGAGTAGAGGTGCTTTAGATCTGTGGGATATAAGTGCTAAAATAATATGATTCATTGGAAGGTCTCTTGAAGTAATTAATAGAACAATGCTGAATCTGTCTTCTCTGCCCCTTGTGAGTGCTTTGACCGCTGACTTATTCAGTCACACCTTTGTAGTCAATAAGGAGCTATGAAGTGCTCCAACACTGCCCTGACAGTTTTGGATTATCACTTCTTTCTAATAAACTTGGAGGCTGCTTCTAAATGACTGGAAATCCAGAGCAGGAATTCCATGGCCAATGCTAGAAAGACAGTAGTAGGAGTAACAGTGGTGTTGCCAAACAGGTGGCATGCAGGCTGGGAGTCAGGATGAATCTGTTTTCTCTTGGTAAGGAAACTTCAATAAAACCTGTTTACTTGTTGTGTGCAGGGAGTGACTGTTCTCATCCCGTGAGGACACTCAGTTAAAAGTCAGCAGGTGTCAAGTAGGGAATATAAATAATTCTATGCTATTATGTCTGCATGTTGTTAGGGTCAAATGCTCAGACCCAAATGTAAATTTTAATGAGGCACAGTACTGAGCTATCAATGTCACACTTCATGTATTGTACTCCAGTTTCAGCAGCTATAATCCAGACAAAAAAAACTTAAAACCATTGTAAACTGTACCTCCTGCCATTGTAGGCTCTTTTTCCTGAAATATGTGGCAATTAATATTGTTAGCAGCTTGATGTTACAGCTCATGAATCATTGATCTCTTCCAGTATAGCAATTAATTTGCTTCTGATTCCTGACAGGTACATTCTTTGAATTTCCTGAATTAGACTTAATTGTCAGCATGTGATTAAGGAGAAATGTGAGGATCCATTGAGATCTCCAAGCCTATGTCTGAGTCTCCATCTTTCATGTTTCACTTTTCTTTTGGAAATGTTCTGCAAAAGAGCCGATCTTTGATTTCTCACCCCAAAATAGATATGGGAAAAATCAAAAACAATATTGCTATTTCTAACTAGCATATTTTACAAGTTCTGTGGAAGTTGGATCTAGAAGTAAAATTTGCGTGAATGACTGGGGTTTTTTACGTGTCTTAGTAGTCATACTTTTGAAAACTTGATTTAATGCTTGTGAATTTTTGGATACCTCTTATCTGAGTTAGAACTTCACCTGCATACTCTCCAATAATAGTATGTGGGTCATTGAGACTGTCCAGACTAAGGAAAGGTTGAGAATTTAATTGGGTCGCTACGATGGGGAATGAATAACATAGGTCATGTTCAAATCATGTATTTTATCTTTGACAAATGCAGTTGGATTTGACTACAACTCCTGTACCACACAGATAGATAGCAATAAGAACTTGTCCACAAGACACTGCAATACTGTCTCTTTATTTTTATCACAGAATAGAATTAGGCTTCAGGTATCCGACAGTTACTCTCTGTTAATTTGTTTGTATTGAAGAGTAAAAATACAGCCCTAGTTGTGAAGTGGATTAATACACTACAATTTCAGCTCTTTGGACTCAGTTAATGCCTGTTAATTAATTTGTTCTGAGTAGCTGGACAAAGTGGTGAAGTGGATTAATGCACTAACATTTCAGCTCTTTCAACCAACTTACAAATCTAGCTTGGTGAATGCAGTTTTTTTTTTGTAGCCTGGATGTAAGCGGGCATTTTGTCTTCATCACAGACTACCACTTCATTTGTCAGTCTGGCAGCTCCTGTATACGAAGGCACAATAAACCAGCTTTGTAGAGCACCACACATGCACAGTCAAGTCTAAGAGAATATACCCAGACTATTGTGCAGATCTGTAATCTAAACATAATTCATTCCTGCTTTGCTGTCCTATATAGCAAATTATTTTTGCTAGGAGTTAATACAGCCCTGATCTAATGGAGGAAGGAAGTGGTGCAGGCGCATGAGTGCCACATTACATTCCATTCATGCAAGAGTGTACCAATACTAATGGAAAGAAAAGTACTGAAACTCCCTCACAGTTAATCTGTACTTGATTACTGCAACAAGAAACAGACTTCTCAGATTCTTAATCAAAAGGGTTTTGTTTTTCAGCATGAAGCAACTGGCAACTTTTCTCTTTTTTCTTTTCTTTTTTTTTTTTTTTTTTTCTCTTTTTTTTTTTTTTACCCATGCTGAGGTCTCCTATATGCAATCTCTGCTGTGCAAAAACTATGATTCATCTTGGTACGTTCAACTGACTGCACATACACAGTGCATATTGCCAAAATGTATGGGGTAGGGTTGTAGGACACACAGTCCATGTCTGCTTAGTGATCCTCCCCACAGCCTCCCCTGGGTTTTGTGAAATCTCACACCAAAGGCTAAATTCCCGTCCCACATGAGAATTATACAGCATGGGAAAATAAGAGGTTTTTCTGGACAGTCAGGATTACTGATGTATTGTGAGATAAGGAAGAGATAATGTTTAATATGCATATCAGTCCAACAGGAAGAATTAATTCTCATTTTAAATAATGATATCTTCTTATTTAAAGTGAGAAACAATGACATGGAAGCTTTGGAACCCCTGGATCTGTTGGTAGCTTAAGGGTCTTTCTGTTGTCCTGCTTCGAGTTGCTGCCTTCACCAATGCCACTGTTTGACAGAATTTGTACATTCCTTGAATTGCCTTGGCTGGCTGCACATTGAGAAGATGGCTGGGGAGGGGAAAGCAGGGTCATGGATATGTTCTGTCGTGATTTCATCAGCTGTAGACTGATCTATTGCAGGTACAAATCTGTCTGCTGACGTATTTTGTGCATCTCATGTCAGCTTCCAATAAGAAAATCAAGGTCTAAAATATGGTATTGTGAGGAATTGCTGTTACTTTTCTTGTCTTGAATAAGTGAAGAAGCTTCACCAAAAGAGTTCCCAAATGTACCAGGATTTGAGAAATCTTGATACTGGCTTTGCTTTTTGGTAAGGGAATGGAACTGATTATCTGATAAAGATGGGTGAAATAGGGAAACTTTGGAGTGGTAATGCCAAGACAGATTTTGCTCAAAGGGGTGGGAGAGAGAAAGAATATATAAAAAGTAGGTATTTCTGGAAACAAGAATGCAAATTTGAGATGACTTCAGTTTAGGTAGAATTCTTTTAGAATTCTTAGGTAGAATTAGGTGTTCAAAAAAACCAAATTCAAAGTAAATGTTAAGGAATAATTTTTTTCAAAAAAACAAATAAGTCTTGCAGAATTACGCTGAGACCTGGAACAAGAGAAAGTGAGGTTACTTTTAAGTGCAGGAGGTGCAGAAGAATCGTGCAGTGTTTAGAAAAGAATGGCAGGGTAAATAGTGTTTGGAGTTAGAACGTACAAGGGCGTGGAGTGACAGGACAAGGGGAATGCCTTTAAATTCAAATAGGGTAGATTTAGATAAAAAGTAAGGATGTTAAATGTTCTTCACTGCGAGTGAAACACTGGCACAGGGTGCCCAGAGTAGCTGTGGCTGTCCCATCTCTTGCAGTGTTCAAGGCCAGGTCGGACAGGGCTTGGAGTAACCTGGTCTAGTGGAAGGTGTCCTTGACCATGGCAGGGGGTGGAAGTGGATGAGTTTTAAGGTCCCTTCCAAACCAAACCATTCTGTGATTCTATAAGATGAGGGTTTGTTTTGTTGAAGAAATGGAGATGATGAAGAAACTGAGAGATAACATGGAATATGTGGCAATAGAGCTTTAAAAATTTGCTGAGGAGCAGGACTGAGAAGGTTTTAATTGTAATCACAGCTGGGAGCCTTGTAAGGGGTACGAAGAAGTGTATTTTATGCATCCATTCAGAAATGGGATGAGGACTGCAGCTACTAGATCTAGTAAAAGGTACACACGATTATTATTACTTCAGGGCATCATGAAATTTCTTTTATGCATTGATACAATGCAATGGATTCCATAGCACTTGAGCAATTCTGAACACAGATCTAAAACATGTTCGTTTTCTGTATACTTATAGCTGACTGCCCTGCAGCAAGGTATAGAAAGCTTTTTTTTTTCCAAAGCAGGGCAATTTCTGCTACAAACAAGTTTTATTTTACATATGAAATGTTTTTTTACTAGACATTGCCCTTATATGCTAGCAGTAAAACATGGAACATCTTGTTCATGGCTGCTTGTGTTTTCCACACTCGGAGTTCTCAATTGCCTGCTACTGATCCATACATGTTGTGGCCTTATAACAGTTACTACCCCCCAAAAAGTTTCATCTTTGATTAATTTACTATGCCCTAAAATTGAATATGTGTTGTATGTGTTCTTTCTCATTTCCGCTCTGGAAATCAGGGTGTTTTCAACATGTGTGAAGCTTGCTGGGTGCTAAAGGGAAGCCCTCACTTTTTGAGTTCCTCCAATATGAGTGAAGAAAGGAATCCACTCAGTGGACTCAGCAGGAATATTAAGAGTAAGAAGTTAAGGCTTTGTGTCCATGCTGTGCAATGAATTTTCCATGTATCTTTGGTTAAGCCTCAAAGGGATCAGATTTGTGAAACATTTTTCTTCAGAACTCCTCTATGCATCTGGTACTATTTTCAATAGCAGTTTGGTATCTAACCCAATGGGATATACTTTTGTTTAAAGGAAAAAGAAAAAAAACCAAAAATTACCAACTGTTTTCAAGGCAATTTTTTGTTACAGGACACTTTTCTAAGTCTTGTCTGCTTTGGCAATTGCATCAGCAAGTGCTTTCCTTATTTATGCTACATTTACCTAAGGTGCTGAAGGCGGGGAGGCGTCTTTAAGAATTTTTTTTTTTTTTTTTTTTCTGGTATGCTGTAAAAGCAGCCTTTTGTTTGCAAAAGCAGTTTTTGTTTGCGTTGTGACCAGTGTAAACACACTAGAGATGAGGAGAATGATATTTTTAATGGGGATAAGTGGTGTGTTAGTGTATCCTGGTGAAGACAGAGACAGAAGGTCAACCATTGTCTTGTCTTTAAGACCATATTTACAATGCTGTTTGACAGATGCAGTCAGTCAGAGCATATTTGGCTGTGTATAAGGGATACATCATTATATTTAATGAGCAGTGTAGAACCAATATGAGATTTCCCGAAAGAAGGGATGATTCACATACGGTTCAAATGAAAAAGACACTAACTAAATGATGACAAGAAAAGTCTGAAATGTTAATTTAAAAAGGGAATAGGCGCTTGGCTGTCATTTCTGTATTATTCTCAGAACAGGTAACTCCCGTGGTTAATGTGTATGGAAGGAAAGTTAATGGCATTTAGTCCATTATCATCTTAGAAAAACTTTTCCCTGACACAAAATAAGGCAGGTGTGAAGATAAATGAAACTTGGAATAGAAACAGGACTTTTCCAACACAAAAGATGCTGCAGAGGTTCAAGGCAATAATGGAATTTATCATTTCTCAAAGCAAAAGTTCAGATTTGTCTCCAAGATACCTGACATTTTGTCATATATGCATTACAAAAGTACTTTATGATAAATTTACATTAAAATAGTAATGATTTACACATGATCAAATAATTTAAAAAAGAATAATTATTTTTTTCCTAATACGTTTTCTTGACTCCCTAAAGATAAAGGCAGCCTCCATCCTATATACTATAGCACAGCTAGATGAATTGCACAGAAGCAAAGCTGTAGTCTGTGTCTATTAAGTTAATGGGTGTATTGGTTAAGCAGTGCACGTATGTGTCTCTTTATTTGTATAACAATTATAATAGTAGGAACATCCAGCCTAATTAAAACAAGTTCCACCCACAATTTCCATTACCCAGATGTTATATCTGACTATGCTTCACAAGCCTGGAAGCTTATGTTCTCTGAAATACCTGATTCCCCTTAGCATGCTAGATTTTAGCTGGATTTGTTTTTCTAAAGTATACTTTAGGGTGACATTTACAGCATTGAGGACAGCCTACTTTTGAGCAGATGTTTGTGTGTATGCCATTGACCTTTATAATTCTTAATTCACTGAGTTAATTATTTGTTTAAACAGTTTTTCTCTAACTTACAAGTAAAGTTCCAGCACATTTCTTAGATTTTCATATCATAAACAATGTGAGAAAGTGTTTTCCTCTTTTGACACATTTTAGAAAAATCTCACTATTAGTACTTCTGATGATAACAATATTCTGGCGATAGAAACAATGTAGATAAAGCAACTGTTGCAGCACAATTGTGAAATTTCAGCTGAGAATTATATGAAAATTATTTTTTCTTAAATTGATCTACATGCTGTTTTAGTTTTTCAGTTTTATGTAGTGATGTTATGTTGTAGGAAGACCGATATACTGCTGAATATCACATCCCATGCGCTATTTCAGAGGAATATTGCTTGCAACAAGTATCCAATTAATTTTGTTTATCTTTTGGTTTTGGATCTGACTCCAGTTTATGCCAGCAAGCTTAGTATATGAAAACAACCAAATGGCATGAAACTCAACCATTTCTCTGGCCACCAGAGTAGATTATAGATTGCCACTCCAGCGAGGTTTCAAGCCCTTATTGTGACAAATCAATACCAGTATTCAGCCACCTTATTCCCATGACAAGTTCTAATGAAATTTTCTTTGCTAAGAGTAATGGTGTCTGCTACTGGGTAGTGACTAGTCCATTCATTCAGATAATCAAGTACTGTAATGCTCTCAAGAACCCCTGGTAAAAAATAAAGAAAAAAGAAAACAGGGTGGCGAGTTCTCAAGGAATCTGGGGAAATTGCAACTCACATATCAGCATAGTTTGGGCAAATTGGCATCTTTCAATAGCAGCCTAACTTAAATGCTGGGAAAAATGAAGAGGCTGTTTGTTGCTTGCTTAATGTGAATAGGGAGTCAAGGTTTATTGACAGTGAATCAGCGTATTGGGTGCTGAACTGTTGCTGTACTGATTCCACATCTAGAAAGGGAATTTAACGAAGTCAAAGATAGGGTGTAAATGCTGTTTACAAAATGGTGGTCAGTGAAATGATAGTTGGATTCTGATCACCTAACCCACTGACCACGAAAGTAGCAGCTGAAAGATGATGATCACAGATGTGATATTGAAGCAAAATAGCAAAGATAAAGAAATGATAGGATTTCTCTACAACTCTTTTGTCTTAAAAAGAAAAAAATAAATAATCAGAGATCTAGAATTCTTATTTTTGGTGCACTTTTCTGAAGAAGGCATATATTCATTATAATAGTGTCCTGAGTTCAGCAGTAGAAGTCATTTTTTCTCCTTAGTAGCTGGTGCAGTGCTATGTTTCCGACTTTCAGCCTGGGAACAATGCTGATAACACCGATGTTTTTAGTTGTTGCTAAGTAATGTTTACTCTGACGGAGGACTTTCTGAGTCTCATGGTCTGCCAGGGAGGAGGGGAGGCCAGGAGGAAGCAGAGACAGGACACCTGACCCAAACTAGCCAAAGGGGTATTCCATACCACAGCATGTCATGCCAGGGATGTAACTGAGAGTTACCCGGAAGGGCTGGGAGACTGTGGGCTTGGAGGAGGTATCGGTCGGTGCTCGGTAGGGTGGGGTGGGGTGAGTCATCGTTTGGCTGGTGCTGAGGTGTTGTTTTTTCTTCTCTTGATATTTCCCTTATCATTATTATTATTGGTGGCAGCAGCAGTGATTTGTGTTATACCTTAGTTACTAAACTGTTCTTAACCCGTGGGAGTTGCATTCTTTTCGATTCTCCTCTCTGTCCCTCTGGGAGTAAGGGGAGGGCAAGGGGGGGGGGGGGGGAGTGAGTGAATGAGCTGTCTGACTGGGTTTAAACCATGCGAAATAGATATATTTTACATTTTACATTTTGCATGTGGTTGATGATTCTGGACATGAGGTTCCTCTTATACAAAGCAGCAGGCATGAGAAAAGCCGATGGTAATCACAGCCACAGGCTGCCTGGGTGTTGGGTCAATCCCATCCATCTGAGACGTGCCATTCTAAGATCTCCAGACTCCTGGCACATAAATACTTGTCTGGAATTGTGGCTGCTACAAAGACATGGTAGGTTCTATAGCATTTGATCAGCAGATTCCAGTAAAGATAACTGAAAACTCCTTTGTGGGTTTCACTTTTGTCAAGGGGCAAAAGAAAAGTCCTGTTATAATGCTAGCCTGGTATTCTAGGGAAATTTGAAGCAAAACTACCAACTCTGTCTGGGGTAATTTAATATCCTTTGTGAGTTGCTTCTTCAAGAAATTAAATATGTGAATTCAGTAAGAATTATTATATATGCAATATATCTACCATAAATGAGAATCTTTCCAATGTTTTAACTGTTTAATCAGGTGCTAAGCACACAGAAATACAGATTCCTTGGCTTCTGTCTTATGTACTGGTTGAGGATTAAGCTGTCATTTGCAGGTGCTTGCAACTAAGTAAAACGTTCTTTTTCCCTGTTCTTTAGAAATGGGAAAATCATCATGGTAACCACAATAGCAGTGAATTATTAAATGTGTTGGTGAAGTACTCTTGACCTTGTCTTTCTTTCTCTTTACCTGCGTTCCACAGTGATGCTTTTGGCTGCTCATTTAATCAGTCATGTTGTTGTTAGACACCAGGGGATGAGGAGAAAGTGAGAAATCATAATGAAGATATCATTATTTAAAAAACAGCAGTAAGATTTGAAGAATAAACAGTGTGAAACATACTCAGAGAAGTGCTTACAGTTCTGTTCCCAGTCTGCAGAAACTTTCTGCTCCACGAAACAGACTTATTGTTTTAGAAACAAAACCAAACAAATAATACTATTTTATTTGTTCCAAAGTCGTTCTCAGAAATAAGGATTTGAAGGCCATAAGTTGTACCACCCTGCTTTTTTTAGAGCTTTACTTCTTCGTATTAATGACAATTAATGCAGAGTTGACCATGGAATATAGTTTGGTTTTTACTCCCATTTGTGGACCTTCAGAGAAAGTGTGAGGGTAACCTGTCATAAGAAAATGACGAATTAATTGCTTATGGGTCTATGACTACCAAAATTGTGAGAGGTAGATATTGAAAATCTGAAAATTCCTTTTACTCCTCAAACTAGTAAGGAAAGAAAAATGGAACATTGAAGGTCAGGTTGGATGGGGGCCTGAGGAACCTGATTTGGTAGAAAATGTCCCTACTCATTTCAGGGGCATCGGACTAGATGACCTCTAAAGGTCCATTCCAATCCAAACCACAGGGAGATGCAAATCTGAATGTCTTGCCCATTTCCAAAGAGCCCTGTATCTGGGAGCTCTTTCCATTTTCACGAGCTGAAGGGCAACCAAGAAAATAGGAGTTAGCGCAAGTGAAAATTGTAATGAGTTGAGCACTGCTGCTGCTAAGCTGAAGAACTGATAGTTCCTTTTAGACACATTGGGAGTCACTTTTACTCTCCTTAGAAATGTCATAGACACACGCCAGCCACACTGTCTGCTGTGTTTACAGTGTAAGTGATTTTGAAAGCTTACTGCTCGGTGCATTTGCCTTTGAAAATAATTCAGCTCTTTCCTTTTTATTTGACACTTCAAATGTTTTTATCTTGAACTTTTTCATGAATTTTTATTAAGGAAAATTCTTTTGGGAGAGGAATTGAAAGACAAAAATAGGGACCCAAGTGGCCCGCAGGCTGAAAGTTTAGAGAGAAGTGTCAAAGCCTTTGGGAGAGATGGGAACTCTGTTATCAGGGTGAGCCTCAAGAAGTTACGAAAATTGGCAAAATTGTGAGAAGGAATTCTCTGCATGGCTCCCACTGCTGTTTGACTTTATGATGACTAAAGCTAACTGTTGAAAACCAGAGTTTCCCTTGCTGCTGTTTGTTGTCAACTTTGAAGAGTGATGCTAAAGCTAGTAGAGCAGTGTTTTGGTGATGATAGGCTCATTAGGTGGGAGGCACCCATATTGATGGCAGCAGGGGCAGCCTGTGGATTTCTTGACTGATGGATATCCAGATTGTGGCACTAAGAAAGCTCAGTCAACTTTACAGTTTTATAAAAATACAGCCAAGGGATGCAGCTCTCCTTTTGTAATAAAGTAGCAGCTGTTAAAACAGTAATGTGGATTCCAGAACTGATTGAGAAGCTTAGGTTTTTGGAGTTTCTGCATTAAGAGAGCAGAGAAAAGTGTTACCTGTAGCATGTAACTACCTTATTGGAATTAGGCTTTTAATTTAACCTATGATTTCTTTTGTAAAACTGTCACAACAACCTGAATGAATAGTAGCGATTTAAATCTTTCAGTTTCATAATTCCCAGCACAGTACAGATTTGTTCCTGGTGTTTGCTGTGTGTGGAATTTTTTGTTTGGTTGGTTTTATTTTCCAAAAAGGTGCCTGGATCAATGGGATTGCTCTGGGAATAAGGGAGAGGCTATTTCTGACCTTGGTAGTAACTGTGGTTGGAGAAAATTGTTGCAGAGATGGGTAGGAAGAAGCAAAACGAAGAGGGTGGTATCTGAGGAAATGCAGCTCATGCAGAGAGAGCACTGAGAAGATCAGAGAGCAGACGGGGAGGGAAGGCAGAGGTGCGATGTGCAGAGTTTTCAAGGGGCCAGAGGCCAATGTGAAGAGCTTGCTACAGCTCATAAAGTGCTGAATTGACTGAAGCTCAGTTAGAGCTAAATAATCCAGAACATGCAGCAGAAAAAGGAAGGCTTGTGTATAAACCATTTCTACTCTTGTTATTTCTGATATGATAGCATGAAGTTTCCTTTAAGGAAAAAACAAAACAACAACCAACCAACCAACCATACCGAAAACAAAACAAAACAGAGCAAAACAAAACCAAACCCAAACAGCCAACTAAAAAAAAAAAAAAAGTAGAAGTTTAGTAGTTGATATTCTAACATAAACACCTTGGTTTTGGTGTCTAGTTTTCTTTTTACATTACAAGGTTTTGGTGTTTATTGGGAGTTCATTAATGGGACAGCCTCAGCAAATTCATGTCTATATTCTGTGGGATTAAAAGCCTGGTCTGAGAAGCAATCAAATATAGATGAAACCTGAGGTGTGAAAGACATTTGAAGTGTGGTTTTTTACAGGTGTCATACACGTATTTGAGGTAAACCACACCTTGCTTAGGGTTTATTATTTAAACAGTTGTCAGGTTAGGGCAGTAGCCACATTTGCTTAGGTTTAAAAGTAGTCTACAGGAACACAAAATGAGCATGATGTGTTGACTGTTACTATAATAAGTGCAGTAACCTAACCAATTTAAATAAATAGTTTGATACGTTATCACTAGTTGCTGGAAAACATATAATACAAACCTTGAAATCTGATAGTTCATGTTAATTTTGCTTAAAAATGCAGGGAATTGAAATAACAACTGAATATTATTTTGGAAGTTTTTGTAATTGGTCATTTTGTTTTTTAGGACATTCTTAAGGTAGAAAACAACCTTGGATTTCTAAGACAAAAACGGGCTATTTTGTCATCTCCGGTATTAGTTCCTGAAAATCAAAGAGGACCGTTCCCCAGATATATTGGCAAGGTAAGTCAACAAGGAACTGGACTTAATTTTGATATCAATTAATTGATCTATTTGTCTTAAAAATTTGCAATGCCTATCATGTTGGCAGTAATATCCCATAAAACAATCAGAAACGTGAAAATGAACAGAGAGGACTGTTTTTCTGTTTCTATTGCGTAGACAGATGAAAATGGCTTTGTGTTCATGCAAACATTAAAAGAATATATTGTGGTAAAAAGCAGTAATCAGAGATATATGTTTTCATTCAGCTGCTTTCTTCAGTAGGGGTTGCTACCTACCTGTGTATCTGTGTGTTAGACTGGGCTGAAGTCTAGACCAGGAATGTTATGAAGAATATCTTACTGCATAGTGTGGATTATCTTGTTTCTATTCTAGAAACAAGACCTAGAAGGAATTCATAAGGTATTATGTGTAAAAACGTCTTTATTTGATTCCTTAGATAATTTCTAGTGTCCAAAGGCAAAATAAGTCTTTGAAAATTTTTTAGTTTTATTTTTTATTGTTTGCAAATGTCTGACATAGAAGAGGAAAGCTTTTTTCTTGTGTTTGCAGGAAACCAAATGACAGTTCTATCTGCCACTTTTCCAGAACTTCAGATAAACAGCTTTATATACCAGATATCTAAACCTAAAATACCAGTTGTGTGAATGGCTATTTAGGCACCAGAAGTTATAAGCACATTAATATATTTTTCATGTTGGCAGCTTTGGAGCAGAGACCTTTATGCATTGCTCTGACTTCAGTAGGTGTATTAATGACATGACGGCCTATGCAGCTGTGGAGTCTTTTCCTGATTCCCACCTATATGATCACTAGAGCTAAATGCACAGCTTGAGGGCAGAATTTTACTCTACAATGTGTAACTTAGCCAGCTGGCACCTAAGCAGTTTTTTTAATAATAATGAAAGTTTGGTTTCCTATCAGTAAAAGGAAAGAATAAAATATAAAAATTTCATTTTCTCCCCTTTACCTGTCAAAAATTTATGCCTATCTGATAAATTTCTATAAGTTTTTCTATCTTTCTGAAGTACTTTTTTAATGTGTCCTAAACTTTTAAAAGCTATTTCTGAACTTTTCAGTTCATGTTTCAGTGTTTGAGCATTAACAATCAGTAACTAAACATGTGGTCTGGTTTAACATAAAAGTTAAGTTTCCAGTTGCACCGTGAGTGTGCTATTTTTCCCTTTCTTCAGTAAATTACCAGTGTAGTTTATTCATCTGTCCTGACTGCCTTTAGCTTTCCAACCCATGCTACATTGCCTGGAAATGCATAAGGTTGTTTGGAAGTGATTGCAGCAGCCACTACAGTTGAACTGCTTGTTAGCACTTATGTGGGAGCAGGGCACATGCAAAAATAAGGCAGCAGGGGAGAACAATTAATGCACTTTCACAATTAGAAAACAATAACGTAAACAAAAACATATGGGGATTGTGGAGGACTTTCTTCGTGAAGGTTTGGTAATATAAACCAGGAAGGACTTATTGCATGGGACAAATGAAAAAATTGTTTTGCTTTAATTGACTACAAAAATTCAAATTAGTATTTAGCTTAACAAGGAAATACATGTGTAGAGGTTGCTCTTTGTCACTGGCTTTCTGGCATACCCGTTTAGGAATTAGATTATTGTCCTGCCACTTCCACACCCTTCATTAGGGAATCTCTTAATTAAATAACTATCAATCATAGACATGCTGTGCTTGTAGGGAGAGAAATCTCACCTTTTAGCAGAACTTAAACTTTTGCATTTTTTCTTTCATTCCTGAGGGAAAACAGCAAGATTAAAATATTTTAATAAAATGTTGGTAATATGAGCCTTTGACCAGATGGCCTAGGCTACAGCTGTTGGCTATCATTGTGTTTTGCTTACCTCTTGCTGATACAGCACAGGTATGTGATACTCAATTTTTAGTCTCTATGTTACTTTTCTGGTTTGTCCACATTAAGTAAAATGAAATACAAAGCAGTGGGATGCAGGTTTATCTTGTAATTATGGTGGCAGGTTATTTGCCATTATGCTACAGAAATGTCTCCTAAGGCTAACTTGAGAGTGGTGGTTCTATGTATCTTTTTGATGACAGTCTCCAGACAGAGTTTAACTGTGGTGATAAACTGCATGATGGTACTTTTTGAAGTTTAATCCTTACACTAATGCAGAGCTAAAAGTGCAAGAAGGTAACTGCAGAGAGGGCCAACAAGTTCCAGCTCTTCTTCCAGTCATCAGGAGAGAAGGAAATCTACAAAGTGAGAATGTTTTAATATAGACTAAAAGGATTTGCTTGGATTTTATTGATGGACATATGATGAACCCAACATTTTATTATTTAATTTAAAGGAGTTGTCCTTTATAAGAAAGAATATTTTAATTGTTGACACAGAAGATCTGGAAGCCGTGAGTGGCCTAATAAAAATTGTCGGGACTTTTTATGCTCAGTGCAAGCCAGAAGAGACTTTTTTCTTTGTTACTTGGCTCTTTTGTCCTTTTGGAAGGAGGGGGTGTTTGTTCAGATGTTTTTCATCACAGAGTGTGTGTATATTCTCTGCCCCTGCTCTGGGCTCTTGGACAGCTGGCTTCCAAATGGCAATTAGGTGGCAGAACTGACCGAACAGAAGCTCAAGAGTAAAAGCGGTGCAGGATAGCAAACAAGATAGAAATCTTGAAGATCTGTGAGGAGGTAGGGTGTTTTTTCCTCCTTCAAGCATTTAAGAATTTGAGGCAAAGAGAAGACAGCTTCTGTTAATGTAGCAATATTAAAAAACCTGAGGAGAGGATAACTGAAGATAACTGGATGGAAAAACTGCTGGAAGCTTATTATTTTTGAGTGGCTATCTGATTGAGGCTATTTATATACGATGAATTATATGCTTCGCAGAAAACAACTGTTAAGGACTGAAGATGCAGCTGGAAAAAATGCCAAACTTCAGGAAAATGTTTGAAAAAAACCTGATAGAAGTATTAAGAGATGATCATGATCCACCAATGTGTGAAGAAAACCTAGAAAGAAGGATTGTACATACTAGAGGACATGTAAATGACAACAGAGCAAACAGTGAAATATAAGCTGAATTAACAAGTGCATTTGTCCTAGTGGAAAATTAAGCAGAAAATGAGGGAATGGGGAAAACAAGAAGTGGAGGAGGAAAACGACTTAGCTTATAGCTAGGATGGGTATTCAAGTCTGGAAGATAATGGTGTGCAGTAACAGAGAACAGAATGATGTGCAGACCAGAGGAGCTATACTTAAAAGCCTTTCCAACACTAAGAGAGAGATCTATGTGTCTGCTTAACCAGCTTCTCAGTTGATAAACTTCTGAATCCCAACTCTTGGCCTGAGTCTTCATGCAAGTTACTAAAAATGATGCAGAAGCATGTGAGTGTTTCTTACTTTGGAACTAGAAGCGAGCCTGAGGTCTGAATTTTTTTTTTTTTAATATTAATTTGTTTGTTTTCAAATTGTTACTACATCAGATGTAATAAGACAGTATTAATAAATAAATCTCTTTCTAACCCAGCAAGAAAGAGACTGTGATTAGAGAAAAATCAAGTTACGGTATTAGTACAGTAAAATTGGGCAGAAATATATATGAGCTCAATTTATTCAGCCTAGTACAGTGTTTTCTGTAATTCCAGAGTGAGTCTAATGATTTAAGTGAAAGGAATACACTGGAGTAATAACTAATGGATATAAATTTTGGCTTAAGATTAGAGAAAAAATTCTAGTCCCCAGAGAAGAGGAATTAATTTCCAGCAGAAGTACTGAGGAGGGAATACAAAGTTTGATAAATATATGATCACAGTTGCATAACACAGTTGTTTCTGATCCTGAAAGAACAGACACCTGGAGGTTTCCCTCTATTCCAGTGTTCTTGAAAATGTGTAATACCCTGCTGAGTCAGACCTGAATGGACCACTGGAGATGTCAGAGTTTAGCATCTGATCAGATTCATGGCTTGCAGGAAGGAATGGCACACTTCTGACCTTCATGGAAAAATACCAACCTACCTCAGCAATGAATATGATGAAATGAACAGCACTCCATTAAATTAAAAGGCTTTCAATGCAAGAACATGAATTATTAAACTACGGCATATTAATTTTCATTAAAGGGCATGTATTTGATGTCCTAACAAACCGTTAAGTGAAAACAGCACTTCAAATTTATCTCTTTTTCTGAAAGGTTTCTCTTCGCGCTTCCTTTTTTTTTTTCTTTTTTTTTGTTTAAAATATTAGTAGTCACACAAACAATTCCAACAGAATAAATTTCTTCTCTTTAACCAAACAGAATTTTAATTGAAAGCCTTGTTAAAATACTCCTGTTTACTTAGGATCTTTAAGAAGAATCTCCTGAGCATCAGATGCCTTGGAAAACTAGCAAATAATAATAATTTACCGTTATTTTTTAGTGTTTTATGTTGTTAATAAGATCAAAAGAATTTTTAAGTATTTGTGGAATAGTTTCTAATCTAGTTACTATGGTTACAAGTTTGCTGAAGATAAAGCAGTTCTATAGCAACAATGGAATTAAATTTTCTGCCCAATATTGAAATCTCCAGTACCTAATTTCCTGCTTCATAGTAAATCATGCTAATGACTTTAAGGAGAACACCAAACAGAAGAGATCTTACACTCTGAAGTTGTTCAGCAAACCGTACTACAGTTTAACTGTCACACTGTTTATGTTAACTTTGATCTCAGAAGTTGATATCTTAAACTGTGTTACAGACAAAGGTAAAGGGGAAATCAGTTTGTCCCTGCCAGTAAATTACTTATATAGAATTACTAACATGAAAAAAAAAACCTTGGCAACTTATTTTCATTGACATAGTAATTGAATTTCAGACTGAAGTTTGAGGAAAATGTTTTCATTAACTTTAGATGCAACGGCTGTTTCACCTTTTCATAATGTGTGCAGTTTGTGTTTTGTAGGTTTTGTTTTTCTGTTTTTTTTTTTAGTATTTTTTATTTTTTCTTTAACTGGTTATAGGCTTCTTTGCAAAAACAAACCCAAAGAATCTCCCCAAAACTCCATGTGTGTTCCGGCTTCCTCGTCCCAAATAAACCCCAGGCTTGTGTTTTAAGAATCACATGTAGATTGTGATTTTACCTAGTCTTACTGAGCATACTATGAATGGAGGGTGCCATCAAGAGCAGCAGCCAGAAAGCCCCTTCTAGGAATGCAGAAAAATAGTTGCTAAATTGCTCTTCCCTGCCTTCATTCTCTATGGTTTTCATGAAACTGTACTGATTTATTGTTAACTTTAATTTTTACAGTCTTCCAAGATGATTCTATATCCTGCGATGATTAATGGAAAGTGTTTTATTATCATTGTAATCAATGATCCGTTATAGAAATAAATTTTTAATTACAGAAACCCAATTTCCTTTTGTTCTTGAAAGCTAGTCTGATCACTCTACTTTCTTTAAAATCACCTCAAAAGAGAAAAATCCCTTTCTGCCTTCAAAATGTAGCTAAAGCAAATGAAAATTCAGACAACTGTATTCTGGATTAACTTGATTTCCAATGTTCTGCAATTACATTAGCAAGAGTGTTGTTTCTTGGTTTGGTCATCATATTCTTTAAATTTTCTGTGGCTGTTTATGAAGTCATGCTAATTGTTGAAAATCATGTATTTGGGATTAAAATGCAGGAATCATGCCCTTCATACTGCATTTATACACACATACATGCTTAGAGGTGTGTAACATCCATGAGATTGTGTAACATACGTGAGAACAGAATTGTACACACATTCCAGACTTTCATATGCTCTCTTCTTGGTTGATGCTGTTGACTTTTTATGTGCCTTTTCTCCCCTTTTAATCTATAAGATGCTGCTGTGAGTACATATTGCTACTGCTGGAAAGTCTCCCAGTTTCATCTCCTCTTATGTCAGCAAGTATCACTTGCATTCTTCTCCCATATCTCATTTTTCTGCCATGTTACTATCTGCCTCATATTGTTAAAGAACAGGTGAATAACATAGAATAAATATTTATACACATTCTCCCTCAAAATTGAAATTATTGTTCAAATATTTGCACAAACTTGCCAGCACAGTATTTTAGTGATTTTATTTAGCTTGAGTTGCAAGTTTAGGCTGAGATGTAATACTCCTCATCATTCAGCACTTCCATGGAGTGCAGTTTGTTTAAATACAGCCTAAGATATTTTACCACATCACTGTACAATGATGTCTGACCTTAAGCACATTGAAGCCAACAGAAATTCTGCCATCAAAGTGGGAATGGACTTTTGATAAGAACAACAATATCTGGATATTGTAGGGTGGAAAAACGGACACTTGAAGGAAACATGAACTAAGCTGATCATGTACATATCAGGTTATACTTTATTTCACTATGTTTATAGGGAAAATTATTTAAGAACACTTGGCAAATAGGATTTTAATCAAGGTTCATTTTTCTTTTTTTTTTTTTACTAATTATTTTTGCCCTGCTTCAAAGGTTTTCCTTTTCATTTCTACAATCTGTGGATGAAACTATTAAGCTTACATTTTCAATTGTGCTTGCTGGAGATGAGAATGGATTTTGATAATAGAAATCTGAACAACAATTAAGCCCAGAAATTGAAAGTAGTAGTGATCCCTATAATCCAGTAATGTGTGTCTTAATATACTTCTTTTACTTCTTAGAATTAAAAAAAAAAAAGAGAGAAAAATTGTGAATGTAGCTGAGTGTGGTGAGAACTGAGGAACTCAGTTGAGGGACTTTATTAATTTAGCAGAACTTAATGCTCAAACCTTATTTAGAATGTGCTAGAAGTATTTTCACAAGCAGTAGAAGTGGTGATGGCTGGTTTCTTGCAAATACTAGTTTTCTGCAACAAACCCAGGTCCTTATGTCTGTGATACCTCAAGCAAAATGACTCTAATTCCACGGTGCCCTCAGCACCACTGGTGTTATTCCCTACTTTCTGGCATTTCAAATTGGGATGAGAGGGAAAGTCCTGTAGATACAGGCTGACTGGGCAATGACTATACATGTGCAAAACAGAAAATCATCCTGCCTTTCTGTCTCTGCAGGTGTTAGTAAGTCTTTTTGCTTTAAATTGCTACAATTTTCATGGAGCTTCTAGGAACTTTGTTTTTTTGATTTTCGGGGGGGTGGGGGGTGGTGTGTGTGTAAAATTTGTTCAAAACTGACCAATAGAAGCAGGTGTTTAGCATAGCAGCCTTTCCTCAACTGATGCTTTTCTACCTGATAAAAAAATACCTTAAATGTTATTGAAGAATCTATGTTCCTTGTAGTGCTGGAATAATGGTTAAATCAGGCAAATTCAGAGCAATGTCTGCAGCAGGGAACTTGCAAATTATGTGAAAGAAAAATTACAAGGATCTGTAAGAATTTTATCTTAGGTAAAAATTAATGAACAATACAGAGGATGATGAAATTGTGTAAATAGGAAAACATAATAAATCAACTTCATCCATTATTACTGTGCTGTTGGGCTTTCTAATCTGAATTTGCTAAGGGTCACCAGAACATGAAAATTAATTTGAATTAATAGAATCTATTATACATGGCTTAATTTTTTAAAAAAGTCATATAGTACCATTACTGAAATTTATTAGTTTATTTTCTCATGAGAATCTTAATTATTATTTAATAAATTATCTCCTTTAAAAAGAAAAATGAACACAATCATAATATAGTCAATAATGTTTTGGAAAAAAATGTGATTATCTGTTAATGAGAAATCTTAGAAACCAGGCCTATTTTTTCCTTTAGGGGGTGACTGATGAATGGATGTTCTTTGTAAGTAGTAGAAAATTGATTGTAGTCCCCTTCTGTCCCCCCCAGATTCTACAAAGACTGGAGATTTCAAACTCTTCACATGAGCAGATACAGGTGTAGTTCACAGTCAGCTGCCATGAGCTCTGAGCATGCTACCTGCTGAATGTATAGAATCATAGAATCATAGACTAGTTAGGGTTGGAAAGGACCTTAAGATCATCAAGTTCCAACCCCCCTGCCATGGGCATGGACACCTCACACTAAACCATGTCACCCAAGGCTCTGTCCAACCTGGCCTTGAACACTGCCAGGGATGGAGCATTCACAACTTCCTTGGGCAACCCATTCCAGTGCCTCACCACCCTTACAGTAAAGAACTTCTTCCTTATGTCTAATCAGATCTTTCCCTGTTTAAGTTTGAACCTGTTACCCCTTGTCCTATCACTACAGTCCCTAATGAAGAGTCCCTCCCCAGCATCCCTGTAGGCCCCCTTCAGACACTGGAAGGCTGCTATGAGGTCTCCACGCAGCCTTCTCTTTTCCAGGCTGAGCAGCCATTTGTCAGTTGTTTTTCTTGTTTAAAAAAATATAAGCTCTCTCACATTTTATTATGTTGAAAACTTTTCCATCCTGAAATCTTTTTAATTCTCAAACAAATTAAGACCTGTTCACTGATCATAACATATGTGTGTACATATATGTGTATATTTTATAGCAGATGAAGACAGGTACAATGCATTCTGATGCAACAGAGCAGAGGGAAGAAAAAAGGTAATTTTTTTGTTCACATGTTTTTAAAAAGAACAATTTTCTAAAATTCTGATTACATTAAGTTAATTATCAGCATTTTAAATCAAGGACTAGAGGCAAAATGCAGCTAGGTTTCCAGTTTTGTGTCCTTCATTCTCTCAAGGAGGGACTCCCTGCTGCTTGTGTAATGAACCATTTGGACCCTTATGCAGTAGCTTTCAAAATAAGAAATTATTGTGTTGAAGTGCTAGGGAAATTGTCTCATTGCAAATAATTAAGTTGCAGGATCTGCCGTTGGTTTCAGTCATGAATCTACTATCAGAAGATTTTGGTTTTCATAAATCTGTATGACAAGAAAATAGCTGACAAACAGTTAACATAAACCATTTTTACTCCCACTGAAGGTTCAGAAAGACTGTAAGAGGGTTCTTCAAAGTCCCCAGCCTCCCTTAAAAAGTGAAGTTCCCTTCAAAATATAAGCTACTAGTAAAAATTTTTCAAGTATTTTGGAAACTAGCATGTTTTCTGCAGTGGTGGTTGTGTCACATTACAGATTGTTTTCCATGATAGAAGGGGATAGGCATCTGAAGAAGCATCTCAAACTGAAGTGTCAAAAGAAATGGGTGCAGAGCAAACCAGAAAAATTAATAATACGAAATAGCAGAGACCAAATATGAATAGACCTCAAACAGGGATTTGCTGAACTCGTAACTGTGGCATGTGACTATTCACAAGCCTTGGCTTAACTTGCACTGGAATGTGGGGTGTCATATACTGCTCATTCTTTCAAAAGGGACCCGAGGAAGCCTTGGCATGCATTAGGAGCTACAGCTCACTGAGCTTCACTCCCACACGAGGTTCCAGTTCTGGAATCATTGTCAATTGGTCTCTGCAAAAGTCAATCTGATCCTTAGCAGTCACTGGGTGTCAAATAGAAAGTTGAATTTTGTGTTCTTGTCATGCCATCTTTAAAAGGATGCAGTAGACATAGAGAAGTTTCAGAAAGAGGCAGTATAGACAATGAGAGACAAGAAATGAAGAGTTTAAAGAGACTAGGGCTTGTTAGAAAAGAAAGAACTAAGGATGGATATGATAGTGGTCTAAAAACCTGTTGATCACATGGAGGAAACACAGGGAAGAATCATCCATTCCTTTTCTTACTGAAGAACTAAGGAACTTCCATTGACTAGCACGTGGTGGATTGAAGGAAAAAAGATTATTTTTATCAAGAATTGTGATACTTTACGCATTGTTACAAGTTGTAGAGGCCAAAAATAAAGGGTATACATCTTGCTACTATACCTGATGGTTTGGGCTCTGAGGCTGGTAGCGGCTGGTATCAGTCATCATTACAGGCAGAATGGAAAGGCAGATGTATCCTAGGACTGACCCACCACCATCCTTGTGCAATTTGCTGGCATGTACCATTTTTGAATTGCATGTTATTTTTACTGATTCTTGCAAAGATAACAAACTGCAGAAAGATTTTAAGGTGGCTGCACAAATACTTCCTTTGCAGATCTGTATTCCCACAAACAATCCCAAATCAAAGCTTTTGCTCTTCTAATGCAATTAATATTGTGCAAATGTATCTGGAAAGCAGAGAAAGGGTGAGGAATGTCTGAGTCATTGTTTGTATTCAAATATTGCTTTATTATTTACAGAGTCATTCCGCATTTCAAAAGGGTGTAGGCAATGCTAGAAATAAAAAGCTTTTTCTGAAAGCAGTGATATTCAAGTTACCAAAGCTCACGTCTTCAAGGGAATTTAGATGCCTCATTTCCTTCAGCATGATGGTTTGTAATCCACTGTTAGAAGGGAGTTAAAGAAAGTGGAGGTTTTTTGACATTTTTGAGCATTTAGGCACCTCCAGCTCTGCTTTAATGTACAAGGAGGAGGGCCATGAGGATGATCAGGGGGCTGGAGCACTTCCCATATGAAGACAGGCTTAGAAAGCTGGGGCTGTTCAGCCTGGAGAAGAGAAGGCTGCGTGGAGACCTCATAGCAGCCTTCCAGTATCTGAAGGGGGTCTATAGGGATGCTGGGGAGGGACTCTTCATTAGGGACTGTAGTGATAGGACAAGGAGCAAGGGGTTCAAACTTAAACAGGGAAAGATCTGATTAGACATAAGGAAGAAGTTCTTTACTGTGAGGGTGGTGAGGCACTGGAATGGGTTGCCCAAGGACGCTGTGAATGCTCCACCCCTGGCAGTGTCCAAGGCCAGGTTGGACAGAGCCTTGGGTGACATGGTTTAGTGTGAGGTGTCCCTGCTCATGTCAGGGGGATTGGAACTAGATGATTTTAAGGTCCTTTCCAATCATAACTGTTCTATGAGTCTCTGATTATAATGTCTGATTATGGAAATAGGTAGAAAAATAAAGCAGTCAATAGGAGCCACTCTGCCTTGCACCAAATACAGCTCCCTGAGCAGGCCCCCAGAAGTCTCTGGAGAAGTTCTGGGTGCTTCTGAGTATGCAAGTCTTTAGTGTACTTCTTCTGGAGAAAAGTACTGGGTTTTTGTTTGTTGTTGGGTTGTTTTTTTTCATTTTTTTAAGGGTACTGTTATTTAATTTAGTTCCTTACATCTATTTACACATGGGATGCTGAGCTGATGCACAGTTTTCAAGTAAAATTGCCCTAATGTGTTAACCAGCAGAAACCATCCACGGAGGCAAGGGGCATGTAAAGCTGGGTTTTTTAATTGCGTGATTTAAGTTTTCCATTCTGCTACTTCCTCTACAGCTCACTGGAGCAGGGATAAATTTGGCAACTAAATTTTCTGATACTTATTTTCTAGATGTATAAATTTCCTGTTACTCAAGGAAGTGATAGACAAGGAGTTGCTGTGTGTTATGAGTGAGAAAACTGTAATATCTATATTTCAGTGAAATGTAGTGCTGTGATATGTAACAGAACGTAAGGGTACAGAATATGTCTGCCATCCATTAAATAGCATTATTTTTGTTAGTGTGTAGTAGACAGTCGTGTTGCACTATAAGTTGTTTATGGTTCCTTTGTTTTGGAGTGAAATATCAAAGCTGTTAACAGACAACAGTGCAATCGAATGACATATCACTCCTTAGACCGGTGGTTGTAATGGGAATATATCCCTTTCACTGGATAAATTGAGAGTTTTGTAGGTTTAAATTTTTGAACACAGTATCGTGTTTAAAATGTTGTAAAGCTCTGTAAGTGTAGTTTAAAACTGATACACTGTGCTGTCAAGTGAAACTTGTAAGATATGCCAAAGTGATGTAGAGAAGTAGATCTAATTGCCAAGAGATCTGTTTTCTTGCCTATTGATTTCTTTGGCTGAAATTGAAAGGAGCAATATGTAATTGAAAAGACTGTTCTTTCTAAATATCAATTTCAGAACTGTCTCTGCTGTTCATATTAGTTGATAATACTGGGACTGTTTTAAGACCTTCCTGTAGTCTAGGTACAAGTGTAGCCATAGAAACATACATCTTAAGTTGATTTTCATTAATAGAATTAGTAGGCATTGTTTGTGTTTTTTTTTTGTAACGCCACAATGCATTGTTGACTAATTTCAGACACATATATAGTTACTAATATCAGTATAATATTTTTAATTTTTGAGAATAGTGTTCATTTGCTTCCAGCCTTTATTTTCAGAAAAATTAAATAACCAAGGCTGGCTCTGGGGAAACCAGCTTGTTTCATTAACCTAAAGGTTTGTTTTACCTCATGATTTATCCTTACAGTTTCAAGCTTACATTTCACTTAAATTGGAAGAGAAAAATCCATGTTTTTTATGTATATCGCTGATTTTTTTATGAAGATGTGTGAGCTCTTGTGCCTTCGTCATTGTATGTGTCAGCATATTATTCAGAGGATCTTCAAACATTTTGATTCTACTTTCATGAGACTTACTAAAATTCTAGATGAGTCCAGTCCTTTTTTCCTGAAAGTGCAATACGAATGTTTCTGTATCAATATATGTGGTTAGATTAAAACGGGTTCAGTTTTACAAGTAACTTGCTTTATGTTTGTTGTCATTAGATGTTGTAGTCATTCTATAATTGCAGTTAGAGGCAGACACCAGCTAATTATATGTGTAGTAGTGGTTAACTTTCAGGTCTAAGTCATGTTATAAGCAATAATCTGAATTTACGTAAGGTAATGAAGTATGGATTGGCTTGCTTAAGAGCCCTAAATTGAAGAAATGTCTATGAAAATTAAGTCTATTTTGTACACCTATGTAATTAAAGTCAAATATGGCCATAGAATTTAGATTATGATGTAATAATGTCACTTAGTATCAGTAAAAATTGGTTAGTACAAAGTGGAAAGAACAGGGAAATTAAATGAAGTGTTCCTTTTTAGGAGCGTGTTCTCTTTCCTCTGTGTTAGCTGTAAGCCAGTGCCTTGTTATGTCCTGGCTGTAAGTCCAGGGCTTCATTCAGCCTCGCCTGTTATGAAAACATAAAACCAAGGCCCAGAATAGTTGTTGCTACTTACAGTAATTACACAGTAGAGGTGGAACAGGTACTGGTTTGATATTTATATTTTGCCATTTTAAAATGGCACAAGAGACCTATGTTTCTATTTGATTTCTGGTTTAATTCCATCATTATAGGCTAGATTACATGTTTATTGAGCATAGTAGGATAAACCCCTGATAGTAATGAATTAAGTGAACCACTAAAACCTCAAATTTTAACATTAGCTTCATGTTTCTGACTGATGGGAATCAGAAAGCCATGTGTGTGCAGATCAACATCCATATAACTGCTGGTGTGAATCAGTCTCTGAGGTCCTGTGGTGCCAGATGCTGTCAGAGCACAGCTCAGCATAGTTCATTCTGTTGGACCCTGATGTATGTCTCAGCAGAGCCAGGCTCAATCAGATGCATCCCTACTAAACAGGTTTGACCAGCTTCTTTTAAGCAGGTTTAAAATTGCTTTAATTTGTGATGGTGGATGCAACAGAACCTCCTTGACACCTAAGCTCATCTAGAAACAACACCTTATTGCTACAAGAGAGTGAATTCCTTTCTAACATTTAGAATACTTTATACAAATATCCCACTTTTTTTTTTCCTTTTTTTTTGGCTCTGGTTTATTCAGTGTAAAGACTGCTTCTTGAATGTCTTTATTTTCTCTTTTTTCCTTCAATCTCAACTGAAGTGTTAAACTGATCTTTTTTTTTTCTTTTTTTTCCACACACTAATAGCTACATTTACATTCTGAAAGATGTGGAATGCATAGCCATTATCCAGCAAACTTATGTAAAAGTGTAATAATTCAACAGCTTAAACTGTCACAAAATCTTACCATTAGTTTTAAATTGTATTTTTGACATTAAACAATGTTATGGTAAGCAATTGTATGTGACTGGAAATTTAATTTTTCAGAGTTGGAAAAGATAAGCCTGCTGTATGTAAGGAAAAACACCTTCTATGTTGTCACAAGTGGATTAAGAAAACCTGGAAATGTTTTGTTTGTTTCTTTTGGAAAAATAAGGGATATCTTAATTATATAAAAACTGTAAATAAGATTTATGTATTCATAATTAATGAATTCACAGACTGATACCAACAAGCAAGTTTATAAAATATACCATTGCCTTTAAATGAAGAATGAAGTATTGAATCTATTTCTCTTGCCTACAATTTTTTTCCTTGGTTTCAGGAAACCATTTGGCAAAATCAGACCTTTTATTAGAGGACCTTCTGTGTATTTACAGTCCATTTCATCTCCATAAATTGTAAATTTCATCCAACTTCAGAAACAGAATTTTTTTGTTTGTATTTATTAAATGGGTTGTTGAATGCTAAAGTTTTAACTGTTAATAGTAGATCAGGGGAACCTGAAAGTATAATTGTTACATTAATGAATTATGTTATGGAACACATTTTTCCCTGCAAGCTTAGATATTATGAAATAATGGGATTTTTTTTTAAGGTATATCTGTTATGAAAGCACGTAACCTGTGTATAGACAGATTAGGCTTCAAAGAAAATTGAAAAGCTTAGGTGTACATGAGATAGAGATAATTGACCAAGAAAAATATCTTTGAAGCTTAATTTTTTTGTTTTAGTATTTTTATTGGTGATGTTACACAATAACAGTAAGGCTTGTTAGGTAGCTTAGAAAGTTATTTTCTAAAAAGAATAAAGTGTAGAGAGCATATTACTGGGTTCTATCTAAAACTTCCTAAGAAAGTCAACTTAAACTTTGGGAATGTTCCATATCTAGACAAAACATTTGCAATTTAAGCCCGTCTCTAATGATTATTGGTTAAAACCTCCCAAGGGTACCGTGTGTAACCTTTAAGGACAAGAAGCTGCTATTCAAGCTTTTACTTAATTGTGTGTTTGTGGATTTAATTTTCTTGCTGTCAAAGTATTTTGCAAAAGTAGGCAATGCTGGCTATGACAATTATAGCTTTATGTTATTATATAGTAGTTTTGTTACATAGTGGAAGTTGATAGAAAGATCTTTATCAATGAACTTTGACAATTAGAAAAATATATTTAAGAATTTGTGTCACCTGGCTTAAAGACTTTTTTATTTTATTTATTGTGATGGTCAACAAGATGCTGATTTGGCTGAATTCTTGGATAAGGCTTGCAAAAGAGAGTCCATAAAACTTCAAATACAATGGAATTAATCACTCAAGAAAGTTAACATTCTGTATTTATTTCTGTGAATTATTTGTCATTTATTCTCAGAGAGATATAAACAAACATTTTTAATCTTACAGTTGTATCTTAGACCTAAAAGCAAGCAGATGTGCAGTTCTTTTCAATATCCTTGAAATCATCTATGTTTTAGATAATATTCGCAGGAGATTTTTTGAAATGTGTAGAGTTCCTTTTCTAAATGAATCATTAGATTAAATCAGGTTAGTGTTTATTTGTCAGCAGAGAAAATCAGAGGCAATTGGGATATTTAGGATAAACACTTGATAAGTACTGTAATTGTAACAGATTTCTCTATGTTAAAAGGATAGCTAATAGCACCTGTATTTTCTGTTCTAGATCTAGGCTTTTTCCACAGTGCAAAAGCTCTGGTAACCTGAGGTACACACAATTACTGCTTTGTGCTTTACTTCCTTCTTAGACCATTTGTTCCAGCAGTACTGTAAGTTTTGATAGGCAGTTTGGTTTATTGCACTCAACTGAAGAAGGGCTTCATGTAACTGCGGGTGATGAGTGTGTATTTGACTTGTTACCTGCAAGCCATTAGGCATCTGTTGTTTTTCTTCCTGACCAGTGTAGACTGAAGTGAAACTGGAAAGCATGCTAATATTTGCAAACACATTCATTAAACTGTATCTTAATATATAGATGCCAGGTTTTGTACGCACATGCATATGTTTATGCATAAGTATTTATATAAATATCTGTGACAACAGGAGGAAAGACTAAAACAAAGACACACTTGGAATGGAGACAGATTTTGGCTTGCTGAGTCAGACAATGTAGATGTTATGCACAGTTAAATTTTATGGCTCAACTTCTAGTTTTTTGAGGAAGAAAATTATAAAATTTGAATGAATGAACACTAAGAGTGACTATTTTCTGCATAAATTAAGTTTGTGTAATTGATATTGTTGCAAAATTGAATTAAATAGTTTTGCAAGTTCAGAATTATGTGCACTGAGGATTCTTGATGCAAATAAATATGAATAATATCTTATTTTCTATGGTTTTGTTGGAGAAAGCCCTTATAAAAGCTACAAACAGGTGACGATTTTTTTAGTGT